>NW_026622797.1:44743688-45996188 GCF_023065955.2 Ursus arctos | reverse complement strand
GTAAAACAAAATTAATCAATAGATCTTAGTTGAGGTTGTTTACACAGGAGATCTGTGCATCTTGCACATTTTCCATCTGTGTAAGGCAATTTGCTTGTTGTTGTTCAGATGTGATTGACACAATCTGACAATCTGGTTTATTAGTCTACTTTGTAAGTAATTGTATGTAAAATGCCAACAACATTTTTCCCACCTAGATCTCAGCAAGGAGACTTATTCTAAAGAGGTAAATGAATGTCTCAAGAGTTCTCCCTCCCCTCGGCCCTCCTTCTCTCCTCCCTTTTCTTCCTTTCTATTTTCATCCTGAACCTACTCATGAAAACAAAATTTAGAACATCACATATTATGGGAAAACTTGGTACTCATGCATAGTATCATGGGTATGCTATGTTCTACCATTTTATTTGGGAAGCAGGATGTAAATGTCTACTATTCCCTTATGCTGCAGTCCTGCTCCCCCCATTCCCCCACTTCCATTTTGGGTATGATGGACAGACTGAAAAAAGTGCCAATGAAATAAAAAGAAGCAGTTCCAAAAGACATGGACTTGCACTATGAAACCGTAGTGTCTCTTACTAGGAAGAAACTACCAAAGGAACAAGAAGTAAATAGTGAGTCATCTTGCTAATTAACCTGGACACAATGAACATTTCTGCAGCTGAAAGTCAGCAATAAAACTGGAGTTCTGTAGAATCATAATCTGCTATTTTCCTAATATCCACATGTCTAGCAATTTCAAGAATGTTTGTGTCAAATATTTGTTACAAATGCTAATACTGAGTTATTTAGGGGAAATACTTTCCATGTGGGAGAAAATAAGTATTGCCTTCATTTCATGGGCCTAATTATAACACCACTTTCTATTTTAGTCCTTATTTATTTTCCAATTCTTCAGGGATTGGGTAGTATTTAACAATGAAATAAGCAGTGCTCCAATGTCTAATTAAGATTTTCTTGTAAGATTAATAAGTCATGTCTCCTTAGCCCCACTGTATGAGAGGTGTTCATCTTCACCTTGGCATTCTAATCTTGAAATAAGTTTGTGGAACAAGTATTGAAGTATTGAAGGCAGTTGCACAAACAGTTTGATTAAAGCCATCAAGTCTTCAGATGCGAGTCCCAAATTATTGATTCAAAGGTATCTATGTAAATGCTTAGATAGGTCTTTTCAAATGTACTAAGCAATGGTCTAGATTGACCACTGGCAGAAGCCACCATCTTGGCCCTCCCCATTGAAGAAAGTGAAAATGTCTTTGCATATTTCTGAACTGCCTCTGTTTCTATGATGGAGGTTTTCTTTCTTTTCTTTTCTGCACACTGGGGTAAAAGCACAGAAGAGCACAGCAGCCTCAGAACTGCTGTCCGTTTTCTGGTAGATCTGTGAGGGTTAAGCCATGCACATTTGCTTGTCTTGAGAGGAGTGGGCTCATTGACACAGTGACGCGGCAGATGGTAAAACAATTTACTTGCAAACTCTTACTCAGTTAAAAAACATTTGAGAGTTTTCTCTTTATTTTTCAAAACTACAATGACTTACTAGGCAAAGAAGTGGTTAGTGAAGAAGAAATTAAAAGCCAAGTGTCCTCTCTTTGATCCTCAATCGCACTTTTGTAAAATCAGACAGTTGGGCTAGACAATCTCATAGGTCCTTCCGTTTTTAAGATCTAATCCACGCCACGGGCAGTTAATCCATGCCTTGCTCCAGGAAGCCAAGCCTTTATTCTTGTTAGCGCATCACACATAGTGCATCACACATAGTGGGTGCTCAGTAAATAGCTGTCGAATGAGTGAATAAATGAAGTGGGGCCTTGAAATGCACTGTAACAGCAACTGCTGAGTCTTTATAATGAGCTCAGCAGTGGGAAGCCTCTCCTCAAGGAATTCATAATATCATTGGGGAAATTAGCTTAAATAATTGAAACTTAGAGAACCCACAGAGCAATCTGTGACAAATGGCACAATGTGTGAGGCTGGCTGAATGGATTGCAAGAGCTTAGAGAAAGTCCTGCAGATCTCAGATACGATTTGGTAGCCATTTTGGTTTTGGCAGAAGGCAAATAAAAATAAATATGTATATACTTGCTAGACGTCAGATATTTCTTATATAGGTACATTTAATATATATATATATATTTAATCCTTATAAAACCGTAAGATTGGTATAAGCATTCACATTTTGCTGGTAAGTGAACTAAGGCTTGAGGAAGTTCAATAACTAGTCCAAGGCCACACAGCTAACAAATGATGGAAAAGGAATTTGAACCCAGAACTGACGGGCTTTAAAGACCATGGTCCTCCACATGCACCTAGCTGCCTGCACAGAAAGTACACTGGGTCGTGGGAGATGCTGGGTCTCCTGCAGAATACTGCATCTCTTATCAAGCTGTTGTCTTGTCAAGCAGGTGAATGCGCGTCTGCCTACCCTCTTTGCTCACCTATCCCTACAGACACGGAGCCTGAGAAAATCCTTGCACATGGCCTCTCTTGTCCTCTAGGATTTTGTTTTCTTGGATACTTTTTGTCTGCCCCTTTCTGCTTGTCTTGACTCTTGATATTTACATTTGTCCAGGCTAACCAAGCCGGCTTGACTCTGGGGATTGGTTTTGACTTCTAGGACGTGATAACATCATTGCCCATTACACCCACCTTTTTCTAACCTTCTGGCTCTGCCCTGTCTGCTACCTTCTGAGTTATGTTATATATTTGTTTTTTCTTTTTTTCTTTCCTTTCCTTTTTCTTTCTTTCTTTCTTTCTTTCTTTCTTTCTTTCTTTCTTTCTTTCTTTCTTTCTTTCTTTCTTTCTTTCTTTCTTTCTTTCTTTCTTCTATTATATACACCTGGCTTTTCCCTCATTCTTTACGTGGACTCCCTGGTGTTTGATGTCTATTCAACAGGGTAGGAATGATCCAAGCTGGGGGTACACTATGAGCAGTGATAAAGAAACAGAAACAAGGTTGCCTTGTAGTGACCGAAAGGGCATTATTTGGAGGGGTAAAGATGGTCTGTACTGAAGAATGGAAGTTAGATTGAATGGAGGTGTATTAGATGACAGATCTTTGAAAAAGCCAGACATGAGTGTATATAGATGGTAGTATAGGAAACAGAACAGCACAAATAATTGGAAAAAACCCTGCTTGTTAGAAGTTGTTTATATAGAAGCAAAGTTCATTCTGGAATACCACTGACAGAGAGGGGAGGAAATACGAGCATAGGGACAGCAGGCAGGAGGCTGACGCTGATTTATCCAGACATGGCACATAACAGCTCACCCTAGGGAGAGGTGTGACTGGAGAAGAAGGGTGAGCAGGGCAGGTATTTTGAAGAAAAGATAATTAGAAGTTGGAAGAAGACTAGGTATCATCTAAGGCATTTTAGGATTGTCTCTAGTTTTCAAAAAGTCATGGTTTTTTGAGGGGAAGTTCATGAAAGAGGTGCCCAAAGAAAGGATTTAAAGTCAGTTCTAATGTGTCACTAAATAGCCATGTCAATCAAACTTCAGAGTGGACAGGAAGCAACGAGCAACAATCCTATGTAATATCATTTGGAAGGAGGTGTTCCTGGATTTTGCTCATTTATAGTTTCCAAACAATGAACTGAAGTTTTTCAGAGGCATATGAAACTCCAAAGACTGAATTTTTATTAGATGTATGATATAACCCCTCCTGAATGGATGTTGAAGATCAGAAAGAATAGAGTTATTCCTCCCCCACCCACTTCTATGACACATACTTTCAGGATATATATTCTTATTCTCATGATCATGAGCCAGTGTAATAATGGTCAAAGTTATAATATAATGGAATTTCCTTGAATTGGCAGTTGGAAGTAAAGACATCCAGAAATCTCACATTTTTAAACTTTATAAAAAGGCTCATGTGATGGACACACTGGGGTGGCTCCCATGATCCCTGGTCCCTGATGTTTGTACCATTGTATAATCCCTTCCACCTGAGTATGGGTGGGACCTATGACTTGCTTCTAACCACAAGAATACGGTGAAGATGATGGGATATCATTCTTGCGATTTTGTTGCATTATATAAGACTGTCTTGCTATCAGGCTTGCTCTAAGTCTCCATTGCTGGTTTTGAAGAAGGGAGCTACCATGAACCCTCAGCTGCAAGAAACTGAAGGCTGGCAATACTCACATGGGCAGGAAAGCTTACACTTTCGTAGGCGAGCCTCCAGAGGAGAACCAAGCTCTGGCTGGCACCCTGACTGCAGCCGGGCGGGACTGGAGAGCCCAGCTGAGCCGTGCGCAGGCTCCTGACCCAAAGGACTGATGAGATAATACATGTGTATTGTCTTAAGCGGTTAAGTATGTGGCCATTTGTTACACATCCTGCAAGACTGATAGAGTTCACTTTACTCCTTCTCTCTTATCGGCTCTACGAACCAGTGATTAGCGCTTCCATCTTCCCAGTCCCCCGCAGGAGGCCGAGGAGTCATTCTGGCCTTCTCTTCATCTTTTATGCCCAACATCTAACATCTAACCATTATGCACAATCCATGACCCAACTCTTACTCAGTTCTTTCCCATGCCTCACACCCTCCAAAGTAGTACAGTGTAGACGACACAACCCATGTCTGTCTTAGGGTTGAAGGCTATGAGATGCTCGTTTGAGCTCACTCTCAGAGGGAGGAGGGGAGGCAGTGGTATTGCCAAGAGCAAGGGGAGAATAACCAAAGACAAAACTGATGGGCTGCCGAGCTGAGGCAGGGAGATGCCAGGGCCTTTGCTCAGACCCCAGTTAATTCTACTGTTGCCTGGGGCATCGGCGGCCCAGAAATGACCTCACTTTATTGCAGAGGCACTTTTACAACTTACTCTACCAGCTTTCATCATTTCCTGCCCGGACCAAAGATTCACTCTGACTTGGATCTTATTCCTCCTCAAATTTATCCCCTATCCTCCTAGACTCCTTTCCTTAAAAAAAATCTGATGATCCCACAATATTTTCCACTGTGTTCAGGATAAATTTCCAACTCCTGGGGCACCTGGGTGGCTTGGTCATTAAGCATCTGCCTTCGGCTCAGGGCGTGATCCCAGAGTTATGGGATCGAGCCCCACATCGGGCTCCTCCGCTGGGAGCCTGCTTCTTCCTCTCCCACTCCCCCTGCTTGTGTTCCCTCTCTCGCTGGCTGTCTCTCTCTGTCAAATAAATAAAATCTTAAAAAAAAATTTTTTTCCAACCCCTTAGTGTAGCCCCCAAACCCTTCTGCCCGGCCTTGCTCCATCTCTGGATACGCCTCCTGTGATCCCACCTCTCACTCTGTGTTTCAATGATACCGATTATTTATAGTATAGTTTCCAGAGCAAATGCATGCTATTTTCATCTCCATATTCCTGTTGCAGTTGTCCTCACTGTGGGGAATGCTCTCCATAATTCTGAGACTGATTTCACCTCATCCTTTAAGATTCTGTGGCAGTATTATAACCCCAAGGAAGCCTTCCCTTGCCTATCAAGGAGGATCAGTCTAGGCTAGAATAGAGGCTTTATCTGGATATGGTTAGAAAGGCATCGGAACTATTGTAAATTACTCATTTGATCCAAGGGGACATCACTCTTCAGCCCATCACCAAGTCTTCACCATACTTAATAGTAATATTAGAAAGCTCTAAGCATATTATATGGCTCCCCCAATGATAATGTAGTCTAGGTATCACTTTGTATATCTTTTTCTTTGCCAAATGAAAGTATAATAAGGATATGCCTCTGTACCACCATAATATTAAAACATACATCTATTTAGGTGGATGTGTGTTTTTATCATTTAATATAGGAATTTTATTTCCCACGAAAGTGTTTTTCATGTCGAATCTCTAAATGGCTTCTGAGATGACTGGAAAGGTTATATAAGATGAGAAAAAATGAGAAGAGATTTTAGCAGTTGTGCATTTGAATAACTGGAGATGAGAATTATTATGATTACATTTTTGATGCCAGAAATGTACACAACATATGTGGAATGTGAAAAGAAGTCCACTTGGGTTTAAAAACCAGGGAAAAAAGTCAGCAAAATATGTTTAGGTACCAGAACTGGTCCAAATAGTTAGTAAAGAAAAGAATTAACTTTATTCTTCAGTTTCTAAATTTACGAGGAATACAGGTGCCACTAGGGGGCCCCCTAATATTCCAAAATTGTTGGGAGACCCGACTATCACAGCAGGGGCAATAGAATAATGAATAAAAATGGTCTGTAATTTAAAGTATATTCCTTAGTAACATTAACATTTGCATGTTTGTATAAAGCCTGAAAATGGAACTTTATTATTTTAAGGTTTGCTAGAGTTAAAATGTATTTATGGTAAATAATTTAGCAATGCAAATGTAAATACGTACCTGATAGAGAAAGGCATAATGTGCTTGACTGAACTCAATTTCTTTGGTGTAATAAAAGGGGGAAAACTAGAACTTCACCTAGCTTCCTGATTACTTTTCTTCCTGAGTAATACAGAGTAAAAGGATTAAAAATTTTACCACCTGAATTAGCCTATCATATTAATAGGTCACCACTTATTGATAAAATAAATATACATACATGTATAACTGGATATTAGATTGTTTAAATCTATTTAACACAATATTCAGAATAAAAATTTAAAATTATGAATACTACTATATTAGCAGTTAAAGGAATCTTTGAAAGGCTTGATCCTACGTAGATAAAAGGTTACCTATCTTTCTTATAACGATGTATTTGACTTATTGTTCTAAGGCAAGTAAAAGGAAAAACTCATTTAAAACCTTTTTCCCAATGAAACATGAGAGACTACGGACTATGAGAAACAAACTGAGGGCCTCAGACGGGAGGGGGGTGGGGGAATGGGATAGACCGGTGATGGGTAGTAAGGAGGGCACGTATTGCATGGTGCACTGGGTGTTATACACAACTAATGAATCATCGAGCCTTACATCGGAAACCGGGGATGTACTGTATGGTGACTAACATAATATAATAAAAAAATCGTTAAAAAAAAAAAAATAAAACCGCACAAAAGCATCAAAAAAAAATAAAACCTTTTTCCCAGTAATATTAAATTATATTTATGACACAAAGCATTACTACTAGGAAAGGAAATACTGGATATTTAGTATCCTTTATATAGTATATTGAGATTCATGGTCGTTTCACAGACTTTCAGATGTGTTCAAATTATGAGTACTGATTTCATATTTCTTGTTTGTTTCTATTCTGGTCAAATATTGTGGCATGAATATCTGAAAATTCCACATAGAACTATATTTGGAGTCTATTTTGTGCTTTGGAAAATATGTAACCTCTGGTCTATGGCCATACCACCCTGGAAGCACCTGATCTCGCCTGGAAAATACGTACCCTTTGAATTGAAGTAATCAGAAATATCTGGGGGTGATAGTTGTGGGGGATGCGAAAGGGGAGGCGAATGTCCTAAGCTTTCCTTCCTTATATGTTTTTTTTTTTTTAATCAGAGTATAGTACACGTTCTCATTCTTTTCTGTTTCCCATCTCAGACTTGTAATCCCCCACTCAAAATTTAAATACAGATTTTTTAAACTAACTCTATCCCCAGTGGACCAAAAAAAGAGCAGTGACAAAATTTTGTGGGCTGGCAAATAATTCATTCTTATTTTTAGGTTTACCCATGGGTATTTTTTTCTATTTCTTTTCTACAAACAAAAAACAAACGCATGACTTATGTATAGAGATTTACTTGTCTGCCCCTTTCACAAGTACTTGACAAAGCAAAGACAGTCTCTGAAAGGAAAGGATGGGAATTAGATATTAACATAGGCTGTCTAATTCAGATTTTTTTCTAAGTGAAGAACATCCTAGAACATTCAAGGTGGTATGATAAAGTTATGATCTTTGCTTCATCTAGAAGTTTTTGGCTATGACAATCTTTTGCTAAATTTTTTTCTTTGAAACTTAAAACTTAAAAATAAACGAAACAAAACCCTTCAATTTGGCAGCTGAAGTCAAAATCAAAAGATCTATTTGTTTGTTAAGTGCATACTTTTAGACAATATATTTGAAAATAGTGGGTGGCCACTAAATCTGGAAGCAGGTAAACATATAATAAATGATTTATTGGTATTATTTCACATATAGATAATAAATCATATTATATATATTATATATAATATATTATATTATATATATATATATTATATTATATTATATTATATTATATTATTTTTCCAGTTTCCAGACTTTATAGCTACTCTCAAATCATTTTACCTATTGTAAAATAGGTATATATAGGTATATATATTTGAAAGTGGTATTTATATGTCTGAGCATGACAGAGAGGCATCTTAGAATTACTTGGTGAATGTGTATATTAAGCAGCTATATAAACCACAAGAAAGGAAGTACATTTTTCATTCTGAATAACATTTTGAGTTGATTTGAGCTTATCCTAGAATGAATAACCGCGTAAGGCCATTGGTATGTATATAGCTTTTTTATTTAACGTGAAAAGGGGCTAGGTAATTTAATGTCACAGGGATAGCCAGCTCATCTTGCATTTTACATACATATTTAAATAAATATACACATAGATATACATATGTGTCTGTATATGTACGTATGCGTGTGTGTTTGTAGATTTTTTCCTTGAGCAGTAGCGAAGTGATGCATTAGTGGCAGTACAATGAACTATAATGCATAGGGTCTGTCTTTATTGAGCTTACTGTGCTGTCAGACATACTTAATAAACATATATACAAAGTTAAATAACAACCCAAGAATAGGATTGGCAGGAGGCAGAACAGTCAAGAGCTGGTCTGGAACCATCACGGGCAAAGATCTCGGGGTCTACGTTGGTTTTCCCAGCTGCAAGGAGGGCTGCTCTTGTTGCCTCTTTAGGGAAACCCCAGAGGATCAGCCTTAAGCCTGTTTCTTAGTTAAACTACAGGTCCAGCAAGCCACCTGTTTTAAGAGCTAGAGATTAATTTTAACTGTTTTAAGACAGGGGCCTAAATAGAAAAGTCCCATCTGCTTAGATCATTTGTTACTAGCAGAGTAATTAACTGTCTTCTGGAAAAATTTTTCTACACATTCCTAAATTTTAATGCAGGACATTCAGTACAGAATGATCTCATCATCATAATTCTCACTCCCCTAAGGTCTATTTCAGATTATTGTTTTCCCTTCAATCTCAAAGGCAAAGTATATAGATCATAAAATCTAGAATATTTCAAAGGTCATTGAGTAATCAACAAAAGTTAATCAATTTGCAATGTGGGTTTTTTTTTTTTTTTTATCACATGTCTGTGCCTAAGGCCAGTGAATCAAACTAAGTGGCTTTAGCTCTTTAAGCTACCATGGAGGGAATGGCCTTTCCCTTATCAGTTTATTAGGGTTTTCTCTAATCCCAATAGTTGATTCCAAATAATCCACGTATATTGGCAGACGATGACCTCTCTCCTCTTTCATACTAATTTTCCATTTTAATTGCCCAATATTAGAGTCCATGCCCTACCCCAGCTGGATCATGAAGTGTAGCCTTAGCGAGGCAGCTGAAACCCCCACAGATCTGACCCAAAGCTGCATGATTATTATGAGCCTTGGCCTTTCCTTATATTGTTCATCAATATTTACAAGCACTGTGGTCTATGAATAAAGCACAGCTCAGGAAGTTATTCCTACAGGGTTGGTGTGGGAGGGTGTGTGCGTGTGGCTAGTTTTCCTACCGGCTGAAGGAGAAGAAAGGCCCCAACTTCATGGTTCATACCCTAACAGATTTCACTTCTTACCCTATATTATGGTTATCTTTGAACAGAATTTTCTAAAAATAAACATATCCTTCTGAAATGATTTCTTTAGGGACAAAAGGGGTAAAAATTCCTAGCTTTAGCATATGTGTGTTTAAGAGCCATATATGAACAGGACAATTGGTAGGTAGGTGTGCATGGATCCCCACACCCTCCCACATAGACATCCCTCTTAAACTTTATATTCTCTTTCTTATTTTATTCCTGGATATAGGGACTCTGGGCCATTTTTATTTTTCCAAGCAGAGATTGCAGACGATGGACTAGCATCCTATCCTACCTCAGTTAAAGAGGAAAATTTGATGTCTGGACATGTGTAGTCTTGTGGAAAGGAACCTATTTCACTCATAGACAAGAGCAGTAGTATGGCTAGCAGTATTTCCCCAGAGATGGTCTGATTTAAAAAAAAATCGATATCAACTCTTGACACATTTTCATTTACATCAGCGCATGGCTTTCAGTCGGGGCACAAATCAATAGGCAGCTTTTAACACTGCCCAACTATTTCTTACTACTGGGCTTCAGGCAGGCCATTTGCAGTTAACATCCCATGTTTCTTGGGGAGGAAGCCGAACTGTTTTTCCTGTGACTAATCACAATAGCCTAAACCATAGCATTAATCACATGACATCTTCTTCATCACCACTTACAGCCAATTGACTTTTTACTTAGTGAAAGTGTTTGAAGGAGGCGACAGTTGTTCTGAGGGGGTCAAGAGTCAATGGGAAGAAGAAATATTTAGTTCCAAAACATATATAGTATATGGCTTCTAAAGTTGATACCATGCCAGACAGCCATTACAAGCCTTATCGCTTTGTAGGTAGGGTCTCGTGGACAGGATGGAGAATAAGATTTGTTTAAAATTAAAATGTTAGCTAAGAGTCTTAGCATTTGGATTGAAAACAATTATCAGTGCCTTTCTGTAAGCTAAAAGTCACATCCAGGGTCACTAGCAATTGGCAAAGTGTTTTCTCTAACTTTTGAAAGTGAATTCTTTCTCTCTCTCTTTTTTTAAAGCTAGCGTGAAAATCCAGTTAGGTTTGATGCCATATGAGACTGGCAGTCCCTGCAGTTTGGCAGTCTCGATTAAATGTAATGTCTACTTCATTACTGTAGCTACTCAGATTTCTAAATAATGAATCAAACTCTTACATTATTCAGAAGCCACAAAGAAAGAGGTTATTAAGCTGAATAAGCAGAGACTCACAAAAGTTTACGATATATTTATCTAGGGCAATTCCAAAGCACAAAAGGAGAATGTTTTAAAAATATATGAAGAGGTAACCTCTGATATTATATTGTATTATTTTTATATTATCCCCAAATAGCAATGATATCTTTTTAGAGCTGTGCTCCCTTGGGACACTGGTCTCCTCAGATACTCCCTTAAAAAGAAGTATGTGGTAAGATCAGTTTGAGGAATGATATACCCCATCTTGGTGATTTATAGCGCCTAATGATATATCAGTCTCCAAAAATAGCTTCAGTCAAGAAGACTGTGTGTTTACTGTAGCATTTCCTCTGCTGCCTAACTGTCCTGGCACATATTATTGAACTCCAGCTTAGAAATGGCTCACATGACCCATTCTACCTCAGGACATCAGGTATTCTCTTGGCACATAAGCTGGTTCTGGAACCTCTACATTTGGTGCCGAAATGGGAGCAGATCTGTAGATCTGTAGGGCCTGCTACCGTTTGTCTCCTCCCCTCTACCCTCTGGAGCATGACAACTGGTGGGGGTCAGGGTGGGGATGGGTTCTGTACGCCTTAGGTGTCTAGAAGAATCTTGTAGTGATGGAGGACGGTGCCGACCCGGGTAATTTGAAAGGTGGTAATAAACCTTGATGACAGTAATTATACCCGAGGAAGGAAGAGTGAGGCACTCGGGCTTGAATGGATTTACATAGTCTTGGTTTCCCCTTTTAGAACACTCGTTTCTTGGACTGAATGTTTGTGCCCAACAGTCACACAATATAAACCTATTTCAAATTCTATCATTAAAATGACATCATAATGCCAGCAAGGGGAACTACAGCTAGGACTGTGTGAACAAATTTAAAATTTGGCTTCGAAAGCATGCATTTCAGAAAAGCCCACCCTTCTGAACTGCAGACTGGGGACAGCGTGTCCTTTGTCTGGGGAACAGAAGTTGCTGGACCAGGGCAAATTTTAAAAACCCAAATAAAAATTTTTCTTGGAAGTCTATACTTCCGATGACTTAGTTATTGTAAAGACATTTCAAAATAAAATTCCAACTCACTGTAAGTAAAAATCAATACCGCACTTTTTAGGAGGAGACTGATTATATTTGAAAAAGGATCAAATAACAATTGCCAAACCCTTTGATAGCTTCCATTTTTTACTTTGTTTGGTTTCAACCTCTTGCCTGAATTTTAAGGCTTTCTTCTCTAGCAATGTGTATTAAAGCAAGATATGGGGAGAACTTAAATTTTTTTTAATAAGTATGCATTTATTTTAATATGTATTATAATTATGTAAGAAGCACACCAACCTCTGAAAAATAGTATTACTTTTATGGTGAGACTTAAGTAATCACAAAAGAAATTGAAAAGTGACCTGATTTATGGAAAAAATATAAGGAAATAACAGTATAGGTGGTAGGAGGATATAAAAAAGCTCATGAAAATGAACTTCAGATGGTGTTCGCGCCTGTGAACTGTAATTCCACAGCACCTTGCTGACTTCAGAGAACAGTCAGCAATTCCTCACTGCTTGATTGACTATATTCTTGGCGTCTTATCTAGAGCTCTAATTTCCAAAGCACTCCTACACATTGTATCCCCTTTGAAATTTAAAACAATCCTGAGATCCAAAGGAGAGATGCATTTGACTCGCATTTTAAAAATGCTTAAACCACAGAGATTTGTGTAAATTCTAAAAATCCTCTGACAAGCAAGTGACAAAACTTGGAACTGCACTCCCTTCCTCTGATACCTAGACTGTGTGGTGTATCTGGCAAAAGTACTAAGATCTAAGGAACTGTGTGCATTCAGATTTCCAGGAAAACAGACGCTCCTTGCCTTTTACCTCTGTTGACTAATTACAGGTTGAATTTACGCCCTGAGAGCTGCAAATTCACACTCATCATCTCCTTTCTGAGCATCAGCAAATGTTTATGTCCGTAGTGCTGGGGTCCCTTGAGTCTGGGTCCCCGGTAGCCATTTTACTCTGCATTTTCTCCAATTCCTTCAGTTTGGGGTTTTTCCAGGACTGGTCCTAGTTCCCTAGACTCTCTTGGACCCTGCAGAATCCTACACTTCACCTCCTCTCAAAAGCCACTCTCTTGGCGCCACTTGAACCGAGCTGATTTTATCCCGACACTTGACTTGATTTTGTTCGGCTCTCTGTTAGGCATGAACTATGCAGGTGGTGGTCTTGAAAAGTTAATGCAGCTCTCCCAAAGGCTGTCCTGACTTCTTTACCTTTCCTTCGAAAGTTCTGAAGACCTAGGATGCGGGACCAAATGCAAAGGAACAGGAGAATACTCTTGGTCCATATTACCCAAGGATTAAGGGTACATCACAGGACATTTCTGTGGCTTTGAATATCCTCCTCTCAATTCAGGCTTAAGGAAAACCTCCGTTTTTGGCACCCTTCCTCCATTCATTTGAAACTCTGACAGATTCTGCAGCCCGCACTTGCGCTCTGTGATACTTCTCACCTCCTCAATTCCTAAGAGCACTTTCTAAGCTCCACAAACCTCGGTAGGAAAGGCTTAAAAAGTTTGTGCTTCAGACCTGGTGAAAATTTTTTATGGCCTCCCAATGAAGTGCGAACCACTCTCATGGCTGTTAACGGTGGCTACATTACGTGGAGGTGATTTTAAGGTTAATAGGATAATTATGAATGAAAGTTTTGCTTAGCAGAGGGAAAAATACACTAGGAAAAAGGAGGCAGCAACCCAGATGTCTATGGATAGCTTTAGGAGAGCTGAAAAAGCCACACAATCCCTCAAAGTCTTCCTGAATTCTAAGCCAAAGAAATTTTCGTAAAAGTTTAACTAAAGCATGTGTTAGCTGGGATTGCTACTTTAGGCAGCCCCGAGGTGGAGTGGTATTGTTTGGTATCGCGAGGTATGACTGTCGTCATCCATGAGGGATTCGTAAGTAGATCATCTGTTCCGTCTTATCCAAAGGGTAGCATATTTTACTGTTTTATCTGATCGAAGTGTCTATTTGTGGTGTCTTTGCTATTGTGATATAATATTGATTATACTTTTTATTTACATTCATTTGATCAGGAAACGTAACCATAATAACATTTTCCCCTGTCGAGATATATGATTGTCACCTTAGACATAATTTTCAAGAATTGAATTCAGTGAAGAGTGTG
This sequence comes from Ursus arctos, assembly GCF_023065955.2. Classification (NCBI taxonomy): domain Eukaryota; kingdom Metazoa; phylum Chordata; class Mammalia; order Carnivora; family Ursidae; genus Ursus; species Ursus arctos. The sequence goes on along the minus strand of NW_026622797.1, from coordinate 45,982,076 downwards.
GACTCCTTGTTCTTTTGATCACTACTGTCCCCATTTTCCTTAGGATGAGCGTATAAATCTGCTGTTAGAACTAGCACTCAGGTTTTAAATTCCTAAACAGAGGCAGGTTTCCGTGTCAACAGATGTTTCTATACAATCCTGCATACGTCTCCTTCCTCATCCGGACACATCTCATGCTACACAACTAAAATATTTTGAGAAAATATTCTTATTTGTTTTATAAAACTACCTTAGTGAGATCAAATTAACATTGCAGAGAAGAGACAGATTGATGAAATAGGTTGCACACATGTTCTTTTATAAATGGACTTGACTCCTTATGGCATTAGCAAAATTTACATTGATTAACCAGTAAGCTGTAATGTTGCTTTCGATCCGAACTGAACAAATCAATTTTACTTAACACTCTGAGTTTTCTTGACTTTGGGGTGTTTAGGGTAAGTAGATATTATATTGCCTGTGGGAAAACACTACACTTGTAATTAAGCTAAGGAGGTAATTTCATGGAAAGAAGAAGAAAATAGGGCAAAGTTTTAAGGATAATGGGATTTCCAGAAAGGCAAAAACTCTCCCTACTTGAATGAAATAAATTACATTATCATCCATCATATGACTAATCTAAGAGTAGCCATCTCTCTGTTAAAATAGACCTATCGAATGAAATGATAAAATACCATCATTTAGGAGAGGGATAACAAATTAGGAAATACTATTAACAAAAGAACCCTGTGTGGAGTTGGCATCCCCCAAACCTTCCTTGAACTGAATAAACAAAAAAAAAGCTTGCATAAAAGACACTCATCCTTCTCCATTTCTAGTATGTTCTATTTGTATTTCTCCATGAACAATAACACAGTCAAAGCTATATATATGGACACATACCCACACTTTAAACAGATAACTACCCCTTTTCTTCAGTACAAAAAACGCTGTCCTGATATGTGACAACTCTAGGTAAAATGACACCCAGAAGAGGTGCCCAAATAGTATGGGAGAATACTTAAGATGCAATCGAAAATTTATTTGACAAAAATTCCTTGCTACTTTAGAGTCGAAGCTTACACCTGCATATAGTTGAAGCTTATGCAAGAATTCACTTGTTCATGATAATGAAATGTCAGGTCCATTGTAAAAGTTGGAAATGAAGATAAGGTTCTGAAAAAGTATACAGTCATCTATTCTTAGAAAATAACACAGAAAAACTACTTGAACATTATTTCTGTCGTGGAAAAGTTACAAGTAAGATACAAATTCTATAAGGTTGTTATGTATTTTACTAAATCTTAGTTTCTGTTATTGGTGCTAAAATTAGAAGACTAGCAGATGGCATATTAAAAATAATTCCATTAACCACATCTCAGAAATTGCACAAAAAGACTTGTGTTAGAAGTCATATTGAGAAGTAATTGGCAGCAAACATAAATTATAGTCTTCCCCAATGCCCAAATTACTGACTAAAATTGAATAAGGAATTAAAAAGAAAACACCATATTTTCCTGGCTATTTTTTTCCTCCTCTTGAGTTTCAATTCCTGCCTTTTTGGGAAGAAAAACAGCAAAATATTAAAAAAATACATCATGACCAAGTGGGGTTTATCCTAAGAATGAAAAACTTTCAACATGTGAAAATCAAGTAATATGATTCATCATAGTAATAGACTAAAAAAGAAAAACCATATGTTCGCCTCAATAGATACTATAAAAGCATGTGACAAAATCCAGCATCCACTCCTGATGCAAACTCCTAGCAAATGAGGAACTGAAGGGAATTTTCTCAACTTGATACAACTTATCTATGAAAAACCTAGAGCTAACATCATACTTAATGATGAAAGATTTAATGCTTTCCCCCTAAAATCAAGAACACAAGGATGTCTGCTCTCCCCCTTCCTGTTCATCATTGCTTGGGAAGTTCTAGCCATGATAATAAAGCAAGAAAAAGCAAAGAAAGATTGAAAGGGCAAAGGTAAAACTGTCTCTACTTGTAGACAACATGATTATGGAGACTGATGGAATCTATAAAAATGCTACCAGAATAAGTGAATTTACTGAGGTTGCAGAATATAAGTTCAATATATAAAAATCCATTATATTTCTATATACTAGCAGTGATCAATGTGTAATTCAATTCCATTGCAATAGCATACACATATGGAATATCTAGGAAATAAATTTGATAAAAGATATGCAAACCTGTAAACCAAAAATTATAAAACATTGCTAAGAGAAATTAAAGAAGACCCAGTAACGAACGGGGTTATACATTCATGGGTTGGAAAACCCAATATTTCAAGCTGCCAATTCTCCTTAAAGTGATTTATAAAGTCAACATAATCCCAGTCGAAATCTCAATATGCTTTCTTTGGGGGTAGAAACTGCCAAGAAGATTCTAAAATTCATATGGAAATTCACTGGCTTACAATAATTAAAGCAAGTTTGAAAAATGAGGACAAAGTTAGAGGACTAATTCTACCTGATTTCAAAACTTATAAAGCTATATTAACTAACTATATATAACTATGTAGCTTACAGTATGGCACTGGTATAAAGATGGGCATATAGATCAATGGAACAGAGAGTCCAGAAATAAACCCATGTACTTGGGTAATTACTTTTTGACAAAGGTACAAGGCAATTTAGTGGAGAAATGATCATCTTTTCTTTCTTTCTTTTTTTTTTTAAAGATTGTATTTATCTATTTGACAGACAGAGAAAGCACAAGCAGGGGGGAGCAGCAGGCAGAGGGAGAGGAAAAGCAGGCTTCCTGCTGAGCAAAGAGCCTGATGTGGGGCTCCATCCCAGGACCCTGGGATCATGACCTGAGCCGAAGGCAGACGCTTAACGGACTGAGCCACCCAGGCACCCCAAGAAACGATCATCTTTTCAATAAGTGGCACTATGCAAAGAAGAATATCCTGCACCATATACAAATACCAACTGAAAACATCCTAGACCTAATGTACCACTTCAAATTATAAAATTTATAGACAAAAACATAGGAGAAAATCTTTGTGTTCCACCTATATAAAACTCTAGAAAACGAACTCTAATCTATAGTGACAGAAAGCACATCAGTGTTTGCCTGGGGGAAGGAGGAGTAGCAAAAAGAGTAGGAGGTTATATAGATATAATAGGTATATAGATATAAAGGAGGGTAGATAAGATAGGCAGACAGACAGACAGATAGGTGGGTAGATAGTCCAGGTCCAACCAGGAGAGGGAAATAAGACGTAAGTCAAACAGAGACAGTTCAATACACAGAATTATTAAGTGTATCAGCGGACTGGAGTAACCAGGGATGGCTAGCAAGAGGTAAAGAGAACTCTATGGGAATAGCAGATCTGTAAGCTGAGATCGAGTATCTGAGGAAAGCCCCAGTGCCACCTCCCCTCCTCCCAAGGTTGAAGTATAGACCTTGTTGGAGAGGGTGCAGCTTTTGCTCACTGGGTAACAAAGAAAGCAGCTGTGTGCCGCGCTGGGGCAACCTGACCGAGATCCATCCTTTGGGGTGCCTGGGGAACTGTTCATGGGAAGTGACTCATTGGAGGCATTCAACTAAGAATGTGCCCGAGGGAGCGCTCGCCCGGGGTGGGGGGGTGGGGGGGTGGGGGGGTCGGGGGGTGGGGGGGCGGGGCGGGGGGAGCTTCTGACCGCCTGGTGCCGCTGGCTGCTGGGCACTGCAAGCCTGGCCCAGAGCACGTAACAGAAGCAAAACCCTTTCCTCCTGTGATAGCTCTCTAGCACCCTCTACCGACGAAGCGAAACAAGGTACCAGCTGCAAAAATGGCGCAGGTCCATTTTCATGGAGCACGCAGAAAGATGCATTTGGAGCTGAGAGGCAGTAAATCAATAATGGCGCAAAGAGATTACAAAGAAGCATGAGGAAATTGGGTGTGCATGTGTGTGTGGGGGTGATAGATATATTCCTTATCTCGATTGTGGTGATGGGTTCACAGGTGCATACATATGGCAAAGCTAATCAAATTGTACATTACACTATGCACAGTTTATTGTATGTCAATTAGACATCAATAAAGCTATCAAAAAATGTATACAGCATTACTCTACTTCTCTCCGAAGAGGAGTAACCTTTGCCTCCATGAGTTTAAGTGGAAGGTATTTGTATGTATTTATTATTTTTTCACAGCAAGAGACAAAATCGCTATTAAGGGTCCCTTGCTTCACTCGGAGTGAAATTCTCTCGATCCACTCTGACTTGAGTTCGGGAGCCAATTTTGACTGAGAAAACTCACCCCCACTTGCCTGTCCAGTGGGGCCAGGGATTAAGCAAATCTCCTTTGCAAAAATTCAGGGCCAGGCTTCACCGAGACTTGGTTCTCCTGAGCACCTACAGTCTGTCTGCAGTACAGCCCCTGCCCCCCATCCCTCCCCAGCCGGGTCTTGCTTCCTGGTGTGGCCGGATATCCCTGGACCCTTGAAGCCCCCCTCTCCTGGAGGATGGTGTTCACGGCTGCTGCTCGTTCAAGGATTTAGAACACAGGCTGAGTTACAGCAGTGCTTGCTACCTTTGCAGCCTTGGAAAGTACTGTCTGCCCCTCCCCTTACTGCCTGTCTCCTGTACGTTAAAGAGCAATTCTGCATTAATTTAATTTTATTTAGTGACTACTATATGCAGGTATTGTGTTAGTTATTAAGGCTAAAACAATGAATAATATGGACACAGTCTTTGCCCTGATGGAGCTTACATTTAGTAGAAACTGTAGAGAGTTTGAGCAGAAGTCTCTCTTGACATGTCCTGTCATTCCTCAAACTGGAATTATCTTCAGCTTAAGGGCAGGGACTCAGAAATGGTGCACTATAGTGATGGCATGTCCATAGGCACCATCTGCCTGCAGAACATTCACCTTTTTGGATGACCTTTTGCTAGGTGAGTGCTCACTGAGGGGTTGGGTTGTTTGCCCCTTAGTCTACTCTAAATTAATCTGTCTAAAGTAATTAAAATTGTTTATGAAATATATGACTGTGGCCTAGAGTCCATATATTGTTTTATTTCCCCTGACGCTTTACCCACCGCCATCACTAAATGAATCTCAAGCTAGTGGCTGGGGTAGGCGAGGGTGCCATGGGGAGTTGAGGCATGCTTCAGTTCTTCCTTAAATCAAAAAATAAAACATGCTTTTGACCATGATTCTGTGCCCACGGCCAGGCTGGTTCTGCAGGGATGTGGTCTAATTTGTCCTTATAGATGTTAAATTATTAAATGTTTAAAACTAGTCAGCAGAGACCATTTGACTTGAGAATAGTGGTACTAACCCCAGGCCAAAAGCAAGTCCGAGAAGAGCGGTGTGTGGGTCTTACAGTCAAAGAAGTCTCTGTGGAAAAGCTGGGCTTCGCAAGATGTTCTGAAAATTAAGAAGCTGAAAGGAGGAAGGATGGATGTGAGAATGTGGACAAATGTGTGATGTGGGATGAGACATGTGAGGCTATTAGAAGTGTCACGGAAATAATCAGATGAATTTTTTAACACTGCAAGTTGTATTTGCATATTCCATAATGTAGTGGCATTTATTATTTTAGCAACATACTTAAAAGATGTAGCTTCTAGTTAAAACAGCAATTTGTTTCTAAATTCTCTTCAAAAGGCACAAGGCAAATCCTTATTATCTAATATTATCGTAATCATTACATTTACTTAATTATTGACCTCAGAACACATAACGCGCCATTCCATTTATTCCCCAATTTTCTTCAATAGCTTTTTCATCCAACTCAGATTCACCTCCAAATTATAGGGAACATACAGATCTGGCCTCCTGCATTCAGTAAGCTGTCATTTTGTACTGCCTTGGAAAAAAGTATATGCAGAGACCTGGAAGAAATTAATGATATTTTAATAACGTGACATGAAAACCACGCACTTCACAGACCATTTTGTACTGGTTTCAATAGAGCAGAACTAATTCAATGCTTTCTGGGCAGAGTACACCAGAGAGGAATCTTTCAATGAAGACTGCAACGGAATGACCCACATTTGTATTGCAAAATAAACCATAAAACAGTTTTAAGTTCAAAATAGAAACATCCTTAGCAATTTAGATACAGAATGTTCCCTTGGTACCCACAGCAGGCATCTCCGATAACTCTGCCACACTGTAGTGGAAGTAGGTACACAATAATTTTCTAAGCCATTGACTAGTCCCTGAATAGAATGGCTACCGTTCTCATACAGAGCATTGGCCTTCTGCATGGCTATTCTGGTCTCTGCTTCCCTGGGCGACAAATCCCTCTCCATGTATGGTCTTCCTACCCCCACCCACCTGAGGCTGGAAGAGGGGCTTCCTTCTCACAGGTCCAGGGGCCAGGGACAGAATGTGAAACTGGATTTACTTTTCAAAATGGATAAATGGCACTTATTCTTTTAAATAAAAAGCGTCCTGGAACCTGACTGTCTCCTTGGGGCAATACTAGGTATCTGACTTATTCAGGGGGAAATGACTTGTGATGAGTCTGGGTCCTTCAGATTCAAAGCTCATCAACTTTGCCATTTCCAATAATCTGAAATCTCTGAAACCCCGTTCTGAAATCTGCTGCTCTATGACCATCACTTCCTGTTCTTCCAGCTTACTGATTCCAGTTCTCTTCTCCAGAAATTTCCTAATCTCACTGAGATCCATCATTCCTGAATATTACTAGTTTGTTCCCTTCTAACCATCGTTTTGGAATCCCTACTCTATACTTACAGCTTGGATTCAGTGGTTCAGCCCTATAACCATTCCTTGAAAACACTCTTAAGTTTCTCACTCTCTTACCTTCTCTTCGTCATTCTTCACCTCGCAAAACTCCAACCAAGGTGTACGCTATGGATTGAATTGTGTCTCATATGTTGAAATCCTAACCTTGAATGCAACTGTATTTGGAGATGGGGCCTATAAGGGGTAACTAAGGTTAAATGAGGGCACAAGGGTGGGGCCCTGATCCCATACAATTAGTATCCTTATAAGAAGAGACACCAGAGCGTATTACTCCCCATCCTCACATGTGAAAACTCAGCAAGAAGGCAGTTGTCTACAAGCTAGAGAGTTCTCACCAGAAACGACCATGCTGGCACCCTGATCTCAGACTTCCAGCTTCCAGAACGGTGAGAAAATAAATTTCTATTGTTTAAGACACCTAGTTTATGGTATTTTGTTACGGCAGCCAGGGCAGACAGATACAGTGTTAGGCAGAATAATAGCTCCACAAATACGTCCACAGCCTAATCCCTGAAAGTGTGATATGTTAGGCCACATGGCAAAGGGGAATTAAAGTTGCAGGTGTAATTGATGCTGCTAATTAGTGGACTTTGAGATGGAAAGATTATCTTGCATTATCTGGTGGGCCCAAGGTAATCACACTGGAGGCAGAAGAGGGAGAAGCAGAGGGCTGGCAGCATGTGGCTGGCTTTGAAGACTGAAGGGGGCAGGAAGACAAGAAATGTGCTCAGGCAGCTGGAAAAGGCAAAGCAATGGATTTTTCTGAGGGTCTCCAGAAAGAAATGCAGTCCTACTTACATTTTGAATTTAGCCTAGTGAGACTCATTTTTGAATTCTGACCTCTCGCAATATGTAACTTTGTGTTGTTTAAAGCCACTAGTTTGTGGTTTATTTTATGTAAGTTTGTGGTATGTTATAGCAGCAATAACAAACTAATACCCAGGGTTAAATCCAAAAACTATCTACTTAGTCTATGCCAGAACCCACAGAGCTGACCACTGGAAAGATTACACAACCGTGCTAACTGGCATCGCTTCAAATATGACTATGGGGGCACCTGGGTGGCTCAGTCAGTTAAACATCCGACTCTTGATTTCAGCTCAGGTCATGATCTCAGGGGTGTGAGATCCAGCCCCATGTCAGGCTCCATGCTCAGCTTAGAGTCTGCTTGAGATTCTCTCCCCCACTTCCACCCACCCCGCTAGTGTATTCTCTAAAATAAATAAACCTTAAAAAACCATGACTATATGTCAAAAGTGACCACTTGATATTGCCAGACAATCTGATTGCATTTTTCTATAAATTCGCTTTTTCTCCAAGATGATTATTTCGTATCTTTTCTTTCCTCACATCTCAAGTCTGTCTTTCTTCAATTTACTCTCCACTTGTGCTTATTTCCTCACAGGAAAAAAATAATTATTAATAGTTGGGAAACAGAACATCTTCCTACCATTTCCCTAATCTTCTTCTATTGCTACATGTGTGTTTTGTCTTCCACAAGTTGTACTGGATGAACCGTCCGTGAGCCAATCAAAAACCAATCTCTTCCACTGATCCTGGATTCCAACCCTTTTAACTTCTCAGGGCCTCCTTAATGGCAGTGATATTCAGCAGCCCAGGCAAAACATGAAGAAGTTTTAATTCCACTTTCCCCCTCACACACCACACCCAGATGTATAAGTAATATCTGTGTGCCCTGAGCCCAGTGATGTCTCACATCCCTACTTCTGGAGTCTAGTCTCGCTCCCCTCTACCTCTCACCTGGACAGATGCAATAACCTCCCTGTCTTCATTTCCCACGGCACTATAGCCTTAATGATTTTTAAAAAGATCTTATTTATTTATTTGAGAGAGAGAGTGAGAGAGAGCCTGACCTGGGGGAGGGCAGAGGGAGAGGGAGAAGCAGACTCCCCGCTGAGCAGGGAGCCCGATGTGGGGCTCTGATCTCAGGAGCCCGAGATCATGACCTGAGTCAAGGGCAGATGCTTAACTGACTGAGCCACCCACGTGCCCCCAGGTAGTTGTTTTTTAAAAAACTTCTACTGACCAGCTGTTTTGCTGCAACTTTGACTCAGCCACAGGAAAATATATTCTGTGTTAAAATGAACACACCAACAACAAGAACTGAAAAAAGAGAAAGACTCATAAATATAGAAAACAAACTAGTGGTTGCTAGTGGAGGGGGCAGTGATGGGGGGATCAGAGAACTAGGTGAAGGGGATTACGAGGTACAAACTTTCAGTTATAAGGTAAATAAATGATGCAATGAAAACTACAGCATAGGGAATATAGTCAATAATATAGTCAATAATCAACAGTAATAACTGTATGATGACAGTTGGTAGCTAGACACACCACAGCATAATTGTTGAATCACTATACTGTACATCTAGAAATAACATATTAAATGCCACTTACACTTCAATTAAAAAAAAAGGTATGTGAAGGCAAAGGCCATTCATTCATTCAGCAAATCATCTTTGCTATTACCCTTGTATGCTTTATAGATGCAAGGACACTGTCTACATGGTTCAGTATTGTTTCTCAGGTTAGCCAAAGTGCCTGTCCCAAAGTCAAATGCATAAATGCTGCATGTGAAATCTCAATTATTGCCCATTGACAAACTATGAAGTTTGACCATCTAAGAGGATATGTTTTAATTTTTATGCTTTCCCAAATATTTCTCTCTCACATGAAAAATATATGAAAATAACACATGAATATCAGAGTGGTTAAAGAGTGTATTTATTTCCTTGAAGATAATTTATTTAAAATCCTGATTTTCTAAAGAAGACTGGAAAAGTCTCTTATTGACACATTGAGAACAATGAACAATGATGTTTATTTGAAGATGGAGATGGAGTGTGTGCAGTCAGTATGTATAACATGAAGCTGGCCATCTTCGATCCACTGGGTTGAATCACACTATTCTCTGAAAAAGCTTAACCAGATCTTTATTAGCTGGGTCTAGTTCTGCTGTTAGGAAAAGAGTCATGTCATATATATCCGTCCTATCATTACAGCAGTGGTAAGATGTTCACCTCTTACGGAAGGGGTAACCCACCGACTCTAAAACCCGATCCTTTCCCTTATACCACAATCCCTCTATAACTGCAAAAAGCATAATGTAAACTAGCTGTGATCTTTCCCCATATTATCTAAAAAGTTCCAAGAGATGTGAAGTAAAATCCGAAGTTGAACTATTTGAAGGAAGTTGTCTCCTTTTATTTTTTGAAATTCTGTTCAGCATTGAAGCAGGCTTCTGTGATTGAAGGTGGTAAATGATGGATAGGGTTCAATAGAGCTCCGTGGTGAAGGGTAAGTATTTTACTGTGCCCGTGACCTGATCCAAAGGCTATTTCTAGCAGTTTGTCATCTAGTACAGAGAAGGTTAGTGAGGTCATGTTGATATACGATCTTTCATGCTCTGAACATATCATTGCAGTTGAACTGGCCCTATAATCCTCATTAACATTGAGCAGTTATCTTTGATACTAAAGGATAAAATAAAACAACTGCTTTGTTTTATCCCCAAACTCTAATATAAAGAAAAGTCAAAGCTTAAAGTTTAAAGTATTCAGTTAGAGAAATTTAGAGCATTTTTATTTTTACCCATAGAAGTAAAGATAGCTTTGGCATTCTCAGAAGAAAACCAAATAAGATCACATGGATGGGATGGCTGGTGGGAAGTGTCTGAACGTTAACATCACCATGATAAATATTTAGTTCTAGTAGAGAAAGAGATTACATTAAAGATGTTCTAGCATCTTAGCATACATTCCAAAAGGAATAGAGTTCTCTAAAGAAAGAAAATGCCAAAGAGATGGGAAGGCACTGTGGGATGACAGAAAAAACCGCCAGCCAAGGTAATTAGAAAAGCTGAGTTCTAGCTTCTCATTTGCTCTGGTACGACGTAAATGACATTCAGAAAAGGCCATACATAACCTCTTTTCACCGAGTCATTTCTTGCTTGTATTTCACGAACCACCTCCTTGAATGTTTCTGAGTCAGTCGAAAGACCTACTACAAGGTCCCCAAATCCATCTCTCTCACAGATCTTTCTAATTTGGTCAGATCATCAGTGGCTCCAACAGCATTAAGAATAAAGTTAATAATTTTTAGCAGGCTATATCCGGGCTTTCAAGGTCCAACCTGTGCTTACCTCTTTGGCCCATTTCCCTCCACTTCCCATCTCCTTCCCCATCCTCTTACCATGCTGAGCCGTTTGAGCTTCTGTTCTTTTACTAGAGCTCCATTTCCCCTACCATTGATCCAAGTAACTCACCCTTCATGAAATTAAGTTATGGCTTAATTCACCGTAACAGCTGCCTTTTCTAAGAAGTTTTCTTGACCTTTGCTTCTGGGTTTGGTACCATCCTTTGTTCTATTATAGCACTTACTATAGTATAAGAATCCAGTTACTTATCTTTTCTCCCCCTGCCTCCACCCGTTAAATGAAAACTTGTTGGCAAATGGTATTAAATAATAAATAAATAAATGCTTAATTAATGAATGCTTAATTAATGAATTAATGAATGATAAAATCAACTCTCCTTTTGCTATTACTTTTGGGGGGAGGATTGGAGAATGCAGTTTAGTCACTGGCTGATACCATCATTAAGAAATCAAGTCACCATTTTTTAGTGGGAACTAAAAATATCTCTCCCTCCCCATTCTGGCTGAATGTTCTGGTGAAGAATAGCTGATTAATTTATCTCACTAGAATAGTAAAATTAGTCTTGAAGAAATGGTTAGTTTTTTAACTTCCTAAGCAAAAGAATCTTAAATTTGGCTTCAAATATTTAGTTCCTTTCTGTTTCTTTAATCAGTTCCCTTCTTTCCTACTCTATGTTGGGTCCAGCTGATCATGGTTTAAAGCTGAGTGTCACCTGCCTCTGCCAGAAAACACAGAGGCAGCCAAAACAATGGAACAAAAGATTACTCTGTGCAGAATCAGAAAATCTGGGATTGGGGGCGCCTGGGTGGCACGGCGGTTAAGCATCTGCCTTTGGCTCAGGGCGTGATCCCGGCGTTATGGGATCGAGCCCCACATCAGGCTCCTCCGCTATGAGCCTGCTTCTTCCTCTCCCACTCCCCCTGCTTGTGTTCCCTCTCTCGCTGGCTGTCTCTATCTCTGTCAAATAAATAAATAAAATCTTAAAAAAAAAAAGAAAAAAAAGAAAATCTGGGATTGAGTTTGTCATTTCTTAGTATGGCAGCTTTGGCAACATACTGAATTCTCTAGACCGCTGTCTCTCTCCTCTACTATAAATTAGGATGATGCCCACCTTACAGAGTAATAGTAAGGCCCAAAGAAGATAATACATGCTGTGAATGCACTTTGCAAAGAGTTAAATGCTAAATAAATATGTCATTACTCTAACTCCAAACCCAAAGCATCAGTATTATTTATAACCAGCTCTCCAATCCAACTTTTTCCTAGAGTTACCACACCGGGCAAAAAAGGACTAATTTGAATTTTATCTCCTCTGCCAAGTGGTTAGGAGAGAAACCAGAAAAATGCCTAAAGAAAGGAGGAAGATCAGATCAGTACATCAAGCAGCCCAGATATAATCCACAACATAGATAAATGACTCTGCTTAATTGGGAATTCAGGAAGAGACATCTCTGCCTTATAGAAATACCCCTTGCTTCAGACATTTCTCTCTGGCCATTGTCCTTGAGGAGGGGCACTGTTGGGAATCCAGAGTACATTAAATGTCTACAGTGTCTCAAATTCTGAAAAATGCCTTTGCTATCAATTCTATGTATTATGCCTCACAAGGACCTAGAGAAGTATGCTAATATTTTCCTTGGACCAGAAAAGGAAGACAGCTAGCAACTAAGTGATTTGCCTCAAGTCACAGAGGGAATTAAATCTGATGTTAACATTCACAGGGCCCTTCTCTTGGTAGCAAGGGGGACTCCTTCATTCCTCTAGTTGTGGGTTTTCTGTGTATGACCAGATTTACCAGTCTTTAGGCAGGTGATTTTGTGATACTGTTGAGGGTTTGATGGGGCAAGTATACAATTCTTGCTGGCTTAGCCATTCCCACATGCACAGGAGGTAGGCACAATTTTCAGTGGAAAAATGATATATAGAAAGAAACTGATCTATAGTTAGGCAGGAAATACAAAGAAGAAACAGGACTGCAACTCTGTGTTTTGTTTTAAGAGTTTGATGTCTCTCTAGCAGACCCGTGACTCTCAAACTATTGATTTCTTAAGGATGAGAATGAACTGTATTAAAAACAATCTGTATATAATAAGACAATGACATGGGGTTACTACCATTATTTACCATTATCTTGACTGCTAGTTTCCATTTTCCTGTTCAAGAAAAATTTCCTGTTCTGGTTAATAAATTAAGTGGACTTGAGATTTTAAAATGTGGAAGTAAATATGAACTCTGGCGGGCAGGGAAAGACTCAGAATCAGAATGAATTGGTAGAAAGTCATATGTCTCAGGTTTTAATCTCTTCACCAGTTCTTTCTGGTTTTTCCTTTAGACAGGTGGTAGGAGAGTACTGCCCATCCACTGTTAAGACAGGCATGGTATAGAGCTCACTCAGGCTATTGAAATATGAGCGGAAATGACACACCCACTCTACAGGTGAAAGCTTTAAGAGCTTGTGTGCCACAGGTCTTTTTCCCTCTGCCATCGTGCCTCATGTTTGACTGTACTCCAGATAGTAGCTGGTCTGTTTGCCTGGTACTAAACTGAGGCCAAATGGAACAGAAAAGCACCCAACCCATGGTGGGTTACAAGGGAAAAAAAAAAAATTAAACCATTTAGATTTGTGAGTTGTTTGTAATGAAAAGATAATATATACTGTCTTATTCAAAAGGAACAGATACACTAAAGGGAATAAGAGATTAACAAAGCACATGAAAAGGTATACAATGAATGGATACCCACAGACTGAAAAGGGAAGGTAGAATGTAAAGTGTCTGAAGGAAGATAGATGGAGCAGTGGAAAAGTGACTTCGTAGGGATGCATCAGCCAAGTGTTGTCCTAACACAGATGGTGAAGCTGGCACGGTGGTCAGACCACCACTGGGAGACTTTATCCATTTGATCTATGTCAAAAATGTTGTTCTGATAAAATGACAGAATCTGACAGATTCTTGACTTATCCAGAAAATAAAGTCATCTTTCAAAAGCAGCACTGTGGGATTTTCAAAACCTGGGGAGGCAGTCAGAGGAATTGTAAATGGGACTTAAATTGGCTCAATAAGGGGCCACTTAATGTTAGGAAGTAATGAGAAACATGGGAGATGACACAGCAACCCTAAGAGCGAACATTGGACGTCAAAAATGTACTCCAGCTTGTAGAGAAGTGAATCCAAAAGATTTGGAAAAAAGACATTTATGATACTGAAATCATAACATTTAAAAGGGACTGGAAATCTGGCAGGATCCAGTAGGTTACATTATGATAAAGTCACAAATAATTCTAGTGACGAACCCTCAGTCCTTGAGGGATACTATATTGTTCCATTAATTTAGTCAACAAATGTTTATTGAGTAACTACTAGGAGTTAGAAATTGTGCTAAAATGATGAGGGTCCAAAGAGGTTACAGCTCCTGCTCTCGAAGGGCTTGCAGTATATAGTCAAATAAACAGACAATAAACCAATAAGCCCCCAGCTATCATTTATTAAATACTTAGTATTTGTTAATGATTATGACATGGTCTTTATATAACTTTTTCCCCCTAAGTTTTTACAAGCTTACTGTGTAGGGGTTGTTCACTGAAGCTCACAGAGATGAAGTAATTTGGCCTTATTATATTCATACAATAATTGACTAAACTGGGACTTGAAATCAATTTTCTGTGATTTCAACATCAGTGTTCTTTCAACCCTAATGCCTTTTATATCTAATCTTAAGACTATGTGATTTTTAAAAAGATTTTATTTATTTCAGAGAGAGAGCGAGCAAGCAGGGGGCGGGGCAGATGGAGAGGGCGAAAGAGAGAATCTCAAGCAGACTTATGCCAAGAACAGTGCCCAATGCAGTGCTGGATCTCAGGACCCTGAAATCATGACCTGAGCCAAAACCAAGAGTTGATGCTTAACCAACTAAGCCACCCAGGTACCCCAAGATTATGTGATTTTTTAAAATGTTTTTGAAATGTTAGTGTGTCTGTATGTGTGTGTGCGCATGCAAGCTTTAAACAGACAATGGATTTATTGAACAGAAAAAAAAAACAACTACCTTTTTATGTGATTACATTTTGGTTATCTTTTTCAGTTCAACTGGAAGATGGTTTTAGAAACTCCTGGGACATTAATGATTTATAAGCCATACTTTAAGAATCTTTTTAGTCAGTCACATGCAAAAATGCTAAGTTACTTTTCAGCAAAGAGTCTAGAAATCATATTTTATACAGAAGAAAGGATATTCTTAAAGTAATAAAATCTTCTCTAAAAAGACAAGCAGTGATCAAACTGGTTTTACAAATTTATAGCTGGAGGTCATAATTTTCTTCTATGAGTGATTAGTTCTTTTTCTTTGGGACCTGAATTCTAAGAATTAAAAAGGGAGGTCTTAATATTTTTTTTTTCCAGAAGTCCCAGTAATATACACCTATAATTGGAGGGAAATTTGGCATCAGAGACTACAACTCACCATTTAGTACAAGCCAAACAGCTAAATTGATTTTAACATTCTGGAAGAAAAATTGCACCTTTGGTGCTGAATTGCTTCCCTATGAGCACTGAGCCAAATATTAATGTATATTTGAAAGGAAACAAAAAGCATTCAAACTCTAATGGACCTCAGGCTTATAAATTGGAATTCAGTCACTTTAAATTAAGTTGGATTTCTTGAAGCAAAACTACTCTTATTATTTTTGTATTACTGCTCTGACCAACAGTTTATATGCCACATAACAATGTTCTAAGTTCTTCAGATGTAACAGAAATGGAAACATCTATGCTGGAGGCTTCTGTGGTAATGCTTACTCCCGAGAACACAGACACACACAGCAGAATGCCCATTTCTTAAGACTTGTGAAGACATGTGACAGTCCACTCAGATGACTTTCTGTAAGCTGGTGCATCAAGGACAAATTTATTGCATGTTAAGTTTTGACAAATTTCTGTTGCTCTTTTGAAAATTCAAAAGTAATACATGTTCATTGCATAAAAATTAAGAATTCCAGATAAACAAAAAAATGTAATCCAGTTACTGAACAAAACCCACTAATAATATCTTGGCTTTAGCTTCCTAAATTCTTTGCTTCGTAGGTGAACTAAATTATCTTTTTATAAAAAAATACAATACTAGTTATTTATTACCTTATTTTTTCACTTAGTAACATGATGAAAGAATATTTACAAATTATTTTACGTAGTGCATAATTACCCCTTTTTAAAAAATCAACCACTGGATTTGAATACTAAGGTTGGCTCCAATATTGGGTTATTATAATACCATTCCTTAAAGATATTTGTCAGAGTCTTTGGAAAAAAATTGAATGTTTATTTTTAAGAAGTTGTTATTATTTATTTATTTAATTATCTGTACATTTGTTTCTGTTTAGCATATGTTAAAAATAGCGTTTTGAAGGTAGGAATACAGTTATGGGCAATGACTAAGAAGTTAGTGCTAGATCTTAGTCTGATTGTATATCCTACCTTCTACCCACTGGAAGTCCTGTCCCCGGCCCAGCCTGAGAGCTAGATGCTAGGGATTGCTGTCTTCTCTGTCCTTGCCTCCCCTCCTAATGGACCTGGGGTTCTTCCCTGGCCCAGCCCAGACACCAACCCCTGTCCTTGGGGATGAGCCTGGTTTGTGTAATGTTGAAGGAAAGGTCCAGCTGGGATCTTCTGCCACTCTGCTTAGCCAGCCTTGCTACTGACCATTTCCAGAATGTATGATGAGCTCCTGGAGTCATGCCTTGACTGCCTGGATCCTTCAGGAGTTACCCTGGCAGGATCCATGCCATCCTTTAAGGCTGACTTTTGGGGCTACGCTTAATTTCACCATTTCACATCAACATTCTTTCTTTCATCCATCACACAATTTAGTGAGTCCCTACTTTTTGGAAGATTGTCTGGGCCTGGGGATAGAGTTGTGAATAACACAATCTCTACTTTCATGGAATGGGTCTATGTTTCAGAAGTTCTGGGGAATTATGAGAAGAGAGGGAGACAGAGAAACAGAGACAGAGAGACAGAGAGAGAGCAAACACATTTATTGCATCCGGTTGGAAAATCTTCTCTGGAATTCATCTTCAATAGGGTGGTAGATTATGTTTAGTTTGTAATGATTGTGGCATCAGCTATTTCTGATATCTTTAGCCCTATGTGCTTTATTTCTATGATTTTCCCTTTAAACTCATGAAAATCCTTGTTAACATAAGCTTGGAAGAAAATAAATCACCTAGGATATTGAAACTATACTTTGGCTAACATATGTTACAAATATATTACCATACAGCCAACTGGGCGTCTCCTACCTACACACCCGCCACCTTTGGAAGACTGTGTGTTGAACAGAAAAGTGTGGGGCACAGAGACAAAGAAACAGGGATGACTCATAGGTCATATTATCATCCTTTACACAAGATTACAACATTCGGTCCATCAAACTCCCAATCTGCAGATAGCTATTTTTAGAAATTAAATCATTAAGCAGGTGAAAACGTTTTTCCTATTTCAGTGTCAAGTGTATACAGCATTTTTTTCTAACACTGTGTAAACTCACAATTGTAAATTGAAAGAGATGTAAGAAATACTCTAGCCCAAGACTTTCATTGTGGAAATGAGGAAACCCAGCCACGGTTAAATGGCTTGAGCTTCCATCATTTCAGAGTTAGGGTATCCAAAGGCAATTAAAAGTTTGTCTAAAAAAAGTGAACAGAGCAAGGTCTATACCCAAGAGAAAAATTCCTCAAAAAATGTCAAAGAAATGAAAATAAAGATTAATTAATAGTTGTCCAATTAAATCAAATCCACATTCTTTAGCTTGACATTCAAGGTCCATTTCCTGTTTCTATCAACCCAAGTTCTTCTCTCCAGCCAAATCAATTTTTGAACACAATTAACATTTTACCATAAGCACGTAGACACATCATACCATTCAGTGGCCTAATCCATGGCCTTGCCCTTCTTCACAACTAGCTCAGAAATCCAGCCCTCCTTTTCCCTAGACAAATGGGTCTTTCTTTAGCCACGGATCCTGGCTCACATGTACTCTGTAAGGGACACATTTACTTGCAAGTACAAAATGTTACTTTAGAAATGTAATAACTCTTTGCATATGTTGACATTTGATGTCTCCAAATGCTTTGTCCCCCCTCCCAAATTTTTTTACAACTTGCTAGAATGCACCAGGGAGAATTTGTTGCTGCGGTCTGGATTTCTTTTTTGAGCTATACACAAGGATACCAGCTGCCTCCCTTCTGCTCTTTACATGGTCACCATCACATCCACTCTCTAAGGTGGAGGTCAAAGCTGCCCTTAACAGCTCCCTCCCACCCAGAGGAAGCTTGCCACAAATAGCTTCCTTCCCTGGCTTCAAGTCACCACCAGAAGGCCTTCTGAACTCCCCAGTTTTGATTTTTTCCAATTGCTGTCCCTGCTTTTTTGTGCGGTTCTCCCTATGACTGGGTTTGCCACTGTGGACCTAATACTTCAGACTCCTGTCCTTCTTGGTGCTACCCAGGAGTTTTAGGGCTACTATCCCTTTCAATTCCAGCTCTGAATTGTACAGAACAGGACAGACTGCCTCCAGCCTGGAGGGAACGAGGAACCTGGGAATGCAGGTTACACCAAAAATTCATCTCGGATGAGGCTGTATCCCCGGGGGGTTGAGTTAACAATTTCTTACAGTCCTTACTCTGTAGGTGCTTCAACTAACCAAACCCAGTCCCTGTGCCCACCCACATAGGAGGCTAAAAGAATGGATTAGGTTATCTTTTTTTGTTTTTGTTTTCCTATATCAGGCTGATATTTTGATTTAGGTAAATGAGCCTTGGAAAGGTTTTGGCTTATACTTTTCTACTCCTATGACTCAGTTGTTTGGTAAGCAAATTTGCCCAAGATCAGCCTTTAAAAAAATCTAATGGTAGCAGCTGATGAAAAATAAATCCGATAATGGCAAAAAGAACAACACGGAGGATTTAAGTTTATCATCCTTCTTTTTTGGTACATTTGAAACAGTGAAACTGAAATGTGTCTCCTCTTTCAGAAGACAAAGACAAAGGAACTATGTTATTAACAATCAACTATCGATTTTCAGATTTACATTGTTTTGGGTCATTTAGTGTATTTCTCTCCAGCAACTTGCTTGATGGTGGTAAGGAAAATGTTCTATAAAATGAGCAAGTAAGATGCAATATTTCAAACTGTGGTCCATGGGGTGATTCTAGCTGTGTGGTGTAAGCAATTTGCTGGGGTGGCTGCTTTTGCTAGAAATTTCTTAAGAGAGTCAGCTGAGATATAGGTTTATTTATCTCGGATTGGCATTAAAGTCAGTCCGGGGCAAGTAAATAAAAGGTAATTGATTTTTCTCTGGAAGATATGATATTCTACTGAAATATGTAGAATGGAATATGGTCAATAAGTTGAATGATTTTATTTTTCTTTTTTTTTAAATAAAACACTACTGAAGTTGAAATATCTTTAGAAATAATTAGTATTTTAGCTTTCCTAGCATCATATATCAAGAGCAATCTAACATGTCCCTTTCAACTAAGAATAGTACATACCATTTGAAAACGTCACGTTTTTCAGTAGAAATTCCCTTGCCAATGCCTACAATTTTAAAGGTGCATTCTAAAGGTCATTTAAAAATGTTTGAGTGTTCTGAGAAAATCAGCTCTAAAATTTAGGGCAATATATCAAAAATAGTTTTCAACATCTAAAACTTGATTTTAGTTTGGCAAAAAAAAAAGGATCATTAAATTCTAGAAAAGCAGTTTTCTCTCACTTCATGCAAGTTGTTAAATATTTAGCAAGATCAGAAGACACTCTGTTTCTGGCATCATCTAGATCACAGGGGATTCTAAAGAAATTGGTCATTAGGGTAGAATTTTATTTCAATAACGGAGCCTTGTATCCCATATTCCCGTTGAAGGGACGGACACAATCAACGGCATACGTGGGACCTAAATTGAACTCCGGATTCACTTCTTCGCACGGTACGTGGAGAACAGTTAGGGGAAGCAAAGCTGGAATGACTGCCCGGCGTCTCAAATGCATCAACTTGATGATTAGCTGACTCCCCTTTCCTGCTGACTTCCTGTCAACACACGATTGCCTAGTTGGTATTGTTTGACTCGCTCCAAAATGCAGAAATAGGCAAATTACCCAGGCGTGCCTTTGAAGTACAATGCGTGCTGCACGGAGGCCACCGGCACCACCACGCGGAACCAGGAAACGGAGCCCTCAGAGCCCTCTTAGCAACGTACTGACAGGAGGCCATTACAACAACCCAGCTCTGAGGTACAATTCCATCGAAGAAGCTTTAATCAAAGAGCAGCATGAATCTTATATTCTTGTTCTTTCTTCACCGCGATTAATATCACCAGTTCCTTAGGGCACTTGGTAAGAGAGAACATTGCAAAAACACTCCCTGGATACAACCAGTAAAAAAGTGCCCAATACACATTCTGTGCAAGGAATTGAGTGTGGAGGGAGAGGTTTTCAAAAAGAGCGACAGGAAAAGAAAACAGAGGGGCCTTTATAAGTTTTTCAGAGCAAATCATTCGTAAGTAGTAATTCGAGGCAGCCCTAGACACACTTAGGCAAAAAGCCCAACTGGACTCCTTTCTCCGGCTCCTTGCCTCGAGCGCTCCTGTCTCTCTCATGCTCGGTGTCTCCTTAGCTGAGCTGCTGGTAAGAGGCAGTGAACTCTAGCGATGAAAAGGGCCCTCTATACAGCCATGCGGTCTTGGGACGAACGCTCTAGTTCCCTGCTGGGGCACAGTTTGTTCATCTGTAATATGGGGACGAGAACAGGGACCCTCCGTGAATCATTCCGAGCATGCAGTGAGGCGTCTAATGAGTGCAGAGCGGGGGGTGTGGTACAGGTTCAATAACTGGCAGTTGCTTTTATGATTTTGAACGGATTCTTCCCCGGTGAACTGGATGTGACTGCAGCTCTCCCAGGGCATCTCATTCGAAAAGGCATTTCCAGAGGACTCAAGGATGCCCATTTACTCGAGGAATTTCAGGCATCCCGATAGGCCGGTGGGCTGGCTAACTTTTGTCAGGGAGCCTGCCTTGTGCCCCTCAGATACACACTCAGGCAGCTGTGAGCTCTGAACCTGGATCAGAAGAATTAGGTTCAGATGACAGTTCTGCCACTTGCCAGTTGTGTGACCTTGGGCACATCACAACTTAATCCTTCCTGACAGAGCCTTGCTCTTTGGTAAGGTGGGGATCATGATCTATCACAGGGTTTATTAAGAGGATTTCATGACACAAGGCATGAAAATCAGTGCTGTCAGTGGTCAGTGCTACACAGCTGTGAATTATTACCACAGTCCGGTCTGGGTTCCTGCCATGGAGCATGCCCTAAGAGTGACAGAAATTTCTTAACATCGAGACACATAATAATCCGACTGGCTAAAGAGAAATAAAACCCCAAATCCCACATGTTCTAGCATTCACCTGGTTAGCAGAATTTGAGAGCCATCAAAATTGTCTGGGGAAACAACTAAGACATAAGTAACTAAACGCATGAATCTCAAAGCATTACGGTAAATGAAAGAAGCCAGGCACACAAGTGTACGTCGATGGATGAAGAGATAGCAAACTGTGATTTACACATGCAGTGGGATACCGTTCGCCTTACGAAGGAAGGAAATTCTGACACACACTACAACATGGATAAACCTGGACGACATGATGTTAAGTGAAATAAGTCAGTCATAAAAGGACAAATATTGTATAATTCCACCATATGAAGTACCTAGAGTAGTCAAATTCATAGAGACAGAAAGTAAATGGTGTTTGCCAGGGACTAGAGAGAGGGGAAAAAGGGGGAGTTAGTGTTTAATGGGTACAGAGTTTCAGCTGGGGAAGATGAAGAAGTTCTGGAAGTGATGGTGGTGATGGGTGCACAATAGTGTGAATGGACTTAATGCTACAGAACTGTACACTTAAAAACAGTGGAAAGGGTAAGTTTTATGTGCTCTATATATTCTTCAACAGTAAAAAAGAAAAAGAAGCCAGGCACAAACAGTACATACTATAGAGCTCAACTTATGGAAAATTCTAGAACAGACAAACTTTATCCATTGTAACAGAAAGCAGATCAGCGGTTGAAAAGGTCCAGGTGATAACTTTCTACAGTGAAGGGAACGTCCCATATCTTTAGTGGGGTGGCAGATATAGGGAATATACATTTTCAAAACTCATTTAACTGTATACTTAACACAGATGCATTTTATTATATATAAATTTTACTTCATTGTGATATTAATTTTATGTATGGTGTTGACTGGGCTATGGTACCCAGTAGTTTGTTCAAACACCAGATGTTGCTGTGAAGGCATTTTATGGATGGGATTAACGTTTAAGTCAGTAGACTCTCAGTATAGCAGATTACCCAATAATATGGGTGGGCCTCATGCAATCAGTTGAAGGCCTTAACAGAAAAGGCGGAGGTCCTCAGGACAAGGTAGAAGAAATTCTACCTTCAGACTGGACTTTTGACTCGAGACAGCAGCATTAACTTTTGCTGGAATATCCAGGCTGCTGGCCTACCCTGCAGATTTCAGACTTGCCAGCCCTCACAGTTATGTGAGCCAATTCCTTAAAATAAATCTCTCTCCCTACCTCTCATTGGTTCTGTTTCACTGGAGAACCTTGATTAATGCACCCATAAAGACGATTTTAAAAGAAAAAAAATTACCTAGGATTCTCTATGAAAACAAAGATCTCAAACTCCACCCTGGATTTATTGAGTTAGAATCTCTAGGGGTGAGACCTGAGCCTATAGAGTTTTAAAAAGCTCTTCCAGGTAATTCTGATACACACCCCTGGTTGAGCACTGGAAATGTGCTGTAATCACATCTAAATCTAGCTCAATAAACATTTCAAGAATTTCTAAACCCATCAAATTTTATGTGCATGCCTTTTTATTCCATGTTTCTGAGTATTTTATAAAAATAACAAAACATGTTTAAAAGGAGGCAAAATAGCCACCCCCCCAAAAAAAAAATTGGGTAGAGGAACATAGCACAGCTAAATGAATACTTTGAACTTTGGTCATCGTTCCTCTCAAGGATGGTGTCAGGCAGTGTTGTAAGGACTGCAGATATATGTAGAGATGAGCGAACCAGACCACATCCCTGCCCTCACGGAGCTTACGCTCCAGCAGGGGGGATCTTGGAAAGAAGACAATTATGCCTCCACCTTGAATACAGGGTTTCAATAAAAAAAAAAACAACAACAAACTTCTCAACAGGCAACACATTGGACTGACAATAGATTAAAAAACAAGGAAAAGAAAAGCCTGTAGATCTTCCAACTTGAATTTTTATCATACAATTTAGGTGACGGTGCTGAACCAAGATTAGCAGCCCCGAGGAGTGATGAAGACAACTCCCAGAGAAAAAGTACAGGAAAATCGAGTCAGCCATTAGCTCCAGTCCCGTGTGAATGTCGGTGAGTGAATCGTGCTCTTTACAGCTCTCCGGCATTGCTCTTTCAACTCTTAGTTGCTACAAATGTTAGATAGTCACATATGCTTTGCAGGGAAGAAAAACTGCTGCTAAGGTCTTGTCATTATAGAAAAGGCTGCTGACAAATTCTTTTTTTTTTTTTCCCCCTGCAATGGGCAAGGTAAACTCCAAGAAAAGGAAAAGCCAAGTTTCTGGCTTCTTTGTCCCTTCATCACACATTTATTAAAGAGAGATTGCAGTCTGTACCTCATAGATTTTGTGAGGGCAAATGAGAATATAAATCTTGTAGCACAATGTCTGGTCATGGTAAGCTCTCAGTAAATGCTGAGTATCTTCCCTAGTATATTGGTCTCATTATTGGCCAGGCACCCCTCCAGGAGCTGGGGATGCCAGGACAATTGAGACACACCCCTGCAACAAGAATCTTACATCTAGCAGAGGGAGGGATGCCAAATAAATGAAGTGTTCTAATTGCTATAGCAGGGATCAGTGGTGTTGCTGAAAAGGAGTTCTCTGCAGGGGAGGGAAGGGACGAGGGAGAATCAGGTGAGTCTTGCAGGAGGAGGTTTCGCCAGTGCTGGCTTTTAATGTAACTGCAATTGTTCCAAGGCTGTTCAGAAAAGAATACTTTCTGCCATCTGTGTGAAAAGTGGTTGTGATAACACTGATCACTAAAGTTGTGTATGAAACTTGTGGATAAGGTCATTCTCCCTGATGCTATTGAAGACTCATTCATATTATTACATTTGATGTTCAGTCTGTGATAAAATTAAAGCTGGGTGCAAAGAGTGTGATATTTTGAGATGCACAGGAGAGTCAGACACGTTTAAACTGCAGAGAACATTAGAGATCACGTAGTCTACACACTCATTCTACTAATGAGAAAATCGAGGTGCACACAAAGTCAAAGGAAAACACAAACACAGGTTTGGTCTCAGTGGAACAAGGTGTATGGGCAACAATCCACAGCTGTTTGTTCTGTGCTGTCCAACTGCTGTGCCACTAGCCACATGTGGCTATTTAAATTTAAAATAATGATGATTAAATAAAATTAAACATTCAGTTCCTCAGTTGACCTAAGGACATTTCAAGTGCTCAGTGTGACGAGTGAGCTCTCATATCAGACAGCATAAAGATATTTTCACCATCTGAAAACATTCTATTAGGCAGCACTGTGTTGGTTCTATGCAATGAGAGAGAAAAGCAACTTTTAGTCACTACTAAAAGCATTTCACAATGAATAAAGAGTGTAACATCATGACCAAATTTTCCAAATGCACTTCTAAAATTACCTATGTAATTGCTAGCCCATAGAAAAATCTACCCCAGCACCCGAATGTTTCACAGGAAAAACTGGGCAGGCATCATCAGAGAATGCATAGCTTTCCAGAAGCATCGAAGTTGCATGTGCAATTTTGGAAATGCGGTGGAAACCACTTTAATGTTCCAATTGCCATACATTTCAGGAGCAATCTAATGCAAATATCTATTACATAGATGATCAAAAGGAAAAGAAGGAGGAGGTAAATGAAATTTAAGTAGACAATATTTGAAGAGGGAATTTCTTAAATAGGAAACAAAGTAGAAAATACACATTTTGTTCTTAAAATGTTGCAGAAGTAAACTTTGAAAAAAAACTTTTCCTCTCCATTTAGGAAGTAAAAAATTGTGAAACATTTTTCTGCTTTTGGCAATAATTTTTCAAGTATAAAAATACATAAGATATTAGTTCTTAAGAGATGTAGTTTAAACGAGTATGCCGAATGGAGAGAAAATGTTCTCAAAGTTCTTAGGGAGTATAATTTTTATATGATGATTGGAAACTAGGGGGATAATTTGAGATTAAAATTTTTTTTAATCTTTCAGGAAGCTGACTTTTGAAAGACTTTAATATTCTACTTTAAAGTTTGCTCCGAAGCCTAAGAAGTCAGAAAGCTACCGAATACCTTTGTCCAATTCAGTTTCTTTTCATGTATCAAAATCCATAAATTTCACTTCTGCAAAATTACTCTGCCATTTTTCCCTCTATGTTGTTCTTTCTGACTCGTAAAATTTACTACCAGTGCTCACCATGAGCTTTGGCCTCAATAATCCTGTGAATATTTGATATTCCAGTATGTGCCCTTTCACCGAGGCCAAGGGAGTGAGTGGCGTGCCTTCCGTTTGGAAATTGCTTCCACTACCATTTAGTGGGCTTTTTCCCCCCTTCAGCTTAATTTTTCTATATTTTACTTTATAAATATTTTTGGTCTTTATCTTATTTGTGCCCTATCTTTTAAATTTTCTTCTGCATACTAATGAGTCACTTCTCAATGTTCTCACAGCTCCCTATCCCAACGTAAAGCTTCTCAAACACTAGTCCACTAACTGATGCCAAGAGAAAATGAGCATAAGGACCGTGCAGTGGCCATATATGTATATGGGTGGTACAGACAGTTGATCTGTAACTAATATATTTGCATGATTTTATGAATTCCCAGCAAAACTTTGCAGAAATGCCCTTCATTTAATCGCTTGCTCCTACAATGAACTAAAATTTATTGGCAAGTGTGATTTTTGTTTTCAGACACCCAACACATCAATTTTTGATGCCAATCTATACACAGTGCTTGCTGTTAAGTTTGACCTATTTTATTATGCCATGTAAATGCTGGAAATGAACAAAGATCCCCCTCTCATTCTCATAGTAGACAGCCAGCCAAGGTACTTAGAAAGAGAGCTATTCAAAATTGAGCCAAATACCAGGCATTTTCTAAGAATGTGCTAGTGGTCACAAACAGAGCATTTCCCAAGCTGTCCACCTATAATATAAGAGCAACAGGAAACAGAGCAGTGTTATGGCCTGAAGAAATGGAGACAGCCTGGCCCAATTTAAACAAGACTTTTGGCCAGGTCCAAGGAGAAAAGCCAAATTTGTAAATGGTTACAGGCTCTGTAAATATTAAATAAGGTCTGCACCGAAGTATGCCTGTGTACCTACAGTGAACCAACGCTAGGTTTGCTAGTTCTGAAAGACAGGCTAAATGCTGGACCTTTGGGCTCCTGTCCCATTCGCCACCTGAGGCCCAGGCTCTCTTTCAAGCCAGCGAGACTTCGGAGGACTTGAGTTTTGACTTTGTTCCGGGAGGTGTTCAGGGCTAAGAAGACTGTGCTTTAAATGCCATTTTCTCTGTCCTGTCCTCCTTGTTCTTATCTACATTATGCTTTGGTCAACTTCATCTCCAGCCATTCCTCCAATCTCGTCTCCTTCCCCCAAGCCCTTTCATTTGATTTTGGGGGGGGGGGCGATGTCAGAAGAATTAAGTCAGGTGAGAAAACAGATGGATGATCAGGGGGGAGGGACTGTGCCCCAGTGTTGGGTCAGGATGACCACAGCACTTCCCAGGCAGAGAAAAAACAGGAAATGGATAGGATGCTAAGGGCGGAGAGCAGAAGCAGGGTGCTGTTTACGAGGTAATGAACACCAATAATCCACAGACCTGAGCTGGAACAGATGGGTCAGAAACCAGAAAACCTCCCTACTCTCACCTTCTCCCACTGCTCCTTGCTCATGCTGAGCCCTCTGCATATCCCCCTTCCTCCCACACTCCTTGCTTTGTCCTTGCTCTTACCCTGCCTGGAATAATCTTCCCCAGATATCCCTGAAATTCATTCATCTACCTCCTCCGTATCTTTATTCCAATGCCATCTTCTCCACGAAGACTTCCCTGGATACCTTATTTACCACTGAAGCCCACACTATAGCCCCCTTCTCTGCTTTGTTTTTCTTCACATCAGTCATGGTTATTCTAGCATTCTATATGTTAGAATCTCATACCACGAGGGCAGAGATCCTTGTCTTTAATTTATCTACAGCACCTAGAATAGAGACTGACATGTAGTCAAGTGTCTAGGGGCTACTGGTTGAATGAATGATTGAATCCTGCCTCGCACTGTGATTGCTAGAATAGCTGTCTTGTCTATAAGCCTCGAAGAGCAGGAACTGTTCTGTATCCACCTCATAGCTCTCACCACACCTCCTACACCAAAGTTCACCCATAGCTGTTGTATTGAATGGAACTGGGCACTAACTTGCAATCCTTCAGTTCCACCTTAAGGGGCCAGTTTGCTTGGTTGTTGGCTACTGTGATGTATTGTCCTTGTTATACGGTTGTGGCACTGACTGACTCACTCACTTGAAAATACAATTCAAGGAATTTATGGCAATTTAAAAGCCTTGTTTAGTTCAAGAGGAGGTCACTGTAGAAAATTCCTCATTTCATTTGCATAATCCAAGTACTTAAAATCATTCCGGACATTTTCATGGAGTAAGGCATGGGGGCATTTTTCATATTGAGCTCCACATGTTTCTGGCCTCATTTTCATTCTTTTAATGATAATAGTTACAAAAATGGTATTTATGGAGTCCCAAAAGTCCTGGTCTTTTCATGAAGAATTACTTTTGGAGAGAATATCATTCTTCAATATTTTGCCTTCTCAATCTTATTCAGAGAACATAATATATTCTGCTGAGGAACTGTTACCAAAGTATTTTTTTCTCCTAAATGGATATGTAGGTATGACAATATAATGTATCATAGTAATCTGATTTCAGTGACTTTCTGGATAATGGCTGTTTCCAAAGTAGAAACCGGAGAATGATCCCTCTTTTGGTAGGTTATCTGGGAAAGATATTTTCTTTTAATGAAAACAATTCCCATTTCTCCCTTTCTTCTCACATATACCACTTATAATTTCAAAGTACGAAAGTAACAGCATGCTGGCTTGAACCCTTGCATATGAGAAAACCATCATTGCAAAAGAGAAAGACACTTACTTTCGTCAAAGTGATAAGAGAAATGCACAGCTATGGATGTCTCAGAGACAAGACTGTCTGTAGCCCTAGGTTAAAAATGTCGAGTGTCTCATTACTAGGGCACCGTCTGCTAGGGTTTGGACTTTATACTGCTCCCCAAATGTCTGCTAAATTGATATACTAAACAAATATTAAGTTGGTCATACCAAAGAGTGAAACACAAAACAGTGGCAAGAAATAAGACTTTTTCTAGCTGACCATGCAAAATTCCCAAGTTCTGTCTCTCCTGTAGCCGAGTGGGAGTGGACGCTCTAAGAAGTGAAGAGAGGTAAGTCCCTCTGTCCCAAGTGCTAATGAGGCAGGCATTGTTGGCCAGTCACGCTGTTCCTCCACTTGACTTGCTTTCTTTGTTGCCTTTTATATTTGATCCTTTTATTCCTATGACATCTCTCCCACTTTTCTCATTTCCCACTGCTTATGACTCCTTTTGGCATCCTATACAATGTCCTACTGGTGGCACTGACTAAAAATAGTTGAATCTTTGCGGGAAAAGGCATTTTTACACTTCCTTAAAACTCCCAAATACTAAGCACACAGCACAGATGCACTTAGCTACCAGTTATTACCTTCCTCCTATGGACCAGATACTGTGATAGATGCTCTACACACTTTATCCCTAATCTGAAAAGTACCACTAGTATTTTACAGATGAGAAAACGAAGGCACAGAGAGCTGGGTACCTTGCCTAAAGTCACACCAGTAGTAAGCGGCAATAAGAAAGACAGCAAACATCCCCATGTGATTCCTAAGCTCATATATGTCCAAATGTACATTCATTCATTTGACAGGTACCTATTGAGCACCTATTATAATCCAGAGCAGATTCTATGTATTGGGGACAGGACAGTCATTGACTTTGTAAAATGAAGGGCATATTGCCTTCCGCTACTGAATTAAACTTAAAAGATTATTCTTTCCACAAATTCACTTTTCAGATTTCCTTTGTTCTCCAAAAAAGGGGACTTCTATAGTATCAGCACAGTTAGAAGCAGAAGGTATTTGGGCTAAAATGATCTGGCCTGTAATTGCTGTTAGACCAATTGCTACTTAAAATGATGGAATGTTGGAGAGGGCTCAAAGGTCTTGACATTGGGAGAGATCAGATACATTTAAAAGCAGAAGCCAGGGTTAGGAGAAACTGGGTTGGAATAAGCAAGTACCCATTTAGGGATATTCTATATATACTTAAATTTCTTTCCTAGCATCCCCCCACCTGCCCCCAACCTGCCCCATGCTTATGAGGTTGAATGGCTGAAAATACCACAATTCGGAGTCCATCTGTGATGCATCTATGCAGCTCTTCTGGTAAATATCCAGATTAGGAATTTAAAGGAAACCTTCCTGTAGGCTCCACCCTTGAAATGCAGAGCCTGGCTGTGCAGGCTACCAAAGATGGCGGTGTGGAGAGGATTCTCCCAGGAGCAACACCATCCAGCCCAGCAGCAACATTTTTGCCCCACTGCCTGGATCGTCTCCCCGCTCCTCTCTCAGAAGCACACCTTTTGTCTTTGCTGCAGTGACTGAAACTTTTAGTTTCCAATTACCCATGAGCTTTGGTGTTGAACAATTAGGCCATTTGGAATGAATTGACTAATAGCTTATGGTGGCTGCTCTTGGATGAATGTGGGTGAGGAGATTGAAGGAGGTAGGAAAAGCAGTTGGAAAGGTGTATGAAGAATCTGG
Source organism: Ursus arctos (assembly GCF_023065955.2). Taxonomy (NCBI): domain Eukaryota; kingdom Metazoa; phylum Chordata; class Mammalia; order Carnivora; family Ursidae; genus Ursus; species Ursus arctos. Next base: position 45,952,180 of record NW_026622797.1, on the reverse strand, counting down.
ATGGAAAACTCTTCCCAGTGGCATGGGGCACAAAGGGAAAAAATGCGTGAGGCAGGCAGGACAGGCTTCTGTAGGCCACTTCATCTTCTGGGTGGTAATTCAGCATGAGTAATCCCATTTATCTTTTTTTTTTTTTTAAGATTTAATTAATTTATTTTGAGAGAGAGAGTGAGAGAGCATGTGAGCAGGGGGGAGGGGCAGAGGGAGAGGGAGAGAGGATCTCAGGCAGGCTCCCCACTGAGCACAGAGCCCAACACGGGGCTCAATCTCATGACCCTAAGATCACATAACCTGAGCGGAAACCAAGAGTTGGGACGCTCAACCAACTAAGCCACCCAGGCGCCCCCAATTTTTCTTTAATTCTGATCTATCTGGGTAAATATAGCAGATGCCCAATAAACTGAAGTTGAATTTAATTGTTGAATTCAGAATGAAAGATACAAGATTCCTATCCATCTAAAGATTCATATACTATTAATTATTTAATATACGTTGGAGTCTCAATGCCATGCTACGTTTCCCCTTGCAGAACTTGGATCTGTTGCAAGAATCTGCATCCAGCTTTTTTACCTTTATGTGTCTTTATAACTTTTTATAACTTTAATATTTATGTGTCATCTTCAACCTGTGAGGCAGCACACAGCATTAACAAGAACATTGCTGGGAGTCAAGAGACCAACTGGGTTTTGATCATACTGGCAATAAGTGACAAGCTTAGACTCCACATTCAATTCTAAAGTCCACATATGTCCAAATAGCTCATTCCTTCATTTGTTGACATCTACTAAATGCCAGGTACCAGATATGTGAGCATGGAAAATCATTTTGCCTTTCTGGATCTTAGTTTCTTTTTTGGGAAAATACGGGGAATAGACAAGCCTAGAGTTTTCCAAGTGATGAATGCAAACTACTGGTGATTCTAGAGATGACTGTAAGTAATACACAGACACAGAGTTAAGTAACACTGAACGACTTGGAGAAAAGAGTTACTTCCTTCTAAATCCGTTCTCTCATCCTCCTATTTTTTCAAGGAGGAAAGTCTCAGTGGGGTGCTACAATGTCTTCAACATCTCTCAAACAGTTTTTAATACACACCAGAAGAAAGATCTCGCTATCAATTTCAGAGTTTGGGCAATATTAGGCTAGAATTTAATAACATTACTTTGTTTTGTCTGTATTTTTATGATTAACTTCAATTTGTGGAAAGTGATATCAGTTTTCCATTTATAACAGTGATGTCAGAACTCCTTTTATAAAAGATACATTTAAGGTAAAAAATGCTTATTTAAATGGTATATGAAATAATTATAAATGTGGTGAGTCGATCTGGCTGAAGTCATGAAGGTGCTCTGTGACTGGCTAAAATCTGAGACACAGTCGATGTTTGAGTTGAGTTAGAAATCTCTAAGGTCTGCCTACTCTTGCTTGTTATAACGTTCTAAGATTCCTTTGTAAGACAAATGCAGATTTAGAGCACAAGGCACCCTTGCCTTGTCTGTGGACCTCACATGGGGCACTGGCATTGCATTCACTTCTGCTTTGAGGGCGTCCGGAAGAGCACCATGGACGGAGGAGCACGGTGAGGAGCACTGAGAGGGCTGCTCTGGGACTGAGCCACCAGAAGGAGGTGTGACTCTTCTGTGAAAAATGGCAAGCTTGCTATTTCTCAAACGGGAAGCAGTCCAGGGCAGAGGTGAACCCACGCAGGGTTGAGAGCCTGGTAGCTCTCTGCATTTACTAACTGCATGATTTTTAGCAAGTTTCTTAGCATCCCCATTTCAATTTCCTCATTTGTAAAATGGAGAAAAATGCCCACAAGGTTGTTATAAGGATTAGGTAAGATAGAGTGAGCAACAATGCCTGCAACAGATCAGGTAATAAATGGCAGCTATTATTTTTAGTCATATAGCAATCCAAATGGCATTTTGAAAATACGTGATGTATATGATTCTAATATCAGAAGGACAGGGAATTGGGGGTCAGCCTTTACTACCTCATTAAAATGTACTCATCAACTCTACCACTGGAAGCCCATGTCTCTTCCTGCCTCCCCAAACTCAGAGAATCTCCATTTACCCACGAACCAAGGACAGAAACCTGGGATCATTCCCAACTGATTCCTTTTTCTCCCTTTTCACTCAAGGATTGAAATGTAATCCTTGCACTGCCATGGATGGCTAAAAACAGCCTGTGTATTAACTGAAAATTTTTATCATGTAAATATAGATACTAAACTTGTTCTGCAGCATATCAGTGTATCAGTGATGAAGTTATTTTTCAGATCTCAAAATTCCATGTAATATTTATAGCTTCTGAATATATTTAAGGCTAAGCATACCCGGGATAAGAAGAAGTTCCATAAGGGGAGAAATAAATATGCTAAATGTGTGTAGTATATCTGTCCTACGAGGCCCAAGCATGCTTTATGCAGTGCTGAGAGTTTGTGAGTGAGGGCTAAGCTGCATCTCCCTGGTTGTCCTTTTTAACTATAAAGGAAAGTGATAAATTATAAATGTGCACCAGCCACCCAAGGATGACAGTTTTAATTTTCATTTTAACACTATGTGCAATACCAAATACATGAAACTCAGTTGGAACGTACCAAGGAAGCACAGGATATTTGGAAGGTGAAGCTGGGAAGGTGAGCTTGACCTTCCTGCCCATTAGCTCCTGCGCCGTCACCGTCACCGCTGGTTAGGGACTGCCTGTGCTCCTAGTGCCCGGCCCCACCCCTTTGCCACCTCCTGGTTCTACCTGAGATGATCATTCATGAGTTGCTTTGTAGGCAGGCTTGTCATGCTAATGACTGCCAGAATATTCTATTGGCTCTCAGATCTGAATAAAATGAATACTTTCCTGCTTCATATTTTTATCCCTCATTCTTAATCTTCATTATCTACGGCCAGCTGTCTGTAACGTTCATGAGATTTCTTGGTTTCCATGTTGTCTCTCCTTTCTCTCTCACAATGTAATGCCCTCCCCTTCAAGGTTTCAAGTCTTGCACTGCCTTCCTTTCTTCACCATTCTTTTTTCTTAAGCTTTTCTGTTTGAGCATCGCTGCCTGGTTATAGGGCAACAGACCTCCTGCGTCTGGGTGGAATGTTCAGAAGAGGATGTGAACAACATGCCATTTACAGACATTGTGCAGTTACAACTGGGAATTAAAAAAACAAAAGAGTCCTCGTTCAAAGAAGGTCTAAAGTCTGGGACTGGCAACCAATGAAAGGAATTGGTCAAATGGAATAACATCAGAAAGGAATGCCACTGACCTTCTCTCTGTAGAATCCACTCCACATGGAAACACTGAATGTGGTCATGTGTCATGGGAGACAGGGGAGCTGGCAGGAGGGAGGGGCAGGGGCTGCAGGTGGGTGAGGATAATGCACACCTTGGGAGGCAAAGGGAATTACAATGTGGCCATTTTTGAAAAACATTTGTCAAGATGAATAATTGTATCACCGATCAGCCTGAAATTTTTTTTTGCCCTTGCAGGTGAAATCACATCATGGTAAATATCATTACAGAAAAGTCTTCTGTATAATAAAACTATTTCAAAGTCTCAGAAGGGGGGCTAAAATAACAGCATTTAGGTGATCTCGTCTTTGAACTCCATGCAAAGAATCATCCCAAGTCAAGGCTTTCCTAGATGCTATCTGTTTACGGGGACAAGGAAGGGGGACAGATGAGGGCTGCACAGAATGGTATCATTTCCTTGAACTGTTTTTAGGTAAAAGTTATCCTCCCAACCCACTCATCATTTCCTGCCTCATTATCACAGATTCATCTCCTAAATATATTCACAGAGAAAAACTGTCAGGCTTTGGAGCAGGAGAGATGCAGGGGGACTGGGGGGGGGGGCGGGGAGGAAGGGACGGTGGCCACAGGGAGGAGCGTAGGGACTTAACCCGTGCCGGCTACGTGTGTGTTTCCCGAGATCACTCTTCTCCCGGCACTAATTCTAAAGTAGCTGTTCCTCATCAGTCCCTTCAAACAAGGAGCGCCATTTTAGTAGCTGCTGAAAAGTGGCTAAAACGTCAAAACTAGGTAGGTGGTCTTAGGCAAGTTACTTCCCGGGTCCAAGCCTATGTTTCCTCCCCCTTGATGGTGGCATAATAACGGGACCTACTTCCTAAGACTGTTGTAAAGATTAAATGAGTTACTATCCATACAGTGCCTAAAACGATACCCAGCACGTAAAAAGCAGGACAGAAACGTCTGATGGCATAACATGGTTATTGTGGTTACAACCCATACATTGTATTCAGCGGGACATCACTGCACGTAGTCATCGCCTCACTCCTCTTCCAGATTTGTGTTTCTCTTAGGAACTGTTTCCATGTCCAAGGCAGAAGAGGAGGTGATTCGGTGTATAGTGTCGTTGCTGCTCCAATGCCAGCGTTTGGCAGGCAATGCATATGCACTCGAGGTATTCCCAGGGGCAGTGGGCCCCCACCCTGCACTCTGTAGCCTGAGCCGGCTGGCGCATAACTGCTCCTGGCAAGATGGATGATTCGAGTGTCAGGAAGACTGCTGTCCTGTATTCTGAGGCTGAAAGATGTTCATTCTGTTTTGGACTATACAAAGACAAGCACACTGTGCACCCAAACACTGGCAGGGGACGACTGCAGACCTCTCACCGCTTTTGGATGACCTTAGACCAATACATTTAGTGAAATGATGACATTATTAACGTGATTGTCCACTCCTCATTGGTCAAAGACTGAAATTTCACAAATAAAATCGAAGACTGACAAAGGCCTTCTTTCTTAGGTTACAAAGAAAGAACTCTGTTTCAGCCTTGGGACTGTCTTTGATAAAACAAGAATCGTACGTGGGCTGAAAACGTTAAACTCTCTGAGAGTTCCTATAGTCTGACCAAACATGACCATTTCGTGACAAGAGAACACCCTGACCAGAAGATCGCCCTCGTTTCAATGCATCTACAGTAGGCAAGTGGAGAAATGGAAACTGAATGTGGCAGGCCCAGAAAATCCATGGAGTGTTTTAAACATGTTCTAACCCCTGCTCAATGGCAAATGCAAAGCCTTTGGCATTGGGTAGATCTGGGCACTGATCTTAGCCTGGGTTCTTATTAGCTGTGGGATCTGACCCACGCTTCAGTTTCCTCACCTAGAAAATGCTAAGTTGACATTTACTTCAAAGTGGTGTCAGAAGAATCCAGAGAATTCAAAAGAATCAAATGAGCAACCTTTGACTAGCTCCTACGACAGCGGCTGACATATAAAGTCAATCTGAGTCTCCCTGGCTCACCACCCTGTCGCTAGTCAGGACCTGAACTGAAGAGCGTGAACCTTTAGCAGGTGAACTCTCACCTGTGCCCATACAGTCTGCGCCCTTCAAATTTGCTCAACTGATGCTCTCGTTGGCACCCACTCTCCCTGCTCACCTCTTCCTCACCCCAGCCCCTTTTTCTGTTGCTCTTCGTCTCTGACTTACCCTTCACTTTTTGTCATCCCTCATTGTTTACTCTGAGAATCTTGGCTTTGACTCTGATCTCATACCTTCCATACAAACCATGTTCTGGTTCTGGTATTTTGCCCATGTTCCTTTAAGTTCTAGACCCAGAATTTGGCTTTGTACTTCTAGGTTGTTCCTGACAGCACCTTCCAGTCCCGGTTCACAGATGTCCAAGGACTGTCTCGCTAAAACCAAACAATACAAAAATAAACAAAATAATACGATACAAAACAACACTTCACATTGACCTTTCACCATCCTTCCAGGAATAGAGTTTCTTTATAATGGAAGATTCTTTCTCCAAATGGCTAGCGTGCTTCTAGTTTCATCTCCAGTGTTATGAGCGGTGGTCCCACTGTAGGCCTGGCCTACGTGGGCCCTGGTTTCAGGCAAGGCTGAAATGAAATGACAGTATTAGGTTTGGAAAGGCAGGTTCCCAAATCAGAGAACAGGAAAGATGAGAATGCTCACATGGAGACCGAGAGTCTACTTGACTAGGAGGAGGGAGACGAGAGAGAGCGGCCAGGGTGGTTTATAGGGATAGGAAAGGACCACTGCCCAAACAGTGGAGGGTGAATGGGACCACTGCCCAAACAGTGGAGGGTGAACAGGACAAGAATATGCAGCAGGCAGGGTCAAGGACACCAAAGCAAATAATGACAGCAAATGCCATAGTGAGAGGTCGGCCTCATGCTGCCTGGGAAATTGCACATGTGAGGGAATGCTCATCTGGGTGGGCTATGGGAGGGCCCTGGCTTTCTTCAGGAGGCAAGGATTTTGGCCTCCAAATCACAGTTCTCTGCTCTGGGCTGATCATTTCTGACAATAGCATTGTCATAGCTCAATTTAACCATAGCTGAATTTAGAGAATTTGTATAAAGTGACCTTAACTGAGTTGCTATTATGCCTTTAAACCAAAGGACAAATGAAGGGAAGGTACATCTTCTTAAGGTTGCACTGAAGTGAATTGTTATTAGACACTGGCTAACTAAATGGGTCCAAAGCCTCATTATTTTCAATAGAAGGAATGCCAGATTTGGAAATAAGATTGCCTACAGCATTTCCATTAGAAACGACAAAAATAACCTAATCCAGCTACTTGTGCAAGCAATTCTTCTCTTTAAACCATCATTCTACAAGAAGCAACCTGTGAGTGTTGTGAAAGAGTAACTACTCTTTAAAACAAAACAGAACAAACAAAAAAGTAACCAACTTTGTCCCTCTCTTAGAGCAGAGACTGGCCCAACCTGACTAAATTTTGAGAGAATCATTAGAGAAAGCAGAAATCTGGCCCATGAAAGACCGTGATCCTTTGATCCCTAAACTGGACCCCAAAGAAGGTATTCTATCTCAGCTCAGATGTGGCTAAGGAAAATAATGGACAAGGAAGGACCGCCCAGAGGGCAATGTCAGAGGCCATGGAGGTTGATGATCAAGTGAGCCCTCCAAGGTCTACCCAAGGGGACAAGTCTAGTAGGGTAGGGAATCTCTGAAATTCCTGGCTCAGCATTTCAGCACTGGTGTGGACCAGGGATGGCTTATTTCTTTTCTGAGTGGGAGATTTTACTGTAGTTCTCCCATTCCTACATCAACACTATAGAGAGAGGGTCTGTGGGTAGAGCTAGACAACTTGACTGTTTACACATCACCAGAAAATGGCAAATATCTCTGGTCCTAATGGAAAAAGTTGTGCACGACTTCGCTGGATGCAAAGACTGGGTGGAGATTTGGCTACCCAGGGACACGTGGGTGAGGACTCCACAGACGACGCTTTCCAGCCTTCCTTGCCACTAGACATGGCCATATGACTAATATCTTACTAACAGAATGTGAATGGAAGTGGTAGGTGCCACTTCCAAATCACTTACATAAAAGAAAGCTGCTGACACTTCATTTCTGCTCCTCCATGGGCAGGAGCATTAGTAGCTTCAATTATGAAGAGGAAGATGGCTGAAAACAACATGAAGGTTCGAACCTTCATGGGAAAGGGTCTCGGAATGACCTATGGGAACAGAGTCACCCTACCAACCTGGACTGGTCGCTCCAGATTGTTAGGATGGTGAGAAATCAACCTTGTAGTGTATCTAAGCTTCTGTTGCTTGGGTTCTCTTTGTCACAGCAAATATATCCTCCTTTGTCCCAGTGCATGACATCATAACTTCAGAATGATTTCATGTAAGAACAAATATAAGCATTGTCTCTAGAGTAATTTGAATTTGAAATTTTAGTTCTAGGTACCACAGTCATTTTTTTCAGACATAAATTCTTAGGTCAGCAGGAGTTTGGTATCTGGGTATATCACCATCCTGAAATTACATGTAAAAAAGTTTCATTTTTATCAACTATTCAAAGGTAGTTCCAAATGAGTTAAAGCACTCTTCAAAATCCTGGTACTTCTGCACCCTCCAGTACCAAACAGATAGGTTTAAAATGCAGTTCTCCTTTGCTGGCTAGAGGAATACACTGGCTAAAAGAGAAAGGAGACTTCTCATGCCAGGATGTTCTGTCCTGTGGGCCTAGGGTTATTTTGGAGACTAGAATTTATATTCTTCAGGAAGTAGGGAATGGCTAGTTATGTTTTTCTTGGCTGCCATCAATTACTCTTGTTGAAAATTAGCCTTTTGCTCATTATTATTAGCTACATAGAATTAATTTGACAATAATTCCAACACAATGAGCTGCTTTGGATGTCCACACACACCACGGGATTCACGCGGACCTAGATGTCACACAGCCCAGTCCGCACAACCATGAACATAAAAACACCATTCGGCTCCATCAGACTCCAGGTACAGCATGACTGTCGTTCTGTGTTTGCCCTCCTAAAGTTTTCTGAGACAGGCAGTCTCAAAGGCTAATGTATGGAGATCTAGGAGCCCTTCTGACTGAGTACCTCAAAATAAGTATTTATCGCGTATATAAGAAATTATACAAGGATGCTTAGAGAACATGGGGAAAGCTGTAATTGGACCTATATGGAGGACTGGAGTAGAAAGTCCATTCCATGCTCACTCAGGAAAGGTCTTATAAAGAATATGGGGTACACAGCCATCTGGGTTCACTAGGAGAAGGTAAGGGGACTTGCATACTACAGTATACAGTGCAGTAAAGAAAAAAGACCCAGAGAAGAAGGTAATACCTGAGTGTGAGAGATGTATTCAGTAATTACATTAAAACCCTGGAAGAGGGGTGCCCGGGTGGCTCAGTCAGTTGGTTAAGCGTATGGCTCCTAGTTTTGATCAGGTCATCATCTCAAGGTCATGAGATGGAGCCCAGCTTAGGGCTCCCTGCTCAGCGGGGAGTTTGCTCCTCCCCCTCTTCTGTCTCTCCCCCTGCTCAGGCTCTCTCTCTCTCTCTCTCTCTCAAATCAATAAATAAGTCTTTAAAAGAAAAAAAAAAAAAGAAAGCATTGTTATTTGTGGCCATATTTATTTACTCATTTTAAGTATGGAGAAAAAAGCCCAGAAGGGGCACTCGAGGTATTTCAGATGAATTACACTGGAAAACTTTTGTGTGGGATATTTTCAAAGCTCAAAGTATTTTGCTTGTTTTTGAAAGCGGAGATTCTAGTGTAACTGGGAAGATAAACATCTTTAATAGCTTTTCATCTTGTATTTTTTTTTACTGCTTTTTTAAAGCAGAAAAACATATTTTCTTGCCCTTATAAATTTTAAATGACCATTTTTCAAGTCATTCAAATGAAGGCTGATTTAGATAGCATGAAGCACCTAAAAATGTTGATGACGAGGTATAAGCCTTACAAATTAACCACGTCCAGGCAGGAGTTTCTGGTATTGTTTATTTTGGGTACTATAATTTGACCCACAGAATAGCTATCTGAAACCATGTAATAAAAATCTTTTCCCCTTGCCAAAAAGGGGTTCCACCGTATTGGTTTTAAGATCAGATGTCAGTGTTCTTTGATCTTTGTTGCTCAGATGTTCTCATTATGTGGAACAGAATTCAGCAGGTGTTTGGTTGTTTATCCAGTAAAGGGGAAGGTGAGCTGGGATTAAATTGTTATGACATAGCTTTGTTTTAGCCCTGCTGAGTCTCACTGAATTTGGAATAATCGTGTTGCTGCAATAGCAATTTTGCTAAGTACAATAGGACACGGAAAAGCTTGGCTCGCAAACTAATGGGCTGCAGCTACCATCTGTGGGATTGAAAGGAAATGCCTCTAAAAGAAATACTCATGAATGTAACTGGCCATCTTGTTGATTAGCTTTCTGGTGGACAGGATTCCAGTCGCCTAAGTGAACCAGCACAACCTCTCTCTGGAAGCCAATAAGTAGACGAGTAACCATTTGCTCCTGAATAAGCATTTGCCCAATAAATTCCAATATACCCAAAGCCCCTTTGCAAGAAGACACTTATAATCAAATTATGTAAAATGTAGAAAATTATATCAACACTTTGCAAACTGTAAATTAAAACAGAAAAACATAAGTTCTCGTGCCAGTGTTTATAAGGTCATTCTTTTCCAATTCAACACATTCTGCTCCACTTTTAGATCCTTCTCTGTGGCTGGGTTAACTGTCGGCTGGCAAGTTCAAATTTATGTTCCTTAATTTATCCAAAAGAAAACTTTAGTCTCAGTTGTCAATATTAGCACACAAGTTTCTATTTTTAAAGAAAAAGGACCCGTCTTTGCAAGTGCCCAATTGCAGGTCTCTCGGGGTGCACATCTACCCGGCACGCATCACTCTAAGACTTCAGGAACTGTGATTAAAACACCCACAGTGTTAATGTTTACTTTCAACTCCAGAATTTTAAGTTTTTAAGGGCATTATTCTTCACTGAAATCCAGTTAGAGTAGAAATTTTAGATAATGAAAAATAATTCTGTAACTACACCAGCTAAGGAAGAAATGATTTTTAGAAAGAAGCGCTTGAAACTTGCAAGCAAGCAACTTACAGTTTTACTTTCCTCATCTTTCTTCTCAGAGTTTCATCTTGCAGCCCAAGGAGATCCAGAGGCTGAAACGGATTTTTCAGTGACTCTGACAGATGAGAGGGGCTAGCATTAGCTCCCTTCTTTGCCTCTACCCACTTTCTTCATGTAGCCCAACTCCCAAATGCAGGTGGAATGGCAAGTGGCTTGCCCCTTGCTCGGTGAGTCCCCATCTCAGTCAGGAGGGGTGTAGGAGCTCAGCACCATGTGCCCCTTTGTTGCTAAGCACTTTGGCCAGGGCTTTTGATCGTGATTCCAAAGCTTCGTCTGCCTTGTCTTGACTTACTGGGTCACAGTTTTACTAAGTGCATCTGCCTGGGAAATTGTCTTATAATATCCATGCTCCTCAGTTTGCCCCATGTTCTAGTCTCCTCCAAACCCCTCTTGTTCTACTTTACAAGTAGAAGTCTTGCTTCTGACCCCCAGCCAATGGTTGAGGTCCTATGCATTTGCTTGAATATTTCCAGTTGTTCTATTTAACCTGTCCATCAAAACATACCCTATTGCCCAATGTCTATGGTGGCGGTAACATGGTGGCTACTGTCATTAAGATACCAGGCTCTGGCTCCTAGTCTACACTTTCTCAGAGTACTTACACCTGATATGTACCTTCTTGAGTATGTTCTCTGGCGGCGGGGGAGTGCCAGGCCCTGGCCTTTGAGTCTGCCCTGCTTCAGTAAAGCTAACTGAATAATGTTCAACAATCCCCCATTAAGTGACCATAGGTTGGAATACTTATATATTTTATCAGAATTCTGTTGCACTTCCTAATTTTTCAAATGTTGTCTGTCTTATATTTTCATTGATACACTCATCCTTCCCACCCACCAGTTGGAAACTCTGCCCTCTCTTGATGGCAGGAATTATCTGATGTTCATTTTCATATTCATGTTCTCAACTGGGCAGACTCCCATCACATGATATCAATGGAGACATCAAGCTTTTGTCCTGGACTATATATTCTGTCTTATCTCACTCTAGTTAACTCTTCTGTGCTCAGCCAGATATGATAGAAGCAGCAATACACTAAAACTACAAGGCCAGTACAAAACCTAAGTAATTTTCACCTCTGTTCCTTCTATTTCAAGTTTCTGGGACCCACTTTTCTCCTCTCGTTTTCTTCTATCAGATCAAGGACTCAAATAAAATCAGTCATCATCACTTTGTTAATAGCTGCTACGTCATACTCGCAACAATCCTGCAGGCAGGGCACGATCAGACCCATTTTACAAATGAGGAAGCTAAGACCTGGAAAGGTCAAGATCATGTTGCCTTCTGCTGTTCAGGTCCCTTCAAGTGGGCAACAATGAGCAGTAAGGAATGACCCAGGGGGTCCGAAGGGGAGGGAGTGCACACAGGGTCAGGACGGTTCTCAGGGCATTTTAATTCCTGGCTCAGGCAACTGGGCTGAAGCAAAGGCAAATGCAGCTGCTAGAGGCTTGGGTCTTGGACCTTAATCTATTAATGAAGCAGAGCGAGGTGAAGGGTAGCAATGCAAAGATCCGCATATTAAGGGCTGTATCTGGAATGGTTCATCTCTTGGCTGGCTCTGACCTTTTGAAGCGGACTAGAGAACTCCATGACTAGTTACTGCTCCCTGCCCTGAGGGAGGAGAAGGGGGGGACAGCTTGCTTAATTTCTGATCTGCTCTTCTTGGATTCAGGACAAATAATCCAATTGGAACAATTTATAACTAAAAAAGCACACACACACAAAAGAGGGGCAAACTGGTAAAATTTGGATTGGATATATTAAAGCAATATTACTTAAAATTGTGACTTGCTTACTGTATTTGAATCTGACTGAAGTGGTTTACAGGGCCCTACAAAATAGACCACCGTGTCCCATTACCCGGCCTATATGACTTAGGAGCTTGCCATTCTCCCTTCCCCAGTCCAACTCTCTTCTGGCTACACTGGTCTCCTTGCTTGGGGGAAAGCAGGGGTAGGGACACATAAACACTTAGTGAGTTCTTGTCTCAGGCATTTGTTGGTCGGGCTTCCTCTTCCTAAGATGCACTTCACACATAGGTGGTCAGGGTTTTCTCCCTGTGGCCTCTGTCAAACATGATCTCACTTGAAAAGTCTCCCCTGACTCTATGCATAAGAACACACCCTTTTCCTCCCATCCTCTTGGCACCCCCTACCCACTTAACTTTGCTTTCTCTCACCCTGCTACCCTTGTTACATATGTATTGACTGTCTACCTCCCTAACCCCCCAGGCCCACCTAGACTGACAGCTCCAGGAGGGCAGGCCATCTGTTTTGGTCACTACTGCTGACCCAGCACACAGAGGTCTGGGTCTACAACCTAGAGAATAGTAGGCACTCAAGAAGCATTTGTTGAATGAGTTATATTATTATATTATTATTATTATATTATTTTGTAAAATAATATCTCTCGTGCTTAACCCTAATATATTTGACTTGATTTATTATGCTTTATTTTATTATACTAAACTTTAATAATGCTTTATTGTGTGACTTAAAGTATCTCCTTTGTCATCCTCTTTTCAATGTTAAGTGGCCCACAGCGACAGAAATAGGATATAAATACATATAAAGAAAAAAAAGGACAGGATAGCAAAGTGAAGCTTGTGGTGGAATTAGAAGACAAAATAATGTGTCTTCTGTTAACCAAGCCAGTGGACTCTATTCAGCAACTTAAAAAAAAAAACCAAAAAAAAAAAAAAAACCCCAAAAAACCCCACCACCACCACCAAACAAAATTACTACTCTTTAGTTCCATTAGGCATTTGTGGAAGGATGTAGGTTTGAATCCAGCTCTTACTATTCATTGTATACTCAGGCAAATTCCTTACTTTCTCAGGTTCTGACTTCCCTCTTGGTAAAATGGACATCATTATAGTGTCCCCTCACAGGGTTGGCTCTCTGGCAAATAAATGAGATCAGAGTGTACTGAGATCCTCAGTCCAGTGCCCACCCATTCCATGTGCTCAGACCAGAGAAGAGACATTCACCGGGGAGGTGGGAGACAGGGGTGAAGGGCTCGCTTTACGGCCCACCACACCTCAGGCCAACTGCTAAACAAGACAGCCGACTCCTGAGCTCTACCCTCTAAGTGACAGCCACTGTGGGAGGTGCCATGTCCATGAAAGGACTGATTATATCACACACCTAAGTGACCTTATGTATTTTTAAGAGGAAAATTCCCCAAACATTATCTTTTCCAAAGCTCTTTGAACACGAATCTCACGAACTAAACTGGGCTTGGGCTTGGCTTGGTGTGAAATGTGAGGATAAACACACCCCATATTTATAGATTGAACTAGAAGCAATGCTCCCACCTAGAGTTCTTACAACCCCCTAAACTAATTTGCTATGCTTTACCCTGGTGCCCCAACAGGAACTGCCTGTGTAAATGAATGAGCTGGTCTGGGTGGACAATACTGTAAATAACAGCCACTAGGAAAAAAATCCTGAAGAAAATTAATTTTCAACAGTGGAACAGAGCAGGGAAAACAGAACTGTGCTTTTCCTGCTTGTGATTTATAACATGTCCCCTCTTAACTCACAATAATGAATCACTGACTTTTCCTCCAGGAGTTTATCCTCTCTCTGAGTTTGACTCTGCATACATGTACACACAAGGACGGGAACTGTTTTTCCACTTGGAATTCCTCTATGCTATGCTTTCATATCCTATTCTTTCCAACATTAACAAAAAGTGTTCAAAAGGAACTTATCCAGAGAGAATTTCTTCCTCACCCCATTCATTCCTGTTTCTCTGGAATTTGCAGCTGAGTTTCATTAAAAGGCAAATTTCTAACAATTCTATTAGGGCATAAAATTCATATTCTTCTACAGAACATTTCTATAATTTAAAGGTAAATGTCAAACCAGTGAGGCACACCCACTAAGAAAAAAAATGATCGAAAGCGGTATGTGTTTTGTAGTTGTTGTATTTTATAGTTCTGGTATTTAAGTCTTAAAATATCTATTTAACAGGTCTTAGTGCAACTGTCTTACTAATAGAGCCATGTACTGTGCTATTTAGTAATATATTCATCTGGAATTCCATCAACTTTTAGTTACGCTTCCATTTATTATTTGCACCCTAACTGGCTCAAAGCCAGCCTCTTCTTAGCAAAGTTTCCACAGATCTCCCTTGTTACTAAATCTGGTGGTTACACTTCTCAATACCTAGCTTCCAGGCCCTTCTCTTCTCTCTATAAACTGCTGAAGCATCCTGCCCTATGTCCCTGGCTGCAATTACCCATGTTAGTTACACCTTCATTTAAGATTTCTCTCCTGAACTCAAAGCTATTTATTCAATACTTACTGGTCTTTGGCACTTAGATAACACAGGCACTTAAACCTTAACATGCCCCAGTGGAACACGTCCATTTTCCACTTACGCCTTCTCTTCCTTCTACATTGCTTCCTTCAGTGACTGCTTGACTATTCACCCCACTGGCCAAGCTAGGAATATGGGATGATCCTAGATTTCCAAGTGTGATACTTTGTATCCACTCTCTTCTCCCTGTTCCTATTGTGGAGACCTCAGACCAAGGTCACCCTCTACCCTGTTCACTCTCTTGACCTCCTAACTGGGCTTCCTCTGCCTCCTGTCCTGTTCCCATTCAATCCATTCTTCACTGTGCACCAACAATGGTGTTTCTAATATACAAATCTGATCTTGATACTTCAAAGTCTGGTCTGACACTCAAATTTAAAACCATTCAATAGCTTCTCGTTACCCTCAGGATAATATCCAAACTCCAAAGACCAGTTCATATGGCCTTAATGGACTGGTTCCTCCTTGTTTTTTTTAGGCTTACCTCTTTCTTCCTGACACTTTTCCTTTTCTTTCCCCCATACTTAGCCTTCTCAGCTTCAGTCCTTCTGAAGAATCTACCAGCCTTCTAATGCTGTTTCCACTGCCTGGTATGCTCTTGTCGCTGTATAATTCTTATTCCTCCCTCACCTGGTCAGCTCCTCTGCACCTGTCAGCTGTCAGTGGAGTATTGCTTCCTCCAGAAAGCCTTCCAGGAGTGAAGGGCTCTGCTGTGCAATCGGTACTGTCTGAACCTCCCGTTCATGCCACATCCTACCGCAATTTCACTGCCTGAGGACGTGCAAAGTCCTGTCAGCTTTGTGTGCCCAGGGGCGCTGTCTGACCCATTTGTGTTGGAACAATTGGGTCTTGTGCAGCTACTCAAAAATAGTTGTGGAAACATTAATAAAAGAAAGGATAAAATCTAGCTGTCAAGTTCTAATTGACTTTCTAGCATGGCTGTCTACTCTCTGAAAGTATGAGCAACACTCTTTACTATGTTTAGACAGTAGTTGGAAGAATACCCCTCTTAAAATTAAAAATCAAACAAACAACAACATCCAACAGTTACGGAGCACTGTGTGCGGGCGCTGTGCAAAGAACTTCACATGCTCTGTCGTTTTGTTCTCACAGTGACCTATGAGCAGGAGCCAAGATTATGTGAAACCCCCAAAGCCCCCCCACCAAAGAAACCCCAACCAACAAAATGGATGTGTTCAACAAAACGTACTGCATATACGTTTTGTGTAAAATACCACAAGAGAAGTATCCACACAATCCCTGTGTTATTTTACTCCAGTGAAAATAACCAGGAATGCTGAAGAGTGGTATTGTTTTGCATTTGGCCAGTAACCACCATCAGCCTGGCAAGAAAAATGCTATGTACATTGAAGGATATGACTGGGTAACCCAGAAAACTTTCCAGCTTTTCTGCACCAGATACTGTGAATGCTCAGGTTCATTAACAGTCAAATCCAGATGCAAATGCAAATCGAGAAATATAATGGAAAACCAAATAGCAGATTCTCATTATCTGCCTTTTGTGAAAATCTATGCCAATGCTCTCCTTTGTAAACAAGAACTGAATTACAGTATTTCAGGCCTGACAGAAACCTAGAAATTATTTACTCCAATTCTCCTCAAGTATTTTTAAGCTTAAGGTCCAAAGGAAAATAACTTCTAAGTGTAAGAGATTGCCAGGACTCGGGAAAACTGGTTGGCAGTATCTACGAAAGCTGAACCTATACCTATCTTGAGACCCAGCTCTAATACTCCAAGAAATATACCCAATAGAAATGCTTTTATTTTTCACCAAATGATACAGATGATAATGCTAACATAGCTTTTTTTTTTTTTTTTTGCAATAACCCCACACTGGAATCAATCTAGTGAGTATCAATAGTAGACTGGGCAAATAAAAATATGGAATATACCATGTAGCATGAAAATGAAGTACAACTACATATAACCCTGTGGATGGATCCCAAAAATATGACGCTGAGCAAAAGAAGTCATACTTCTATGATATTATTTATACAAATTTCAAAAAACTGTCTAACCTCATGTCTGATGTCAATAGTGAGAAGAACGGTTACGGGGGTGCGGGTGCTGGGGAGCGATCAACTGGAAGAGGAAATGCTGAAATGCTGGTGATTTCTGTCTCTTGCTTGGGTGTGGATTACACAGGGATGTTCACTTTGCGACAATCCATTGAGCCGTCCGCTTACTATATGTGCATCTTTTTCTGTACGTGTGCTATACTTCAGCAAAAATCACATCCCTTTCCCCCCAAAAGAGAAACTTTGGCACTGCCTGTTATCCATCTCCTACATTATCAAGAAATTTTCAGGCACAATGAGAAAAACTTCTGAATGACGTGAATCTTAATTCTGCTAAAACTAACATTTGCTTCAGTCATGTCAACAAAAATAAATACTTCAATATTGAAAACGTTTGCTAAAGAAACAAATGTGTTTGATGAGAAAACAAAAAACAGTATTTCCTTTGGCAAGCGTTTGTTGGACTGGAGGTAGCGAATGTAAAACTTCCAAGTTGTTACTGAATTTGCTTATACGCTCAGTGTACGCAAGATTCACAATTTTTGTGGAGTTCTATTTTTTTAAACTATAGGGATAAAAATAATTATAACAAATAAAAAAGACTGAATTTCTAAACTGTTGCCGTGGCTATGTCCCAAACTACGCACAGTTGTGTAATGCGTGGCATATAATAGGCATTAAAAACATACTTGCTATATAAATAAAAATACAGTACACTGGGTACTCTTCAGACTATTTCTCATCAATCTTTGTCACAGACAGGTAAAATGAGTATTTTTTAAATACCTGGTAAATAGGAAATTACCTATACTTCTTTACTATTTTAGTAAACATATAATAGAGAATAATGACTGAGAAAAATAAATCTCCATCATAGTGCTAATTAATATTATCTACAAAACACCTGTAAATGATAGAACATCACTAAATGATTTATGAAGTAATAAATCATTTAAGATAAAGAAGTTTTATTAAAGAAAAACTTAGAAGTCATTAAGACCTTAGAAAAATGAACAAAAAAATCTCCTCCCGCCAACTGCATTTAGGGAAAAAATTGAGAGTAGTATCACTCTCCCTGGAAGTCATCATATATTAAATTGGTGTCAAGAAAACCTAAGAAAATGCTAGCTTTCAGGAAAAAAACACTTGCAATTTATATTTTCTACTTTTAAGTAGTATATTCTTACTATGACTCTAAAATCTGTCCAAACCCCCATTAACATTTTAAAAGAAAGTTCTCCAGTTCTTACCGAACAGAAATAAATAACACCTGACAACAGCATTAGGGAGCATAAACATAAAATTACCTGTTATTAAAAACTGAGCACATTTTTCTCAAAGAAATATATTACTCAGCTGTAAAATAGTATGTTTGCCATTCACACTAATGTTTCAACATTATGGTTCAATCTTCTAAAAAGCTGACATGGAAAATAATGGCTTAATAAACTAATTCATCATAATGTGCAAAAGAAACCGCTGGAATAAATTGTAATAACCTTTCAAAAACTAGCAGCTTTTAAAAGTATTAATTTCTACTCCAGATAATTGGAAAGGACACCTGGGTGGGTAGGCAATATTTTTTATGGGATTGCTCTGTCAGGAGCTCAGATTGTCTCTGGACTCAGCAATGATCATTTAGCACTAAATGACAGTGAATCTTGCAAATAGGTCTTCCTAGATGGTGTTTGCCATAAATTACCAAAGTCAACTCCCCTCAAGGTCAGCCATATGAGAGGGCAGGTATCAAACAGCCTTCGTGGAGACCCAGAGCGGTCCTCGGGTTTCTCATAAATGGACAATAGTTGTGTTGGCTGCCATAAAATCAACTTAATGGACTGACAACATAAATTACCATCAAACTTTGACAACATCCGTCCCTAGAAAACAGCTGAAGAATGCTTTTATATCAAAGCTGAAGAAAATGGATAACAAAATGCTTTGTTCTATACCAGATCATAAATATTTTTAACAATTCTAAGTGGGGAATGAATTAATATTAGAAACTACAATATGTTCTACTTGAGGCATTAAAAACAGCATCTAAGTAATATTAAAATGACACTTACTTTTCGAAGTAACTAATATATATCATTGTGATGCAATGGACCGTGTGTGTGTTTGTGCACATGCGTGTGTGTGTGTTCTAGGTAAGAAGGCTACATTTGCCTGGCAGTGGGCAATTCACTAAACGTAGATAACTAAAAAGATTATTGACGTCTTTCTAGTTTTATTTTATCTCTCTAGTCCACTGGACCTAAAGGAAAGAGATTCTTGAGCTCTCACACCACTTTGGATAAATCATTAATTCACTTTCTTTATGGCTCAGTTTTTCCATTTGTAAAGTAAAACAATTATTATACATGGACATTTCAAGACAATGGAGTTAATCCTAGCAGGAAAGCACCAAATAAACTCTAAACTATTAGAGAATCATATTAATATATTTGTCAAAATAATGTACTCTGGACAATAAATGATTTTTGAAAGTCGATTTGGTAAAAACAAAACAAAACAAAACAAAAAACAACAACAGCTGAACTAAGAAATTAGAATTTTGGGGGTAAATTAAACATCACTGTTTAGTTGAGTTTTCATTACTCATCTAATTATGCTTCCATCCTATAACTGCTGTCATTAGTGTTAGTAGTCATAGTAGTAATAGTACAACATAAAGCTACAATTATTCTCCCAGGCATTTTTATAATTGTATTTATTATCTCTTGGAAATCAGGACTTCACTGCAGATTTTGCTAAAAGAAATGCTATAGTGAATAAAAGCCTGGCATCCAATGGCATCTCAGACCATGATACTATGTATAATATCAATGAATTCCATATACTTTGTAAACTATAAACGTTCCCAAACAGAATGTAAAGTTAGTATATTTTGTGTGTTTCTCTCCCACATCGGGTCATCACCTTCTCTCCTGTCTTTCTTTGCACTATCTCTTGCATTTATTCTTTCCCTCCATGCCACTGTCACTTCTGTCTAGAACCTCATCACCTTAGAACTGAATTATTGCAGTAGTTCCTCTGGTCCTGTTCTCTTTCTACCAATTCATCCTGCCTACTCCTGCCAAGTTAATCTTTTTTAAAGCACTGTTTTAATTATGTCATTCTTCTGCTCAAAAATTTTCACTGAGTCCCCATCACCTGGAGGCCAAAGGCCAAAGTGTTTAGCTAGAATCAAAGCCTTGGCTATCTGGCTTCACCTCCTTTTCTGATCTCGTCTTTTCCAAACCTGCAGGATAATAAACGCATCTGCTGCTTGGCCACTTCCACCACGGCGCCTGCCTGGCGGGTTCCATCCATCCTCTCTGCCCAGCTAGTTGCCTTCCTTCTGTGAAGCCTTTTTCACTACTTCAACCCATAGTCAGCACCTCCAGCCATGAAACTGGAGCACTCGTTGTTTTGTGTATTAAAATGATTGATTTCACTGTTGCAATATGGCTCAACTTCAGTTTTCATTGCTTAACGGTTTCCATGTCTTTTCTCCCTAATTAATTTGTAAAACTCTTTAAGGGTAGGGGGTTTGTGTTCTTATTATCTGCCAATCTCCCTAGCACGAAGTTATGAAAATAGTTAGCAATCAGTAGACACTTGTTTAATGACTGATGGCAAAACGCCTCTCTAGGCTTCTTGCAGGATTAGCATGAAAGCTACTCAGTTGTGCTTGTACCTTGCAGTCCTCCAGAGCAGCAATTTCTGTGTGCGGGGCAGTTTTCCCGAACCTAATAAACCTGTTTTCATCTTCAAGTTCTTAGTGAAATTCTAGGTTATTAAAGATAAGCCGAGCACATGAGATTTATAATGCTAAAATATGACTTTAATGTAAACTTGGGCATCATTAGGATAAACACAGACTGGTACATATTCATTGAATTAATACTCATTTTCTGAAAGTTCCTTACCAACAGAAAGCTCAGTAACTCCTAAACAAAACTGAAATGATTCTAAGAATAAATTCAGAGAAAAAACAGTCAGCATGCAGCAGTGCAGTCTTTATTTTATAAATCAGAAATATAGTTTAGCTTATAATATTCTGCAGAAAGAATATGGATTTTGGAACTCATCAAGACCTGGGTTGGCAACTCTGTTCTGCTGCTTACCTGGTGTGCCATCTTGGATCACTCAATGCCTTTGAACTCTAAAATTCTCACAAGGCAAATGAAAATCTTAATATCTGATTCACTTGCAAAACCTGAGATGAATGAACCCCTTTTGAGCTGTTAATGAGGTTAATGAATTCAAGGACACTCTGTGGCACTGTACCCCCATACCTGGCACATTAATAAATGGTAGCTACCATTATCGTTTTTGTTTTTTGAGAGCTTTTCTTTTGACTCCTTATTTCTGATTGTTTAAGGAGGAAAATGGCTTCCCTAATAAAGAGCAGGAGTATAGGAGTCTAAAACATCTGGGTTTAAATTGGGGCACTACCATTTACTAGTTTACTAATCTATTTATTAATGGATCTGAGCCCCAATTGTCTAAGTGGCAATGAAGTGAAGAAAACAAAGAAGTGAAGTGAAGAAAACAGAATCTTGCGGGGACATTCCGAAGACTCAAAGTGATCTATTTGAAAGTATCTAGCACAGAACAAGCACTCTATTACAGTAGATATCATCATTCTTACGAGTCTTCTCTCAGGTACTATCCTGCTCTGTATTAAAGCACCCACATTGTGCAGACGGAGTGGCCTAGTGGTTAAGGCGATGGACTGCTAAAGAACCCAGATTCATGAATATATTTTAAGTAAAAGTAGGAAAATTTCCTCCATTATATTTCACTACTTTGCAGAAAAACATAATTTGGTATTATAAATATTATTCTTATAAGTAATATTTGTATAATGATTTATAGTTTATAAAATGCTTTTATAACTTAAGACTATGCTCTAAAAATGTTCCCCAAATTAGCCACTTTTTGCTGTGATTACTCCAATCATTACTCCGGCAACCCATTCTACCATCAAGATGTTTAATAATGAATAATAATGATAAACTTCAAATATTAAGGCAGCTACTTAAAAAAAAAGTTAAATGTGTTATTGTCATTGGCCTATGTTTTTTAGAAATACTTGGCAGTTGAAATTGGTTAGATGAAACTGAACGACTGGCCACAGATTCTCCATCTCAGCAGTGGAGGTCTCCTGCAGGCAGGCTTTAACAAAAGATGCTTAGAGAAGTGGTTTCTTAATTTCTCTTTGACTTCTTGAATATTGTTTAAAGTATCAGTTAGGTTGCCTGCTGTCACTGAGGTTAAAATACAATTTTTAAAAAATCTGGTGGGTGGTTTCTGGAACTTACCAGGTAAACAAATGAAAAGAAAAAAAATATGGGTAACTTTCTTATGTCTAAATACATGGATTTGATTAGATGCTGAGATTAATGACTTATTATCTAAACTCAGTAGGAATGCATTTAAATGCTAAAGAATGGAAAGCACCTTACAGTTCACAAGACTAAGTTGTGTCTACTAGCATAGCAACTTAACTGAAGCACACGCTTAAAACTCATCAAATACACTACTTCCCTTAAGGTTTACGAGGTCAAAACCAGACATAAGCCACAACTTGAAGTGCCACTAACTGCTCTGAAAAACTTTTGGACAGATCGCTTCAAGAAGCAGCAGGCTCGTTCCCACTGAGGCCCCTGGGGTGTTTCAGGTCCTTGCGTACTTTGAGAACCAAGTGTTTAAGGACAGCATTCCTCTCATCCTTTAGATGAGTAGCCTGCCACACAACCCTTCTTTACACAAGGTATACAGCTCCTTATGCAACAGTCCTCATTTCCACTGTTTTAGCCTCTATTCAGTCCTTGGTTTAGTGATTAGGGCCATTATACTTACATTTTAAAACATGATGTGACATAGTATATGGTAAGTGCCACTTAGTAACGGACAACTGAACAGCACTGGACTGGCATCACTCCTAGAGCAGTCTTTTCTAGATCTGCTTCCAAATTCCCTACACAGGCATGGCATTTGCTTGTTTTTGGCCTTGGCTTTCTTCCATTGCCTCTACCTTCCTCCTATTACCTGCTAGGCATATCGAACCACTTGGGGGGGCTTCTAAACTGTTTCTTTCAGTGTCTATTTTTTTACCAGACCCATTAACTGGAACTTATGTTTATAGCATCAATGATAATTTCAAAGCTATTTTACAAATAAAATATTTTGATCTTCACGATAAGGTGACATGGGATGAGGAAACAGGCATGAAGAGGTTATCTGATGTGCCTGAGTCACTTGAAGCTAGTGTCAAAACAGAGTACCTCCCTCCTGACTCTGATTTTGGGCTCACTTCACCCCCATTACTACGTCACCATTTGTTGGTCTTTGGATTAGACCTGTGTTGGGAATTCCTTCTCATCAGTTGTGTGACTTTTAAATATATTGGTTAAACCCTGAATTTTAGCTTCCTTCTTGGTAAATGGGGGATAATAATACCTACTTCACTGGGTTACTTTGATGATTAAATGCAATGGTATAAGTAAAGTAAAAAACTTAGAATAAGGTAAGCGCTCAGAAATGTTCGTCTTTCCAATCCCCTCTTCTTCTCCTAAAGGTAGTCTTCTCCTACAGGTAGTTCCTCTAGCTCTACAGAGGGTCTCCGAAGTTACTCTGTAATCCAGTGGTGGGCCAGGAGACCTGAGTATATTAATGTAACACCAAGGTGACAACGGTTCATTGAACTACGGATTTATCAGTCATCTACGATACCCCAGCACAGTGCTAAGCACTACAGATGCAAAGAAGCAGCAGCAGCCAAGGAACTTTGGCCGTAACAAGAACCAGACTTGATTTCCTAGAAAATAAAGCTACTCCAAGAGGGGCTAGTCTGCCAAGTTTAACAGGGCTTTTTGCAAATTCTCCCAAATAATTTCAAATAGAATAAAATGCTTTAAAACCTTGTACATGTTAGAGCTTACTCCTGAATGACACATTCGGCCAAACCCCAAAGTGTTATGTTTGTAGGCAGTGGTACTGTGTCTAGACCATATTGTGACATGGGGTGAGGAAGGGAGAACGGAAGAGCCAATCTCAAAGGGACCCAGGAAAGAAAGGTATGCGAGGTGTTTCTGCTTTGTTTCCATGACTTAAGTCACCTAGATGATAAAATACCCTAGGGCAAAACTACCCATTTGGTATTCTCTCTATCCTTCTCCTTCAGTACCTGGGAAACAAATATTTCTTGAGTTGAATTTTAGCCTCTGCGTCAAACCAGATAAACAAACAAAAAAAAAGGTAATTATGATTCCACTGCATTTGGATTAGCCCATAAGAAAAGTATTTACATTCAACTAAAATACTGCATGTTGAAAAGATTTTTCAAGGTCAAATCTAGTGAAATTTCAGCATAATTTGGTTTAAACTATACATTTCATTATTAGCAACAGTAACTCGGGTGTGAGGCAATGTGCAGTGTGCAACAACCCAGGGTTTAAGGTCAGACAAGTTGGCTCTCATTCTGCCTCTTGTGATTTTAGGCAATGACCTGACCTCTCAGGGCCACAGATTTCCTCTTTTTAGAATGGGAATAATGCGATCTATCTTACAGCATTACTGAAAAACTTAATTGAGATGGACTATTACATGCATACATTGTAATTAATAGGTAACAGTTTTTGAGCGTTCAATAAGTATTTACACTATCCTAAGCACTTTTTATTTAATTGATTTAAACTTTACCATAACTCGAGGGAATGGACGTATTAGCTATTCCCACTTTAGACATAAGGAAATTGAGGCACAGAAAGCTTTTTTTAAGAACCTTGCCTCGGTCAATTACCCGCCGGCTGAGCAGGAACTCAAACTCAAGACTCTGGAAGTCTAGCTGCAGATTTGGGTTCTTAACCATCTTGCTTTGTTGCCCTGCTCCGTCAGAGCAGCTCGTTACATGCCCACTTCTCCTCGCCCTGGATTCTGGTACAAAAAATGCAACAGATCCCACCTTTCCAGAAATAGAGTTACACTGAGGACACAGGGCACATGCGTAAGGAGAGACAAAGTCATACATAACACAAGCTGTCAAATGTCAGAGCTGGGTATGACCACAAGTTCTATGGTGGTTTGGAAGCAAGGACATCATTGGGTTGGAAAATCGGCACGATTTTGTAATGTAGGTGGAACTTGACTTAAGTCTTTGAGAAAAAGCAGAATTAAAACCAGGAAGGAGGATTTGGGAAAGTTATTTCAGATGCGTCGGGATAGCAAGGACAAAGGCTCTCTGTGTTTGGGAAATAAGGCTTGGTATCAGTGGGGAAGGTTTCTATATGGGAACATTCAGACTGGGGAACAGGAGGTACCTTGCAGTCATTTTTTAGAACATTTGAGAAGCCCAGAGAGGAGGGAGGACCTCCTGTGGGAGAGCCACTGGGGATGTCTGAGAGGCGGTGTGTCTGTGCGCCCAGGTGCCATGCCATGCCAAGGAGTGCTTTCCAAAGGCTGATAAGATGGCAGATGTATAATGCACGGGGTGGGAGTCCCAAAAGTTCGATAACCAATAGCATGTTAGGCCTCAGTACACATACCTACATTCACACACCTCTCAATGATCCAGCAATGATTATCTGGTTGGTGGATATTCCATGGCCTCTTCTCACCTACCTCCCGTCCTTTCCACTTGTTCCCTGCTTGTCAGCACCTGGGGGTGGAGACGGAGACAAAGTGATTTCCCAGTTAGACTTTTATTTTGTTTTAATCATTATTTTTTCGCTGCTCCTTAGTAGCTGTGGTTAAAAATGTGTTATGGGAAGAAGTATACTCTGGATGATCAGAATATTTCTTCCTTTTCTTTTTTCTTTCTTTCTTTCTTTCTTTCTTTCTTTCTTTCTTTCTTTCTTTCTCTTTCTTTCTTTTTCTTTTTTAAATGGTACTTTCAGTGCCTTTATTAAACAATTTGCTGACGAACAGCAGAGCTCACATTTGAGCCTAACCCTGGAATACATAATTGTTAATTCCCTTTGATTAGAGATGGACTTGTAAATTGGGGGGTACCCACATGCACTTTCAGATAATGTTCCTGCAGCAGAACCTTGTTTCTGATCTGGCTGTTGAAGTTTTTAGGTGGGTTCCTAAAAGGTTAAATGTACTCTCCTTAAAGATGCCCACATTGTGTATCTCCAGACTGCCTTTTATAGCCATATGATGATTATCTGTACAAATCATTTTTACCTTTGCTACTACTTGAATGTATTAAGCACTTGCTGCTTCTTCCTAAGTTGAATATAGAACACTAGGAGACCTGAGTAATTCTCCAGCTGCAGAGTACGTTTGCCTCTAAAACTAAAGTGCTGTATTAGAGAGATTGAAAAAGAAAGAAAGATGAGAAAATGAAACAGATTGCAATGAAACAGGTTTGCAATGCAAACTCTTTTTTTTTTTAATTAATATGTCATTGTTATTTTCAGGCTATTATTAAGCTTGTATATGACATCTAAATAGATTGTAGGAGCCCAGTCCCAACACATCATTACTAATATATATTTGCAAATAGTAGACATAAAGATTATTCTAGTCCAAAATGGCCAGAATATTCATCTTTTACACAGACACATTTTTTTTAAGTTTTGCTCTTTTTTTTTTTTTAAGATTTATGTACTTATTTTAGAGAAAGAGCAAGAGAAGCAAGCACCTGGGTGACTCAATCGGTTAAGTGTCTGCCTTTGGCTCAGGTCATGATCTCAGGGTCCTAGGATCGAGCCCCACATCAGGCTCCCTGCTCAGTGGGGAGCCTGCTTCTCCCTCTCCCTCTGCTGCTCCCTGTGCTTGTGCTCTCTCTGTCAAATAAATAAATAAAGTCTTAGAGAGAGACAGAGAGAGCAAGAGCACATGGCGGGGGGTAGAGAGAGAAGGAGAGGGAATCCCAAGAAAACTCCACACTGAGCTCAGAGCCCAAGGTGGGGTTCGATCCCAGGACTCTGAGATCATGACCTGAGCCGAGATCAAGAGTTGGACGCTTAACTGACTACGCCACCCAGGCGCTCCCCACCATACCTTTTTCAAGAAAAAGAAAAGACTTTAAAATTGTATACACTTGGCTAATAGCCAGCTATCAAATGTCTTGTATCTCTTCTCTGATTAATGCATTTTCATACATTATTTCCAGTTCTTCCACTTGAATCCTTGTCCATTCTCCACCTCACTATCCCAATGCTGCCCAAACAATTCCAGAGTAACCAGAGAACTAGTAGAAAAAAGTACATCTGATTATTTCAGGACATGGCACACATGAGTAGTGTCTACTTATTAGCCAGAAAACCGGATCCATTGCTTGTGAGAACTTCTCCCATGCTCATAGGCTGCTGACCTCCACATGAGACGAAGCAAAACAAAGCCTCAGCCACTTTGCTTCTCAATTTGTTTGAGAAGCTAGAATTATTTCTAAAGTTCCCAAATAAACAGAAATCATTATAATTATGAATAATTAAAATGCTAAACTCAAGAGGGCACTCAACATTCGTTACATTGCAGAACTCATCCCCTAAGGGTAGTACCTTCAATTAGTTCAGTTTTTACAACAGAAGAAAAATGTGACAATCAGTAATAGCAGGTATTTAGCGCAAGGAATAAAACAAGCTAACATGCCTTTAAATCACTCTATCTCAGCCAGCAGAGGCACTGTTCGCTTTTGGATTTTTAATGTCTATACTAATTCCAGAATACGGAAAAGCAGTAGATGGCAGGATAGCAGGAACACATACTGCCTTCAAAGTGCGAAGGAGATGCACTTCAGCTTTATTCACTATTTGGGATAGATTAAAGTAAAAGGTTATCATATAACAATAAATAGTTTTAAAAGAGAATCTTTCAAAAGATATTTTATAAAATTTATCGATCTATTTACTCAACCTACATACAAATGTTTATTAAGCACTTAGCCATGCATCATGGTTTATGCTAAGTGATAGTTACATTGCAGTATAAAAACTAGCCAATGGTTATTTTTTAAACATATGCAAATTACCATATAGAAAGTTGAACATAGCAATATATTTTTATATTCTTACAAATATAAAGTTTGGAGTATATAGCTACTATATATAAAATGAAGCTATCCAAAGCATATTCCTCATTATTCTTGAAGTTGTCGTAAGTTATTTTAATTTAAAAAATTAAATCACAAATTATTCAGATTTTTCTTCCTCAGAGCCTCCTCTATAAAAAGTATAATTTTTTTCTTACAAAATACACCCATTTTTTTGCAGTAATAAAACCTATTACAATTATTAGGGTTTTTCTTAGATGTTTATAGAAGTTAAATACATGTCATGTTGGATATGGTTTAGCAAAGAGTAACTACAGTTTTGTAACTAAGAGACTGTAGCAAAGCAGATTTTTTTTTGTTCTGAGTCAATTTCAAATGGACAACAATGACCCAAGAAAGGGTTATCTTTTACTAGCTGCCACTTTGGGGAGATACATTTTGTCTTCATTTAAGTAGAGGGAAGAATTCATTAGAAATGTGGTGCTAGTAGTTTCAGAATGATAAATCTCAAGTTACCAATTCCACTTTTAATGATTAGTTGCCTGAGTCTTGTTTTTAATTAAAATGGTTCTTTTAAATGCTTATATTTAATTTACACATAATTAGCTAAACCTCAACGTTACTGCTTCATCCACTTTGAAATTAATTAATTTATAAAATAGCTCAAAAAGTGCTGTAAAATTTTAATATTAAGATAAATCAGGATTCCTCTGCATCTTGTGTTGGTTTCTGTTGTAACTCACAATGAGCCATTGGTGGTAGGTATGACTGCAGGGTATCTAGAATAGCCAGTATGTAGTACAACTAAATATTGATATGTCACTGACGTTTCCTGTGTTACATATGATATGTACTTTAACTTCTTAGGTAGTAACAGTTTGTATCATCAAGGAAATGACTGTTTTAACTTTAAAGGGATCTAAATTTTATAACCTAATTTTGGCTTTAATACATTTAGGAGAAACCACTGTTTTTAGCAAATGAATCGTAAGTGTGTAACGATCGGT
Source organism: Ursus arctos (assembly GCF_023065955.2). Classification (NCBI taxonomy): domain Eukaryota; kingdom Metazoa; phylum Chordata; class Mammalia; order Carnivora; family Ursidae; genus Ursus; species Ursus arctos. The sequence goes on along the minus strand of NW_026622797.1, from coordinate 45,923,393 downwards.
GTAAAAAAAAGCCTTCCAGTCAGTCTGATAGTGGAACCAGAACGTGTTTTCAAGGAAATGTTGTGACTTTAATTTCTATTTAAATACACAACATGGTTTATATACCTAGGAACCCAGAGAGAGCAGGTGGTAATGCAGGAACAGTTTTTCCTGGCTTACAGAATATGAGGACATTCTAACCACCCGCAATAACCCTTGAAATGGGTTTCCTGGTGCAATGAGGAACTACATCCATGAATATTCTACTCCTCGGTGTGCTGTGCTAAGCTGTGCAAATTTGTCTATTAATTATATTGCTACCATTTACTAGTTACTACGTATGTGTGGGCACTGATCTAGATGCTTCATGAGCTGGTATCATCAGGCCCATTTTATAGGTGAACAAAGCGAGGCCTAGGGAGTCTAAGGCACCTGCCAAGGGCTGCGTAATTAGTAGTGATGGAGGCAGGATGCAAAACCTCACGCTATGCTCTGCACTTCAGTGTCCCAGCTCACCAACTCAGAGCTCTACAGGAGGCATTTTCAGTTGTGAGATGCTTACAACCACCACCACAACCACAACAAGATACCTCTCCCTTGCAATAATAGTGTGAGTTAATTAAAAGATGAAGGCAACACATTTGGCTCAGCTATTAGGAATTAAAATCTATTGCTCCCAATATTGGTCTTCTCTCATATCAATATACACAGAATTTTCTCGTATTTTATTAAAACCTGGCCTGGGCCTCCTACTCCCCAATGAACGCTTCTAGCGGGGGAATCTGTTCTTGCCATTCTCTGATATTAGCTCAAACCTTTTGCATCCCCTCCCACCGTTGAGGAATTTTAATTCTGAACAGGCGTATATCTTACACACAAAATGAAGTTACATAGAACGTTTCTTCTTTTCACACTAGTACAATTATGTGGCATTCCAGGGTGCCTTAAGCTATACGGTATCTCGATTACCTCAACTGCCATCTGTTTCTGTTTCTTTCAGCCCTTCTCCCTGGTACCCTAAACAATGAATGATACGCTCACTCAAGAGCTAGACTTAGTGCATTCTCTGCCGAGGATGGGGGTAACATATATAGCTATCCCTCCTATTTCGATAAGACGGTAAGAGGTTGTGATCAAAGCCAATTATCTATTGATTTTCAGTTTAACACTCCAACTATCCACCATTGTCTTAATTCTGGAAATCCTCAGAAGATCCAAAGCATTGGATCCATCACAAATTAATCATAATGGGGAAGTACTATTTGAGGAATGAGGAGGGGTAGACACATCTGCTTTGTCAATTTTGCTAAGGCCTTTAAATGCCATCTGTTTTCCATTCTTTTCTGGCTACCATCTTTCCCTAGGTTAAAAGATTTTAAAATGACTGCGGAAAAAAACCTTGAAAACTGGTTTGAGATTTTAATTCTGTATTTCATCTGCCAAATAGTGAACTACGGTTAGCCTCAGCAAGTGTTCCTAATAGATAAGGGAGTTGTTGCTTCACATATAATTACATTGAATCCAGTGGTAGACATAGCCAACCATATCATCTTCATACTATCGAAAGTGCTAGTAAGTCTGAAAGGCATCCATTTTGAGGAGGGTCTAAGCTGCTTTTATTTTACTTCAAATAAGGGTTATCATGGAATAAAACTGATAATTCTTTGGAGGAACAATTTTTGGAATATAAAAAAAAAGTATGAAAGGGTAAATGAAACTGACGGTTGTGACTGGCAGTAAGTTCAGGCATTTTGTGTTCTTTTGTGTTTGCTTTGGAATGTTAAACAGGTCGGGTTCTTTGTAAAAGAAAACATTTTATTCAGAACATTCTCCCATGAAAGCCCTCTTTGACAAAGTGTCATTTTTTGATATATTACTACATGTCTGCCCACATTGTATATTCAAAAAAGGCAAGCAATGTTTTAACAACTTTTGACAAGCGTAGGGAATTAAACTTGCACAGAATCGACTCTAAGTGTAATGCTATAGCCTGTTACATTTTCTGTTTTGTTACTTCTTCCTGGCAGACCACAACATTTTTAATTATATCAATTTCTGGTTAAAAAAAAAGTGGAGAAATTAAAGGTGTGTAATTAGAATAGGAAACATTTAAGTCATCAATAAAATATGTTTAAAGCGTAAAATTCAAAAATGTGTTGAAAAAAAGAGCTGCAGAAACAGTAGTCAGTGAATTATAAATATGTAACAGGAGCTAGGTCAAAGAATTTTCTAGAAAACTAGCCAAGGAATCTCAAAAAATTTAGCTACCTCTTAGTTATACTTATAGGTTCCCTACCAGATCATAACTTTCAAAATCAAATCATCCTTTGTATTTTGGCAATGCAGGCTCTGCTCACTGAAAACTTCGCTTGGATACCCAAGGGCACCTCAAGGCAACAAACTGCCTTCATCCTGTGTCCCTCTGATTGTGACCCTGCGTGACTGCTCTCTGGCCTCCTCTGTCTCTCCTCCACCCTTGCTCATTCTCTCCCCCCCTCCGCCCTTGCTCCTTTGTTCACCTAGAGCTTCTTCCGATTCCCTGAATAGGTCAGGTTCTTGATCCTCTGCCTACCTCATATCCCAATTGCCTCAGCTGATTTCTCCTCTTCTTTTTGATCTCAGCTTAGAGGTCACTTTCCTCTGGAAGATTTCTCTGACAATTCTCTCTCTGGGTGTCTTTTCTCTAGATCCAGTAGAACCCTGTTCTCTCCAGTCTAAGTCCCTGTCATACAGTGATGTTACCGCCTCCTTGTTTTCCTGGGTGGTCAACAGACTGTAAGCTCCATGGAGTTAACAAGATAGACCATGTCTATCTTGTTAACTGTTGAATCTCTACTGCTTAGACAAGTACTTGGAACAGTCTAGATGCTCTCAAACACTTTGTTAAACAGTTTAATGAATCATTTGAGTGAAAAGTTCATATATAACCAACATATACTTTTTCCCTTTTGGTGATAACACATTGTTATATATAACTACTTTAAAAATATATTAATTTATTTGAGTTGGCATGTGTTAATGTTAATGTTCCCATTTGATTATGTCATCTAGCTAGAAAAACAAGTTTCACATTTTGGTCCAAGGGCCTTCTTATACCACTTCTCTCTACACAGAAAGTACAAGGTGGGTAACAGGAGCCAGGGAAAACTGTTACACTCTGGAATGCCATGCTTGGATTTGAGTTTAAGATACAGACTTCTAATGGCAACCATAAGGGTAAACTGAAAGGGGACAAAAAGGATTTATGGAGAATAATGTACAACATCTGAAAGAACCGAAGGCCTTGCTTCATATCGCTGTGTCATTATGATGTGGTAACTTGCTTGGGGGGGGGGCGGTATGCCGTGACTGGAAAAGGAGAATAGTTAAAATCAGGACCTATTAGTGAGTCAGGGGAATGGAGCTAGAGGAAGAGGGCATCTTATGAATATTGTTATTAGATAATCAAGAGCTGTAATAATCAATATTCTCTTGAAAGGACCTTAAATCTAATGAAGCAGCTGTGGATAACTAAATTATGATTATGACAAATTCAGGGAATTGGTTCAGGGTTCTTTGCATCCAAAATTCAAATAAGTAATCAAAGTGAAATTGCATTAGCTGACCTCCTCAAACCACCTCTGAAATACAGGAGGCATTTATTAAGAATACCACAACCAAATAACAGCACGACATAAGTGCCTCCATATTTCACAAAGGCCTTTGGCTAAGGGGGGGGATGCATGGAGCTGGGTGTGGGTGGGCGGGTATGAGGGGAAGTCCACAGAATGAAGAGAGGGAGCTCTTGCAAAGAGATAAGTGGAACTCTTCTTTTGAAAATTGCCACAGCAGTACTTCTCTTAAGTCAGGATTAAAAATACGACGAGCTTATGGAATGTTATCTTCCATAGCAAAAGTTATATAAAACCATTTTTCTTCCCATATATATTACTTAACACAGGTGCCGCTGGTTTTATAGATTAATGTTGGCACCGACGGGCCATTATGTATAAAAGAGAGTCTTTTTCTGTATTTTTTAGCCTTCAGCCTTCAGTATTTCTTTGTCTCTTTAGTAAATTCTTATTTCTTATTTTGCAATATATTATAATAGTTCACCAGGAACAAGCATGGAGCTCTCATCGGCTCCCTTTGGGGCTTCCTGGGACCATCATGTGGATGGTGGCGGCAAACAATTTCAAGGACAAGAACAATGATGAATAAATTAAAGCACGGTGCATATAGTCCCCAACAAAGAGTTACATTTGTTTTACTGAACTGTATTTTCATCTCAAGGACTTCCCCCCAACCTTCATCTCTTTCCAAAATGCTGCTTTATAGCAATTCTCATTTCAAAAGGGTGCTTCAAATTGATTCTGAGGAATTTAAGTTCTCCACACTCTTTTCTGGCAATATGCCTTTTATCAGATCAGCAAAAACAATGTGAAAACACCTGTCACAATAATTTCAAATGTCTATCATCTACCAAATTATCCATAAATGATCTAGGGTTGCAAGGTGGTCCTTGAATGAAGGGCTTTTTCAAGAGAGACGAACCGATGCTGCTGAAAATATAAATGGGTACATTGCAAGAAAAAGCCACTTGTAGCATTTGTGGAAACTTAGAGATTTTATTTTTTATTTATTTATTTTTTTTTAAGATTTTTTTTTTTTAAATTTATTCGACAGAGATAGAGACAGCCAGCGAGAGAGGGAACACAAGCAGGGGGAGAGGGAGAGGAAGAAGCAGGCTCATAGCAGAGGAGCCTGATGTGGGGCTCGATCCCATAACGCCGGGATCACGCCCTGAGCTGAAGGCAGACGCTTAACCGCTGTGCCACCCAGGCGCCCCTTAGAGCTTTTATTTTTATCTATAATCAGAACCAAGAGAACATTTCTGAAAGAACTAATTTTGCTTTTCATTCACACAGAGCATTATATATACATGCATGCCTCCTCTCAGGTATAGACATCATTCAACTAAACTCCACAGGGCTGCGGCTGGAAATGGAGTCGGACTGGCAACAAAGCACTTCCTGAATGCCCACCCAGGGTAAATGATAAAACGTCTACACCTTACCCCCGCCTCCCACCAAAACAAAGAAAGGTATAATTGTTGAATGCGTACAGGCTTTTTTTTTTTTTTTTAAAGCACAGAGAAAGGCTGGGTTATAAATCTATTTTTTATTTCTACATACCAGCTCTCTTCTGTGGTCTTAACTTGCATGCTAGTTACTGTCAAGAACTGGTACGCCCCAACGTGATTCTGTTGCGTAGCCAGAATTGCGAATCCTGCTCTAAGCCTTCTGGTCGGCAATGTGATGACAACTCCTCTCCCATTTTCATTCCCCTCATCTGTGCGCATCTGCATTTCCCTCTGAACCAAGCAAGCCCTTCACCGGGGCTTGAGAGTTGTATTTTCCTATCCCACCCCACCCTCTGTATTCAGAACCTGTAATGCAAATTTACTGTAGTTTGAATGGAAGGTATTACACATCTTAACATGCAGATTTAAAGAAACAAGTGTGTATCAAAACACTGTTTACATTTCTTATCTAAAAAAATAACACTTAAAGTAGCTAGGTCTCTTGACATGCGGTTGCCTTTTTATAGGAAATACTATGGTATGAAGGGCAATGGAAAAACATCCTTTTACTCTTTTAGATTCAGCGTGTTTCAGACTTAGACCTACGGGAACATAACGATGGTGTATTGTAATCACTCTAATATTCCTAAAGGTTTGACATGTTTAAACAGTGTGTAAAATATCAGGTGGGGCTCAAATGAATCTAGCCATCCTGCTGCTGTTCTGTAAAATGGTAGTGTGGCTAAGGACAGCAATATCCAACCCTCAAAAGCCAATAAAGAACACTCTTCAATGTGCCTTATTTCTAACGATGGTGACACATTATAGTACTCTTTGTCAGCACTTTATTGGTTTCACAAGAATAAAAACAAATACTGAGGTCTTTACTGTGAAATCCATTTCTAGAATTTATCTTACTAACACAGGACTTCATCCTATGAGAGGTGTTCTAGTTATAAAAGAGGAATTTCTCTTAGTAAGAGTTTATTTGCTATTTGAAAGGCTATCTTTATTTGGCGCTATTAATTTATAAGTGTACATTAAAAGCAATAAACTCTAAAATCATACCTTTCCATGACCCATGTGATACACCAAACAAACGTGATTTTACTGAAATAACATTATTTTTCTGTTGTGGGCAAAACTGGCACACGTATGCATTTACATGGGAAGAAGAAAAGAAATACCAAACTTTTTTAAACATGAAAAGAATTTTGGACCAAGTCCAATTTGTTTTCAGCACTGTTTCTACTGGTTTTTTATTGACCACAATTGTGTATTCATTGAAGTTCTGCAAAAACACTTACTCTTACTTTTCCCTTTCTTTTATTTAGGCATAAAATGATGGGCAGCTTATCTCCGTGCTCCCCTTAGCTGTTTTGATTTTGGATTGCATATACATGAACTCAGGTTGCCTCAGAATAATACAGGAAAATAAGGCACATTTCCAAAGCAACAAAAGAACCACCTGTTGTACTGTGGAGAAGTGTCTTGGAGAACGGGATTATAGATATGAGAAATGGTTTATTAATCATAACCAAATTCATTTTCCAATCAGCCCTGCATATGGATGACAAAGAATGAAAAACACAACAAATACCATGGTAAATGGCCACCAAACAAAACAAAATCCACTCTGCAATTATTTATGCAGCCAAGGTCCCCACATTTTAGCTTGCCTCCTAAATCAAGAGGGGAAGATGAGTATAAAAGGGAGATCAACATACACCCCAAGACTAGGAGGTGCCCCAAACTGTCTTCCACAGACTTCCAAAATTTTAAGAAAGGGAGCTGATAACACGAAGCAGCCCCTTTCAGAAAGTATCATTGTGAAGCTTTAATTCCCCAAATTGTTCAAAAACCTGTCCTCCTCCTTGCCAGGCTGAATTTTTTTCAGAAACAAGATTCAGGAAAGCAAATGAAACACGATGGGACAATGGATAGATCAAGATGTACTTCTTTCTAGGTCAAGAATGCTGTCTTTACATAAAACCTGTCTTTCTAGAGGGGAGAGATGAAGGAGGAGAAAAGCTTTTAGAGAATAAGGGTGATGATAGCTTTTTACAAGATGCCATGTCAATAAGGGTCCTTCGTGCATTTTTGAAAAAGAAATGAGCAATATTTATCATACCTGTGACAAGCCATTTGGCAGCATACATTTCCTTTGTCTATTTTAATATACACTTAGCCAGTCCCAGGCAATGTGTGAGTTGCCCAGAACAAGACCTTTTTGTATGTGGGACATGGCTGGGGACTCAGGAGCCCGCCAAGTTCAGGTTTTCTTGCCATTAGACTCATTAGCTCTCTAGAATGTAAGCTCCATGAGGGCAGATTTTTTGTTTTTGTTTTTTGATTTTTTTTCCCGTATTTTGCTCACTGCTCTATCTCTGGCACCTGTAATCTTGCCTGGCAGATAGTACGTATGCAGTAAATATTTGGAGTATGAACAAATGAACGCAGACCAGTTTAGACCCCAAATTCTCTGGCTTTGGCTACTATACATAGTTAACAATTCATAAAGATGCTAGCCTGTACTAGACATTGTGCTAAATACTAATCATTTAATTCTCACAATGGCTATGTGATACAAGCATTATTATCTCCATTGCAGGATGGGAAGTGAGGTACTAGAATTAGAATGAGGTAGTTAAGTAACTTGCTTAAAGTCTTGCAACTTGTGGAAGGTAGAGAAAAAAAGTTAACCTAGTTAAATCCAAAGCCAAAGCTCTTATTCACTGTGCCAAATCCTGGCTCAACGCTCCTTAGGTGTGACTCCGCCCCATGCACAGTCTCAGTCTTGTCTTTATTCTGATCCCCGCTCTTACCTACCTCTGCTCTAACTCTGGTCTTGGGATCCTGCACTGGGCCTGATGCAGGCTTTGCTTCAACATTCCAATCTCCCCAGTACACTACTATGGTGTTGTCTTAGCTCAGGCCGCCATAACAAAATTCCATATACTGAGTGGCTTCAACAATTTGTTGTCTCACAGTCTGGGTGCTTAAAGTCTGAGATCATGGTGCCAGCAGTCAGGTTCTGGTGAGACCTCTCTTCCTGGCTTGCAGACAGCTATGGCTACCTTCTTACTGTGTGCTCACATGGTCTTTCCTGGGTGCACGAATGTGAAGCGAGAGAGATCGTCCTCTCTTTCTCTTCTTGTAAAGCCACCAATCCTACTGGATTAGGACCCTAATCCTTATGACGTCATTCCACCTTAATTACCTCCTAAAAGTTCTATCTGCAAGTATCATCGCACCGGGGGCTAGGGTTTCAAATTATGAATTTGTGAGGGATAGAATCCAGTCCATAGCAAGTGTCCTGAGCTAAACTATCTGGGACAGTAACGACCAAAGGCACTTCATTTCCCTGCTTTGAATCACATGATTCACTGTCATACTTGCAGGAATAACTGTCACCTTTTCTGTTCTTGCTATGTTTGCCTCAGTAATCTAGAGATTAAATATGCATATTTCAGTCAAATATGTATTGGATTTGAAGAACTGTTCAAATTCAAGTCATGCAGTCTTCCAACAATAATCCTTTGGGGGTTCCTTGATCTTTCCAGAGTCTTCCAGAGCATTACAGAGGAAAACACAGACATGGGATCGTACACCCAAGTGCTAACCCTCCTTCTAGCTGACTGACAGAGAGAACATGGTAAAATTCACAAAAATATATATTTGAAAATTATTGTTTGTCTAAATCTACCAAATCATAGATATTTCCTTCTTCCCAAAGGGAAATTTCATAAATATCATGTGGCCTAACATCGTTTCTAATGGTTATGATATCGATGTGCTATTTTCCTTCTTATCACTGAGAATCTGTTCTTAGTGGACAATGATCACAGGGTCAATACAACCCTAAATACAACCCCAAGTGTTCCTTGGAATATCCTGAGTATTTCTTGGAATTTTCCAATTGGATCTTCGAATCAGAAATCATATTCTAATGTAATTATTACAAAGCTTCCTTATTATAGGGGGCAAAAAATGAAGCCTTCAACAGTCTCTCTTTGGTAACAGTAGCCTTGTTCTCTGAACTTGTAGTAAGCTTCTCCTGGGGTGGCAGTGAATCCAGTAGAAGAGTACACGGTATCAGGACCCCAGCAAGCTTTCAAAATGCTGTTGTAGATCTGACTACAGTAGACATGACTACCACGTGAGTCCTTGCACAGCAGTGTGAACATTTTAAAAAAGAGCTTTCTTGTTTTGGTAAAACAAGCATTCTTTTTTCAGGGAGTTCAGGGGTCTGATTGTGTGTGTGTGTGTGTGTGAGTGATATGCTGTCTTAAATTACAAGGTTCCTCTTGGAGAGAAGATACTTCTTCATATGTTTCATTAGCATATACCTCTTTATATAATGTTTCATTAGCATAAGATATAATAGTATGTTTTCTACATATGATTAAAACTACTAAAATATAAGTATCCACAGTAAATGCCAAGCCATTATTTAAAACAGGATGAGAATGTGTGCAAGTCATATATATATTGCAGTATTTATAGGCATTCCTTGGAAGTATGGTTAACAAGTTATCACCATTAGATTTTCACATAATTACTGATGAATATAAAATTTAAATTATTTATTTTATAAAGAAGAGACTGATCATCCCTAAGCTGCTATCAGGTACTAAATTTAGACAATAATGCAAAATTCAAATAGAAAAAGTAATTATTTTTTGCAATGTTTTCTTTCACCACTGAACAAAGAAAATGAAGTTTCCTATTGTTGGGCAACACTATGATAATTAGTTTAATTTGTTCAATTTAATTTCAGCTTCTCTAACAGGCCAAGCTATATATTTTTCTATAATTGTAGAGAAGAGTACTAGATACGAAACTTGGAGATCTGAGTTCTTGCTTTAGCTCTGGCACTGCGTAGTTCTGAGACCTGGGGCAGACTGCTAAACCTTCTGGAGCCTGTGTTTTCCTGGCTGCAAAAGGAGGGGCTAAGATAAGAAGAGACGAGCTCTGACGTCCTAACAGGGTCTCCTGGTCTGTGGCTCCAGGTGGTTATTCTTGTTACTAGGGCCAATAAAGTTAACCTCCCTGAACAGAGAAAATAGTGAAGGTTATTCCAGGTGAATATTATCCTTCCCATGGTCACAGTGGCTAAGCTTGCCATTATTAAACAGAATGTTCCAGGTGGCATCTCGCAGTTAGTGACTCTAGCCCAACAGATGCCACGTTGGATGGTTCCTTACTCTTCTCTGAAGTTCATTACTCATAATGATCTTTCACCAACTACTGGGGTTGGCACAGACCTCATAAGAATGGGCACTTTCTCATCCTTTCAGGGTTCATACAAAATTAAACAAGAAATTTAGGTCATAGCCCAACTGGTATAGTTACACATCTATGTAATTGTATCCTATCCCTCTTTAGGGTGTAATTCCAACACAACTAAGAGTAGGTTGTTGTTGTTGTTGTTGTTTTTAATTTGGTCTTTATTTTTTCAAGGTGACAAATGAACATATCTTAAAGAGACAGCTGTATGGGGCTTGTCAGGGAACATAGCCACGCTCTGGCCACTCCAGTGCCACTTTCACCTCCTCTAAAACAACTACTTTCAATTCTTCCAGCTGAATACTTTGGAATTTTTTGACTAGATTTTGTAAATACCATGCTTATATTACTTTCTTTTGAATTTTTAGCTTTAACCATTTAATAACAAGTTCCCTCTTGGAAGAGAAGTCTTTGGTTCTCCTTCACACTCCCCCACCACACTGACCACATGAACTCTTCCTATACAAACACTGTCTGTGAGCACACTCTCCCAAAACAGGCCAACCGTGATTGTTTTGAGTTTTATCATGAATTGTTATTATGGATTATTATGGATTCTCAGCTAAGTCATGGAGTATACTATTTTCGTGCCCCCCTTTACACAAATCCTGACCCTGACCAAGTTAGTAATTATCTTGTTTAGTTTGTTTTCAATAGTTTATGACTCTTTTAATCTTAACTTTTTCTAATTGTGCAAATCTCTCCGGAAGTTTAAGTATATTAGGTATTCTGTCAATTTTCCTCTTCTGGAGAAATCTTCTGAAGCCTTCTGCCTGGCTTCATTCTAAACAAGTTGCTGCACAGATGTATCCTGGAATTTTCAAACTTCTCTTTTGGGTTATTACCTGTATTTCCTGATTCTGTAAATCCTTTGTATTCTACTTTGCTTCTCTCTTTGGTGAAGTACACCCTCCAAAGGCTTTTTACAAAAAAGTACATGCAGGGTAGAGTTTCCTGAATCTTGTACACATTTAAAAGTCTGGAGCACCTGGGTGGCTCAGCTGGTTGAGCATCTACCTTTGACTCAGGTCATAATCTCAGGGTCCTGGGATCGAGCCCTGCATCGCACTCCCTGCTCAGTGGAGAGCCTGCTTGTCCCTCTCCCTCTGCCCTTCCCCCAGCTCATGCTCGCGCTCTCTCTCTCACAAATAAATTAATTAATCTTTAAAAAAATAAATAAAATAAAAAACAAGTAAGAATGATTCTCCTTCTAATTTTTGAAGGCACTTAGTGTCTTCTGGCTACCCAGTATGGCTGTTGAGAGGTCTGATACTATTTGGATACTTTATCCAATCTATGAAATCTGTATTTTTGTTTTGGAATTTCTTAGGATTTTTCTTTGCCCCCAGTGTTATAAAATGTCCCAATGAATGTGGTTTATTTTTATTCACTGTGCTGGGCACTCCATGGCCCTCTCAGTGGGGAAACTCGTGTTAATTCTGAGAATTTTCCTTTGATGATTTTTCCCCTTCATTAAAATTTTTTTTTCTCATACTGAGGAGTTCTTATTATTCAGAAGTAGAATCCTTAGACTAATTTTTTAAAATCTTCTCTCATATTGACCGTCTCTTTAACCTTTTTGCTATATTTGCTGGTAAAATGCCTCAGTGTTACCTTCCAATCCCTTATTTTAATTTTTCATGTCTGCTATTATAATTTTAACTTCCAGGCATGTTTTTTTGGTTGTTCTCTGAAAGTATCAGTTCTAAAAGCACACTCTTCTCATTAAAATGACGCAAAAATCTTGTCTTATCTCTTCATATAGTCTCTGTTTCCTACAAGGTATTACTGTCTGTTTTTTGTCTGTACCTTAAATTAGATACCTTCCATAAAACATGTGTTGATCCGTTGTTGTCTACTCTCAATTATGACTGAAGGACTTGTGAGCATACAGAAATTGGTCACTTATGCTCATTACTCTAGGGTGACGTGTCTAGGCTTGGATTTCCTTAAGGAATCCCTGATTTTTGTTTCCTTTGGTCTTTTATTTCTGGACTGACCAAATTCCCCCAAAGACTCTTCAAATAGCTTTCCTGGAGAAATCTGATTGCCAGGGTTCTCTGAGTCCAGTGACCAAGGCTGTGCATCTCAACATTCCACGTGCGAACTCTCACTTAAATCCATTATTTTTAGTGTGGTACTGCTGTTCTCTCTTCCCCTTGAGGTTCCCAAGTCCACTGACTCTCCGTTTTGCCCTAATTGTGGAATAAAACTTCACGGTTCCAACTGTATGGATGAATGAGGGGATCCGGAGGGTATCCAGTGTTGTTCTTCAATCATCTTCCTGGGATGAAGCTCATGTTCACTTTCCAATTCCAGAGAAATACACAGAGGCCATTTCCTGAGCCTTGGGAGTGGCTTAGGTGGGAACTGCATTGCTTCTGGCTTTTGCCCACGGCTGGTTTTAGGATTCAGCATTTTTGGTCTTGCTAAATCAGTTTCTACGTCTACATCTACTTTCCAGCTTAAATGATTTGTTGTTATTGTCTCATATCCCATGCTTTTGTCCTTATACATGTGTGCCTTTAAAATAATTCTTTTTCACTTGTCTCATTAGGGTTTGGAAGGTAGTTAATACACCATAACTACTGTGGTCACCATGGCATCCTCGTCAGAAAGTACAGTGCTTGGCACTGAGAAAGTCCCTTATAAACATCTGCCGAGTAAGTGAAGGAATCATCACCATGTGTAATTCTCTTCATCCTCCTCATATAAATAAGGCCCTATCAATTGAACAAATTCTCTGTATTTGTTCCATGCAGATGTCTCCAAATATTGTGAGATATTAAATATTCGTTGCTATTCTAACATAAAACCATGTATGGAGCTCTTTGGTCTCCTAGAACATTGATAGCTGCGGTGAAGATCATTTTGGGGGGAGCTGATGCACTGTCTAGACCAGAACTGAATACCAGTTTCCAACAATGACAAAGAACTCTGGGGCTGATATTGCCATCTGTCCTGGTTTCCACTTAACATGTATATTAGTTGTTTGAATAGATTCTTGGATGGTGAAGGTCACTTTACTGCTGCCCTTTGAGTATGGGGTCATCATGAATAACCTCCAACTGCAGCTGTGGCCAAAGAGAAAATGACTTCAACTGTTGACAAATGCTCTTGGTCCAGACCTAATGGTGGTCTAATCACATTACATATAGAAAATATGAGACAAAGGAAAACATGGACTTACAAAAGGATCCCACTGCATACATCCTGCCCTGTTTTCTTACTCTGAAAAGACGTTCTTCAAAGTGTATATTTCACATACTTGGGTGTTCTGTCTTTGGCTTCCCCTCCATGTATGTTATTTTCAGTTACAAAACAATCATTATGATAAGTGAAAATATCCTTAAAATTGATCATTATTGTCCTTCAATCCTGCCTTGCTGGTTATTAACACACATACTAGACATATGAAAATAGGTTGCTTGTTTTGTTAGAGTGATCCTTAAACAGGCAGCCTCAAACTCCATTTATTCACGCTGAAATAAATGTCACATTAGGGACAGAGAAAGACAATGTGAGAATCAAATTCAATGAGAATCAGTCTTGAGTAACTGCTAGGCTGTGAAAATAAAACAAGGGATGCTGGCTCACAGCAGAGCCTTTATCTCCATTTTCATGCCAGGGCTAGGTGGGGCATGGGGAATCCTCAGTATGCAGCCCTGCCCTATCCAACACCCACTCACTCCAGGACCTGTGGCGTTAGAAGCTGGGCCTTCACAGTTACTCTGGGATGTGTGTGGAGGGAACTATTTTTGGAGGAAAAGCTTGGCCCTGCCCACTGTGAGCCCCTGGGCCACCTCCGTTCTAGGCTCCAGTGCCCATCTTTGAGGCATGCTTTCTGAATAGACCCCTTCATTTCTGTGAGCAAAATGTAACTGTTTCCATTCGATTATCATAAAAGCACATGTATCTTTGCAACAGGCACTTAAATTTAAGTTCCTTCCAAAGGTCGAACACCTGAATTCTGTTGGCAAATTCTTCCCTAAAGCCAAAGGTGGCATATAATTTTCAATATCCTCTAGAAACAGTTATCTGTTCTTCAAGAGAGAAAATGTTTTTCTGGTACTAAATTCAAAACTGAAGTTTGTCACGTAGTCCTTGTGTAAGAAATAACACAGCGAATATGAAATAACACAAGGCTATTATTTTGGATAAGGATTTTAAACTTAGAGAAAAGTTTTTCACCATTAGTAAGTGTAGGGCACAGTATTATAACAATTTCTGAAGGAAATTTGTTGAGATCTAATGTAGTCACATAGATTTCTCCATGGTTTGATGACAGTGACTGCAAATATTCCTCAGGTACTTTTCACGTGTCAGACACTGTTCTAAGCATTACATACATGAACAGACACACACACATACATACATGCTCCTAGTTTCCGCAAGAGCTACACACCTCTTATCATCCCATTCTACAGGTGAGGGAACTATCTCACAGACAGGTGAACATCTCGCCCAACATCACACTGCGAAGTGGCAAGAACACAAGGCTAAAACCTGTCTATCTAAGATACATTCTACTTTTTTGGGCCTATGCTTTTTTAAAAAAAAAAAGTGTATCACTTCTTTTAGCTAGGATATTTTTTGGGGAGAAGAAGTTGAATAGTGATAAATTCAAAATTAAACTCCAAGGCCAGAGCCTACAAACTTGGAATTCTAAAGTGTCAATGAAAAGAACAATACCCAGGGGCAAGGGTGACATTCCATTTCTGAAAATTTAGGAGACTGCCTCTAGTCTCAGAGGGAGGGCCATAGAGGATTTAGCAAAAAACCTCAGAGTTCTATAATTTGGGGAAAACTGGGCCTAGGGTTATAGCTCTTACCCTAGGGTTACAAAATAAAGAGAAATAAATCACTCTGATGTCCATAAAATATACATGCTATCACAGTTTCTCTTTAACAAGTTATAGCATGAAGGGAGCCTGGGTGGCTCAGCTGGTTAAGCATCTGACTCTGGATTTTGGCTCAGGTCACGATCTCACGGGTTGTGGGACGTAGCCCCATGTGGGGCTCCACGCTGAGCATGGAGTCTGCTTGTCCCTCTTCTCTGCTCCTCCCCTGCTCTCTCGCTCTCTTTCTCTCACATAAATATATAAATAAATAAAATCTTTTTAAAAAACTTATATCATGAGCTTCTATGCCACAGAATATGTGATTATTTTTTGCCCATATCCATCGTTTCCATAGAAGGTTATTACATGCTAAGTTGTTTTTTCTTCCCTTTTTAAAAAATTTAACCTGATAGAAAATGGATGTATCTGCTTTTTCCTTTCGTTTCTTTTTTTCTTCCAGTGTCTATCTGCTAGTATCACAGCAGTATTAATGGAACCAGGACTAAGTGGCTAATGCCCTACTTGCCCATTCATGAAACATAGTGAATCCTATTAATCACTGATGGGTGGGACAGTGGAGACCAAAGCTACCCACTTCCTGATGTAATCAGCTTTGTTGGAGGAGCAGACATATAAGCAAATGATGCCTGTTTAGTATGACACAGGCTAAAAGAGAAATACAGATATATGGGGGGGGGGGAGAGTCCATGTGCGTGTGCATGTATGAGTCCTAGAAGCTTCAATAAGGAGGGAAATGACTCTCTTTGGAAAAGTCAGGTTAGTCCTCAGAGATGAGGTGATATCTGAATCATATTTCAAAGGATAAATAGCAAGTCACAAGATGGTCCTGGTGAGCAAAGGTGCTATTGATAAAGGGAAAACCTCATGGAACCCAAGAGGCTGGTGTGTTGGGCGACAGCAGTGGCTGGGGAATAAGCATGGGTATGAGGTAGTGTCACATGGAGCTAAGAAGCCAGACTCTGGCATCATTCTGCTGGACGTGAACCCTGCAGCTGACCTGGGGCAAGTTCCTTATTAACTCCTCTGTGCCATGATTTCCTTAACTAGATAACAGGGGAAATAACAATACCTAAACTATAGGGTTTTGGGGGGTTAAATGGGTAGTATTATAAAGCCCTTAGTAAATGCCTGGCACATAATAAACACTCATAAATGTTAACTATTATTATTATTATTATTACTACCCCAAAGAGACAACAAATTCTTAAGTAACTGGTATCACTATTAGGGTGAAATTTCCTTCATATGTGTCTTCACATAAGCAATAAGCGATATTAGATTATGCTTATAGATTCCCTTGGACAGGTCCTCTCTTCTCTAAATTAGAAAGTTAGTCCTGGAAGGCTGCTTCCCAACTCAGGAATTCTGAGTGGTGCCTGAATGGGTAGGTCACAGCTCACCTAGGCATTCAGATCTCCTGAATTACGAAGTCAAATGATGAATGGGAGCAGAAAAAGTAAGTGCAAGAAACTCAAACTGTCCCCAGATACCTTATGTATATATTTTAGAAAGAGAAATGTATTTGTTGAGACATATAAGGTTTCTGATTTTGGGGAAATGAATCACATTGAGAAGAACAAGTTCTCATTTAAGCCAGATAACTCAGAAAACAACCCTCTAATTTTAATTGAATTTGATTTAGACATCTTACATTGACTTACATTGACTAAATCTGGGCATCTGAATGGGAGAAAGACTTGACAAAATTCGTTTTCTAAAAGCCAGCTCCTTCTACCTGAATCCTATCAAATGATCAAGATCACTTGAATAGACATCGATGAGAGACACAAGAAAGGTTAGCAGGACACACAACATTTACATTTATATTCCATATTTCACCACTTTCCATGTGAAAGTTTTAAGTCATTGTAAGTTTACAAAGCCACTAAGGAATGGCTGTTTATTTTTTATTTTTATTTTTTTTAAAGATTTCATTTATTTATTCGACAGAGAGAGAGACAGCCAGTGAGAGAGGGAACACAAGCAGGGGGAGTGGGAGAGGAAGAAGCAGGCTCCCAGAGGAGAAGCCTGATGTGGGGCTCGATCCCGGAACCCTGGGATCAGGCCCTGAGTCGAAGGCAGATGCTTAACGACTGTGCCACCCAGGAGCCCCAGGAATGGCTGTTTAGATGACATTAACAGGTTTAAACGGACCTATTCCCCCAGAGCCAAAATTTAGCAGAGCAGAGCTCCATAGTTAGGAGATATTTTCTAGTTTCCTAGATCAGGCCAATTTGTTTTTAGGATCTCCTATGTTTAGCTTGTGAGTTGGGGTTAAGGTGGGGTGAACAAAGGAGTATAAATATCTTTCCTCCATCTGTCCTTCCACTGAGTGGGGCTTTTGTGACAGAATAAGACATTACATCCTTTAAGTAACTTCTTTTAGTGTATTCTTACTTTTTACTCTAAAAGGGCAAAAAGAAAACTTACTGCTCAAATTGCAATTAAAGCCAAAGAATTAGGGAGTGGTCCTTTTGAAAATCTCCCTTCCTGTCCTAGAACTCAAATACTAGCATCTTTCCTAGCACCTTTTAGCCAGGCTGAGACACCACAAAAGGACCCCAAATTCCATGGACCAGAGTATCAGTCTATAAAGTGGCAATCACCAGGTGCAGATTTTAGTATGTATGATGACAATACACTACTATATGAGTATTTTTCGAAGCTGCCTGTTTGTTTAATGGTGTTCTGAAAGATTTTTTTTTTTTTTTTTTTTTTTTTTTTTTTTTTTTTTTTTTAAGGAGGGGATTTGGTATCATTAGAAAGGAGAGAGGAAGTCCTGGCAAATTTGTAAACGGAAAACCATTGAACAAGAGGTAAGAGAGGACTAACTGAGGAAAAGTGTTTTTGAAGGGCAAAGAAGGTAAAGGTGTAAGGTTCCTTTTTTTGGTGGTTGTGGCCTTGAAAAGACAAGATAATTTTAGCTACAGGAGACAGCAGGGAAGCCCCAGGGCTCCAACCAGCTGGCCAAGAACTAGCCATTTTTGGATGAAATGACTTGGGACTTCTCTACTCTATGGGACATTCAGAGTTAATGGAGAAAGGTAGGAGGTAAGCTTAAGGGGCAATTAGCACCTTTTTTCCCCCCACACACCAGCAGGGCTAATACAGCAAGTGACTGGTCAGGTTGTATGAAGAAATCCGGGGACAGCTCTGAAAGTGCAAAAATTCAGTGCGCGATTAAGTAAATTAAAGAAATGACTGAGTTTACTTGGAAGCATTCTATATTTATTGTGGACTTTACTCTGCTTTGTAAATCATGTGGATTTAGAAAGAAATTTAGTAGAAATTAGAGATTAATGAAAATAGGTGCTACTTGGTACAATTCTTATTTTAAAGAAAATAAATGCATTAATGAGGTAATTATGGGTTTTATACCTAATTCTCATGGTGCCCTATGCCTGAGGACACCCAAATCTTTGTCTATGACAAATACACCTATGCCTCCTTTCTCCAGGAGCAGTTACCTAGAGGCTTAGGACCCTCAAGCAGTGAACTGGCCTATAAAGGGTTGCTTTTAGAATAAGAAATATTTTGCAGACTTAAAACATCAGGTGTGATTTCAAAGAGAAGACTGGGTGCTTCTAAGATACAAAGAAATTGTCCAGAAGTAGAATTGAGGAAATAGTGGTGGAGTAAAAAACATTAAAATAATAAAATATTAATGCTATTATTACCAAGGTGATAAAATAGGAATGTAGGATGTTTACATTTTAGCCAAACATAAATAGAAACATAAAAATAGCATAGCATGCACCAAAATGGAGGAAAGAGCAACATATCACACACCAAAATAAACAAGGAGAACAAGCAACAAATTAAAAATTCAAGTGCAAAAATCACAAAAGTTTGGTAACAATGGCCACGAAGGATGCAGGCGCGGGATAAGGTATTACAACAAAATAAATGCACCCACTCTTTCTGGAATTGGTCAGGTTTGTATTAAGTCAGCATGACATTTTCCAGTGCGTTAATTTGAGGAATATTGGTCCCATGAGATACTCCATTAAAAAAGTTCTATGGTTGGGGCGCCTGGGTGGCGCAGTCGTTAAGCGTCTGCCTTCGGCTCAGGGCATGATCCCGGTGTTATGGGATCGAGCCCCACATCAGGCTCCTCTGCTATGAGCCTGCTTCTTCCTCTCCCACTCCCCCTGCTTGTGTTCCCTCTCTCGCTGGCTGTCTCTATCTCTGTCAAAAAAAAAAAAAAAAAATCTAAAAAAAAAAAAAAAAGTTATATGGTCAAGTAGATTTGAGCATAGAGAAATTGACTTTGTGAAATATTGCAAAACATATTTCTCCCTTGGAATTTTATAATGGACACAAGCGAATTAAAAGCCCTGAGAAGTCCTACAGTAAAGGACTGTTAGTTTTCATTTTACACCTAGAGCTCACTATTATAAGGACAAAAATAAAATACAAGAGGTTTAATTTTCCATGTTGAAAATTGGCAAACACATTTCTCCCCATCCTTTTTTTTTTTTTAAAGATTTTATTTATTTATTTGACAGAGATAGAGACATCCAGCAAGAGAGGGAACCCAAGCACAGGGAGTGGAAGAGGAAGAAGCAGGCTCACAGCGGAGGAGCCTGATGTGGGGCTCGATCCCAGAACGCCAGGATCAAGCCCTGAGCCGAAGGCAGACACTTAACGACTCTGCCACCCAGGCGCCCCCCCATCCTTTTTTAAGGAGTATTTACTTTAGAAAATTTGTAATTGTACTTTCTTCTCTATTTTATTTTTTTAAAAGATTTATTTATTTGAGAGAGAGACAGAGAGGGAGAGAATGAGCATGTGGGGAGGGTCAGAGGGCAAAGGAGGGAAAGAATCTCAAACAGGAGGGTAGACCCTAACTCGAGTGGGTGACTTGCTCCAATTCTGCCAATTTGCAAAGCTACCTGCTGTCATAATTTTTCCCGTGGATGAAGCCAATAAGCTAACACAGATGCTAGTTAAAGTTAGGATAAACTATGTGTAAAAAAACAGTGCTGTCAAGTCCTCTGATTTGAGGACTAGTTATCATTTATCTTGATAACATGTATGCAATGGGTTACATCTGCTTGCCTACATAAGGGGGTACGATTCCTTTTTGCTTTTGCAATTTCTCAGTGGATTGCCCGTGATGCACATCACGTTTTGCCTTAATGCTCACCTAGTTAACAAACGTGTTTTCTTTCTCTACTACCCTTGTGGAGAAGATTCCTGGGTTGATAGAAAGATTCTGTTTTAATTAATTTTCCTCTACACCGTACATATCTGAGCTATCATCCCTAACCCCCATCCCACACCCCGCACACCCACCCCCACAACACATACACTTTATATGAACACCTGTTAAAACTGGACACATTTTGGGAAAGACTGGTTGGACACATTTTGGGAAAGACTGGTTGATAGTATTCTATGGTTTTGTAAAATGACTCAAAATATCTCAAGATCCCAATTACTTTAAGAATGAGAATTAAGAAGGGCGCCTGGGTGGCTTAGTTGGTTGATACTTGGTTTTGGCTCAGGTCATGATCTCAGGGCCATGAGATCTAGCCCTGTGTCTGGCTCCGTGCTCAGCGGGGAGTCTGCTTCTTTTCCTCTCCCTCTCCCTCTGCCCCTCCCCCAGCTCATGCTCTTTCTCTCTCTAAATAAATCTTAAAAAAAAAGAATGAGAATTAAGAAAATTTGTCTGAAAAAGAGACAAAGAACTTAAGTTTGCTTAGGTATCACAAGCAGCCTTTCTCAACTGGGCTCAACTCATCTGAACGACAAACACAAAACAAAGATTTCTCAATTCTTTCAAGGATGCTACATAGCCAGTACGATTCTAGATACACAAGACAGAACTTAATTTATTTACATACAAGGGATCTTTAAGGCATGAAGGCTCACTTCTCTTGTGAAACTCTAGTTGAGAAAAGCTGGCGCATCTTCACTTCCTCTAAGAGCAGAGCAATTTATATGCTGATGACCCTTCCTCCAAACTTTAGATCCATAAAGACAATTCCTGACTTGATATTTCTACTTAGATGTCTAATAAGCATCTCAACTCAATATGTCTAGTGCGAAACTTTATCTTTCATCCTCACCCTGTTCCTCAAAATACTTGCTCTGTTTTAGTTTATGGTAATTCCATTCTTCTAGGTGTCAGGTCAAAAAAACCTTGGAGTTATCCTTGACCCCTTTCTTCCACTTAACGCTAAGAGAATCTTGTTGGTTTTACCTTCTAAATATGTCTAGAACTGGCCACTCCTCACTGTCTCTAGTGCATCTCTTAGGAGTGAGAAACAATCATCTCTTGCCTGGTTATTCCAATAGCCTCTTACGAGTCTCTCTGTTTTTACCATTGGCCTCTCTGCTGCCCAGTTATTCTCAGCATGGCAGCCAGACTGGTCCTTTTATCAAGTTTTCTCTATGAACTCATCCAGGCACTTTCCTTCTTACTATTCAAACATGCTAAGTCCCTCCCACCTGAGAGTCACTGCAATGACTTCTCCCTCTGCTTGGAACTGAGGCATGGCCACATTCCTCACCTTCAAATCTTTTTACCCAAATGTCACTTTCTCAATGAGTCTACCTTGACCACTTCACTTAAAATTGCAATTCATTCCCCAATTTGTGGTGCTCCTGATTCCCATTTTCCTGCTGTTTCTCACCCCATCCTTCCTACCCATAGTACTTATTTCCTTCTACTACCCTAGGTAATTTACTTATTCTTTATGTTTATTGATATTTTCTGACTCTCCTCTCCCAGTTCTAATAGTTAAGTGCCATGAAGGTAGGGATCTTTGTATCCCAAGTGCCTACAGAGTTCCTGGCACATAGGAGGTAGTCAGTGAGTATCTGGACAAATTAAAAAATTAGAGTTTGAAGCCAGCAGTAGGTGAGATTAAGACTGGATGCATGGAAAAAAAGAAATCTCCATAGTCTGCTTGTCAGGTTCATTCATAGGTTAATGAGCAAAATCACAAAATCATCTCCTAGGAAATCACACGTCTAGAGTACATTTCTAAACAGTCTAGCACAATGCGGAGAAGCTGGCCTGGAGGCAGGGTAATGAAGCTGACTGGTGGATTCAGACAGCTCTACTCTTGTAGAAATTATTTTAGGGAGGAGAAGGGAAGAAAAAAACTTGAGGGTTATGCTTTTCTTTCTAAGTCATTCTGAGAGTAATCTACTGACTAGGAGCTTATTAACTCTTCCTAAACGAAAACTGGGGCCATAAATCCCTACTGACAAAGTGGTGTTGCAAATAATTTAAATTTTGACATTACCTTCTCGGCTCACAGGTGATAACTTCAATTTCTTAACCAAAAATAGAAGGAAGACTTGAGCATGAAGTTGAGGTATGCTCAATTCTCTCATTTTATAATCAAAACTGATGGTCTGTTGATTAATTGGAAAAAATGGCTGAGGTGGGAATTTGACAATTAATACACACTTTACACATTTCATTTTAACTTAAAATACATAAACCATCTTTTGAAGGATAATAAAGGCCTTCTGAATGTGGGTCTGGTGATTGGTGTTCCTTATTTTCTTCCTTGCTAAGTCACAGCCCAGATTTCATCTATAAATTCATTTCATTTCTTTAAAGTAGAACCTTGAAGACACTTGTGAGGAATTTTGTGTGGAGACCATCTGATTAATTTTTTAAATTTAGTTTTTCTACTATAACTCATCTTTACACAATTAGCTCTTTAAAAGTGATTCTATAAGTATATTCTGGAGTAATTTCTTGGGTAATTTTATATCCTAGGAATTGTTATACTTGATTTTTAATTTTTTTAGATTTTTTTCTTCAGTCTCTTAGAGTTGTCTTGTCCATGCCCACTTTGATAGAATTTTCTGCAACTTACCTTTAGTGAATTTGCCTAAAGAGTTCAACAAAGTTTTCATAGAAACTATGAACTATGAGACTACGAACTAAAAAGAAACAATTCTTTTTTAAAAGAATTTATTTATTTATTTATTTGAGAGAGAGAGAGAGAGAGAAAGAGCAAGTTGGGGGAGGCATAGAGGGAGAGGGACAAGCTGACTCCACACTGAGCGTGGAGCCTGAAGCAGGGCTCAATCTCACGACCCTGAGATCATGACCTGAGCCAAAATCAAGAGTCAGACACTTAACCAACTGAGCCACCCAGGCTCCCTTCATAGAAACTACTTTTGAATTTCACATTTATATTTCTAAGATTACTAAACATTCAAATAAAATACATAACTACAAAAAATACTATTAGCACAAATAGTTTGGGGGCAAACACTGTGATAAGTACTCAGCACAAATGGTGGAAACAAAAATGCAAAGTGATCTAGAGAGTATTGCATTGGTCACAGACACTCTGAAATGCCTGAGCCACACTGGGCATTTTGCAGAGGACATGGTGAGCGCTGGTGTTTGGTTTTTGCAAACAATCATCAATTCTCCCAATTGTCTGACACCAACTAGGTGTCCTACAATTCAATTCAATTTTGGTATTAAATATCCAGCATTAGCACAGACACTCCCCCCCACTCCAAGTTAAGGGCTCAGTCCCACAAGACTGCCCTCACTACAGGTGCTAGTCTTTAGTCCTGGGTCCCAAGCTGCCCACATTTCTGTCTGACTTAGTTTCAAATTCAAGGGTCCCCCCACCCCAGGTTCAATATTCACTACAGTGACTGACAGAACTCAGGAAGGCTTATGATTACTGACTTATTATAAAAAGGACACAACTTAGGGACAACCAAATGGAAGACATGCATAAGGCAAGATATGGGAGGGTGATGAGGGGGTGCAGATCTTCCATACTCTCTCCAGTTCTGCTACCCCTCCCAGTACATCACTGTGTTCACCGACGCAGAAGCTCTCTTAGCTTAGTTTCAGTTTTTAATTGAAATTTCATACATAGGGATCATTAATTAAATCACTGGCCATTGGTAACTGAACTCAGTCTCTAGCTCCTCTCCCTTCCCTGGACACTGGGAGGGTGGGGCTGAAAATTCTAACCATCGAATCACATGGTTGGTTTTTCTAGCCCCCTGTTCCCCTATGAGTCATTATTAGCAGACAATGAGACACTCCTATCACCCAGAAAACTCCAAGAGTTTTAAGAGCTTTGCTCCAGAATGGTGGGAAGGGGGAACAAAGACTAATATTTTTTATTGTATTACAAATGGTTTTGGTATTATAGTGAGCATTATGTTTATCTGCTTTCCCTTTGGACTACGTACTCCTTGAGGGCAATTTCTTATGTCTGTTTCTCTTCTGCCCCCCCCAAAACACAAAGCAGATACTCAAAAATTTTTAATAAAGGAGCAACTGTCTGAATGAAGCAAGCAAGTTGCACTTTAGTAGTCTACAATATGGCTCAGTAATAAAAATATGATAGAACTAGACATTTCAGCAGAAATGAAACTATTATACAAATTATAATAATTCATATGACAAAACTGTTATTAACTAAATATTGGGATGCAGAAACCCTGATATTGAACCCCAGACTGGCTACCTACTCACTACGTATGATTGGGCAAGTCACATAACCACTCTAAGTCTGAATAAAAGATAATACCCTCTCTAAAAACATGGTAATAGTGTAAGGGTTAGATAAGATGATGTACAAAAGTGCTTGCAACTTTAAAACATTGGTCAAATGAAAGTAATTGAGATGTTATTAAAGATATAACACTAATAAACATATAAGACTGACTTCTGAACAGCACAAGAATGTTAATGAAAAGATATAGAAAAAATATTAGCTATAAAATTTATTTAATCCTGAAAGAGGCTGAAAATTTTGGAATTGCATACACAGTTCCATCTGACCTCCTGACTCATAAAGTTTGAGGAGGCTATGGCATTGGAGCAGAAGGGACATTATGAAGTATATTAAAAATTATCTCGTCTTCAGTGCACTTTGGGTCTGATGCTCTAATCAATGGGAAATTTTCCTGCATAAAGGCTGGAGGATACAGTATATCACATTCAACTCTTTCCAATAAGGTTATTTATTGCTATTCAATTCACATTTCCCTCAGGTTTTGGCAAGATTATAGAATTTATTCTCCCACACAGTAGCCAGCCAAGTAAATCACATTGCGTACTTCCATTGTCACACATTTTTCTTACCCAGCATTGGTGGCTTATTTTTTTGAGTCCCTCATAGTATCTTAAAGTTTAGCTGTACAAGCTTCCCTTTTATAATTCTGCAATTTAGTATTATTGCTTCCTTCCTAATATTTTCTTAATAAAAAGTGTTGGGAGGAAAAAAAACCCCTACTCAGGTAGTTTTTAACAACAAAACCAGAGACAAGGTGATAAATGTTATGGATGAAACACTTTGCCTTGTAGACAAAAGGTACCAGTTGATATTAAAACAAAAATAATATTATCTCTGCTACAGGGTCTCAAAACACTTCATTAGAAAAACACAAGCACAAAGAGCTGCATTAGAGCAGCCTAGTGGGCTCCCCTAAGGACAGTAATAGCGAAGATAACTCACTCCCTCTGCTTTCTGCCAACCATTCTGAGTGAGAAGTCCAGGCTCCTGAGATCTGCTCAGGTTATGCTGTACTATAACTCAGTGGCTCCTTTTTTTTTTTTTAACCAGCTCTGGTAGGCAGCCCTTTTGGCAGGGAAAAAAAGACCCCATCATTCACCGAGGTCACCTGTTTCCAAATTCTGGGTGATAACAACCCTACCCCATACCATATCATATGATACTATTACCATACTATATTGTACTATTCTGTAATGGTATAATTATACTATAGTAAACTGGATTAGCAATACAGTATAGTTTTATTATATAGTTTACTGCTCTATTCTGTATATGCTATGCTGTACTATACTATGTAACTTCTGAAGGGGAGTTTGTGCAAATATCTACTTTAGCAATAGGTTGCAGGAATGACTCATCTTTGAACTGCAACATATAGCATGTCTTAATGTATAGTTACTCTTAAGTTATAGGCCAAACATACTATTCCTAAAAGTAGGGATCACTAAACCAAATAGCCCATAATGAACAAAAGAGGTAATGGTGACTTTGTATAACAAGGAATTATAGCAACTGAAAACCTGACCACCTCAAAATGATACTGTTGAGGCACTGATAACATGCTCTTTTTGAAAACTGGGGAAACCCCAATGTGGTATATGCATTTGCAGGAAGCTTCTGAGTGCTGTCCAGGGGTCAGGTTCTTGCTCAATTGATAAATTCTGCTAGTCATCAACTTTAGGTTAGGAGTGCCAAGTTTTAAAAAATATTAATAACTGTTAGTGATTAACCCCAAAAGTGTTTTAAAACAAGGGCGTTGACCATAGTTAGGGTTGAAGATCTTCTCATTGTGGGTGCTGGTTGCTTTCCCAGACATTTATTATCTCTTGCTCCTCAAGACAAAATGTCAATGGCATCATTTAATCTTTGTGACTGTCGAAAAGATCAAGGCCAGATGCTTCTCGCTGGGGCTTGGTGATGGCACTGCGAATCATACTGCTTGTAAGAACTGAAGGAACTATCAGTGCAGGGGCTAACCTGTGTCCTACCAAGAGAACCCATCCTCTCATCGCCGAGGGGGCTGTGAATCTGACCAGCCCACATTCTAGACAAGATATAGATATGTTTCCTAGCTTTGCATTGTAGGAAATAAACAGTCTGGCCTCCTTTACTTCTTCAGTGACCCCAGGTAAGTTGTTTTTTTAAATTCTCTGAGCTTTACCTTTTTCAATTTTGAGAAGGGAATAATAATGCCTGTTTTAACTACTTTATAAGATTTTATGCAAAGTGCTCTGTAAGCTGTAAATCATGATGCAAAAAGATACCATTAATTTTATCAGTTTTTAAAGATCAGAGATTTGCCTTGGGATATACGTTCAGTTCTCATATATGGTGGTTACAGAGCTATACAAAGCTCAATAAATATTCCTGGGCCATGAATACGATGGATTTAGCTAAAGGCAAACAGAGAGGATAGGGTTAAAACCCACAAAAGAGCACATCAATTAGCCCATTTACAGTGGGTTGGAATTGTGGGACGGGGGTCATGCGGGCTGTACAGATTTTCAGAATCACTTCATTATTGCCAAATTGAAATGTGTATAATGCTCTTTCCTTCATTCTGTATTTTCGGTGAAACCATACATTCTCTGCAGTTGATTCAGTTCAATTAAACCAAGCTTTTTAAAACATATGCTAAATTTGGGCACTGTTTTGCTTTGAGAATTATTAATTATGTATTTTAAATCTTTAAAAAATATGCATCCCCAGTTCCTTTTTTAATTACGGAAGGAAAAAACACCTTGTCTATCTTCTCTTTCATAACTTGCTTTTTAAAAACATGTTCTCTGTGTATAATTCTCAAGCGTTTTTCCTTTTTTGTTTCCTCTTCCTACATTTTCTCTCCCTGTATACTCTCAGCCTTTCTACTGAGTATTGTCTTTCTTTTCACCAACTCACTAAGTGGTCCTGGTATCAACAACTGGGGATTCAAATTCTGGGTACTCATTGTAATGAAAAGAAAGCTGCTCAGGAAGAAGAGAAAAAGAATTTGTTCCTGTTCCAGTTTTTATTTTGAAATCCTCTATGCTGGGAACTGGCATGCAAGTTTGAATTTAAGTTGGTTAGAAATATCCATTGAAGAATAGAACTTCAAATAGTGATTGATGGCAGATCAGGAGGGAAAAGGCAAAAGAAAGGGAAGAAGGCGGAGAAGACAAAGGAGGAACAAAGGCGAGTGACTGTGTTGGCGAGCAGTGGCACGAAGTTCAAGATTTTCCTTCTTTCAAGGTAATTCTCAAGGAATAGCATAAAGAGAATTTTGGACGTATCTTTAAAATCCACGGAACCTATCATTCTCATAGAATTTTGACATCATGCCCAGGTTGTTCACGGTCTCTGATTTTTCTGTCAAAGACCTGGGTGGCAAAACTGATCCATCATCCATGGCAAAAATGTCAAGATGCTGTTGTGAAGAGACCAGATGGAATAAAATGGAAAGGTTGCTAAAACACTTAGCTAAAATATTCATTATGAGTAGTAATTACAAATTGAAATTACAAAACAAAAGTTCCATGGGAGCAGAAGTGATTCCGCAGCCCCGTTCATCTGTGTGCCCCCCTAGGTATAGCCCACATTTTCATTGCCTAATTTGAAAGCCAAAGCCCGTTGTATTCTTGGACCTTCAATGAAATGAACAACAACAAAATGCATAAAAAAATCTGGGATCACAATTCATGTCTTAAGGGATTTTAGCTTATTTTAGCCATCGCAGCAGCTGCTCTTGTTGCTGAGAATACGATGGACAAGGACACTACCAGCACCTCTCCAGCTAAAGCAGTGGCAAGGCGAATACCAGCTATATGACAAGAAGTGGCTCATGTGGGGCTGCATTAAATGGCTTACTGTAGAAGTTAAACTGATGTTGCGTTACTTTTCCAGAAGGCAAATGGACCCTCTGATGTATTCCTAAGAAGATGAACCATATTCCATTAAGGCTTGGGCCGTTTCCATGTAATTCAGATCTCGGTTTCGGAGGTACCAAGAACTGTAGCCCTTCAGAGAGACCAGGCACCATGATCACACAGGCCGGCTACATTTAGGTAAAGCTCCCTCAGCACTCATGGTGGTGGTGAGCCAGCATGGGCTTTTGCCAACTCAGAGACAACTTGTTCCCTGCGGGCATCTCAACTGTAATTATTATAAAATTTGCACTTAAATTGAGACAAGAGTTACATACGTGTGTCTTCTACCCTATTCCCCTTGTTCTGTCCTACGCCTCTACTCCACATTCCCCATGCAGGCTGCAAATACTGAAGACTGTTTTCAGTCCTCCGCTATATCTTATTTCCTCCCAGCTAAATGTTCTCATTCCCTTCAGGGTGCTCCTTGGCCTTTCACAGTCCTAGGTACCCTGCTCTGAACACGCATTGTCTCTGGTCCAGTTAGAGTACGCCTCTCAAAGCGTCATGCCATCTCTCAGGCATGGCCGTGGGTGTGCGCACAGCCTAGAGGACAAGAGGCTGTCATCTGCTTTGCTCCGGAAATATTCTTATTACAAATCGAATCTAAGGTCATATGAGCTTTTTGGGGCAATTACATCATCTAACTCATACTTTTAATAACTAAATGAATGCTAGAATCTTTCATGTGTGTTTCTTTCAAGTTCCTCCCAATGCACTTTTTTTTCTTTTGACTAGACGATGGGACTTTTCATTATTCTCATTTCATTTAATTTCCCCAGATTTGGCCCAGTGGTTATAGCCAATACAGATCTTTCTCAGCCTTGATTCTAGCTTTCATGGTATGAGTTATTCCTCAGTTTTTCAAGCCATCTGCAAATTTGATTTCCAGGATGCCACTGGCTCCTAACACCCATTCTAGAAGCACTTTCACCATAGTAAAATTAAAGATAAATTATATAGGGACGCCTGGGTGGCTCAGTCTGTTAAACGTCTGCCTTTGGCTCAGGTCA
Source organism: Ursus arctos (assembly GCF_023065955.2). Lineage (NCBI taxonomy): Eukaryota > Metazoa > Chordata > Mammalia > Carnivora > Ursidae > Ursus > Ursus arctos. The sequence continues at coordinate 45,893,762 of NW_026622797.1, read as the reverse complement.
TGATCTCAGGGTCCTGGGACTGAGTCCTGCATTGGGCTCCTTGCTCAGCAGGGAGCCTGCTTCTCCCTCTGCCTGCTGCTCCCCTTGCTTGTGTTCTCTCTCTCTGACAAATAAACTCTTCAAGATAAATTATACAAACATTTTGTATGATCCCTATCTAAGTAAGCTTCCTTTCTATTAACTTTAGAAGCTTTTATATGAGTCTTATGAATATATTTCTTATTATTATGCCACATGCCATGAAAATAAAAACTTCATTTACCAAGACAAGTGTTTAACTTAATTATGTCAGGAGGAAATGTGTTAAAAACCGGCTTTCATTTCTGGATTACACAGAAGGACCAAAAAGTTATTTCCATTTATGATACTGTAGTGGTACAAAAAATACTTGGCATAAAAGACTAAGCTAGAAGAATCAAATAGAATCCAAAATAGACTCGGAGTGCTTAGAGGCTTTGAAATTGTTGAAAGATCATGTAAGGTGATTGCTAATGTCTGAGACAAAATGAATGGGAGAAAAAGATACCCTCACGTGACATGTGCACAGGTTATGTCCCCCACATTATTTTGCAACCTTAAGGGAAATATGTTAGAAAGCATATTGTCACACTCTGGAGTGATTTTATGTTTGGCAACTGGAATTCAGTATTTCAAGCCTGGGTGTGGGTATGGTCTGTAACTACCTTTCACTGATCCCAGATCAAACCTATCTGTGTCAAGGGAGGTTCTGCTCGAGAACAGGTAAGCTGTTTGCTTACCTGGGGCTTAACAGAAGTTAGACATCAAATTAGTAGGAGTCTCCCCTCCAGGAGCTACAGAGCTGCTTCCAAAGGAGAGCAGGCCTGGCCTTCTGCAAAGTCATTGTCATGGTCACGGTGGATATTCCAAACTCCTGCTGGGTCTTCCCTGTGGGGAGCTCCTGGCATTGGGTTAGGATATGCAGGGGCGGGGCTGGGGGGGGGGGTAACATGGTGATGTTGATGCTTTCATGCTCTTTTCTCATTGACTGTACCAGAGCAATGGGCACCCCCTAATCTATCACTCCTCCTCTTGAACCCTAAAATCACAACGCCAACTTCGTATGCTGTAAGTCCTGGTGGGAAAAACAAAAGTGGCAGTGGCGGTTTATGATTTCCTATTAACAAGTACATTAATTGGATCAAATGCTTTTACACGTAATTTCCAATATTATTCAACATTTCAGTGGTCTTCTAATTAACTTAGACATGTTTACTTTTACAACCCCATCAAAGAACTCTCGATTTCTTCTCTCTCTGAACATTAAAGCAACAGCCATTAACTCTAAATATATTGCCTTGGGTTTTTAACTCCCTTCACTTGCCCACTGTGGTAAGTTGTAGAGCTCTCCTGTTAGTGGTTCTGTCCTTCCAGCTCTTCTCCCGGGCGTTTGTCTTCCGGCCTGCAGGTGTAGGCCTTCTCAGCAGCGTCCTCCCTCCCTTTCCTTCATAACGTTCCAATCTGGGCTAGTTCCCCTATACGCCTGTCCCCAGATACCTCAGGAGAAAATACACTTCCAGTTGTAAAGTACTTCTAGTCTCCTGGGGCAGGAGCTGAAACATGCACGGGCCACCTTTTGGCCTAGAAGAGGCAGGCCAAATCCCCAGCTTGGCATTCAAAATCTTTCACAATTTTACCTTGATGACCTCCCAACCCATCTCCGCCCCCCACTCACAGCCTCAGTTCACATGTGGTGAGGTCAAGCCCATCAAGCTGCTTCCTGAGCTTCTTCCCTGTTCTGTGCATTTTCCCACCTCTTTCTTTGCCTGTAACCAAATCCCAACCTTCCTCATGGGCTACAATGCTCTTCATTTTACTTCTAGTGGTTTTTTGTTTTTTTTTTCTCCTCTTTCCCAGAAGAGTCCTTTCTTTTCCTGTTTTCATGCCTTGACCCACCACCCTGTTTTTCTCTCCCTGGAAATGTCCTTACCTTATCCTTGGATGTCCAGGTGCCCCTTTGTGAACTTTTATCTTATCAACTGGAAGTAATTTTTTTCTTCTTCTCAGAACATCTGAATGTATTCATCTACACCTTCCCTGTAGGATGTATCAATTCTTAAACTTTTAATTTGAAATGAATTTAGACTTATAGAAAAGTTTCGAGTTCCTAATATATCCTTTAATCAGATTCTCCGAATGTGAATCTCTCATATAACCATATTGGCAAAATGAAGGAATTAACACTGCCACAATACTTACAATTAAACCCTAGAGTTTATTTGGATATCACTATTTTTCCAGTAACGTACTTCTTCTGGTCCAGGATCCAATTCAGGATCCCACATTGCATGGAATTGTCATGCCTCCTTAGCTTCCCCCAAACTGTGACAATTCCTCAGCCTATCCTTACCCTTCATGACCTTGACAACTTTTTACCACATAATATCATCACATTTGTACACGTGTGTTTCCTCACTCTGCCGTAAGTTTCCTGAAAGGATCCGTCACTGAGACATGTGTTTATTCCCAGTAGCACACGATAAGAACTCAATAACCACTACTTAACTGCATGTCAGAAACGATTAGAAAGAACAGTAACAAAATCTACGTAACGAAATGGTGAGCTGTGTGCCATGGTAACTTTAAGTTTTTACAAAAGTTAAAGGGCAAGACTGCAAAATTGCAAGACACAGAACTCTCTTTGCAGATACTGTATCTGAGCCCATTTTCTCCAAGTGCCAAGAGCAGAAATCGCTGGAGCTCCTCATGGCACAGGGATACCCAGTGGCCGGCAGGAAGGGCAGATGCAGCCTCAGTCTCAGCATCTAGCACGACTGTTGTCAGATCCCACTAAAAATAGACCTCATCTGTCCTTGCACTGTGCACAGATCACTGAGCTAAAGTAATTACTCCCTACCTCTCTTAACACCTGGGTTTCTGTCCTGTAGCTTTCTGTTAAGAGACTCAGGACGGAGAACTCCAATCTTCTTGCCTGGAACCCTGAATTTGCCTAGAACCCTGAATCCCAGCTGGCTCCTTTTCTGGTTCTCCCTACAAGTGACTGATGGTATGTCCTTGAGGCCTCATACCATGATACCAGAACTCACCTACTCTTTGGTATCTCCAGTTGCCTGGATTTCCCCAATGTTATAACCCATCTGACTCTATTGTGACCACTCCTCCGGGAAACCACGACAGTGCTCAGCTGACAGGTCCGTGCCTTTTTTATGCGGTCATACCCCCTGGTTGTGCTCCTTGATCATAGTGGTTTCTTCTCCTTTCCCACCAGTTCCTACTGCAAAGTCCTAGCATATTTCAGAATTGTGCCCATTCCCATTATGACTCAGATGTGCTTGGTTATTTCACTTTGGTACTAATCTCAAATTATTATGGTATCTGCCTAAATCCACATTTTCTCACTATTATTGTAGAGACTGAATCCGTGCTCCCCCCTCCCGCTGAACTTGTGAGCTTCGGCCTGCCAAACAGTCCACTCATCTCCTGGGGCCACAGAAGCTTTGCTTTGTTTTGAAGGGACTCTAATTACTGACATCTAAAATAGGACATTCTTTAATTTCAATTCTACCCTGCATTAGCTTCAGATCTTTCACAAAGATCCAGAAATAGCATCTGACAGGTTCAAGAGAAATTGAACTGATATCTGTTGGGTTTTAACTGGAGCATTGCTGCATAATTTTTCATTTTCTTTGGAAGGTCTTACCACAAAGGGAAAACATGCCTAGTAGGGTCCCACAGAGGTGTTTTGACATTAGGCTTAATAAAGCATGAAGAACTCATTAATAAATAATGTTCTGGTAGGTTAACAAATAAAGCTGAATGCACTGGCTAGACCCTGGAGTGAATCAAATCACGCATGCAGCCATGCGACTTGTTAACTTGCCGTGGTCTCTTCCCAACGTCTGGCAGAGCCCGACGCAACGAGGCACAAATAAAGCCAGCATCGCACAAACGCATGCACCTTCGGTTATGATGCCGTTTTTTTTCCACACTCTGTGGGCCCCAAACTGTAAACAAACCTTCACTGCTGTCGATCAGGAGGCATTCCACTGATACATTTAATCTTTGCTAAAAGGAAGATTCCACTCCTCAGCATTTCTACAGGACAGTAGACATAGGTATATCCTCTCATCTCATAGCCTTTGTCTCATAATCTACAAACAGGGAACTAGAGAATGAGCTAATGCGTGCAGGCAGGCTGGTCTATTCAGGCAAAATGGTTAACTGATGAACTCTCTTTAGTCAGACCCAGAAAATCTTCAGGAGGGTCCAGAAACAGAGAAAAGAATCATCCTCTGTTTAAAAAAAGAAGAAAAAGAAAAAGAAAGAAAGAAAGAAAGAAAGAAAGAAAGAAAGAAAGGAAGAAAGAAAAGGAAGGGAAAGGAAAGTGAAGAAAAGAAAGTGCAGTGCGCCTAAAGAACTCTTTCCTGGATTCTGAAGGTTGCCTGTTTCTGGCTGGAGAGAGATTCCCGAGTCAGGCCCCCCGTCCCCCCCTCCGCCGCAGTGGTGGGTGGGAGGGAAGCTATGGTACTTCAGGCAGTCTCATTTCTCTTTTGGTTCTCTGGTGCTGAAGGCAGCTGCCGCTTCACGAAGCTTTTCTCATGATTAAAAGCTGATGGACAGCTGTCAAGTGTCAGTTAAGCATGACTCACTCCAGCTGCTCACCAGTCTGGAGGGACAGAGTCTCCTGCCCCCCACTCTTCTGACTGTGCACATTCACCACTCCCTGACGGGTTTAGCTGGAAAGCCAACTGCCATGCAACACAATGCAAACATCTCCAGGCACTGTTTGGATGAAACAACTTGTTGGGTGGGTTCAATTTCAACTCAAAGGGCTTGCCAACCATGCCCATATGCACGGATTTACGCATCTTGCCAGACCTTTTATGTGGTTATGATGACAAAGTCATTGAGTTGCCATTTAAATTCTGCTCCACAGCTGCAGATTTAAAGCAACCACTATCCCGAGAGCAAAAATATTCTATTAAACAATCTTTCTTGAATCTTTTCACAATTCCTGGATGCTTTATATATATTTATATGATATAAGGTTATATATTTATAGTTTCTTCATTTCCAAGTTTATGGAAACAATGAAAATGAAGGAGTGGTCAGGGCTCAAAGTGTTGCAAGGCAAGATTTTTATTTTTGAGAAAACAAGAGAAGCCGTGTGGAATAGGAGAAATGTGAGCAGTTCATAGCAATTGAGGCTTACGCAGCCCTTTCCATGACTCATCTCCTTTAGCCCCAATCATCCTCTGATGTTGGCAACCGTATCATCTGCATTTTACATACGAGGAAATTGAGACTTAGCAAGTTGAAGGTGTCCATGGTCACACAGATACTGAGTAGCAGAACTCGGGATTTAAATTTAGGCAGTCTGATTCCAAAGTTCACATATGCTTAATCCATTCGTGGATGGCTCTACCACTCACCAGGACAAAACAGAACCCACGCACCACCCCCAATTAAAATGAGATGGTTTTCAATGCCGAGTTGCAAAACAAAATCAGAAAGAATATTTTCATTTTGTTACCTGAATAAGTAAGCAGTTCTAGTTTCAATGACAAATGTCCTTGACATTTACTCAAATATATACTGGTTTGAATAATTTTCTTCAGAAAATAAACAATACTCAAAAACTTAGTGTTGAAAATTGATTCTTTTGGAAAGGAGGAAAGCTTGGTTGAAAGGGTACTGAGCCTTTCAGTAGGTATGAAGTTTTGAAAGAATGATGCCATCTCCTGATGAGCTGGGAGTGAGCTGGAATTCACACAGACCACCCTGAAGAAACGGGAAATGAAATACCCTGATTAGGCCTAGCATGAGATGGCATTATTTGATTCCTGTTAAGAATCAACCACCTAACTTCCCTGTGTTGAGTTCAAACTACTAGGAAATACACATGAATACACTTTTGGTGTAAGCTTTTGTATGCACTGAACTATTAATACATAAAATGCAGAAAGAATTTATAATGGTCATGTCAGTCCATATAGAATTCTTATTTATTATTAATTCTGTGTAATCTGACTTCCTTCTTATGCCTCTGTGCTCTACTTCCCCAAACAGACTGAAAGCTCTTTGCGGGAGGAAACTGCATTTCGTATTTCTTTGTTACCCTTTTGAAAACAATTCTACTTTCCACAGTAAGTGATTTATTATGCAACTCTGAACTCTAGACAAAAATGTGTAAATGCAAATGCTCATTCACAATAAATGTGGTGCCTCGAGGCACTATTTCTAGCTTATAAGTATTTGGATATTATATTACATGATATTGTCTGTCAAACCATACTTTCAATCACATTATTTTTACCAATTTACATAATGTGTGAAAAGACAATGAAAGGCAAAGGTATATTCAATTTTATTCAGCTCAAGAGGCAAACTAAGACACTCTATCACCTAGGTTTACATAGAAAGGAAAACTGGTCCACTAGTTCCCTTGGTTATCAGAGAACAATTCATCTATGAAGTGATTAAAAATGGGAAAAAAATCCTTTGGGAGAAGAATATGCAAAAAATGTGGTGCCTTCTAAATCACATAAATATTCATGGAAGGGGGGAGAGGAAAAAAGGGATAGAAATTTCCAAGGACATCACTAAGGGCTTCAGACAAAATGAATTCAATCAATCAAAAATAAGATAAATCAGTTTTTTTCACAGTTTTCTCCCTCATTGGTAATCTGAAATATATTAGCTTTGTGTTTTCTTAAACATCCTTTTCTGGTATTGTTGAAAATAATAAACAATTAGTCTAAAATGTCTAAGGTTCTAATGCTAATAATTAGCCATCACATTAATAAGAACCAGATGTAGTTTTAAATTATAATTTTAAACTAACTTTACTTATTAGAGAAGACTTTAATTGAACTGTGTTTTGAATATCGGAACAGATAGAAGGTCCAGTTTTTAGCTTTTTAGTCTTATAGGATTTACAAGTGTACAGTAACGAGTAAAAAGTGGGTAAATTGTGCAGTGAACTTCATTTGCTATCAGACAAAACCATCAAAACCTTGATAAGTTCACAAAGTACTCATTAAGTCTGCTGGACCCTGGGTATTTACAGCTGTTTTCCATAATCATCATCATCAATCATTTAGAGCCTTGTACCTACTGCTACTACATACTTGTTAATTTACTTAAGATTTAAATTATATTGGTTTAATAAATGATATGCCTACAAATACCTATGAAAACTCTATTCTGTGCCTTGAGAAACCCCAATTTTGTCATTATATAAAGCCATGGTTATATCTTTCATTTCAAGCAAATTTAGAATCCATTTATAAGAACCAAATGTACACCTTAAGATGTATTATAATGCTTAAAGTAGAAGCTGTCTTAGAAAATTAATTGATACTGCTTTAACTGTTTAAGTTTTTTTGATTTTTTTTTTTTTTTTTTTTTTTTGCATATGAAACTCCCTGGGCTTAGCAGATAGGATTTTTTATGCTTTTTCGTTGTGTTTTGAATATATTGCCTCTGTGCTCTATTAAATCTACTGAAATTATTTTCCAATGAGTTACATAATTTCCCCTTCTGAGGGTTCAGAGAGTTCTCACATGACTCTGTATCATTTCCTAGGGACGCCAAGGGACCCGGGGCCCAGATGCTACTCACACTGTTTTCTAAACTCAGCATTTTACTATTTATAACTTTCTCCTTCCACAATTCATTGAAAAATAATACAGTCGTATTTCATTTGTGCTCTATATACCGATGAATAGGTAAGTAATTTCAAGACTTCATAGATAATTTCATTTATTTTTCAAAGAAAAAACTCTCAAAAGATTATTCTATTTTTTTTTAATCACTTCTGGTAGTGTTACAGCAGTTATCAAATAAGGGAGGCCGTTCTGGGAGCTCAGGCACACTTACAGGTAAGATGACTTGGTGGAATTCAAAGGTATGGTCAGCCAGTGTTCCTTATTTTAAAGGAAACGTTATTTTAGTAATAAGCACTGGAAAATCTCGGGTGGAGTGATGTACCTGGAAACAAACTCGACTGGGATTTTAAAGACTGGATTCCGATCTCAGTTCTACCACTCACTGGCTTCCTGGACCTGCACATACCATCTAGCTTGCACAAATTAAGTACCCTCTTGGGGACTCCATTTTCACACCTGCAAAATATAAGCAGTTGGAATACAATTTCTGGGATCACTTCCAGCTCAAACAGGCTGTGATGCTAGAGCCTTGGTACTTAGCTTTGGTATTACACGAGGACCAACAGGAAAATAATTCTTAAAGTGGCATCACAATATGAATACATTAAAAATGACTATAGGTTATTTCTTTAATTTTTAAAATTTTTATTTATTTATAAGATTTCTATTTATTTATTTGAGAGAGAGAGTGAGCCAGAGAGAGAGCACAGCTGGGGTGGCGGGAGGCAGAGAGAGAAGGAGACTCCCTGCTGAGCAGGGAGCCTGATGTAGGACTCGATCCCAGGACCCCAGGATCATGACCTGAGCAGAAGGCAAATGCTTAACTGACTGAGCCACCCAGGCACCTCTATAGCTTATTTCATTTAAATAGAGTTTTAGAGTTCGATCCTCATTTCTCTGAGAATCAAGAAAAAAATCTTATCTCAAGGGTCCATAACTAGATACTTTCAAAAATCAGAATAATTCTAAAAGTTAATGTATTTTTACCTGATGTTTGGATCTTTTTGAACTAAGGTGGCATTGCTTAACATCACTGACAAGGATTATGGTTCTAGTAATACCATAATTTAAAAATCACTCCATAAATTGTAAACTCTCAGGACAAAAGACAAAAAAATTAAATTTAATGCCATTTTTTTATTCTTCACTGTTTGACCCCTTTGGAAATTCCACAGCATTACTTGGAGACCATTTGTTAATTAGATGGCCTGTAATAAAACCAGGCAAAGAACTCTAAAGCTAAAATTTAGGAAACACACGAGTTGACGGCTTTTGTTTGGGCAAACTCTAAGGTCAAGATCTCAAGTGTGAATGTCAATGTCTGGAGGCTTGTCATTAAAATAAGAATAGTTGGAAAAGTCATTTAATAATGATTCCGCCCTCCAAATCCAATCCACATACTCTGATTTTAAGTCAGACAGACTGAACATACAAAAACATCTGCCTGAAGAGCTAGTCCTGATATAGAAGTATTGGTTGTGACCCCACTGCCCTGCATCCTGTCCTATCACCCCCCCCCCCCCCCGCCTCCGCCTCCACCTCCACCTCTGCTTGTCTTTGTTTGCTTTCTTTTAGGCCTTTGTGGAGTCTATATACTATTACGCAATTCACTTTCTTGTTACAATTCATTTTTATGGTCTGCATGTCCCTCCCAAAATGCCACATTTTGTTCACTATTGCCTCTCAAGTCCTAGAACAGCCCGGCACTTAGTAGTCATTAACCAAAGACTCGCTGAATGAAAGAAGAAATGACGTTTGCACTGGATTATAACATATCCAGCTACGGGTCTTGATTCTCAGCTGGAATCACAGTACTATGTGTAAAAAACAAATACGTTTCAAGCCAGTATAGTTTATAAATTTCATACCGGGCTTCGCTGGACATTTGCTTCCCTTGTTATAAAAATCAATCATTAAAGTTGGCAGTGTTGACCCACACGGTGAAAATGCTGTTGTCATGGCCTGGTGCATAGATACCTTACTCATGAAAGATGAGCAATGAATAGAAGAGCAGAGTGAATTACCCGAGCACGAGGACCGAGACAGAACACTATCGTTGCAAAATATTGGCTCGGACACTCATCTCATCTGTTTGATTTTAGCCGACTTGATGAAACTGCCATCTAGAATTTTCTTATTCAAAGGAGAAGACCAATACCTTAGTAATGTGTGGTTTCCATAGTTCAACTTGCACTTATTACAGGTGTGGTTATTCTAATAGCAGCAGACAAAAGAGGATATTTGAGCAATCTTTACTTTCTCAAACAAAAGCAAGGAAATTCTGGCCCACATAGTTGAGGCCCAGTAGGAGAGAAAGAAATTAAACTGGAGAAAATTTATGTAAGCTGGAAAAAAACTCGAGGAATAAAACGGTATTCTGGAATATAATCCCTTCATTTAAATCTCTTTTTGCTGAAGTAATCTATCATAAAGGCCAATGTATTACATTTTTATTTTTGAATATTTTTCTCTTTTTATTTTAATAGGAGTGTCACCTGCTAGCATACATGACATTTCTTCACAATTTTAGGTCAGAAAAAATAAGCTTTTTTCACCTCGTAATTTTTCATGCTCTACAAAGTTTGCCATCATAAACCACTTTGCATTTATTATAAATAGGTATTACATTAGAAACGCTATTCAACTGTATTCCATTTCACTTGTGAGGCTAAGCAGCTTTGCATGACAACTAAGTTGAGTTGCTGGGATGATGCTTGGAGGATGTGTTAACCTGGAACTGAAGTTACCTAGTTGTGCCTTACTGGACTCAGAGTCTGCAAAATGAGGGCAAGAAACCTGCTGCAAGGAGGATGGAAAGCTATTACAATCTGCATTCCTAAATGGAATGAAAATTTTTGCTCAGCAAAAACCTCTTGATGGCAAAAACTGTGAAATTATATTCTGCCGTTAAGAATACCTGTTGGGGTGGGAGGAAGCTGAAGGGTCCACTTTCCTTCAAATTAAAAAACTTTAGTGTACATATTTACGGTCTTAGTGGAAGCTATGGTTTGTTTGTCTCCCAAAGACAGGCAACTTGGAACTCCTTTATGCTGATAATGAAAAAAAAAATATTGTCATTAGTCAAGTACTTAATTTTTGGTTAATAGGTGGTTTTGTCTTTGATATAGACGTATTTTCTCTTGAAAATAAATTTCAATATAATTGCTTTGCTTTATAACAGAGAAGATGACTTTTTGGACTTAGTCTGGCACCTAAAATGTGGACCATTGCTATTTCTTGGGAAGTTTTTAGAAGTTAGGTTTATTTGCTGAACAAACTCCTATGTCAGCCCTTAAAACTATTATTTATTGATGACTGTATACTTTCATAATATGAGCATTCACTACAAAGTTCCTCTTTCATTTTAATTAATGCTTTCTGGCCCTAAATTTCACCTTTGCTTATTTTAAAAAAATTTTTTTAAAGATTTCATTTTTAAGTAATCTCTACATCCAATGTGGGGCTCGAACCCACAACCCCAAGATCAAGGGTCATGGGCTCCACCAACTGAGGCAGCCAGGTCAACTCCCCCCACAAATTTCACCTTTTCTGATATTAAGATTCTAACTCCTAATTTCTTTAGATTGCATTTGCCTATCCTTTCATTTTCAAATTTTTGCCTAACTTTGTTTTGGACCCATCCTTGTGTGCAAGCTGAGAATTTGTTTCTGCAATGTGATCTAATTGAAAATAATTTCTTTGAAATAAACGTATTTCCATTTATTAATATGAAGGATACGAAAGGGATATTTTTTCATAATATTTTCAGTTTTCTGTTAAAGGTTTTGAAAATCATTATATGGTCTATTTGCCTTGCTTAATATTTATATATCACTTCTTAAGCATATTTAATAGGGTGCGTATTTTCTTCTAATTTATAACTTTGTAAGTTCATGTAATAACCTACCATGAAGTTTGTAACTTCACGTAATAACCTTGATCCTTCCATATCTTCAGAGTATTTATCATTCCCTATTATGAGTACAGAAAAAATTTTTCTTCTCTCTCCTCCCCATTCTTTGTGACCCAGTATTGGATAACAGCATGACTTTCTAAGCATCCTTTTTTTTTTTCCTACTCTTAAATACTTCCATAACTTGATTTGTCAGGTTTAAAGGATATCCACTGATCCCTAGATATTGAGAATAAAGCAATCAGCCAACTTAGTATATGCACCAGCTTATCCCCGTTGTGTCCTCCTAAATTTGTTGGTTGCTTTAGTCCTATAGGATGTTATGCGTGTATGTTCGGTCACCCTCATCTACGTATGCATTTCAGATTTAGTTTTAGGGTTAAATAGGTTCAATGCTCACGATCAGATCCGTTCTTTTGCGGTCATCTCTTGGTTTGATGGACTCTGTCCTCCAACAGCGGCCACCAGGAGGGCTCATTGACAAGAGCATTTCCTGAGTTCCCCTATGTTCAGAATATTTGCCTCTTGCTTTTACACCTTGAAAGGCAGTTTGGTTGGTCATATAAATCTTGGGATTCACTTTCTTTCCTATGATGACAGTGAATTCACGATCTCCCAAAGCATCTTATTTCATTGTTAGATATCTCAACTGTTACTGCGCGAGTTTTGTTTCTTTTTGTAACTGTTGCCAAAATTGGTCTCCTCGAAAACTTCCAAAGGAGCAGCCTATAGTCCCTCCCACATAAACCCCCAATCTAGGCTAAAAGTACAAGTCATTGAAGGAGAGTTCTTAAGGCCAAAATGTCTCCGACAAGCCTTTTAGTAGACTTAATTAAGTTGTTACTCGGTAATGAATTGCATCTTCCTTGCCCTCCTTGTGCCCTACCCATACTGCTATTTTAAAGCAAGTTAGAAGGGTGCCTGGGTGACTCAGTTGGTTAAGCATCTGCCTTCAGCTCCGGTCATGATCTTGGGGTCCTGGGATCAAGCCCCACATTGGGGGGGGGGGGGTCCCGGCTCAGCAGGGAGCCTGTTTCTCCCTCTCCCCTCCGCTTGTGCTCTGTGTCTCTTGTGATCTCTCTCTCAAATAAATAAATAAAATAAAAAAAAAAAAGAAACTTCTCAAAAAAAATAAAGTTAGAGTAATCATTTCAGAGCTGGAAGGGACCACTGGGATCATCTACTGCAAAGGTCTTATTTTAGGATGAAGAAACTGAAGCGCAAGGAAAGGTAAAGAGAGTTCTCTACGGTCATGCCATTACCAGGAAGCTGAGCCTGACCTTGAAACCCAGAGATCTCCAGGCAAAAGGCTCTTTTCATGTCACGGCGTCCTTCAAAAATACAATGATCAATTTTTGTGTGTGGTTAGAACATTTAAGTTCTGCTCTCTTGTGTGAGCTGCCGGATATGTTAACTAACCTTATTGTGGCAATCATTTTGCAGTATATATGTGTATCAAATCATCATGTTGTACACCTTAAATTTACATAATGTTATATGTCAATTATATCTCAATAAAGATAAAAAGGATACAATGATCAAAAGTGTTTCATTGCACTTAAAGTATTCAATATAAGCTCCATGACATAAGAAAATCTACCTAATGTCTGCTAGAAAATTATCATTTCATTTCTCATTCCAACTACATACGGAACGACTCATGCAGGATAGCTGTATTAGAGAATTTTCAGTGGGTTTGCTGTTCATTTACATAAATTGTCACTTTCATTTTCTGTGTCTTGAAACTGAGAAACTTCAGATAAATGTAGATTTAGTTTTCCTACCCCAAACTCTCTAAACCATCATTTTGAAATCAAATTACACAGCTTATGCTTAAAACATAAGGGCCAGATTCTATCTTCAAATACACCACCCACTCTCTAACAGCAGAATTTGGCCCTAAAAACCCATTAACAAATATTGTCATTAAACTAAAGAGCTAATTACTTTGGATTCAGACAGAATGAACAAAATCATAGGCCAACTGCAGCTGGTAGTAATAATGGTGAGACTAACCGTATGTTACACTGGAGATTTAAAGAACAAAGATGTATTAACACTAATGTAACCAAACATATAAAATTATCCTCCAAATGGAGGAAACTATTATCATTGGAAAATTCTTGAAAGTACATTGGAATTATCTGATACAAGAAATAAAGGATATTTCTAAGGAATTAATTGTCATAATTTGAAGTTATCAGTGTTTAATGAAGAGAGAAACTTGAAAATTTTAGTGTACTGCAATATCCACAAATGAAGAGTTATATCTAAAAATCATTTTATCTAATTGGAAGTACTATCCTCATATTTAAATCAGTTTAATACTACACGACGCAAGAGCCTTGCTTTACGGCTATTTTAAACAAATGTTATCAGGTTTACCTTATAGTTCTATAAAAGTAAATTTCCTAGATAACTGAATATTTTCCCAGACCTTGAAAAATATTTTCAAATTACATTAATAATACATAATTTAGAAAAAGTTTTACATACCCTGAGAAGCAATACAAATCAAGCATAATTTATCAGTTGAGCATAACCATTAATAATATTTTGCTATATACCATTCCAATTTTCTTCCTATGCATCTGTCACTTTTTTAATAAAAATGGGACCACATCAAAACACGGTCTGTAGCTTGTGTTCATTTACAGTATATTATGAGCATTTCGCCCACATCAGTAATTATACTCTTACTACATAAATTTTAGTGACTCTGCAACTTCTTAAATTGAGAATAATAAACACATTTTAATCTTTTCGGTTATCTCACAAATATCATTATTATACTGTTCCGTAATAATACTAACACTCTCCAGAGATTATGACACAGCTCAATCTCCTTTCTCCTATACTAAATGGCCCCAGGTGGCTCTACTGTCCTAAAGGTGTCCCTGGCTTTTAGCTCTTTTTCTCCTTCAATATCAGATTTCCATATAAAGCTGACCAAACCTGAAGTAGACCTAAATTGGCTGTTTTCATTTTTTAGATTAATGACATGAAAGATAATCTACTGACAATGAAAATAATTAATGCTTTTACGTTCAATTACATTAATAAGTACTCAGGTATTTTCTTCACTTCTTCAACCTTCATCTTGGATGAAAATTTCCTTCCGACCTTTCTTACCCAAGAACTCATTATTGAAAAACATTTGCTCAGCCTGTCTTGTTAAAAAGTCACACCTTGCCAGACTGATGGTGACTGTTCTTTGTATTGACCTTTTATATGCAAGTTTGGAAGAGATAAAAAATGCAATTACATATGAGAGGACCAGACTAGAAGATCTTAATGGTCCATTTCTGCTCTAAAACTGATGCTTCTGTGCTTTAATAAAGTTTCTGTAATTTATTCTTTCGTTGTGTATTTTACTTCCTGAGTATGGAGGCTGTCTCACTCGGGTTCCCTGAAACTACATAGTAAGTTTTCTTTAGGGAGCCACAGCTTAAGATAAATACGCCAATGATAATGAACGTGACTCACTTGAGGACACTATTTCATTCTCTCTCCACCTGCTCCTCTGCCAAAGGAAAAAGGAAAAGAAAAAAAAAAAAGAAAGAAAAAGCAGAGGAGTAGTTTCTATGTTTCTCTGAAGTAAAAATATTACAGAAGACTTGCACTAAAAGCTTTATTAAATCTTACTTGAGAACTTCTTTGAACCGTAAACTTGTATGGTATCTATCTGAGGACTTTACAGTTCGGGTACTACAAATTTTAGGATTTTATGGTCAGATGTGGCAGTGAGAGCATTGCCTATTGAGAATAATACTGACAACAAATGCATGTGAAGATTCATTACTACGTTAATCTAATTCTGTACATTTGTAGATTACTTGAAAAAAGTGCTACCTTGTTTTATCCATGTCTATACTCAGTTTCTTTGTGTAATACTAACAACTAATATGTGTAGCTAATTGCTGCCATGGGGATATACTTTTTTTTTTTAATTATTAAGGGTTTATTTTTGCCATTTGGTATTTTATTGACAAGAAACTCTTTACAATATGAACACGTGTACACAAAAACTGACAAGAGAAAAAATGTCTATAAGCCTGCAATTCAATCAGAGGATCTTAAATACTTCACCCTTCACTAGGAAATAATATCACGTTGTACCTTTAAGGAACCAACACAATTTCAGTTCTGAATATGCCTCTACGAATCACTTTTGTTACTGGAGCAAAAAAACTTTACATAAACTTAAAATTGCACATAATAAAGATGAAATTGCTAAATGAGAGAAAGAAATATAATAAAGTGATATTCAGTAAGTGTGCATATAACCTATTATAAAGATATCACATGATTTAGGAGTTTTTATCCGCAAAGGACAATGAGTAGCTAATGATGTGTTAAGCAGATCTGTTCTTTTGAAAATCTAACACTGAGTTTTCCAAACGTAGAGAAAAAAAAAAAAAAAACTTCGAAAATGAAAAAATGCTTAGCCGACCCTGGTAATAACTCACTATTTCTGTCTTCTTAGATAGTTCTTAGAATTGAGCCAGTAAGGATAAACATCTGAATAAATTAAAACATTACAGAAAATAGGGAACCAGCTGAAGACAGTGATGAGCACATGCTCACTCTGAAAGCTAGCTGGGACCCCTGGGACTTTGCCCATCATACTGCACTTGAAAAAGGTGTATCAAAGAGAACTAACAATTCAATTTGGGGGGGGCAAAAAAGGAGCACTAACTTAGCACCTCGGTGCTAAATGTACCTTACTTATTTATTCTTGTAGCTGAAGGAAACAAACAACATAAAACCCCATTTAATATAAAGTTTGAAAATTAGAAGTGTATTGTTTTGAATGCCAACTTCACCATTTCCCAAAGGACCAAGACCCACCTTCATCAGGACCACTTGGGGGTGAGTAAGTAAAAATGAAGATTGCTGGGTCACATCTGAGATGCAGTGAATCTAACTCTCCGTGAAACGTGCCCAGGAATCAGGATTTTACAGACCCTAACCCCCCCCTCCATGTGACTCTCACCCACGTTACAATTTGAGAACCACTGTGATTATCATGATTTTTTGGGGTGAAACTGATGATCAGTCATCAAGTTTACCACTGAATCGTGCTTGCATTTCCATTGACATGACATATAACAGCTTTTAAAGTTTGCATTTTATTTTCCCTTTTTGCTGTGGAACTGTACATAGATGGCTATTTTCCCCATGTTAACTGCTTTTACTTTTGCATATTTTGTAAAACATATTAAATATTCACTTCTGATGTAATTAAGAGTCCACAATCAATGTGAGTTACTGCCAAAGTCACTCACCTTCAAGTCCTTATGCTTGTTCAGAAAGTTCTGAGCGTGTACGACGGAAATTTTCAAGAATATATACAGTGGATTCTCTAATTTCCACGTATTTCCAGGCTGGCCAAGGAGACTCCTGAAGCGGATACCAGAATCGCCATTGAGAAGAGAGGACACCGACGCTGGAGTCTCTGGGTACCCGATTATCTCTGAACAGAACAGAAACACAAGTAGTCAGTCACCTGAAATTCATAGAGAATCTGCTATGGAGAAGGTTATTTTCAGTAAACTAGCAGTGTTACTAAATTTAAACTTGGCCGGGGTTTGCTGCTCCCTGATTTAGCACAGTTGTCATTTAAAATTTCATGTCATTGTGAAGGCAGAATTGCATGATGCTGCTGCCTGCAGAGGATCCCGGTTGAATTCATATGGCTTTAATTGACTACTTCTTCTAAACGTTGCATCAAGTGGTATTACTAATTTTATTTTTGATATGCAGATGCTAGATTTTGGTGCTGAATTTCTTTCTAAGTCAAGGTTGATGAGTTCTCTTGGAAATATATCCTTACATGAGCCTCTAACACACCCCATAAAAGACAAAATGTGATACTTTTACAAAATCCCAATGGAATCATCTGGTACTTTTGCTGTTTTCTTTCACACGGATAATGCTTGCCAAGATAAGTAGACATAAACAAAAATAATCTCCTTTCTAGTCAATATGAGTTGTCTCCTCGGGGAAACCAAAATTCTAGCACTTGGCTGAATGAGTTAAGCAGACATTGGTAGTGGCTAATGGAAAAAGAGACTAAAACATCTATTTTTAAAACTGGTAATTGACAATGCAAGTATTCTCCTAAAGGCTAGAGAAAGCAACATATACAGATAAATACAAAGTCACATACAAAGTGACAGGAGTGTAATATACATGTAAGTATGGAGTATACTCTAAAACAATAGTTTGTTATGGAAGACTTTAATGTTTGGCCACCCAGAAACCATTCCCAACTTTCTTCTTCCTTGCTATGTCTCACAAATGGAGAACAGAAAATCAAATCAAATGTTCACTTTCCCAGTCCCCCTATTGCTAAGAATGGTTATGTGATTCCATTCTGGCCCATTAGATATAAGAAGTATGCTGGGTAAGAAATCCAGGCAAAAATTTGCTTTATCAGAGAGGGAGACAAACTGTGAGAGACTCTTAACTATAGGAAACAAACTGAGGGTTGCTGGAGGGGAAGTGGGGGGGGGATAACTGGGTGATGGGCATTGAGGAGGGCATGTGATGCGATGAGCACTGGGTTGTGATATGCAACTGATAAATTACTGAACTCTACATCTGAAACTAATGATGTACTATATGTTGGCTAATTGAATTTGAGTAAAAAAATTCGCTTTATTGATGAGAGATTCCTGTCCTTCTTCTCTATTTCACATAACTGCTTGCCTTGAATGATGAGGATGTGATATTTGCACGGAGGCCAGTCATCTTATCATCATGATGTAAAACACAATGAAAATCTAGAAAAACACAAAGATATAGGTCCTCTGTTGCTGAGCAGCTGAGCCAACACTACTAATGCTTCCTCTGGAATTCTATTTGTTTACAGTACCCGGTTTTCTGTTGCTTGCTAACAGAATCACTGCAGGCTGATGGTGTTGAAAAAACATTTGTTAAAAAGTAAATGCCATTGCTATAATTGTAGTGATATCATCTTTTCACATTATTATCTGCAAGTTCTCAATTCTGTGGAGTCGAGGACAGCTTCATTAGGCTGGCTGAGGTTGGAACTTGCCTTCTTTTTTACTACTAGGAAAGCTGTACATGTGGGGAATAATGGGTCACAGGGTGATGGTAACTAATTAGAATAAAATGAAATGGAAAGCCTAGTCTAGAGCTGGGTTTGGAGGAAGAGGGTCCAGTATCACGGTTAATAAAAGGATCTCATCTTTGCCTCAGTGCCAATGCTATCATATTAGTTGAAATCCCAGTGGAAGAGTTTGAAAATCCATCACAAAATTCACTCTTATTATCTTGTGATGTCCTGTGGATTCTTTGTTTGAAATATTGTTCCATCCATCACTTCATTACTTCTTTTCATCAACATTTCTTATTCAATCACAGTCTGAGCTTTCACTATCTCTTTCCTAGACTATTGCTGTGGACACTTCAACAGATTCTCTTCTTCTTTTTTTCTTAAACTTTCCAGTACGTCCTATAATTACTTTAAGATGTAACTTCTTAAAACATTTCACTAGATCCCTCTTCTGTTCAAAATATCAGAGCTCCTTTTGGCCTATTGGATTAAGTCCAAGATCCTTAAATCGGCATGTAAGTCTCCCCATAATATAGATATAATTAATAATAAAATATAGATTCTTCTAGATTTCCTATCTCCCTTCCCTAACTCTCGACATTATTTGGTGGGAGGATATGTCTCCACTGCAGAGGTGCACCCTAAATAGCTTAAGAAAACCCATGTAACTCAATCTTTACCTACAATTTTAGGAATAAGCACATGACCTTAAGAGGTTAGTAATCTCCATTCTGGCGTTTTCTTTGACCTATTATGTAAAAAAACAACTTTTGCTTTTCTTGCTGGACATAAGCATGTGATCATGTAACATTTGGAACTACTAGCAACCATCTTGGGATCATGATAGAACTTGCCAGAACTTAAGTCAACACCAAGGAAATAGCTTGCTATTTTAAATAGAAAAAGAGGAGCTGGGTCTGAGCATGTTATTTCACCCCTGGAGAGAGTTTTGCTTGTAGGTAGAATACTCTGAACTTTTCAGTTATGTGTGAATTTCTAGACTCTTTTTAAAAAATTATTATTATTAAGACAATCTGGGTTGGTATCCTCTGTTACTGGCAACCAGAAACAACTTTGCAATGTATTTATGGTTTTGTGTGTCTGCCATTTCAATAATTTCTACTACTCTCTTCTTACTTCTATTCTTTCTTTAAAAAGATCAAGCACTCTTCCTCCATGATATACTTCCAGATTCTTCTAATTCATAGTGAGAGAACCCTAATTTAAACCACTTTATTTCTCATTGTATGTACTAATAAGAGCACTCACACCAAGATATATGATGCTATAATTTCATTTGACTCTCAAATCTTAAGCTTAACATTTTTTCTCTTATCTCCAGACTTTTATTTCTAATTGAATAGATGACATCTCAACTTGGATGACTTGAAGTCTCCGTAACCTGAATCTGTCCATAACCAAACTCATAAAAACCTTCCTCTCAAGCACAGCTTTCTTCTAGTTTCCCTATTTTTTTAAAACAGCACCATCAACATCAGTTGGAGAAGCCAAAAACCAAGTTCTTCAACATTTTAAAATGGAATCGGAGTAGATTTGATTCTTCTTTTCTCCTTCAGCCCTAGGATTTGATCATCAAGCCTTTTTTATTTTATTTCCTGAACAGTTTTCAAATCTACCTACTTTGTCCATTTTCTCTGTATATCCTCTCCATATTCTCTCTCCTGCTCCACTACCATCACCACGACCACTAAGACATTGTCTGTTGCCTGGAATGCTGCTTAGATTTTTTCTGCCTTCCATCTCACATTTTGTTTCCCTTCAATATTTTCTTCTTGTGGCATTTAGAGTGATCTTTTAAAAACACACAGTGGATCATATCAATCTCTTGTTTAGGAACCTCCAATGCCTTCCCACTGTAAAGAACAAGGCCATATCACCCAATCCCTACCTAACTCTCCAGCCTCACCTTCTTGGAGAACAGTGACCCTTTCTGTTTTTAAATATACTCATGATTAAAAAAAAAAAACAAAATTCAGCAGGGTGTTTAGCACATGGTAGGCACTCAATAAATATTTGTTGAGTGAATAATTGCCTCGCAATAACTCTTGAACCATGAACCACACTGTGTTATTTTTCTTGTATATTTTATTTTCTATGTACATATCAGTACATTGAAGATAAAGAAGTGTCATGTTTCTCTGTAACTTATAGCATAATGTTATGTGAGTAGGAGGGGTTCAGAAGGTATTCAATTATATTGCTATAGATATTTCTACTCTGATTCCTTTTAAAAGGTTGACGTTCCTTCTCTCACACAATGGATAGTTATCACTTGTCTGTAAGATTAAAAATGAATTAGGGGAAATCTATTGTGTGCAAATAATGGAAGTGAAAAATAGAACACTTGCTTCTGATCACAATTCTATGGAATTTGCACAGATTAATTATAAAGGAGATGTTTGTTCTTCTGCATCACATGGAAAAGCTTTACATAAGCCCTGAGTTATGTGAACAAACATGCAAACATCATGTTTGCAATTTGCACTGTCAAAATTTTTGCAAATATTTTATATTTTTCTTCAGAAGTCTTTACCTTTGAAAAATATAAGCAAAAATTCAATACTTTAAAGAAGTCTTTTTGGTAGTAGAGACTAATTTTGGAAAATAGTTACCCTAAGTACAAAATAGTTACCCTAAGTACAAATTAATTCTTTGTTATTGGATATTTACCTGAAAGGGCAAAAAGAACTGCAGAGATTCAAAGGTAGGTATGAAATTGTAGCCTGTGCTATAAACTGATACTACCCCCAAATAAGAGAACTATTTCTTAGAGTAGCCTGAAACGAGAACACACAAGTGCAACCCAAAAGCAAAGAACAGGACACAGGGATGCGTGCTTCTCAAAGGCTTCTGACTATTAGCTGTGGCCATATAATGTTTTCCAAGCTGGGGAATGATAAACGGAATTAGGATTGAGGAGATCTAAAGGAGGAAAGGACAAGAAATATAAGAGCAGACAATGTGAATTTTCTACCTGAAAAAAATTCTTGAGCAGGTTTAACCTTCTGTTTCTTAAAAATTAGTTGAAGTTTGCCTAAGGGATATTTATACAAGAGATAATTGCCTTTGGGTTTCTATAGGCCTGTTGTTCAGTTATAAATATCTTCTAGTTTTCTCAGGATATTGAGTCTATTAGGGAGTTTGTAAAAATTCTTTAAAAAAGGAAAGAAATAAAAGGAACCTTTCTTCATGGAATGCATTTTGAGAATGACTACAAATAGTTGTCCTAAAAATCAGAGAGCAGGGTAGTTTGCAGTTTTTCTCTAGGGTATTAAAAGATATTTTAGGAAAGCAGTGATTCATGATTAATATTTAACTGCTTTTCAAGCAAAATAGGAAATTCTACCAGGGTATAGACATGATTTTTTTTTTTTTCTGTAATCTAAGTTCCAAGGGATAGGCTGAAGCGTCACTATTTCGCTCCTCTTTAATAAATAAACGGTGAGCTTAACTACAGGACGGAAGGACAAATTCTTATGCTCTTCTTCTTTACACCTGCTTCTTTCCTGTATAAAGGAAAAATGATTTTCAATTTCACTTGTGAAACATTTCCATTTTATTTATTTCTTTATTGATTAAGACTAGATTTGTCCTTTTGCATGAAAATTGATATGTTCTAAAATTATAGTACAAGCCTTTTGTATTTCTTTAAAAATCGATTCTTCTGTTAAGAGTCCGAGATTGCCAATGGATGTCACTGTCTTTCTATAGTGCTGTATTTTTAAAAACACATGGAATAAAGATGTTTGTTAGAGTGCTAAAAAAAAGAATATGAGATTACCCATTTATGTGTACTTTATGTAGGTTTCCCCCCCAATCTTGCATAAAAATGCGAAAAGGTTTACTTACGCACCTCTAGCTCAAAGATTAGAACATCCTATAACAGCAATGAAAATTAAACAAGTAAAAGCCACGTATAAGACATCCGTGATTATCCCAAGACGATGAACCTTTTGTGATGTTCTCAATAAGACTGACTAAAGAGTTTCGGAACTGCCAACCCTCCATTAAGGAGATCTGGAAGTAATGTCATTATAAGGGGACAGGACTGTAATATGGTTAGAGAAGCTAAAATTGTATTACGATAGGGAGGGGGATAAATAGATGACAGTAGTTAACATGTTTTTTTCTTTTTGAGAAGATCTATCTCCTACAAAATAATTCTTACGCAGCACCTTAGAGTTTTGTGGCACATGGTTTGGGCACCACTAGCTTTGAGAGTAAAGGAGAGAAAATCCAGGAATCAGAAGTTGCCAGTGTTGATCAAGATCTCACATCCTGATCTCCTTGTAGCTGGAAAAGTCATTTACTTAGAAGATTCCTCGGACTTCCCTTTGATCTGAATTGCACATCCCTCACAACCACCCATGTTTACAGGTCAGCTCCCCCTGTGACTGCCAGGTCAGAAAGAGGCACTGTAGATAAAGGACACGAAGGACACCAATATTTTGGACACAGTAGCGGAGTGGTTCAGGAAGTCCAGTCCCTTGGAAGTCTGACCAGAATGATGTCGTCTCCTTGAGTTTAACTCTCAGGCTGATAATGTGGAAATTCAGATTCTGAGTAGCGGTAAATTCCACAAGTACATTATGGGGTTCGTGACAGGCTGCCATCTGTCCTGCCCCTCTTAGCACACTGATCTTTACTCTAGGGCTCTGCCATGGGCATCTTTTCAGGTCTTTTAAAAAAGCGATCATTAAAAAACCTGTTATTCATGAATTCCTTGTACTATGGTGATAATTAGTACAAATCATACACAATTCACAAAAGACACTGACATACATGTTCGGTCCAACTATCTAGTTAGGTGAATAGTGGAGACTTATAATAGGTTGAAAATTGTGTGAGTGTACATAGCTCTACTCATAATTTGTAGAGTATCTTTGTACTTCCAATTTCTTTCTTAGTCAAACGTTTATTCTTTACTCCCTCCTTCTTTAAACTGTATTTGTTTATTTATTTGCTTTTGATTAATAGGAGTTGAGGGCATAGACTATGCCGTCAACATTCCTCTGCCTAGAGTAGAATGTCTGGCTTACAGCAGATGCTTAATGCACGATGATGATCACGGCACATAAGATTTTGCATGAGTGCAAAAGAGAAAAATGTTTCTAGCCTTTATCTACTATCATTTTCATTTATTTCTAGAACTGGCAAGACAGAAGATTTGCATTACTTCTGAGCATAGGCATGATGCATTTAGATATGCTTTTCCATCTTTCCACAAGATAAAATATATGCCATATAACAATTGGTACTGCAATTTTATGCTGAATTGAAATATTTTAGACTTTGATGGGCTCAACAGATATATACATACAGAAAAGATAGATGTCAAAGAACAGGAAAATGTTTAACTATCTCTATCTTTACACTGCTAACTATGAGCCATGTTATCAGTGCTGCTTTCTTAGAATGTTTCTTAGGAAGTGAATTATACATACTTTACATGATAAATTTAAAAATGGGTCCATCCACCTATGCTAAAATGATTTGAGATATCTTCTGGCTTTGTAAAAAATGGAAGTTATAAATGTGTTCCAAAAATTCTTCACAGCAATCAAAGACTAACATATTTTTGGTGGAAGGCAAGGTCAATGACATTGAGAAATGTAGGAAATTCATGTGTTAATTTATACTACTGCACAGCATGGTGGGTTTTTTTTCTCAAGTGTATTTGGCAAAAAAAAAAAAAAAAAATTAGGAAGCATGAATCCTTCTGTTAATTTTCTCAAGGGAAAGTTCAAACAAGTCCAAACCAACAAGATATTAATACTGGATTGTTATGGAAATCACTCTGAAATGGGGCTAGGTAATGTGGCTTCTAATTCAGTCTCTAATGGCCTGAGATATACAGTTCCTACCCAAAGGGTTTTTATTTTGTCTATATACATGAAAAGAGGTCTGACCAAACCAGGGGTTTTTGGCTGCACATTAGAATATAGATGGATTTTTAAAAAAAATACCCATGTGCAGGCCCCATCCTCAAAGATGCTGTGTCAATTGGGAAAAAGTGGGAAAAAGGAGTAAGTTCCCCAGGTGATTGTAATATGCAACCTGAGTTAAGAATCACTGAGCATCTCCAGTACCCAAAGTTTATCATTCTGGAATTTCTTGGAAAGTCCCTTTTAAATACTCAGGTACACACACGCGCACACACACACACACACACACACACACACACACACACAGTTTGGAAATTTGTTCATTAATCTGGACTCCCATTTCTAGTCTGATGGTAGTTTTCTACATTAGTGAGCTCTAGATTTTCAATTAACACCCTGCATGCAAATCAAATAAAGTATTAATTAACAGGGAAGGTAGTTAGAGGAAAGAAAAGCAGAGAAACAAAATATAAGTGCTGTCAGAATATAAACTTTCTAATATTGTACCTGCTTATCATAGAATACACATACATATAGAATTATACATAGACTTTCAGAATTCTAAGCTTTTTATAATTCTTCTACTTTGAGCATATCTTAGCAACTATGAAAAAATAATCATGATAGAGGAAACAAAGTTCACTGCTACAGAAATACTGAGGATTGGTCTAATTAAAGGAGACAAATCTATTTCAGGAAGAAGATGCTTGATGATGTTTACTGGATGGTAAAACTCTCCCACACCCTAAATGTAAACCTTATGTTTATCCGATGATTGGAAAGATCTTTCCTAGGAAAATGTCAATGGCTTGGCTTTTTGCTAAAGGAAGATCCAGAATGTCTCTGACCCTAATCTTAAAACTGGCATGGGGTTTCTTTAGTGAGGGAGGGATATATAGTATAACTAATAAGAATATCTGAATTAGAACTCCATCTTCTCTCATTTGTACTTCTCAGGCCACAGTTAAGGGGCTGGAGTTATGGTTTGAAACCAGGAGATGAGAATCATGGCCCTATTTTGCCACCTATATTCAGCTCTGCCCTCTATTTCTGCAGTTGGTGGGACTCCTTACTGTCTTTGAGAACGGATAGCAGGGACGGAGTGCTAATGGTCGTATCTGAAAGTCTGCCCAATACTCAGATCCTCCTTTCTGGGTGTAGGTAGGGGTTTAATATCTAGAAAAAAGTAAAACCTCAGTCACTAAAATGTATTAAAGTAGATGACATTCACTTGTTCATCCAATAAGTAGCTATGGTGTGCCTTCTCTGTTTTAAGCCATGAGAATATAAAGATTCTTAGATAATTTGCAAGCATGCAACTGTATTCATT
Organism: Ursus arctos; assembly: GCF_023065955.2. Classification (NCBI taxonomy): domain Eukaryota; kingdom Metazoa; phylum Chordata; class Mammalia; order Carnivora; family Ursidae; genus Ursus; species Ursus arctos. The sequence continues at coordinate 45,867,880 of NW_026622797.1, read as the reverse complement.
GACTTCATTAAACTATTTTAAGTCAATTCTCAAGCTTTTACACACACACACACACATGCACCCCTCTTCCCTACTTTACTCCCCATTCCACCAGCAACTCTTTTTTTTTTTTTTTTTAGTTCTTTACTAAGGTGACTTCAGGAGCTGTTCAGTGGAACCTCTTCCATTCTCTGTGCTGGAATTAATGATGATGTCTCTGATGCCAGCTTCCTACTCCTTCACTCTAATCAAAGCCCCCGCACACTTTCTGATCTAGGGGAGGAGAGGCCTTCCATTTCATGATGCACATCCCATTACAGTTGCCTTGTTTTTTCATTCATAAACCACCAATTCATAAATCACTAATTTGCCATCTAAGTTTACTAGGTGTGGCTCTTTTCTTTCTTTTTTTTTTTTTTGTAAAGATTTTATTTATTTATTCAACAGAGATAGAGACAGCCAGCGAGAGAGGGAACATAAGCAGGGGGAGTGGGAGAGGAAGAAGCAGGCTCATAGCAAAGGAGCCTGATGTGGGGCTCAATCCCGTAACGCCGGGATCACGCCCTGAGCCAAAGGCAGACGCTTAACTGCTGTGCCACCCAGGAGCCCCGAGGTGTGGCTCTTTTCAATTTATTTTTAATTCCCATCTGAAAATATCTCAACAAAAGGAAATGACCCCAAATATTTCAATGTTAAAGGCAAGAATGTCAGAGGTGGGGGAAATGGGGACAGGATATATCTGATGGACGTCCACTGGTGGTGAAAAATATTTCTTGGAATTATTGAAATCATCCTTTGTCACTAAACATAAGACAATGTTGTTGTTCTGATTTAAATGCTTCATGAAAAACGGGACTAGACTCATAAATATATTTTTGTAGTTTAAAGTGTAAAAAAAGCCCACCATGTAATCTGGACTCCCTTCTCTAAGTAATTATAGTCATTTTCTAAAGTGTCTAGTATGAAAACACCGACCATACAGTAGTTTTCAGTAATATCTTATGAAAAGAGCATCTCAGAGCTCAAAATCCTGTAGGCTCTTCTCTGCACTGCATCACCCCAAACTATCTTAGACGCTTGCTTTTTGGACGAAAGCATTGATCACATCACTGATGAAAGTCAAAGGTGCCCTGGGCTGTCCAAGTACCATCACTAGGACCTGTAATGCTGCCAGAGCAACAAAGAAGCGTGAGGGCATCTGCCCCAGTGGTTTTGATATCAATGGGTTACACAATCACAGCCATGAGTCACCACTAAAAAGACATGTAAGAAGCAGAACAGGATTTAAAAAGAGAAAAGAAATCACAAGGTGATTCGTAGCATTTAAAAGAGACCTTTTTCAGTTCTTTAAGTTAGCCTAAATATTTAAAGAAACATCAGATTGTTTCAGACTACAAAGAAAATATCTTATATCCCTATTCTTGCCAGGCCCTTTATCTGCAACTTCAAAAGACAATAATTGCTTTCTAAAAATTACCCTCTTTGATAAAAACCTTGCTTGGACAGTTTAGTGTGGAAAAGTCAAAACGTTCTTTTAGGCAGTAATATGCTTAATCAGGTCAAGAGCAGATAAACACTGTTAATGTTTCCTTTTTTTTCCTTCTCATTTCTCCATGCTTTGCCTCTATTATTTCTTGTACTACTTCTGAAGCAATACTTTTCTTTTTATCTACTTTTATTATACATTCTCTCTACAACCACCCAGGTTTTTTTTTATTAATTTTTTTCTAAAGCAGATATCCACTGAGAAAGATAACTTCTCCATTCAACTTTTCTATCATGAAGGATTCTCAGCTCTTATCAGGTAAAGTCATAATGTAGAAATTTATCCACCTAGTAATAAGATCTCAGGTAATATCCCTTCACTATATTGATTTTACAAAAAGCCACATCTTTTTTATTTTTTGCCAGACTTTGAAGCACAGTGATGGCTCTCCATAGGAGATTTTGAAAAGGCATGTAGAAATGTCTCCAAAAAACTAGGCTAAGGAGATTGTATGGGGATGTGGAATAGAGAACTATTAGAAGAATTGCCACACAGTGGCATGACCAGATTCAAGGGGTATAAACATAGTCATTTTCCCAAAACAGTTAAAATGTGAACTTCTCAGAAAGATATAAAATGATGACATCATTTAAATTAATTCTCCTTTCTAGACTGAAAGATCCGTGGGGCAGGTGTCTTGTATCCTCAGCACCAAGTTCGATATATAGTCTGTAGCTTCACTAGTCACTTGTGGCTTTAGCACTTGAAATGTGACTAGTCCAAACTGAGAAGTGCTATAAGTAAAAATACACACTGGATTTTGAAATTTAGTGGAAAAAGAAAAGAATATAAAATATCTTAATAACTTCAATACTGATTACATGTCAAATGATAGTATTTTAGATATATTTTATTAAAATATATTATTAAATATATTTTTGCCTATTTGTTCTTTCCTTTTTTAAGGTGGCTACAAGAAAATTGACTCACAATGTATTTCTATTAGATAGCACTTGTCTAAAGAACTCTGTATTATGTGTTAAATGAATAATGAGTGAATGCATGTTTGAATGAAAGAAAGATGCCTTCATCTAGACTAACACTACCAGAATGAACACTACCTAACTTTTGATAGAATGATACTCAAGAAAAATAGGTCAACAGCTTTAGTAGACTTTATCAATGTCACCAACCCTTCACCTCTTCCAGCATCCCTGTGCATTGCTACATGCCTTTGTAATCTCTCCTGATAAGGACATAGAATGTCTCTCCCTACTCCCTTTCTTTGGGTTTGGTCATGTGACTTGTTTTGTTCAAAGAAACATTAGAGAGCTTGATGTGACCAAAGGCTTGAACAATGTTTACACTATTGACTTCGCTTTCCAGCATTTCGCTAATGTCGTGAGAACCTGCCCAGGCAGAAAGAGGATGGGAGACATGTAGAACAGAACTAAGCTGCCCCAGTAGAGCCCGGGCTAAACCCTAGCTGATTCCCAGCCACAAGAGCAAACAAATGAGATCATCATAGCTACCCCGCCCAGCATGGCCTAGATCAGCGAACTCCAAATGACTCAGAGACCCATGAGATAGGTACCTGCCTATTTTTTTTACATGCTGCCAAGGTTTTGTGGTTATTATCCAGCCTCTTCTGAAATACCTAACTGCCACAGAAGTATAATCTTCATAAAAGCTCAGTTGCTTTCATTTTTTAATGTGACACTTCACACTGGAAACCTTAAGGTCATACTTGAAAATCCTCCTCTCTCTAACCTCTCAGATGAAATATTTTTGGCCATGATGGCAAGTATGAGAACTAGAGAAGATATTCTAGCAGAAGCTGGACAAATTCATCCCAGAGGTATAACTCATTGGTCACCATGGAGAGTTTTAAGGCAAGCATCAGCAGGAATGCTAAAACCTAAATGGAATTGAGTAGCACACCATAATTCTTATTTTTCCAAGCAAATGGTGGATTTGTTAAAAAACGTCTCTCCTATGCTTGTCCCTAGGTTTTTTTGTTGTTATGGAAAAGCTGTTAATATATGAGTACTCCCAGTTTTGTTTCCTCTCACTGCTTGTTGAAGATGGTACAGGCTGTCCACTTGAGTCACTCCATACCCTCCCCTCACCATGCTCCTGGGAGGGTCCTACCAGTGCCTGGTAGGTTCTTTGGGCTTCTGGGTTGCTCAATGAGAATGTTGACAGTGACAGAGAACTGGAATTACGGGGGGGAAAGTAGAAGGGTAAGGTTAGGAGAACTGTGTCTTTTTTAAAAAAGACAAAAAGCTGTAGGAGATCAGGGATGGCAGAGGGTTTTGTGAAGAAGTTTTAAATGAGAGGACTCAGAGAAAGTGAGGTTGTAAGGGACCATGGTTAGAAAAGGAAAGGAGGTTTTAACAAATGCTCCTACAGGTTTTGTGGCTTACATGATTTGACAATATACGTAGAAAACTTAATTACTTTTTTTTTATTTTAATAATACTATTTCTCTGAGACTGGCTTCTAATTAAGTAAACTTAATTACTTTTTTTTTATTTTAATAAGACTATTTCTCTGAGACACAGCTTCTGTCAGTGATGATCTTGTACAGAAAGTTTAACATGGGATGGAGTCGTAGCATGGCGGAGAGGGTAGAAGAACACACAGGACCGATAGTAACATTTGCTTACCATATGGCTTACTAGCTGCCTAGCTGGACCATTCCAAAACTCATTTACTTGATTTATACCGTAGAGATAATAATATATTCCATAATACATTCCATAGGTTGTCTTCAAGATTAAACAAGACGGTGAATATTAAAATGTCTATCACATTGCTCAGACATAAATGTTAGTTGACATGTTGAGCACAGTATTTTCTTTGTGAAAATTCAATGTTTGGCCTGTAGTCACTGTAAAAGTTGACCTGTATCCCCAAGCTGTGCTCCCGAGTCCGTAGCAGCAGCTGACAGCTTAAGCAGTTGCTAACTGACAAAGACAGCTTTGTTTTCTTTACAGTTACTTTCGCGGAAGGCCCGAGGAACTATGCTTCTTCCCAGCTGTAACTGATGAGGGGCTTCCCAAGCTGGAGCAGACGCAACTGCTAGGAAGCTCAACAAATAACATGAGCACTTATGGGGGCTTCATATTTATTTATGTACTTATTTATTTAAAAATAATTATTTTTATTTTAGAGAGAGAGAGCGCGAGAGAGTAGGGGTGAGGGGCAGAAGGAGAGAGAGTCTTAAGCAGATTCTGTACTCAGTGTGGAGCCTGATGTGGAGCTCGATCCCACGACCCTGAGATCAGGACCTGAGCCAAAATCAAAAGTCAGATGCTTAACCGACTGCACCACCCAGGTGCCCCTTATGGGGACTTTTCAAATTAAATTTTTGAAGGATCACCTGATATTCTATTCCATTACTACCCTAAGTTATTTTGTGGAGAAGACAAAAGAGGCTTACCCTTGATCAAAATAGTGTCACATATTGTTTTCAGAAGCGAAATGTGAAAACTAGAGTGTTACTGCAGGGGAACTGACTCTGATCGGACAGAATTCTAGTTTTCATTAGCAATACAACCAGTGAATCAGAAGGTGGCATGTAGGGTTTAGATACTGCTCGACATGAGCTCTATAGAGCTGTATAGAAAAGGAACTGGCAATCTATGGTTTTAAATTAAATACAAAATTGACGGCTGTAGGCAGCACCTTGCCCAAGGTTGCAAGGAATGCATATAAGAATAAATTAGATGAAGAAGATAAATTCGCTCTTCTGGAAATTGGAAAACACTAAGACAGCATCGTGCTTCTGACCTTACAGAATGAGGGTTTAGAGAGAACAGAAGTACTAATGTGCGACCTAACCCACAGCTGTGAGACAGGGATGAACTATAAAAATCCACCTGGTTCTTTTCACACACTTGTGAATAAATGCTTACTAGTAAGTGGCAAGTCAGGATCATCGCAACAATAATGTGTTGGTATGCAGCCAGCCCACCAGCACAGATCGCCACACCAGCGCCCCACAGGTGAGAAGGACAGATGACAACAGGATAACTGAGCAGATGTGGTTTGGTGAGCTGTTGCGGGGACAGCCACAAGCTGCGAGGACAGATACAGGCTTGCAAGGACGCTGAAGAATTTCAAGGTACACTGTGGAGAGCAGTGGACTGCTGAGAAGCAAGAGTGCCTGACAGATTGCTCTGACACACAGCGATCAGGGAGAGTGGCCCCGTTTCCAAGACAAATACCAAGCAAAGCTGGCACGGAGAACAGACTCTCAGAATCCCAGGCTCTGCCCATAGCCGTGGAAGCCACAAACAAGAAAGTGTTTGCACATACGGGTGGGAAAGGAAAGGTGCATATATATGATGTCCAAGCCTGGTTAGTTACGTTAGAGCTAAATCTCCTGGAAAATATTCTATTGCAGCTTTGCAGCGATAGAAAGGTCAAAGCTTTGGGGAAAGGGCGCAGGGAAGACAGATCAGTCAAGTCTCATGACCCCCTCAAAGCTGTGGCTTAAATGTTGCAGCAGCACGCACCTTCAGGCTTCTTATGCAGGCAAGCAAAATAAAGATTTTTACAAAAACTGGCCTCACCCGGGAGTTTTCAGGGGCTATCCCCAGTGCACAGCAGTCTACATACATAATGCTTAATACAGGTGTTGTATTATATTCTCTGTTAATACAATGTCTTTAGAAATTCGTAGGAATAGTGCTTGTCCAGCATTCACTTCTTTCCATGGTTACTGGCAAAGAGAAACACATCACACGGCAATATTCCATAAGCCAAATTACCAGGGGGAATTCCTGAAAACTGCCAGGCATGGCTGAGCCATGTGAGTTTTGTAATTTGTCTGATATCATCTCTGCTTAAGTCACAGTGTTTTTGTGTGGATCGAAAGTGATAACAGATACAGACATGATGTGTAATCCATCTAGCACTATAGACACATACTGCAGGCCTTAAAGTGTAATCAAGAGGGCTTCAACAACAGTGTTCAAAGCAGACCGAGTATAATTTGCTCTTCGACTCCTCTCAGGTCTAACAGACAATAATATAGTTTGTCTGCCAGTCACTTAAGCTAAGGCAAATACCAAGTAGCTTTAATGACGGCTTCAGCTGCATTTATACAGCAGCGCTCCTAGTAAGAGAGAAAAGGAACAAACTCTCCTCCTTGTGCTGCCTTAATAGTTCTAGGAAAGCCATCTTCCCACTCAAAATCAAGTTTTATATCGGCGGGTTTGTTTAGACTGTCCACATGTACCGAATGCAAGGCTCACCATTTACAGTCACTGAAAAGCACATAGGTTATATTCTGTTCTACTCTCGTAACAGGAGCACCTTTAAAGAGAAAAGATTTCTTCTTTTAGCCCAATTCTTTATTTACATAGATTAAAAACCCCAGAGAAAACAAAAACAAAAAAATCACCAACAACTCTGCATTAAAAAGTAAACTCTAATCTTCTATTACGACCTGCTTTCATTTATTGTGGTCATGGGGACGAGAATGGTAAGAACAGATTCAACAACAATCTCTTTTCTAATTTTTTCTTTTTAATCAGAGTTCCTACCTAAAATAAAGTCATGTTCATATATCTGTTCTTTTACTTTTTTTCTTTTGCCTCCATTGTAGAACTGGTAATTCACACAACTGTGGGTTATTGTTTTCTCCTCTTTCCAAATACCGCTCTAAGGGTAACCCTCTACTATTGCTAGTCTTGTTGCAACACAGTAGTTCTTCCATTGTCATGAATGTAATGTGTGGGACCCTGGGGAGAGTGCTGTCATTTTGTAATGATGTCAATTTGAGTGGAGTGTACCAGCCACTCAGGCAATGAGAGAGCTAACACAGTGGCGACCAGTCTATGAGGCTGTTTTCTACTTGTTCCTTAATGATAAAAACAAAACTGTGTATCTTCATGAGAAATGAGAGATAAACCAAGAATGAGAGGTAACTTTAAGAAAAGTAGAAAATGAACTTGAGGTCTGAGTTGAGAAATAGGGGTGACTGACAGAAGGATAGTTTTGAAGAAAGCACTAAAGTCACTACCAACAGTTTGTAATATACAAATTTGGTGATTCCAAAATATCGGAACATATTTTATAAAGAAACTGTCTCATGTTCGAAAGTTTGATAGTTAAAAAAATTTAAGAAACTCCTTGGGGTTAAGCACTCTGTTTTCTAATTATTATTTAGTTTTCCCAGTGCCCCTGAACATTGCTCCATCCCATATGTGCATTTCTATCCTTTATTTAATATCTGTATTTTTTTCTATTTTGTATACTGGACTGCTTAGCCTGTGAACATAGAGTTAGAAACTTTAATTTTTATTATTTGTTTTTGAAGTCAATGAAAAATTATTTTCCTAACCGAATTTAAAAGCCTAACCTTGGCGGGGGGGCGCCTGGGTGGCGCAGTCGTTAAGCGTCTGCCTTCGGCTCAGGGCGTGATCCTGGTGTTATGGGATCAAGCCCCACATCAGGCTCCTCTGCTATGAGCCTGCTTCTTCCTCTCCCACTCCCCCTGCTTGTGTTCCCTCTCTCGCTGGCTGTCTCTCTCTGTTAAATAAATAAAATCTGAAAAAAAAAAAAAAAAAAAAGCCTAACCTTGGGGCACCTGGATGGTTCGGGTGGAAGAGCGTGCAACTCCTGATCTCAGGGGCATGAGTTTGAGCACCCTGTTGGGTGTAGCTATTACTTAAACAAAAACAAACCAAAAACAAAACCAAAAAAAAAAAAAACCACACCCAAAACTAAAAGCCTAAGCTTGTTTTATTCACAAACAATCATATATGAAATAGTCACTATGGGTCTCACCCTCACCGATTACATACTTATATATAGATGCTGACCTTTTTGGGGGCAACCAGATCTACAATGAATAGTTGAAAGAGCAATAAATTTTTGATTAGAATACCACAGTATGAAAGATTGCTATAAAAACTGCATCTCTAAATAAGAAAGCAAGCGCTAACAGTTTACTATAGAAAGTTCCGTTAGCTTTTCAAGATTCACGCAGCAAATAACTCAGACACATACCGGCTAGCCTGAGAAAAGACTGTGTGGCCCCTAGACGGCTCTACTACCTCACCTGCTTGATGCTGCAAGCGCTCATCAAACACTTACTGAACACCTGCTTGGGGGCCAGGAACTGTGTTTAGGCTGTAGGGATAAAATAGTAAGGAAAACCACAGTCTCTTCCTTCATGAAGCTAATGTCTAATGGTTCAGACAGTTTAAAGATGTTTTGGGGCACCTGGCTGGCTCAGTTAGAAGAGCATGAGACTCTTGACCTTGGGGCTGTGGGTTAAGCTCCACACTGGGTGTAGAGATCACTTAAGTAAATAAACGTTTATTTTTTATTTTTATTTTTTTTTTAGATACTGGAAAATTTTATTATTTATTTATTTTTGATGTAGTGTTCCATGATTATTTGCGTATACCACCCAGTGCACCATGCAATACGAGCCCTCCTTAACACCCATCACCAGCCTATCCCAATCCCCCACCCCCTCCCCTCTGAAGCCCTCAGTTTGTTTCCCAGAGTCCATAGTCTCTCGTGGTTCATTCCCCCTTCTGTTTACCCCCCCTTCATTCTTCCCTTCCTTCTCCTACCGATCTTCCCGCTATCCCTTATGTTCCATAAATGAGTGAAACCATATGATAATTGTCTTTCTCTGCTTGACTTATTTCAACTTAGCATAATCTCCTCCAGTCCCATCCAAGTAAATAAACTTTTTTTAAAAAGTTTAAAAAAGAGGCAAATTTGTAGGAAAATAAAAATTTCAATTGAAATAAAAATAATGACAATCCTTACTTTCCACAGTTCTGATACGCACAAATTTCAATTAATATGGTACTGTGTAAAACAAGGATTGCCTGCAGCATATTATCAGCTGTTTTTGTCCACAAGCAGAAGTTTTAAACTAAAGATATTGTTTATTCAATCTTACATCTACTCTCATTTGTTTTTTAATGTTTTTGGTGTATATCCTATGTGAGCACACCTGTGATACTTTCGGTGGTCCCTGCTGATAGCAAGGGTGCTGCCCAGCTTTTCAGAGTCTTGTCAAGACTAGCTCATTTCATCAGTGAAACACATGAAATAATTTCCTTGTGCTTTACTCTCTTTTCTCCCTACCGAAGAAATGTATTACACACCAAAAAAAGTCAGCTTCTAGAAATTCACTGCCTTGTGTCTATGCTTTTTTATTAATATTCTTTTAGTACATACATGCTAATCAATAATTAACCTTTGAGGCCCAAGGGAAGCTTTTACATGTCTTTCTTCTTCTGTCAACCATCTATTACTTGGACTTTCATTGTATCAACAAATGCCTTTTACTTTATTCAATCATGCATTCAAAATTACAAGAAATCACTTGGAGTGGCACACGAGGTATAAAACAGAAACAGAAGTCCTTGTCACTCCTTAAATATATCCTTGTCGTTCTACCCCTTAAAGCTCCTTTCTGGTGGTCAGGGTAAGGGGCACTATAAAGTAAGTGAATGTCCCTTCAGAACTGAAGTAGTCATTCCCCCAACTTCTAAGAGTGTTGACCATAGGCATCTCAGAGCTGCACCTCTCTCCTAGTATTGCCCTTGGCCAAAGGCAACCACCCTACCCAAGGTACGTCTCCTCCCCAAGAGTTGGTTTATATCCAGCGACTGGACAACATGGGATACAAAGGCCAAGACCCTTCCCTCAATTTAGGACAACTCTGAGGACCCATCTAGGTTAAGAACTCCCATGATAACCTGGGGTCTGTATTGCAACCCTCTGTCCAATTCTGCTTCCTTTAATTCCTTATTGCTGTTGTTCTCAAACGCTTCCCAAAATTCTGTGTACACAAATTTCCCAGAGTGTGCTCTAGGAAATCTGTCGGAGGATATTGTACCATATAAAAACAAAGATAACTAACATAAAAATAAATCAATATGAATCTGAAATTTTTAATATCCTCACGGATTTTAATGATTCCTATTCAATCTGTGAGGAAATAATATTATTTATATAATAGTACCTTCCACAAAAACTTGGGATAGAAATATTATTCGTTGTTTAAGACTGAAATTTAGGAAATATTCTGAATTCTCTAAATGTTTCTCAGAAAATATTTCTTAGGGTTTTTATTTTTTTTTTAAAGATCCATTTACTTATTTAAGAGAGAGAGAGAGTGCAAGCAGAGGGAAGAGCAGAGGGAGAGGGAGAGAGAATCTCAAAAAGACTCCCTGCTGAGCATGGAGCACAGTGTGGGACTCAATCCCATGACCAGAATTGGACGCCTAAGCAACTAAGCCCCCCAGGTGCCCCAGGGATGCAACTAAGCCCCCCAGGTGCCCCAGGGATAAAATTTTTTATAATTCAAATACATCAGTTTGATGAAATGGGATGGAACTAAACTGAATACAAATAAATGTGATGTTAAGATGAGAATCCTTTCAAAACTAACAACGAATGTGATATATTTTCAAATTTTACATTCCATTGACTAGATAATGAAGGAGATAAAAATTTAGCAGAAAAGGAGAAGAATTCACCTAGTACGTGACCATAACAAACTTATTGTCAACTTTGGCATGAAGTAAGGGACATTTTTGTCTTCTCTTGGGTTAAAGTTTGGCTTGTTGTTACTTTAAGTGTTAATTTCAAACTATAAGGTATAACTTCATTCCAGGTAAATAAGTGGATTATTGGAAGGGCAGCCATATAATACTTGCTTAGTATCTACATTAGTGAACTCACTGGGAGATTCTCTCATCTGTTGAGAATTTCACTTGCTTACTCATGACCTTAACGTTGAGTGTTTAGAAGTGTTAGAGAGGTAGAAATCTTTCTCAAGTGTTTTGAGCGAATAAATGGAGCAGGGAATGGAAAGAATGTCTATGAAATGACTACTACCAGCAAAATATCAGAAGCATGAGACAAGAGCCTGTGAAATGGAATTTTCAGCATTAAGACCAAAGTGCCAAGAAATGCCTTCATGACATTCTGATTCCTATTCCGTTAGCACTGGAAGAGGATTATGGCAATAGAGGTAAGTTCTTGAATCAGAGAGAGAGTAATGTACAAAAAGTATAAAATGTAGGTAACTTTGCCACTGCAGCAGCATTAATGTGGGAGAGTGGTTTTAAAACTGTATTTCAGTAGTGAAGCTCTCTCTTCAAATGAAATCTTACATGTGAGCCCAAGATGTACAACACGCAAAAAAGAGGACTAGCTCTGCTTGAAGTTAGAGGGAAAGGGCTGAGGATTTTAGTGGTGTAGACCCCCTCACACCCTGAGATACAACTAAAGCATTCCCAGGACTCCATGGAGCACAGGGTAAAAACCAATTGGTGTATCGGAAAACTCAACTGTGAGCACTTGAGGGAACAGATTATTTAATTTTTTTGTGGCTTCCCAGCATCATTTTCCCATTTCCCCTTCCTAACAGTACCTCCAAACTCGCAGCATGTATTTTGGATGGATTTGACATCAGTTTTGACTCTGGAAGTGGCCCCTGTTTGGCTTAAGCCAGAGCATTCCATTTCCAGGCCACACTAATTGGTTCAGGATTGAGTACAGGATCCCACTTGGGTCATCAGAGCTGTGAGAATCAATTCCATCCAAGTGGCTGGTTTTTATTTTTTGGTTGTTTTGGTCTTTAATCCTAAAAGCAAAGTGGATTCTCTTTTGTGCTAGATTTGTACCTGAAAGCATAACCCCAGAAGCTGCTGATTGTTTGTTTTTTTTTTTTTAAAGATTTTATTTATTTATTTAACAGAGATAGAGACAGCCAGTGAGAGAGGGAACACAAGCAGGGGAGTGGGAGAGGAAGAAGCAGGCTCATAGCAGAGGAGCCTGATGTGGGGCTCGAACCCAGAACGCCGGGATCACGCCCTGAGCCGAAGGCAGACGCTTAACCGCTATGCCACCCAGGCGCCCCTGCTGATTGTTATATTGTGACAATAATGGAAAAGGCTCCCAAAACGGAGCCAACAATGACGGAAGTGGCACTGAGAACTAGAGACAGTGATCCCAGTGAATTCATCTGGATCAAGAGTTGCCTGATGCCAGCACGACTTCTCATTACATGACAGTAAGTTTCCTTTATTCCTTTTTTTTTTTTTAAAGATGTTATTTTTAAGTAATCTCTACAGCCAACACGGGGCTCGAACCTACAACCCTGAGATCAAGAGTCACACACCCCACCAACTGAGCGAGCCCGGAACCCTTCCTTTATTCTTTAAACCAACTTTTTATTGGGTTTTCTGTTATAACAGGAAAACATTGTAACTGATATCTACTGTATCCTAGCACCTAGAAGAGTACCTAGCATGCAGTGAGTAGCTTGGCAAATATTTGTTGGCTGAAAGAGGTAAGAGCCATTGGTTCTAACTCCAGTTTTTCTCCTAACTGAGAATTCATTTAACTACTCCAGATCTTACATCCTTTGTTTGTAAAACAAAGGAATGCTCAGATTATTTCTGGAAAATCCATTTCTGCTCCAGTACTATGAGTCTCTCTGTGCCCTTATGCAGGTTATTTCTTATATATTTGCTTCTTGGTCAACTTGCAGAGGTTTGAGAGTTAATGCATTGATTCAATTTTGTGCAAGTTTAGCCCTGAGGATTTTTCATTAGCTGTGGGTTAAGGTGGTCCTGTTTCTCCCTCAGCTGACTGCCTGAGTGTGAAATTATGGTGACCCACAGAAGGGAAGCTGTACACTGGAGACTAGGAGCGTAGAATTCATGGGAGTCAAAGCTGGGTTATTACTATTTGCTTAAGAGTTTCCTGCACATCTGTGGAAGGGGATGAGTGTAAGTTCTAATGACTGCAAGAAAAAACTGTATTATTTGAGGATAATTGCAGGGATACATAGAATCCTTAATCAAAATTTTAGAATGCTGTCTGTGAGCTGAATATATTTAGAAATGGAAAGGAGTGCTTTCTTTTAGAAAAAATATAATCCACCTATAAAGTCGCTCCAACTTAAGGTTGACCCTGTCTGAGGTATGTCAAAGCACCATCATCTTTGTGTTGTTGGTTTTTTTTTTTTTTAAGATTTTATTTATTTATTTGACAGAGAGAGAGAAAGAGCACAAGCAGGGGGAGCAGTAGGCAGAAGAAGTAGGCTCCCTGCTCAGCCTTTGGGGCTCGATCCCAGGACCTTTGGGATCATGACCTGAGCTGAAGGCAGATGCTTAACCGACTGAGCCACCCAGGCACCCCATGCCATCATCTTTGGATCTTCAGCAGGTAGGATGGGAGCAGAATCTCTGTCCCTTCTTTATAAGCTTCCATATTTTAGGCTGTCCTCCGTCATGTCATAATCTACAGCAGACTCAACAAGTGAGCCACAGATGCGATTTTAAGTTTTCCAACAGTGACATTAAAAACAAGTAAAAAGAAATAGGTGAAGTGAATTTTAATAATCTATTTTATTTAACCCAATATATCCAAAATATTATCACTTCGACATGTGCTCAATATAAAACGTTACTAATGAGATATTTTGGATTTTTTCTGGTACTACGTCTTAGGAACCTGAAATTATAGCACATTTCAATTCAGACTATAGCATATTTCAAGTGCTCAATAGCCACATAAACTTGTATGGCTCAACAAAGATCTAGAGAATAGTCACTTCCTCCTGAGTTTTGTTTTGTTTTGTTTGGGGTGGGTGGACTTTTAAGTATAAATACAGTCAAATGCTGTAGTTTAAATCTGAGGAGCTGACGTATCTCTTCTCACAAGGGATAAAAGTTTAATATGGGCCAATGCTGGGAAGAGGGAGGGAGTGACAGGAAAGGAAAGAGGGAAAAGCCATGGGCTTGGGAGAACTTGTCCAAACTAGAAAGCCAGGTCTATAAGTTTAGACGTAACACACCACACAATCGGAAGCCACTGGACATGTTCATACAGCGTAAAGACATGGCTGAATTAGCGTTTTAGGTCTTGCAGCCAGTCTACTTGGCTTCTGTATAGTCAATGTGTAGTGAGACAGTATTTCAGGTATTCATCTATTTTCTCTCCCTGTAATTCTTTTTCCCTCTCTCCCTTTAAGCGGATTAGCAGACCCTCTGCTCATTGCCTTAGGGAAGGAATATGGCAAGGTGAAAAACAGAAATGTTCTCTTTGGGTCTTCCAATCCGAAATTGCCTTGGGGCAATTAGGAGAGTGTGTGATATGGGTCACAGGAAGAGAATGTGGAGGCACATGGAAAATGTTTTGAATAAAAATGTGAAGAAGGTAAGTCCAGTGGGCAAGAAGGACAGAAGCAAGAGAGAAAAAGGTGAATAGAGTGAGAAGACAGGGTTTGAGCTCTGCTTCATGGAAAACGGGTCCTCTTCACAAGGCTACCTAGGGAAGAGGCAATACCCCCACGAGAATGTCTGCTGGGCAGGACAGGGAGGCTGGGAAAGATTTCTATGCCCAGGAGTTGCAAAGAAGAAGCAGAGCCTGCAGAACAAGGCACACCACTGTGGTGGGTGCCTCATGGCTGCCAGTGTGGCCCAAGGACACAAGGCCATTTGTCCCTCCCCCACCGGATGATATGACACTGAGCCTCCCAAAGGAGTGTGTTTCAATTTCTCACCATCCCGGCAGGTTGAATATGGTTGCAGAATAGTAATTAGATTGGGCTGTGGAAAACTGTGTAATCTTTACTGCATACCTGAGTTTGTTGGATTGGGATTCAGACTAGCAGGGGTGCTAGCCTGACGTAACAGAGCGCAGTGAGAAAGCCATCGTAAGGCAAGCGATGTTGAGGGCCGTAGCGGCCCTTCCAGAGAGACGAGTAGACAGCGTCAGGTTCTGCTGAGGAGGCAGGATTGGCAGTGTTTGTTGAATGGAGGCAGGGGGCTGAGGAAAGAGGGAAGTTAGGGCCTATCACAGGTTTTTGACCTAGGAAAATAGAAAAATATTTGGAAAAAAAAAAAAAACAATAAAACAAACCACCAAATGCTAGGTACTATTCTAAGCTCTTGACAAATAACTCATTTACTTCCTATAATACCCCTATGACGTAGGTACTATTATTATCATCCCTATTTACATATGATGACCCTGAGTCTTAAAGAGGCCAAGTAGCTTGGAAAGGGCAGAGGCAGGATTTGAACCCAGGCATTCTGGGTTTATAGTGTGGCTCACACACCTCTATCCCTGTCAGGTAACAGACTACACAAAACTCAGCAATGGATGAAAACTGACAGGAAACTTACCAGGAAACTTACCCTGGTTGAGGCAACCTGTATCTCCTGGATACTAAGTAACTTCTGTCCATGCTCTGTGCTTGTCTTTAGTGTACATGTCTTTATTTGTATATTTATCATTTGTCTTTATTTGTATATGTCTTATATATGAATCTCTTTTTAATAAGTTATTATGAACTTCAAATCCAAACACAATGTTCCTGAGTCTGCCTTCTAATAGATTTAACAACTGAGCCATTAAATGCAGAGGCTCCCAATTGCCGTTCCTTAGTCACAAATAAAAGATGGTGTCTGCGATGACTGGCTTCACCCACATGTAGCCTCCTTTGCAGAGCTGATTTGACCCCGGGGGAGTACATGAAAATTCCTCCCCGGATTCAGACCTTTAAGACTCAAGATTCCCTACTAAAATCCTGGGTCCCAACCAGTTCTCACAAAAACTTGAATTCCGATTAAAAAAAAAAAAAAAGATTCCAGTTAAAGGAACAACTCCCCACCATCACTGGCAACATGATTAGCAGAACAGGAAAATACTAGTAGGGCAGCCCAAAGCTGTATGAAGATTTTGAGGGGTGGCGGAGGTCAAAGGCAAGAAGGGAAAATGAGGAAGGTGTTGTAGCTGCAGCCGTGGGGGTGGGGGTGGGGGTGAGCTGCAGGGTTCTGTCCTCAAGCTCTGGCATTAGGGGGATATCCAGGGACCGGGAACCCTTTCACAGTGCACCCATGACTATAATTGAAGCCCTGTTTGCCCAGTCTCCTTGCCCTGGCTCCCAGTCCTTGCTGGCAGGCAATTTTCCCCGATTTAAAAACTGCTGGCTGTCCTGACCTCTTGCTATAGTCCTTTAACTGCCTGGGGTCCCTACTTTTGATCTTCCTAGCTCTGATCTGTTCTACCCATGTTGTTTTCTATTTGATAAGGCTCTTTGATTCCAACTGAATTGCCAAGTCCTTGTTATTTGAAATCATAGAGACAATAAAACTAATAAAGACATGAGGTCTGAAGTGGAGATGATGTGGGAAACAAATATTTAGGGCAAGGCTTTGGGCAAGAAACCTTACTCCTTGATGGCTCAAATTCTCATCCGGAGATAGTAAAAGCATGTTCTCACTGTATAATCTATGCATTGGCCACATCACAGTGTCTGAGCAGTAGGCAGGTTAATGATACCTATTAATATTATTGTTGTTATTGTTACCATTGCTTTGAACCTTTAAATTAGCCTGTGCCTTCCCAAATTCTCCTCAGTATCCTTCACAGATCAACTACTACATGTTATTGGCTGATTAGCAATCAGTTCTAGGTAACATAAGAATCATTTCCTATAGCCAGTAAAAACATGAGCAATTAATCATTTCATGCAGCATTTTTGGGAAGATGTTTCCGTATTTATAATTGATAACATGGTTGTTTTTTCCATCAATCTCTACTTCTATACAGTAAATGTAATGACTATTTATCTAATTCTTTTAATACTCACGTGGCATCATTGTAAAGCTGGCTTTTCATGAATATGCCTCATGTCTCCCCTCACAGACTAACTACATGAGGCAAAACTGTATCTCTTGGTGTTTTGTGCCCCCACAGATCATCCTATTTTGCACATGGTAGGAATTCAAATAAAATCTGTTGACCAACTGGTCCTCTCAAGTAAAGGAGAAAACAAAGCTTTCCTCTCCCTTTCCCAGTGTTCCTAACCTTGTCCAAACCATTTCTGCCTCCACATTCATTCACTGGACCTGGAACTAGAGAGAACCGCAGTATAGGCATGATGTTAAAATGAGAAGATACATTTTATCCTCATCGAACTTACTGTTTATTGTACACTCTCTCCTCATACAATTACTTCTCTACCAGAACTTTCTTTCTCTAGAAAATGAATATTGCTTTCAAAAATTCCACTAAGTGGATACCATGCATTTCTGATTCCTGTAAGAAAACAAAGCCTTAAAATATCTGTTTTGCACCATCTTATTTTGTAGATTATTTCTAAGAATATTAGGCCACAGATCGCACACAGAATCTTTCCATGAGATGGGATCTATGAATCAAACTACAAAACTCTTCTAATACTCAATAACTCTGTCTCTTGTCTCTGGAGCAGTCTACTATCATATCTTTTAAAACTGTCTCATAACACATACTTTTGATCAAGTTGTGCCTACACATTTCCTCTTACTTTTAAAATGAAATGGAAAGGTATTTTAATATTGCAAATACATTTAATTTTTTCATAACATATACATATAAAAATCACTAAATAGGAAAACAGCAGTTACTTAACAATGAGAACGAAAGTCAAAGCCATATAAAAACTCTAATACTTGGAATGCATAGGGGACTATGAACTATTATATTTTCAGGTTGATAGTGATTCAGGAATCTCTTTTTGTTGGGTAAGTTTTCATTGGAGAAATGCTATCAAAAATATCTTTCTCCCTTGAAAATATGCTAAATATAAGTGAATCTTCCTTTGATAACTAAAGATTTTGCTATGCCTCTGAATATAACCAGAATATTAATAGAATTTTTGAAAATGTAGAGAGTGTAGGAGATCAAATGAACATATAATGGTATCAGGTTGCTATTGTTTCCAGTAAATGCCTCATGTAGTTTGCTTTCTTTTAATTATCACCAGTGGAGGTCTGGAAATAAGGAGTGAAAAAAATGGACATTTCTGTTGGACTGTAGGTGACTGAGATTTTTACAAAATATTCAAACTATATATATATATATATATATATGTTTTCTAGTAGATAAGTATTTAATAATTATCTAAATTAGAATCATTTTTCAGGACTCTGGGCCTATTAGACATACTTTTTAGTAAAATACTTCAAGATCTTTATTAACCACTTTAATTCAGACAATTATAACCTCCATCTTAATATTCAAAAACAGTTATAAAAGGCTTGAAAAGAAAAAGATTTTCAGTATGCTTTGAACTCTTATTTTATATACTCTCTTTTCTCATTAAATCTAGTTTAAAAAAATTCTTCTTAGCTAGTTAAACAGTGAATTATCCAATTCTCCAGATAAGAAAAAAGCTATTTGAACTTCTAACATATCTCCTAATCTTCAAAGCTTTGGAATTTGTTATTTTCAGGTAGCTTTCTGCCAACCTTGTTTTAGATGGAATCTCATTTCTTTTAAAGTGTCTACCACTGGTTTCTAACAGAAAAAGAAAAGCGAAAAAACTTGCCGATAACCAAAGTCTCAAAATGAAGTCGTGTGTAGTAGTGTTCGTTTGTTTGTTTGTTTTCCCATAAAAGTGTTTATTGGGCCACAATATTGACAGCACCCTGACTGCATCCGCGAAGGACTAAATAGAGTGTGGGGTACAGGGCCACTAGTCTCCTTGCAAAACTGGTCATAGGAGAACATGGATTACGGAGAGATAGTCTTCCTCCCACCCCACAGTCATCAAGTGTCAAGAGTAATTAACTAAGTGAAATAAAGCCAGATGAGAAAGACAAATACTGGGCAGTGTCACTCACACACGGAGTCTAAAAAAAAAAAAAAAAAAGCAACAACAACAACAAAATCAAACTCATAGAAACAGAGAATAGAAAAGTGGTTGGCAGAGTCAGCAGGGTAGGGAAAATATGGAGAGGGTGGTAAAAGGGAACAAACTCTCCTCTATAAGATAAATAAGTTCTGAGGATCTAATATAAAAAGTGGTGATGACAGTTGATAACACTGAATTGCATAACTGAAATTTGCTAAGAGAGTAGATTTAAATATTTCTATCTCTCTGTCTCTCTCAGTCTCTCTACCTATTATCTATCTATCTATCTATCTATCTATCTATCTAGTGATGGATGTATTAATTAAATAGCTGGGGGAATTCTTTCACAATGTACACATATCACAAATTACAATGATATACGTTTTAAATATCTTACAATTTTATATGTTAATTATACCTCAATAAAGCTGAAATTTAGAAGACCAATAATTAAGAATGGAAGAATGACACCCATATTCATTTGCAGGGAGATAGATTTTTATAATTAAGGAGGTAAAAGTTAATAACATGGTTATAGTAAGTAATTTCTATAGTGTAAAAAAAATCTGAAATATATAAAGAAGAATATAAAGAGTTTTCTTAATAACACAACCCCAAAAGACTATCTAAACATTGTGTTGTGTCTCTTTCCAGATTCTTCTAGGGATGTCTAAACAAATATTCTTTAAAAGAATCATAATACCAATATTATTTTGAAAACTGCTTTTTACTTAATATAGTATTGCTCTTGTTCTAAAAATAAAAATAGAGCCAATTATATGCATGACAATCCCATATATAGATAATACATGATTTATTTAACTAATTCTTTATTGATTGGCATTTAGATTGCTTCCAGACCTTTGCTCTTATAAACTCTGTGATGAAGAACACTGTACATCATGCAATTGTGGAATTATTTCAGGATGCATTCCTAGAAGTGGTAATGTTGTATCAAAGGACATGTGTAATTTGGATCTTGGTGCATATTTATAAACTGCATTTCTACATGTATCATATTATTCTTCACCCATGTTATATGAAAATGTCTGTTTTATCAACATTACTTATTTTAATAACTATTATAACTCACTTTCATTTGCCCTATGGAATTGAGTTTTAACTTGATTTTTACTACTAGTGAGGTTGAACATATTTTCATGTGTTTATTGGCCATTTTAACCTTTTTCTGTCTCTCAGTTTCCTAATGTGTTATTTTTTTTTCCTTCCTTCTTTTTACTACTTTACTACAATAAGAGTTTTTCATGATTTTCATTCCATTTAGTAGGTGTGTTATCAGATGTTCAGTGACAAGCGTGGGCTGGTGATCTAAATCTGAGAGGTGCAGCCCATGAGAGGTATTTAAAGTTCAGGAACAGATGTGAGCACCTCTGAGGAGAGTAGAAAACAAGGAGAAATGGGTCCAAGACAGAATCTGGGAAAAATGTAACACTGGGAAGTTGGGCAAAGGAAGAAAGATCAGCAAAAACAAAACAAAACAACCCCCCCCCCCCAAAACTGTTAATAAGCCAGGAAGAATGCCAAAAGAATGTAGTGTCACAATAAAAGAGACTGTATCAAAATGGAGAAAGTGGTTGATGACATGTAAATCTGCTAAGAGGCCTAAAATATGTCTGTAGGGTTTGATTGTCTGAAAATCACTGGTGACCTCAATCAAAGCAGCTCTTTCTAGTAGAAGGCGGGGGTGGTAATGTTGCAGAATTCAACCTGGAGTGGGTTTCTGAGTGAACTGGATTGCAAATGGTGGATGTAACATGCATCAACACTTTTTTCAAGTAGTAAGTCTGTGAGAGTGGAACACAGAGACTGGGAAGTTGCTGGAGGGAGAGTCTGAGTCAAGTTTGGAGACACCAGCTCATGTTGATAGAGATGATCTAGTAGAGGAAAAGCTGAATTGAAGGAGAATGATGAGAAAGACGAAGGAGGTAATTTTTTAAAGAAGTAAAAGGTGATGGGTTCTAGCAAAAGTGTTGACTCTTCTGAATATCTCTGGCCAAGGTCACCAATGTCCTTCAGACCAATTCTCATCATACTAGATAACACAATTGACCACTTACTCCTTCGGCTCCTCAACTTTGGTGACACCTGTCTCTCCTGGTTCTTATTTATCCTGAGTGTATCTTCTAACCCCTTTTGGGGCCATCTCTTCCCTGCCCACCTATTCTTTGTGCATTTCAGGATCCCATCTCTGGTTCATATTTCTTCTCATTTTGTATCCTCTCCCTAAGTGATCTCTTTTAGTCTTATGGGCAAACTATTATTGATAAATCAATGGCACATGCATTCAACCTAATTCTAAGCCTGGTATACTTTATATCCAATCACTTGACGGATACCTTCACCTACATGTCCCATGGGTACTTGAGACTCAAGTCTCCCAATCTGAACTCATCATACTCACTTCACTTTAAGATTTTTCTATCTTCTATTCTCTAAGTTAACAGCATTGTCAACTACTAGCTGCCATACCCACATGCTGGTCATATCCTACTCCTTCCCCTCCCTCCCTACTCATGTATAAGGCTTAACCATATTTAATTGATTTGAAGGAATCATTACAGAGGAAAGAGTTGAAGATAAAGGAGAATTGACTTTCTTTTTGAAGAAGTAAGATTGTCCACGTGCATAGTGATAAAAAACATGTTTGGGATGAGATAGCTGGGGGTAAATGAAGGTTTAATATTGTCAAGGAGACTGAAAGGAGAGCTGTGTAGGAAAATACAATAGACACTGTTGATATTGCATTGGGAAAAATGAATAAAGAGACTACTTATTTATATTCTTATGACATCAGTAACAAAATAAAAAATGAGTATTCTCATCTGGTAATTTCTAAAGTTCACTGGAAACTTTCTGAGGATGGATTACAGGTGAAACCAATTATAGTCTTTGGACTCTGCCTTATTGCACAGGTTGTCAGTCTCGAAGACAGAAAGCAAGCTCAGAGGTGGCATCAGTGCTATCTATTGGAAAGGCAAGTAGTTTAATTTCTCAGGTATCAGTAGGTTTACTTGCCTGAAATATCCCTTTTCTCATGTTTGTTGATGCCCTAAATTTGCCTAAAGGAAAAATGCTTGAATTCAGAGATAAGGTTCACAAATGAGAAAGTAGTTAGCAAGAATTTGAACCGTTTAAAAGTTATTTTTTGAAAATAAATGGAGTCAAAATTTTCCTAACTTCTAACTTATTAAATTATGTTAAATAGAGAAGCATTAGCTAAGTGTATACAAGTCGAGTCTGTTCATGAGAAAAGCAAGAAAAACAATTACTGATTGTCATTTTCATTTTACAGTGCAATGTGTGGGTTTCCTTCCCAAAAATTCTCAGAAGTGCATCAAATTATGAGGAAGCGAAAACAACATTAATACTTACCATGCAGGTTTGAGAACAATAGTTTGCCAATATTCATTCCAGTATTTTCTGCATCACAGACCCATCACCAAGAACCATTTGATAGGTCACAAATACCAGCTTTTTTTCAAAGAAAATGTTTGCTCCAATCTTTTTGATCAAAAGTCAACAAAAGGATACATAAAACATCGATATTTGAAATTATTAAAGTATCTGGCCAACCTAAGCTTCTTGTCCATACCCACTACTCAAATATTAGTTCAAAGTTAAAATAAACTGGGGGAAAATTCAGTTTCAATTGCAAAAAAATTTGTCTAGTTGCCTACTAGATGTACTTGTTGGTACCTGTTGTTCTCATGACTGCAGAGAACAGGGCCTCCCATATTTTACTGCATCTTCATTGTCTTGGCTCTACACAAAAATGCCAGCCTGGGTCCAAAGCACAGTCATGTCTATCTTGACACAAAATCTCAAAAATGGCAAATGTGACGTAGTGTGAAAAACATTAAATAACTGAAGATTTATTGGTGGATAATTCAATAATTATAAGAATGGAAGTGATAAAAATGAGTACGATGAAGTCACTCTTGCAATAATGATCCAGCTATCTACCTCAGTAAGAAAGGCACTGGCACTATTCTTAAAGGGGATAAATTTGCACTTGAGCTGGAAGCTTTGTTAGGAAGATTTAAAAACTTGAGATGGGGTTGTCTATACTATTCCATGACAATAAGCACCAAAGAACAAGGGCTAATGTACAGCTAGAGATAAGACGTATTTACCACCACTCTTTCCTACCATCATACAGGATATTGAGAAGAGAGTGTCCAGAATACACTGCTTTCAGGGTGGGGCTCTTGGCCTTGAGGTGAGGGAGAGTG
The DNA here is from genome assembly GCF_023065955.2 of Ursus arctos. Taxonomy (NCBI): domain Eukaryota; kingdom Metazoa; phylum Chordata; class Mammalia; order Carnivora; family Ursidae; genus Ursus; species Ursus arctos. Next base: position 45,844,476 of record NW_026622797.1, on the reverse strand, counting down.
AAGCAGACACCAGATCCCACAGGACAGAGCAGAGATTCAGATCTACAGAAGACAAGGGAGAGACCTTCTTCCTAGAAACAGGGCAGCAGATGTAATTCTAGCTTCTGGAACCGGGATATTTACTTATTTATTTATTTTTATTAGGCAGGGGTTTGATCGAAGGAATAAATTGCTGAATCTAGGGAACAGACAGGACTGACCAAACAGCCAATGAGGCCAAGCCACCATTAGGCCAAAGCACCATTAGACCAAGCTGCCATTAGACCCGAGAATTCCCAAGGACCTGGGAGATAGCGTAGTGGGAAACAGAGCCAGGCAGAACAAGCAGTTTCTTTTCTGGTCAGTGTCCACGTCAGTGTATTCCTTCATGAGTTCCAGGTCACTAGTTCCAGAAAATGTGGCTTTCTTGGCCATCTCTCCTGGAACTATGTGTATTACCCGCCTCCCCTTTTCCAGTTCTCATGATACAAGTCTCTACAGACACAGTTATTTAATGAATAGGGAAAAAATCTCCACTTCATAAAACTTCATCATCTCTCCTTGTGTACAGACACACAGCAGTAAGTTTGTATACACACACAAGTCCTGAGCTTTCTACCAGATAATCAATCATGAATGTCCACTTTTCTCAATCACATTCACTATATCTTTGACCTTGTGTGTTGTCTGTGGTTCAGATACTCACACCACCTCCAAGTTCTCAGGTAGCTTTCAATGCCAAGGTACGCAGCTTTCCACTCCTCCACAATCCAGATGTGTGGGCTCACTCAACTCTCAAGGCAAGGCTTTGACACAGAATGTGTTCTTATTCTTGGAGTGAGAAGTACTCATAGAGAAAAGGATAAGAAGGAAGCCTGCTCAGATCTGCTTCAGCTTTTCTCTGACCTTGCTGCTCTTCCTCAATGCTCAGGGGAATAGAAAATAAATAAGAAGAATGGAAACAGTATACATTCCCTAACATTTTTAAAAACAGCACTTCAAAACTTAAAAAAAAAAATTCATTCTAGGGGCACCTGGCTGGCTCAGTCGGTTAAGAGTCCAACTCTTGATTTCAGCTCAGATCATGATCTCAGGGTTGTGAGATCAAGCCCTGAGTCAGGTTCCATGCTGGGTGTGGAGCCTGTTTAAGATTCTCTGTTCAACTCTGTCACTCACCCCCCAACCAAAAACTTCATTCTAACCCAACAACAAGAAGAAACATGTCTGAAACAATATAAGCTTTGCTCTGAGCAATTATTTGCCTTTTCCCAAAGTATAAACTAAGGGATGCCCACAGGTAGTTGTTTGTCAAGTGATGATTCAAGGAATGAGGGATTGGGCCATTTCATGCAATTATGGTTGACCTTCGAACAACACAGGTTTGAACTATGCAGGTCCACTTACATGCAAATTGTCTTCAATAAATACAGCACAGTACTGTAAATGTATTTTCTCTTCCTTATGATTTTCTTTTCTCTAGCTTACTTTATTGTAAGAACATAGTGTATAACACATATAATATACAGAATATAAAGTTAACCAATTGTTTATGTCTTCATTAAGGCTTCTGGTCATCAGTAGGCTATTAGTAGTTAAGCTTTGGGAGAGTCAACAGTTATGAGTGGATTTTTGACTACATGGGGATTGACGTCCTTAAGGTCTGCATTGTTCAAAGGTCATTTCTTTGGGTAACAAGTACTGAGGGCAGTAGTTAAAAAGTTATTAGTGTGCTAAGGATTATTTTATTCTCCACTGTTAACACGTTAGCTCAAATACGTTAAGGAGGGGCCGGGCATTAAGGGTGGAAACACAGGACAGATGGGGTTTGATGAGTAACAGTGATGAGGGTGGTGCTCAAGGCAGTTCCTGGTTTGGATGAAGCCCCACGTTGGATGAGAACTGACCACCTAGGATCACTGAAAATGCCCCCACAGGCCTCATTCCAGTTCTCCAGTATCTCGAGTTGCAGAACTTGCGGTCTAAGGGTTGAGGATTTTACGGGCTATTAGACTGCTACCTTCCAACACTTAACATTATATGATTCTAAAATTTCATTAGTTGCTTTCTAAAACTTTTACCTAAACTATACCAACTAGTCACACTTCAGAAAGGAAAATAGATTCATTGAATGTTTATGTATCAAGCATGGTATTAGGCAATGTTATTATCTTATATAACCCAAATCCTGTGACGAAGGTGTTATCTTCCTATTTTATAGGTGAAAATAGACTCACTGCAATTAACCACCTTACCTAGTATCTCACAGCTCTATGTAACAAAGCTTGGAAGTCTAATTCCAAAGCTCATGCTCTATCACATCATGACACTGCTCTAAAAAGCACATTATTTACATACCACCCATCAAAACAGGGACATATCAAAGGAAACAGACATGGATGGCTCTAGAGAGGTCCATGAGCTTCTGATAAAGCAAAATTTGAGTGGTTATGTGATTTCTCGGAAGGGACTGTTTAGAATTTTCATTGAATTCCCAAAGGGTAAGCCATAAAATTAGAAAAACCATTGCACTCAATGAATTTAGAAAGTAACAGCCATATTCCCCTTCAGATCCACCATATGGCACCCTGAGCTTATTCCCAACATACTCAATTTTCTCCAGTGATTGGAACAAGGCTGGAAACCTTAGAAAGAAGAAGATTAAATAATAATGAAATATATGAGAATCCATTTAGCTATGTGTGCTGTTTGGCGGCTCTCCATATAATTTCTGGCTATCAGTACACCCCGGGGGCTACTGTAGGTTCGTTAATATAATTTTAGACTGGGAGATCCTTAGAGATCATAGAGCCTGATTCCCTCAGTTTACAGATGACAAAACCAAGACCCAGAGGGCTAGAGTGACTCATACATTGTCACATAACCTTTCACTGGCTTGATAATAAACTTAATATTTACCTGGCAGTCACTTTGAGCCATCATCTGTACTTCCATGGTCAGTCAAGGGAAGGAGAAAACGTAGGGCTCATGCTCAAATTGCCCCTTCTAGTTCTAATATTGATCTAGCATAACCAAATACTATTTAGTTTTTGAGTTCTAATCAGATTTGCTATGGTGGCACCCCAACCGTCTGGCACCAATGTGGTCTGCAGACAATGTCAGGAAAAGTTGACATGAGGCTGAAGATTCTTGTATTCTGAATTAGTAAACCAAAAAGAAAAAAATACAAAACAAAAAACCCAAAACAAAAACAAGATGCACTTCTCAAATGCAACTTAATGAGGCAGACTGTGGCAATTTTGCTAATATAAGCCAAGTTATAATGATAAAATCAGTAATTTAATTAGTCTGTTGTAAATGAAAACATTTTATCTACACCATTATTTGAAAGCATTATGATTCTATTGATTACTTTCTCAGTGAAAATCTATGAAACTTTTAAGTCTATTTAAAAATCTTTAGACTTTGTGTTAAGAAGAAACTGCTAAAATAAACTGCATTTCTTGACTGCATTACAAAGTTTCACTTTAGCTCAATTTGATGCATGCTCTTGGTCATTTAACATGATCCCTGCGGTACTGAAATAAATCAGGTATTTGAAATAAAAACATGTAGAAAAGTTCACTTAAATTAACAAACCTGCAAGAGACCACATGCACAACAGAGATGGGGACCAAGTAAGTTCTACACAACGTGAGCTTGGGCAAATCACTTAGCCTCTCTGTATCTTAGTTTTTCTTCCTGCAAAATGTTGAAGTCTGTGTGATTTTTAAGGGTTGCCCCAGCTCTCAGATTTCAAGTTTGATTCTATCACAACATTTGTATCCCTCAATATCAGGTTAAGAAGCTTATGTTCATTATAGGGGAGAAAGAGTTAACCATGTGACATCTGAACTAGATTAACAAGAATGAGTTGTTAAGAATTAACAATGATCACAAAGAAATTGGGGATTAGAAAAATTAAATGTATTTTAGTTGAGATACTGTATTTAAGGAAAAAAAGGTTCTAAGTAGCCTTATTAAAACAATTTATTGTAGAATCTTAGAAACAGAAAGGAATCTTAGAGGTCATCGCTCAATGCAACTCACAATGGAAGTTTCCTCACCAGTGCCTGTCATTTCCTGGTCCCCTTCTGCTATAATTTTTGGAGCTCTTAAAACAAAATAGGGGAGACGAAGCATATAGACAATAAATTAGTATCTAAACTGGTAAAGAGCTATCGAAGTCAGATAGCTCTTAATATAATTTCCCTGGACGAACAGATAATCTAAATTATAAATATAATTAATCCAGGTCTTTGGGAGGCTTAACTTCAACAAGTATATATTTTATATTTAAAAACCAATTATAACTTCAAATTAAAGCAAAAATCTAATTAACATATTGCTGACTCATTATCTCTTTTCCTACAGTTGTATTTTAATTTTCTTTTTCAGTTTCACTAAATTTTGCCCCTCATTGTTGCAGATAATATCCTCCTATAAACAGGAGGCAATGTATACATGCAATATGAAGTCTCAATTAGTCTTCTTTCTGCCTTAAACTGAACATTTATCTTAAGAGACATCTTTTGTCATTTTTCTCCTCTTCTCCTACTTCAGAGGATTCTAACATGAATCCTACACTTTCCACACCCCATCTGATTCCCACCTGCCCACAAGAAGACCTTGCTCTGTTAAGTCCTCTCTTTCTCAAATCTCCCACCTTTCCTGGTGGCATATAAATAGGTCCTCAACATTTAAAAAAAGCAGGAAAATGTCAGAGTGTTAGATCATGGATGATACTGGTGAGCCACTCAACCAGTCATATTTGGAATGCATACTAATGCTACATTTCTTTGAATATATTTTAATTTTTTGAACCTATTTATCATAGCTTCTTTTGTTTTTTTGAAGATTTACTTATTTATCTGAGAGACAGAAAGAAAGAGAGAGAGGGAGAGAGAGCGCATTCGCAGGGGCAGGGGTAGAAGGAGAGGGAAAGAGAAGCTTCAAGCGAACTGCCCTCTGAGCACCGAGCCTTGACGCAGGGCTGGATCCCAGGAACCTGAGATCACGACCTGAGCTGAAATCAAGAGCAGGCTGCTTAACCGACCGAGCCATCCAGGTGCCCCTACCACGGGTTCTTCAAAGTCTTTGTCTGCTAAAGTCTACATCTGGGTCACGTAGGAGTTTCTATTGACTTTTTTTTTTTTTTAACCACAGGCCACATTTTCCTGTTTCGTTACACACATAGTAATTTTGGTTGAATACTAAATGTGGTACATGATAAAAGATGCAGGTTCTAGAGGCTGTTTTCTCCCTCCGAGGAGTGCTGATCTTATTCTAGCAGGCAGTTAAATTGCTGGCTGATCACCCTGGCACTGTGTGGGTTGGTTTACACATTTAGGGCAGATCTGTAGAAAGCTCAAGGTGTTTCTCTATGCCCTCTAACCGGACAAGACAACTTTGAAGCATCTTCCTTTTGAATCTTATCACGTCTGCTTTTAAGCTTTGAAGAGCAGGGTATGATCCTAACTACAAAAGTTGGCCTTTCTAGTCTTGCTTCAGATGTTGAGGATGATAACAGGATGTGAAGAAGGTATTAACATGGCTAGAATGGAAAATCAAAGTCTCCACAGTGCTGTTCCATTCTCAACCCCGTAGCTGTCACTCCCTGCTAAGCCTCAGGGGGTTTCACCCCGAGCCCAGCTCTCAGCCACGGATCCATGTAGGACTTTCACAGGGACCTCTGGGACTCCCTTGGGAGCATGCATAGGACAGTACAATTACTGAAATGACATTTGATCAATGAGCTGAATAAAGTGAAGGAGCAAGGCATGTAGATATCTGTGGGAAGAACATTCCAGGAACAGGAAACAGCAAGTCCAAAAGCCTTATAATGTGAATTTTAGGCCCTGTAGGGTGGCATGAACTAAGAGTTGGAGAAGGGACAGAGACTTAGCAGGAGTTGGAGAGGGGTGAGAGCAGCCTTGCAAGCCACAGCAAGGATGTGATGTTTACTCTAAGCAAAATGGCCAGCCCTTGGAGGATTCTGAGTAGAGTAGTGACATGGTCAAACGGGGTGCTGCACTGAGAATTAACTGCAGTGGAATAAGCGCAAAGGAAGAATACTGAAATAATGTAGGTGAGAGAACGCTGTGGCAAGAACAAGGGTAATAATGGCAGAGAAGGTGTGAAGTGGTTAGATGTATTTTCAAGATGGAGTCAACAGGTAATCCTAATGGCTTAGATGTGGAGTTTGAGTGAAAGAAGTTTCCGCCTGGCAATCGGAAGGACGACATCACCACCTACTGAAATGGGAAAAAAATACTGAAAGAGAATTAACAGAAAAATCAGGATTGGTTTTGGATCAGGATCTTTACATTTGACATACTTATTAGAATCTAAGTGATATAGTCTATTGTATCTGAGTCTAGAGCTCCAGGACTAGGTATGGGTGGGAATTATCAACCTATTGATGGTATTGAAAGGCATAAGACTGCAATAAATCATCAGAGGAGAAGAGAAAACAGTTGAGGTCTGATGTCTGAGCACTTCAAATTAAGTGGTTGGGGACATGAGGGGGAATAAGCAAGACTGAGAAAGAGTAGCCAGTGAGGAAGATGGAAACCTAAGAAAGTATGGTTTCCTGAAAGCCAAGTGCAAACAAAAAGTGTTCCAAAGAAAAATGGATTAACTGTGTCAAATACCGAAAGGTCAAGTTGGATGAAGAATGAGAACTGACCACTGTATGTGCAATGTGGAGTTACCAGTGACCCTGAAAGAGCAGTTTCAGGGGAGCGATGTGGCTAAAGCTTGATTGGAGAGAGTCCAAGATAGGAGAGAAGAACTGCAGATAGAGTACTGACAACTGTTTAGAGAAGTTCTGCCCTAAAGGGGAGCAGAAAAACTAGACTGTAGCTGGAAGGAAGGTAGGGTGAAGAAAAAACAAATTCTATATGGGAGAAATAACATGTTTACATGCTGTAGGAATGATTTAGTAGAGGCCATTTTGATGGTGCAGGATAAGGAGGGGAGAATTGGTAGAGCAGTGGTCATGAGTAAGTACAAGGGATCGGATCGAGGGACCAAATAGTGGGCTTAGATATGATTGTGGGGGTTCACTCAGAGTAATGGGGGAGACAGAGAATGTGGGCACAGAGGCTGACGGCAGGTGGTTCTGTTGGTGGACTCTTAAGAAATTCTCTTCTCATTGCTACTGTTTTTAATGAAATAGAAAGCAAGGAGAGCAGCTGAGAGACAGTATGGAGGATATGTGGAGGTTTCAGAAGAGAAGGTGATGGATGGCCTAGAAAAGTACAGCACAGCTGCTGGGCAGCACTAATGACCCCTTGAGGTTAATGATCATGAATTAAAAGTGAGACCAGTCAGCACGGCTGTGTGTTTTTCTCTAGAAATACTGGGCTGCAAGCAAGCAGTCCCCACATAGATGGAGTTGGATTTAGTTACTGATGGATTTGAGGGTATAAGCAAGGGAGTCATTTTAATGAAGGACTACACAATTAAGCCGGTAGGAGGGAATTAAAGCGGTAAGGGCAAGGGCAGTGAGAAGGTAGTGGATCAACGGACTGTAAGTTTCAGTGAGTTGCTGGAAATGGAGTAATGAAAGGGGCAAGATGAAAAGACATGTAATATAGCTGTAGATGCAATACTTGACAATAGGATTATGAGGGGGATGTGGTAACTGATAATGAAAATTACCAATTCTCTTAGGAGTGCCCTTAGGAGTGGTTGCAGCATGGTGAAGGACAAGATCGGCTCAAACAGTTCCTTCTACGGATACCTTTCCTGACGTCATCTTTCCTCCCCTCTTACCTTCTAGGTCTCATGACTCTTTACCTGCAATTCTTTATGACTCTCTTCTACTTTCGACCTATAGTTATTCAATAGCCATATTTTTGAGTATAAGCTCCTTGAAAGTGTCAGAGTTATCTTTGCACCTAATGGTCCCCCGCCTACAGAATTACACATAATATATACCAAACCAATATACATATAATTATATAAATAAATCAGAAGAACAACAGCCGGAGTTTACATTATCTCTTTGGGCCTGGTGTTCTCTCAAGTGCCTTATATAATGCTACTAAACGAGAACACACTCTTGCCGATACTTGATGCTTATAATACATGTACAGAAACTGAGGAGAGAGAATGATTTCACTGACTCACATGGAGGATCATGCTTGAGTCAGCAGATGTGCACGGGGAGCCCATGCCAACCAGGTGGCTCCCAACTGAAGCAAGGTCAGGGTTTTAACAGTGTAGGGTAGGTGTCAGCAAACTTTCTGTGTAAAAGGCCAGATAGTAAATATTTCCAGTTTTGTGGCTGTCTGGACTCTGTAGCAACTGGTCACCTCTGCCACTGTAGCATGGAAGCAGCCACAGCCAGTACAGGAACAAAGAAGTATGGCTGTGTTCCAGTAAAATTTTACCTATAGACACTGAAATTTGAATTTCCTATAGTTTTCAGGTGTCATGATATGTTCTTTTTCTCTTGATTTTTTTTTTCAACCATTTAAAAGTATAAATGGTTGTACAAAACCTAGTGCCAGGTCTTTGACCCAAAGGCCATAGTTTGCTGACTTCTGGGATAGAGAAGAGAGTCTTTGTGGTTTTGGGTTAGACATCGGTTTTCAATGTTAGTGGAAATTCAGGTTGGGCATCTTTCCTGTTTTCATGGCCCTTGCTTTGGGGTCATTGTTATAATCCCAGAACCATCTGAAAAATATTTTCTGAGAATTGTTTATTGACTAGTCAAAAATTCACAGGGTTAGGAAGGTATATCACCAAAAAGAAAGAAAAGGTAGCAAACAGAGAAAGCAAGTTGGGGAACTGGAGACTCTCTATCATGGTTACTTTAGTACTTTCAGAAAACCGAAAATTAGAGAAATTAAGTCATTTTCTGAAGACTACACATCTCAAAAGTGACAGAGTTGGGATCAGAACTGTAGACCTACGGGGTCCTCATTTCTTTGGCCATCCTATGGTACAATATGATGCAAGTCATATTAACAATTAATGCCTCGCACACAGAATGTTCCGTATGTATTTATTAGTTGAATGAATTAATACTTAAGTATTGGCATGGTGACAGAATAAGGGCTCAGTACCATCTTAACCAAAGGGTAACTCATGTGTTTATGCAAGACAAGGATGCTCTTCTGGCGAGCCATTAAAAAGCAAAAAGCACTCTTTCTGTACTAGTACAAATTCCATTTGGGTAAATGAGCCCATGATCTGCCATAGCTAAATCTCCAAAAGCTGTGAGAGTGAAGAGGGAAAAAAATCTCTCAGAGATTGGTGAAAGTTTCCAGGTGAAACACATCAAACGACCTCATCACTGCTTTTTCGTTTCTTCTATCCAGCCCAAATTTCATAAAATATAGTGCAATTTCTACAGCTAAGATTGGGGTCTAATGGGCACAAAAAGGCCTATTTTCTAAGCACCTACATTTGTTCCCTCCTTCTGATTTGATCCACTTAGCTCAGTTTTGAGGAAGTACTTGCTCTTTCTCCATCCCTCTATTTATGTAAGGAAGTAATGAAATGGACCAATGTTCACTATGGGTGAGTTTAGATATTGTTGGAAGACATTATGATCCTTTGGCTGCATTAGGATAAATCTCCAGTTAAAGGAGTTACCCTCTAAAGGGAAGGGTCCATTTGGCAAAGAATGAGCATCAGTGAGACCTATTTGGGCTTTACCTTTTTCTCAGTTTGATTTTCCTTTATGTCAAGGGAAAGTATATAGTCAGAATGTTTTTGATGTTTTATTTTGTTTTAAGACCAAGTAGAAAGATATAAAGAAATCCACAAAATTCACAGTTTTTCATCTTGAGGTTGCAAATATTTGCAGAATTCTTTCCATCCCTAATAACGATGACACATTATTAATTTTTAATTCTTGATTTAATTCTTTTTAAAATTCTGTAACCCAGGGGTGGCTCTCCTTGGTTACAGTATCAATAGAGCATTGACTGTCAATAGTAGATAAGTAATAAGCAGGACTAGGAAAAAGGGGGGAATGAATTATGTTTCTTTTGCTTCTTTCCAGTAGGAAATACCCAGCTGCTTGCATCAGCAGTTATACAAACAGTAACAGTAATTATAACAATAATAAAACCCTATTTGTATAAATGCAAATCTCAGTGTTTTTTATTCTCCTTTCCTTTTTGGTGTTGCAATTTTATCATTTCTATCTGCTGAATAAACGGATACATTCCTGGGTTATGATGTTAGCTGCACAAAATATTTCATAGGCAAAGGAAAGAGGGAAGAGTTCTTGATAAGGGAATTCATTCTAAACTGCTCCATGCGTGAGTACATATGTGGAAATTTTACTGACTTCAGGAAAAGCCAAATGCAGATATTATTTAAGGATGTTTTAAAAGGGTTAGTTTCAGGAGTTTATTTCTATATCCCTTCTGGAGCAAAGATGCTCTCATTAAAGGTTGTCTTGTCCAGGTAACAGTTTTAATTACAAAAGAACAAAATGATGACTTTTTTTTCCCCACTCTCATGTTTTAAAATACATTTTTAAATCCCCCAAACATGAAAAGGTCACCCTAATTATCAGTGATGAGAGAGCATCGTGGTTCTCATTTCTTACTTTTGGTGAAGGCCACCGGGGATGGGCTTCCAGGCAGGCAGGTTAGCAGGAGAAACAAAAGATGATCAAACACAGCCACCCATGACTGACAGCTGCTTCCAGACTCTGGGGTTAAGTCATGAGGGAGGAGATCCCGAGCGGCAAGGGGGCAGGTTTACATGTGCTCCTCAATTATTCTTATGAGATTTATATAGCTCCATAAATGCACACTGTGCTGTAATAAAAAAATACATCAAAATCAATAGCAATCCTTGCTGTTCAGTTCTACTTCTTGAATTTGAATGTAGGCAATTTAAAGCATTATTCTTTTTCTTGTCATTATTACTAATTTCTCTGCCTAAGGGTTGCGTTTTCTGCATAATTTTGCTTACAAATTCAACAGCCTTACAAGGTTTGAGCCAAAATGAACAGCAAAATTTCTCCCCGATATACAGTAAAATAGAACAAACTCAACTAAAAATTGAGGTGAATTTAGCAATTTAGGAGGAATGTGAGGCCTTTTTATATTCGTTTAAAAAATACTGATATTTCAGTATTCTTTAAAAATCCCGTGAAGCGTGAGACCATGAACTCTTATAACAAATGGCCAACATTTTAATTGTTCATCAGCTGTATTCAGATTCCTGAGTACCAATTTCCACTGGACGGCTAAAGGCTGTTGGCAGAGAGGGCAGAAAAAACACACAGTTGAGGTACAGATGAAATGGACAGGCAATGATAAGAACCCCTGAGTGAATCTACATTTTAAAGGACAAGGGCTAGAAAAACATACTTTTCTCTTTGCATAAAATTTCATGCACACATGCAGATCTCAAAGGATTCCTTTTGAAAACCAGATGGAAATGTGTTCTCCACATCAAATGACAGAATGCAGCTAACAAGATCAGTTTATCAGTAATTCAGCACTCAGGAAAACCTCCAAAGCTTAATAAAGACTCGAGCCCTACAACAAGAATAACCTCTTTTCATTCTGTTTCTACTTTACTGCATCAATTCCATTTAGAGAAATAGGCAGTGTACCATAGGACTGCTAATCAATACCAGACAGATTCTAATGACAAGAAATCATCTATTTCTTTAGTTTCATAATTAGACAAAGAAATCCGGAGCTACTTAAGTATGTTAAAACTTCAGGATTATTCCAAGTCCCTATCTCCTTGCAAGAAAAATCAGCACCTATGTCAATACGGAGATGTGTGTGCTGTGTGTGTGTCAGCGTTGAACTGAAAGCAGGCATATATATGCAGTGATACTAAAATGTGGAAGTACTGCTTCAGGAAATGGCCTGTCCATCGTGCTTGTTCTTAACATGGAACACAAAAACACGGAGCAGCAAATCGTGCTACGAGGTACTGCAACAGAAGCACAATTTCAACTTTACAACCTGTTCTTCCTATTTAGGGAAAATAGGTGGACTGTGTGCGTGTGTGTTGCACAAGGTTCTAAATGAGGACTATCCGTGATGGAGTGCAGCAAAGCTGTCCCAGATTTCTGTTGCAACGGCGGATAGATTTAAATGATAAAAACACCAAAAGGGGATGTTCTCCATTTTGAGCAGCTTCCACATTTCTATTCACTCTTGAAGACCGTCCTCATTTCATTGCTTTCTGAGCACCGCCTCATTATGGGCAGGGCATGGCCTGGTGTGGCAGAATTTACCTTGAGGGGATGGGACAGAGCAGGAATCAGAAATCGGGAATGTCTCCTGAAGTGGGGCAGTGGTCTGGTGGGAGCCGGAGGGCTACCCTTCAGGAGCTGGGAGACAACTGGAACAAGCTAGCTCCACACAGTTTGCTCATTCATTCAACAAATATTTACTGAGAAATTACTATGTACCAGACACTGGGGCAGGTGGTAGGAACACCATGGTGAGTAAGTCCTGGTCCGTAGCCTCAGACAGCTTAGGAGTAGCTAGGGCAGAGTTCCCACACAGTACAAGGAAGGACAGGCAATGATAATTCAGAATGATAAACAGGACCAAAGCAGAAAAGCATGGTCCTGAAAGTAGAAAAGGATCTATAGAAGGGCAGCCCAACTGGCCCAGGAAGGCTTCTCAGACAAATGACATCTATGTGAGCCCTGAGGAGAATGGGAGTCTTGTAGGGGAAAAAAAAGTGTGTGTGCATGAGACAGAGACCGAGAGAGAGGAAAAGGAAGATGTTGGAGAAAGTATCCCATACAGAAGGAAAGAGAACACGAAGACAGGGCAAGGGGAAAGTTGTTCGAGGTGAGGCAACTCAAGCAGTGGCCAGCCTTAATCCTCAGGTTGAGGATTCTTCCTTTGTTCCTGAGGGCAACAGGATGTGATACTCCAGCGTACAGGTAATGATACAGGTCAACATTAGGCAGCCAAGGAAGTCAGAAAGATTTAACCGAGGTATGGTGAGTTGAGTCTGAAAGGAGACTCTGGGTCAGCATTATGGAACCTTTCAACAGATCCAAGGAGACTTCCGGCCACAGCTGACATCTGGGAGCCAGCTGCCCTTCCACCAGGAAGAGGGAAGGGGACCCAGGGTGCATGACGGGGAAGGGGAATCGGGGCCAGTGGATGTCATCCAAATCCATTTAGTAAAACTGGACTGAAATCAGACTCATTTCTAGTCATGCAGTCGATTGTCATGGAGTCTTCTGAATGTTGAATGATTAAATTATTTCTGACTACATTTTCTGTCTTCCATTGTAAATGGTGTATTTGAAGTTTATTTCATTACAATTATTTTCAAAAAAGTTCAAAGTATGGTATTTTTGAAGGCAGTAAATATTACACACCATCTCTTGCCTTTTGGATGAGCCTTCAGAGATCTGATTTCAATTTGTATGTCTTTGAAGCCGATCTGACCTGCTTATTCACAATTCAGCACTAAAAGCAAAATAGGACGCCTTCAGCTGTAAACAGAGCCTTTAGGAATCATAAAAACTGGTAAGTAATAAAATCAGAAAACATATCATCATCATCAGACTAACAATGCAATCTGTAAATGTGAGAGTTTCAGGTCAATGGGTCTGTGGTTACACATTGAGGCCATTTGTTTAGCTTACAGTAAGGCAGTAGTCTTATCAGTTTGGCGAAGTTCTTACAAGGAACAGACTTTCAGCATGAAAATGAGAGAGTTCAGATATCATTTAATTTGGAATTCGGACTAAGAAATGTATTGTAAGATATGGCAGGGACCATTTCTCCAAGTAGTAAGTCACATCGTCATGGCAATGGCCCCTTCCAATGCAACTCAGTGTTTCACTTTTAACTTCCGTCATTTTTAGTCAGTAGTAAAACTTAGACAGCTACTCAGAAGGGTAGTAACATGGCCCTTCAATTAAAATACGAGTTATACTTTACGAAGTACGCTAATAGAGTCCTATGGTGTTGGGTCCAATTCTTGGAATGATAGTTCTGCACAATGCGGTTTGATCATGAAAGTTTTTTTTTTTTAAAGATTTTATTTTATTTATTTGACAGAGACAGCCAGAGAGAGAGGGAACACAAGCAGGGGGAGTGGGAGAGGAAGAAGCAGGCTCCTAGCGGAGGAGCCTGATGTGGGGCTCAATCCCAGAATGCCGGGATCACGCCCTGAGCCGAAGGCAGACGCTTAAGGACTGCGCCACCCAGGCGCCCCTGATCATGAAAGTTTTAAGAAGTTGTCCTGTAAGTAATGAAGAGCTTCTCTGAAAGGCCACAGCAGCTTTCTGGCCAGCTTTTGAATTGCTTGATATAAATAAACTTCTTTTCTCCCTGGAGCAGTGGACTTCAGATTCCTTGCTTTTCATTGCTATTTTCCAGGCCCCTGCAGCCACCTGGAAAACGGCTCACGGGTGCACTGCCGCTCAGGAGAGTGCGGGAGTGGGAGATCCGAGGTGAAGGAAGATGTAAGCTTTTAACTCTGCTGTCAGCAAGGGAACGAGGAAACAGGAGATATCGCAGCTCCCCTCTTTCTTCCACCTTCTTTAGCCTAGCCATGGTGTGAAGTCCCCAAGGGAATGCCACAATATGTGAGCTTTTCTCAGTCTGGCAAGGCCTCCAGGAATACACTGAATTGTTTATTTCAGATACGCCCTTTGCTGCATTCAAGCCCCAGAAAACAAGCATGACAATTAGCCTCCTTTGCTGAGGACACTGGGAGAAGACAAGAAATTACAAATAGGAAGTGCACTGGAGGGAAAAATAGGGCCCTTCTACAAATAAAACAAAACAAATAAAAAAACAACAAAAAACCAAACAAGGTCCTGATGAAGCATGGCATTTGGATAAATTAAAACCAACATTCAAATGCTTGACTACTTTAAATGAGTGAGTTGAGGTGGAAGTTTAGGTTTGTTATGGGAAGGAATGTACATAACAGAAATAAGCTTTATTTTTACAACAACATATTCAGCAACTATATGCTTGTCTATGTATGTGTGTATCAAATATTTTGAAAGCCCTAAGCACCTTATGTGAAAACGTTAAATGAAGAAATACTCTTTCTAAAATGAACTGCATATGGATGTAAAAAAAAAAAAAAATCCCATCTTGTTTATTTTGAAAGCTAAGCTTTCAAAAATGTAATATGCGGCCACTGGCATCTTTGAACTCACTATTCCGTTTTCAAGCAGTCTCAAGAGTTGAATCCTGCATTCTTGCCATATGCCAAGGGTTCAGCCATTAATATGTAAAAGAAGCTGGTATCCAGAGAATTGACTTTATAATTGGAGAACACCAAAATAAACCTAACACTTCTCAAACAATGCTGCGCCACAGCATCCCTGTTCTCTTAGGCTATTAGGCCATGTCCAATTTTCTCAGTCTGTCGGAAGATACAGCTGCCTCCATGTGCCAGGGAAGCTTTAATTATGGTGACTTTTCCTCCCACTGGAAAGGCTCTTCCTGTGGTCTGAAAGTTTGAATTATTCAAGCCCATGTTAATACGCTGTACAGAAGGCTCCGTTTGGCCCACTGAGGCGTACCTGGAACTGTTCTCTCGTTACAGATTTGATTTCTTTCTTTCCCTCTCTCTCTCCTCTCCTCCTTCCTTTCCCTCTCCTTTCTCATTCCCTTTGCTTCCATTATTCAAGGCAAGAACCAGGGAACGGTTAGCACCGAGCGACTCACGGAACACGTTACGGCTAATCTCTTACAGACTACTCATGTGAAGTCACAAGAAAAATCATCTCTCAACTAAAAGTTTCACAAGGAAAAGCTTCATTCCTTAACCCTCTTAGAAAAAGTGATACAATTGATATAATCTGTTAGCCAGAAGTCCAGGACCTTTAAATATACTTCTCCCCAAATGAAGCTGCTAATTTGGTTTTACTCCTAAAATAGAAGCAGCCGGAGAATTCTTGATCTTTCCTGTTGAAGCTACAAAGAGTTTATAGGAGTGATGTTTTGATACGAAATTCTAGATTTCAGTGTTTGATTAATGTTTTTAGGTTTTGCTTATTAAAACACCAACCCTAATTTTCCTCTCTTCTAAATTTTAGTCCAGATTTTGAGTTGTCACTGTGACTTCTTTGTAACCAAAGTCAGCATCAAGATTATATGTGGCATCCTTGGATTAAGGGCTGCTGTGATTTCCAGGCTTGGTTCATCATTCACCACCTGCAAGGCCTCCTGGAGGCTTAATTTTCTCATGTATGAAATAGGAGTAGCAATATAAACACTACTGAGAACCCGCAAAAATCAAATAGGATTATATTCAGGAAAGGTTTTTTCAAAACTCTAAAGTAATATGTAAATTAAGATGTCTTTCCTATTATTTTTTTCACGTAATGAGGGAAACACCATCATTGGTTTATATTCCAATTCACTCAGTCAAATATGTTTTAGAAGCCTTTCTCCTATGTCTGTTCACTCACAAAAAGAAGTTACTCGGTTTACGATGCCGGCAGTGGGATTCTTTCCCTTTTGTACACATTGAGTCTATTTTTAGGGGAAAAGGAAAAGAAGGTAGTGAAGAAAAATACATTCCTTGAAAATTCCTAAAGAGCTGAACAAGTCCTCTAGTTTATGAAGCCAGAGAGTTTGTGGAAGTTGTTGCCTATACTGAGAAATGCTCCCAGAAACTGTTGGGGGATCAAAAAAAATGTTATCACTTCAAAAAGAACCCCCAATTTTTTTCAGCAGCAGGTGGAATATTTAGGCAGAAAACCCAGACAGAAAGAACTTACTTAAAATAATACTGCGTGTGTCTCTGGGATTGGAAAAACTCAACCAATTCTACCGGTTGGGGATGATCTCTCTCTGTGCACATCTAATCCCTGGATGTTAATTATTGTCTGCCTCGTTATTGACCAGGAATCGGGTCTCAAACACTGCATGTCAAGAAAAAGGAAACAAAAGAAAACTCTCAACCTACCCTTAAAGGTGATAACAAAACGATTCTGTGCTCATACAACATTACCTAGAAAATGCTGGGCCCACCTTGTAAGAGGAACTTAAAACTCATTAAGAATTTTAAAGTTTAACACCAAATCTATATTGACTCCATTTTTCACATTAACAATGAATTCTTCATTGACAAATCCATTCATGATGCACACTCCTGGAGGTTTTACTATGTTGAACCATTACTTTACAAAGGCAGTATTTTTGGTGCTAATTGCAGAGTTGTTGCAAGTCATATATTTTTAATGTTTTCTTTTCTTTAAGTGTGTCCTGTTTTACGGTGAGAAACCAGTTATGAAATCATTCATTACCAAAGAACTGTACTAAATGTTGAAAAGCTAGCCTGAGCCAAGACATCTCGTCTCAATTACAACTTCGAACCAGAAAATTCTGTGATCACCCTCTACTGTGTATCTCTTCAACAACAACCCAAGGGGCACTGAATTTTCCAGGCCCTAGAAGTCTGGGCCTATGACTACTGGAGCAAGAGAAAAGAAGAGCTGAAAGGTCCTTTAATATCAGTTTCCAGGGGCGCGTGGGTGGTGCAGTCGTTAAGCATCTGCCTTCGGCTCAGGGCGTGATCCCAGCGTTATGGGATCCAGCCCCACGTCAGGCTCCTCAGCTATGAGCCTGCTTCTTCCTCTCCCACTCCCCCTGCTTGTGCTCCCTCTCTCGCTGGCTGTCTCTCTCTGTCAAATAAATAAATAAAATCTTTAAAAAAATATATCAGTGTTACAAAACTTTATAACATTTTCCATAATAAGTGGTGGAAAGCAAAATTCCATGCTAAGAGTTTACAGCCAGAATAAACTTATTTTGTAGAAGTAAAAAGTAAATCTTCAAGGTGTTTTTCTGTGAAACACACATATACGCATATGCGGACACACAGGAACAGTAGATCTGAGGGAAAAACTACTAAATTTTATCAAATTAAATTGGGGGTAAGAAAGAGAGAAAATATCCATAAGACTAAAATTCAAATTGGTCTGCAGCTCAAGTTAGTCTATACATGACTCATGCTCTAAAGTGCTAGAATATTCTATTTGCACACCATTTTCATACATATGCCAGTTTAACAACGTAAGAGAGATGGGCTAGTAAATATCTGAATGGTTTTTAGCCAAGTGTATCATACTATATTAATTTGTATAATAAAATAAAAAGAAAAGAAAAGGGGCATGTTAAGTTCTGCTGGGAAGAAGCTTGTTTCTCTTCCCAATTAAATGTCTAAGATAAATTGTTAATTTCCATCCTTCCTTTTTATAGACTAACCTGGAATTTCAAACAGTGACTTACTAAACTTGTTTCCTCAACCATACAATTTTGCTTTTCACATTTTCTTGTGATTCACTTTCAATGAGAAAAAAATAACTTTAGAAAGAAACTTAAAAAGTTATAACAAACGATAAAAAGTCTGTCTTAATATTTATTATAAATAACATGTTGAGAAGAAAAACTACTTACATTTTTGTCTGTTACCCTAACTTCTGTGGAGCTGTTAAAATCTTAGTAACTTAGTAACATTCCAATTTTAATGCATTAAGAAGAAGATAAAAACGAAATAACAACTAGACTGAAACAGTATTGTCTGTTTAGACAATGTTAAAGATGACTGGAGTCATGCTTAAAGATTTCTAATATATATTACTATATTAGCCTTTTTTTATTCTCATTTAAATAACATATTTAGCCTTTATTCATGTGCATTTTAGAGAATTTAGAGAATACAATTACAAGGAAGAAATAAAAATTGCTTTAAGCCCAATTATCCAGAGATAAGCACTGTTACTATTATGCATTAATAATAATATAATTTTAACTGTATGGAGCATTTATTCTGTATCAGTCTCACATATATACATATAAAGTATTTTAAATAAAATATATAATTTAGAACAGATTATATAAATTCATTATCTCCATTTTGCAAATGAGGAAATTAAGGCACAGAGATGTTTAATAACTTGCTCAGGGTCAAAGGTCACATGTTTAATAAGGGAAGAAGCTGGGATTTGAAATTGGGCCCACCCTCTGATCTATGCCAAAGACTGTGATCATAGCCACAACTCTGCTACATAGGGGTTTTCTCTGTGTGTATAAAAAGGGACTGGAATTTGTTTATACTGTTTTGTAATCTGTTTTTTGTCCATGTAACATACTATGAACCTCTTCTCACATCATTAAGTAATCACCTACCAGGGCACTTGGAAAAAAAGCATACTGACAAGTAAGAAATCTTAGAGTATGGCTGTTGCTAGCCCAAACAAAGAATGCTCTCTATTTTCTGACACGTATTCAAATCAAGCAAACATCACCCTCTTTAGGCAAACAGAAATTACCATAGCAAAACTGACCAATGATCTGATCAGCCCAATACCCTATTTCTGAAAATGTCCAATGCTGACTATTTTAGTAGGAGACATAAAATCCCCCATAAAGTACCTAATTGTGTGATATGCTGCAGTAAGATGAAAATTTCTCCTTTGTCCAGTTTCTCATCTTCTCCCACCTAAAAGCTTTAGAGGGAATAGTCCTTGAAATGTTATCCTACTGAAACTAGTCATGTGTGAAGATGTTATTTTAACACACACATATATGCTCACATATGCACTATAAATACAAAGTAGTTATTCCTGGGTAGCTTGAAAAATTCAGAAATTATTGTACTTATTTCTATAAATACATAATATACCAAGTGTACATACGTAATTAATCCATTACAATTATAAGAAAATATCTTCCAGGTAATATATAGCACCGGTAAAAGCAACAGGTAAATAGGATTCAATAAAATAATCCTTTCTTCCATTAACAATGTACTGTAAATATATATATATATATATATATATATATATTAGAGAGGAAAAGGGTGAATACAAAGGGAGAGGGAGAGAGAGAGAATCTTAAGCAGGCTCCACTCTGGCGCGGAGCCAACGGGGCTTGATCTCACAAGCCTGAGATCATGACCTGAGCTGAAATCAAGAGTTGGCACTAAACTGATTGAGCCACCCAGGCATCCCTAAAAACCAAAGGGAGGAAACCAAAGGGCAATTATTGAGTGGCAAAATTCACTGGGTGTGTTTCTTCACGGTGCAACTCAGAAAATCAATGCAATCACATGTTTTATTTTGTCTTATATATACTGAAAGTCCCATCAACCACCCATACTATATTATATTTAGAATTTATGTGGTTCTAAAAATAACACCAAGTATATTGGCAGGGTAGCCAGGCAGACAGGGACATTTAAGGGCTTAACAACAACAACAAAAATCTTCTTTGAAATCTTGTCTTTCTCTAACGAAAAAGGGCATAAGAGACTGGTACCATCCACTTTCTGTCTCTTGAAACACTTGCTCTTAGAGCCCTTAGCTGCTATGCAGAGACAGGCAGACAGACAGATATAAGGATATACAGATATAGATACATAGACCTATGACATAAGATCCAAGAGCTTTGTGAGTTTGAGTGAATAATTATCTTTGGCTGGACAGATTGCTAAAGCTTTCATGGCCAGGAAGGCACCAATACTACTTCTGGCCCCATGCTTCTACAGACTCTTTCACTTGTCTCTTGTTGCCATCCCCCAAAACCACCAGGATATTATATGTAGTCTGTGCCCAATGATTTTAATAAAAGTAATTTTGTCCGGTAGTGATGGGGACCATTGCCCTAACCCTGGCGCTTTTCCCTGACCTAGTCAGCTACTCATTAATCATCCCTACTTGCCCTAATAGCACAGATCCATA
Source organism: Ursus arctos (assembly GCF_023065955.2). Taxonomy (NCBI): domain Eukaryota; kingdom Metazoa; phylum Chordata; class Mammalia; order Carnivora; family Ursidae; genus Ursus; species Ursus arctos. The sequence continues at coordinate 45,823,814 of NW_026622797.1, read as the reverse complement.
GTGCCCTAAGAGCACAGACTGTACTTTATGAAATTTATACTTCAGATGCCTAGGATGGTTCCTGGAACAGAGAAGATGTTCAATACATCTTTATTGGAACACTGTGTGACACACACTAGGTCCTTCTTAAATGCTAGCTGGTGGAACATTTGGATGCATGAATGAATACGGTTAACCGCTGACGGAGCTTCTCTATTTAATGTTATCTTATATGTTTCAGTCTGGAATATGCACATTTTAAAATCTATTTCATGGGAAGTACCATAATACAACATTGTAGTTTTTTTTTCTTAAATTTTATTTATTTATTTGACAGAGAGAGAGACAGCCAGTTGGAGAGGGAATGCAAGCAGGGGGAGTGGGAGAGAGAGAAGCAGGCTCCCAGCGGAGCAGGGAGGTCAACACGGGGCTCAATCCCCCTGAGCCAAAGGCAGACGCTTAATGACTGAGCCACCCAGGCACCCCAACATTGTAGTTTTTACACTAAAAATATACTCTGTGTATAAAGACAGTTCAGTCACCATGTAAAGAAATAACACATGTTGAATACCCATCAGTACTACTTATAAATTCTTCTTGAGTAGGAAAAAAAATGCTGCAACTGCTTCCATCAGCAAAGTAGATAGCCAGTAAGTCCAAGAAACATGAAAATATTACATGTCTATAAGAACAACTAACTCTGGGTATTTATTTTAAAAATTGAAGATATAAAATTGAAAGATACCCAATCAATTATCTTCTTCTTACTATTTTTTGAACTATTTTTTTTTTTTAAGGTTTTATCTTTAAGTACACCCAACCTGGGCCTTAAACTTACAACCCTGAGATCAAGTGTCACATGCTCTATGGACAGTCAGTCAAGCACCCCTTCTTCTTTTTTTAAGTGGCCCCAAGTAAGTAAGCACTGATGCAGTTAATTCACCACAATTCTCCCCGGCTTGTGACATCTTGTTTCCCCCTGAGGTAAGTGGAAGAGAAAGTACTCCAGGAGGCTGGTTTCCTTATAAATCTGCAGGTGATGAAACCTTGAGTCAATCATAACCTTGTTTCAGTTTGTCGGCTGAGGACATTAATACTTGTCATGTATCTCATTCTCAGGAAGACCCTGGAAAGCAATACTTTCTAACACTTGCCCTGCAAACATGTTCTACAAGTACAAATCGTATACTTTGTATCATTACCTAAGAGATGGACAGAATTGAAATCAGAAAGAGTAAACATGGTCTACTTTCAATTTTCCAAACTTTCAATGAACTTTGAAATCAAAGTTGAGCATCCCATTCAAGTACCTCTCTTGACCACAGTTGTTAATTAAGCACAAATGTCGAATGGGCAAAGCGGTAGTGAGCACTGTATGGCAAATAAAAAGCAAAAGGGATAAATTTCTTACATAACAATGATATACAAGCTCTGGGGAACGTAAAAGACGACATCAACTTATACAAGAATTCTCTGTCCTTGGGAGTCAATGAAATGTAGCACAATTACAGATGGCATTTTTCTTTAAGTTTCATACTTGTGTACTATTTGAAAATGATCAAAATATAGAGAGATTAAATTATATACAAGGGTGGGGTATTTTTTTACTTCAACTGTAATTACATTTTTAGAATCTAATTAATATGTTAATGCAATCTTTTAAAAGACACACAAAACACTGTAGGATTGGCTTTTAAAAGTGTGCCCTGGGGCTCCTGGGTGGCACAGCTATTAGGCGGCTGCCTTCGGCTCAGGGCGTGATCCCGGAGTTGTGGGATCCAGCCCCACATCAGGCTCCTCCGCTATGAGCCTGCTTCTTCCTCTCCCACTCCCCCTGCTTGTGTTCCCTCTCTCGCTGGCTGTCTCTATCTCTGTCGAATAAAAAAAAAAAAAAAAAAAAAGTGTGCCCTGTGCCAAATACAATGGCAATTGCCCTCAGTAGTGCAGGCTGAAGAGTCCAATGGTTCAATCCATTGTTCTTTTTAGGAGTCTCAGAATAACCAGTAGTTGAATAGATTTGAAGGGAGAATTCAGAGTGCTTCAAAGGGAGCATGGTTAAAAAAAATAACTAGAAGAAGCCCTACTCTGAAATTTATTCTATAAATTATGCCCCTTCTGATCAGGATCAGACTAAAATTAGACTCCTGACAGAAATCACACAGAAGGAGGTAATGCCAAAAGGGATTTTATTTTCTTCAAGGTTGTTCAATTCCACAGTCTCCTGTTCACCAGCCCTGTCCTAGGAGAATTTACACTACTATGAATAATTTTTTTTCAAAGTGATTTGAATACCAGATGGTATATCAAAGTCGATGCTAAATTTTTCTTTTGAAACATAGGCTCATTGGGAATGCATTTGTTACTTCTAAAGTTACAACTTCACAATTACTAGGTGCCATTTGTATTGGTACTGTCACATCCGCCTAAGAAAGTTAAAAAAAAGAGAGAGAGATAGTATTTTTTACGAGTTGTGTGACTCATTTTTTTTCTTTTAAAGAGAAACCATTAACCTCCAGAAACTGTCCAGAATATGTTGTAAGTAATCTATTATTTAAAAAATTCTTCCTACTGTTCCTCCTGATTGCCCTATCAAGTAGCAAGTGAGAAACTGAGTTTGGACCCTAACAGGGCCCAGTTCTGGGGAGTCAGCCCTACTCAGCCTCCTTGTTAGGTGCAATTCTTACTGTCTTCTGTTGAACAGGCTCTTCTCAGACCACTGTTTAAGGCAAGGTTGACTGATAACCTTTTTTCCTCTGGAGATGAAGGAAGTCTCAATACAACTGGGTTCAGTCCCACCTGCCCTGTCACTTAAAGCATTTGCGTGTTAACTACTGGTTGGGAAATGCATGCTTTCAGAGATCTCTTCTTTGGAGCAGGCAGCAGGCTGATTAAAACAGGTACACAGTTGTGTGCATTTCACAGGATGGAGCCATCCAATCTCTAAGAGAGTTTTTGTTTTGTATTTATCCTGCTACTGAGGCAGCAAATCTAAGGACTTAAAGGGTAATTACACTAAGCATTTATGTAGCTGCAAGTCATTAGTGAATGTAAAGGAAAGAATAGGAAAGAAAGTCAAGTCAGTCATTCATTTGACAGATATTTATGAGACCTGGTGTTGCGCCCTCTTCCCCATTTGATGAGGGCACTGGATTTATAGATAAAGGCAGCTCTATGGGTAAGGTGGATACTGATTTCTGCAAGGCATTTAGTGAGCTCTTTGTAATGTCCTTGTGGACAGAATGAAGAAAGGTGGGCTGCCTAATAGGGAGGTTGATAGGAATGTCTGATAAATGTATGGTGTCACCAGGAAAGAGATCTGTAATGTCAGCCCTGGGGGCTCAGAGTTCAGTTCTTTCTTATTTACCATTTGTTATCAGTGCTTTTAATGAAGACACAAAGAGCCTCTGATCAGCTTAGTGTAAAGCTCTTGGGCTCTGTGTTTGCAACGCAACTTTGACACAAGTCTGGGATTTAAATTCTGCAAACTTCTGTTTTCTCATATGCAAGAAGAGCGTTAACAGTACAGACAATATTTCTCAGAATTATTTTGAGAATGAAAGTAGATGCATTACCTAATACCCCAAGGTGTGTTCTATACAACAAACCTGCACAGGATATGGGAAGACTAGCTAATGTGGCTTATAGCAAGATCAAAATTTAAAATGATCCTGGCATATGGGAATAAGGGATAAATAAACAACCTTTAAAAAGGATAAAGAGGTTGTTTAGTTGTTTGTAAGTTTCATGAGGGCCAGTCCATTTCTATCTTGCTTATCAGTATATTCCAAGCATCTATTACAGAGTTTGGTAGATTTCAAAAAAAAAGAAAAGAAAAGAAAAGAAAAGAAAAGAAAAGAAAAGAAAGAAAGAAAGAAAGAAAGAAAGAAAAAATGTTCACCGAGTGACTGAATGAATAGGCCTAAATTAAGGTGCAAAAGCCATTTTATAAAGTGTTGGGAGTTACACACATGGGAAGACATATTCCTCTCTCAAGTTGTTCATGGTTTGGTGGGGAGAGAGACAAGTACAAGAATAATCACAGTATGGTAAATGCTAATAAGGATATTGGGACTCCAGGAGCACACCAAAGAGACACTCAACTGAGTTCTGGGAAGAATAAGCCACGGGGCAGGTGGAATGGGATCTCTGAGCTGTGTAAGAGGTGGTTGAATGATAAGAGAGTAGAGAGGGAAGGAAGGGGATTTTCAGGCAGAAGCAGCTGCATATGGTCCGGAGGTGAGAAAGAGCTTCAAGTGCTCAGTAAGTGAATTCTCTGGGACCGTAACTGGGACTAAAATTCCCCTTTAAGGTGGAAAGTGATTGTAGGTTACACTGGAGAAGTAACAAGTCATGAAGAGCCTCCTACACTAAAGTAAGAGTTTGAAAAGTACTCACCAGACAAAGAAGAGTCCTTGAGTCTTCTACTCCAGATGCTGATTGATTTTTGTTTCAGAAAGCTCGCTCTTGCCACTGTGAAGACCCGCATTGGACATAAAGACCCATCAGGAGACTGATGTGGAAAAACAGGCAAGAAATGAGGAAGTCCTAAGTCAAAGCAGTTCATGGGGCAATTGAATTATAAAAGTTAGGAGCAAGACCTAAATTGGTAACATACTTTTGTGAATCCTCAGACCATGGGCCATTCCTCAGGCAGCATATAGAACTGCTCCGTAAGTATGTGTACAACATGAAGAGATGATGGCCGCTACCTTGGAAAACAACCCCAACCTCTGAAAGGGGAACTCATGAAGGAACCTGAGGTGATGCAGTCAAAAGCAGGAGGAAATGGAGGAGGAATTTTTAGTACCTCAAAAGAGGGAAGAGCCTCCAGGAATCAAAAGCGCTAGATATCGCAGAGAGACTTAAATACATTCAGGACTTGGTGCCCACGAGATCATCAGTAACCCCACAGATGCACACTTCAGCAGAATTTAGGCCAAAGGAGAAACCAGACTGTGGCACTTTCTGGAGTGAATTAGAACTGAGGAAGCAAGAACAATGAGGGCAAACATCTCTTCTATGAAGCTTGATGCAAACTCATGGAGAGATTTTAAACTATGGCAAGAGTTGGATGGGAATCTTCACCCAGAAAGGCAACCAGGCTGTCACTGGATCTCAACTGTATGTCATGGAGAAGGAACTGAAGGACAGGCCGCTGTAGGAAATGTGGAATTTGGAAGTGGGACAAATCTTGCCCCTGCCCAGGAGATAGCATTAGGAGAAAAGAGAGCTGACTCATGGAAGTGGACCTTAGCTCAATACAGAAAAAAAAAAAAACCCTGCAGAATTAGAATCAGTCCACAACACAATGCTTATACTTGACCAGATTACAAACTTCTTGTCTTTGAAATATTCTTGTCTTTGAAAATTGAAAGCAGAGCCTTGCTACGTTTGACTGGGGTGCATAGTAAGCAGTCTAGCTGTTGATAAAAAGTTGGACTAGACAGTTTTAGATATGTCTCTTTGAACTCCTAAAATTAACCTTGTTAAGTTTGAAGGTATAAAACTTTTCTACTACATCTAATCTATTTAAAGACATACATTTCTGATATAGAAAGAGCTTTCTTCATGATTCTGAAATAGTTTTAAGATTATGCAGTATTAAGTCACTGATTATGTTCTAATCATACTGGCTGAAATACATGAAAAAGCCTTTTGGAAATTCTTGCAAAGATCAAATGTCTAATTCTTCTATTTATCTTTCTTTTTTTCTTAATTTTGAACTAATACCTGAAGGTGAGCATGTCTGTGTATTCAAGGATTATAGTTTTCTTACTGGATGGAGAAGCTTAATCTCACAGATAATTATTTACATACTAATGACGGACACAGATAATTATCTCACAAATAATCATTTACATACTAATTAATAAGGCACTAGGAACTCTCTCTAAACCCAAGCGCCTGGAAACAGAACTAAATTACATCCAAGCATAAGATTTTATTCTGAAAGAGTATGTACTCACACTCATCTCTCATTTCTTCTTTCCTGATTTCTCACACACACACGCACATACACACACGCACGTACACATACTTCACAAAATAAGAAAATAAGGTAAAATGCATTAACAGATGAATGGAAAATGGATATGAATTATAACTACCTTTTCTAATGTCCCTTCATCAAATCTGGTATTTTTATTAACCAAAAAATTTTTATCCATAAGGTAATAAGTTCCTAAGTGAGTAGCCATCTATCACAAGCAATGTCAGGCACAGAATAAACCCTCAAAAACTTCAGTTCCCTTCTCCAATAAGAGATTAAGTGCCTGATGTAGGACAAGAGAAATGTGGCCAAATGCAGAGAATAACTGTTTTGACTACTGTAATATTTAACTCTGCTACCTTTGCAGACATAACAGGTAAGTAAAACTTCTCCTAAGTAGAAACACTTAATTCAAGCCTAGCTGTCACTGCTTCAAACATCAAACATCATAGAATAAGGTCATTTTTAGCCAGTGACCATAAATATCCTAACACCTGAGATAACCACGCTGAGAATAACAGTGTAAGAGCATGAAAAATATACAGAAGGGAAGGAAACTACTCAGAACTCATGTATGAGCAATTATTTCCTTAATATTCTTAAGGACAGTGCTCCTTAGTGCTCTATAAACTAGGTCTACTGTGACGGAAGCTAAAATGATTGCTTAGGGACCGCCAGACCATATCCAAGTGGCTCCTTCACAGCTTGTACAATCTTCAGGCCCGCGCCAAGTGGCAAATAAGATAGTCATAAGTGGAAGGGAGTTCAATTATTTGAACAGTCCCATGTGTATGTCCCACGGGTTTCTATTAGATTTGAAAGTTGCTTCTATTGTGAATCTACGCTCCAAGGAGCTAACCATGCAGAATGTTCTAAAATAGGCAGTAATAGTAGGCCAAACGGTCACATATTTCTCAATGTAATGGCTGCTGCTCTGCTCAGTACAGAAAAAAAATAATCACAAAATTTAGATTTCTTATAGATTTTTTGCGAGCAAAACTAAAAGTAGTTCGTCTCACCATCTGTAAATGACTCTGCTACATTAACGGTTTTACTCAGCAGAAGCCTGTTATGTTCCATTCAATTGCTCGTAACTATGGGTACATGTCAAATATACTTCATTCTACTAAGCAACAATACTTAGAGAATGATACCTCTGTGAATCAGACATCCTGCAACAGATTCATTGAGGATTATCTGAAGTTCTTATATTTGCTTTTGCTCTGATGAAAAAGTAACCCTAGGGGATAACTAATTACATAAAGTTATTATTATTAAAGTTATCTTCAAAATAAAATAATTAATATGTCCATCTGTTCATATGTACACACATTTATACATATTATTGTTAAGTTCAGAATTGAAATATATTCATACATCTCTATACACAGTGAGAGATAAGGGTATAATCCATAGGAAAAACAGAGAACTAAATACATGTCAAATGAACAACAGGGAACTTCTAAAATTCATATATCTATTCTTAAAAGGTAATTATTTTTCACAGTAATGTTATCATCCCAATGATAATCCCCTTGCATGGTTCTATAAAAATATCCAGAGAGAAGATAGAAATACATATAATCACTCCTCCTGTTGACGTAAAGGACAGAGCAAACAGCAAGGATTTCTAAGCTTTGGAATCCAGAAGTGTCACCAGGTGGAAAGACACTCCAGAAAATAATGTAAATAAAAGCTCCTTGTGACAAGTAAATGCAGGCTGAAGGGTGAAATTGCATATTTCTTTTAAACATTATGGAATCAAAATTTTAGAATTGAAGGGGATCATACAGATCAGCCCTGGGTCAGGGGTGGTCACTTCAAACACCTCAGGAGCTGGTCAGGTAACAGGAGCAGGAGGGTAAAAGCTGAAATGCAGTGGGGGTGTGGCCGAAAGGGAGTGCATGCTTCTCTGAAACAAATGAACAGAAGACAAAGAAAAATAAAAACACTGTTGTGGGTCAGAATTAGCAAGCAGACCACCTGATTTCCAACTCTGATCAAGTCCAACCACATCACTTTACAGGTAGATGGACTCGGACTGGGAGAGGCTCCGGACTTCCCCAAGCCCACACAACCAGTTAGTGGTGGCGCTAGACCCTGACGAATTACTTCAATCGTTCGGCAAGAACCTGAGGAATCGTTCTGTACCAGGCACCACTACCTGCTAGACACACATGAAGAATACAATGATCAGCACAGGGCAAAAATGGCTTCCATCCTCCACAGACGCTGGCTTAGAGGGTGAAACAGGCAACTAAAGAAGCACTAACAAAACTGAGACTAGTGCTGCAATGAGGAAGTTCAAGGTCCTGCGGGGACACGCTGGAGGGACACTCAACCCAAGGTCTCCTCAGGCATCTGCTTGTTAGCGACAGGACTAAGAGGAGAAGGAACCAGACAAAAGCTGCAGAGGAAGGAATGGAAGTCGGGCTCATGGAGAAAAGTGTCTTTCAAGACTTTTATTGGTTTGTTCAGTGCAGAGTTATTAGCACATTCTCTGTCAGACGTTATAGTAATACTCTATAAATTTACCCATTTTTAATGAAGGCCTTTCTCTTGTAGCTTTAAAGTTGTATGGTTCTATAGGAATCGACAGAATACTTTCTATAAACAAAGCATCAATCACGTTAGATTCTAGGCATACAGAACAAGTCAGGCTAGTGCCTTCCTTCAAGGACAGACAGTCTAACTGGGAGACAAGGATCTACTCCAGTATCTGTTCTGGAAAATAGCAATGCTAATCTCATGAAATAGTGACAGTGTAATTGAAACTGCCAGAATGAGTAATAAAGATAATGAATACAAAAGGATCTGACACATTATTTTGGGAACAGTAACTGGAACATACTTTTATGAACGTTGACATTAACTTTTCTCTGAATTATCTTTCCTACAAAAGGAGCTAATACAATTGTTTTAAAAAGGCTTTCCTCTTGGGGCACCTGAGTGGCTCCGTTGGTTAAGTGTCCAACTGTTGGTTTGGACTTAGGTCATGATATCAGGGTTGTGAGATTGAGCCCCGCATCGGATCTGGGCTAAGCGTGGAGTCTACTTGAGATTTTCTCCCTCTCCCTCTGCCCCTCCCCTTGCTCACTCTCTCTTTCTCAAGCTGTGTCCCCCAGCTGTGTCTGCCAGATATAAAGTATTAGTATATTTGTAGCAACTGAAAATAGTTGAGAAATCTTTGATTGCCATATATAAAGCATTAGTGTATTTTCAGCATTTGAAAGTAATTGAGAAAACTTTGATTAGTTAATGAGTTATTTTAATGCTCAGAATTCAAACAAATTAAACAACAAAGATTGATGGAGGCAATTTCCTTACTATTAGAAGATATAATTTATTTTTGTAAGACAAAAAACTCTTTAAAAAAACACAGAAAATGTATGAATGATCGTCATGCTTTCTGTTTTAGCTATGCATATCTAGTGCTGTTCATATTTTTGGGTTTTATTTCATTCTGTCTGAAATATTTCAACAGCAGTACAGAAGATTCATTGGAATTTGTTTCGGTCAATTTTTCACAGATACACCAATTCTATAACATCATCACTGCCACTTAATACTAATGGGCACGGATTATGTGTCAGACACTGTTCAAATTGGTTAACCTCGATCTCATTTAGTCCTCACAACTCTACAAGGTAGATGCTATTGTCATCACCACTTTACGGATGAGAATTCAAACACCATGCTATCACGTGCCTGAACCCACACAGCTAACAAGTAAGAGAGTCAGGATTCACCCTAGAAGTGTGACACCAGAGGACACAGTCTTGTCTTCTACAAGGTAATGGTATCCAGTAAATGACGTGGGGAGATAAGGCTAAATGTTCTGGTAATAAAGTCTTTTGTGGGCATTCGAGGTATTCGGTATTGTTAAAATCCACCAAAAATGAATAGAAACATATTCTACCTATCGAAATTTCTAAATGGGGCAAAGAAGGAAATACATGTTTTGTGCTTTTACCTGCTCTTTCCCAAGATCAGTGCTAGTGACCCCTAGGAAGTAATGTTCACTAAAGAAATGTACTTCTTGAATACTGTTCCCTCTCCCATGGCCTGACATCAGAAAAATGGTCCTTACCTGTTGGTAAAGATAGCCAACAAGGTGGCAAAACATATAATAGTGCAAGACTAAAAAACGAATGGTTAAAATATAAAATGACTTAATATTCAAAAATAACCAGTAACTTTAAGGCAGTAGTTTCTGAGATACATCACCAAAAGCACAAGTGACAAAAGGGAAAACAGATACATGGGACTTAATCAAAATTAAAAACTATATTGTGTTTCAAAGAACGTCACCAAGAAAGTAAAAAGATAACTCATAGAAAAAATATATGTAAACCATATATCTGAAAAGAAACTTGCATCAAGAATACATAAAGACCATCTTAAAGTACAATAAAAGTATACAGTAAAGTACAATAAAAAAATACCCCAATTTAAAAATGATCTAAGGATTTGAAAAGACATTTCTCCGAAAACACATATAAATGGCCAAAAAGCATATGAAAAGATGCCCAATATCATTAGTAATTAAAAAATGCAACTCCAAACCATGAGATACTACTTTATCCCCAGCAGGATGGCTAAAACCAAAAGACAGATGACAACAAGTGTTAGCAAGGACGTAAAGAAATTGGTACCCTCCTATGTTACTGGTGGGATTATAAAATAGTGCCGCTACTTTGGAAAACCATTTACCAATTTCCCAATATATTAAACACAGAGTTACTCTATGACCTAACAATTCCATTCCTAAGTATGGTACCCAAGAGAAATTAAAACATATGTCCACTCACAAACCTGCACGCGAATATTCACAGTGACGATAGTCATAATTGTCAGAAAGTGGAAACCACCTAATACCAATAAACTGATGAATGGATACATAAAATGGTATATTTATACAATGGAAAATTATTCAGCAATAAAAAAGAATGAAATGTGGATTTGTGCTACAACACGGATGAACTTTGAAACATTGTGCTGAGTGAAAGAAGCTAGTCATAAAAGACCACATATTACATGCTTCCATTTGTGTGAAATGTCCAGAATAGACAAATCTATAAAGACAGAAAATAGATTTGTAGTTGCCTAGGGCTGCTGGGTTGGGGAGAGGGGGATGGGGATTGACTTTAATGGGTACAGAGCCCTGTGAATATACTAAACACCACTTAGCTGTACACTTCAAATGGACGGATTTTATGATAGAGGAATTATATCTCAGTAAAGCTGTTTTTAAAAAATAATGAGGTTTCTTCTGAAGTTCATCTTGCAAAAAAAAATTCTCTCTCTCTCTCTGTTAGTAAGTTCATTTTTAGCATGATGGGCATAAATATAAACCATCCTGACATCTCTGTTGCTTTTCCGTGAGAAGTTAACTGATTTCTAAAGATCACGCACAGGACACACTACTATCCCTTGGGAAGTTAAAATGTTGTCCTGGGCAAAAGATGTCCTTGTCTTCTCAGTTGCAGAGCCACTGTCAAAAATTTGTAGTCCTAGCTCACCTGAGCCAATGCTGAACAAGGCATACATAATTTGAGAAGCCCCACTGCCAGTAGCAAATAAGGTCTAGACTCAGCCTCGGTGTCCTAGATACTAGAGTACATTTAAGGCATCTATATCCCCAATAAGCCATAGTTTTCTCCCTGTTGTCTCAGCACCATGGCTCCTCACCCCACACTCTTTCCCAAATACGGTAAATCTTTGGTTTCCTGAGAAACCTTTACTTTGGCCTTTACTAAAATTTATTTCAGGATACGTGAAAATATTTCTCCACCTGGGGCTGGATCCTTGACCTGAACTCAATTTCGGGGACACTGACGCTGTCCTTAGCTCTTGTCATCTCTCCCCCGAACCTGGACATATGGCTGAGCCCTTCGCTACTTCACAAGTTTCTCTTACAGAAAAGGACTGGTCTCCCAGGACCATGACACAGCCCTGCTACGCACCACTCTCTGCTCATCACCACCACTTAAATATGCCTGCCAAGTTTAGAAGAATGGAAGGGCAACCAAGGGCTTAAAAGAGGCTTTTTAAGGAAAAAATAGCCTTTTGGATAATTGACCGTTGATTTCCAATGTTAAAACCACAGCACATATTCATCAGATCTTTGTTGGCTTTGAACATCATTGATGACTCACTACATTTGCTCTCCAAGCTGCAAATCATGCTGTCTGCCGTTCTTCTCTCCAAGATTTGCAAATATTTGAAGTTACTCAGGAAGGTGTTGAATTATTCTTGCCAAATGGCAGCCTACAAACCTTAGGTATAAAGGAGGTATGCATTAATTTTATGTGTGATGACCCTGGATACCCCTAAATACATTTGTTAGGACCAACCAGTCATGACAGAGACAGAAAAATCACTTATTTCAATCAATATGACCTTCAAAAAGCAGAATCAAGGTAACAATAATCTAGAGTTGCTGAAAGCCACAGAAAATTATTTCATGATCACTGGAACACAGCAGCACATGTGAAATACTATGGGAAGATCATGCTTAAGTTTATTAATGATAGAATTTACCTAGTTTTATTTTCTTACCAGAGCTATATGCATGCATATAAAAAATATTAAACTATCAATCATCTGCTGCTTAATAAAACCAATGGCAATAATTCAGATATACAGATACGAGGTTAAAAGAAGTGAAGGCATCCAGAAAGCTATGTTGAACAATGCAAATCCTTAGAAAAATTTCAGGGAGCAGAGATTTGGGGTATATTTACCTTGAAAGAAAAACAAGTATTCCACTTTCTGGGTAAGCTTCTTCTATCAACACCTGCCAGGAATTACTGAACAAAAGTTATTTTCTACTCTTCTCTCTCATCTTTTTCATTCTTATAAGATCCTTAGGGGGTACGTTTGATCCTACAATCCTTTATCTCCTAGTCCTATCATTTATGTCTTCATTATTCACAGTTTCAACATATTATGCCAATCCCTTCTCAACTAAGAATGAAAATGCTGCAGAGAGTATGGATTAACAACTTGAATGTTACTATTTAGGTTTGCCTGTATTTAAAACGCTCTTAGCTAACTTTATATAACTTAAACTTGTACAGTTTATTCCTGATTAATTCTTGAGACCAATTTAGTTCCTGGAAACTGTGTGCTCTAAATCACTCAAAAAAGTTTAATTTGTTAAAACCAAGATTGACTCAATATGGCTTTTCTAAAAACGTCACTTTCTTAAATCTGTGAAAAAAACTCACAAGTGGACCTTCTGCATTGGGGAGTTACCAGGTGTCCCAACAGCTTTCAGCTCTAGCTATTTTAACATTTTTAATAGAGATGAGTTATGAAGCCTTTACTAAAAGTATTTCAGGATACCCAAAGATATTTTTAGTGATTCCAACATAAATAAGATGATTAATGCTTATTAGTCCCAGATACTTATCCTCTCTGCTCAAAACAAACAAAACCAATCACATTCTATCTTCACTGATTTTCTATTGATTTAAACAAGAATTCTTAACCTGGGGTTCTTGTGGACTTCGGGAGATCTAAAAACCTTCAAAATGATATGCAAAAATTAGCATTTTGTGATTACATATTTTTTGGGCAGAGGGAACATAGCTTTCACCCGATTTTAAAAGTTCTTTTTTCTTTCTTTCCTTTTTTCTTTTCTTTCCTTCTTAAAAAACCTCAATATACTAAGAACCAGGGGCTTGAAAGAACACAAGGAGACATTCTTTAGGGAGAAAAAAGTACTCAATGAAAATAATTTTTCTTGCAGGGGGGTTCCTCCCCTTGGTCCTTATCAGGGCACATTATATCTGACCTGAAAAAAAAGTTCTAAGGAATATGGAACAGCATAACTGCAGCAAATGCGGATGCACTTCACTTCAGTTTTACCGTACCATTGACTGCTGAAGATTATTCATGAAATACAAGCAGTACTGTATGCCATTATTTCTAAAACACCTACAAAGGTCACCTGGCAGATTTTCATTGTGCCTGCACCCATCTCTTAAGAATTAGGATATGGTTCTCCATATCAAGGCTTCAGGAAGACAAATAAAAATAATAAATATTCTTGTAAAAAACAGATGTCATTGAGGGAGAGTTCAAACACCACAGCCATGACTGCTGCAGGTGCAGTGGGAATCTATGGGAACCCCCGAGAAGAGAAGAAATAAATCACTCCGAATTTAGTCACTGCTTCCAGATGCACAGTCATTTCCCTGTAACTGATACAAATGTCTCTGGGAGAAATACAATATGTCAGGAGTATTTCTAACTGACCTATACTCCACTAGCAATTACTCAAAGGTCAGTGAGAAGAACCACATCAACTCCTGCTACTTATAAGGAAGTAGTTAGAAAGAAGAAAAAAATTAATGACTACTAACCATATGGTATCATATACTCTAAGACTTCATGATGTTTTCTTAAATGCCTACTTTAATGCAAACATAGTTTCTTAAGCATACTAGGCATAAACAAACTTATGACTATAGAAAAAAAATCCTTCCATTTTGTTGAAGGAGCTGTTGCAGAAATAAAGCACAAAAACTGGGGTTTCTCACAAAGCTCTGTGTTGTATATATTAAGTGCTGCAATTCTAGAATTTTTGCATTTATTTTTCATGTACATCCTTAATGCCTATACACTATACATTTATATAAAATAAAAGCTCCCTCTAGTGGCTAAAGAATGACTATTTTAGCTCTATTTTAGATTTGAATAGCTTACCCCACACCAGCCTTATGGTTTATGTTAACAATTCTCAAACTTTGTGGTCTCAGAACCCTTTGTTTATGTATATTATATTTATTACTATTTACCATATTAGGAATCAAAACTGAGATTTAAGAAAATATTAATTCACTTAAAAATAATAAACCTATTAAATGTCAATGTAAATAATATTTTTATTTAAAAGATGATATGTTCAAAAAACTGTATGAAGAGATATGCTGTTTTACATTTTTACAATGTATATATTTATAATATATAAAAATTTTACAAATATATATTTGTAATATATTAAAATATGTATTTGTAATATATAAAAATTATATAAAATATTAATATATATGTATATATTACTCTTTTCCATTCCAACTACATTATCTATAAGGTCTCAAATAGCATTCTCAGATAATTATGGGTATTTTCCTTTAATACTACACCAAAACTTGACAAGTAATAGTTTCTTAAAGGTTAGTTGCATTGTGGAATCTGAAACCTTATCAATGAACTTCTGTAATCTCCTACAAAAAAATAGGTCTCTGTTTCACTTTGAATGTCCTGGGTCCCTTTACCAAGCTTAAATTTTAACATTATATACTGGTCTTTTGGAAAATATTGCATTGAATTCTGTGTATCTTCCAAATGTTGACATGCCTCATTGTCAAAAAATCACCACCCATTTCATCAGAAAAGTCTTTACCAATTGGGAAGCTGTCACACTAATAGCAGCATACACAAGTTTTCCAGTACTTTTATCTGAAAGCTTGAATTTTTTTTTTATTGGTTATAGGTATTGTCAATTATTGTCTTTGAAGTGGCAGGCTTCACTCTAACCTTGCCACTCTAACCTTGCTGGTTTTTTGAGAAAATGGCTATGAAATACCCAAATATGAACAACTGTAGTTTGTCTGCCATTCTTTCAAGTAAACTTGACATTCTGTGGAAAATGTGACTGGTTTAGCGAATCAAACAAACCCCATGAGATTTTCCTCAAGACAACCTTTGTACTTTGATATGCAGCAGAAGTGCTTTATGCATACTTCCCATTTCACCATGCAAGCTATTAAAAAGACCATACTGAAGGGTTGAGATTTAATATAACTAATAATTTTGATTGCTTCATAAGGACATTCCTAAGTGAAGCTGCCTCCCTCTCCTCCTCTCCCCTCTTCTTCTCTTAATGTGAGTGTGTAGCAGTGGAGAATAGGTGGGTGGTGTTGCCTTGACGTGTGCTGAAGCTTCACAAGTATTACTCACCACTGATAGTCGCACCATCAATGCAAATGTCGATGCAGTGAAAAGGACAAGGAACACCTTCATAGTATGGAAAGTTTTGACCTCAGAGACTGACAGTGACTTGAGGATCCCAGGAGTCCACCAATCACAGCCCGAGAACCAGGGTTTATATGATACATGGGACTATAATGTTGGAATTCAGAGATCAGCTCCTTGGCTTATTGAATTCGCATAAATAAACACTTAGGAAGTCAACCCGATTCAATCAAGGCCACACAGTTCCTATGCAATTCCCACTGCATGTTGCCTCTAAGCAGGGACTTTAATGAGATTCTTAGTCTAAATATATTTCTTAAACAATTATGACTCTTAAAAAAATATTCAACATACCCCCTCCATTTTCTTTAAGGGTAAAAATTTTATTTTAGCTTTTTTTTTTTCCTTTTGGTTCATTCAGGGACTGTTTAAGGCAAAACCTCTGTCATGAAAAGTATATGGATTTTCCAGAGGCAGAGTTTTATCATGAAATTACAACCAGTGTATAGTTTTGACCTAGAATAAATCTCAGGGCTAAGTTTGTATTACAACATTATTGAAACATATTGGTATTTTAGTGCCTGACGTGATGTTTATAATAATTTTTCAACACAGTGTTCTGTTTCTATATTCTAGCTGTGAATTGTTATCCATCAATATGATTAGAGACTAAAAAACATTCTCAACATTTCACAGGTCAGGAAAAAAAGGAGATATGTATAGAGTGCTCTATCAGACACAGGTGTAGCTGCTACAGAAAGACCTATACTTGAGAGATGCTAGTTGAGTACCCAAGTTAAATTAATGGAAGAGTATTAAGCACTTTATAATCCAGGAATCCAATGAGTTTAATACACTAATGCGAGAAATGTAGGAAATCCTACCTATTCCTGATTTAGCTAAGAATCTCAACACCAACAGAAGTTCTAAGTGCTGAATACGTATCCCCTAATTAAGGAACACACACAAGAACATAAGATTGTTTCTTCAGGTCTATTTCCATTTCAACATATCCTTACTCCTCTTGGAACTCGGTTCTGACCAGCACAGTACTGGTGGTAGCAGCATCTGGTGGAGGCTCACGGGGGAAATTCGCAGAACTGCATTAACAAGTGCAGCATAAGCATCTTATTACACTCTTGTCAAGCAAGGCCTCCCACATCCTTAGTAGACAAAATGTGGACTGGACCTCCTTTACTGTCGATACAGAAGCCTGCAGCCCTTTGTTGTCAAACTGCAGTTTCCAGACTTTGTGTGCACTGAGAGGAAAGGCCAAACTTTGATTCCTAAACTCTTATTATGCTACGGTCCATGAGATTACCCAGGGTTGGTGTGCTAGGACATCCTCTGGGTCGTTACTCATTATACCAGTGGAATAATATAAAAAAACATTTCTCTCTCCCTTGTGAGAACAACAGTGAAAGCCACATTTGAAATATGTCTATCACAAATATCCTTACATTTTTATTTGCATAGTAATCTATTGAAAATTACATAGGGATTTCTAAGAACTATCATAAAACTTCTTATAAATGTCTAAGAATTTTATTGTATGAAAATGTAATATAGAAACCAGGATAAAAATTGGATTCATTGATGTTGGTCTAAAGTAAGTTTTTGGAGAACAGTGATAAAAATAATTTTAATACTGAAGTCTGTGTAAAGTAATGCATAACATATGCAATTTCTACTTTGACTTATCTCAACGTAAAGGTACGGGGTGGAAATAATTTGCATTTAAATTTAAAAAGCAGATGAATTGGCATTTACTAGTGGGATGTGATTTGCTTTCTTTTAATAGATTATAAAATATTGATAGCAACACATCTAAGAAAATTTGGAATACTATTTTAATTAATACCAATGTGAGATGAATTCAAATTTATTTTCAAAGATACTCTTATTCACCAATTTCATATTGGTTTTGATTGAAATGGTTTGAGAGTTCTGACTATATCACTATATACCATATTACTCTAGTTTATAACATAGTTATTATTCCATGTGCAATATTAAGACTGATGTCAAAAATTTAATGAGTTGAGTCATATAATGAACTTAGAAAGGATTGCTTTAGAAAGCAGATACATTAATTTGGAAAGAAAATTTTTATACATTGACATTGCTTGCAGACAGGAAATAATTAACAAAATATTCGTTATTCCAAGAATAATGTAGAAAAAAATGATCATAGTAAATGCCTATTACATATTATAAATTTTGAAAATATAATAATAAACATAGGAATATCTTAAAAGTACACTGAATTTTTAAAGATTCTGTTTAAAGCACAAGTCTCTCACTATTCTTGTCCTTGTTTGACTCACCCGCATAGCAGGAAATAATCCCGTAAACTGAACATTTAAGTGTTAAGTACAGGAGATTATAGCTTTTTCACTGTTGACTAGAGCTGTGACTCCCTGCAGTGCCTCAGAGCCTCCGAACTGCCCCAGAACACAGCCCCAGCAGGAGGCAAGACCCAGGAAGGAGAAGTGAGCAAACAAAATGGTTGGTGAGGTAATTCTCTGACAGATCCCCACATACGACAAAACCCTTATCTGTGCAGAGATATTCCTGCCCCCCAAGAGTTGAGACACAGCTGACCTTGATAACCAGGCGTTCTCAGTCAGACAGGTCTGAAACCAGTGAAGGGCAATCTTCCCTTCACACTGGGAATCATGTTAATGGGCAAGTAGGAGCCAGAAAGGAGAATGGATCCCACAAAGCATTGTTCTTTAAAGTGCAGTTAATTTAACAGTTGAGTCAACTAACTTGCAGAAAGTAAGAAACTTGCTCCATCTTGTTCAGTTTGGAAGCCAGTAGGTCTAGCTTAGGCATGACGGTATACGAACTGTAAAGTAACACAGGAGTACTTTCAGTCGGGGTGGCTGGAGGTGCTGACATGTGAGATGGAACAGAAGTAGGTGACAGTGAGAAGTTCTCTGCTTGAATCTCAGTTTCTGACTCAACTGAACTCTTCAGGGTGATGATCCTCAAGCTAGTTTCTTCACCTCTCTCTCCAGTTCTCTTCTTCTTTAAATTTTTTAAAAAGATAATTTGCTCACAACAACAAATGCCATCTCACATGTTCATACACCATCATACCTAAGCTAGACCTACTGGCTTCCAAACTGAACAAGACTGAGCACGTTTCTTACTTTCTGCAAGTTAGTTGACTCAACTGTTAAATAGGAAACCTAACGGCTTGTAGATCTGGGGCAATGATTGAAGATGATAAATTATGTTTCCACATTCTCTCGCCATAGTTAGCAAGCAAAAATTAGTGCTACTCCTTTTGTTGCCACTATTACTATTGGCTATAGGAAGGTTTGCAACCCAAAGGACCTGTACAGAGGATTACAATGATCTGTCTCCAGATATAATCAGCTTACTGTTATTCTCATGACTAGATTTTTGTTGCACATGATATTTCTCTCCCCACTGGCATCCACCATTCTACTATTTCTATGAAACTGACTACTCTAGGAACCTTATATGAACGGAATCATACACTATTTTCTCCTTTTACGGGCTTCTTTCCTGAGTGTGCTGTCCTCAAGGTTCACACCTGTTGTAGCATGTAACAGGCTTTCCTTGCTTTATACGTCTGAATGTGAATGACCCTACATTATATGGTGCACCACATTTTCTTTATCTATTCATCTGCCCATGAACACTGGGTTCTTTTCACCTCTTGGCTATTGTAGATAATGCTGCTATAAACATGGGTATGCAAAAAAATAAATAATTTTTTTTTGAAAGGCAGTTAATGTCACGCTCACCCAGGATGTAGTTAACATTACAGAAAACAGAGTCCCAAATCCAGAGATTCAGATTTAGAAAAGGTAAAGCCAAGGAAGCTGGCTCTTTACAAGACACCTAGGGGATGCTGTTGAAGATCGTGTCATTGACCACGCTAAAGAAACCCTTATAGAGAGTACATACAAGCACCAGGGGACATGAAATCCCTAAAAGGGTTGTATGCTAAAAATAACTGAAACTTGCAATAAAGTACAAATAGAGTTATCCAGGACACAGATTTAGCAGTAATAGGCAAAAACCTCTTACAGTTTGGGTGTTTATTTGTCAATAAAGCACATCGATAATACTTTTCCCAATATACCCATGCAATGTAATGAATTAAACAGCAAACTCAGGTTAAAAATATTGAAATAGCCGTCTGTGTTAAACATTTTCATTTTTTATACGAGACCTAAAACACTGAAAAATAGAGTCCTACATTTGTCTTTGGGCCAAGATTGTTTCACATTTTGAGCAGAGAATTAAGTTTGCACTAAATATTGCCTGCCAGGGCTCTTTTCCAATTTCTATTTCATAAACACAAAGTATATCTAAAGAAAAAGATCTTTCTCCATACTTATTTATACTTTTGAACATGCCTTTCATCAAGGTCTTAAGGATAATGTGCAGAGAACAAGACTGATGAGTCAATGGAATATGGCAATGAACTTGTTTCCTCTCACAAAGCACAGCAGAAAGGAAACAGTGAACTCATAATGGAATGATGGGGGGAAATATTAAAGTCACAGTCTCTAAAGATGATCCAGATTTAAGTCCAAGCTAACATTCTTATATCTAAAATATCTTTCAACTTTTAAATTCCCAGGCAGGTGTCAAGCTCCTCCAGGGTGCTCAGTACAGCATCTATTCTATAATAACTGCTCAATAAATGAAGGAAATACCTGCTTTCACTGTATATTAACGGTCAGTGAGACATAGTTGTATAAGAAAAAGTTTGGAATCCTAGATGTCCCCCACCCCCAGGGAGCTAAGAAATCAAATTTAAGCTTAAAGTTACTTCAGGACTCTAGAGTAAGGAACTCCTCCTAGAATGGCAGTTTAAGTTATCAAATTCAGTTGTATGATAAAAGGCAGAAAATTTAAAAATGCCTTTTGTGGAAGAGACTATTTTATTTGCTCACCAAAGTTTTTTTTTTCTAGGCACCCAGGAAATCTTTTTTTTTTTTTTCAGCCTACTTCCATCTAAACAGGTCTTGTATACAATAAAGAGTTGTTGAATATATGTTCATTTAATGATATTATATTCCCCACAATTTTCAATGATAGGAATGTCTGATGAATTTTTCATCTATTTCTACATATATAAATTCACTTCAGGCCTCAAAATCCCCATGAAAAATAAATACAGTTTGTCAACTTTCTGGTTTTAGTTCCAGTTGTAAACGTTCCGGTAGGTTGAATATGCTGATTATCACTGAAGTCATCAAGATCAAATGTTCACGCTCAAGAAATACATCAAATAAACAAAGAAACACAACAACCAATTTTATTCATTGAAATAAATACTATCTTATAAAACAATCAGACAAGAATGTAAAATTATACATACCAGGCTGTTAATCACAGCAATATTTATAATAATAAAAATCAAAATGAAAACAACCAAAACATTTATAGAGAAATAGTTAACCAAGATATAGAACGTTCAAATAATAAAATCTTATATAATTCTAATTCTTCATTTACTAAGACATAAAGGGATCTGTAATGTCTTAAGGAAAACAATGATACCTAGACTACGTTTCTATTTTGATTTTTGTGGTTCTATATAACACCAATGTGTTAAAATTGGTTACTTCTGACTAGAAGAACTGTTGTTTACTTTAATTAACTCGTTATGTTTTTCTATAATTTCCCCTTTTTTTATAAATAAACTTGTGTTTCTATTATAATATTAAAAACAAAGCTATTTTAAAAATTGCTACCACTGGGGGGGGGAACCTTAAGCAAAACATTTTTTTTATGGTCATTACTGAATCAATGAATAATTTACTAGATATTTCATCATGTAAGTCCTTTTACTTTCAATTCAGCATTCTGCTTTAAAAATTTGTAGTATTTTTATTTTGAAACTTGAGTAATATCCTCCATTAACACATTATCTGCTACTTTTATATTCACCTTTCTAATGAGGTAGGGTTCTACACAGAACATTTTTGTCTTTTCCCTCCTCTAGCTGAATTTGAGCCAAACTAATATCTAGACTAATACTAAATTCCTCAGAAATAGCTGGTTCTCTTGTTAATAGTTTTATTTATTTATTTATTTATTTATTTATTTATTTATTTATTTATTCTAGTAATCTCTACACCCAACATGGGGCTGGAAATCACAGCTTGAACAAAGGATCAAGTCACATGCTCCTCCGACTGGGCCAGCCAGGAGTCCCACTTGTTAACATGTTTACAAACTAACATTATCTAATGGAGAAGAGTCTTAACCTTTTAACAGAAAGTTAATGTAAACCATTTTCAAGTTAAAAACACATATGTGCTGGGGTGCCTGGGTGGCTCAGTTGATTAAGCATCTGCCTTTGGTTCAGATCATGATCCCAGGGTCCTGGGATCGAGCCCTACATCGAGCCCCACATTGGTCTCCCTGCTCATGGGGAGTTTCCTTCTCCCTCTCCTTCTCCCTCTCCCTCCCATGCTCATGCTCTCTCTTCTTGCTTGCTCTTTCTCTCTCAAATAAATAAATAAAATCTTAAAAAAACAAACAAACAAATATTTGTCTCCAGTCTCAACAAATGTGCTGAAACAACCAGATAGCCAAGGTGTGGGGAAAGGAAAAGAACCCTGGAGAGGAAAGGAAAAGAACCTTGATCTGTACCTCACACCATACACAAAATACATTTAGGATTTAGATCTAAATTAAAAATGTAAGAGATTTATAAAAATAAAAGCTAAAATTATGAAATTTCTATACTAAAACACAGGACAAGATCCTTGAGACTAAGATTTCTTAGACCAGACACAATATATACAAAATTTAAAAAAAATAAAATTGGTAAATTGGACTTTGTCAAAATTAGAATTTCAGGTCTTCAAAAGATATCATTAAGAAAATTAGAAGGCAAGCCACAGACTGGAAGAAAATATTTCTAATATGTGTAATGATAAATGACCTATATCCAGAAGCAAAAAAGAAAAAAAGGAAAAAGAAAAAAGAAGAAAAAAAAATCTCAACACTAAATAATGAGAAAATCAATCCACTTAAAAATGGCTAAAATAATTCATTTCATCAAATAACACATGAAAAGATGCTCAACATATGTCATCAGGGAAATGAAATTTAAAACCACAGTGAGAGACCACTTTACAGTCATTAGCAGGCCAAACATTAAAAAAAAAAAAAAGACAGAAAGCTGGCAATACTAACCCTTAATGAAGATGTGACAGAACAACTGAAACTCTCCTACGCTTCTGATGGGAGTGCAACCATGCTGGAAAACAGTTCAGCAGTCTTATAAAATTAACCATATGCTGACCATGGTGTCAATTAGATTTCTAGGTATTATTTACCCATGATAAAGAAAAATATGTCCACAGACTTGAACAAAAATGTTTATAACACCTTTATTTACAATAACCCTATAAACTGGAAACAACCCAAATGTCCAAACAGATGAACGGAAAAACACAATTATGGTATATCCATACGACAGACTACTCAGCAATAAAAAGAAATGAGCTGATACACCCAGCAACCTGGATGAATTTTTTTTAATTATGTAGAGCAAATACAGATTTATGATTTCATTTATATGAAAATTCTAGAACAGGCAACACTAATCCATGGTGGTAAAAACTGGATTAATAGCTTGCTGGGGAGAAGGTGACAGGGACTACCTGCAAAGGTACATGGAGGAACTTGCTAGGGAGATGGAAAAAAAATGCTCAATATCTTCATTGTGGTGGTGAATGAGTCCGTAGATTTGTCAAAACGCACCAAATGTACACTTAAAGTGCGTGCATTTTATTGTATGCAAATTATGTATCAATCAAGAAATTTAAAGTAGATGCTTGGCTATGAAGATCAGAAGCAAGGGAATTCCTTACACTAGTGGTTTATAAGCTGTAGCTTGCATCAAAATTGCCTGGAAGGGAATTGCTAGATCCTACCCCAAGTTTCTGACTCAGAAGGTCAGGGATGATGACCCAGGAATTTGCATTTCTACCAAGTTCTCAGGAGATGCTGACATTGCTCCTCCAGGGCACAGCTGGAGAACTACTGCCTTAGGGGCAGACAAAAAAAAAAAAAAAAAAAAAAAGATCCCTAAATTGAGTCAATTAGATAGGTCAATTTCAGCAAGATGGCCTTGCTGCAGTTAGATACAGAGCAATTTTACCAGCTTAAGTACACACGGACGTGTCTCAATATAATGGGAATAAAATTTAGTATTTTGAGTAATTTCCTGGAAAAATAAAGTGAGCTTTTTATTTGCTTTCATGGGTCCCAGGAGTCCCTGGAAATTCATAGAGAGTTGGCAAATCCTCTGAAATTCAATGCAAATTTTTTGTGTGCATGCTCTTTTTTTTCCCTAGAGAGAAGACAAAGTTTTCATCAAATTTTCAAATGAATATGATCAAAAAAATTAAGGTACACTAAAGTAACTCTGTGAGTATCCTTTCCATTTCTAATTTTCATATACATGAGTTTTCTTCAAAGATAAACAGTAAGTGAACATGAAAGCTTACAACTTCATTTTTTTTTATTTGTGCTGAGCACTCGTAAGTTTTAGATTGAAGGCTTGGCATAGATATTATGTAGGTCACTAACGGTGAAGAGGAATGAGTAAGTGCTCACCATTGAAAAGTAATGAGCACAGAAAGAGCTTCTAAGAGCTGCAAGACATTTCTCGAAGTGTAATTTTTGCAAGTAAGATTAAAATTAAGATATTCTTAATTTTGTGTTATTATACTTCACCCTTCCCCACTTTTTGGTTTTAATGTAATTAAAACAAGTAATTATGCAAAATTAATAACTATACCATGTGGCTTGAATACTATATGAACAATAGATCATTTGTAGATATATGAGCATTTTTATTTGTGCATATAAATTTTCATGTGCAGAATATGCAACCATGGTTAGGATTACTTCCTACTTATTTTGCATTCTGTATAAGCATTAATAGAACTGCTGCACATAATATTAGAATATGGCGCAGCTCTCTATTCATTGTCCACTACAACTCCCTTTGTCCCCTACGAATATAAAAGAGAGAGATTTTCACTCTTCCACCTATCCTAGACACACATTTGGGGGCTGATTTAGTTTCTCAACAAGCTATCAGAAACCTTGTTACAATCAAGTATTTTCATAAAATAGGAAAAAATTGCAAATAATCATAGAGCTTAACCATCAATAGATTTAGTAAACTTATTTAATTTCATATTTCATAATAAATAGGTCAAACAGCTTCTACAAATATGTGGCTCACCGACTGATACTCTGTGACTCAGAAGTGCAGAGAAAACAATTTGATTGTAAAATATTAATGACCACTACTAATTCTTTCATGCTCCATTTCACGAAAAGGTCTGACTTTTCTTTTTCTGCATGCTTTTCAACAGGTTAGACTTATGTATGCCCATGGTCTAGATAACGTAGGGACACTAAGCTCTTTGGGAGACAAAAACCAAACTTACTCTTATTTAAACTTTGTTTTCTCCCCCATTTTTAAATCTCTGCATAAAAAAATCACCTTACAGAATATTATTTTCTCCCTCTTCTTGTCTGAGCTGTTGCTAACAGCTTTTAATTTGGGAAGTCTATCTCTGAGTTTTCTGCGCCTCACTGGTTTCAGCTCAATTGTTTCTCTAGCCAGCAGAGCATTTCATTTCTCCTGAAGGTCACTGCAGGCTGCCAAGGCTTTGAAAACATACCATCTTTTCATTCATGCTGCATTCTAACCCTGCAGTGCCATCAAGAGAGATGGAAGCAGGCATGGGACTTTTTTCTATCAACAATTATTGAATTTATTGTTATAGAAAGTGAGTTAGGCCATCAGTGCACAAGGACCTTCCATAACTCCACCTTTTTTTCAAGGCAACAGGAATTATTTTCTGTATTTTAGTAGTTTGCCTGTGTACAGATAATTATTTGTATAAATTATTCCATAATGTCATCTGCTTTTGGAAGTAACTCTTCCAACCATATCACTACCAGTTGCAATAAACCAATGATGCAGGAAGCAGTCCCGATCTAAGGACACTCATAAAACGAACACCGCATTGGCCATCTGTTGGAGGAGGGATGGCATTAAACGTAATGTGGGCCTGGAACGCATCCAGTATTGTTTATTCTGTCACATATCAGATGAGAACTGAAATCAAACTGATGATTTTTTAATTCCAAGGGGACAAGGACTGTAGAGAAGAGGGAGATGATTCCAGATACATCCAAAAGTATTCAAGTGACAACTTGATTCAAAAAGAAAAAAAGATAATAAAAGCAAATGATCTCAGAGCAAGAGTAATCCACATTATA
Organism: Ursus arctos; assembly: GCF_023065955.2. Lineage (NCBI taxonomy): Eukaryota > Metazoa > Chordata > Mammalia > Carnivora > Ursidae > Ursus > Ursus arctos. Next base: position 45,797,545 of record NW_026622797.1, on the reverse strand, counting down.
CATGCCAAATATTTATATCACTTGGCTAACAGAAATTCACCATAAATATTACTTTTGTGTTCTGTAGTTAATGCTGCTAGAAAAAATAAAGCTCTCCTAGATGAACAAGGTCACGGAATCACCAGCACAAATTATTTCTAAGCTTTTAAAGGCAAGAATTATTTTATATTTTAGATGAGATAAAAATGTATTAGATTATTTTATATTCTAATATTTTAGATTAGTTTATAAGAAAAAGCTGATACTGTGACTCATGAGTTGCTGGGGTTTTTGTTTGTTTATTTAGTTCTAATGCAATGAAATTGTTATACAGCAGTTACACAGCTATTTTGAGGAATAAAATGAGATTTTACTTGCAAAAGCAAGTTATTCCAGTGTGTTTTAATGGGAAACTCACTGACGTCTGATTCAAAGATCTGGTTTAACATCTTAGATTTTCCAATTATTAGTGAGGTGACTTTGTGCAAGTAATTTAATTTCCCTGATTCGTGGTTTCTTTAAAATGTAGAAATGACAAATGCGGAATTTATGTCCAGTATCTCTGTAACAGCTAAGGCATCCTAAGAATGTAAATAATTTTATTTTCATTTTGGTAAAACATATAGATCAATCTTGGAGGAATTTCCTTAGAATCTGTCATGTTCTTACGTAAAACTGATCTCTCCCTCTCCAAGTAATCTCTTCAACCTGCATTACTCACAAGAGTCATCTTTAAACACACTTGGAGTAAACATGTACTTCCAGTTACTGACCTCCCTCCAGAATGAAAGTGATAATGGAAATGCAAAGGAATTCTAAAATAGTCTTAAAACCACAATTAGAAAAATACTGTTTCTCCAGGGTTTGGGACAATACCTATGGATATGATATTTGAATAGTATAAAACGATGTTTTTGATTATTCCAGGTATAATGGAAAAGAGATTTCATGCATTCACCTGTTCACTTAACAGATATTCACGGAGTATCTACAGGGGTAGATTATGCATCTACCTACTTGGGACCAAAAGTGACATGGGGCCTGTCCTTGCAGAGCTTGCTTTATTTGGAGAATGACAACAACACAGGTCAACCAAAACATTCACAAGTTGTCCAAAGGCTATGAAGGAACCACAGAGTAATAATGGGGGCTATAGGAGAGCTAGAGGGTGGGGGAATTTGAATTAGAAATTAGAATACCGTATTAGAAGTAAGTTTTTCTCCACTTGAAAGTCTGAACTATCAGCTCTTACACATATAAATGGAGAGAGCTAAACCCACTGCCGTGAGAGCAGATGCCACCCAAGCTCCCCTACCCTGACCTGCCAAGGCTCATTAATCTCCACCATTTAACACCTCACTATTCACGGCTCCCCATCCTGGAGAGTAAACTACATTCTGTCCACTGCGTGGCTGGACCATAATATAAGGTGACCAATTAGGAAAAAAATGCAAGGCCTACACCAGCCAAAAGCATTGTGCATATTTTCTTAGCAAAAGCTCTTAGCAATGCTTTAACTCAGCTTCAATCTCTTCTTCATTGATTTCAAAATCCCTGTGCATTGCTTTTATAATTTATCTATCTACTTATCACTGCACTGTTCAAATTTTTAGGTTTTTTTTTCCCTCGCTCACTCATTCTCAGGAATCTCATCTCAGATTCTTTAAGCAGATTAAAAAAAAAAATTACTGCCTGACAATAAATAACTGTCCTGGGCAAAATTTTAATAGTAAAATATAGGTCACTGAATCTGCCCACTGAGTCCGCACATCATTGTTTCCCGTTTCTACGCCCAAGTCCATCCTCTTGAACGGTTTTTTCTCTGGCTCTGCATAACTAAATCCTACCTATCGGCCTCTTGGAGGTTACACCATAAGCTCAGAGCATCCAGCATCTTAGTTATAAATAAGAGCTCTTGTGTCAGCCGACCCGGGTTCAAATGCCCACTTGACCTCTTATTACCTGTGGGATGTTGGGCAAGTAAATGAACCACTTGGGGAAATAGAAGCACTTACCTCATCAAGTTGTTATGAGGATTTAACTAATATGTAAATCACTCAGCATCATGCTTGGACCCAACAATTGCTCAGTATCTATTAGCTATTATAACTCCATAATCTTTTTCTAAGAATGACTAAAACATTACTTTTATCAGCTCCTATCAACCAAGGAGAAACAAGAGTTAGGCATTTCCTATGATCTTGACAGTCTTTTTGTTTTGCTTTATTATATTTGCTTGCAAAAAAAGAAAAAAAGAAACCCTACAACAGTGACCATCCACAGTATATATTTCAAATACGCATCTAATTTTGTTTATGCACTTTCTATTAAATGTGATACATGTATATTTGTATATCTCTAAAGATGTTATATATTCCAAGCTCTTAGAGAAAGTGAGAACTCAATCTGTTTAATTTTCTTAAACTTAATACATTTCTTTTGGATTATTCAATTTGCACACACCATTATGCAACACTTGTGAGTTAGATCAACTCCTCTCCTTTGAGTTCAAAGATGTTAAGTGCTGGGAGTGATTCCATAGACAAATAATGGTTGAGAGAATGATCTCTACCTTCGAGTTTTGTGTATATTTGACTCATATAGTATAGCCTCTGGTTACCAGCTGTCGCTACTATTTTCAATGTCTATCCATGGTTATGACCATGTTGATGTTTTGTGAAGGCCACTTCAAAAGCTTTAGTTAAAAAACAATGTTATTTGTTCATTTTTATTCTATTTTTTCTCTTTTTCAGTACCCTGAATATAAATATCATGTAGAAAATCTTAATGCTATTCTTTCAGAATTCCTTTTATACTTAAAAACTATACTGGAAATCATTACATATTTTTATTTAAATTTTATCTCATTCTTTCTTTTGGTTGAATAGTATGCTATTGTATGAATATAGCTTAATGTATTTTATCAGTTCTTACTGATGGAAATTTAGGTTTTTCCAGCCTTGTTACTACAAACAATATCGCAATAAACATAGTTCAGTTCCTTTGCACAGTTCCTTTGGTAAGTGCCTGATTCTAATTTTTTGTTAATGGCTCCACCATTATCCCAATTAGGTTGAGACCCTTCATAATAATAGGTGGCACATCAGATTCAATCAGTTCTTTACTGCATCCAATCTTTTATTAGAGAGGAAAAAATGGTGATGGTGGTAACAGTAATGATAATAATAATAATAAAGATAACTAACAGAACTTGTTCTTAACTACACAAAAGACATTCCCTAGAAAATCTTAAAAAATTGCTGGTGATGGGAAGGTACTTTGTAAGCAACTGCATTGTTCTTGGGACTTTATATGCATTATCTTTTTTTGTTTTTTAAGATTTTATTTATTTATTTGTCACAGAGAGAGGCAGTGAAAGAGGGAGCACAAGCAGGGGGAGTGGGAGAGGGAGAAGCAGGCCTCCCGCTCAGCAGGGAGCCCAATGTGGGGCTCAATCCCAGGACGCTGGGATCATGACCTGAGCCGAAGGCACATGCTTAATGACTGAGCCACTCAGGTGCCCCTATATGCATTATCTTTAATTCAGTTAGATAGGTTTTATGATGCCCATTTTTCAGATGAGGAAACTGAAGCTCAGGTCAAATTAAGAATGTGACCACAGTTACAAAGTACTGAGGCTGGGCTGTGTACTTGGTTTCTCTTAATTCCTAAACCTATACCTATGTCTGTGTAATGCACGATATCAGTCTTTATACGCTGATTCATTATATCTTTAAATGGCTGTGTACTTGGTTTCTCTTAATTCCTAAACTCAAACCTATGTCTCTGTAATGCACGATATCAGTCTTTATACGCTGATTCATTATATCTTTAAATCCTTCTGGATCTACTCAGTGTCCACCACTATCTCACTAGCTCAGGCAGACTACCGAACTAGCCTTCTATGGGGTCCTCTCGCCTTGCGAGACTTCCCTCAAATTTATCCTGCCCACCACGTGCCAATAACCGCATTCCAGTTCTAATTCGATTATATCATAAGATTTACTCTTTCAGGCAGGTATGCTTATGCTTCCTCAGCATCTGGACCCATTTCCCTCGTCCCTCCCAGACACCTGCTCTGCTGTGGCAGCAATCTCAGAGCGCGGGGACTCTGTAAGTAGGGATACATGAAGTGAGGGAGGACGCGGGGAGGGGCACCGATCTGGTAGGGCTCCCAGTTCCTTAGCCTCATGTTCAACAGAATAGCTTTAATTTCATCTGCTTTTTGTGCAGGGGAAAAGGGTCACGTAATATCTTATTTGAAAAAAAAAAAAAAAATCCCACAACGTTCCAAGAGTGAAAAACAAAACAGAAAACTATTCATATTGTGGAAAGACCAGCTCCATTAGGACAGGAAGGTTTTTTTCTCGGGCACTGCAGAATTATCAGTGCCTAGAATAGTGCCTAGAAAGTAGTCAACAAGCATTTGTTGGAGGAATGAATAGAGGTATGAATTTAATTAACTTGGGCTCCACGGATGTACTAACAGAAACTTGCGGCAAGTTACCCAACTGCTGTAAGACTCTTTTTTTTCCCTCCTGTGGAACCTTCCGCTCCCACCCAGCAGCATTGTGAAGACTGAAAATGTAAAGTACCCAGCACAGAAAATGCAACAGCCTGACCTCTGCGTTTATTGCTCTCTCCAGGTCAAAATCTATTTGCTGTTTCATAAATACACCTGGAATTTCCTGTTTTCTTTTCCTTTATAGTTTTTCTTCATCAGAGCCACTAAAGGCTTTTCCCAAAGTTTCTCAATTAACCCAGCATCTGACTATTGACTGTTTATCTATTTCCTGTGGTGATGGGAGGTGGAGACAAACAAGGCTCGCCTGGTACTTGTTGGTCACTTAATACTTTAATAAATTTGTGACTTAACAGAACAGTCTTTCAGATTAATTATTAAAATCAGACTTACAACAAATGAAAAAGACACTTATTTCTTGCAGTCACTATTGAATTTACTTTTCTCTATGCCATTTAGATTGTTGTAATAAAACTTTTTTCATTTATACAGTGCTTGATAGCATACAGACTATTCCCTGATAGCATGTGCAATTCTTATTAGTAATAGAATTGTTAACCATTCCAAAATTTCTAATAGAATTGCTAGCCACTTCAAAATTTCCATCACCAAAGTCAGCGAAGGAAAGTTCTCTATACCTGCAAATGTATTTCCTGTGCAACCAAAAAATTAATGCGGTTTCAAAGTAGCAACATAATGTGTCTTTGGGAATGTGTATATGTTTTCAGTTCGTTTTATCCTAACCCTCAACATGAATAAATCTATGGTAGTCAACTGGTTGCAAAGCAACTTAACCTTAGTTTTAAGACCGTACTAAAGTCTGCACAACCTTCCCTAATCAAGTTTGAAAAAGACAGATGGGCCTGCTTTTTCCTTGCACTGTGTTTATGGTTACAATCTACATTTGCTCATATAACACATTAAAAAAAAATCAGCCGCAGAACTGACATCAGAAAAACTGATTCCAAATTCTAAATATATATTCTAAATTCAAAAGGCAACAGCGAAGCCTATAAATTCCCTGTTGATAATGACTCAAATCCATTTTAGCAGAAGTAATAAATGTGAAGAAACCTATTTGTGAAAGGACAGGAATCCTGGAGGTCATTTCTGTAGAAGCTGCTAAGATAGCCCGTGAGAAAATTCCTTGCAGACATTTCTCTTCTTGCCTTCTATACTTCTCAATTTCTCTGAAGGTTTTTTTTTTCCCCACTTACCCACTAAAAAGATATCCCATAGTTGTGAGAAATGGTATCTAATGCCATAGACAGTATTAAGCTTCCCAAATATTTGCTGCTCCTCCCTGGGGGAGATCTGTGTTTCTTTGCCTCATTCCTGTCAGAGTTGGCCACAGAAATCAATTTGGCTAATAACACGAATACATGGGACTTGTGTCACTTCCAGGTGGATGCTTTTAGAGCCAGCATGTCCTCCACAGTGATCTCTTTTCCCTGCACTAAAAGATCAGCAATGGTCCTCATAGATAGTGCCCGGGTCCCAGAATGCAGACCCCTTGGAGCAGAGCCCTCCAGCCTGCAATGGAAATGTGGTGGGAGGGAAAAATAAATGTTCGAGGTGTGAAATCGGTGTGATCAGGTCCTTTGTTACCACAGCACAACCTAGCGTATTCCTGACTAACACATGTGGATAAGAAGTTGTACATCAGAATGAAGGGGAGCTCTTTTACCTAGAAGGTGCAAGGGGAAAAAAAACATAAAGCAGGATCATTGCTGGGATTAGAGAAAAAGAACATATTTAATGATATGTAATGACAAAGGGGTCAAGGACCTCCATTTGGATCACTATGAAGTATGTAAAGGGGGATACAGGTAAAACCATTCAATTGTTAGTTAAGTACCAATAGAACAGGAATACTTAAATTTTATCTTCAGAAATCAAAGCATTTTTCACTGTAACCTGTAGCAGGTAATATACTGGCAGCAGAGGTCATGAATTTATGAAATCAGAGAGACAGGAGTTCAGTTCCTATCTCTACCTCTTCCTAGCTGCTCAACTCTGAGCAATTTAACTTAGGGTGATATTCCCAATCTATAAAAGTGGAATATGGAAGACCTTGTTGTGTTATTGTGAAGGGAACAGAGAATGCATGTTAAGACTTTAATATAGGATGTGGCATACAATGGCTGTTCGATCAACACAAATCTTATTGCTTCTATATATTTAGTTTACACAATGAACAGAAAGCCAAAATATACAAAATTATCCAGAGTCCAAAGCTATGGGTGGGCCTAGGGTGAATTAAGGAGAACCGGTTTCAGGCTTTAGACCTTAATCTGGGACAAAGGATATTTTCAAAGGTTCTTGGAACAAGACAATTTTAACATTAGGGTCAAAGCGATTTAGAAGGCTATTTTGAAGGGATGCTGAGTCAGGAGGTGAGATTATTTAATAAAGACATACAGAAAAGACTCCAGCAGGAGCACTGGGGGGCACTGACTTCTTCCTGTCCTTTATTAGCTCCTGAGTGTGAGATTTGAAAAGAGGAAGAACAAGGAGTTTATGTGAGATAAGCCCACCTAACAGAAGAGTTACGTGCATTGCTATAGTCATTATTGCACATAAAATGTGCCTTCTTGAAATGCCTGCCCAACCCATTCTGGTTCCCTTTAGACAGCAGTTGCCAGGTATCATCACACCCAATATAATTCCTGGGTGAGAAAAATCAAAAAGCTTCTAAGATTCTGGATCAGGTGAAGAGAGTTATACTTGTGTTCCCTCGAATGTCTTTTCTGAAAACTTTCATTTCTAACTTGGCCCTGGAGTGGCAAGTGGTTCTTAACATGGGGAGGTTTCTGGTTTCAGCTCATCACTTTTATTCATCATTTACACATGGCTTTTGACATTCAATCACAGTAAAATAGAACAAAATCCTTGGACCTAAAACATTTTGATGCAACATTAGTTTGATGGCTCTGACTCCAAGTTTTAAAAAATGAACACCCTTCCCCCCAAATTATTTAATCATTGTGTAAGCTAAGATTTATTCTCCTGAGTTTCTTACAGATATTTTCCCATCAAGATAAATTCCCTTGGAAAAAGAACGAGGGTATTTCATGGAGAACTGTATCTTTGTGCATTTTAAGCACCACTTGTCAGACATTGACTTATTTTTATGTCCTTTGCCCTCTCCAGCCAAAGCCTATTCCAATTGTTGAGACAACTGGATGCACAGTCTATCAGTAGTCTCTCGGTATGGTGTCGTTCCGAAAGAAGACTTTTGGTCAACATATTCAAGTGCGTTCAGATGGACCAGGAATAGATCTGCACACTTGAGCAAACCCCCATTATAGCCTCCTTCCACTTATCACCACTCTTACGCTTTTTAGTGATTCCAACTGCGGATAATGTGTCTCATCCAACTTAAGGGGCATTATAGCACAACTTTAGTCATATGGCTAGTCAATGAAGTACTGTGAAACTAGGAAAAGATTGTTATACATTCAGGAAATGTCTACACTGGGTTCCAGGCCAATAATCTGGAGAAAGGAATATTTAAACAAAGATTTAAAGAATGCTTTGGGTTGCCTTGCAGTAGGAAATGAACCCTGAATGTATCAGCCTAATCTCCCACTTTCTGAATGAATGATTTACTAGATTTAGCATGTGTAGATGATTTATGAATCCACTGAAGTAGATATGGATTGGAGCAGAAAGGATTCTACAAGTCTTGATGGGGTTAGTTATCTAGGCACAATTGATCAAGGGCTAAAATAAGAACCTATTTAAACCACAAAGTAATCTAGGCTTTGTAACAAAGGTTGTTCCAATTAAAAAATGTGTACCCTAGATCAATTTTGATAGGAATTAGGGGACCTGGTTCAACAATATGGTGGAACAGAAACATGATGAAAGTGTTATTTCTTTGTTAAGGTGGGTTGGGTTTGGAGGATGGTTTCATTAGGAGTCAGCAGAGAAGGAAGACAGATTTTGGATATGGCTGTTGTGCATGTGAAATACACATGGAGAGATGGAGAGAAGTGTCTCAAGAAGTTTTGCTGCATCCCAAGATTCTAATTGCTTGTTTACTATTTTAGCTGTCAAAGTAGTATTTTTTTTACTCAATGTTAGGCATGTTTCAAGACAAAAAAAAAAAAAAAAACACAATAAAAACTAAGTGAAAAGAAAAGAAAAGAAAAGCCCACTCAGCTTTAAGCAGGTATATAAGGTCCTTATAAGCTTTACTTAAATGATTTTCCATTTAGAACTTCTAAACTGAGTTCAAGGTTGACCTCCTAAGGGAAGTACTTTCTTACTCCTTTCCCCCATCATCTCTTCTTTGTTCCTCTACTCTTCTTTTTTAATACCTCCTATAACTACTATTTTATTCAGCAAGTATTTATTGAGCACTTGCTATGTGCCGGGCAATATTAGGGCATACTTAGGGCCCACTGGTGAACAAAAATTCTTGTTCTCAGTGGAGTTTACATTCCAGTTGGTAGGAGGGAAGAAATGACAATGAATTAGTCTTATTTAATTGTAATGTAATAATTTGCTTTCTCACCTGACTCCATGAAGACTGAGGTCTGTGTTTTGTTCATCTCTACGGCATACAGTAGGCCCTCAATAAGTATCTGCCTCATGACTGAATATGGAATTCTGAGTAATGACAATATTAAAAGTCAAAGATGTTCTTAAAAGGGAATATTTGAGCCTTTATTCCTCAGTACTAATTTATGAACTAGCACAGTAATTAGAGCAGATGCGTAGTAGAGTTTCCAATTTTATAGATCTAATTTTGGAAAGTTTTATAGTTGAAACATTGAGTTGTCAAACATACGCAATTTCGATGATCACAATACTTCTTTTCAGTCAGTGTCCTTGAATCCTATAAACTGTTTTCGTGAATAATCTTCTATTCTTGGTTGGTTTCTAAAGCACAAAATAAAAATAAACCTCTATTCTTAATAGGATTTAAATGTCAATATATTAGAAGATTCAGTAGGGCTTTAAATTTAGGATGTTGGTGAAGTTTTGCAGTTTAATAATCAAAATAACTCTTAATGGGTCTGAGCTAAATGCTCACTTACGTATTTATATTTAGTATCCATACAAATGCTGCTTCTTAGAATTTACTTTTTGCAAAAGCTCCTTGAAACAGAGATATGCTCCTGAATTTTTTTTTCTTTTAAATACCTTTGTTAGTTAGAATAAGCAGTTAGTGAACAAAGATGGTACAGTGCCCAGTCTGGGGAGGTGAACACAGTCTGTGGTCACAATGTACTCGTGCAGATTGATAAGTATCAAACTAGTGGGTTGGCGCCCTTCTTTGTGCAATCTCCAGTGTTTACCTTGCTGCAGACTGTCTTGTTCTTGCTGCAGCCCCCTTGTTCTTTAGCTCATGTCCACTAGAGGGTGAGTGGGAGAGAGGAGGAAAAACAAAAAAGGCTAAGTTTGGGAAGTCTGCTGACCAGTTTGAGGATGGAAGTTTTTCTGAGGATCAATTTAGGATTCCTTGATTCATATTCATTTTTCCTCTTATTGCCATGGATACATAAGTTTTTAGGAATATAGCATTTATAGTGGCAAGTTACAAGATGGCAGTATATTATACAGAGTCTATTTTTACAATGTAAAAAATAAATGCCGTCCAGATAACTTAAAGCAGCATTGTGGAAACATACTAGGCCATCTCATAAAAACACGTTCCAGATATGCAACATTCTACTTTTTACTTCAGACTTGGGACCTCCAGTAACTGTTTCAGAATTGGGTTCCACAAATGGTAGAAAATATATTAAGTTCTGGGACTCGTTGTGCTGATAATGCCACAATATGCTGATCTGTTTACATGTCCTGAGTAATAGATTTAAATAATGAAAATAGCAAACGTCACTGAAGTCAAGGAGAGCTAGTTTTGGTGCTCTCCGTGGTCCTTCTGTTTTTGTTTTTAAGATTTTATTTATTTGTCAGAGAGAGAGAGCCCAAGCAGGGGGAGCAGCAGACAGAAGGAGAAGCAGGCTCACCGCTGAGCAAGGAGCCTGATGCAGGATTTGATTCCAGGACCCTGGGATCATGACATGAGCTGAAGGCAGACGCTTAACCAACTGAGCCGCTTGGGTGTCCCTCTCCATAGTCCTTCTTAAAGTGAATAGCAGCCAGCCCTCCACTGTGGACTGAGGAGGCCAGGAAGGCGGTACTGTACAAAATACTGACCACCTATCACGATGTTTGGAGTCTCACCCTCCTAAGTTCTTAGTAAGAATTCCAGGTGAGAGCAAGACAGGGCAGCAACAGTGGAATAACAGGGGTAGTAAAAGAAAAAGGACAAGCCTCTATGATGAGAAGGAATAGATGGAAATTACAATCAACTTTAAAATCCTGAATGTATATAAAAACGGAAACTTGACCACATATACTTTTCAAATACTCTACAAGCTAGAGTTGTGTATCGGGTTAAGAAGGAAAGAAAGAAACACAACAGTATCTTAAAGAAATCAGAAATTACTAATTTACATGGGTTAATTGTATTTCTATCTGACATCCAAACACCTTCACCCCACCCCCTGCCCCACCCCCAGACATACACACAGACTCAGACACAAAAACAATTCCAGACTGGGAGCCAGTGGTTGGCACTGGACTACTTCTTATTCCTTGTACAACCTGCCTGGGGTTTTTTTTTTTTGTTGTTTTTTAAAACCACTTTTACAGTTGCTGTTTTTCTTTCTTTTTGTAACCATAGACACTCCCACGTAGCACAAGCTCAATTCCAGCCAAACTGTGTGTGTGTATTTTTAAATAAAGAAAACAGGTCTTCTAGTTCTGTGTTAGCAAAGTCACCTCTTTTACTGCCAGTGCTAATGCTAAACATGTAATAATACTTTATTGTCATGAGCAGGAATCTGCTTTGCTAATTAAATGCAGCTGTCAGTAATTACTACTTGTCAGTGTAATCTATTTTAGGGAGCTCTACTTTAAATGATAAAAGATGGGCCTGATATCGGGCGGATGGGATAGGCAAGGTGACTGCTGACTTCCCGGGATCAGAAACTCACTCTTTTTTATGATGAATGAGGAACTTTATTGTCAAGATACCTTAAGTGGGTTATTCTGTATTTCTTTAGCACAGGAGTAACAAAGTTTGCAATTAAATAGTTCTTCTCATATCTGAAATCTAAATGTCACCCTTCTGTAATACCAACAAGCACTATGACTTTCAGTTAAAAATACATCATGATGGTAATCTGTAAGAAAAGCATCAATAGTGAAGTCACTATAATCTCTACTATCAAGTAGAGTTCAATTTAAATGCACCTTCTAATTCTCACAAATGTATTAGAGGAATATCACTTTGAAAGGGGGTAGTAACTATTTCTTCTATACCTTTTCCAATGACACTCAACCAGGTTTGCTCTGGGAAAATGTTTGACTTCAGTTTACATCTTCGAAATTTGCAAATGAAAAAATTCATGGCTTTTGCTTGTAATACTAATTTATCTTAACTGATCCTGAAATGAGCCTAAAACTCTTTAAAGCTCTGTTTCTATCTGACTACAAGCACCGTCAGGACAAAGGTAATGGCAGCCCAACTCCCTGCATGGCACAGGTACTAGAGCTGCCCCAGATGCTGGCATTGTGTCCAGGGTCGAAGGGCAGCAGACCTTTTACCCTCACCCCCCCTTACTTCCCCTGACACTGAAAATGAATGTGGTGGCAGTGGGCAGGGGAAGCTGGAGTCTGAGGGAGTGAAGTGCTGGGGTGGTGGAAGGATCAATGGGGAAAAACACAGCAGGAGACAGAGGGGGCTTGGCGCACAAATGGCTTTACCCCACACAGGTTCAAAGACTTATCACACCCCTCACAGCATCCTGACTACCTCATCCTTCTTCTCCCACCATCTGTTTTATATCCAGCACTCCAATAGTCCTCGTGTTACTGGATAATTAATTATCTTGTTATAGGTCCCAACAAATTTGGCAGCTACTCTACTGCATACAGCACGTTATTTAAATACTATCTATAATTTGGTTGTTCATTCGAAGACAGGGGGGAAAAAAGCTTTCCCAATGGAAAATAATGAAAAAAAGTAAAACTAGTAGAATGTATTTTTGAAATATAGTAGGCAAAAGACACTAACTCGTATTCTTTTTCCTGGGTCACCTTCCTCCTTAGGGTAAGGGAGGCAAGGCCCAGTGGGAATGGTATAAATTCTCCCTTTTTCATGGCATAAATTCTTACCTGCTTTATTGAGAATACATGGGTTACTCCACATATTTCTAAGAAACCAAAATGTTAAAAATTTCAAGTGATCAGTATCTCAATCAAAGAAAGAACACACTAAATAGCTACTCAGCTCCTTAAGAAGTAGGGTTTATAAGGGAAAGAACCAGTAAGATAAACATGGACTGTGGTGAGACCTCTGAAATCTTTTGGCTTTTATGGGTTCCTATGACAATTTCACTGCATCCTTAAACAGCCTGTCATACGCCAAACTCAGTCTTTTGAATCAGCAGAAACATTCCTGGAATATAGTAGGTGCTCAAGAAACAGCTGCCAAATGCACGAGTGATGATTAAGCACTATCGTTGCGGTACTGTTACTTGCCCCCCACTCTAGCTGCTTGAAGCCAGTGAGGGATATTTGGTGGCACGTGTTTAGACAGCAGGGCCAGAGGTACGCTCCCCACCTGCGGGCTGGTGATGATGGAGTGGGGAGAACATGGGCCTTGTGTCCTTACATGAGCATCCACAGGCTCCCCAGGGCCACACACTCAAAAAGATCTCATTTCCTTCTCTGTCTACAACCCCTCTGATATCAGGCTCCCTTTTGCCAGCTTGGGGAGCTAAGTAAGGACCCACTTGACCGCCTTCTCGAAGAAGAAAAAAGTCTTCCTCCTCGAGCCCACTTTTCGTATCAAGGAATTGCTGGCACAAACACGATAACGTGTGTTGTCAGAATGCACGCCCCAGCCCTGTGCGGGGTGAGCGATGATGGTGCAGGCCCAGGGTCCTACGGCTGGTTTCCCTAGACAGTAGGTTCCCTGGACCCAGGAAGGCAGCACTAGGGTAACCACACACAGGCACCTTATAATATTCTTCTCTCTTCACGTAATTATTAGTATATCTGTTTAGCTTTCAAAAGTATCCCAGCCTGGATGGTAAATTCTACGATCATCTTCTTAAAACAAATACACGTCTTTTGTTCAGTTTTCTGACATTTTATCTTCAAACATATTCTGGAACATGTAATGCATGTAGGGAACCACCTGTAGATCAAAAATGGCTGATTGTTATTATACTGGATTAGGTCACGGAGAACTTCGTGCTTCCAAAAGAATAAAATTATACCCTTTGTCAAGGCAGTAGAATTATTTGGTAATCAAGCCATATATATATATATATATATATATATACACACACACATATATATATATATACACACATATATATATACACACATATATATATACACATATATATACACATATATATATACACACACACGCACACGCACACACACATATACACACACATATATATCAAGTTATATATATATGTATATATACACATGTACACATATGAGTTAATATGAATATTATCATAGTATACACAATAAAATACTACATATATATATGTACACATAAAATATACTCTTAGCTAAGGTACCTTTTATTTTTTTTTTTTTTAAGATTTTATTTATTTATGTGACAGAGAGACAGCCAGCGAGAGAGGGAACACAAGCAGGGGGAGTGGGAGAGGAAGAAGCAGGCTCCCAGCGGAGGAGCCCGACGTGGGACTTGATCCCGGAACGCCGGGATCACGCCCTGAGCCGAAGGCAGACGCCCAACGACTGCGCCACCCAGGCGCCCCATCTAAGGTACCTTTTAAAACAGAATATAGTTAAATTCTTACAACAATATAAAAATTTCAAAGTAAATTTATAACTGAAAGCAAACAGGATTAACTTGGTTCTACTTTCATACTGCACCTGGTTTTCTCTCAGCTTTAAGGCACACAGTGGGAATATAATGTCTATACAACTAGGGAATGTTAGTTAATGCTTTTATGTACTTCAGGGGAAGCAAGTAACATAATATTTAATATTGCTTTTAGTTTTAGAAATAATATAATAAAAGATTTCAGCTAAAATAGTTTAAATACCATATTATATGCATCGATAGTTTTAGAGAATAGTGTATTATATTTTATATGTTATGCTTTTGAAGGTAATGTTACATTTGTATTTTTGAAGGGAATTTCTTATTTTATTTGTATGTTTGGTTATTCACCAAGGGAATAGCTACACACATCTAAAAATGTTTCCTATTAAATATACTGAAGGGCACCTGGGTGGCTCAGTCAGTTAAGTGTCTGACTCTTGATTTCAACTCAGGTCATGATCTCAGGGTTGAGAGAGCTAGCCCCATATTGGGCTCCATGCTGGGCATGGAGCCTGGTTGAGATTCTCTTTCTTCCCTCTCCCTGTGCCCCTCTCCCCTCTAATATAGATAGATAGATAGATAGATAGATAGATAGATAGATATAGACAGATAGATTATATATATATATGAGTTGATTACTTGATTATTCTAATATATATATATAATCGATATATATATATATATCGATCGACAGGCCATTTCTATTTCTTTAGAACTAGACAAGATGTTAATGTGGTTATCATATGTTATCAGCTAATCTTTTGGTTTTATGGAGTTTTCCATTTGGTCACAGTGAAAGAACTTAATTTCATGTTTATTTCAAATCTTAAAAGAGAAATTTTTATCTCACATTAAGTAAATACTCATAATTGTTAAACATAAAGCATCTTGCTCTATAGGGAAAAATCATTAATAAATAATATGATTATTAGATATATTTAAAAGAATTTGAAAAGAAGAAAAACTAAAAAATGAGCTCATGGACTATTATGGAACTTTCTGAAGCCTTCTTAGTCTTATAAGTAGAAAATCAGAATTAAAACTGCCTAGTTCTCTATAGACCATTATTAGAAAAATGGAGAGACCTAAATCTACTCTCAATAGTAGTAGTCTTGCTAGATGGATGCCTGCTTATGGACACTGAGAAAACTGAAGAAGATGGGAAATGGGAGGGGTGGGGAGCAAGGTTTTCTTGATCTTAGGCAGATGGGACCTTCTTCCTCGTGCTGTGTCCTTACCATATCTTCTATCATCTAGCACACAGAATACCACCTGTTCGTTTACCAGTTGGATTTGCTCTTGGACTTGCAAATTCCCTGACAGCAAAGACTGAATCACTGACCTCTTCAGCACCCAACCTACTGCCTGTTACACAGTCATTGCTCAATAAGTGTGTACGAAAATAAATCAAGCAAGTCAGCGAGTAAGGAAAAGGTGGAAAAAAGCAAGGCAGAGGGAAGGATATGATTATTATTTCGCCAATAAAAAAAATGTATTTAGTGCTTCCTATATTCCAGACACTATGCTAGGCACTAGAGATATAGATACTGACTGGGGTGGAGGGACTGTGCATCTATGCATGTTGGGAGGGCACTAATAAGCCAATAATCGAAGAGTATGATCTACATAGAGAGCACATACATTAGAAAGCCAGCCCATCCTGGTTTGGCTGGGGGTGGGTAGGCTGCAAGAAGCAAAGGGGTAAGGAAGCAAAGAGAAGAGGAGAAGTCAGACAAGCAGAGAGCACTCTAGGCAGATGGGCAGTACGTGCAAAGGCACGGCATGTGAACGAGCACGTTCAATCCCTTGCCTAGAATCTCCAAATTGCAGGGACCTCATGTTGGAGTAAAGGGGAAACAAGTCCCAGGCTGGGTCTTTGGAATAGTAAGATCGCTGAATGTTGAACTAGCCCAAAATTTACCTTAAAAGCAAAGATGCTGCAGGTTATTAAGCAGGGGGAAGACACGATCAGGTTTGCATTTGGAAAGAACTGCAGAAGCCCTGACAAGGAGTAGGGACCTGGCCAGTGAGGAGGCTGGTGTGATCATGTGCAAGTTCTGACTGAACCGAGGCAGGCTCACTGGGGCTGCTGGGAGAGGCAGGAGCTCAGGGGTGTGTGTCAGCATGTCTTGGTGACAGACTGGAGGAGAAGAAGGAGCATTACAAGATGATCCCAAGGTACCTGTATTCCTACTATGATCCTTATAACTATTCTTGGTTTCTCACTTTTCTTGAGTGTCTGGATAAATAATGTCACCAACACAGACGAGCAAAATCATAGATACTATTTGACAAGAGATTGCATTAAGAAAGTAATGGTGCATATAAATTTTCAAGCCCTTGATCTTATTGTTGGGAATTCCTTATTCAAAGGATGCTACTATTTATAGAATTCAGCAATTCCAGGGCGCCTGGGTGGCTCAGTCAGTTAAGCACCTGCCTTCGATTCAGCTCATGATCCCAGGGTCCTGGGATCAAGTCCTGTGTTAGGGTCTTTGCTAAGTGGGAAGCCTGCCTCTGCCTGCCACTCCACCTGCTTGTGCGCTCACTCTCTCTCTCTGTCCAATAAATAAATAAATAAAATCTTAAAAAAAAAAAAAAAAGAATTCAGCAATTCCAAAAAGAAATTCTGCTATAGTAACCCTCCCTTGCCAGTCTCCCATCTCAGAGTGGACAGGGTATAAGAATAAGATAAACATCTGACTGAACAAAAAATGGAGCTTTGAATGTTGAACTAGTTTGAACTTTATCCTAAAGTTCTGTAGAAAATCAGACAATATTATAGCTGATATTTATTAGGATTTTCTGGTGTGCCAGATACTGCTATCAGGACAATTGGCAATAATGTTCTTCACTTTAGGGGCGCCCAGGTAGCGCAGTTGTTAAGCGTCTGCCTTCGGCTCAGGGCGTGATCCCTGCGTTCCAGGATCGAGTCCCACATGGGGCTCCTCCCCTGGGAGCCTGCTTCTTCCTCTCCCACTCCCCTGCTGTGTTCCCTCTCTCACTGACTGTCTCTCTGTCACATAAATAAATAAAATCTTTCAAAAAAAAATAATGTTCTTCACTTTGAGGGTCAGATATCAGGGTTAAGTGGGCACTGCACATTTAATATAGATGGGGGAAAGAGAAATAGAGCCATACCTGAGTAAAAATAAAATGGAAAGAAGTACTCCCACTAGCTACCAATCCATCTGCTGGCCCATCATTCCCTCATGCACCCCCATACCTGTCCTGTTTTCTGTCTCTGCCTCTCTCCCATGTCCCCACTGTCTGGATCCCTCAGTTCTGTTTTCCAGGTTCTGAAATGCCCCAAAGCCCTGTATCTGCCCCATTTCACCATGTGTCAAACACCACGGAAACAAAGATAACAAGAACACAATCCAGCATAACCCCTTCCCTTTGGAAGCACTTAGGCGCACAATGGAATGGTCTCTGGACCTTTTCTAGCTACTCGTAAGAGAAAGGGACCATCCACGTCTGCAGGAACCCTGTAGCTCCTCAGTCTCGAGCCTTTCCACTTCTCCACACTGTGTCCCTGGGAAGAAAGCCCATTTCCAATGCCCTAGATCCTATACTATTTCATTCAGCTCAGAAAAAGTAAGGCAATTAGGAAGTTCAGCCCACAGGCAGCTGGCTCACCAGATGAAGAAATTCCACTAGCATCGAGTATCAGTTCCCTATCACTGCATACAGAACATGGATGCAACTATTTAGCAGGATGTTGGCAGACCTATTTAAATCTATTTAAAAATAGATCCAACAGTTTACTAAAAATTAATATGGTCTCATTCTTTGCTTTAGTGGCTGTTGCATATACATCGGAAAATAGTGTGATATGACAAAGCCAAGAAATTAAACTTTATTAAAAGCAAATCCCTCTTTTATTGTAGGAAAGACACAGGGAAATAGGGAGGCATGAGTTTCAAGGCCCAGAAATCCAGGGATGGTGCTCTGGGGCTAAACGCTACTGAGAAGTGTGTTGGTGTGGACACATGTGAACTCTAGGCCAGATGGCATGGGTTTGGATCATGGCTCCACTCCTCTCGCTCTAGGATTTCTCTGGGCCTCAAATTCCTCATCTGTGAGATGGAAATACTAATAAGCTATATCTCACTGAACACTTTGTGGGAATGAAATGTGTTAAGACCTGTACAATGCTTGGTACACAGTAAATATTAATTAAATGTTATCTAGTATCATTTATTATTTTTCCAAAGATAAAGAGGTAAATAGGTATATTCACTAGGACAAAGTAAACATGGAGGGAAATTAGTTCCTAAGTTGGATAGCCAGATATCTATCAGAATTAAATAAGTTACAAAAACAACAATAGGGGCGCCTGGGTGGCTCAGTTGGTTAAGCATCTGACTCTTGGTTTTGGCTCAGATCACAATCTCAGGGTCCAGGGATGGAGCCATGTGTTTGGCTCCTGCTCAGTGGGGAGTCTGCTTGAGAGTCTCTCTCTCCCTCTCCTTCTGCCCTGTACCCCACCGCATGTGCACACATATGCTCTCTCTCTCGAATAAATAAATCTTAAAAAAAAATAAAAATAAAAAAATCTACGAATAAAACTAAATTCAAACTTTTAAATTATATGACTCAAGTTTAATGACTGGAGTTAGAAAACAGCTTTATACTTTACACCACAAACTCCATACGGTATAAAAATATAGAAAAGAAAAAAATATAAAAGAGAAAGAAATTTCTGTTTATCCTAATACTTCAACTCATATTGTATATAAAGATAAGTATAAATATTTCAATGCTTTTCAATGCCTTTTGTTCTTCGCCATTAACTATATCTGTAGAAGAAGTTATACCTTCCGAAGAATTGCGTGAAAATGTATAGCTAGGCCCAGCAAGAAAAAATAGTGAAGCAGCTGTCCCAAAAGCCTCCTTGTAATTTCCGTGCTTGACACCAGGCTTTTATTTAGAACCCGTCTGACACACAAATTTCTCCTCTTTATACCTTTCCCTCAACAGTAAGAGAATCCACAGAACCTATGTTTTACAATGAAGAACAACCAATTCAAACATACAAAATACACATACGTATAAATAGGTAAATACAGAATAATGTGCCTATGATGTTTAATCATCTGGGAAGTTATGGTGATGTTAAAGGTGAGGATGATAACAACAGTATCAATTATTATTTCCTAAACCGTGTATGACACTCTATGCTAGTCATTTTACATACATTATCATATGGAAATCTAGAACTGGTATTTCCATAACCACATAAAAGAATATTACTAAGAAATAGAAAGGTTAAGTAATTTGCCCAAGATCCCATAGCTAATAAACCGTGAAGCCGGGCTTCTAATTCAGCCAGCTCTGTCTGACTCCAGTACTTACACTATAATAAATGCCTTATTTATGTTGAGGCACATTCAAAAACATTGTGATTTTTTTCATTGCCTCGAGTTAGTTAGCGACAGTAGAGGGATTACAGTGACACGGTAATATGTTCATAAATAGTTCTCTAAGCTCTACATTAAGTAAGATTGTTAATATTCACGATAGGACACTTGTGCTACCTTGTTAGCAGTACGAAGATTCTGTTACTTAATGTTCGTTACGTCTTATATGTTTTTTTTAATAAAAGGTAAAATTATGGCAGTTTTTATTCTGTCGACTTCTAAACTTAAACACTTTAATGAGTTTATTATTTCACCCTCCTTACACCATCCTCCTCTTATCTCAGGCCATTCAGTCTCATAAAGATCATTATTCCACGGGGGTTCATAGACAGCAACGTCCTGAGATCATGACAAAGGAAAAAGTCTATTCAATATTAAATCACAGTCTTGCAACTATGCAATATAAAGACTTCGTTTATTTATTTAATTTTTACCTCTGGACTAGCAACTTGCAGAATACCCTGTATCAATTCATGCAGTAAACATTAACTGGATGCCTACTTGTATGTCCCGTGCATCGGAACAGATTAAGTCTCATTTCACACCTTCATAAAAAAGTCTGATTCCTTTGGCAAGTACCATATAGTAACACATAACATTGACCTCTACACAAGAAGTTCACATTATAAGGATATTATGGGAAGCATAAAACATTCAGTACCAGATCCTCTGAGCTATTAAAACTACTTAAATATGGCACCAGTTCTTAAGTTACCTAATTTAAAAGTAGCTGAACCTAAGAAAATTATTGAGTCCATTAAAAACTACATTAAGTTATAGCCCTGCTCTGCTATGGCTCGAGCTCAGGTCATGTGGGTACTTCATGACAATTGCCTTCCTTCTGAATTCCTTAAGAATTCACTCAAAGTTGATAACTGTCATAAATCTCAGTTGCTAGAATGTATTTGTTTTACAACTTAACTTGCCCCCACTGGGCCCCTTATTTAGGTAAACTTTAAAAAATATCTGTTCAAGAGCAGTGGCCTAGCGTAGTGGACAGCCTGGTCTTGAATGCCGCCTCTGCTATTTAGGAGCTGTGGAGCTGGAGGCATTTTCGAGGCCCACTGCACCTCGTTTTCTTCACCTTCTCAACGGGGATAAGGATCAGACCCACTTTACCTACTACTTTCCCTCTATGAAACTGGGTACAGCAGGGTGGTTACTGGAATTAAGTGAGTTAATACGAGGAGAGTTCTTTGGACAGTGGCAGGCACATATTAAACGTTATGATGAGCGCTTCTTAAATCATTCAAAAAAGTTGAATATGCGCCAATTTTTAACATCAAAGTATTTGAGTATTTGTAAGTACCATTCTCAAGATGATGGTGACTTCACAAGCTATATATACCACAAAGGAGATTCTCTTCCTATTATTTAAGCACAGAAATATACAGAAACAGGGGCGCCTGGGTGGCACAGCGGTTAAGCGTCAGCCTTCGGCTCAGGGCGTGATCCCGGCGTTACGGGATCGAGCCCCACATCATGCTCTTCCACTATGAGCCTGCTTCTTCCTCTCCCACTCCCCCTGCTTGTGTTCCCTCTCTCGCTGGCTGTCTCTGTCTCTGTCGAATAAATAAATAAAATCTTAAAAAAAAAAAAAAAAAGAAAGAAATATACAGAAACATAAATCAATATCTAAGATAAATTCTATATGTATACATAGGAGTATATATGCATATATGTTTCCAAAAGCATATGTGTACACATACAAAACTTCCCGCCTCCCATGCACGAACTAGGTAAAGTGGGCTAAAGGCAAACCAACTCTTCAACCATTTCTTAAACTGACATAGTTTTCTTTCATAAAACTTTTCAAGAAAATGGAAAATAATCCATTGTACCAAATGCTAATTAAGACGTGATAATGGAACTTGCACAGGAGACCTACAGAGGTCCGTTTATCCTGCCTATACCTTATACGGATCTTCAGATACAATATTTTGCTTCTACTTTTGTTAAGTGTTAGCTGCTCTGAAATGTTTAAATGTTTTTGACTTAGATCAGTGATTTTTAAACGCAGTTATAAATAACTTGCTTTAATTGTACTTCTGCTGTAAAGGTTAGGATGACATCGTGACTCTCAGAAACAAATCCTGATTCTACGGTGAGCAAAATTTATCAACAATTAAAGTAGATTCCAGCGGGGGAAAAGTTACACTTGTGCTGGTTTCAAAGAATTCATATTAAATTTGCAGAAAAAGTAAAATGTAAGGTTTTTCTAAATAGTAGCAATTTAGTTATTTCAGTTTTGAAGGCCCCCCCCCAACCAAAAAAGGACGAACCTTGAATGAAGACAAATCTGGGGTTTGAATAATTAGTCTCTTAACTCAACTTGTTCTCTTCTTTCAAACTACTTATCTTTTCTGAAAACAAACTATAATTCCATTACCAAACAATAACTCCTCACTTAATTGCACTAACTGCAAAATATGAAAATATTTGAATAAAATACTACAAAGAAATCCAAAAGAAGCCATGCATATAAAGACCAATAAAATATACAAGGATTCACATAATTTCAATGGCACAAACCTAGTGGTACTGTTCACACTCTATTCCCAGAGTTGTTAGCATCATTTTTAGCAAGCATTCCCTCCTCTGCCAGCTCCCTTTACTAGGAAGTTATCTTGAGAGTTATTTCATTCATGAATGAACGTACCTAAAATAAAAGACCATCCTGCCAGACATGTCAAGAGAGCCAAAGAAAATTCTCCACTAAAATTTCCATAGATGTTTTCCTTTTTCTAAACAATCTAATAACCTTTCTTTTTAAATTAACCTGCTCTTTGACATACGATTGCATTTTTAAGAGCTGTTACTGAAACTATCAAAACAAAGAGAGGAAAAAGGACCAAAATATTTGCTGTGTCCTATGAATTCGAGTTCACTTTTTCAGTGCAACAGGAACATTTGCATTTACTCATAAATGAATACTAATGACATATGCAGATCTGGCACTGCTCCATAGAAATCATACACAGAAAGCTAGAGCAGTGCATGGATAGTTACATTTTTCCAAAGTATTCAGACAAAGAGCAAGAAGATTAAAGTCAGCACCAATTCTCTGAAGTTGAGTCATATCTAAATGATGTGGTGGGTTAAGAATAATGGTGGAATTTAGGGCGAAAGCAAAGTTGGTTAGATAATATCGTGTATGATTTTTGAGTCAACAACTCTTTGTTGACCACCTACTTTGGGCAAGATGCTATTTCCCTAAGTAAGCAAGCCACAGCTCTGCAGTTCTTTTTACACAGTGTAGGAGTAAGCATCCTGCTTCTACCGAAAATCCTTCCTTGTTATTTAAAATAACATCCAGCTTAGCTTTGCATATGTGTATGTGCTCCGGCGCTCAATAAATACTTTTTGAATGAGTGAAAATTCAGTGAGTAAGAAGGTTATTCATTCAAACACATCTGTGTATGCCTGCGAAATGGTAAGGACAATGATGAAAGCATAATCAAAACACTGTAAGGAGTCTCCTCACAAATATGTCAGAAAGGCAGCAACTTCCAATATTCAAATCTAAGCACGAGGTCTGGCTTAGCTAAGAAACCATGATCCTAGTACTTCTGTGAAACCCCATTAAATACTATGCTCCCAATTTCCCATGTCACTTGATTCAGGCATATATTTGAAGATATTTTACATTATTAATAATGTTTCTATGCATTTTATTAATTGACAAAAGAAGATTTTAAAATAGTCCAGAGTAATCTGGAAGGGGTGAGAGCAGTTTTCAATTTCCCTGTTTGGATTCTTTGCACTAGAGGCAGTTACATTTAAACAACAGTTTCCTTCCGTCATTCTGTTTATTGTGTGCAGTATCTTCCGGCTTCTCCATCAGTTCAGTGGTGACTGACCACGCTCCTCCAGTGAAGAATCCCACCCCGCTGCTCATTCAGTCACTTTAAGCAAGGACCATTTGTAAACAAAGGGAGGAAGGTAAGCAGTAGTGTTTTCAGCTCTCCTTTTAAGAGCTTCATGAGGAGAAACCACTAAGGTAACTTGAAAAAATCTGCTACAACGTAATTGACATCAATAAAAACATTTTTAAAAGTAGTTTTGATATCCAAATTTGTAATCTCTTTTATCTTCACTTCAACTTTCTCTTCAATAGAAACTGAATAAATTTGAAATACACTGTAATGGAAACATTTGTCTAAGGCCCTGAAATATGTCAAAACTACTGAGCAAAGCTTTCAGAAGCACTGCCCTTGTAGCACTTCCAGCAAATCTGTTTAGAACGGAACATCTTTAGAGAAACAATGACCACCCACTCTCGCTCACACCTCAACCTGACCCTGTATGCTATTTATCAGACTAAGTTTACATAAATCAGAGAAGAGTTACAGTGCAATTAAATGTATTCACGAAGTAATATGCTATAAAGCACTTTGCAAATATTAAACCTCCCCTTAAGGGATCAATGTTCTCCAAGAAGAAGGTGGTATTAGGAGGAGGGAGGGAAAGTAGGAGAGATGGGAAGGAAGGGAAAGAGGGAGGGCAGGAGGGGGGTAGAGAGAGAGACCGACCCACCGGGTGAGCACTGGGGTAACCACGGATCAGAGCAGCCGCTCTCTTGGGTGGGCGCCCTGAAGCACTCAAGGAGGAAAGCGGGAGAACGGAGCCCACCAGGGTGAAGCGACTCTGGAGTTGAGGCGGAGGCTTGCTCGCTGTGTACCTGGAACCACCAGGTAGAGGCGTCCACAAGAGTCCGGGCGCTCCTCTCGGCTTCCCTTAACCAACGCGAACGCCCAAGTCCGAAGAGCGGGAGTCTCTGCGCTCCAGTCAGAAGCCACAGCGACCTCGCGCACCTCTTAATAGTATGACCGCCCCCTCGACTGCATCCATCTCGCGCGCGCGCGCGCGCGCGCGCGTGTGTGTCTGTGTTGGGCTGGGGGGTGGGTTGCCGGGACTGGGGCTCCGAGGGATGGGAGGCTGCTGGGGCAAAGAACGCACCCGACCCGCAAGTTAATGGAGCCCCTGCCGGCTCCGGCCTCGCAGCCCCCCAGGCCCCCAAAGCCGTCCCGAGCTCCCAGCGACAGCCCCACAGCCACCCCGCGAAGTGGCTGGGCGCGAACCCCCAAACTCTGCGGAGCGCAGTTAATGCGTTTCCTTCCTCTCTCCCTCAAACAGAGCCCAGAGCGCAGCGCCCAGTGCCGGCTGAGAGTGTGACCCACGGTCACCGACTACTCTCTAAATTTATCCCGGGAATCGCCCCGCCGTTTCCCATCTCGCACTAGTTTAACCCCGAGCCCCACGGAACGTCTCAAAAGTCTACCCCAGGCAGTGTCTAGGAGAACCGCGCCCCACAAAGTGCTCTCGGCTGGCACCACACGGAGGTCTCCCTTGGGCGACTCCCCTCCCTTGTCATTTCCTCCCAAATCTCCGAGCTTTCAGCCCGCTGCGCCCGAGCCCCTCCCCGGCGCGAGGCGGGCAGCCCGCCCAGCTCACCTTCGTCCCGGCGCGGCGGCGGGGTGGGCGGGAGCGGAGGGCGCGGACGCCGGAGCCTGGTCGCGCCGGGCCAAGGGTCGGCTCCCGCAGTCCCGGCGGCAATTGGTCTAGTAGTTTCGGAAGCCCGTCTCCGGCTCCGCGGTGAGCGAGTCGGCGTGAATGAGAGCGAGCGACCGCGCAGTGCGTGCGCGCGTGAGAGTAAGAGGCGGGCGGGCCCCACACGCAGGCGGTGGCGGCGGCGGCGAGGTCCCAGGCGGGGAGCCGGCAGGGGGAGGAAGCGGACGAGAAGTAGTGGAGTTTAGGGCGCGTTGCCTGCACTTCCCCGGGAGGCTGGAACCAGGTGCGGCAGGGCGCGCTCCCGCGGCGCAGGCTCGGCACGGGCAGCAGCCGGAGCCCGAGTCCACGCAGTGCCCGGGCCCGCAGCCGCTCTGCGGGGAGAGGTAAGCATCCTCCTCGCCCCACGCGGGCACCAGCGCGGCCCCGGACTCTGAGCGCCAAGGGGAGAGCCTCCGGTGTCCTCTGTGACAGCTCCTTGGGCAGCCTGCTCCCTCCCGATCTGCCCAAAAGAGCAACAGTCAGTGCAGCTGGGATCTTCCCTTCCTGGTCTCGGAGTCGCCGGTGCCAAGCGGTGCGGGCGCCCCGCTCCCCGCGGCTGGCGCTGTCACGGCCGCCGCCCGGCCCGCGGAGCGCCTGAGCCGGCAGCTGACTCCCGGAGACGTGCCCAGCTGTGTGCGCGTGTGTGTGTCTAAGCGAATCTCTTCCCCTCCATCACTCGGGCGCGCGGGAGGGACCGGGTCCCCGGCGACCAGCTGCAGAGTGGCTGCCAGTCCACACCCTCCCGGCTCTCTCCCCACCCACCCCGCCCCTACTCCTCGCCCTCCGCGTCCTCCCCCTGCTCCTCCTCCAGCAGGCGCTCCCGAGCTCCCAAAGGCGGTGAGAAACCGCAGCGAAAGGGGCGGAGAAGGGTGGGGAAGGAAGCGCAGGTGTCTTCAGCCGAGAGAGCGGCGCACACACCGGAGCGGCTTGCTGCAGGGGGAGGGCAGGGCTTAGGCGGAGAAGGGGGAGGAGAGGAATTACACCGCGGCGGAGATTCTGTAGCTGAGCCGCCGCCCGTCCCACCCAGGCGCGGCAGCCGCGCGCGGGCCAGTAGGGCGGTGGGGAGGGGGACGAGCAGGGCTCCCCCGCCGACTGAGGTAGAAGCTTGGGGAACCTGCTGAAGTGACCAGGGTGACAGAACCTGGCAACTTAGAAGTCGGAAGGACCCAATGTCGGAATTGCTGAGACCGTTCTCTCTGGGGTGAGGGGCCCAGACCCGGAGCTTGGGGCACACAGGTGTCTAGGGAACTCGCCTGTGGCTCCAGGTTGCCAGGCAAGAGAGGTGGAGGCTGTGATGGGTCGGGCGGCGGCAGCGGCCGATCTCAGACTGCTGTGTGCATCCGGAGTCACAGGGGGCGATCACCGCCTAGCTGGGAAGCAGAGATCACCGCTCAGCCTTTTTTCGAGTCCAAATCCCAAACCCAAGAGGCACACTCGCCTTCCCAATTCAATCTGCGACCCTCCTTCCTCTGGCACCAGCAACATAGCGGCCAGGGAACCTTAGGTGCTATTTACTGTGCTCTTTAGGGATCGAAAGGATCCCACCTGATCTGAGACTGGTTGTGTTGCTTCTTCTCTCTCAACTCTAGTCCCCTCCCTTAGTATCTATGGCCACCCAACCAAAATTCCCCGGAATACTAATACCTTTCTTATTGATAAAGTTTCTTCTCTCTGGAGTTTCCTTTAAAAAATAAATACCCCCCTTTCTTTGACTGTTGAGGTATTAGGTCTCTTGCTAATTCCATGGTACAAATGAAACACACACAAAAAGTCGTAGTCGGGAATCACACGTTATTGCTTCCGATGACTTGTCTGTTTTCAAATGACAATCACAAAATGCAAAGTTGAGTCAACCTGGGGGTCGGTTGACAGGATTGTCCATTTAATTAGAGGTCTGTTAGAATGATCACTGGCAACAACACTAGAAAGAACAGCGGTGCTTTCCCCAGTATCCATTTCTTTTTATTATGGTAATTTCACTGTTAATTCAGGCAATCTGAAAATGAAAGGTCAGATGCAATTCACAAGGCACAATATTTCTACATTCTCACTGAACAGCCAACCCACCCCCTTTCCTAAGCTTACTCTTACCATCACTTTTAAAGCTCCTGAGCTCAGATCTCAAAGTGCACTTTATTTAAATTTCAGGATACAGCCTGAAGGACAAAGCTGCTGAGTTCTGGAAAGAGATAACTGGAATGTAAGTAAACTTATTTACCAACTACTCGGACAAAATCATAAGCTCAGCAGCAACAACAGAATGTATATTGTTTAATATATTGAGCAGGAGGGAAAATGGCTGTTTGCCAGATATGTGATCCATTAACCTCTTTAGCTCATTGTTGGCAACAATAGCATACAATCACATTCTTATGTTTGAAAGACAAGGGATTGTTTTTTTCCCCCATCTCAAAATCACAATGCCACATTAGAGTCTAAAAGAAACCTCAAACAATAAAATAAGAAAGGGAGCAACACAATTGGCTTTTTCTCTGAACAAATGTTGCTGTTCTGTTTTTCTTGAGGGGAAAAATGCTGATAAGCAATAAAGTCCACAAAGGCATGACAGTAGAGTTTGAGGAATGCCTCGCTCCATCCATCCGTCCTTTCAATTAGTAAACTTTATTTAAAATGTTTATGTTATCTTTGTATTGGTATTCATTCTTTCTTTTTCTTTTGTGCCAGGAAGATTACTGAGAAGGACATGGGGTGACATGAATCTGGTTTCTCATAATTCTGTCTTGCTTCATGTTTATGTCTGGCAGGAGAGGAACACTCAGCAGCCTGTGCTTCTCAGCAAGCCTAACTTCTCAGAGGATCCTTGGCCCAGTAGCTGATGGACGGACGGACCGACGGACAGTGAGATTGTCAAGTGATTTTTGCCTACCTTGTGCAAGATCACACCTGGGGCTGGGAGCAGCTACAGATCCAGAAACTGAGAAGCAAAGCTCTGGAAAGGGTTTCCACCTTGCCTATGGTTGGAGAATTAAATTGAGGTATTGGCACTTTTTTCTGTGCCGTTCTTCCATTCCCACAGATATCCTGGCCTTCCTGCTTGCTAGACAAAGTGTGGAGGTGGGTGGTTGGGGTCTCGCATATTCACTAGTAACATGTTGGCACTGTGTTATATGAAAATTAAACGCCAAAGTGGCACATCCAAAAAATCTTTTCAAAATGCAGTTTTTGAAAACAGTCATAGATTCTGGTTTGGTTTAGTCGCCAAAGCCAAACAAAGCATACAATAATGAAAACATTTAGTTAATTAGAGTGATCATTTGGTAAATATTTTTTTTTTCTGAGCATCATCACACTCTCTTGTTTCATAAAGAGGCAACATTAAATATTGTTCAGCTTATAGTTTAAATGGAGACTGATCCGCTCAGTTAAAGCAGGGAAGTATTTGCCATTATTAGGAAAGAGGGGATAGCTGACCTAATTTCCAAAACCTATCTATTTTTTTTCCTTTTAACTAGCCAATCATGGACATCTAGATTCAGTTGGATTAGCAAATATTCATTCAAAGAACCCCTCTATGTACCCACAACCAGAAACGAAAAGATGAATAAAAGCTCACCCTTGTGGGGCAAGCTCAGTAATCACTAGGGTTATAGGTCCGGTTGGCCTGGGGTCCTTCCCTTATATGGAAATGAGCCCCTGCACCCACATCTTCATACTCTAACCTCTTGCCATATTTGAGTATCTCTTGTATGAAAGCTGTGATTTTTGCATTGTGCTATGTTATGTTTAAGTGGTTAGAGTCCTGAAAGTGTAAGGTCATACATGATTACAAGGAAAGCATTTCTTATGGAAGAGGTAGTCCACTGTACAGGTGTCACAGGCTATGAAGATGGTAAAGAGGACTTAACCTTTCTCTAGGTTTGGACTAGTGCTGGCCAAAAGAAGCGAGCCATACATGCAATTTCAAATGTACTGTAGTTCAGTATATTTGAAATTCTTGTGATTAGATTGGGTCCACCCCAACAATCCTGGATAATCTCCCTATTTTAAAGTCTGTAAACTTTAGTTAAGTCTGTAACTAAAGAGGTTAATGGATCACATGTCTGGCAAACAGCCATTTTCCCTCCTGCTCAATATATTAAACAATATACAGCCATTTTCCCTCCTGCTCAATATATTAAACAATATACATTCTGTTGTTGCTGCTGAGCTTATGATTTTGTCCGAGTAGTTGGTAAATAAGTTTACTTACATTCCAGTTATCTCTTTCCAGAACTCAGCAGCTTTGTCCTTCAGGCTGTATCCTGAAGTAAAAAGTAAAAAGAAACAGGTGAAATTGATTTCAATAGCATATTTTATTTAAGCTTCAGTATCTAAAATACTGCAGTTTCAATATATCAGAAATATAAAAAGTATTAATGAAATATCCCCCCCCTTTTTTTGAGTTATGATAGGCAGAATGGCTCCCATGCCCTAATCCCTGGAGCCTGTGAATATGTGACATTAACATAGCAAAAAGGGACTTCTCAGAGGTAATCAAGTTTACAGACTTTAAAATAGGGAGATTATCCAGGATTGTTGGGGTGGACCCAATCTAATCACAAGAATTTTTAAAAGCAAGAAAACGAAGTTGGAGAAATTTAAAGCATGAGGATTCAACAGGCTGTGGTTGGTTTAAAGACGGACGGGCTAATGTGACAAGGAATGCCGGGGCTATTCAGGAGCTGAAAGAGGCTCCCCTCTGACAGCCAGGAAGGAAATGAGACCTGCCCCTACCACCATAAGGACTGAATTTGGCCAACACCCTGAATGATCGCGGAAGCAGATTCGTCTCCAGAGAAGAATACAGCCCTACTGATGCTTTGATTTTGGCCTCAGGAGACCAAAGCAGAGAGTCCGGCTGAGCCATGCTACACCACAACTCCTGAACCACAGAAATGTGAGAGAATAAATGCGTGTTTGACGCCACTTGGTTTATGGTGATTTTTTACAGCAGCAATGGAGAACTCACACATGTACTCAGTCTTGAAATCTGGTATGTACTTCAATACGTACAGCGCATCTCAATTTGGTTGGCCACATTTCAAGTATTCAATGGCCAATGTGGTGAATGGCTATCATATTGGACAGTACAGGTCTAGACCAAGAGAAATCAAGATATCTAGGAAGTGCTAGGGTTGTAGGCTAAAGATCATGTTCTCTATGTGGAGAAAGAAAAGGAGCAAAGAAGGGAGGAATTTAGCAAGATCTCTCCTGATTCCCCATCCTTGTCCCAATGGGAATGAGGTATTCTTGCTCTTACAGGAAACAGACTAAATTTTACAAGTCATATTGTGAAAATTCATTGTACTCTGATAAATTTGCTTTATTAATTGAGACTATTAATAAAGTCCTTTTTGAATATTCCATCTTTGTCTCAGTTCAGTTTTGGAGCAATTAAGAGGAGTTGTTGCTTTCATTTGAGTCTATGCTTAAGGCAGAGCATGAGTCATTTAATTCTAGTAGTATGGGGTGGGGAATGGTAGGCGAGAGTAACTGTGAAAGATCTCCAGCAGAAGAATTTGTGGTTTGATTTAGCATTCCTAGGAAGGTCGTTCCTCCCTACGGGGAAATTGCTTTCCAATATCAACCTTCTGAGGTCTGTGTTTTGTTTTTATCAATTATTTTCCAATTCTAATTGCATCCCATGTTTAGTTTTCTAAAAGCATCTTTTGCCATCTTCATTAATAGGTAAGAATATAAACTCTTACCCTATACAACCTAGAGCAGAAACTAACCAATGTAATCTGGGACCATTTTAGGAAGGTTTTGCCCAGGAACTATAGACCTGGACTGGGTTTGAAGAAAAAGAATGGAACCCAGACCAGGAGGGAGAAGAGGAAGGGCTTTCCAGGCTGTGAGAGGAAATGGGGACAGCACTGCAAAGACAGGAAAGTGAATGGATTGATGGGCTAATGAAAAGGTCCTTTGACTACCGCACAAAGCTTTTGTAAGGCAAGCTGTAGTTGGTGTGAGATGGAAAAGTGAATGAGCTTTTCTGCACTGTTCAACATGGTAGCTGTTAGCCACATGTGTCTCAGAAGCACTTGAAATGTGGCTGGACTGATTGGAGACATGTTAAAAGTGTAAAATACACATTGAATTTCAAAAATTTAGTGGAAAAAAAAGCCCTGTAAAATAGTTTACTGAAAATTTTATGTTATTGAAGTGATCATATTTTGGATACTTTGGGTTATATAAAATATATTCTTAAAATTATTTTTTCCTGTTTAAAAGCTTTTCTAGTATGGCTACTAGAAGATTTGAAATTACCTATGTGACTTTAAAAGGGTTCTTCACCCAATTCTAACATGTGTATGTTGCGTGGGGGGGGGGGAGTTCCCCACACCAACAAACAACTCTCAGATACCAGCTGGTGGTCTTAGAATTCAACTCAATTATGACACTGTCTACTCAAAGGTAGCATCAGATTCCACAGGTTAGGGCTCAATCCCACAAGACTGGCTTGCTCCCCATGCCCTTCATATGCCAATCACAAGCCTACCTTGTTACCTGTGCCTGACTGGCTATAAATCAGAAGTTCCCACTATCCCTTTCTTGGGTTTGATTAATTTGTTAGGGTGTCTCACAGAGCTCAGGAAACCCATTAACTCACTAGATTACTGGTTGCAAAGGATATTGAAAGACACAAATCAATAGCACGATGAAGAAATATATAGGTTGAAGTCCCGAGCAAAGGAGCTTCTGTCCCTGTAGAGCTTGGGACCTGGCAGGGTGGTATATTCAGGTTCTCCAACCTGAAAACTCTTTAAATCTCCTCCCTTTGGGTTTTTATGATGAATTAATTACACAGGCATTTATTACATAGGTGTGCTTGATTAAATCTTTGGCCAATGGTGACTGATTCAACCTCCAGCCCATCTCCCGTCCCTGGAAATCATCAAGTGGGACTGAAATTTCTCCTGCAACCAACCTCCATTTGTAGGTGTTTTCCAAAATCATCTCATTAACATAAACCCAGTTGTGCTGGAAAGGAGCTTATTATGAATAGCAAGACACCCATTTCACCTTTATGTCTCTGAAGGGATTTCAGGAACTGAGGACAAGAGACCAATATTATAACAAAAGATGCTCCCATTGCTCTTATTGCTCAGGAAATGCCAAGGGTTGTGGGAGCTCTCAGCCAGGAACTGTGGACAAAGACCAAATACAGATAAGAAAAATGTATTTTGGTCATTTGAATGACCAAATATATATTTCTTATAAATCAAAATATCTCAGGCTTCCGTTTCTATTGGCCATTACTGCTCTAGACCAAGTGCTACTTGAATGCACGTATGAATCATCTGGAAATCTTGTTACACTGCACAGTCTGAAGCTCCCAGGTGAACTGTTGCTCCTGGTTTTTGAACCACACTCTGAATATCAGAATGATAAACACAACCTTGTTTGTAACATAGAATCCTTTAGGAACTTTTGAGAATCACAATGACCAGACTGTTATACCCCAAATCAATTAAATAAGATTCTCTGAAGTTGTGACTTGAGTACATGTATTTGTTATAACTTTCTAGGTGGTTTTAAAATATTGGAGATTTGAGGGGCACATGGGTGGCTCCGTGGGTTAAGCATCAGACTTTTGGTTCTAGCTCAGGTCATGATCTCAGGGTCCTGAGATTGCTTGAGCCAAGTGTGGAGTGTGGGGCTCTGCACTCAGCAGGGAATCTGCTTGTCCCTCTCCCTCTCCCCACCTCGTTCTCTCTTTCTTTCTCAAATAAATAAAATAAATAAATAAAATCTTTAAAAATAAAATAAAATATTGCAAATTTGAGAACCATTGCTTGAGAAGCTCTTGACTAGAGATGAACAAATTTAAAGTTTATTTTCTAGAAAATAGAAAAGTTTACATATCAGGTGCAATTAATTTGTCATTAGTAAATATTCATGGTATTCCTAAGTGACTTATTACTTTATGTAAGTATTGGTGACTTATATCCTGGCTTCTAGAAGCTTAGAAACTAGTTTTAGAAATAAGGTACCTACTTAAATATCAGCAAAGCAACATAGCCTAGGTTCAGCAACTGTTATAGATATTAAGGGTTAGAAGACTCTAGAAAAGGAAGAGTTAATCTTGGGTATGATAATAATTAAATCTTCCTGGAATAGCTGATACATAAGAAACACCTGACGCAGTAGTTGTTCAACTTTAGGAAGCATCAGAGTCATCTGCAGTGACTAAGACAGGGCCACCGTGGTCAAGGAACACTGCTACGATCACCGCTGCCACACTGTGAGTGAATTGTAACCATTCATATTTCTCTGTTCTTTTTTTTCCCATATTTCTCTCTTCTGATAACTCAAGATTCAAAGTCCCCAGAGGGAGGCTGACTGGCAGAGCCCAGACCACATGCTCAAGCCTAGACTGCCAGGAGCCATTGGCAACATACAGTGTCTCACCAACACTGCACAAAAAGGAACATTTTTCCAAAAGTAGGAATGAAGGTGCAAGGCCATTCTGCCTGCCTCCAAACTCCTATCCCAACCCTTGCCAAAACCAAACCTAACCCAAACAAACAACGAATAAAAGAAACAAAATATTTAGTTCAGGCAGGATTACTCCAAAAATTGAAGTGCATGAGGGGAGACGTGATTTTGGACCAAAAAGCAAATTCTAATTTTAGGTCATTCAGTTCAAAATAATGAAGTTTGAGATAACGACGTCCTACTCAAGTAGAGATGCCCATTTGATTTGTATGGGGAATGAGGTAAAGTTTGTCATCTCCTTAGAGAACAAATGTGAGTATCAGGAGGCCAAATGTAGAGGGGGAATGACAGATAGAGAATCTTGTAACATCTTCCTATTTCTGGGACAAACAGAGCAGTGCCAAAAAGATGTTATATCAGCTATTAGCAGGTGTCAACCCTAGAAGCAGTTCAGATTAAGAGTTAAAAGGAATTTCTATTGTAGTATTTCTCAGAGCTTTTAATATGCTAATGTGTGTTGTGAGGCTCTAAGTATGCTGCACTTGCAAATATTATTTGACTAGGGCACTTTCTTGAAGCACCAGTGATATATTGGAGACATTTTGGGAAACAATGGGCTAGAATATTCTGGAACCAGAAAAAGATAGAAAGAGACTTAGACAAATATCCAGCAGGAGAAACAATAGTCCCAGAATCTAGACAATTCAGACTTTTATTACTCCACTGTAATAGGAGATGGACTGAATAGTATGAGGACTAATAGTCTTGAATTCTATTTTATCCCCATGTCCCCAAATGCACAGTGCTCAGTACATGGAGTCACAAATATTTCAGTGAATAGATAATAGTAACAAAAGTCCTTTAATTTATCAATGAGGTCACAAATACTCTCCACAAGCACGGTTTCAGAGCAATTGTGAAGTGGGCTGAGGAAACACCCACCTGCCAAGAATTTCTCAGGTGATTCCTCAAGAATCTCTAGCAGATACTGAATTGTCTACCCCATCATCTGTTTTTCTCCTTTTTCTTGGTAATATAATAAGGGTGACCATATAATTTATCATCCAAACTAGGACACTTGAGAGAGAGAAAGGGGGAGCTATTAATAATTATGCCAGGACAACACACGCAAAATAGACTTTCTGGCTAATTAGGACACATGGTCATCCTAAAAATAACTCCTGATTTTTAGCTGTATACTTGACTGTTAGGAGTAAAGACTGCGTTGTCCGGCCTCCTTTATATTTGCGGGTGACCTCATGACTAAAATGGTACCAGATCACAGTGATTAGTTTTCCCCCCACAGTTTTACAGGGGCGCCCATATCTTGACCAATGTGGGTTCTCACTTCTCAGTGTACATGATAGAAAATGGTTTTAGAAAGCTGCACATGGAAGGTGTCTTTATTGGGTTCCTTTCTCTTCCTGCTGGCTGGAATGTGGTTATTCTGGTTAGAGCTTTAGCCACCATTTTGGACTCTGAGGCTGCATGTTTCACATATCCTAACATAAAGATAAAAGGAGGCCAAGTCTCTGATGAATATGAAGAGGCCCTATCAGCCCTGTCTACCTTTGGTCTATTGTATAAGGAATCAATACGCATTTATCTTGAGTAATCCCATGTTATTTTGGAGTTTTCTGTTACTTGCGGTTGAACCTAATCCCAGTAGATAAAACCTTATACAAATGCTGCCTAAAAACAATGTAATGTGAGCCACAAATGTAAGCCATATACATAATTTAAATTTTTCTACTAGCCATTTTGAAAGGTAAAAAGAAACAGGTGAAAGTAATTTTAATGATAGTTTTTATTTAAACTGATGTATCCAAAATTCTATCTTTTCAATATGTAACCAATACAAAAAATATTAATGTGATAGTTTACATGCTTTTGTTTCCTGCCAAGTCATAAAAATCCCATGTGTATTTTACTCTCTCAGCACATCCCAAATTAGATTAACCACATTTTAAGTATTCAATATCCATATGTGGCTAGTGGATACCGTATTGGACAATTTTATACCATGAATACCTTCCTCTCACCAATATATTTTCTTTTTTTAAAAAAAAGATTTCTTTATTTATTTTTTAGAGAGAGAGAGAGAGGGTAGGGAGAGGCAGAGGGAGAGGGAGAGAGAGAATCTCAAGCAGACTTCCTGCTGAGCACAGAGCCCAACACAGGCTCAATCCCAAAACCCTGAGATCATGCCCTGAGCCAAAATCAAGAGTTAGATGCTTAACTGACTGAGCCACGCAGGTACCCCCACCAATATATTTTCTATTTTCCCTCTCCTCTTGCTTCTCTTCAATAGGTAAACATAGGTAAATAAAACTTTGTGTCTGACATAACAACCACCACAACAAAACAACAACAATAAAACCTGTCTTATTCTTACTACCCAGACCTATTTTTCTATTATTTTTTCTTTCCTTCACAATTCTGTTTAATGAAATTTGCAGTATCTGTAACTCTGGTCTTGGAATAATGACACAATAATGTCCATTAGGATACCACTTGATGACTTGGATCTCTCAGTGATGATAAACCACCAACAATCATATTTTTAGGGTGATTCTCTAGCAAATTGAGCTCTCAGGAGTTATCAATATTCAGACCCAAACCCACTATGTTTTGCCACAAGGAATTTGGCAAATGATTTAAATAAATCACTTCTAGTAGAATTGGGGTTATGCTTCTAATGAGACAATCTCCCTTCCTTTGAGGCATACATTGAAGAGTGGGAGAGAAAGGGAACTGTTAGAGCTGGCCACTTGGGAGTTGAGCCTCAACTGGATACCCCCTTGGGAGGGGTTATGAATGCATACACTGAGTATCACGTGTGGAACAATGGAAAAGTGACTTCCAGAGGGTGGGCTTTGTATAGTGCAGATAACCTCAGTTATTCAGAGTCTAGCGTTTGCGCACCAGGAATAGTGTCAGATACAAAAGGGAAAAAAGAACATGGATCTTGCAAAAAGAAATAACTGTGAGTTTTGTGCATTTCGAATGTAGTTAAGAAGAGCCAAAGACATGAAGGTTACAGTGGATGAGCTGTGATTGATTAATTCTCCAAACAGGAGTGAAGAAATCTTCTGGCTTGATCATGATGTGTTTAAAAGGTCAGTCATTTCATGTAGAAGCCAAGGAGCTCAGATGACATGACAGGGATCCAACAAGATAAGAAATAAGAAAAGCAGAGAGAAAGGGAAAGCAAGCAAAGGAGATTGTATATGGAGTGTAGTGGTAACCAAGATAGAAATGGTAGCAAAGGAGGCCGAGAAACATCACCTGCTCTTGCGGACAGTGGAAAAGAATGATGCAGGGGTAAAGTTCAGAGTTCATATCAGTAGTCCAATGGGTGTTGGGGTGCCATGTATACTTAAATCTTCACACACTTAATATTCCTGGAAAAACACCCCTTATGCTGACTGTAGTCATTTGGTTCTTTGTCAATTTACTTACTTGTGGTTGTCTAATCTATACCAGAGATTTGCACCTTTTTAGCCCTATGTGCTCTTAATGACTTAGAGAATGCTGGTGGGTGCTGTGGGTGGTGGTGCCCAACTGAAGACCTAAACCACAGAGCGTGGGCCGAGAGAAATAAGCTAAAGGGGGAGAGAAAGAAAAAGACCATTGTACACACTAGTCATCCGGAAGTCATTTGTCTAGCCTCCTTAACTATATATACTCTAGCTAAGAACAAAGGAGTTAGCAAAAGCACATCTGAGAATGTATATGGATGATGCCGAGACCACACAATAACCTTCCTGAAATTTACTCATTGAAAATTCCCCAGGCCCCAGAAGTGTGGCACCACTTTCCCTTCTCGTAACTATGCCAGACATGGCTACTCCCTGTGGGTCCTCGTTCCTGCAGAGCCTGGATATTGCCTCAACCCAGCACTCCAGGCAGCTACTACTGTGCTATTGGGGTCAAGCACGCAGCTTGAATACCATTTGTCATCATTTCCTCCTGTTGTTACTGAGAATGTTTTATTCTTATTTCTAGACAAGTCTAACAAGTATGGTTAGTATTTTCAAGGCCGATTGCAGACCAGAACAGCAAAATATCAGGTGGGAGAAGGTATGTCACAAATGGTAGACAAAGAGGTGACAAGTGCCTTTGAGGGAGGGGCAGAAAAATTGCAAAAGCCTATGAACTTCATCTCAAACCAAAAAGCAGGTGGCCCATTCAGTGTCAGGGTGAGTGTACGTGGTATGGTGGGAAGGGGATGGACTGTGGCATAAAACAGGTTCGGATTCAAATTAGAGGCCTTCTGCTGGTGGCTGTGTGATCTCGGGCAGGTACTGGAGTTATCTGAGACTCACTGGCCTCATTTCTAAAATGGAGATACTAATATTACATTCTTTATCCAGTTGTGAAGATTAAAGGTATGGAAAACAACAGGTTTGTGGGAAGGACACATTTTCTTCCTTCCCTCCTAGAAATAAATAGGTTCTCTGGCAATCACTAGATTTTATCAATTCAAATAGTGCTTATTAAACTCATACTACGTTATGGATTGAATAATCCATACTGCTAGGAACTATGACATAGAATTATAGGAAAACCAGTCTATGCCACCAAGGGATTAAGGATTATTTGGGGAGAAAGACTATAAAATATAAGTTAGGTGGTAGGGAAAGGTACACCAACAGATTCAGGTGCAAGTAATTGAGGCGGTACCAGTGGCCGCATGGAGGAGGTGACAACAGTCTCTTGGGGGGTAGTCATCGTATATTTAGAGTGATAATAGTCCTGAATCAAGGAAACAGAAATTCTATTTAATAAACTGCGTTTCAAGAGGCAGGATATGAGTAATCTTGTTCTAAAAATGTTCCATTTAAAATGATTAGAGCTAAAAAATAAATTTCCATGGTTCACTTTGGTGGAAAACTCATTAATTTCTAGTGGAACCCCTTATTTACTGGTGTGTCAAATAAATGAGGCATTGCTGACGTGGTGGATGAGAAAGGCAAAACAGTGGGAGAAAATGGAGAGGAGACTGAGAAAGAAAGGGCCAGAAATACCCTGCCGCCAGCCTGTGAAACTAGCCTCAGTCCTCGTAAGTGTGTTCTTCCTGCTGTTTCATTGAATCTTCACAGACACCCTGTGCAGGTGGAGAAACAGGTATTGTTCTCTCCCGATGGATGGTGAAGTTGAAGATGTGAGAAGCTATTATTTGTCCAAAGTCACACATTTAGTAAGTCGAACATCTCGAAGGTAGAACCCACATTCTCTGCTGCAGGCACGCAAAGGGTAAAGAAAAGAAAGTCACCCACATTAAAATGCAGGTTCGAAAACAATTTCATTTAAAGATACAAAACTTTAAAACCAGGAAGCAAACATCCAGGAAGTGATAGGGGCACAAAAATATTCTACATATAAAGTCAATGCTAAGCATGATGGCTTTACCACACTTTGCCTCTTCTTTCTCTCTTCTTTCCTTCCTCTCCTCCTTCCTCCTCCAAACAGGTGAGGGCACATGTAAGAAATACAAGGGAACAGAGGAGAGGAAAGGAAAAAGAAAACAGCAAGTGAGGAGAAGAGAGAAGGCAGAAGAGAACAGGAGAAGAATGTGTAGGGAAATCGTAGTCATGAGCATATAATATGCCTCTGGTCGATTTTAAACTTTGGAAAAAAGAACAGATTGAGGATTTTATTTTAAAATTCTGCTCAAAAAAAAAAAAAAAACTGAGGTCAGGGAAGTGGTAAATGTGTCGGGGAATTGAGATGATGGCTTTGCTTACAGTAAATGAATAGGCTGTTTGGACAGAACTGAAAGCTTTCTTTGTGGTCCCAGGGCTGTTGGCTTCAGCTCCATGCTCTCTGTCTCTCTCTATTACTCGAGGGCAGCCACAGGGCAAGCACACATCCTCCCCACCAAGTCACTGAAAATACAACCGAGGGCCTGCTCCTGCTGTAGGGCTGTGAAAAAGGACGGAATGCTGATTGCTTGGCACTTCTCAGGAAACAGCTCACCTGTAGACCAAAGGGATCAAGAGGATGGACAGATAGACGAGGCTCGAGACTCCGACATCAGTGTTATCCCCTACTGTGTGACCTCTGGGGGTGCCAGTTTCTCCTCGGGGGGGGGGGTTATTGTGAAATTAGAAGCAGTAATTCATGTAAAATACTTCATATAGGAATTGCTCATAGAAAGTTCTCAATAAATATTAAGGTTTTCTTTGTTTTGTGTGGTTTTTTTTAAAGATTTTATTTATTCATCTGACAGAGATAGAGACAGCCAGTGAGAGAGGTTAACACAAGCAGGGGGAGTGGGAGAGGAAGAAGCAGGCTCCCAGCAGAGGAGCCTGATGTGGGGCTCGATCCCAGAACTCCGGGATCACGCCCTGAGCCAAAGGCAGACGCTTAGCGACCGAGCCACCCAGGCACCCCTCAATAAATATTAGTTTTTACAACAAACTGACTTCACTTCTCTGAGAAGTTAACACTCTTTGTCCCCGTGTCAAACTTTTGTAAGTTCTCTGACCTATAATTATCATTTTTTTCAAAAAAAGAAAAATAGCCTTCAATCAAACCCAGCTATTCATCATTTCCCATTGTTCAACATGGAAATTTCCCTCCTAAAAATAAGTGACAAAAATCTAGTGGTGTTTGAAATGGCTCTAATTAAAAATCTTAAATAGCTATGGGCATTTGCCTGCTTCTTCCATCAATTTGGGAAGAATTGCTCCATGAATCAAGAACTGTAAATTTGTATCATTTACATTTTTATTTCTCTAAACAGTCTCCGCAAAATTAAAAAGGACATAATTTTGAAAGTTGGTGTTTATTATTATTTTTATATGTAGTCTCATAAATGTGAACAGTTTAGAACCTCATTCATTGGGAATAATAGTGAGAAATCTGCCTGAGAAAATATCTGAGAAGAAATGGAGTTTTAGTAATCTCAAGGAAAGTTAATATTTTAAGCTAAGATATAAAGGGATATTAACAAGTAATAAAGCTAAGTTCATAAAAACTGTACTTTACGAAGGGCCCTGATTGTTTTATATTGCATCATAAGTATAAAATACTTCGGTAACAAATTTAATTACTAGCATCAGAAATAAATGACTCTTGGGGTGCCTGGCTGGCTCAGTCCATAGAGCCTGCAATTCTTGATCTTGGGGTTTTAAGTTTGAGCCCACGTTGGGTGTAGGGATTATTTAAAATCTTTAAGAAAGAAAAAAAATGACTCTTTAAAAAAACCCCTGGCTTTTTCTAGCTAGCAAATAAGACTCTAAAGAATTCTTAGAAGGAAAAGTAATATTTCTTAATATTAATTACATATAGTTTAGTTGGTTAATGATACAATTATCTTTTCTTATATCGTAGCTTTCAAAACCCCTAGGGCTTTGGTATTGTTTATCTTCAGCTGTATATGGACAGAATTCGCTCCAGGGAATGCCTGGAAGCATGAGGTTGTTAACTCTTTCCACTGAAGCTGGAGGTCACAGAAATGTCTTGCACAGGAGGAGCTGGTTTTCTAACATGATTTAAGATCCTGGGCTCTGGAGTCAGACTTAACTTTAAACCTTGCTTCCCCTCGCAGGCTCTGTGACAGTGGGGAGGTTACTTCAGGCCCTCATTCTGCGAAAGGAGCATGATTATGGAATTCATCTCACAGCATTACTGAAAAGTTCACACTTTAAGCAGTGCCTGGTAAACAGAGAGCTCTCAATGTATTCCACTTCCACTATAGCTGACTTAGTGCTAAAGGAAGTTTACCCACCTTAAACCTCATGACAACAAGTTAATCAAGTCCTAACATAGATTATGAGTTCAACTGTACTTAGACTTTGCCATATCATTTAGTGGTTTTGTGTCTATCTCATCCCAGGAGGTGATTTTCAAAAAATTGTTCTTTGTATAAATGCATTGTAAGTGGTAAAATGCTTTGTAAAACGCTTTGGAAAAAATCCCTTAGAATAAAACATCTATTAAAGTTCAGTTACTACATTATTAGTATTTCGTTTACGAGGTGGTCTTTCTGATACTAGGGTAAGTGTTGAATGACTTTCATGGACTTATTCATACTTGTAACTTGTTTTTGTTATTCAAGTTTTAGGGCAGTTGAAATATCACCAGGAGAGCTCTTGAATTTGCCCTCTCTCAACCTGCTATTTACCAGCCATCACCCACTTACTCAAGCCCCAAAGCCTTGGTTTCTCCTTGACTCCTCTCTTTGGCCTCATATTCCATATCTACTATATCCTAAGAAC
Source organism: Ursus arctos (assembly GCF_023065955.2). Classification (NCBI taxonomy): domain Eukaryota; kingdom Metazoa; phylum Chordata; class Mammalia; order Carnivora; family Ursidae; genus Ursus; species Ursus arctos. The sequence continues at coordinate 45,755,500 of NW_026622797.1, read as the reverse complement.
TGTAAACACTGCTTCTACAACATGTCTCAGCTTCACCTGTTTCTTGCTCACTCTCCATGGTTATCACTGTCTTCCAAACTACATCCACCTATCCTCTTGCCTAAACCACTGTGGTAGCCTCCTGAATGCTCTGTTTGCTTTCACTCCTTTCCCTATAAAATTCATCCTCCACTAAAAGCCCAGGCTGATCCTGGGGAAACAACATCGAACCATGATATTATTTTGATTTCCTGTTCTCCACTGAGAGCCCAGATTGATTCTGGTGAAACATACATCTAACCACGATACTACTCTTGCTTAAAAATTTCCAGGGACTTCTCATCCTTCTTAGAATAAAATCCAAACTCCTGACTCTGGAATACAAAGCTTTCTACATGCTGACCACTCCTATTTTTTTGACCTGGCATCTTACCCCCTCACCATCACCCACTGTGCCTCAGACACATTGGTCTTCTTCCTGTTTCTTGAACATGCCAAGATTTCATCTTAAGACCTATGTACTAGCTGTGACCTTTGCCAGGAATGCCCTTACCCCCAAACTTTTCATGACTGGCTCCTTCTTGTCCTTCATATTTCAGCCTAGGAGTCACTTTGGGGGAGATGCTCTCCTCTCCCGTTTAATTGAAAGCATCTGCCCAGATCTTGCTTCTCACATCACCTTTTTAATGTTTCACATGGTATTTATCACAATCTGATGTTTTCTTATTCATTCATTTACTGCTCATTTTTTAATTTGTTTATTATCAGCCTTGCTCCCACTAGAACTTAAGTTACAACAGAGCTTGGAGAACACTTCTGTCTCTCTTACATCTCTGTATGGTATCCTTTCTGTTTGGCAGACAGTAAGCACTCAACAGACAAATGTTGAATGAATATATGGAAGAATTTTTAGGTTGCTCAAGGGGAGAAGCTCCCTATATCCTGCCCATTGCCATTTCTAAATCTCCTCAGCTCTTAATTTTCACCCAGGATAATTCCATGCCATGGCCCAGAAAACTGTAATGACTTGAGTTCCTCAACAGGAGAATAGTATAATTGACTATTTCTTTCAGGACCATCCATTTTATCTCCTTTTTCTCAATTTTTTTCTTGCCTCATATTAACATCTTCAACAAAATCACTTAATCTGGGCAAGTATTATTACCTTCTTGTTTTCTAAGGGAGAAAATTGAGGCCTGAAAAGGTCACATACCTCATAAATGACAGACTAGGGATTTGAACCTGGGTCTGTGTAATTCCAAAGACCATAGATTTTGCCTTGTTTGGAGATAGTATCCCATTAATGGCTGTGGTCTCAAATTTCCCACAATAGCCATTAGTGAGTTGACCACATAGTTCCCAAACTTGGTTGCCCTTATAGAATCATTTAAAGATTCCTGAGTCCTCTTAGATTTGCATAATAAAAATCTGCATTTTTAAGGAGCTTTCCAGATTTTGGTGCCACTGAATTAGATAAGAAAAACAAAACCAGGTTAGGGAATGTTAAATACATATTATCACCAAGAAGGCCTTTGAAATAGCAGCTGAGAGTCGTTTGTCTGATGAGGTTAGTGATACAGTGAGCCTGGGGGACTGAGACATGGAAACCTAGGGATCAGAACCCTTCCAGCCCCTCGTTGGGGAGGAGGGACAGTGTGTGCTATTTATTAGGAAAAAAGCCACAAACCACAAGATGAGGCCTGAGCTTGGGTGTGGAGGGCAACCCAAAGGACATAGAAGAACATTCTTTCAGTGGTTTGAGGTCCTCTAGAAAACCCAGCTAGATACCTGAGCTATTCCAACAGGCTCTAAGTTTCTTGAAGTCTTTGCATAAGTCATACAACATATTTTTGAGCCATTAAAAAAAAGTCTACACAAAGTGAAAGGGGCATTTTATAGGAGCGTAAGATAATTTAGGCCATCAGAAATGGCTTTATAAGCATCTCCATACTACTCCCCAAACACGGAGAAATCTGTTTTATGATATAATGATGTTGTAATGAGAAGAAACAGCACATCTGGAGTGCTTTTCTTATTGGAGAACACAGAGTTTTGTCAAACCCACACACCCTAATAAAATGCTGCTCCACCACACTTCTTGCTAGCATTGAGTCCTATCTCATAGAAGAGATAAATGGCCTCCTGAGGCTTGCAAACCATGGGAAGTCACATCTGGTAGCTAGCACCTGGCTGACCTATTCACGGAAAAGGTCAGTTTAATGCAAAAGGGCATTTTAAAAAAATCAGCTCTGCTGGAGAGAATTGAGCAGCTGTCAGGGGAGAAGGGTTTCATCCTCTCACACCATTCCATTCTTAGAGCCCATTGCTTTAACCGTAGCTGGGAGGACCATGACTCTGCATTTGGTAACATTATTGCAGGCTAATCTTATCTTCTTTTGGTACTAGTGCAAAATTAGAAATGCAAGTATCCCTGTATTTCCTATACTGATTCAATATCCACATGAAGACAGAGCATTTCCTTTTATTACAACTTGAAGTAGTATATTAGGATTGGGTTCTATTGTCTTTATAAATATTCTAGTATTGCCTTTCATATTTCAAGTTAGTTTGATTTGTTAAGTTGAGCTTTTTTCCCAACATTTGGTTACAGGTTGTCATAAAAAATATCTTTCTACTATTCTCAAATTTGAGTCAAGAGACAGTTTCAAGAAAACCTACTTGAAGGAGAAGCATGTTGGGGTCAGGTTATAAGGGATACCATCTTGATCTCAGTAGTAGTATGAGGCTCCCATAGTGTCCACAAATAGCTTTCCTAAAATGAAGGAAGTAAGGGGTCATCTTTTATAGTGTTTGGAAGTTTCAAAATGCCTGTTCCGGGTAAAGGACGTGTTTGACTAGATTGGAAGATTGTCTCTTACCTAGATTCAGGAAGTCGCCACTCAGAGTTGGTTTCTATGCTCTACTGCCCAATAGACAGTTATATACGCTGAATCTAAGGTTTAATATTGAAACTCTTCTCTTCAGGTCATCAATGTCAGATGTCGATAACATCTGAAAAATTATTTTAAAAACATCTCCTTTAAAAAAAATCAGTACTTTATATTTTAACTGTCCTATTTCTTGATTCAATTTTAAAAGGCCTAAAAAGAAAGGCCATATCTACCCAGATAATTCAGAGATTTGTCCTCTGGTGTTCATGGATTCAAAATCCTTTGCCACTGGTGAGTCCAATTTCTAGCTTACTTAATAAATGCTGAGCTTTCATATCACCTCATCCCAAGGAGACAAGTTCATACTGAAATAATTTTCCTTTCATTGAAAGCAAAATAGCAATATCCCCAGAATAGTCTACCCTTACAAAAGAGAAAAGTCAGGAATCTTTGAGACTATTATGTGTAATTATTTTATGTTTAGCTAAGATATTTTTTAAAAGTCTTCAAATATATACTTTAGATTTTTAATAAAGGTTTTATGTTGAGTTTAAATATTTAGTTTAACATGTTTAAGTTTCACTGATTCATGTCAAAACAAAATTACACATTAGCCAAATGCCAAACAAGTTTGACATGGAGATAAATCAGATCTGGGCCACTGGGGCTCCAGCCTGCAAAGTGCTGCTAAGTATTCCAGCATTATACATGCCATTTCCTTACCAAGCACCCTCTCTCCGCCTTCAGACCTTGAGGCTTATGAGGGGGGTTGTAGTAGAAATACGGAGAATTTCCATTTCTATTAACTTATCATAGCTGAATTGGCACAAGGATTGGTGACAAATAGGCCTTTTTCATCCACACAACAGTTACCATTACATTCTCAAAGGCTTCTGCTTGAGTGTCAAGAAGAGCAAGTTTTTTAATTACACAAAAGCCGGTGGAGGCATGTGCAGTGCATTTAATGCTGGGGGGAGGAGAGAAGCTGCTGGACATCACCCGTGTAGGAAGATGGAAGCTATATAAATATACACATGGAACAAGATAGTGGAGATTGCAAAAGTCTTAAGAAAATTTACTTATTCAGGTCAGTAGTTTTATTTATCTAGAAAATTTGATGAACTCTAAGTGAAAACAGCTAGTAAATATTATTCCCGGATTTCCTTGTCTCAAAAGTTGACTGTATCCCTAAAATTATAACTACATGTGAAATGTGAATTTTGCAAACTGTCTTCAGCCGAACCTCAAGAACTGCTCAGGCTTTGATCATGGTATTTAATAGACTGTCATTAGTTAAAAGAGAAGAGCCCATTATAGCATTGTCGGTTGGGTAGTAAAATTCTCATGCATAGAATCAACTTGATAAAGTGTGGCCCCAAAATGTAATTATTATCACTAGACAACCATTTAGAGTTACTTGATATCTATTATATATCAATAAATCTAAATGGAGGTGGATTACAAGCACATTTTCCTTCATAACCCACACTTAATATATTTTTCTTATCTTACTTGATTGACTATGATGTAATTCTCTGTATAGTTTCACCTCTAGGAAATAAAGACAATAATATTGGTAATATAAAATAAGCCATCTTGCCAAGTGTTTCAATATTGAGAAAATGCAATTTGTTGTGTCTAAATATTAACGGCATGCCTTATTTCAAGTATATATTGATTTTTTTCTTATGTAACTATGAAATGAAGTTTTTTAAATAAGAATAACTATAAAAACATTTAGAAGTATGTTCACTGATGACTTATCTCAATATTTTTAAGGATACAAGAATTTAATGACTAGATGGCAAAACTAACTCAGACCTAAATGATGGTACAAACAATTAGCTATCACAAATGGTGCTTAACGATTGCCTGGATGAACGTGTAAAACTGCGCATTAGAGAATCATGCCAAGAAATCACAAATCCTGATATTTTGCTATTCATTTGTCCTTTACGGTTGCTGAGAAGTGTTTTTTTTTTTTTAATTGGAGCAGAAGGGACAGCAGGTACACTCACACCTGTCCCAGAGGTTGGTTGGTTGCTTGGTTGGTTGGTGGTTGGTTTTGTTTTGTTTTGTTTTGTTTTGAGAGGGAGAGGGAGAGGGAGGGTTGGGGTAGGGGCAGAAGGAAACGGAGGAATAGAAAAATCTTAAGCAGGCTCCACACCCGGTGTGGACCCCGGTGCAGGGCTCAATCTCACAACCCTGAGATGATGACCTGAGCCGAAATCAAGAGTTGGATGCTTATCTGACTGAGCCACCCAGGTGCCCTTGTCCCAGAGGTTTTGATGATCCTTTGTGGATATTTTTGAGTGGAAAACCATGTAGAATAGATTCCTTTCCCTTCTAGAGCTCTATCATAATAACATTAAAGAAGATCAAGAGCTAAACGGTATTCTTGCTATCTGCTGATTGAAATAGCATCTTTAGTTCTGGATAAATAATATAAATCATTCTCCAGTGTATTTTAGATTAATTATTATAACCATATTCATACATTGTAACTATATAGTTAATTATTATAAATATATTTAAAATGCAGTTACAGATAAACTTACCTAACACCTGCTACCAGGCACTGTGTAGAAGCTGGGAATATAAAGAGGCATACATGGTGCTGGATTTTCTGGAGCATGTAAAAAGACACCATGCCCTCAGGGAGTTTACAGTATTACTGGGGAGACAAGAAAACAGTTGGAAGTGTGTTCACATCTAAGCAATCTGGTACATTGTTCGGGGCAGACTGTAAGGTAGGTGAGCATGAAGAGTAGTGGTCAGTGTGTGTTCTAACATCAAGGGAAGCAGGGTAATGATGAGGATGGTCCTAAGGGGGAGTCTCCTCACTCCAGCATCAATACAGGCCTGAATGTTACAACTTAGAAAATGCTCTGGCTTGTGGCATCATAATGGGAACAAAGAATCAACAAAATGCTGAGAGTTTGGACTTGATTGCAAATCACTCTTGTCATTAACCCCTCTTGAGTTGTTACCTTCACAGAGACCCTAGGAGAGAGAGCCCTCCCCTCAACCACATCCATCTTTGCCGTTTTCCCACTGGCACATCCATACTCCCTTCCACATCTAGCTTAAACATTTTGGGAAGAGTCAATTAAAAAAAAAAAAAAAAGAGAAACATCTTGATTTTGGAAGGAAAGAGTATTAATATCATATATCTATAAATTCTTAGAGAATACTTATATAGTGAGCTGGGAATAAAATAAAGTTTAAGAAATTCTGATAATATCAGAGATTTTTGTTATTTTGTGTGTGAGTATGTGAAGAGTCATTCCAAGGGGTGGTTAGACCAAAAAAAAAAAAAAAAACAAAAAAATTCTGGAAAGGGAAGGTAATGATTAGTGATTACTAAAGAAGCAGGTCACTTACTGAGGAAAATCTAGTTCTTTTAATTAGAATGGAAGGCTTCAAATCTGAATATGTTTTCTCTCATAGCATTACAATTATGGCAATAACATTTAGATATTTTTATATTAAGCTCTTATACTCCCCTTAAGATTTTTCTCAACTCCTATATGATTCAATTAATTTTTTTTTACTTAAAATTAAATGGACTCTTTTTTTTATATGGAAGTGTACACTCTTGGCCCCAAGATGGAAGTTATTTGCTTTAATATTCATGACTCAGCAGGGTATTTTATGGCTAGCAAGAGTTGCAGCTTAAGTGCATATCTTCTGTACATACAGAGGTCAGAAATAATTTGCTTCATGATATAGAAATTAAAATCAATACTCTTACTTCCTTAAAAAAACAAACATAACATAATGTAAATGAGAAATGAGTAAATTATTAATAGATGGGCTTATCTAAAATATAATATAAGCTAAGCAAGGTCAACCCAGAGAATTGAGTTTTAAGAAGTAGGTGGAAGTTACAGGAAGCATGAGGAAGTTAGACATATCATCACAACTTTGTCTTACAAAGTTGCTCTCGTGTGAGGGGTTTAAAGCCATATTGCAAACATCCTGTTAACTGGCCCTGTGAATAAGTGAATAAGTATGGTTATTCAGCTTGAGGATGAGGAATTGGAGAGCAGAGACGTCTTTCTCGACCAGGAAGTCTTGTAGATACTACTGGGGGGAACTCTTGAGTTTTCTCATTAACACAACCAGCAATCAAGCTAGAGGGAGTCCCCTTGAATGCTGTGGTCAGGTGTGGACGGCTTCTTGATTTTTACTTCCAATGCCTTTGTATTTGTTCTCTGCTCAGGATTTAGACAAATCTTAGACACTCCAGGATTATCTCTTCCTTTCTCTCTCTGCTTGGTAGTTTCCACCTATTGAAAAATGTGATGAATCAAAGCTGGCTGGGTTAGTCAGAGAGTGTATTTACTCCCACATTGTTAGAGAACAGAGTTTATCAGCTACCATCTTTCTGGGTACTGCTTTGGTTTATGATTTCTACACAGGGTCTAGCTTTTACTTCTTAGTTCCCAAGTCAAAGATAGTATTTCCATGTATCTAGAAAAATATTTCTCCCAAGCGGAGGCAGACTGCTTGAGAGCCTGACCCCCACAAAAGATGGACAGATAAAAAACTTACAAACAGCAAAGTCAGAATCAGGTTTGATTCTGGCTTTCTTACCTTCTCTGCATGTTATTTTTATCTGTAAGATCCTTTGTTCTACTGTCAAATTGTTGCTTCCATAGCAATTCATTCATTTGTTGAAACAAACAAAATTTGAACTTTAACTTTGGTGTCAATGTTGGGGATATAACTACATACAAAGTGTTCCCTTCCCTTAAAGCATGCATGGTTTAATAAGAGGGATTCATGCAAATGAATAAATCAAAGCAAAATAGTGTATAATGAACACATGTCTAAAATACTGTGGGGACATCAAGGAGGATATGATTATTGCTAACCAGTGGGAGGCAATGCTAGATGCATAATTTTATCAGTGGAGGGATGACCAGTGTTGCCTCCTTTTCTGCCTTTTTGTAATATTTTAATGCTAAGGTGATTTTTTTTTTTAGTGAACAAATAGGCACTTCTTAAGATGGACGTAAATAGGTACTGCCTGAGTAATTATACGGTCCCTGAGGTCTCCATTTGCTTTCAGTTGGGCATAACACTTTCTAAAAAGCCTCTGCTGGTGAGCCTGTGAAGATAAAGCTAATTAACAGAGAGAAATTGGGAGCTGTGTGGGCTGGGTCACTGAGGGTGGGATCACAGACTTTTTCATCTTTTATGCTCAGCCCCTACCATGGAAGATGGTTGTTGAACTTACATATATGTACCCATACATATTCACTTTTCTAATGAATACTTCATAAAACATGAGGTCATTTGTAATAGTATCTTTGAAGCAGACCTTTCAGGAAGAATTTCATTGCTCTTTGACCATCACAAACAAATAGATCTCTAGCAGAGACCTCGGAACCTCACTTACAGACTGGAGTCGAAGTTCAGAGCAGAGGGTCATTTGAATCTAGGGCATTAGGAGAGGAGATGAAAGCACTACAAAAAGGAAAGCCTTGTTCAGAGACAGCATGTGGGCACGAAAGGTGGGACATTATTTATTATAATGATTTATTCAGCCACAAGGGAAAACATGAGTTAGAATGACATTATTTTCATCACACCTTTCCCCCCCAAGGAGCTCAAGAGCTTACCCAGTCTTATGTAACGGACAGCAATTCTCTTTATACTATTTTGCTTTGTTCCTAAACCCTAGCAGATATTAGTAATAGAGAATTCCTAAAGAGGACCAACTTATTCTCTTCTCAAAAATTACCCTCCCACAGATCGTATGAACTCATGAATACTTAAGGACCCGCTTATTTAATTTGTTCCTAACCACCATAGTTATCTACTCGTTTCTCATCAGGCTAATCTCCTTATTTCACTTCTTAATGTTCCATCTGTCCAATTCTGAATACTTTTTTGTCTTATCACTTTTGTTCTTTCTTTCCTCAAACATTCCAACTTCCAATTACTTTCTCAACTTGAGAGAAAAATTCAAACACAAAACAAAGACTCTGGTGGGAGGGGAAAAGGACGAATTCTTGCTCTGCTTTTGTTGCCAACTGATAGTACTGACTTGGAATTTTGTTTTACTTCCTGGGTTTCAGTTTCCTTATTTACCAACAACAAAGGAAACACTAAATACCATATAATATTTAAGACTCATTCTGGTTAAAACAAGGATATGATCTTATTGTCATTATTATTATTGAGAGAGAGAGCGAGCATGCACGAGCAGTGGGGGAGGGACAGAGAGAGAATCCCAAGCAGACCCCACGCTTGGCAAGGAGCCCCAGGCAGAGTTCGATCTCATGACTCTGAGATTATGACCTGAGCCTAAATGAAGAGTCGGAGCTTAACCAACTGAGTCACCCAGGTACCCCGATCTTATTGTTGTTATTAAGATGAGTGGAACCAAATTCTGTGTCGTATGAGAGATGCTACAGTCATGAAGGAACCAGTCTTCTCACATCTCTAAGGTCACTTATATGTGTCTGCGTTTATACACACACATATATTTAATAATATGTATTTATTGTACACATGTATGCAAATGTGCCTATTTTTCTCAACTATCAATAACAGCATGCTTTCAATATATCTGCTATTATTATTGTTCTACATCTTTATTATTCTGTTTCTTATAAACAACAGAACAGTGGAATGAACGTCAGAAGACCTTCGTTTTGTATTTCTCCGTACATCCAAATTTGTGAGTTTGGACATGTCACACAGTCTCATTGGGCCTGAGTTTCATCTCCAAATAGAACAAAATGGGGGAAATAATCCCAATTAGGTCTATTAATTATGTCATGTTTACATTAATGAAGATAGAAAAAATGTTTCTGTGGCATAACAAATTAAACCCCAAATCTTGTGGCTTAACCCAACAAACGCTTGTCACATGAAAAGCCTGATTGCAAGTTGAGAGATACTTAATAATGACTGTCCTCCTTGTTGGTCTCCCAGCAAACCAAATGGCTTGAAATTTGTCTCTCTGCTATCATTACACAAGGACCCCACTTTCCCCAGGGCAGGGGGCCCATCTCAAACCCCATTGTCTCTGCCTTTCTCAGTTCTTTGTCCAGAACAAGAGCCATGGCCTTATCTAACGGCAAGCTAGCTAGCTGATATGTAGTTATCATCACATCCTTGGAAGATAAGTAGAAAATGGAACTTAGCATTATCTCTGCCACAGTGCTAAATCCGAATAGAGCAGGGAGTGCGTCTGGTGGAACGGTTTCTTCTGTCTCATCTTAAACTTCATGGCATTTAGAGTATGTTTGTCACTCAGTACATTCTGAAAGAGCAGGAGATTTTCCTTCTTTACCAAGTGACATTTGACATTGGGGGGTGGTTCTTAGAGTTCTCTTGGTCTTTTAACACATCCAAAAGTTCTAAATTTCCAACCTCATGTCCCTCAAGTTTAATGGTAAGAAATGTGCGCTGCTCTGTTGAGGGCTTTGCTAGTGGGACTAGAACTGACTAGGACTTACATGACCCGTGTGCTGAAACATGGAGGGCTCTTGGGATAGCCTTTGGAATGAGAAATAGAAACGGAAAAGTAGAGGAAGTGCTAAAGGAGATTAGTTTTTTTTAACAAGAACTTTCATGTTGATTTAGAAGGTTTTGGTATCATATGACTTTTTGTTTTTTTGTTTCGTTTTGTTTTGGGCAGGAAATGAGTCTTGGAGAAGAGAAAATTATCATGAAAAATCAGACATGAGAGCGTAGAAGTCAATTCAGACAGAACTTGGGGGTGGTACGGAATAGACAACACCAGCTTTTTCATTGCTCTTCATCAAAGTAAGGAGAGTTTTGCCTAGATCGAACAGTTTCCACAGAGGGGCTTGGGTGGTTTATGCTGCAGAGTAGATGATGACAGATAACACTCTTCGGCCAAGGCCTTTGGGATGGCAATGTGCACAGAAGGATTTTTCCAGGGGCATTTGCTTCTGCCCACTAATTGTGGTCATATATTTTATGGCCTTGGGAATATCATGGCTACAAGTAGGAGTCTCAGGGCTGCAAGAGTCAGTGTTTGTGCCTGATTCAGCAAAAGCTGTGGCCCTATGGACTTCTCAGGGTGCTTCTGAAGCTACTATTGATAAAATCACTAATGACATGAATTTGCACATTCAATCATGAGTTTCTAGTCTTATCTTGCATAATCTGTTTATAGTTGCTGCTGTTGATGATCTCTACTTTCTAAAGTCTCTCTAAATTTTAGGCCCTACTTTTTTATGTTTATCTGTTTAACTGTCTACTACTTTTCCTTAACATCATCAGTAAATACTTTTTCTGCCAACTCTTTAAATATTAACATTATTTGGAATTTTTTCCCTGGTCCTTTTGGCTTCTCATTCAACATGTGTTTCTTAGGTGATCTTATCTACACTAGTGGCATTTAGACACCACCAAAACCTTTAAACTAATCTCTGGGTCAATTCAACCACCTTGGGGCTATATTCACTAGAGAAAATAAGAGAAAGAAGCAGTTGGTGCTAATCCACATTGATAGTCTTCAGACTGCCCCAGGCTGTCCACACTGCCTGGCTGTCTTTCTATTTTCTGTAGACACTGCCCTCTCTTAATCTCCACCAGACCAATTTTAGATCTTCTATACCTATTGATAGTTGACCTCACAACTGACTTCTCAGATTTGGAATAGGAACCACTGCCAGGATGAGTATCAAGAGGAAGAGGTTGGTCAATGGTGTTAAATGTTGCAGACAGGCCAGGGAAGATAAGATGTCAACTATGGATTTAGAAATAAAGCCACCATTAGTTATTTTATTAAGATTTTCAACAGAGAAATTAAAAAAATCGTATTACAGTAGGTTATCAAAACGATGGGAATCACAGAAGGGCTCACGATATTCCCCCAAACCTTTGAACTGAAGTGTTACCATGAAGTGGAAGAAAGAGAGAGAAATAGTTGGAAGGTCACACGGGATTGAGAGAGGGTATTTAAGAGATTAGAGAAAATCAGCATGGTTTAATCCTAAATGGAAAGGGAGCAGTAAAGACAAGAGTTTGAAAACAATTCCTTTGCCCTAGAAACCTTCTCCAGGTTTTCCTCCTGTTTGCCTGTCCATGTGCTCTTGGTCAGACAGATAGGTACACATTACTGGGTTAGGTGCCTGGCTGCATATAAAACTGTTCACTGAATTGCAGCAGTCCCTATTTCTCAGACTCTCTGTGGCGAAGGATTAGTTTTAAAAACGTTTCTCATTCACTGTATACTTTTGTAAAATACAATAAAAATGAAGGACTAGATACTGCAGCATTGTCAAATTGCTGTGAAAGTTTCTAAATGCTTACTTTCAGTTTCTGTACTTACTTCACGGACCAGTTCAAATAATCCCCAGACCATCACTGGTCCATACCTCATGCTTTCAGTAGCACTGACCTAGAGAACATATATCCCTACAGGGATTAGCAATGTGGAGGATGGTGATAAATTTCATTTTGGACATGGTAATTGGGTAGAGCACAAGATAGATGCTATAGAGAAAAGTTAAAGAACCCATAAAAGAGCATGCTTTCCATCAACTGTGGAATAGAAAACTAAAATGTGGTATATCTGTATCATGGTAAACTATTCAGGAGTAAAAAATGAGAGCAAGAAAGCTAAGTGTCCCAATATTGAAAGAGCTCCAAGAAAATATTAAAAAGGCATAATATGACTTTAAATTGTGTTCATATAATTACAATTATATATATTATTTATTTATAAGATACATTGAAAAACTCTAGAAGGATATACATCCGTGAATGGTAGCTATTTTTAGGGAGTTATATTTAGGAAGGGTTAATGGAGAAGACAACAGGTTAGGCCACATGTTACTTCTGTATTGTTTTTAATAGATTTTTAATGGTATTTATGTATTATTTATATAATTTATGTAATAAAATTATATAATATAAATATAAAATTTATATTTATATAATAAAAATGATAATTATAAAGTTCTTATATATAATACAAATATTGCTTTAAAAATAAGTGGAAATAAAAAGTAATCAGTAGTTCGTTACACAGTTTAGGCTTGTAGAAATTATGTGATTAAGGGAGGCAATTTTAACATACCCATGTGGTCTTGAGGACTTACTCTGTCTGAAACTCAACATGCTTATCTGTAAAATGGACCTGATCTCCCTTCCCTCCTGGGACGGCTAGGAAGATTGACAGATGCAATACGTGGAAAGGCCCTTGCAGAACAGATGCTCCACGAACATGAGTTCTTTTTCCCTTCGCTGACAAAAAGTGGGCCTTCAAAAAAATTGAGTGTTTCAAAATTTTACTTTATGTAAATCTTCAGGATTAAATGAAATAGACATCCCAGATAGACTTGTAATTTTTTTCCTCCAAATCCTGGAAAGTCCTTCCAAAGCACTCATACCATGTAATCAATTAGGCAAATATTTTTATCTCATCCCCTCAACTGGTTCCACTCAAAATACACTGAAATATTTTCTTCTTGACCTGTTGTATCAAGAAAAGAAGGAACTTGACAGAAAGAGGGCGTTTGTGAAGTTCTTTTTGAATGATAATGGGAGAAATATATGGTGTGTGGAGAGGTGGGGAGCGTCCCACATAATGTGTCATATGCAGAACGTACAACGGAGAATTCAATACCGAGCTTCTAAAACCTCAATAGTGCTTACTGTAAGTGATATTTTTGTGGCCTTTTCTTTGCCCAGATATTTGTCATTCTGGAGTTGATTTACAAAGAGATTCATGGAAAGTCATAATTATTTAAAGAAGGGAACAGGCAAAGTGTTCTTTTGCCATGTCTATAAATCTTTCCTTATGCTCGGCTGAGAACTCTGCTCTGGCTGTCTGATTTAACCATGTAACTGGAGTATATCATAATGTCGGGAGTTGTCAGACCCTCAGAACTCTCCATAATGTGAGATCACAACCAGAGACAATTTCATTGTAACATTTCTGACTACAAAGTATAAATACCGTTCAGTTGGCACGTTGACATCCCGTCAAGGATTTTTTTTCCTTCCTTATAAGTTTGTTGATGCATTTAAATCTGTAAAGTTAGGCAAAGCTAGGATAAGAAAATTAAAATTCATAATAGAATGACAATGTCAGAATAAAAATATATTTTGGAAAGGAAATAAAAAAAGAGAATTTAAAATAAAGATTACAAAGATACTGAAAAAAATGGTGCATGTATTGTCAGTTATGCTTCCGTTAGTTTTCTCCAGAGTACAAAAACATTTCTCAGAACAATTTAAAAATAGTGGATACAAAGAAATCACTCAAACACAAGATTAAAAAATCTCATTGTGAGCCTTGAGAGAATATTTCTTTTTCGCGATGAAGGTACCAACCGGGAGGATTTCCCAAGTTCCTCAGTGTGTTCATTTGCCTCACTGGGTACTGCTATGGTTCCCTTAACAGCCATTGTTTTTAAAATGGAAAAAATTTGAATGCTTGCATACACTCAGACGTGAAAAATGAGTTTACAGATATGTTTTAGTGTGATTATGCATTTCTTCGTACATGTGCCTTTTTTTGTGATGCAAAACCTGTGGACTCAACCATTAAAAAAAGGAAATAGAGAAAGGAAGATAGAGATGCATTGTTTTCTTTCTAGAAATACCTTACTCAATTCACCTTTATACTTCCAGGTTAAACTTCACTTCTTGGTGAGTGATTTACAAACAACATCCTAATTTTCCCCTTCAGAATCATTATTTCCTGACTGTCACTAAGGAGGGAGATTGTTAGGAGATATGTACATGAATATATGTGCCATGCTGGGAAAGGAGATACTATTCTCTTGTTCTAGTATATTGGGAACTCTCTCTCCTCTTTAGAAGCCAAACATGCTTCCTAAACTCTACAGTCCAATCTCTCGCCCATGGTGTGTTGGAAGTCTGAACTTCAGGTCTGAAGTACATGCATGGACAGTTCACTTGGTCTTTGATATGCCAAAACAAATCTCACTTTATTTTTTATAGTTATTGTTATTTTTTATTGTAAAATTTTATTTTTAAATATTTTATTTTATTTTTATTTATTTATTTTTAAAGATTTTATTTATTTATGTGACAGAGAGACAGCCAGCGAGAGAGGGAACACAAGCAGGGGAGCGGGAGAGGAAGAAGCAGGCTCCCAGCATAGGAGCCCGATGTGGGACTCGATCCCGGAACGCCGAGATCACGCCCTGAGCTGAAGGCAGACGCTTAACGACTGCACTACCCAGGCGCCCCTTAAATATTTTATTTTATTTTATTTTTTATTTATTTTTTTTTAATTTTTATTTTATTTTATTTTTTTTTTTTAATGATTTTTTTATTATATTATGTTAGTCACCATACAGTACATCCCCGGTTTCCGATGTAAGGCTCGATGATTCATTAGTTGTGTATAACACCTTAAATATTTTATTTTTAAGTGATTTCTACACTCAACGTGGGACTCAAACCTACAACCCCAAGATCAAGAGTCACATGTTCTACCAACTGAGCCAGGCAAGTGCCCCTTTTTCATTTTTATTTTAAAATTTTAACCCCGGTATAGGTAATATACAGTGTTATATTAGTTTCAGGTGTTCGGTGATTCAACAATTCTGTACATTACTCAGTGCTTATCATGGTAAGTATCTTCTTAATCCCCTTTATCTATTTTACCACCCCCTCCCCCCCCCCGCACATCTCCCCTCTGGTAACCATCAGTTTGTTCTCTGTAGTTAAGGTCTATCTTCTGATTTGTATCTTTTTTCTTCATTTGTTTTATTTCTTAAATTCCATATATGAGTGAAATCATACGGTATTTGTCTTTCTCTGATTGACTTATTTCACTCAGCATTATACATTCCAGATCTAACCATGTTGTTCCAAATGGCAAGATTTCATTCTTTTTAATGGCTAATATTCCATTGTATGAATATACCAGATCTTCTTTATCCACTTATCTATGGATGGACACTTGGGGAGCTTCCATAATTTGGCTACTGTAAATAATGCTGCAATAAGCAGGGGTGCATATATCTTTTCTAATTAGTGTTTTTGTATTCTTTGGGTAAATACACACTGGTGGAGTTACTGGATCATATGGTAATTGTATTTTTAATTTTTTGAGGAAGCTCCATACTGTTTTCCACAGTGGCTGCACCAGTTTGCATTCCCACTAACAATGCACAGGGTTCTTTTTTCTCCACATCCTTACCAATGCTTGTTGTTTCTTGTGTTCTTGATTTTAACTGTCTGACAGTGTGAAGTGTTATCTCATCGTGGTTTTGATTTGCATTTCCCTGATGATGAGTGATGTCGAGTATCTTTTCATGCATCTGTTGCCCATCTGGATGTCTTTTTTGAAGAAATGTCTGTTCATGTCTTCTGCCCATTTTTAAATTGGATTATTTGGGTTTTTTGGTGTTGAGTTGTACAAATTCTTTATATATTTTGGATACTAACCCTTTATCTGATATGTCATTTGCAAATATCTTCTCCCATTCAGTAGCTTGTCTTTTAATTCTGTTGATTGTTTTCTTGGCTGTGCAGAAGCTTTTTATTTTGATGCAGTCCCAATAGTTTATTTTCCCTTTTATTTCCCTTGCCTCAGGAGACATATCTAGAAAAATGTTGCTGTGGCTGATGTCAGAGAAATTACTTCCTATGCTCTCTTCTAAGATTTTTATGGCTTCAGGTCTCACATTTAGGTCTTTAATCCGTTTTGAATTTATTTTTGTGTCTGGTGTAAGAAAGGGTCCAGTTTCATTCTTTTGCATGTAGCTGTCCAGTCCAGAAACAACTCTCTAAAGAAGAGACTGTCTTTTTCCCATTGCATATTCTTGCCTCGTTTGTGGAAGATTAATTGACCATGTAATTGTGGGTTGTTTCTGGGTTCTGTATTTGGCTCCATTGATTGATGTGTCTATTTCTATGTGTGTGCCAGCACCATACTGTTTTGATTATTACAGCTTTGAGTGTATCTTGATGTGTAGGATTGTGAAACCTGTTTAATTCTTCTTTTTAAAGATTGCTTTGGCTATTTGGGGTCTTTATTGGTTCCATACAGGTTTTAAGATTATTTGTTTCTAGTTCTGTGAAAAATGCTGTTGGTATTTTGATAAGGATTGCATTAAATCTGTAGATTGCTTTGGGCAGTATGAACATTTTAACAATATTTGTTCTTCCAATCCATGAGCATGGAATATCTTTCAATTTATTTGTGTCATCTTCAATTTCTTTTATCAGCATTTTATAGTTTTCAGAATATAGGTTTTTCACCTCCTTGACTAAGTCTGTCCCTAAGTATTTTATTATTTTTGGTGCAACTGAAAATGGGATTGTTTTCTTAATTTCTCTTTCTGCTAAGCAAATCTCATTGTAAATGCTCAGAGAGAAAGAAGTTTTCCATAGACATAGGGCAAGTACTTTGGTTGGTAAATGAAAACATCCTTCAGTAAGGTGAAAATCAGAACTTAACATATATTTTGATTATTTGACTTTTTACATAGTTTACTTAAATCAGAGACCACTATAAGCTGTCTTGCTCTGATATGTATCCTTGACTTTTGAAATGACAATATGGTATATTCTGCTCCGTTTATTTATTTGTTTTAGGTTAAAGTCTGGTCAGAGACAGGAGGGCATGGCACACTGATTCCTCTCCATTATACCTACTCAAATCTCATCCAATGATCTCTTCTTTTCTCCCTTTATCCACTTTTTTTCCAGGCAATCTCACTCTGCCCCATGGCTTTGATTACCATCTCCATGCCTTAATGCTGTGTCTACTTTTATCTTCAGCCCCGAGCTCTCCTTGAAGCTCCAGGCCGGAATGTTCGGTTGCGTATTTGGTATCTCCACGTGGATATCTTAAAGTCATTTTAAATTCTACTCATCCCAAACTGAACTTATTATCATTATCACCTTCCCATCCCAAACAAAACAGAAGATCTTTTCTTAGCGTTGCTGTTTCAAAGGTAAGCAAACCGGAAAGCTGAGTCATTTTGGAAGTCACATTTTTTTCATCTGCCATGTCCAATTGATCCATCACCAGGTCCTGCTGATTTTATTTTCTAAGTATCTCTCGAACCAACAACTTCTCTCTGTTTCATTGCCGCCATCCTAGCTCAAGCTGCCATTGTCTTCACCTGGAGCACTGTAAAAGCCTCTAAAAATCTTCTGTTTTATTACTTTCAAATCTGGCTGCATTACCCTGTGCACTATGCCACTGCTGGAATGATCTTTATTATAAAATGTAACTTTCCATGCCAGTCCCAACCTGTGGAAACAACTCTACGGCTCCTCATTAATTTTAGAATGAAGATCGACATTTCTAGAATGGCCTTTTCAGCTCTGCTGCTCTTCCCTCTGCCTCCCTCCCCAGCGTTATCTATCATCACCCATCGTCCTTCCCCAGGGATTTTCAATCTCATTCCTTCTTCAGCAACACCCTGTCCCCACCACCAACATATGCACCATCCCATTACTCCCACTCTCTGTTCAAGTCTCCAAAAACTCCTTACTCCTCAAGGTTGTCCTGCAGCATCCTTTTTAGGTCAAAGCGTCTCTTACAAACTCTCAGAGCACCGCTGCGCTACCCTTGCCAAGGAAGCACTTACATTTACACGAGTATTTTGTAGGCATCGCCACACTGGATGATCAGCCCCACAGGAGCAGACACCGTGTCTGGTTTTACTATATACTGTGTGCCCATCGCTAAGTACAGTGACAGTGCTTAGGCTGGCTTCAGGGGTGATTCAGAGTTCTGCATGTTTTTGCTAAAGTCCAAAGTCGCATGTGTTCACTGGTGATGCTGCTTTTCTGCTTCCGTTACTTGAGCACCCTTCATCCCTCTCTGCCTCCTGTGCATTTGTATACATCTGTGAGTGGTCCTGCTGAATAAGAGGTCTTTCCTTTATGTGGATAGGAAATGCATTATTATTGTATCACTACTACTACTACTACTACCATTATTATTAACTTATGATTTGGACTTTGTCTTTTGTACCCAGATCAATTTTTTAGAGCAACACTGATGAATAGGTTACAGTCATCTTTGTTCCCTTCATGTGTCCATTTTGCATCTGGTTCTCAAGGCTTACTTTGTCGTCAGCATCTGCTTCTTAAGACAGGTCTCCATGTTCTCTAAGGATCTCAACTCCATCTGTTAAAACTTTCAGACTACTTTGTTCATTATCAACCCACCCGAAGGAGTCTCACTCGCCCTCTTGGCCTAATTCTGATGATTATAGCTTCCTGATAAACTTTGACTCTCAGGTTTCACTATTTACCCAATGCTGCTGACCTCCCTCCAGGTGTCAAGGATGCCCCCGGATCTGGTTTCCAACCCACAAGGGAGGTAGTTACGTTGCCTCCACAATTTTAGGAATAAAGGACAAGACAGAGTTTGGAGCAAGTGTCACTAAAAATACCGAACCCAGTGAAATAATACATTTTATTTTCCTTGGTCATTTGCCGTTGCCTTTTCAAAAAATTTGACTACTTTGCTCATCGACCACAACAACTGGGAAAGGGACGAAATGTAATCTTTAATATCTGTAAATTGTAGCTTAAAAATAAAATGCTGTTATTCTAAGAAAAACAGTCCTTTTTGGTATTTTTAAATCCTTTGGCATTTTGTGCCCACTACGCATGGATTGCATAAATATAAAGAGCTTCCCCATTTGTGATACAATAGGTCAGGGGCTTCATGCAAGTCTTTTTGGTGGTTCCATAAAACAAGATATTGAAGTGGATTGATCTTTTTCATTAGGGCAAAGAAATATCTCTATAAAGTAAAAAATGAAAATACAGCTATTGTTTTAACATTAGAGCCTTCTGAGAAAATAGTTTATAACCTGCTTCTAGTGCTTTCATCAGGCAGTCGGAGGAACCTACTATGTGCTATGCGCCACCCCAATGTTGTCAGAGCATAAGGCTTTATAGGTGACAGTCCTTTCATTCAATAGCGGGTTCCAGGCAAAGTATGGAAATATGGGAATGCTCAGCAGAGTAATACAAAATTAATCACATACCCAACAAATTTTGAGTTCAAAAGTACTAAAATAATCTACTCTAAATTCTTCATTAAAAAAAAATATTTATTTATTTGTCAGAGAGAGAGAGAGCATAAGCAAGGGGAGTGGCAGGCAGAGGGAGAAGCAGGCTCCCCACTGACCAAGGAGCCTGATGCGGGACTGAATCCCAGGACTCTGGGATCATGACCTGAGCCCAAGGCAGACGCTTAACTGACTGAGCCACTCAGGCACCCCGAAATACTTCATTTTAAAAAGGAAGAAAAGTAGATGCAAAGAAATCACAGGACGTGCTCTAACTTCTCCAGAACTAGCTTTGGAACCCTTATGTTGCTTTTTTCCATTTGCTGCATCTTACACGCTATCATGGAAAGTCTATGCTCTCTTATCTATTACTACTGGAGAGATCTTTCCGAGAGTCCTCTTTTAACACCAGAATATTGCCTATAACGGAAACTTGGCGTTGGTGGTGCAAATTAGAAAAACAAAAAACCCCTGGAAACCAGCGCTCACTGGAGTAGTCTCTGTGGACAGCATCAACATCACCTGGAAGGAGCTTGTTAGAAATGTGGAACCTCAGGCCCCACTCAGACCTCTTGAATTATAATCTTCTTTTTAACGTTTACACATTTCTATTTTTGAAAGCGTATCTCTGGAGTCCTTGATCTAGAGCCGGGCTTCTCAAGCCTTAGCATGCACCAGAATCACCTGGAGGACTTGTTAAAGCAGGATTGCTTTGCTGAAGCACAGATCGCCAGGCCCCAGAGCTTTTGCTCAGCTGGTCTGTGAGGCCAGAGAATTTGCAATCTCCCTGGGGGAGGCTGATGCTGCGGACCTGGGGCTACACTCTGATAACCACTGGTCACAACGGTGCTTCTCAGCTCTGGTGACACGTCACATCCCCCTGGGTAACTCTCAAAAAATACCAAGACCAAGGCCTCATTCTTTGATCATTGGTTTTGCATGAGGCCCTATGATTCCTCATGCTTCTAATATGCAATTGGGATCAGGAACCAATTTCTAGAAGTTGAGAAAAGCCTCGGTATTTTCTATGATTAGCATGTGATCGTCTTCCTAGCTGCTCCAGAAGAGTGCCTCTGTTCACATAGACCTCTGCATGCATCCAGGCCAGAGTTGTGCAGTGGTCAAGAATCCATCAGAACCGGTTCCAAGCTCAGATGTGCTACTTGCTGGCTGTGTGGCCTTGGGCAGGTTAACTTATCTTTGAGCTTTAGTAGAGTAACTGCAGATGGAAATAGCAATTTTAATCACTGTGGTCTCTTGTTGGCAATGTTAAATAAAATATCAAATCACCTGATCACGTTAGGAACTCAATAGTCGATAGTTTGTAACTGTGGGTAATTCACTGATTTTTTTTTCTCTATGAGACATGAGTATACAATATTACTTAAGTCACACCATTAATTTTCCCAAACCTAAAAGATTTTGAAAGAATTCCTACATTAAAACCATACCGAATGAGTGAAATCCAGCGCCAGTTATAAGTCCTAAAGAGGCTCGAACAGGAAGTTTTGCTTTTAATACATAGTGTATGCTTTCACCATCATTATTTGTAACCTGTTTAACATGCACAGTGTCTACTCAGCACCCAAGGCACTCATGTCTTTACTGAATGATTTATTTTATAGTGATATAGATGGTTTACTATTGATAACTCCTAAGGACTAAAAGTTTCTCCCAATATTATAGTCCATTTATGGTCCAGGTCAATGGCAGATGTATCAACCAACCAACCAAGCATTTCCCTGCTTGTTAAGGCACACATTAAATGTTTTGTATGGAAAGCTCTGTGATTTCTCTAGGACCGAATATTCAGGTGTGCAGCAAATGTTTTACTAAAATGCTTTGGCAGCCCATTTGACCTTAAGCAGTAAGAGTTCATCGCTCTTGTTCCTATGCAAATCTAAGTAGATGTTCCGAAAGTATGAGAGCTTGGGGGACACCAGTCCAGCACCCACATTCCCAAATGAGGAACCAGGATGACTTGACAGAAGTGAGTCACTTAGCTTTTCTCAGAAATAGATGAGAAGCCATGTTTTCCTTCACATGCAATGTTTTTATTTATTCTGGTTGTTGTATCATTATGTTGACACATTCTTGTGTTGACCAAGCTTCTGTCATATTTGTAAGATGCTATTTTTCAACATGGTGACAAGATGTTTCTGTAATAAAGAGGTAATTTCATTAGATGTAAGAGTACCAATAATGATTACGAGGAACATACTTCAAATTAGAGTTCTTATTTCTATAGTTACTTCTGGTACCTGATAATTCTTGTATGTGTGTACATGTGCCCATGTGACTCGGCTATGTTTTTCTGCGTCTGTTTATTTATGTATTTGTGTATGTAAGAATGTCTAGGTGTGTGTATCTCTGAGTGTTTATGTGACTTGGGTATGTGTGTTTCTGGGTATGTGTATACATGTGACATATATGTGTTTGAGAATGTCCAAGCACGTGTGTGTGAGTGAGGGTGCAGGTGTGTATTTCCAAACGAGAGAAGGAAGCTTCCTTATTCCATACTCCCTGTGGTACGGATTGTGCTCCTCAGCAAAGAGCCGCAGCCTCTCCAACTGTTCATCCCACTGTCTGGGCTAATAGTCTGTCACATTTATGACTACATACTGTTCAAACTGAGAAATTTCCCCCTTTACCTAGAGTATTTTTGGTATCAAAGACTCTTTAGTCACTTGTAGACTTAACATTCTTTAAAAATAAAACCTTTATTTCTTTTCTGAGTGCTGCAATGTAATCTCTTTTGGTGCTAAATGAAAAACTGAGTTTGGAAGAAAGATGTACCAAAAAGAGAAATGTTATGATACTCACAGGATGACTTACTAAAGCTGTTTTGAATTGCATTAGATACTATTTTATTCTGCTCCAAGTGTGAAAATTTAGAAGCTCATGTTTACTCATTTAGAAATAAAAATCACAGAAGCTAAGCGTTGGAAGAAGCCGCAGAGCTCCCCTTTATCTCCCTGGACCTCAGTTCCTTTCTTTTCTAAAGTGAAAGCGGTGAGGTTACTTTTCAGATATCATCCCTCTTCCTTGCTATCCCCAATCACAACATAAGATTTTTTTTTTTCTTTTCATCTTCCTGGACAGTCAGACCTGCCTGACATGGAATGTGTTTCTTGTTCTGGATCTTAAAATAAAATATTAGTATGCTATTCAACTTTCTTGAAACATGATTATGAACTCATTGTTATAACATAAATTAAGAAGGCACGTTTACAGCATGCATGACACTCCAGAAAGGCATTTAGTTGTCTAGGTACTAAAATATTGCTTATTTAAAGTAGAGTCTAGAACTGAAACATGGAAAAGGTCTTTTTTATAGACAGAGGAATTGTTCTTGTATAAAAGATGACAGCTTGCCGTTTAAGGAAGCTTTCTCAAAATTCCATGTCAGATGCATCAGTAGCAAACCTATTGACACCATCAAGTACAATACGCATGCCAAAATACGTCAAGGGAACCAAATGAACACATGTCCGAGTTGATAATTTGAGTCAGTTATTTACATGTTTTCATTTAATACCAATTTTATAACCACGTCCTCATCCAATGCTTAGCCAAGGGGAAAAATCAGCCATCTTTCTTTTCTTTAAAGCTTGTTTTATATTTTAGGGGCTCCTGGATGACTCAGTCGGTTGAGCATCTGACTCTTGGTTTTGGCTCAGGTCATGACCTCGGGGTCATGGGATCAAGCCCCGTGTGGGGCTCTGTTCTCAGTGCAGAGTTGGCTTGTTCCTCTTCCTGTGCTCCTCTTCACTTGTGCACTCTCTCTCTTAAATAAATGAATAAAATCTTAAAAAAAAAACCACTTTATTTTAGGGGTGCCTGGGGGATTCAGTCAGTTACCCATCTGCCTTTGGCTCAGGTCATGATTCTCAGGGTCCTGGGATCAAGCCCTGCATCAGGCTCCCTGCTCAGCGAGGAGTCTGCTTCTCCCTCTGCCCCTGTTCCCCACTCGTGCTCTCTTGCTCGCTCTCTATCTCAAATAAATAAATAAAATCTTTCAAAAAAATAAAAAAACTGATTTTATATTTATACTATTGACCTGTTTTCATTATAGTTGGTGTGTATTCATTATTCAATATGTCAACATCAATAATGACATCGTTTGAGTTTATGAGGTGGACCAGTGATACCTGAGTCCCCACTTGTCCACAAATAGGTGACATTTGTGTTGTATTTATATTCTCAAGAAATATGATATTTCTGTCTGGAAGAAAAAGCATATTGAAGAAAATGGAGAAAAACAGAGTGTTGGATTGACAACCAAAAGATAACAAAATAAATACAAAGAGAAAACAGGTGGGAAAATAAATCAAAACATTTCCACGAAACACCTTTCCTATACTCCCCACACTGCTTGTATTTACTGAGGGTAGTAGTTTCTGACTCCAGGGATCAGAGTCGTCACAGAAAATGACAAGCCATTAAAAAATATAAAAAGCATTTTTAGTTTGTGGGTCATACAAAAACACGCTGGATTAATCTTTCATTAAGGAATGGGAATGTCAAAATTCTCTCCTACAATTGATGTTTTATGAAAGTTAAATAGGTTAAATAGACTTCTTGAAAATTTAAACAACATATTTTCCCCCTCTCAACACCGTTGCTACTTTCCATTAAAGGTATTATCTTTAAATTTCCCACAGGAAATTTCCATTGTTTTAACTCAGAGTCAACGAGATACAAAAGAAAAGATGAGCACAGAGCTAATAATAGTAGCAATATAAACAACACTTTAAGGACGGGAGAGCGTAGTCAAAGGATTGGGTTCACTGTCAATACTTTAACATTTAATCTTCTGATGTGAGATTTCTTCAATGTTATGTTAAAAACTGATGGAATTTAAGAAGTTTCAGAAGAGGTAATAATCATTTAACACTCAATCTTCTAAAACTGCATGGAAACTTATCTAGAGATCGAGATTTGTGCTACTGGAGGCAGAATGATATATTTGCACCCAAAAATTCTTGTGCACCATCTCAGCTGGGGCAAAGAAGTACATTCTCTTCGAGACTGGAACATATGGGAAGACAGTCTTGGCCCATATTTTTCTGTGTTTTTATCTTAGAAGGAACAAAACTTAACAATATTTTTCTCCATTGGCATTTATGGAATTATGTAGTTTGTCTTAATTAAGGAGTGAAAAGGAACTCGATATTTTTGTGTGAATCCATGTAGGTGGTAAAATATATAAACAAGACAGGAAAAGATGATATACAAGAAAAACACAGCCTTTTCAAGCAAATTGGAAGCAATAAAACATCGTATGTCATAATTTTTTGGTGGAAAATGATGTGCCAAGTTACTTGGATTTTTTAAAAAGTCAGCCTTCAACTCGTTAACCAGTGTCTGCAAGCAGATGTTGGCTTAAGCTTTAGTGCTGCTTGGGGTGTTCAGGGAGGTGGAGACCGATAGCTTTTCAAAAAGAAAGTAGCTCTCTAATATAATATATGATTTCCTTCCTCAAATCTTACTTGTCATATTATGTTACATGAGATGATGAAACAGAACGTTAACTGTGTAATGAGACAGGGATACTAAAATCTAAAAGAGAATACGCTTTTTCAGCTTGGATATGTGGATACGTGCCTTGGTTTCAGACACGGGTAGCCATTCTGAAATGATGGCAGGATTTCTTTAATGCAAATCTGCTTCTTGTGAGTTAGAATAATGGAGAAGTTAAACAAGATATTTTTTTAAAGATTTTATTTATTTATTTGAAAAAGAGAGAGAGAGACAGAGAGTGACAGGGGGGAAGAGGCAGAGGGAGAGGGAGAAGCAGACCCCTCACTGAGTAGGGAGACCTCAATGCGGGCCTCCATGTGGGGCTCCGCGCAGGGCTCCATCCCAGGACCCTGGGATCATGATTGAGCAGAAGGCAGACACTTAACAGACTGAGCCACCGAGGCGCCCCAGAAATTAAACAAGTTTGAAAACTTCTCAAATCCCACCCCCACCACAATCTCCCTAACGATACTTTATTTTATTTTTTAAAAATATTTGATTGATTGATTGATTGATTGATTTGAGAGACAGCAAGAGTAAGAGAGTGGCTGAGGGAGCGGCAGAAGCAGGCTCCCCGATGGCATATGAGACTCGATCCCGGGACCCTGGGATCATGAGCTGAAGGCAGAGGCTTAACCCACTGAGCCACTCAGGTGCCCTTATACTTTGTTATTTTAGACAGAGATGAGAGACTGTTGGTAATACAGAGTGACTCTGTACGTGGGGCTTTTTTTGCCATCTGTACTGTCCAGGGCCCGTTGTTGGTGTGAGCACCCAAATTTTTAGGGTACTGATGCTTTTAAATACTGTATGTGGTTCTTTTGACACTGGTGCATATAGATGAGTTTCTAGACCTTTATTAAAGTCATTGTAGTTTATTTCTCAAAGGGAATATGATACTGATATTTACAGAGCAGATAGACGGCATATTTTATTTATTTTGGTGACAATGAATATACGTGTTACTTCAAGGTGAGAAAAATTAGCAAGAAAAAATATAACTGTTAACGGAAAAGTAAAAGAATGTTAGAAAGTACAGAGATGGATCACTGGTGAAATTACATAACGTTTTTAATAGGATTTGTACTTATTCTGTGCCGTTGAATCATTCTTATGCGTTCCCTCCTTGATTTTTTAAAACTATTTCCACACACTCCTCAGTTGAATCACCAACATCATTCAATCTAAAAAAGTTCAGGCTTGTTCAAACCTAAATGACTCCAGAAAGACAATTACTTACTTTATTCTTTTAAAAATTGTGTCTAGAAAAGGAATCTCAGACTCGTTTGGGTTACATTCTCAACTTTCTGAAACATTGGTTGCAATTGTGCTCCTGGGAAGCTGTCTCTGAGACTGGCATCCCATGCTGGACTTTGTTAGGGATTGTTTCCGGATTGTCAGAAGGAAAGAGAAGGGAACAAAGTGATAAAGGAGGGGGAAGGGAGGGAGGAGAGGGAGGGGGAAGTAGGTGGGGAGGAGGAGTGAAGAGAAGGGAGGGCGGGGAGGAGGTAGGAGAAAGGGGAAAGTAGCAGGATTGGGCAGAGACAAGTCGGAGCTGTGATTCTGTCTCAATAACAGAGTTACCCTATACTTTGGCAAGGCTGCTGGGGCTTTATTACCAACCTATATGTTATACACTAAACTAATAGTTTTTATTGAAAACTGTGTACTATGTACATTCCAGACTCTATGTTATATTTTATTTTAATGCTATGTATTATAACAATATACTATATACTATTACATATATTATACTAATTGTATATGCTATATATTGTTTTATTCTGTATACTATATTATTATAGACTGTATAGTATTATATTGTATAATTACATATACTATAATGTAAGTATAGGTATATATATCCTATAATATACTAATGGTTTATGCTGTATAGTTGTATATAGTTTATGCTACATGTTTTACTTTATTATTTACACCAGTCACTAGATACTGCTGTCCTGGGGAAAAGGTTTGTAGCTGGGGGAGATAGCTGTGTTTAGTACAGGACATTTTCCCAAAGTCTTCTAGAGAAGACTGGCAGCTAAGGACAGTTCTTCTAGCAGCTGGGGGCGTATATCCTGAGTTCTGAAGGGCATATGGCTGCTCACCATGGCATTCACTATAGCTTTAAAATGAGGAAGGTTATTGTAAGTTCTAACTTAACTTACTCCTATTAAAATACTTTATATTTTTAAATGTGGGAGTACTGAGTAGCTACGTTTCATTGTATAGACTACATATTTCAATCACGATGCAGAATGAGTTTACTAATATAACTGAAAGCCAGATAAAAAATCCCAGTGCGCTCCTTTCTAAGCTTTGAAAGCATTTCTCTTGTGTTTCCTTGAATACATTGGTTAAATTTGGAACAAATGTATTGATTTTGTATAACGTTGTGGCAGATATTATACCAAGAGGACACACTACAAAACAATGCTTGGAAGACACTGTTATAATTTTAACTATCTGGAGAAGGCTAGCTATTCAGGAGCACAGTATTTTTTCATTTCACGGTGAACTGTGGGCAAAAAAATGTGTAAGTGCATGTTGGGAGCATAAAGTAGGATCCCAGGTTATACACTTAATTTGAAAAGACAGGCACTAGGCATTTAGGGAAGAATAGAAAAATTAATTTATTTTACTTGAATAAAGAAAATCATTTGGTGATGTAAGAAGCGATGGATGCGCAGGTGCGACAGTTCTCTATGGGACTATGCATCTCAGTGACCTCCGTCAAGTGGTCAAGGGACAAGGGACACTTCCTAGGAGTCAAATGAAGCAAGGGCGTTTTGTTGACACCTCCATTCATGACTCTATTGAGAAATCACTTCTTCCACCCCCGATTGCTTCCCCTAACCACGGTGTGAATCACATCATGAGGATTTCCAGTCAATTGTCTGATGGAGACATAGTTTCCTTGTGTGTGTGTGTGTGTGTGTGTCTGTGTGTGTGTGTGTGTGTGTCTGTGTGTGACTAATTTGATAGGTCCATCTGGATATAAATGAATTTGAATTAAATAAATCTTAAAAATACTTAATTCTGATAAATTGGGGAAAATATTTAAAAGATTTTAAAGATTTTATTTATTTATTTGGGAGAGAGAGAGAGGGTGCGAGCTGGGGGAGTAGCAGAGGGGGAGGAGCTGGGAAGGGGAAAGAATCTCAAGCAGCCTCTGCACTGAGCATGAAGCCCACCTGTGGAGTTCGATACCACAACCCTAAGATCATGACCTGAGCCAAAAGAGAGAGTTGGATGCTTAACCAAGTGAGATACCCAGGTGCCCCATGGGAAAAATATTTCAGATTTCAGGACACTTTAGATACACTGGGATACATATGGCCTTCAAAGTCTGTTCCCATGAGAAATATTAAACTAAAATATCAAACTTCAGTTTTGAGGAACCCAGGAAAGTTTTCCCTGATTCATATTTTCAATTAACGTAAAGGAGCTGCCCTATGTGTTGCAAGTTCATGACAGCAACAATTCCTTAGAAGGCCAATGTTTTCAGGGGACCCACCAGTAGCAGACATGAGTAAACCAGAATTATAAAAGATGATTCATCAAGTTATGGGGAGTTTTATTGCAAAGAAATAAAAGAGGCTCTAAATCTGGTTAGATGAATAAATGCCCTTTAAAAATGATGCCTTCGAAAAGACTAGACAGCAAGTAATAGCTTAAAGGTACAACAGTAGTATTGTTTGCTGCTCACTGAACTTGCTCTGTGATTTATTTTATTTTATTTTTTTTTCCAGTGTGAGATAAGAAAATGAGGCTTTGCTAAGGACTTGTAGAGGTTATGCTTTCCACTCTTCTGTCTCTAGAATCGTCTGATAGTATTCAGGTAAGACCTTCTCTCATTCTCTAGGCAGAAATAAAATTGCTAAACTTTTATAGAAAGGTTGCCCTCTAAATAATACTTCCAGCCAAGATTGCAAGTTCCATAAATCTTGTGCAAAAGTGTGAGCTGCTCCTTTCCCACCTGCTGGAATTGCCTATGTCCAGTGGTGGCAGACATTTTTAACCCAACATTTTCTGCATCTTTGTTTTTCATTATTTTATCTATTTTAAGTACATAAACAAAGGTCCAAGTGGAAGAAATACAATCACTCTTTAAAGTGATTTTGTGCCAAAATGGCTAATAATATGATTTTTGTGATCATAAATTAATATTAAAACTATTGATTGGTTTTGCCTCTGGACCCATATACTACAGAACATGTAGAATCTTCCTTCCGATCTTTGCATTTCTGTGTAAATAAGCAGCATAGTTAAAAGTTCTGGTTTGAAAAATTGAGATTTCTCTTTCTCCTTAATTGTCCAGTCTTTGACTAACCTCAGGTCTTAGAATCTGAGAAGTTGGAATGAATCATTAGATTTTTCAGTTGACCTGGACAGAAGAAAGAAACTAATTGTGCATTTTTTGCAAGATTTTAAATAAATAACATCTGCTGTCTTAACCATAGATGATTTAATTTTTTAACACGTGCTTCCAACCTTTAATTTTCTGCAAAGCAGCTGCATCAATTATTAATTCATCTATATTTCCTCAAAGCGAGTTAGACTTAAGATCCTTCATAAATATTTAAGGCTACTGCTGCAAAATAAACAAAAACTTTTACTTAACTTTTAATTGCAAGTTTGAGAACCAATGATTGCAAAAGCAACAAAAAGCTAGACAAACATGATGAAGAATCCAGAGAAGTAAAAAAAGGAGACACTAAAAGGACAAGGAGGCCAGACTTCTGCCATAACCCTCATTGTCTCGGTTTTACAATGTGAATCTCATTTACTGCACATTTAACTAATGGGATAAATGGATGTGGCCAAATTTAACTCAGGTCTGACTCATGATAGCCCATAATTTTTGATAGCTCACTTTTTCTCTTACTTTCTCTCTCACATGCACATTGCCACACATGTTATATTATACACCCTTTGCCATTAATACTGACCAAGTTACTGAAAGAATAAATACACGGATATATAAAAATAGCCAGCATGTAATGGCTCTCCCTTTCCTTTGTCACTATCATTAGCAAAACTTTTGAGATAGCTATTGTTATGGGTTGGATTATGTCTTCTTACCCCCATAAGATATGTGGAAGTCCTAGGCCCTGGAGGTAACTTTGAATGTGACCTTATTTGAAAGTAAGAGTTTGGGGGCGCCTGGGTGGCGCAGTCGTTAAGCATCTGCCTTCTGCTCAGGGCGTGATCCCGGTGTTCTGGGATCTAGCCCCACATCAGGCTCCTCTGCTGGAAGCCTACTTCTTCCTCTCCCACTCCCCCTGCCTGTGTTCCCCCTCTCCCTGGCTGTCTCTCTGTGTCAAATAAATAAATAAAATCTTAAAAAAAAAAAAAAGAAAATAAGAGTTTGTACAAATCTAACATGTTTAGATGAGGTCTTAATAGTGAATTAGGGTGGCCTAGAATGCAATATGACCAGTTTCCTTATAGGAAGAGGAGAAGAACCACAAACAGACATAGAGGGAGAATGCCATGTGCCAACAGAGGCAGACATCAGACTGATGCGTGACTAAGCCAAGGAATGTCATGGATGTGGGCCACCACTGAGGCTAAGGAAGGGCATGGAATGCATTCTTCCCTAGAGCCTTCAGAGGAAGTGTGGCCCTGCTGACACTTTGATTTTAGACTTCCAGCCTCCAGAACGGTGAGAAAATGAATTTATAGCATTTTAAGCCACCCAGTTTGTGGCACATTGTTACAGCACCCCTAGGGGACTATTACAGAGACTATAAGCACATTGACTTTTTTCTTTTATTTATTTTTTATTTATTTTTTAAAGATTTTATTTATTTATTTGACAGACAGAGAGACAGTGAGAGAGGGAACACAAGCAGGGGGAGTGGGAGAGGAAGAAGCGGGCTCCCAGCAGAGCAGGGAGCCCAATGTGGGGCTTGATCCCAGGACTCTGGGATCACGCCCTGAGCCAAAGGCAGACGGCCAATGACTGAGCCACCCAGGAGCCCCTGATTTTTTTCTTTAAAAAAAAAAAAAAACTATGAAATAAAACATATGTACCAAACAAAGTAGGTATGTACAGTTTAACAAATAATTATAAAGCAAACTTCCATTTGACCACTATCCAGGGCAGTAAAGAAGATATTGCTGCATTCCAAGAAGGTTGTATACACCCCTTCTTTACCATGCCTACCCCCTTCTCCCGGGGTAACTGCCCCCCTGACAGTCCTTTGTCCCATCACCTCTGTAATCATATTGTAAGAAACATGCTTTAATGTTTATGATGATAAATATCCTTTGAATAAGGATATATTTAGATGAACCAACCTGATGAAAATGAATTTTAGAGCTCCACTTACTCACAAGTTACTAACTGATAAATAGAAATTTAAACCAATACCCTGTGAAATCATATTTTACATAGCCATACTCATTATTGATTCATTCACTTAACACTTATTATTACTGGGGACTTACTGAGTGAACTTTGTTTTTCAAGAATTTTCCAGAATAGAGATTAAAAATAATGTCAATAATCCTACTTTAACAAAATGCATAATTTAAAGTAAAACTAAATCTTATTATAGTCATACTTGTTATGCACATACACACATTGAGTTTGTGAGATTTAGTAATATTCTTTGTAATAGAGAACAATTGATCAATGCACTGGATTTTACCAATTTATAGATTAGCTAGATTGATTTATGAAAACATGAGTGCATTGTTTTAGCGAGGCTACACATTTTAATTTTTATTAAATTACTAGCCTTATTTAGATGTGTCTAGTTACTGAACTTGCCCAGTCTCTGCAGAAGAATTCCTTTTGCTGTCTCCGAGTATATTTACTGTTAATAGAAGGTAAACAAATCTTTGTCTTGATTTTATAGACTGCTTACTGTGCTATGTATTTAAGCATTACAAAGTACTATATGTGAAGAAGTAAAGGGATTCAAAGCAGTTTCCTTTGTTTAGTACTAAAATGTTTGTCAGTAGAATCTGTCAAATGTTTTGAGAGTGCTGGAACACAAGTATTCTCTGCTTTCTGAGAAGCTCATTGTTCCCAGAAGAAAATAATGGGTAAGCTAATGATTATGTAATAAAATGATGCATTCTGTAGTCCAGGAACATTTAAAGTGCATTTAACAGTCCACATAAGAAGGTGGTGAACTCTACCTACAGAGAAAGGGATTGGTTGACATAGGGAATCGCATATGAAAAGCCATTCTTGTGTTTCGAAGAATAGGAACTTGTTGAAAGGGAATTGGAAGATTAAAGAAGGACGAAAGGGTGTGAGAGTTGGATGCTTAACCGACTGAGTCTCCCAGGCACCCCACCTTTGCGCCCATTTTTTTAAATATTTTTTATTATGCTATGTTAGTCACCATACAGTACATCCCTAGTTTTTGATGTAAAGTTCCATGATTCATTACGTGCGTATAAACCCAGTGCACCATGCAATACGTGCCCTCCTTAATACCCATCACCAGCCTATCCCATTCCCCCACCGCCCCCCACCTCTGAAGCCCTCAGTTTGTTTCCCTGGTCTTGGCATCAGTTGTTAGTTAAGAGAATATAACTGATGAATGTGATTTGGTTGACTTGCTCCCTACCACAGGTATCACAGTGACTCTTCCCTTCATTTACAGAGGCTTCTGTTTTATTTCAAGCATGGCAATACTTTAAATATTTTGGTATGGTATATAATTCCTACAGTGTTGTTCCCAAGGGCTGAGAAAGGGGGGAAAGAGAAGGTGTGTTTAAGTTGTAAATTACTAGAACTAGAATTGGATATTTTGGGTGGGAGTGCATCACAGTTAGGGGATGACCTTGTCAGAGAAGGCTTTATAGAGTAAGCAGCTGAGATAACTCTCAAAGGATGACGGTAGAAGAATGGCGGTAGACGTGGTTTTCCTGGAAAGAGAGGAGAATCCGGGAATGAGGTAGAAGAAAGACTTGTGGGTATGTGGATACGTCAGAACCAGTCGAGAAAGAGGTGTTGGTGAGTGAGACAGACAGGGCCGCCAGAGAGAGAAGCAAGAGACTCAGGAAACTGGCATCACCAACAGTGCAGGAGGAAGAAATTTCAAGAAAAATTGGTGTATTTAAAAGTGGTAAGGATCATAATTGAGAAAAGCTCATTGGATTGGGCATCTATCTTGTCAGCTGCTCAGTCAAAAACCTTAGACCCAGCCTTGACTTATGCTCTTTCTGACAAGATAGACATCAATTCATCAGGAAATTCTATTAACTTGGCCTTCAAAATATATCTGAACTTGGGCTACTTCTTACCACTACTCTATTTAGAAACCACACTGTGTATCTTACTCCTTCCAGTCCCAAGAATTTCAGTGTTTGTTACCCTGCTCTATTATTTTTCTGTAATACTTCTTACCTCCAGCAAGCTAGATAGTTTCCTCATTTTATCAGTGATTGCTTATGTCAGTCTCCTCTCAACATGAATACTGGTTCCACGAGGGCTGGGGTTCTCTGCTGTGTTCCAACGCTTGGAACACATCAGCACCTGGCACACGGCCACTCAATACATGTTGAATGAACACATTGTAGTTTTGTTGTGTATTCAACTAAAATTAGGTTTGAGTTTATGGTTGGAGCTGTATGTTTTAGACATATAAACCAAATTAAATTCTAGTATGAATTCAAGTAATAGTTGGTTAAAAAAAAAAAAAGTCTTGTGTTATGACCGCTCTTGCTTAAGAATTCTTGCATCTATCATATTCCAGAAATTAGAGTCCATACGTTACTGCTAGGAACGGTTTTCATCTCGCACTCTTATTAAAGACTTTAACCAAACTTTTTAATCATGAGATTGAAAATATTTCTGAAACTAATACTTTATTTAGCACTACTTCTGCACAAAGTGCTTACTCAGGAGACAAAGAATTTTCAATCTACATAAAAAGAGTGCATATATTCAAGGGCTCATAATATGTTCTTTGGGCAAGCTCATTCAACACACATTCTCATAAGTATGTAGATATTTAAATTATACGGTTGTGACATGAATCTCAATTTTTCATTGATGCAAAATGCAAATTTATTCCATTATATCAGCAATTCATATAGAATCTCTTGTCACAAGATATTTAAAATATTATTTTTTGCCTGAAAAATCCTGATAAGAGCTTTTAGATACTCTTTGTGAGCTAAGAAATTGACCTCCCCTTTTCTTCCTTCCTTTCCTCTCTCCCTCTCTCCCTCCCTCCATCAATTCTTTTTCTTTTATTTTGTCCTCCACCCTGAATCTTCATTCCACTGAATAGTTGATGCCTACTCTAGGAATGAGCAAATGAAATGACAATGAACTTGTATGCTTAACTTGTCCTGCAGAGTTCACTGCACGCTTTGGTTCATCATTATTTTCTGCATGGAGATGGTGTTTCTTCATTGACTATAACTGCACTGATCTCCTACTGAGCAGCATAATTCTCAACTCTCGCTCACACCTCTCTCTGTTACACATCTGGAAATCGTGCCCATATCCATTCTCTAATCATCAGAGCTGACGTCCATTTGTAGTTCCCTCATCATTTAAATCATGTGTCTCTTAGGCTCTGGGGTCCATTTATTTTCTCTTGCTTGGCCACTTGAAACTCCGGTAATAGAGACCTCAGAAGGCTGTGAGCTTTTCCTATGATTTGCACGTGCTGAGCTTACTGGGTGTATTAACATCACACCTGGGAGGCACAAACAAATGAAATCAAGACTCGAACTCCAAGGACATTACTGTTGATGTAAACTAATAGAGAGTGCGCCATCAACGCAGCTGAGCAGCGCTTAGTCTTTGCTCATTTAGGTATTAAATTTAAAAAGAACATTGAAACTTAGTTTCCTTTTCTTTCCTTTCCTTTCCTTTTTTTTATTTACAAGGTTTGCCGTATTTTTAGAATTCCACAACCCAATCTTGATAAATGTTGAATATTAAAATTGATCTTAAATTTTTTTATAAAAGATTTATTTATTTATTTTTAGAGACAGAGAGAAAGAGAGAGAGAGTGGGGAAGGGCAGAAGGTGAGGGACAGGAAGAGGGAGAGAATCTCAAGCAGACCCCCTGCTGAGCCCTAGGTGGGCTCCATCTCCTGACCCTGAGATCAAGACCTGAGCAGAAATCAAGAGTTGGATGATTAACTGTCTAAGCCAGCCAGGTGACCCTGATCTTGATTTTTTTTTTAAAGATTTTATTTATTTATTTGGCAGAGAGACAGAGAGATAGAAAGCCTGAGCACGGTGGGGAGGGGCAGAGAAAGAGACAGACTCCCTGCTGAGCAGGAAGCCTGATAAGGGCTCCATCCCAGCACCCAAGGATCATGACCTGAACCAAAATCAAGAATCAGCTGCTTAACAGACTGAGCCACCCAGGCATTCCTGATCTCAAATTTTTAAAGAAAGATATAGAGTCCTCTTCCAGCTAGAAGCAAACCAAGTGACCCGAGTTTGAAAATGGCATGAAATAAAGTGTCCTCCTTTCTTTTTCCCCTTTTCCTTCTACTTTCCCTCCCTCCTCACTCTTTTTTTCTGTTCTTCCCCATTCTGTTTTCCTTGTCATTTTCTTCTTTTTTCCCCTCAAAAGAAAATACTTATGTGAACGTAGAAGTCTACATTGCATTTTGATAATTTGGCATTTCATATTTTTTAATTTCATCTTTCGCCATGAAAATTTTGGAGTGAATTTGGCTTACAAGTAAATATGAAATTGTCCCACTTTCTTGTAATATAGTGAAGGTCAACAAAATAAGCACATCTATGAAATTTTCAGCTGCTTTTAATATAATGTGGTTACAGTGAATAACAGAGCTGCTAAAGCCTATGGTTAACATAGCACCTAATACAATTCAAAGCAGGTAGGACAGCAGATCTTTGTATGCACATAGTAGATAAAAGTACATAAAAATATTTTTTAAACAATATTTTCAAAGTATAAATACAGGAAACACTTGTGAAATCTAATTACGTGATAGTTTCTAGAATTTTGCAATTTCTTCATACATGGTGATTATGTTATGGGAAATTGATAATTTCATGATTGCCAAATTCTCTTATTTAACTAAACCAGAATAGTGCCAATAATTCTTTTTTTGTTGTTGTACAATTTTTTTCATAACTGAAATTGGTTCTCTTTCTGCCAAACAACTGAAAAGCCCAGTCTAAGGATATATCTTATGAGAATGAAAAGATAAACTTTTTAATTCTCTATACCCTTTCTTTATATCTTATGAAACAGTGAAATAGAGCTGAAGCTGAAACAACCTTAACTTTTGGAAATCCATATGATTTTGAAAATCAAATTAATGGGCACAAGTTATTTCAGATCATACCAGAATTTCAATCGTTCCTCAATAAATTACTTCTTACCCTAGAAAAGGTCCTTTGTATGAGATAATAGTCATAAACCTACAGGCTCTAGATAGCTGTTTGAACTTGCTCTCCCTTTTGTCATAGGAGAATTGTACATGAAAGAGGGGGAAAAGGAACATGATAAGGTCACCAGTCCTATAACTTCAGTATTTCTGTAAGTCTATTAAATACAATGCTTTAGTCCTTAGGCAGTTTCTAATTTAGTCACCTGTATTATTTATCTCTTTTTTATTGTTATAATATCTATATGTCTTACAATATTTAGTTACGGAGAATAACAAATCTTAAGTTATGCTCATAAGCCACAGATGATTGAAATAAAGGTATGAATCTCGGAAATAGAGTATATATCTCTTGGGGGGGATATGGGGTAACAAGTACACAAAATATTATACTTTTTTTTAATGCTTTTGTGATATCCTATTGTTTACCATAGTTCTATGTTAACATTTTTTGTTGCGACTTTATAGAAAAATGAACAGCTAGTGTGTTTTCTATTTTTTCCATTTAATTGCCCCTTTAGGCTTTGCGACAAAAAGAATAATCTTAGAGAAGAGAAACTTCAGTCTTATTTCTAATTTCTTTTCATTCTCCCTCTGTGTAAATCCAAGTCACAACCCAGCAAAGAGTACAAAATGATATTTTTTTCTGAACTTCATTATGGCACAGTCACTAAATCGTATACGTAATGCCTCATTATTATTTGCACAAGATATTTTGTTAATCAAAGATTTCCCTGGTTTGATTTCCCAATCGAAACTTTAATTGTTTAGCTTGCAAAACTCTGATTCAGATTTTCCTTTTGAAAATGAGAATCATGACTAGGATAAAGTGGATCGGCTAGGCTACTTGCTGAGGCAGAAAGTGTAGCAGTTTTGCCTGCCTGTATATCTCTGTTTTTGAAACTTCCCACACTTCTTTAAAATCAACTCTCTTCTTGGCATAAAAAAGAAATGTGAGAAAACGAATGCACTACTCAGGCTCTGCTCTTTAATCAACAGCAACAATCAGGTAAAGAAATATAGAAGGGACTATAACTATAAGGGTACTTTGTCATTTTAAGCATAGGCGATTTGTGTAACAAAAAGCATAATTTATCCACACATGCAATTAACCTTTATGGAGAGCCCTGTAATGCGGACGTGAAGACTACTAAGGCGGGAGCTCTGCCTTCCCAGGGCCCCCGTCTAGCAGAGGTCTGGAAGATGCACGCCAGCTACCACCAAACAGCTGACTAGGCGGTATCCATGACGGACAAGAGCACAGGCTCTGGGGCCACCGTGCTGCTGGCTGAGGTGTCAAGTGTCAGACTCCGTGTGAGGACGGGGGAAGGAGGTGGCTGCTGGGGAAGGGTTGGGGAGAGGCATCCAGTCACATAAGATGGAGTAAGTTCCCGGTTTACTGCAAAGCCAGCAGCTCAAGCTGGTGTGGCTCCTTCGCTGGTGTGGGCAGCTTCCAGGGCTGGAGAGTTAAGGTTGGATTAACTTTGTGTTTGTTGAACTCATCCCCTTCCAAACTGGCTAAGATCCTCTTTTCACAAAATTTGGATCTGCCCCTGAGACTGTGGTTTGGGGAGAAGCAAGAAAGGGCTTGGCACAGAGCCTCCACCGCGGGCCTGCGCAGGGAGAAGAGGCTGGTGGCTCACATCCCTGACTGAATAAAAAATACCCAAGGCATACTCTTCGTTGTCCCCAGAGCAAATGCTGGAACTGCTTTCTTCCATTCTTATTGCTTCCAACGGCCTGCTTAGAAATCAGGATGGCTGGGCTCACCAAGTTCACAGACAAGAAGGAGCAAGTTTTAGGCCATTTCCAACTTTCTTTGGTAAGAGAACAGTTGAATATTGAGATTTAGATATTACTTATCTACTATTATTATTTATTCTTTCTATTTCAACCTCTTGCAAACACTCTTTATTCATCCATTCACTCGTTCTTCTAATACTTATTGACTACCTGTTCAAGTCAGTCGCATTACTTTACTGGACCTACAGTACTTCAAGCTTCTTTGTTTTATTCATGTTTATGAGTATTTGCAGAGGATGTAGTTGAGGGAGAAAGAAAACGCAACACTGTATTTCAGTTTTTTAGAGAAACATGCCCTGCTTGACTTTGCTTCTGTTTCTTGGATGACAATAATCCTTTCTCCCCACACGATACTTCAAGTGTTTGAGAAACTTTGGATATACCTGGGTCATTCACCTATTTCCTATTTGCGTGGTATGTCTTCCATCTCCCTTTAAGTGTGGCACCACAAATTGTCCTTTCCTCCCTCCTATCCAGCATGGTGCCCAACTCCTTTTATGCGATCATGGAAAGAGGGGAAAGAGTTCCCTCTTAAACACTGAACAGCATCTGGGAGGGCCCGAAGGTTGAGGTTGTCCAAGTGAAAACTTCAGTATCCCATTTTTTTGGCAGGGGGGACAAGAACATCGGGGGCGGGG
Organism: Ursus arctos; assembly: GCF_023065955.2. NCBI lineage: Eukaryota > Metazoa > Chordata > Mammalia > Carnivora > Ursidae > Ursus > Ursus arctos. The sequence continues at coordinate 45,716,284 of NW_026622797.1, read as the reverse complement.
TGGCACAGTGGAGTAAAGAGACCAGTAGGTGACATGAAAGGGCCGTGGGAACTTGAATCAGATCTTACTTAAACCAATTCATCTTTTTATGCCTCAATTTTGCCAGCTTTATTATGGTCTCTATCACATCAACTTCAAGAATCCAGCTGGAAAATTGCAACCATATTTAGCTGCTAAGTTGAATGCCTAGGGCTGCTTGACTACTGCGGTTCATTAACATCCTTTTGCCCACCTTCACCCTACCCTCCATCACCAGGTTACCCCCAGCTCACTGACCGAGTCCTCCTCTAAGAGACTAAAATTCCCTGTGATGCAGTAGTTTTCTCCCTGAGCTGTTTATAGAACAGGTTTATCTTGGTGACTCTTAGTATAAGATGCTTAAATATTAAAAAATGCATTTTTTGCCCTTATTTATTTTGAATTGGCAGAGGCATTCACAAGGGACTTGTCCTTCAATGTCTTTTTTCTCACAACAATTTCTCACAAACGATGTCTTTGTCTTCTTTAGGAAAAAGCTCTTTTTAATCCAGAAACAATAGAAAAAATTGTCCTTAAATGATTCACAGGAAATCCATAGAAAAAGTTGTCGGTTTAAAGGAAATCAGAAGAAATAATATTAATCAAGCCACAGTTCACCCACTAATTATTTTAAAAATTATTATTATTATTTTTTACAAGAAAGGCTGTTTCACGGGGCATTCTTTAATTCTTCCTTTTCTATTAAAGGTGCCCTTCCTCATTCTCTGGCTATACTGTTCATTTAGAGTCAGCTCACAGAGAACAGGAGAGAGAGGTTTTCAATGATGAATCCTTACAGGTATCTTGGTTGTGAGAAGGGAGAGTGTTTATGAAGGCAAAATTGGTAATCTGATCATCTGTTAATGTACTGCCTTGATACAACTTGCAATCCTATTATATTCTACTGTGCGTGAATCCTTGACAAACAGTTTTACCCAGTCTCAAGGTTGGCTGTAGGACGCAGGCTTCGAGCTAATGTCACACAGGAGATCAGCTCTTTCTCACTGTGGTTCCCCAGTTGACATCTTGCAGGGAGCTTGTTTATGACTCCACTGCAGAGTGGATGGGTGTATCATTAAAACATTGGCCTAACACAGAGCCTACATTCTGCTTTATGTCATCAAATACTAGAAAATTCCATACTTACAGGTGGGATATCTGAAGAATGGAATCAATATCTAGATACAGGAATAGAAATTAAAATGGATTTTGGCTTAGGTCATAACATAGTGAGATAACTTTCCTTCCAACATTTTGCAACTGAATGCAGTTATTTTAAATGTGTTGAAGAGAAGGAAAAAATGTGTCTGGGCTTTTTATGCTGGTTTTCGTTCTGGAAAAACTGAAAATAGCTGATTTACCTCTTTCTTTCTTTCTTTCTTTCTTTCTTTCTTTCTTTCTTTCTTCTTTCTTTCTCTCTCTCTCTCTCTAAAAGAAAAAAAGGCCTTCATCGTTGAAGTATTAGTGACCTTTCACAGAAATTATGCAGGTGGCTATGCAGGGCTATTTTAATGGCCACGGTTGGTACAATCAGTTTTACTGGAAGAAGAGTCCTCTGGGCTGCAGGGTAAGTAGCTTAATAGCTTTTCAGGAGGAGACATCTGATACAAGTCCTTACAAATGCACTTTAGGAATTTAAGTATTAAATAGGCCGGTCGGGGGGACTCCCGTAGGCGCACCGAGGTGGCCGAAGACACATCGCAAATACAGGCGGCGACACCAGCTACACTCCCCCGCCTCCCAAGTCCCAGATCCTCAGATAAGGATAGTTGCCTTAGAAATACATCTGCTTTCTCTTTGTTTTACGTTCTCATTTTTCTCACCTTTTCCCCACTTAACTTGGTTAAAACACCCTTAAGCCTCACCATTAGACTGGGAAGGACTAATTCCGCCTGGAGCTTGGAGAGTTTGTTCATACCAGCCATTATCTCCATTGGTGGGAGCCGGGAGGACGTCATCTGGACGGAGCACACGGAAACGTTTTCTGACTGTGGCTCTGAAGTTACCCCCAGTCTTGGTGTAAGCTGTTGGTTTACACATGCAAATTTGAGGGGATATTATAGCATCAGGCTTAAGGACCCTGCTCCTTAATCAAAATCACCTGGTTTACCACGCCATCTCTACCTCTTCTTTACAGATACAGTTAACTTCTTTAGGCTTCGGTGTCCTTATCTGGACACTGGACAAAAATCCAAATGATATTTACCTCATTGTGTTGTAATGATTAAATTAAATATTCCAAGTAAAGGTTAGCACAGAGCCTGACACATAATAAGTTCTCAATATATGATGGTTATTAGTTTTTTTTTTTTACAAAGATGTGTCCCATTTCTTAATTATTTTATTAGGCAATTACACTATTGGACTTATTCATCTTTTTTTTTTTTTGATCAAGAAAACATGGCTTCCATTAGTTGGTATGAACTTAGACTTATTAAAAAATAGAACAGGGGCGCCTGGGTGGCACAGCGGTTAAAGCGTCTGCCTTCGGCTCAGGGCGTGATCCTGGAGTTCCGGGATCGAGCCCCACATCAGGCTCCTCCGCTATGAGCCTGCTTCTTCCTCTCCCACTCCCCCTGCTTGTGTTCCCTCTCTCACTGGCTGTCTCTATCTCTGTCAAATAAATAAATAAAATCTTTAAAAAAAAAAAATAGAACAAAAATGTTTGATTTCTGGTGTGGTGGAGGTAGAGAAGGTGAAGTTGCATGAACCAGTAAAGGATTCTGGAACAAACCCAGAAGTTGCCTGGTCTTGGACTGGAACACTCTAAAGGAAAGAGGCTACATCAAGAGCCACAAACAGAGCTCAGCATTGGAGGAGAGTTCTTGGTAAGGTGTGACAGACAGGAAAGGAAGAAAATTTCAAATCCTGAAGACAAGTGTTAGGCAGCCATGAGATTTATCGGAAGTACAATTTTTTTTCCTCCAGACACAGGGCAAATATAATAATTGGTCACTCACTCAGCAAACATGTAGCAAGTGTTATTAAACACATACCAAATTCTACTGTTGATTCTGTACCTAGCTTTGTGCCAAGTGTGAGAGATACAAGGGCAAGTTATGGTCCCTGCCTACAAGGAAAGCGGAGGATGTAATTTATTAGTTATAGATTAATATAGTTCTAAGTAAATTCGCAATTATATTGGTGGGAGGAAAGGAGGTATTGAGATAATGATTCTATTACAACAGTAGGAATAACCAGTGAGAATTGCTAACGCTATTTTTTAAATGTTAATTAGATGGGTTTTGATTATCTAGTTATCAAAGCACATTATAGAGGTACAGTGATTCGAACAGTTCGGTAGGGTTGTGAAAACAAAGACCAATGGAATGAAAGAGATAGCAGACAGGATTGTCGGGGAGTCATGCCTTTCTGTGTGAAGAGGCCAGCGTTGTGATACGATGTCTGTGAGTAAGAGGTTCTAAAGCAGCTACCTGGATGTAATTTTGTTTTTTTTAAACAGGCCTTATTCTCCTCATTTGAAAACAGGGACATACAAAAAAAAGGAACTATATATTAAGAAATCTCACTCTGATGTCAACCTGTGAATATTTTAAAGAAAAATTTAAGAGAAAGCTTTTGAGGACATAGAGATGGTTGCAACTTTTTCTTTAAATGTACTTTTTCTTTTTTAACAGCAAAATAACCCATGGGACACTCTATCTAAACTGGCAATCACCAATCTAAGTAAGTTCACCATACATTTAATTGGGAAATTGGTTTTGCTTTTGAAAGAAGGCATTATTATGTGTTATTTTTTTTTTCTCTTTGCCAGACATTTACCTTGTTTAGGAGAGATAATTCACACAAATGTCAATACCTCACGCTTAGAAGATATACGGGAGTAGAATAAATCTTTAGGGGCAAAGATTATGTTGCATTTTGTACTTTCTTATACATATATTACAGGGCTGGGGGAGGAGAAGACAGCCTTCCCCTAGGACCTCTCTTTTGAGAGATGCAAGGATGGTCTAAAAATGGACCACAGTTCCTCAATGAGTTCCCTTGTCTGAATCGCTAAATGACTGGTTCCCATAGTACTAGAACCAGCCAAAGTCTGGTTTAGTCTTTTATTGTCTCTTGTCTTGAATTGATTGAGTCAATAATTAACCATCTGTTGAGTTGCACAGCATTGTCTGTGTCCCATGTCAGTGGGTCAGGGGAAATGAGGATGAGAAGACACAGAACCTTTCCTCAATTTGCTGAGGGGCTCTGGATGCATACTACCCTTCTACCTACTGCAAAACAGAAAAAAAAAAAAAGGCTATAAAGTCTTTAGGAGGTGATGCTTTGCTGGTGATTGATTTTTTTTTAACTAGTAGGATATGTAGCTTAAAAAGGCCCAGATAAGTTAAAACAATCCCAGTATGAATCTTCCTGAGTCCGAGACTTAACTCATATCTGCTCTCTGGTTCCCAGATTCTATTAAACAACCTTGTCTTTGCCTATTGGATTTCACCCAAGAGACCCCTTTAAATTGAAAGTTTGGGCTCTTAGGAGTTTGATCTTTCTGGAAGACAATTTATTTCCTCCTCTATAGACCAATATCACTGAAAAGAATTGTATTTACTCCTACCTGTTGGCAGGGAACGTACACACTGTTTTCTTTCTTTTTTTCTTAAAGATTCATTTATTTATCTGAGAGAGAGAGAGAGCATGTGCACAAGGGACTACGCGTCGGGGGAGGGGCAGAGGGAGAGGAAGAGAGAATCCTCAAGCACACTCCCTGATGAGTGTGGATCCTGATGCAGGGCTTGATCCCAGGACCCTGAGATCATGACCTGAGCTGAAATCAGGAGTCAGCTGCTTAACCGACTGAGCCACCCAGGAGCCCCCATACACACTGTTTTAATCTAGATATGCACCGTGCCCATTTAAAAGATAGATATCATAAGTAATAGGTTAATTTATGGCAAAAACTATAAACACTGGCACATTGTAAAATAAACAATATATAAAGGAAAGTTTATGGATGACCTAGAGAGGATTGTGTAGCATGATACCATGCTTTGAAGATTAGAGTCAACGAGAGACACTAAGAGTCTTACCATATGGGCACGCCTGCTTCAGGATACAGATAGATTCTGCACTCAGCGAAGTCTGGTCATTAACTTAACATCCTACCCTGGTCTTTGGATAGTTTTAAAATTTCTCATCTCAAAAACCAAATGCTCATCTTTTCTGATCTCATAATCTGTTATGCAGAAATCATGATGGGTAATTTATAAAGGGTCTATCTCTTGGCCAATATCTTACCTTTCTTCTGGAGAGAGTTAAAAAACTTTTTAATCTTTTCCATTCTTTAAAGCTAGACACATGGCATTCTAGAAGTAGAAAATATTAAGAGCTCCTTATGCACTGAGCACCAATTGTCCTGTGAAAATCAGTCCAGAAGACCCCTGTATTTCCAATAGAGAGCTAGTCACCTCTCTCTCATTAGTGATAGAACCTAAAGACAGCTGCTGGGAATTCACAAGGTAAATCTTTGTCCCCATGGAATAAGCCATGACCGTTTGTTCTGGCTAACCATGCCTTTTACCCTGACTCTGCACCTGAGATCGGGGGACTGCTCCAGAGGGACTGGAATTCTACAAATGGGGCTTCTCGTCTAATCTGATGCCCAGTTTTGGACTCACACCTATCCTTGAGACATCAGGAAAGTGGGACTTTATTTTTTTAATGTTTTTTTATTATATTATGTTAGTCACCATACAGTACATTCCTGGTTTTTGATGTAAAGTGGGACTTTAAATTGAGAACAAAAAGGAGATAAAGTGGAGGGCATAGCAGCTGCAGAATTTATGCACTGTAGCTTTGGACAATACATAGAAAAGCAAGGCAAAGACGCCGTAGTCTTCACGTACAATGTGAATGTGGGAGGAGGCTTCACTTTGAGGGAGAGGGTTGATTTAGCCTACTGATAACACTGTGGTCACCACAGAGGAAGTTAGAGTTTCACAGCGACCAAGATGACTACTGGTGCCTCTCAGTGCCAGGAGGCCCTCATTGGCAGGGCTTTTCCATTTCTAATTTCTAGATTGCTCTGGAATTATCAGAAAAACTTAGGAAGCAGAAGCCCCACGTTCTCAAATTTCACCTACTAACAGTAGCATGGCAGACCCCGGGATTTCCAGCCATTTTCATTCCCCAGAACTAGTAAAGTCTCAGAACCTGCTTCTCGATTTTCCTCAGATGAGGGTCTGATAGTATCCTGAGGTCAGACTATAAGATATAAGGTACGTTATATCAAATACTTACACTTAAAGAATAAGGAACCTTGATCAATTATGAGCATCTTATCAGTATCTTCACCTCCCATCATGTTCTCCATGAAATGCGTAGTTGTTACAAATTTGAAAATGTCAGTGAATGATTTGTAGTAAAAAAGTGAGAGAACAGGCAAAACTTGGAAAAGACAGATTATTATATCACAATTTGAGTATTTTTCAAAGCCAATATTTAAACTTTTGTATTTAATTTAACATGCATTAAAATCAGCACCTTTGTAGTATAGCTGTATTCGTTCTAACACACAGATTCATATAGCCCCCACCACAATCCGGACGCAGACCTGCCAAACCCTCCTCCCACTCCTTGCCCTGGTAACCACTGAGCTGTCCCCATTCTTACGGTTTTTCCTTTTTCTAGAATGATATACAAATGAGCTCATTCAGGATGTTCCCTTTGGAAATTGGCTTTTTAAGCTCAACATACAGCCTTTGAGATTCACCCAGGTTGTTGTGTATACCACATCTTCATTCCTTTATATTGCTGCATACTATTCCTTTATAGGAATGAACTACAATTTGTTTACCCACTCATCCACTGAAAGACATATGGTTGCTTTCATTTTAGGTGATTATGAACAGAGCTGCTATAAAAACATTCATGTCTAGGCTTTGCATGAACATAAGTTTTCAGTTTTCTGGTAAATACCTAGGAGTGGGACTGCTGAGTCATATGGCTACACGTACACTTACGTGTGAAACACTGCCTTTCTCCCAGAGTGGCTGCACCTTTCTGCACACCCACTGGCAATGCATGCGGCTTACAATAGCTTTATATTTTTGCTGGTACACTGTCAGCTATTTGAAAACTTAGCCGTTCTCCAGGGGGCCCAGTGGCCCTCCTCGACGGTCAGCAAGGCTGAGCATCTTTTCATGCCCTTAATTGTCACTCATGAACGTCTTTGTTCGTTTGGCTTGCTTTTGTCACTCACAAATTGCTTTGGTGCAACATCTGTTCAATTTCTCTGCCCATTTTTTACTTGGGTTACTTATTTGGTTGAATTTGGGGAGCTCTTTATGTTCTGGGCACAGCTCTTTGGCATATAGGTAATTTGAGAAGTGCTGCCAGTCTGTAGCTTGTCTTTTCATTCTATTAACAGTGACTTTCACAGAGCCAAAGTTTGGGTATGTTTTCAATTCCCCATACTTCATTGCCCAATCCTCTACCCTATACCTGAACGTAAATCTTAAGGAAGTACCGCAGAGACTTGGTAGAAGTGCCGAGCAGAGTGAACCACACAATATAAACTATGCCTCTCGGAATAGACACTCGTTATTCCTAATGGAAGAAGGAAGTCATTCATGGCTAGGAGAGCAGCGGCTTCAGCAGTCTCTTTCGTTGGAAAATACTGTTGCCCTACAGTGACCAACATTACGTAAGAGTTAAAGAAAAAGTTTTAAGAGCACCTTTTCCATTCCTGAAATTTGCTCTCAGGAGGCCAACACATGAATCTTGAAATTGCTGTCACTTGCGAAGACCATTTTATAATGCAAAATTAATGTTTGTCAGCATCCTTTTAGGTTGCTCTGGAGACCAAATGGAGGAGAAAAGGGCATTTTGTCAGGTCTTCACAGGCAAGGCTAAGTGGGAGAATTGAAGCAATTACCTGAATAATTCAATAAAACTTCCTCTTTTATTTAATTATTCAAATAAATCCTTATTTTTCTTTCCTTGCACTGGCCATGGAGACTTCTTTGTCATCTAATTTACTTATGAAAAATGACATGCTTTTTTATAACTAGCAGAGGCTTCAAGCTTTTTAACGTTTAAGGTTATCAGACCTTTACAATAATTAGTAGAGATTCTAAAACTCTGCTCTGTAGAGGAGTTTTGAAGACGACTGAAAAAGCATGATGTCATCTCATGTTTTCACACATTTAATTCTATTCCCTAAAGAAGCTACTACTTGCTCCTAATTTCCAGCTGCCAACATCTGCAATTAGCAACTGGCAAAAACAATCACCCTAACAGCTGCAAGAAGCATATAGTTTACAACCAAATGTCAAATGTGTTTTGGAATGGTGCATTAAAAAGCATCGTTTTCATTTCAGTTTTCACCTAAACTTTCTCTCAATTAATTAATCATTCTGTTGAATAGTTTCCCAAAGAGATCAGATTCTATGAGCAGCTACCACATTTATTTTTAGTGAAGAGATAACGGGAATACAAGGGACATTCAACTGTAAACACAAGATTGAATTACAAAACCCGTTATCTAGATGACCTCTGTGGCTCCATCTAACACTCGGGCCCGCGAGTAAGTCAAAGGAAGGTTTTCTCAGGTCTATACAAAAAAATTATCATCCTCACCCCGTGGGGCCTTCAATTCTATTTAGCAAAGTTACAAATGCTTCTGTATTCTCTCCTACTGCTTAACTTGTTCAAAATACATTATATTCATTTGGTTCAGAAACATATTCGTCAAGGCAGCAGTCTTTCCTAAAATATTTCTGAAAGCAGTCATCTGATCATATTGGTTAAAACAGATATATCATTTTCCCCACAAAATTACAGATGAGACAAAATTGCAATATTTTTCTGGTAGTTGATTTGAGGTATGCAAATTAATGGAAAAAGTCTCTGAGATTCTTATGGTAGATGATTTGTTAATTCAGGAATTCTGTCTTAAAAAATGATCCAGTGAAATGGGACTATAAATTTTATTTCTTAATTCATTAGTTTTCTAAATTCATCTAACTGCCATGTTCCACAGCAGAAAATTGTTATAATGGAAAGGAAAATCTAATTCTGTTTGTCTCTTTTGAGATAATTATGCTTTATTTAAGGACTCTCGGAATACATTTTCTCTAACAATATTCGAAATCGAAGCAGACCGTGATATATGGAGTCAAATAGGGAAGAGAGCAGGGAATACGAGATTATGAATTGCTCAAAGATGAATCTCAACTCCCTCCCCCAATAAACACACACACGCACATGCACACTTGGCCTGAGATATCAAGTGGTCTCCTGAGCTTTCTTAACTTCATGGGAAATAAGACTTAACAAGCAAAGTTTACTGGTTTGATATTTGTAAACTATAAAATAAATATGACAATGAACTTTTATATGTTTATATACACATGTATCCTAAAGTTAAAAGTTGACCCATTTTGGGGCGCCTGGGTGACGCAGTCCTTAAGCGTCTGCCTTCCGCTCAGGGCGTGATCCCGGCGTTCCAGGATCGAGTCCCACATCGGGCTCCTCCGCTGGGAGCCTGCTTCTTCCTCTCCCACTCCCCTGCTGTGTTCCCTCTCTCGCTGGCTGTCTCTCTGTCACATAAATAAATAAAATCTTAAAAAAAAAAAAAGTTGACCCATTTGAAATTGCTACATTTAGTGTAGAGTTGTTTTAAAACATTGGATCAGATATGTCATCACCATGACTAAGAGCAAGTAGAGTTCATAAAGCCCATCTTATTTTCTCCCTTAATATATCTTCACTGGTATGACGTTAAGCATTTTTGGTTTCTTTTTTTTAAAAAAGATTTTAGTTATTTATTTGACAGAGAGAGAGATACAGAGAGAGCACAAGCAAGGGAAGTAGCAGAAGAGGGAGAGGGAGAAGAAGCAGGCTCCCCACTGAGCAGGGACCCCAATGTGGGGCTCGATCCCAGGACCTCGAGATCATGACCTGAGCTGAAGGCAGATGCTTAACCGACTGAGCCACCCGGGTGTCCCCAAGCATTTTTGGTTTCTTAAAGTAAAGCTTCTGCTTAGTTTCCAAATAAATCTTAAAGTGTCAATTAGAAAGAAATAAAATAATTAAAAATTTAAATATACTATCTGAAATAAGCATCACCTTTAATAAGGAAGTACTATTCTTCTGTATATACTCTACACCCATCACAATGCGTAGTAAGATGAAGAGCTGGTTAAACATTTGTTCCAAACAGAATGAATAGAAAGAGGCCTTACGCTTAGCATACCCTAGCTGAACTCCCCCTGTAATTATTCAATGAAATAACCATAAACATATAAAGAAAAAGATTAAAAGGTTAAAATTAATATTTAAAATTTAGGCATATTATGGTAGTGAGAGTGATTGCCTACAAAGAGGATGCACAGGAGAAAATTTTCAAGCGAAAGTAACGTTCTATATGGTCCTGGGGCGATGGTTACACAACTCAATTTGTCAAAATCCAAAGAAATGAATCTAACAAAGCATTAAGTTTGATGTATAAAAATTTCTAAAAAACTAAAAAAAAAGTATGCAAACTAAAAAAGAAACTATTTGTAAACACTCTTCTAGTTAGCAAATTTCTTTCCTATGCAGGCATAGGCTAACAATTCTGAAACTGCTTTATAAGGATATGGGGGTTGGACAAAGAAAATGGATGTTGGGTGGTGGGGGACAAGTTTCTCACTGTTAGTGAGTGAAATTACAGATAAACAAGAAAGGAAGTCTAGAATAAACCCTACACGGCTTGATTAGAGAGACGTCATATAAGCCCATATTTAGCTTAATATAGATACTCCTGGATAAATATAGAAACAATTAAAGATACACAGGTTAGTAGAAGTATATATATTCCATAGCAATGTCCTCTGAGAGGGCCCAGAAGCAATGACATCCCAGTAGCAACAAGCCCAATGAACACCCAGATCTTGGTTTCTAAATATTGTTCTCCAATAAAAGCAACTGGTTTCTTGGAGAAATAACAATTTCCAGGACAGGGCAGGGAAAATGCAAGCTGAGTCTGGAGTACTGTTAAGCACCAGAAAGTAAGGAAGTACTCAAAAAGTAAGAGGTTGGGGGCATGTCAAAGAGACAGGAACCAGTTTAAAAGACCTCCCAACGGCTAGAGCTGGAGCAATGTGAGCAACAGAATGATGTAGTAAAGATTATAATCCAAAGTATATACACGAGCCCACACAGACAAAAATAAATGCTTACATAAAGAAACAAATGGAGGAAAGAGATAAATATTTCTTACAGAAGAATTCAAATAATGTATGGAGATACTATTCACTACAGGAGGAGGAGCTTAATTCCTTCTACTCTGCAGAAGGTGCTAGATTTTGTGAAGTAGGAAATGGGAAGAATGGTAGATTTACTGTGGAGAAACCTGGCAAATGTCACCTTAACCAAGTGATGAAAGTCAACTCACCAGTGATGTTATGTGGATATTTTGTATTTCCTGATATGATGAGATGTACCTCCACTGTATTCTTTCAAAAAATCCATAATTCCAGTGTGATGGTCAGTTTTATGTTTCAACTTGGCTGAGCTATAGTACAATTATTCAATCAAACACTGACCTAGGTGTTGCTGTGAAGGTATTGTATAAACGTGATTAGCCTCTACGATCAGTTGCCTTTAAGCAAAGGAGATTATTCTCAATAATTGAGGTGGGCCAGACCTGATTTAATCAATCAAATGGTTTTAAGAAAAGAAATGAGGGGGGCGCCTGGGTGGCGCAGTCGTTAAGCGTCTGCCTTCGGCTCAGGGCATGATCCCGGCGTTCTGGGATCGAGCCCCACATCAGGCTCCTTTGCTGGGAGCCTGCTTCTTCCTCTCCCACTCCCCCTGCTTGTGCTCCCTCTCTCGCTGGCTGTCTCTATCTCTGTTGAATAAATAAATAAAGTCTTTAAAAAAAAAAAAAGAAAGAAATGAGGTTTCCTTGAGGAAGAAGACTTTCTGGAACACAGTATCAGCTCCTGCCTAAGCGCTTCCAGCCTTCCCTTCCTGATGGCTTGCCTAACAGATTTTGGACTTGTCTAATCAGCCCCCATAATCACTCAGCCAATTCCTTGATCTATATATCTATCTATCCACCCATAGAGCCATCCATTCTAGTTCTGTTTCTCTGGTGGATACAAATCCAGATCCGGGGAGGTTCTACAGGATACCTGGCCAGTCCTACTCAGGACTTTCAAAGTCATTAAAACAAAACACAAAAAACAAGGGAGGACAGAAACTGTCAAAGCCCCGAAGAGACTAAAGAAACATAGCTTCCGAACAGAATGTGGTATTCTGGATTGGATTCTGCAACAGAAACCGGGCATTAATGGGAAAAAAATGGTGAAATCCAAGTTAAGGTTTGCAGTTTACTTCACATTCTGTGATAAAGTAAGATGAGAAAAATTGATGAAACTGGGTGAGGGATAAATGGGTACCATCTTATCACAGAGATAAGTGCCAATTATTTGGAAGAGATTGACAATAAGTACTTGGCAAATGAAACTGGGTTGATATAAAATCTTCCCAGGTTTCAGGTCATTTCAAGCCTTGGTTTCATATCACAAAAGGTATCACCTAACCAAAATGAACTGTGATATTATACCTCTCCCTTCTCCCACAACTGTTCTCTAATTGTAAACCCAAGGTGTGAACCAAACATAAGCCCAGACCTTCTTCCTCTCAGGTGATGCTCTGTGGGTCAGTTTCCTCAACCCAACCAAGGCAGACAATGAAAAATCCCAGAAAACAAGCGGGGAGAAAATGGAAGAAAGGATTGGCATGACACAGAGCTTTCCAGAAGATATGGTCTCTAGCATTCATTAGTGAAAGACAGGAATTGAGAATGATATAAGATGCTTCTTGATAACAATGCATTCAAGAATGTATTGTCATATATTAAAGTACTTTTGAGCACCTGCATCTTTAGTCTAAGTCTGACAAAACCTGTGATTTGGCTAGGGAATGGAACACATTAATGTCTACCCTCATGCCATGGATTTGTTCATTTGTGAAATATTTACTGAGCAATTATTTATGTGTAACAATATTCAAGGAACCACGGCTACAGAAATATAAAAGACAGAAGGTCCTTTCTCTCACAGAAGTAATATTCTAGTTAGGAAAAGTAGAAAATAAGCTAAAGAAAAATAAATAAGAACAAAAATCATTTATTGATGAGATCTACAGAAAAGACACAAATAAGATGATGTAAACATCATTTGTAATTGGGAAGCTATTTTAGAAAGACCTCACTGAGACAACATTTAAGATTGAATATGAAAAGAAAGAAAAAATTTGCCATGAGAAGTTCTGTGGGTGAGGGATGGATAACAGAGAAAAGAGCTTGTGAACCCCAAAATTACCTTAGGGTATGCCCAGGACTTCACAGACAAGTGGAGAGGCTTGAGCACGTAGGGTTTCTGCTACCTTTTAGAGATAAGGTCAACAGAAGTTGCTAATAGGCTAGAAGTGAGGCTGAAGGAAAGAGAGAAATTAGGACTGTTCTGAATCAATCCTCAATGAAGGATTGGATAGTGTGCCTTGATACTAAGATACAGAAGACCAGGGGAGGATAAGTGAGAAAAAAATATTAATAGTTTTACTTTGTTTATGTTAGATTTACTTTCCCTATTAGACAGCCAGAGAGAGAGAGATATTGGATAGGCATTTAGACAAATGGGTCTAGAATCCCAAAGAGAATGTATATGCATCAGTATTCAAATATAGAACTGAGGACCACCAACACATGAATATTTAAACAAATGGAAATAAATAGAATGAGGTCAAGACAGAGCCTTGAAACATTCCAATATTTAAAAATTGAAAGTAAAAAAAAAAAAAAGGAAAGCATATTATGAAAGAGTAGCCAGTGAGGCAGGTAAAAATCAGTGGAAGAAAGCGTTTCAAGGAGTGGACATTCAATTGAGTTGAGCTGAGATCTGAAAGAATGATTTTACCACCATACCAGTGGTTGAAAAAGGACATCAGAAGATTTCATCATTTGAGGCGCCTGGGTGGCACAGCGGTTAAGCATCTGCCTTCGGCTCAGGGCGTGATCCTGGCGTTATGGGATCGAGCCCCACATCAGGCTCCTCTGCTATGAGCCTGCTTCTTCCTCTCCCACTCCCCCTGCTTGTGTTCCCTCTCTCGCTGGCTGTCTCTATCTCTGTCGAATGAATAAATAAATAAAATCTTTAAAAAAAAAAAAAGAAGATTTCATCATTTTTATCTTTTGGTAACCACAAAATATAGACAAACCTGCCTTACTTGAGGACAGAAGGGTGACAAAGAGAAAGAAATGGAGAAGCAATAACAAGACAAGGAATGAGTTTCGTCATTCCTTGGGCAGGGCAACAGCAATCTAGAACCTGCAAAAAAAACACTACTAGAAAAAGGAAAAGATTAAAAAGCATCACGTGAATAAAATACTGTTCAGATTATCTACTACAGAAGTCAAAATAAACTTTAGAAAATTATTCAGAGCACTCAGAAATGTGCCAAAGCTATGCCCCCTATGAAGTAGGGACGTGTTCCATAAGAAGAGATCATCCTGAGATGAATAAGCATGAAAACGGAGATTTAAACATGGAAGTTTTAAAAATGGAAAAAATTAGAAGATTTTACATTTACAATTACACTGAAGGCGCTGAAGAACAGAACTGGTGCTGCAGAAAGTTGATGTTGATGTGGAATAAAAAACTTAATCTGATCTTTCAGAGTGTTGCAAAAAATGACAAGGAGTCAAAATGTCAAAATAATCAGGAAGGGAGTAGATGTGGAAGATAGAGATGGAAAGACAACATCTGAACAATCATTAATACTGAAGAAGAGCTGTGGACAAGTGGGGGAAGGCCTCCCACCCAGATCAGTAATATTTGCCTGAACTGGAGAAGGGCATATGTATATGCAGTAAAAACTGAGACCGTCTACACCTACACCGCTATTACCTGCACTAACATGGCTTTATTATTCCCAGAAACTCTTATTCAGAAAGGTAAAAGTAACAAATAACTTTTTTGATTACTCCAGAAAAGTCTAGGAAGACCTATCCACTCTTCAATAAAAAGTTTTGAAGGAAAGTTTATATCCCAAGACACTTTTTTGCTCCCTAAATTTATTAGACAAGTTGGAGAATCTTGAACACTCACATTTAATAATTTCTTATTTAATAATAAGAAGAAATACTACTAATATTTTAGGCATGATAATGGTATTGTTGTCCTATTTTTTTCCCCAGGACAGATTGAACCTCTCCTCTCAAAATTCCCTCCTTGCTGTGTCTGCCAAACCTATGCTATTATATTTTAACGCTTACCCTGTTCTAATTACCTTGTCCTTTTCCCCTCCCCATTGAAAGAGCTAATTCAGCCAGACTTCAAAGTCTCATAAAGTATCCTAACTCTGCCCTCTCCCCTCCAGAGATGCTATGAACGGTATGGAGGTAAGTGTGCTCTCTTACCAAGGTAAGCAATAGACTCAACTTTGCCTTATTAACAGGTTGACTTGGTGATATTTTAGGGAGCCAGCATTCAATAGGGGATTGAAAAACCTCCCTCCCTCCCAGGAAAAAGTCAATGAAAATATATCCCCACCTGGTCATAGAATAAAAAATATTGAACTGCATAGATTAAAATACTTTATAAGTATCTAAGCAGACAAATGTAATTTACCATCAAAGAAAGAAAATCCAGTTTGGTCTTAGGTTGTCTAATGCAAAATGAATGTCAAAAATCAATTCTGAGGGCTAAAAAAAAAAAAAAAAAAAATCTGTGACCTAAGAATATTTTATACAATCAAACTGTCATTCAGGTAACAGAAAGATAATTTCAGGTTTTGTTAGGGCTACAAAAATACGTTATCTGTCCACGTTCTTGAAAAGTTATTTAGTGATCTACTTCAACAGAATGAGAGATGAAGCACAAAAGTGCTTAAAAAGATATTCACTAAAAGCAGCTAGAGAAATTGAAAAATATTTTGTTACAGAAACAATTCAAATTTCAAAAATTGTTCTTGAAAGAAGAGATACATCATGCGAAATTAACAATGCAATAATAGTTTATTGTAACAACAATAATAGCAATCTATGTCAAAAACACTAAATTAAATTAACAAAGGCTGGAAATGGGAACTGCATAATGAAGGAGTAAAAATGTGAAAAACTAAATAGCTTTTGTAGATGAGACCTAAAATAAAATTTCCCACTTGGAACTGGCATGTAAATAAATGCATGTTTTAAAGTTTTTGTAAAAGGAAACACAATTGGAATCAGAAGCAAGAAAAATACTTCCCCAAATTATAATGAGTAGAGCATAAATTGGGGTGAATAGCGGTGACGAGTGTTGCAAACAGGTTTGTTAAATGGCAAGCAGAGGCCATCTCATGAAGAGTCATGTGAGCCATATTAATGTGCTTGGACCCTAGGATGCAATCTTTGGTTAAGGGAGCTTGGAGCAACCAGAGAGGGAGTAGGACTAGTTAGAAAAGCATTGAAGTTATCCAGTTGAGAAATGATAGAAGCCTGGACCAGGACATTGACAATGGTGACAGAACAGAGTGTTTTGCAAGATATCAGAACCCTGAAGTAGGTATGCTTACTAATGAATTGGGTGGAGGATCGCAGTAGATGGAGAAATCAGTGACGTTCTCAGTGGATGCTGCATCATTCCCTGAGACTGGGGATGGCTGGGGAATGCAAAATGAAATCCGGCCTGGAGACACAGATGTGGGAGTCACCCACATACACATTCATTTGTTCTATGAATATTAAACACACCCTTATGTTTGTTGGATACCTTGCTGGGCTCTGGGAATACCATGATCAGTAAGACAGGCACAATTTGTGACCTCATAGAAATAACAGTGTAGCTCAGTGCTTAAAGGAAATCTGAATGTGGTGACTGCTTTCCTCAGAATGGTCTGGAGCGCCAAATACTAAACTGGTATTTAGTTTACATTGCCTGAATCAGATTTGCCAATTGAGTCTTACGCATACTAATATTTGAACTCTACTGGGTAAAATAACTGAAACCATTTCACTGTTGAGATCACCCAGGAGAAGTGAACAGAATGAAAGGAGGTGAGGCTCTCATACAACATCAGCATTTTTCAGAAGTCTGGAGAAAGAACAGTTCATAAAGGAGACAGAACATCCATGGCCGGAAATTTAAGAGGTAAACCAGAGTTTACGTCGTGTTGGAATCCTAAGGAAGGGAATCTCTCATGTAGGAAAGTTTGCTTAATATTGAAAATGCTCCCAAGGAGTCAGTAACATAAGACCTGAAATACATTCATTGGATGTAGTGACTGTGGTGAGAGCAAGGTTAGCAACTTCAGACCCGTAGGGAGGAAGTGGATGCTCCGAGACTCAGCAATGTGTCCGTGAAATCGGTGAGGAAGACAGTGAAAGAGAGGGATCAGTCGCCAGAACTCGAGGGAGAATTTTTTTAAAAGAGCACTGGATATTACATGCTGAGAGGAAAAAGAAGCAGAAGTTAAAAGAGTAGAGGGAATTTTTTAAAAAGCATGAAAAAGTCTTGTGGGATAAGAACAGAATGCAGGATCTACTATAGATCCGATACGATTGACTAAGATCTAATGAAACAGGCACGAGGCGGGGAAGAATGAATGTGGATGCAGGCGGTCCTGTGTAGGCTAGTGGGCGTGAAGAATACAGGTACTTGTCTCTTTGTTCATCTCTTTATAAAGAGCACCTGTTATTGCACCTGGCACACAGCTAATCCTTAATCGGTACTTCTTAAATGAATGAATGATTAAGGTGGAGGAAGGTGTCAGCAGCTCATCTTCAATTTCTCTGTGAAGTATTAGTTAACATTTACTCTAAGTAAAGGGGGAGGTGGTGAGCTCAGAGACTGACCAGAGTGAAGAAACATGAAAACAGCCTCAGAAGGGTGACAAAGAGAGAAACCTTGAGTGAGTCGTTGAAGGCCAGATGAAAGCAAAGCCCATGGAACCATGGTAGCATCTATTGGACCTAGGTTGGCCTCTCAGTTAAGATAGGTCTCCGTTATCCTCTGTTGTCTGAGGAATTTCCCTATTAAACTCAGGACGTGACTTAGGATTTAGGATGAATATTCTACCCAGCGGCACATCTCACCAAGGTGTGTAGCACTTGGTGGTAAAAACCAACTTATTCCATTTGACCTTTCTTCCTGGCAGTGACTTGGCACCAGGCGACATAAACGTGGTTCTGTTATACTCTTCCCCCGAGGCGCCTTTCACCCCATAACACCTTCCCCAGTGGGACATACCCTTCTGAACACCTTGGACCGGAATCCCAAGAGTCTTCCCAATTTCACGTCTTGCCATCAATTGCTTTCCTACGCAAGTGAATGACTTTCAATGCAAGCAAATGCTAGATTAGCAAAACCGTGGGATTTCTTTTTGTTAGTTAAAACTGCTTCATTCTGATTGCATTCCGTTTTCTACTGTTTATCCAAGAACCTGCATCAGATCTGCAAGGCCAGCCTGTAGCTTATGCAGTGCCTTTGTGCAAATTAGAGGAGGATGTCCCTTCTGCACAGGTCAGTTAAGGAAAACATAGCCCTGTTGGGCAGTGCAGCACCAGGAAAGGCTGGATAGAGCAGATGGTGCCTTGTGTTGAGCAAGAGGTGCCCTGTCTCTTAGGAAGGAGTAGCTTCAAGTCAGAGCGCCTATGCTCAGCTATTGGGGGGGGGGGTGGCGTCGACCCCACTCACCACTTTGGTTGGGGTCTTTGTGGACAGTGGAGACCCTACCGGCTCATAAACTGAATGGTATAGTTTTGTAGACACCAAAGTGTAAACAGGTAACAATGACAATGCAGCTGCAGGAGAGGTCTCTTTAATGTACTGAACTCAGGACCCCATCTGAATACAAAAGCGAGGGCTAGTTGGCTTTTCATTGTCTACTCTTTGTTTTAAAGAGCGATAATGACAACATGGCAGTTTTGTAGCCCGAGAGCCATGCATCACTTCTGTTTTAGCCTTGTTTAAGTTGCCACACTGAACGTTTTTGTTTATCAACGTGAGAGGAAAGGGAAAAGCCAAAATATGGCACAACTAAAAAAGCCCATTGTTCTGAGTAATAAAACTGCCAGGGAAGGTAAATTGTGCGTCAGTGCATGAATTTATTTAAAGAAGATAAAAGACTTTGTTTCCTCAAACTCTGTGATAGAGACACTAAATCAAACCCCAAATCTGAAGTAGCAGATATTAGATGTCAGATGCATGGGTCACTCATTCATCTCCCCCTTTCCTTGATATAATTCCGCGCAGAACAAGGGGAAAAGCATCAGCTGTACTTAAGATGCAAAGAGCAAGTCCCAGTCCTCAGGGCTATGCCGGCTGTGCCTGGAGCAGCGGCCCCTGGAGGCTTTGTGCTGGGCTGAAGACACTTGATGGCGGGGAGAGAATTTAAAGTGGGGGGGGGGGGGGGGAGCAGTGGATAAGGTAAAATTTAATATGGTTTTCTTCTCGCCTCTCTCTTGTTTTTCCCTCCAGGTGCAGATCCAAATCCTTTCCGACAGTTGGAAAACATTGTGAAAAATGACTCTACCTCTCCTCAACTTGGCTATTTTTGAAATTGTCTCCATAAAGATTCCACAAATATCGTGAATCTTTCAGCTCTGATGTTTTAATTGATTCCAGGTTAATTAAGTGAAACGCTTTAAGGCCCAAATTCTTTTGGGATTGTCCTGAAATCCAAATGTTTCTAATCCCCCAACTGCATGGATTTCAGGCTTATGTTGCGGCCCCCTCTAGATGGGGAGAAACAATTTAGGCCCAAATCAAGCATTTTTCCTGCAGTGCAATATCAATTCAATTTCAATCATCTGAAAAATTACTCAATTAAAGTCTATTTTCCGAATGCAAGTGATTGCCCATCCTGGAATAGCTCTTCTTCTCTGCGGCCTTTTCTGGAGGGGAGCTGATAAGGAGCTGGCTGGGCTGGCAACATGTGTGTTGTACAAACATACACACTCAAGTAAAGCTCCTGGTGTGAATGCCTCTGTACTCACAAACTTTGTGCTGATGTTCGATAATCCTTGGGTGCTTGAAATTTGTTTTTTTTTTTTAATTATGGCATTTATGCATTCATTATATATTTGTTTAAGTCACATACCAAATTTCAAATGTCCAAAATGAATTATTTACAAAATATATTTTTAAAGCCAGAATTAGGAGAGGAGTTAGTGCATTTCAGTCTCTAATAAAAACTTAATAAATGCCTGTTGTGCTAAGCAGTAGTCTCATATGTCAGATGGGACTGTGTCCAATGCAGTCTTGGTCTCAAACAGCACACAATCTAGGGGGAGGCCTGAGAAAAGGGTGCACCATAATTTCAACATAAAGCAGGTGAGATGAGTCATTCAGGAGCACAAAGTAAAAAGGGTTCCAAGGAAGGAAGGCTTACATCCTTTTGGAACTATAAAAATTTTATCTGAAACTTCGAAATTTAAGATTGTCTTGAAAGATGAGTAAGATTTTGACAGGCAAAAATATCCCACACATAAGAAATAACATAAACAAGGGCACAGAAGAGGTAAGGACTTCATGGCGAGTGGTTTTTTGGCTGGAGAATGGGGTGCATATAAAAGAACATTAGGAATAAAGATCAGAATGCACTTGAACCTGGGAATAGTGTAGACAAAACTGGAATGAAGACAAAGCAGTGAGGTGGAGAAAGGGTGGAGAGAAAGGACGTAGCTAGTGCATCAAGTAAACTAGGGCAGCAGTCCGAGAGAGAGGTTGTTTTGGTGCTAACAGCTGGAAGAGCAAAGGACGGATGCATGTGAAGAACTTGCTAGAGCTGCCTGCTAAAAACGGGTGACACATTAGATGGGGTGAAAAGAACCAATGATGATTCGAGTTTGAACTTGGGGCCAAGGGGTGTTGCCAAACATCAGAGATAGGAAAAACAAGAGAAGAAACTGGCTGTGGAGGAAAAAAAAAACCCTTTTCATTTAGAGACTCCGTTCACTGGAATACTTGGTGGGATGGCCAGAAGTGGAGGAGTTGTTTCTGTCAGACAAATCCTTGTGTCAAAGCTGCCTTCTTGCAGCTATGGATATAAAATTGTGCGTTTACACTTATGATGGAAGTTTAGATGGGCACGTGCAGGGCATTACTAAAGGAGAAAGGCAAGGGATAAAGTAAACTCAGAGGGAATATCGGGTAGTTAAAATGTCCAATAACTCAGAGCACTTGGGGAGCAGGAGAGCAATGTTTGATACTTAAGGGGTCACATTGAAGAGAAGTTGTAGTACAGAGCTGGGAGTTGGGGTCTAGAAGGAAAAGTCTTGAGTGAGGAAAAAATAATGAGAGAGTGAGAGAGAGAGACAAAGATCTTCTGGCATACAGTTTCTTTTATGACTCAAGCCATGATGTGTTGTTAAGGGTCCCAGAATTGTATTCAGGTGGCCAACCATCCCAGTTGGCCAGGACTATCTTGTCTTAGCACTAAAAGTCTGCATCCCAGGAAACGCCTCAGTTCTGGGTGAACTGGGATGGTTTGTGACCTTGCTACTCCTAGCGTGACATTTGGCACTTCGTAAGTTTTTAGCACTTGCTGAGTGAATGAAAAGAAAATGTATATGGCAGCTCAACACCTCTGAAGCTTGGTTCCTTAATTTTGTAAAATGTAATTAGTAATATCTGTAAGTAGCCAGCACATGAGATTGCTTTGACAACTAAAGGAAATAATGTACATGGAAACGTGGGGAAAAGCCCACAAAACACTATATCAATGTATACAAATGTAAGACTATTTCTATTAATTTTTGCATATTCTTGATTTATGTTAAAAAAAGCATAATATTATTTGTTGAAACGTTCACTACTGTTTGCCACCCCCCCCTTTTTTTGGTCAACTAACCTCTCATTGCCAGTGATCTGATATTGGCACTGAAATAAGTAATTAATTTTGTTTATATGGCACCCAATACCCAAGAGCCTCTAGGCATCTAGCCAAATCCTTTTTTAAATATAGTCATTAAGTGGAGGAAGAAAGCCAAGCAAATTCTTAAACCAGCAAGTGAAAAAAAGAGCAATTGGCAAACATGTGTGGGGCGGGGGGGGGGGGGGGAAGAACTAAAAACAATTCTCAATTTGGAGAATTTCATCCGTGCTCTAGGGACAAACACTTCACCCCAAACTTCACAGAAAATTGATTATATAAAGTTATCCACCCTTCTCCTAACCTCTAGGTAAGCATTCCAGAGGCATGGATTTTTAACAAAAATTTCCAACTTTTTAATTCTTAAAAATGCAATTAGGGTTTTTTCACTTATCATCAAATTCTCATGATAAAGCTGGAAGAGACCTTGGAGATCATCTCATCTGACCTTCTTACTTAATATGTGCTTTTTGGAGGAAGAGGTCTGGGCAATGTTTTATTAACATACAGAAAGCATAAGGATGTTTTATGAACATAGCTTGGCTAAGTGCAGGGAACCCACTCCCATGAATGAGGAACTCCTTGCAGTTTTCTCCTGAGCCTATCTCAGAACATAGACAAGGGATGGAGCAGGGTCAGTGACCTGACTGTCTCTCCATGCACATTCCAGTCCTTTCCTCCTTCCCAGTCAGAACCACAGTCCCTGGCCCTGGGTATCTCAACTCAGTTTCCCCCCGAGGGCTGCACAGCAAAGAAGACTTTTGTTTTATTTTCTGCTTTACTCTCCTTGTCTTTTCTCAGCTCCCATTGCTTCTTTTTCCTTTTTTCTATTAATAGCTGTATAGATTTCTAGAAATGGTAGATATGATATGCTTCTGAGGAATATTATTCAGGGACTTAATTTTTTTTTCTCTAAGAAATTCAGCACACTTGAAACTTTTCTTGTGTTATCCCACTCATACTGCCTTTGAAGATTTCCCTGGGAGATACCCTATGTTCAGAGCGTCCCCTGCATCTCAAGTTCTATTTCCACAGCAACCAAAGAATTTCTGAGATGAGACTATCTCCACAAATAGGTTATTGGATAATTTGCAGAATCATTATTCATTTTAATGCTGAAAATGCTCTAATGCCACTGTGCTATGCTAACAAGTTTTAATAAATTATATGCACAAATTTGACCCAGAAAAGCAAACTCTGAGATGTTTCTTCTTTGTGAACCCTGTTATGTAATGCCTGATGCTTTAATTGTACTGATCAAATTATCGCTCTAATATATCAATATACGATATTATTAGCAAGCACATCTTGTTTACTACAGTATTTATTTCATGTGTGTGTAACTTGTCACGTGACTAGGTTGTGTGAAACTGTGACATAAAGACACCTCTTCACTTTCTCTAGTATATTCTTTTTTTTTTTTTTTTTTAAGATTTTTAATTTATTTACGAGAGACAGCGAGCAGGAGCAGGGGGGAGGAACAAAGGGAGAGGGCGAAGCAGACTCCCTGCAGAACAGGGAGCACGATGTGGGGCTCGATCCCAGGACTCTGAGATCAGGACCTGAGCCGAAGGCAGATGCTTAACCGACTGAGCCACCCAGGCCCCCTTACCCCCCGCCCCAGTACATTCTTAAATCCTTAATTTATACAGTCTGTCGCTAAAAACAGTTTAAAATGTTATCAGTTCCAAAACATTTCCATTCAAAGAAGATGGAAAACATGAGGGTAACTGTATGGAATTGTGTATTTCCAACTCTGAAAGGTGAGGCACTGGTGTCTTTGGCTAAGAGGGAAGCTGTAGGGGGATTCCACCCCCGCCCACCCCCATGAAGCTCTGACAACGTGGCATCATAAGACTTAGGTTCACTTCTGATTCTAAGTCTCTTAGCAATTTGACTTTAAGGGGGTGATGAACCCTGCTAAGCCTGAGCTTTCTTACCTATAAACTAGAGAGATATGTTCTAGAGATAAAGCAGTTAAAAACATATTGTAAATAAATTATAAAGTAATATGCAAATGCCATATATTATTCTTTAGCTTTTTTTTAAAACTTTCCATAATGCTTTTCTAGGTGCCCACTGAATATTTTTTAATAAATGGTGACATGAAATTTCTAGGCCAAGTATAAGTTCAGGTCGAATATAATTATTTCTTCTGATTAGTCACTTTTGGGGTTGTTGCAAATATTTCCATTAAAATTTATTTCTTAGAAGAGAACTGGAAATTCAATGATTTGGAAACCATTTTTACCCTTGAATATCTGGGATAAAACATTTCGAATAAATTTCACAAGCTAGGTAGAATTCTACCTTGTAATATTGGCTACAGATTTCTGAAACAGGATTATATTTCATTCTCAAAACCAGTTTTACAGTTTAGTAACATATACATTTTTTTTCCTTCTACAAGGAAAAATTTGGTCACAATCCAGCTGCGTTGTTCAGATGCTATTCTCTCAGCCAAAATTTGGTCCATAGGGTTTGAATATTTTCCTCTTTCAGGTAAATAAAACCAAATAAACACACAGTTATTTATAAATTTTTTTCCTGTAAAACTTCACCTTATTCTGCTGGGGTTTTTTTGTTTGTTTGTTTTTTTGTTTCTTTGGCAAAATATTGACTCTGCAGGCACTGTCTGGATGCATCTGAGGAGAGTTCTATTTTTAAGCTTCTTAGAAAAATTACTTCTGTTCTTTGGGAATCGTCTTAAGGGATTTATCACAGCAATTTTATTATGCAGAGTTAAAATATACACTGAGATGATTTCACACTTGATAAAATATAGTACCAAAATAGATTTAGATATTTCCCTCAATATAAATACATTCCCTTAAAGTCTCTGACCTCTTGCCATTTTCTTCTTTCTCTAACCCCTCCCACTCCCACCTGTGAAGGTATTAATTTTTTACAAATAAATTAACTATATATAAGCAAGTTCTCCCTGTTTTTAATCCTAGTCCCTGGGCCAAAACTCTTTTAAAATATAAATTGCCCTAGGATCTTTGGCTTTTACTTCATATCAAAGACTTTTTTTCTAAACCAATATCAATAATCACGCTGGGTGAACTGCCTTGCACTTAGCTCATCGCCTACAGAAAAAGAGAGTGATTAGTTCATACTGTCTGACTTTGGCTTCTGACTAGAGTAATGAACCAGTACCACGCCAGATCCCAATTGCACGTGATGGACAACATTCTTACATTTAGTCACAATCTTCTGCCATTCTTCTCTTTCTCCTTTTTTTCCTTCTTCTACATTTTTTCTTTCTTTCTTTTTTTTGTAATCATTATCGAATGTTGTGGCAGATGGCATGTCTCTCAGTGAAATCAAAGGCATATGGCAAGCCGTTCTCAATAGTGCTATGCCATCTAAGTTGCAGTATTTATATTTCAAAAAAATAATAATTTAGCCTGTGACACCAAGCTCTGAATGTAGTCACAAGGAGTACCTAATTCTCCAACAATTTGGAAGTTTCTAAGAGTTTATATAGAAATCCTCTCTTGGTAGTGAGCAGACAGTGAAGCTTAGAAATGCAGCAACTGACTCTTAGACGGATCAGACAATTCTAAGACAAAAGACCAAAAAGTCATCTTAGTAAGTTTAGTAACTTGAGAGACAATGAATATGAAATTTTCAAACCGGTGTTACCTATTTAACAATGCATTCATTTAAAATGCAAAGTCTGTTGCCATTTTCTTTCTTTTTCTGTTTGTCCATTAAATTCTGTATAAGGATCAGAAACCAGGAGTTAAAAAATCCTTAAGTTATTTCACTTCATGAATTCTATATGAATAATTCATTTCAGAGTATTAGTGGTTAAATAAAACTAGAACAACAACGATTGAATTCTAAGAACAGAATTTCTACTCAGTGTTTTTTTTTTTTCCTTATAACGTAACTAACCTGTGTCTTCCCAGAAGACTAGCATCAGACTTGCTGTTAACTCACACCACCATGTCTCTCTGGAGTCCACATTTTTGCATGCAGAAAATCAGCACCATGCAACAGGGACAGCTGCTGTGATAGCAACCCTGTAATTGTCATGGGCTGAACTCCCAGGGGAGAAACAGGGGTGGGGTAGTGAGAAGAAACAGCACCAAAGCTCAGGGAGACTCCATTTTTATGAGTATCTTAATATTTAAAATCTGGCTAGTGCATATGTCTGAATTCAGTGTTAATATTTGCTATTTTAGTAAGTAAAAGAATGTTGCAATTTTCTTTTGCTCTATAGATTCCTATTTTCTCTTCCTTTTAATGGAAGTATTTGCTAACAAGTCTTACTGCTCTTGTAGAACAAATCTCAGAACTCAAGCTGTTACATCATGACCAGTTCCCATAAGACATATTGATAATAATCTCTTTTCCTCTGCCTCAAATCTGACAAACCCACCAGAAACGACTAAATATTATAAACATTACGCTTTCTTTTCTCTCTGAGATCTCTCTTCTTTTATGAAGTGCTACGCATTTATTTCCTATAAGATTTATTATGTTTGTCTTTGTGCATCACAACTGCGGTGCTAAAACTCAGAAAAGGCAGCTTGATGGAAATTATATGTAAAGTCTCACCTCACCCAGTACTGCCGTGTTGTAACCCACACCTCCTCCTGCGTGCTGTTTTCGTACCATTCAGATAAGCTGAGGGAGTTGCAAAAGACACCTTTATGTAGGACCAAATGCTTTTTAACTCTGCAATTTCTTGACTTCTGGAAAAGACCCATCTCTGATGTCTGACCGGTCTTCCCTGCCTATCTTTTGGCAGGTAAAGGATTAGAGTCTTTCTTTTGATCAACTAGATTACTCACATTGACATTCTGTCTCGTTATGATAAATCCTGATGTACATGGTTGGGGCATGTAGCTGTACACTTTAATAACTACATTAAAAGTGGCTGTTTGGAAGCTATTCATATTCTTACGGCATCGTGGGTAAAGGCACATAATCGGAAGCTAATTGCCTGGGTTAACTCATGGCTCCTCCATGTATCAGCTTTGAGACGGTAGGCAAGTGACACGGCCTCTTGCTGCTTCAGTTTCATCCCTTGCAGGATGGGAATAACAGCAGCACTTTCCTCATAGAGTTAGTAGAATTGTTAACAGAATTCATGCATGAAAGTACTTAGAACAGTGCCTCGCCCATAGTAAACACCAGATAAAAGCGAGCTGTTAACTCTTTCAATGCAGCACAGAGAGTAGCAACATGGGATTCGACACTTACGGACCATGGTTGTGCTGTACGGGTTTGGTGGCCCTTGGTTTGAGTCTGGCCTTGGGGGAGGTCACTCAGCCTTTCTCAACCTTACTCCTCTCATCTGTACAATGGAGGCGATAAGAGCTACTTAAGAGGTATCGGGAATATAAGAAATAGAGTGCGGAAAATTGCTGTGCTAGGTCTGGCGCGGAGTAGGCTCTCCACACGTGCGGTAGCAGTCGTGTGACTTCCGTTTGCTAAGCTCGGTTCTCTCTCCTGCGCGGGGAACTGATTTGGGAAGTCAGACGTAGACGAACACATCCTTTCTGTATTTCTGCTGAAAGCAAACGTATGAGGGACATAGTTAGAACAATTCAGAAATACGGAGCGACTGATTATGCTAATGTTGTTCCTCTTTATCAATCTGTCCTGGCGAAGCAAGAGGAAGCTCAGGCCAAATTCCTCAGCTCAAAATTCAGACTGGTGCCAAGGGAGCCATCACCCCTGATGTGGGCTAAGAGTGGTTAATGTTGATTCACATATGGTTTTCTTTTTACTAAATGAGATTATTCCACTGCAACTGCTGCGTTCTCAAGGTCAATGAGAACTTTGATCTTCTGCAGGTGTGCCTGTTCTGAGGGAGGGAGGATTCAGACCGTTTAAAGCAGTTGAATTTCAAGGCTTGATTTGGAAGAAGAGAATAACTCTGATTAAATGAATAAAAGGCTCGCTCATAATCTTAAAATTAAAGAAATTTAAAAGTATCAATATACAGTTTTTGTTATCATTATTCAGGAAAATTTTGTCTAAAAATAAAAAAAGATGATGATATATCCATTATATATTAGGTAACATTGCTATGAGGCCCTTTTTCCTGTTATGTGTTACATTTTACCTGTATATTGACATTTAATTTCCAAGTACTTACTCATGGGAAAAGACGTGTTTTGTGCATTTTCCTCGAGGGAGCTCTGTTTGTATCGTACTTTTGCTTATGTAAAAGTTCTACCGTCAGGACCAGACATGGTTTTAATAGTCTTCTTTGTAGTTTAAGACAATTTTGTTACATTGAGCTAAAATGAGCAACAGTCATAGAATTTTACCTTATATGTATATCATTAGTTGAAAGCTTTAGTCATTTTAAAATAAAAACTTTAAGTAGCTTTTGCTACCTGTCTCTTTTTCTCTCCTTAAAAAACAAGACAAGGCAAACACACACACAGACACATGCATGCACATAACTGAAGAAAGCCCTTTGCTCTCTTTCCATTTTTTCCCCACATTTTCTCTACTTTTTTCAGAACAGTTAATCTCAACTGTTTCCTTTTCTAAATAAGTCATGATGGTGCCAGGAGAAGGATAATTTCAAAGTATTATAAACCACTGTCTAGTGATTGTAAAACAAAACTGATTTTGAGAACTGGTTTTACCTAGTAAGAATATTAACGAAATAGGGGCACCTGGCTGGCTAAGTTGGTAGAGGGTGTGACTCTTGATCTCAGGGTCACACTATTGATCTTGGGGTCGTGAGTTCGAGCCCCACATTGGGCATAGCGACTAGTTCAAAAATAAATAAATAAAAATAAAATAAAAAAGAATATTAATGAAATAGTACAATACAAGGATATTAAAATATATTTGTAAAATACTTTAGTTTTGCAAGACTTTCACATTGATTTGTTGATTCCAGGTTACTGTATTATAACGTTAAGTGTCGCCACGCCACCTCTAGATAGTGACTGGATTTTGAGTGGCTTTCCTCAAAGTGTAGTGTAATGACCATTTGCATCAACATCATCAAGGCCTCTTCTTGAAAATGTGAGTTTGGGTCCCCACACAGGATGGCAGAAACTGATCCTCTGGAGGCTAAGCCCCCAAGGAATGGTTGTTTAACAGGAGCCCAGATAATTCTCATGCAGACTAAGGTTTGAGAAACAATAGATTAGTATCTGTATCTTCACCCTCTTGATTTCCTAAACAACCACTGTCAGTCTGGGTGGAGACTTTCCAGCACAAGGGACCTCATCACTGGCTACATATTAGAATAACCTAGAAAGTTTTCTAAGAATGCCAATATCTGGACCTGAGGAAGTTAAGAACAGCTCTAATTCTTGATATTTGAAACACAACATTTGGTAATTAAATATGCAGGCTCTTATACTATCTTCTTTTTAAACCATAGTTAAGTGTGACTAGAATTTCCACGAGGGTCGTACTTTTAGCAATTGTATTTCCCCACACTGTGGTATCTGCATCTAGGAGTAGGTCAAATAATTCTCTTCGCACTACAGAGATTGGGCTGAAAAGAAGGAAGTAATGGGATGAGTATGGGATGAAGCAATTTCTTAAAAAGAGTTATGTCCTCCAGGGGTTTGAACAATATCAAGTGAAAGAGAGAGAAGCTGACCACTAGGCGGGACCTGAAAGCTGAGAGGGTGTGATGAGAACACTGTGAGTCAGTGAGGCTTTATTTCTTCTCTAGGCGTCTCTGGAGGACGGCTGTGATCATTCCGGCCGAGGGCAGCAGGGGAACACTGGTACGCTGTGCAGGCCAGGCCCCTGAGCTGCTTCAAGCACTGGTGGTGAGGAATGGAATTTATAGCTTCCAGTGGGCACAAATAGGCCACTATTCTGACTATTTTGTTAAATATCCTTCATATAGCAATTTACTTTTTTAAAAGCTGGGGTTTTTTCATTTAAAAAAACCACTGGTATTCCAACTAGCCATGGCCAATTGTAGGGAGTTTAAAAGAATTTTTGTGTGTTCGTGGTGTTATATTATATATATATATATATATATATTTTTTTTAAAGATCTTATTTATTTTATTTATTTATTTGAGAGAGAGAGAGAGACCGTGCCTGTGGGGGAAAGGGCAGAAGGGGAGGGAGAGAGACAAGCCCACACCGAGCTGAGTGTGAAGTCCAATGTGGGGCTCGATCTCAGAACCCTGAGATCATGACCTGAGCTGAAATCTAGAGTCGAACACTTAACTGACTGAGCCATCAAGGCGCCCCTGTGGTGTTTGAATTGTAGATCTTTTTTTTCGAGTTTCTCCAAATGTTGCTTTGCTTTTTATTTCTTGTTGCTTAGTGTGTAAGTGGAAGCTGTTAGAGTTCCTAACAAGACAACCTGTAGATTGCAGGTGTCCCTGAGTGCTCTTGGTCTTGGAGGGATGTGGCTCTCAGAATTGTAGGTTCTGTGGAGAAGGTATTGGCGAACCCAGGAGTATTAGCTAGAATAAGAGCTGAGATTTCCTGAGTATCAATACATGTAAAATAAGAATGGCTGGTGCCGTCGATTAGAATGTGAGCTAGCTACCTAGTGGTAAACTAAAAAAAAAAGCTTCAAGAACGCGAGCAAAAGACTAAATATCTGTTCTCAGGTTCAGTTTTAGGATGAATTACTTATTAGTTTTTTGACTACAGATTATTGTATGATGGTGGCATTTTTAAGACGGTCCTGGTACAATTTGTGAATGGTAGGAGATATGATTCAAAGATTAAATAGTGAAAGAAGATAGATTTCCTTTTTCCAGAGTTATTCAAATAGAGTGAAAAAAAAGCCCTGACTTAGGGACACACACAGAGTCAAACAACAATATTTTATGTCTATAATAAAGTTATACTGGGAGGAGAAGAGCTGCAAAATGCCTCCAGGAATTCCTAGTGAGAATTAACAGAGAGGTGGAGAAAAATAAGTGAGTCTTAATGTGTGTATATCATCATAGATATAGAGAGTATGAGAATGTCAGAAGTAAACAGTAAACTTGGAATTTTGAAACAAGTGGGTAAATTCATTCTGTAAAAATTACTGATTCCAGTTGAGTTAAAATTTATGATTAGAAGCAGCAAAGAAAGAGGAATCTTTCTCAAAAGAAACTAAAAGTACAAGGAGGAAAGCTATTTTCCAGAACAAAACTGTCATTATGATGGCTTCTTTTTTTTCTTTTGTTCTCAGTTCAAAAATTAGTATCACTTGGATATTTCCCTCTATGGAAAGCAAAGATAAGTAATCAAAATAAGTACACCTCTTGAGGTAATTCCTTACTGACCATTTGCAAATTCAGCATTTTATTGCGATCCTTCTAAAACAAATAAATCTAAGTCCACTCTGGTCGTTTGCTGTGTTCCAGAATGTAACTGTCTGCATAATTTTACATGCATTCTAAATGAAGAACATGTGGTCAGCTTAGCATTTGAAACTTTCAGGTTATACTTAATGTTTCATTAAAGCTTCAAAACAAAGGAGGTTGCGATTTTCATTTAATTCATATAAAACTTTCCTGCCCTCTCTCTCCTAGGGCTCTGGTTTCTGATATTTCTCATGGCTCCGTCCTTTTGGTATAAATGTCACATAGCTATTCTTTTTCTGCATTAAGGATGAAAGCCCTGGCGAACCTCTATTTTAAGAAGAAAGAGGGAAACTACAGCCAAGTCACCCGTTTGCACAGAAAGGTGTGAACGGTGACTTAACTTACGCTTTTCAAATAGAAAGGAGTGATCCCAAATAGAAAGGAGTGATCCCTCGGTCAGGAAACTGGTATTTGAATGACACATCATCTGTAGTTGTTACAGACGAAAATCAAATGGAAGTCTGGCTCCTTTCCTTCCCCCAGTTTCTCTCCTTTAATCTCCACTCCAAACACTACTTGCCTCTGAAGCAAAACATTATCTTGAGAAGGGGTGCTTTCTTCTTCTTTTTCCCCCCTTTTCTTTTTAAGCAGGAGTTGGCATCTGGCTGCTTCAAGCTGCCAGGTGTATCCCACGCAGAAGCACAGCTGTTCTCTCTGATAACTGGAGAAATAAAGAGCAAGAAGGAGCTAGACATTTGGAGTCAGCAAGACACAATGCACTGTCATTATTTTAATTACACAGGGCTCCTGATTTGTATTGTAATTGCAATTTAGTATTTTGTAAAAGTTCATGGTCTTCATGGAAAAAATACCAAATATGTCAATTTCAAAAGCCCTAAAGGTTACCAACAAGAGCAATCCTCAGGCACATAAGCCAAGAGAGAGAGAAGGATGATGGGTGCCACGGTTTTTAAAGCTCTATCTTAAAGTCAGTCTAACTGGGAGATTAATGAAACAAGAAGTAAAAATTGAATACTTTATCCAGTTAATCTGCCACGATACTGTTTTTTTTTCATAATCACATTCTATCGTAACAGATTTTTATCTGAGTTTTTTTCCTACGTAAGTATATTATTTTTAAATTGTTGGGTTTTTCCAAAATATAATATTACTAGTAAGTTACCATTGCTTTGGGTTCATAACTGTATTTACTTAAAAACTAACCATTATAGACAATTGTATTAGGTCATATTTAAAACTCAAAGTCAAAGAAAGCTTTTCTAAAAATAGCATATGTCCAGTTTATAGGGCTCAGTCATGATATACACCTAGATCTCACTAAGCCTCAACATATTAGTACAGTTAATCTAGGCTAAGATATCATTAGCATAACAACACGAGCAGACAGATGGCTGATTCAGCAGATTGTCTTCAGGCAATCAGGTTAATCAGTATGATTACCAGTATAGATTTCACAGAAGATTGTTAGATTCAGAGTTCACCCAATGGCAAAATATTTTACTTAGGAACACCCATTTCATAATCTTAAAACATATATTCATTACATTAGAATATATAAACATTAAATTGAATGGTTATGTTTTTAATTATAGAATATTAAATCAATATCTAAAATGTGTTAGGAGGTACTAGAAGTATGGAGTGGAATGCACCCCCAGTGATACTGTTTACAACATAAATATTTAATCATTCAGTCGTTTATGAGAGCCTTCTCTATGCAGGCACTACTCTCAAGAAGCTTATGTTCTATCGAAGTGACAGGAAATAGATTATCAATGTTTCAGTAGGTAATAGTTATTATCAGGAAAACGAAAGTGGGGGGAGAGCAATGAGAAAGCACAGTGTGTTAGAAACCTCTGTTGGGAAAACTCTCAGGTAAAGTCAGATCTTTTAAGCAAAGATCTGAATAAAATAAGAGAGTAGGACATGCAACTATCTTGGGCAAGAGTATTCCAAAATAATTTGCAATTAGAGGTAGAAATCACTTCTATTGGTAAATTACTATAAATATTTGTTTATTCAAAAGATATTTATTAAGCATGCTGTATGTCCTAGTGACTGGGCTCAGTAGAGGATTACAAGGGTAAGACACGGTAACTGTCATCAAGATATTCATGGAAAAACATAAAAAGGTAATTGCAACAAAAATGCTAATTACTCATATTGGGGCATTTAGATACAATTTCTACATTTTATCTTGGTTACATTATTAACAATGATAGGACACCTATGTCTAACTTGCCTTTAATGAAGACATAGTAATTTATATGGTGATATAATCAGAGGGATTGGGTCCAATTCTGGCTCTAGTGTTGTATTAACCAGGACTTTTCCTGTTGCATGAACAGAAACCCTCCTAGTTAAACAAAGGAGCCATTTATTGGCTTTTGCCACTGGCAAGTCCGAGGACTTGCATTAGTGTAAACTATGCCTGGATTCAGGGGGTGTCATCCGGTCCACTTTCTTTTCATCTCTTAGGTCTGCTTTTCTCAATACTGGCTTCACTCCCCAGGAGGCTATGTTTGTATAATGATAAAGAAGGCCAATGGTACCCAAAATATATACGACTCCTAACACTCACTAGCCTAAAAGCAGAGAAGTCCTTTTTCTCTCAGCCCCATACCTATTGTCCTACAAGGATCCCACAGTCGGTCACTCTTAGACCACTCACTGTATTTACCCTGACCGTCCATGCTGGTGACTCACCATACTTGCAATTTGGTCGGGGCCAAGCACACCCTCATGAGGGACAGATCTACTGGAATCCTATCCAGTGTGGAAATGGGACAGTAACAAAATTGAGGGCAAAGCGTACTGTGCTCGCAAAAACAAAAAATTCTACTACAGGTAGAATAATTCTGTGACCTTAGTCAAATTATATCATCCCCTGAGTCTCAGTTTCATCATCCAAAAAGCACCAACTTCATAGTGTCAAATTAGGTAAGGTAATGTGTGAGCAAGGTTCAGCACGTGGAAAAAAGTGCTTAATAAGGAACTAGAGCAGGGGCGCCTGGGTGGCACAGCGGTTAGGCGTCTGCCTTCGGCTCAGGGCGTGATCCCAGCGTTATGGGATCGAGCCCCACATCAGGCTCCTCTGCTATGAGCCTGCTTCTTCCTCTCTCGCTGGCTGTCTCTATCTCTGTCGAATAAATAAATAAAATCTTAAAAAAAAAAAATAAGGAACTAGAGCATCATTATTGCTGGTAAAAATCAAATGCTATATGACTTGTAGCAAATATTAGCTAATGGAGACCAAAGTTTCAGAAAAGATAAAGGGTACACTCTTCTGAAAATACAGCAAAGTGACAGGGCCGGCCAGAGTCCTATCCCAGCCAGACACTCCGCACTCCACCAAGAACCCATCGCCTTTGGCTACAGAGCACTGCCTGTTGCAAGATGTAGCTGTGAATGGAATTTACGCCTAAAAGATCGGAAAGATGCCTTCTCACTGCTGTTCTTCAGATACACTAGGATTCTTAACATTTTAGTGACTTAAAAAGAATGCGAATTTTCTCAGTAACATTCCTATTCAATTAAGTTGGATAATTTAAATTGTAACAATACATACATCAGACAGGCAGCTTATCACTCAGCAGATCCCTGAGGGATCCATCACAGAGCAGGTCAGGATAAGGAAAGGGGCAGAGTCAGCGAGTTAATTTGGGTCCCCCCAGAAGAAGTCCCACAAGAAGCATGAGGAGTCTGGTAGAGCTTTTAAATCCTGAGGCAGTTCTAGGCGCTGTGAAAGAGGGAAGGAGGGAAGGTGAGGTCGGAGAAGCCGCAGAGTGTGGTATCACCCTCAGAAAGTTCTGACCAACCTATCCACAGTCCCTGAGCCAAAGGACCCTGTCAGAGGGGTTTGTATCTCTTGAAAATGAGCCTGCCTTAGTCTCTCTGCTGTACCCAGTCATCGCCTGGAAGCAGCCAGAGGGGGTGTGGGCTCAGCCAACATCGTGGTGGATTCAGAGAGCAACAACCTGGGTCTCTTGGCAATTATCCTCCTGTGGCTAGAGAACTCCAAAGCACAGTGTCATGTCTGCCACAGCCACCCTGGGTGGTAAGGAAAAATAGGGCATCCAGCTATGAAAGCAAATCTGGTTCATAGACAAGTGAGGAAAAGAGAAAGCAATTGTTAGACAGTATTTCTCTCTCCTAATGCTGCCTAGAGGATTCTTCCTCAAGAACTGGCTGCCGGGACAGGAAGAACGGAGATACATTGCCCCTTGGCACTTATAGGGTTGGGATAGCCATGCAAGGCAGCTGGCCAGAGTCTGGCCTGGACCAAAGGTGTGGAGAAGTCTGGCAACCACATGCAGAGGAAGACTCTGCCTTTCTCTATCCCATAGCTAGAGAGTAGAGCTGTGCTTTGATGTCTGGCTTTTGCAATTTTCTTCTCAGAGGTTTTTCCATCTCTAGCTTGTTTCTGAGCCATCTGTTCGAGATGCTGCTGTTCAAATAATTTTTTCTTGATGGCTGCCACCGCAATGGAGAGAATGGTGGGCACGCTGAGCTGCGGTGTGGGGTGGGAGTGCTTCTTCTATCATTGCCGGTGGTGACGAGGCAACGGGCAGTTTCCGGATCCGGTCAAGACAGTCGAAGGAGGACGTCTGGTCTTCTTAAAAAGAATGTCCTAAGGTGTGCTCATCCCTCAATTTGTTCAATTTTCTTTAATATGTTAATTAAAGGAAGAAAACTGAGAGAAGTGTTTTCTTTAAAAAGATGATCTATGCGATGGGGCGCCTGAGTGGCTCCTTGGGTTAAGCCACAGGCTTCGGCTCAGGTCATGATCCCACGGTCTTGGGATGGAGCCCCGCATCGGGCTCCCTGCTCAGCTGGGGGGAAGGGTGTCTACTTCTCCCCCTCCCTCTGATCATGTGCTCTCTCTCACTCTCTCTCTTTCAAATAAATGAATAAAATCTTTTAAAAAAATGTACTTTTTGAGTTTCAGAGTTTGAACTTCTGCATTTCACATTTTAAGGATCTCTCAGGAAGCCTGACATTGACCTAGAGTTTTCAGTATAAGATGGAAATACTTGGTATTCTATGAGCTTTGGCTTTCTGTGTGCGTGCGCGTGGGTGTGCGTGCGCGTGTAAAAATACTACTTCTCCCAAGGGATAAGCAATTTAGCTGTTGTGTCCACGGTTTATTTAAAACCAACTCCGCAGGTAATAAAGGTGAAGAGTATTTCTGAGTGTTTTTTCATCTCTTTGGTAAAGAGGAGGGGTGAGCCATGTAGCAGCAATGCTATTTAGTGTTTACAACTCTTTAAAAACTGGGAAGATAAAGTTAACTTCCTCCCCTTTTCATTTCCTGACTTCTTTCTACTCCTCTAGACTTGTCTAGGAGATACATATTTTCTCAGTTTTCTGATGATCAGTTGTTGGCCTTTCCTTTTGTGTATGTGCAGTGGAGTCGCAGTGTGGATTTGTTAAGATGTGAATGAGAAAAGGGAAGATGAACTTTACTAATTTAAAGGGTATGGACACTTTCCCAATGAATTTGGTTCCCTTTTGGAAGACAGCAACTGCATCTCTTCGTGGGATACGTGAGGTACAGGTGATTATACTTTCATCTCTTTCTTCCCCTCCACTTTGGCCTTTTGATGGGTAGAGCTGGTTCTAGAATAACTTTCAATTAATTCTCAGAAGACTATCTTCTGTTGACTGGCATTCCTTCCCACTAGAATCACAGAACAAGTTTCTAGCTTTGTGCCTCTTTCAAGAGTGACAGATATTGAAAAACTGTATGTAAAAGGGGTGAATTTTGTTATATGTAAATTATACCGCAATAAATATGAACTTACAACAAAAAGTGAGAGACATTGAGTATTTTAAGGGAACTGATAAAAAATATTTTCTTAGGGAAAAAACTGGACTTTGAAGGTGGCTACTGTTCCATTTTAATTCTAAGACAATAAAACTCTAAGTGCCTACATTTCTGTTTTGCTTTTTATCATCAATGATTTTGAAAGACATGTTTAAAAAAAAGAGTTTTATTATCTAATTTAATATTAAAGTTATTTTTATATCCAAGAAATATGATGTTTGAGGTAATTTGTGCCTGCATATTGGTTGGAATAAAAAAATGCCAATTTCAAACTAGTGAGAACTTTTATGAAAGAAGAAAAGTCTAAAGTTCATACAAGGAATAATTTCATATAGATCTCTCTTGCATTATATAGGACTTCTGTAATCTCAACAATTTACAAATTAATATTAAATAATATTAATAGAGATGATACTGATTTTATTGTTTTTAAAAATGTTCTATTTTTGTTGACATGTTAACAATATAATTATTATTTTTATCATAAACATTAGCAAACCTCTATTAATTATTTATAATACTCATCAATACATTACATCCATGTAAAAAACAACTTTCAATTTAAAGAAGATTCTGGATTGTTGATTTTGGAGATTTTTTTAAAAATTAAAGTATTCACGTTAATTTCACTTTTTTTTGTCTTTCTTAGTTTTAGTTTTGGTATAGTGTTCAATACTAGTAATATTGATGAAGGATTTAAATTAAAAAATGCACTTCCAGAAGCCCAGGAACCTGGACACGTAAGAGGCTAAAACTGCTCTATGGGGTTCTTTTACTGCCAACTCACGCTATTTAATCAACAAAATCAGGAAACATGATAAAGAAATATAATTATTATTATTTTTTTAAATATAAGACATCTTTT
This sequence comes from Ursus arctos, assembly GCF_023065955.2. Classification (NCBI taxonomy): domain Eukaryota; kingdom Metazoa; phylum Chordata; class Mammalia; order Carnivora; family Ursidae; genus Ursus; species Ursus arctos. The sequence goes on along the minus strand of NW_026622797.1, from coordinate 45,678,424 downwards.
CTTTCTGGCTTCTGGCAACAGAGTGAAAAGACCAGGTTAAAAATATTATGATCCCATTAAAAAAAAAAACCAAAATAAAATACCTATATTTTGTATCTGTAGACAAAGAGCTGTTAACAGTGGATGTCTCTGTGAAGCAACTTTGTGGAGAAACTTCACTTATTATTTTAGTCATTAAAATCTTTCTAACCAAGATCATATATGGTCTCTGTAGTCTGAAAGTCTTATAAATCAATAATAAAAATAATACTAACTTGTATTGTTTATATGAATTCCTTCTAGTACTTACTTACATTAGCACAATTATTCTAATTATTATCACCAACATTAAGAAAATTAAATATCTATAATCACAACTTATGGATCACTTCTAGTCCTGGCCTTTAAGGAGTTTTATGGGTGGCAAAGAAACTGAAATTTATTTTGAAGGGATAAAAACTTTACTTTTTTAACGTTCAGCTTTACTATTTTGACAAAAAAATGACTCTAGGTTCTATGACAAATGACCTAAAAGTTACATATTTCAGAAATTACTCACAAATAGAGTGGCCATATCATTTATCTTTTAAACAGAACACTTTTGAGAGTGAAAGAGATTCTATTAATAATGACTCCAGGCACAGGCTTTGACTGGGGCTGTGCCAGGTGAAACAACACATACAGCGTCAGTCAGTCCGCTGATCAACTAAAAATCAAATATTAATAAAATTGATAGAGGAGAACTTATTAAAAAATCTATGTGAGAAGTATTCCTAGTAAAGAATTGTTCTGGTGTGAAGTCCAAGGCACATTTTAGTTTTCACGTTAATACTAGAAGCTGATACACGAGAATTGTGGTATTAGGCTAGTCCGAAGAATCCGCAGAACGCGGAATAATGTGAGTGGGCCCATTTCAGTTCTCTGCAAAGGGTTCATAACTGAGATGCCCCAAGGGCCTCATTATCAGGCTGTTTCTACAACCTCACCAAGGACCTGATGACGACCGACACTAATGGGGAGGCTCCCAGGCGGTCCTGGGGGGAAATTATCCTTCTATGAAGGTAGTTTTCATTTACCCGTGACACATCTATGCTACTATTTCGCTCCCCCCAAATTGCTGATAGTTCATCTATGTAGAAATCACTCATAATCCATGAAAGCAGAGGGAGAGAGATGAAGGGAGTGATTGGGGAGAGGGTAAAGTTTAACTAAACTGGAGATAACTTTTAAAGAAAAAGATAACATATTGCATTTGAAAAGGCATTTCTTACTCATTATTCCTTGCTGTTAAGTAGTCCTACTTATCATGTATTAAAAGAGACAAGGCAATTTCCCACTGAATGTGGTGAAAATCAAAAGGCTATAAAAAGAAAATAATTTAGTGTCAAGGCACCCTATTGGGTTTGCTTATGTGTTTGTATATCTGTCTACGATATCATTTCTCAAACAATAGCCCACTGTATAGGATACATGGAAGCCTTTCTAAATGCAAAAGACATATTTTTAAGATGGTAAATGCCATTTTCTATCTGGCCAACTGCTGGGATCTGATTGGTCATTACCCTATTTCAGGGGAAGCTTCAAGAGCTAATCAGGGGTGTTATCAGCTATGATTTTTATTGCTGCTGCACAGAACACTTCGCAATGAAGAAAACTGTAAATTTGGGATTTATTCTTTGTAGGGGTGTGCCTCATGCTTGGAAGATCAATGAAGAATTCCGGTCCATTGTTTATTAAAGATATTGCCATATTCTATAGCATTTTAATTGTAAATCCACTCTTTGACATCCTAACTAATGGTTCCTGCTAAATTAATAAAAGCAACATATTAAGTTTAAATCCCAGATAAGGTAAAGATTGCTGTTTTAATATCCCATCCATATCCTTTATCTTTCTACAGGGGCTTTCAGGCCAGTAGTTTTAATAACATGCATGAATGAAGATGCTCTTTTTTAACTCAAATGGTGGCGAAGAGTTTTTCCTTTATATTAGCAGGCAATCAATTCCAATAGCTTTTTAATGCTTTCTTAAAGAATCAATTTTAAAGCAGACGCTCTTCAGGGGACCCTCTTAAACTTCTTCACAGCCGGTCTCCTAATTTTCTATTACAATGCAATCTAAAGCAGCTACAAAAATAATGCAGATAATGTTTGCTGGGTAATGATTTCCAATTTCCCCATTCCATGTACCCTGTTATTAGGAGAATCATCTTGGTTGTGTAAATTAATTTTCAATTCACTTCAGGGGAACATTACAATGATTTATTCAACACCGGTGTTGAAGAAAGTGTTGGGAGGATTTTAGCAATCTGAGAAACAAAATCAATTTGTTCTGATGATCACCATGTTAAAGGGAAAACAAGGGGACAAACACAAGAGTTGCTAGAATGTGTGTCTTGGCTGTTGCAAGCACGCTAGAACCATGATTTGATGTTGGGTTGTCACTTTGCAATACGTGAACTCAGCAAAAGAGTGGTGTTTGGTCATCCATCTTTACTTGGGGATTAAGTAGTGAACTACCCACGAATATTCCTTCATGGGGTATTTCAGGTAGATTCCTTCAAGACAAGAGAGCTGCTTATTCATCTTTGCTTGGAAGAGAAAAGTAATATGCAAGCTCATTAGCAAGGAGCATTAGTTTTCCTAAACACGATGTAATTGGCCAGTTAGTTTGATACCAAACTTAAAACAGGAACTACCAAATCAATGTCTCATAACTATAAGAAATACACTTTTTTCTTTACCATAATTTATCTCATATATATTTTTCCAGGATTGTGTGTGAACTATGGTCCTTATAGTATTGCAAAAAGGACATCATTTATAAAGGTTTTATAAACCTTTTACATCAATGAACTTGTAGGGGTGTTGGTCATGGAGTCAAGTTCAAGTGGGTCCAGGCGTGCATGCAGATTGACTCCACTCACTTCAACAGCTCACTTACCTTCATTTGACACATACCCAGGAGTCTGTATTCTGTGTCATGCAGCAGACGGACAGCTAGAGACAGGCTGAAAAATAAAAGCAAACTTCTGTAAACGTGAGACCGCAATCTGTAACTCAACCTGTGAAGAAAAGCTTCACGATATTATAAAGACATACAATATTTTAAATAATTTAAGTTTGATAATTTAAAGAAACAGTTTTAAATTTAACCAGGTCAGGAGGCTGGGGGAGGTTTCCCCAAGAAATGATGGTCGGGGTTGTTGACCTCTGAGCTGAGAATAACATGAGCTACAGGGGACGAGGGGAGGGAACACTATTCTGGGATAAGAAACAGTCTCAGATTGGTGTCGTGGAAAAACACTGCGGCGGCATTGTGGGAACGTACTGGAGGAAAGGCAGAGAAGCGGCAAGAATTCAGAGGGGAGACTGTCACCGCAGTCCAGAGAGAGACGAGGCATGCCTGGGTGGTTGTACTATCTTCCCAAACCTCTGCCCCCCCATCTGTGGACATGGATCTGAGGAAAGCACAGATCCGAGTGAAGGGATGTGAGGTGACGTGGGCTTCGTCTGATTCCTGAAACCAGGCACCTTCAGAATAAAGATTGTGCAGGCAAGCGGGAGCGTATTTAGAATCCCTGACTGAGCAGTGGACAGTCACAGAAAGATCCAAAAGCACGAGCTTGACTGATGAAGATCGTTTTTTTTTGTTTGTTCTTGAGTGTTACGTTCACATATATCCTTTTGGGGCACCACTGAGAACTGTTCTTGTCTCAATAGAATATGGTTGTTAATAGCACATTAGTGTACGGCCTGGGCCTGCTTCTGTTTCCGGGTATGAGCCCAGCTCATGTGGCCAGGAAGAAGTGGCCAGGTGAGGTGATTAACTGCCCACAGTCCATGCTCAGCCTGTGTGCAGAGGCTGGCTCCGTCACTTACTATCACTTGGGAAGATGTGTAGTTCTTGAGTCTCAGTTTTCTCATCTGTAGATTGGGGGCACTCAGGCTCCACTCCTAGGAGTCTGTAAGGAGTAGGAGAGAGAGCGTCGGTGAAGCTCCAAGCTGAACCCCTGCCATGTAGTCAGCAGGCTACACATTTTTGCTCTCTTTAATCCACAGTTGTTTGCCTAAGCAATCAGGACAAATAGATGTCTGGGCACCAGCTGGCAGTGGTGTTGGCTCAGCGTCACTGTCACCAGAGTGTCAGTCTAGGTTGGCACGGGCTGGGCAGTAACATGCTACTCAGAACAGAGGAGTCCCAGGGATCCAAGAACCAGGGCCGTGGCAAAGCAAGGTCACCGATGTTTGATAGTAAAGGACGCAGGATAACTGTTGGAGCGAGGGGGGCACCAGAATCCCCTGGATATTCTGAAGCAATTGACAAGGTCACTGGGGTTTCCGCTTCACTTACCTGAGTGCAGCGCAGGCAAGTTTTCTGGAGTCCTGGGCTCAGGATGCTCGGGGGCTCTCTGCTTGCCTCATCAGACCTCTCAAGCATTACCGCCCGCGGAGCTCCCAGAGAGCGTGGATACTCGAGACTACTGGCATCTGGACCTCTGTGCACTGTTCTCACTTCCAAGAGCTGGGCGGGGGCCTGGCTGTAGGAATCTGGAACGAGTCCTCTCTTTCCCATTGTTGAATGCGCTTAGAGCTACTGGTGTTGTTTTGCGCCTTGGGTTCACACTGGAGTCAATGACCTCAAAGGTGCCCAAGTATAGAGACATTACTTGTTACTCACAGCAATGTCGCTTGTTGCATCATCCCCTTTCGTCTTTTTCAAAGTCAGAAAGCAAGGATAGGGGTGGGTTGGGCTATCTATGAGACTGGAATATGAGTTCAATGGAATTAATGTGGAAACTCAAGATGCCCCCTTCAGTGTGATTACTATTATTTATTTATTTGTTCTGTATGCTCTCTTGACAATGCAAACGTAAATGAAGAATTAATGTGTGTGCATGTATGCGTGTGTTCTGTCTACTAAGTTGGGCTGTTCAAAAAAAAGAGGAAGGTATTTTTAATGTTTTAAATTTTTATAAATGTTAAATGCTGTTGTGGCAGGTTGAACTATTGTATATTTGAAAACTGCATTTATGAGAGTTAGTGGTATAGATTTTTTAAATGCCAGCAATTTTTCCCCGTGCATTCCAAATCCATTATCAATCCTGTCAAGAGAGAAGAACCTATCATGATTTCAAAGGACATGCAAACTGCATTTATTAACTTCCCGATTCTTTTTGGGTTTTAAGAATAAACTGACAGCTTGAGTTAGAAGTAATCATATCTAAATATTCTGTGTGTGGGGGAGACATTACCTCCATTTACTTAATCTTTCAAAACTATATAAAAGTGCAATCCACCTGCTGGTTCATTAATGCATCATGGGGAAATGGTTATATGAATTGTCACCAAATTAACAGGGTAAGTTTCATGTGACCTGATGTAAAAATGTAAGCCACGAAGCTTTTATAAAATTCGCTTACGGAAGCTCTGACGACCACCTCGAGGAGACACATAATGACGGTGGGTATTTTTCAGCAAATATGAAAAATATGTGGGAGATCATCTGACTTTAAAAAATAGGTTATGACATACTCGTAATTCTCTTTTGAGAGGATTTGGGGACACTTCAGGTAAAGACAAATTCAACTTTCTGGGTGTGAAAACAGAACTAAATCAGGTCTATTTGCTGCTCCTTGGGAACGAACTATCCTGTATTTGAAGACACATTGGATGGTGAAAACAATGAGTGGTTTTAACAAATAACAGGACAGATGCCTGGAATTCCGGGAGGTGGTTTGCATTCAAACTGTTTTCACAGGGGCAACTATTTCTTACTAAAGGGTGAATTGTAGAATTGTAACAAGGATTTTATGGTTGGTGAGTTTTCTAAGGAAACTAATGGGAAATATAAAAAACCTTTATAAATGAATTATCCAATAATTAGATACAATAACTGAAATAAAAATTTTTTGAAAAAGTCTATAATGAAGAACTTAACTTTAGAGAGAAAGAGGGAAGGTGGAAATCAAGCAGTGTGGACTCAAAGAGCAAATCCTCTCCTCCCTTTCTTCCTTTTTCTCCTAAATTCCTCCTTATAGTCTACGACCTTCTGAATTGAATATGTAAGTGGGAGAGTGGGGGATAAAATTCAGCATAAACATCCACCGAGAGCAGTGAATGACTATGTTGTGAGTTAATGGCATGAGTTAGTTATTTTGAACATATGCTAAATTTACTTCTGAGCTTCAACAAAAACAAAGTAAAATATGCTGAGGTTTGGCTTCACATGGTCTTAGAAACGTCAACTTCTCCCAGCACTGCAGACTAAAAACTGATGTGATGTCAAATAATAAATAAAATAATAATGATGAAAACATTATACAGCACTATTATGTGCAAAGCAATGCTGTATGCTATTTAAAATTAGATGTAACACTCACAATAATCCTATGAGGTAGGTAATATTATTATTCCCATTTTTAAGATGAAAAAAAAAGGTGAGGCACTGAGAGATTAAGCAACTTGTCCAATGTTATCCAGTTAAAAAAATGGGGCTTCGGGGTCCCTGTTCTTCACCATAATGCTATACTGCTTACATATACACCTAAACTGGATGTGTAGGTATGTATCTGTACATGTAGGTACCGGTCCATCTCTACATGGATATTGTTAAAAAAACAAAATTCAACTGAGTAAATTTGAAGATCTAATACGTTTTATTAAACGATGCGTGAATTGGGCAGCGTCCCATCTAGCAAATAGAAGGGTGGTTTGAGGAGTTGTACAAAAATGAGAAGTTTTTATAGGAAGGAGGGTGGGGCAAGAAAGTTATTAACAAAAAGAACAAATGGTTTCAGGTAAGGTCACCTTGGTTTCAGGTAAGGTCACCTTCTCTTAGAGGGTCTTGGTAGGTGGATTACCTCATCTTCCTTTGGTGGATGGAAAGAAACTATGTAACAGATTACCTCCTGGGTGCTGACCAGAAAATTCCAGTTTGATTGGCTTAAAATTCCATTCCTGGAGAGGTTGAAACCGCAATTAAGTCCTGGCTTGCTGTCCTGAGGGCAAGTGACTCCACCTTGGGACCGCGGTTTTCTGATTAACAATATATAGATGCAGATATTCACATCTGTGGGAAATATTTAGCAAATCAATAATTTTGGATTATTTGTTGTCTACTCAGCGTTCTGCCTCCTCTTTCTAAGGTCACTTCCGCACTGCTAAGAAGCCAGGGATTTGTTCCATGTTGCTTCGGCTTAGAATTGCCAATGAGAGGTGCTGGGTGAGATTAGAAGGTGGAATAGAAGGAGACAGAATCCTCTAGAGGCAGTCGCAACCAGATGCATGAACAGATGTGAGGCGTCATGAAGCCTACTCAACAAGTCTCTGAGAAGCACCTGCTTTCCTACCATAGACGAGTTAGCGGATGGAAGCTTTCTAGAGATTTTGAGAAATGTAGGAGCTTCTGTGAGCTATTAAAAGCCATCACCTCTGAACTTCTGACTTAGGTATTGGTGGAGGCTTCTCTGACTACCCGTGCCTTCCCCCGCCCCCCAGCAGCTCTTTCAATCTTTTTAAAGCCTTGAATCTGTATGTTAAATATGTCATATCAAGAATGCATAGAATGGCTGTTTTGTTCCTAACCACAGTCTTAATATAACAAAATACTGAGGTAGTTTAGTGTAGGGGTTAAAACCATTGGCTGTTGGGTCAGACATATTTAGTTTAGTGTTTCAATTCTACTACAAACTGGCAAAGTTCTTAATTTGCTCATCTGTAAAATACAGATAGAAATCATACCTTTGTTAATAGAACCTTAATAATAGTACCTCTTTGAGGTAATTCTGAATATTGAAAAAAAAACATGTAAAGCACTTAGCATAGTACCAGATGTTACTGATTATTATCGCGATTTACTACAGTTTTGCTTAGAAACATTGTTCAAATTTCTTCTATCGTCTTTTCTATAAATCTGGGAATTTAACGTTACATTTTAACTCTCCAAGTTAAGAGGGAACTAAGATACTGTAATGCAATCTGGTTTCATTCAGAATATTCTTGTAATGAATACATTCATTTTTTCCTAAAATAAGAAAATAATATAGGCTCATTGTTAAAAAGTTAAAAGTACGGAAATGTATAAAGTCTAAAATGAAGGAGTTTCCACCACCATTGAATAACTACTTTTATAGTTCTATACTTTTTATATGCACGCGTATGCTTATACACATTTAGACAAAAAAAGAGATCAAATTATATTTGCTTTTCCATCCTTTTTTTAACTTAACAATGTATCTTTGCAGATCTATATAGAGAGCTACCTTAATCTTTCCAATGGCTTCATGGTATTTCGTTGTATTGCTATGTCACACTTAAATTAATTAACCTTGTGTCTATGAGTATTAATTTCCCATTTATCTGCACTATAAAAACATTTGTCAGCATCCATGCAACTTTCTGCAAAATCTAATAATTTTCTTGGAGTGAACACTTGAACATGCAGTTTTTAGGTCAAATGAAATGGGCATTTTCAATTTTAGTTCCTATTGTTATATACCCAAGAGAAAGTTTGTATAAGTTTGTACTTCCAACAAGAGAACATAAAAGTGCTTGTTTCTGTAGACTCTTGATAAGCTTCTGGGTAGCTGGTGATAAAGGTACTGTGTTTACAGTATCCGGGATTCGTGGATAATTAAAATGTCCTTTATCCCATTTGTATCAAGCATTCATTGTCTTAAGTGAGTCTTTGGCAAATGCTGGAAGGAAGTTCTTAGGGAAATTCTCTGATGAGTGCCCTAAAGGCCAGGATTCTTGTTGAATCAAAAGAAACCATATGCTCCAAATACCAGCTGCACAGAGCACAAATCTGACATGCCACTGTGAACATGTGAGAGCCTGATTCGAGCTCAGCTGCAGATTTTTTCCAATCAAATGGAGGTGGGCTGTGGGAAGGCTGAGAAAATAACTCATTAATTTTTTTTATTGTCTTACAAGAACTTGAGCGCTCTTTAGTTGAGATGTTTAGGTTCTGTGCCAGGTACAGAAGTAAAGAGGTGATTTTGGTCTAATAATCTACCTCTGTTACTGAAACAAAAGTAAACAATTCAAACACCTCAATAAAAAAGGTGAGATTTTGAGTGAGAGTAAAGACTCATTGCTTATCTAAATAGGTCAAAAGGCTTTTTAACAATTAAATGAGTAGAGCTCTTGGGTGGAGTCATTTCATTTTAGTTTAAACTGTTGCAAAACCCTGTTCTTATTTATCGATGACGACAGGAAAGCAGGCAGGAGCTTTTTAGGGCCATTTCATGACTGCAAAATGGGAACATTGACCCAGGGAAAGGCAACAGTTTCCTCTTGCTTTGACTGAAGAGAAGGCCGCCACGTCATCAAGACCTGCATCTAATAACTTAATATAAATGAAAAGTATAACAAGGGCTCATGGCTGCTTCAGCTGTTTGAAATTGAAAATTAATTTGTAAAAGAAAAAAATAAAAGAAAACAGTTCCTTCTCCTACAGTTTTGACAAGAATATTATATGCAGCCTCGTCTGCGATCCCTGCTTCGTAAGTTGTCTGTCCAGGAAATCAGAGGCAGATGGAATGAAGGTTTTCTTATTAGTTTAACATAGACTTGATTTTTATTTTATTTTATTTTATTTTATTTTATTTTATTTTATTTTATTTTTTTTTTAAAGATTTTATTTATTTATTCGACAGAGATAGAGACAGCCAGCGAGAGAGGGAACACAAGCAGGGGGAGTGGGAGAGGAAGAAGCAGGCTCATAGTGGAGGAGCCTGATGTGGGGCTCGATCCCATAACGCCGGGATCACGCCCTGAGCCGAAGGCAGACGCTTAACTGCTGTGCCACCCAGGCGCCCCTTTATTTTATTTTTTAATCTATATACTTCTTTAACTGATTCTCCATACATTCAGTAAGGACAAAAATGGAGCCAAAAATCTAAGAAAAGAACTCTGGAATTGGAAGGATTTTGGACAAGATATGCCCACTAGACTGATATTAATTTGACTTCCCTACCTCTCCACTAAAATTAGTTTGAAGACTGTGGGTGTCAGGAAAGGACTATCAGAATAGGCTTTGCAAGAAGAGTCTTGTCAGTTTTAATTCAGGACTTTTTGAAAAAATATAACTTACGTGCTAGTGATACATACTTACAGAGGCTATACCTTGTTGAAAAGCAAGAACAGTGAAAACTGATTTGCATAGACTCCTAAATAAGAGTCCTTTTTAAAAAGTTTCTTCATTTTTTTTTAAAGATTTTATTTATTTATTTGAAAGAGAGAGAGAGCACAGAGGGAGAGTGAGAGGCTGAAGCAGACTTCCCACTGGGCAGAGAGCCGGACATGGGGCGCAATCCCAGGACCCTGATCACGAGCTGAGCTGAGGGCAGATCCTTAACTGACTGAGCCACCTGGGCACCCCTATTTTTTCACTTTTTATAACCTAAACTGTAGCATTTATTTTCAAGTGGGTGCTTAAGATATTAAATACAAATATGCACTCACATTGATTGAATTTTTTTGAATGAGGTATTTGACAACACAAAAAAATTCCTTATTATTAAAAATAGCAATAATAATAATAACTTCCTGTAGTCCTTTACTATTTTGTAGAATTTTACGCAATCAATTATTTACTGTTGGCAAACATTTAGTACACGGTTTAGGCAGTCAGAATTGTTTCCATTCTACAAAAGACCCCTCTGAAGCTCTGAGATGGTCACTGACTTCACCTCCCTGAGCTTTGTGAGGGTGGGGGCAGCCTTTGTCTTGCATGTAGCCCCAGTGCAGTGTTCTGGGCATGATACAAACTTAAAGTGAAGTGACTTGCCCGAGATCACACAACTCACGAATAATTTCTTTGGACTCCCACTTGGTATTCCTTATGTCTAAAAAATCTAGAAGAAACAAAACAATGTTTATTTCAACACTTTTTGCAAAATTAAGCTCTTTTTGGCCCGACGTCTAGCTAAAGTAAGGGTGTAAGCCTTTTCTGCCAGAACAGTTCTCTTGAGATTCCCATGAATTAAAGTCAATCAATTGAAGAATGTGTTTCACTGAAACTCCATTTAGTGGTTGCTGTGCGACACTGCTCAGAACCCTTCAGGACTGAGGCTTCTTGTCCAAGGGCACACCCCCTACTGCATGCATGTAACCAAACGCTTCTCCATGCTGAAGCATAGGGGTTCTGCCTCTTCGGTTCAAGACAGGACAACTCTCAGGGGCCATCCTAGCTCCAAAGCTCGCTTATTGCAAGTGTATCACAGTTCAACGTCTCCCTCTGCCCAACCTGCTTTGCTTATCCCTTGTAAGTGTTGCTCTTGGGAGAACTTCCCAATAACCTTCTGCACACAAATCTCAGGTCTCAGAATCTGTCTCCTGAGAAAATGATTTAAGAGACTCCCTGCCTGAAATTAGATAGGAATGGGTGGAAGACTGGATTCAGCTGGGTCCATGGCTCTTATTAATCTCAAGGCCTTTCCATGAAGTTTCTCTAGCAGGGTGGTTAGACTTCTTCCATGGTGTCTCAGGGCTTTGAGACACCAACACAGAGAAGCATCCAGTTCTCGTAAAGACTGGGCCTAGAAATGCATAGCAATTGCCTTCTTCATGCTCTGTTGATCCAAACAATAGGCCAGCCCAGATTCAAAAGGAAGAGAAAGAAAATAGGAAAAGTATGGAAGAATTTGAGTTTATCTTTATCTTTTACATGCACCAACTGAAACATGCTTTAGCTTGACAGGGAGAAATATGTTTCTCTTGTCCCTCTCCAGGGGAGTGCAAAGTTAATGTCCTATGAATGTTAGCCTGATGATTTTTTCAGTGTCAATAGAAAGAAATTAAAACATTCACATGGGCAGTGGTTGGAGCAGTGGGTGTGATGGGGAGAGTAATGTGTACAAGAAAGGTAGACCAATTACTCCTCTTCTGTATAAACTATTAGAGGAATATCCACCATAGGTGTATAATTTCAATCCGTATTTATATGTATTGTCTTTAGGTATACGATAACATAACAAAGCAGAAGCTCAGATCTGAAATCAGACGGACTTGGATTTCAGATCCCACTTAGTCGCTGAATAAATGTGTGACCTCCCGTGAATGAACCTTGGAGTCTTACTTTTCTCACCTGCACAGTGGGAATAATATGCCTTCTTTATGGATTTTGAAGGTCAAGTAAGATGAAATAAGATAATGTCTATAAGGTAATTGTACTGGGTCTGGTGTATAATAAATACTCAAGAAATTGTGACTCGCAAAAAGAAAATAACAGGGGTTAAAATATTGATACGAAGCAAAGCAAGACGATCAAAAAATTAGGGCAGAAACAGTAATGATAAAAACCATGAATAATATTGAAAGACTCTACAGATTCCTGTTCATTTGTAAAATGAAAAAAGATAGACTTGAACAGCTCAATAATAATGAACTATGTGGAGTGCTTTTCCCAATGCCTGGCAGATGACAGACACTCAACAAACGCTGCAGAATTTGAATTATCATGAAGACGTGAAGTGGGAAACGAGATGCATTTGAAGGGGACAGTTAAAGGACAAATGAGAGGGTGGAGAGTCAGGCAGTGTCTTTCTTTCCCACAGTCGCCAAAGTCAACTGCCTTGTTTTTTAGTATTCCTGATTCCAACACTATTCAGATGCAGGTTTTAGGGGGAAATTTATCTATCCACATTTTAAAAACTATTTATTTATTTAAGAGAGAGAGTGTGTGCGTGTGTGTGTGTGAAAAAGAGATAGCACGAGCGGGGTGGGGACAGGCAGAAGGAGAAGCAGACTCCCACAGAGCAGGGAGCGAAAGCAGGGCTCCATCCCAGGACCCTGAGATCCTGATCTGAGCCACCCAGGTGCTGCTCTATCCACACTTGTTAATTTTTTAGTGTAAATTCTCTCTCAGTGATTTCTCATTTTCAGTGCTGATTAACTACAGACCCCACTGGTGGTAAAAATCTAGCCTTGTTGCTGTGACTATGTTTCAAAATTTTTATTTATTTGCTGTCTTCTTGACAAGGAATGGCTACAGAAGAAGAAACGAGGAAAACCTAGGTCAAAGCAAATATGTGTACCTGTCCATCTCAGCCATTAAATATTGATAATTTTACATTATAGTTTTAAAACAACAAGGAATTATTGCTCCCATATCAACCGGGCTGAAACAGAAACAAGTCTGGTTTCCTTCCCCTGTGGTTAGCCCAGTGTGTCTGGACACACAGGCAATTAAGTTCTTAAAATATGAATTCAAATGAGGCTGAGGCTGGGTGAGTTTTCATATTGTTCTACAAGCAAAGACATTTAATTCCCTGGGGTGGCTTCACTTATTCAGACTGTTCTTGATAACCGTGCATTCTACTCAATGTTCATACAAATTTTCAGCAAGTTCAGGAAAAGGATTGCTTGTTTGTAAAATAAAAACACCTTGTTTTCTTACATCTCACTATTGATATGGTAAAAGCAGAGTCGTTCAGTGGAAAAGGTCAGAAGAGCTTAATCTTATGTCAGTTGTACCCGGGAGCTATTCATGCGATCTCAGCAAAGGCACCTCGCGCACTTGACCTACAGGTAGCTCATCTCTAAATATGACTGATGCTAATTCTTGATCAGCAGGGCTGTGAGATTCAAATGAAATTGTGAATGGAAAAAAGGTGTTAAATGGCTCCTTTGCCTTAGGACTTCAACACTAAATCCATACAAGTTTTTATGGTATGATAGCATCTATTTGCATACTCATGGCCACACGGATTTTGGATGTAAACTTAAAAAAAAAATCAACCAGAGCATCTGTACGCTGTCTGCAAAATAACCTATTTGTTTGAAATTATATAGATATTTTTATCAAATAAAACACATGTAAACCTATATATATATATACTTTTAATGTCACTTAGTTTTGTATATGTTAGACACATATATAATACTTATTCTATGCAAAATTGAATGAATTAGTAAAATTTAACTTTTGAATTGCTTGAGGTTGTGTTCGCAACCACTTGTGTTCTATGTTCTTTCTTAAAAGCTGGTTTTCTGCAGCTTCTTCTGGAACTTCTTCTGTAGCTTCCTCTCCCCTTTGCTCTCTTGCCCCATTCTTTTTATGTAGTCTACTGATGTGGTTAATATTGTTTATGAAAAACAATTAGTTAAGTGACCTTGCTATCTGGGTCTACTTCAGAAAACATACTGTTTCAGACTTTTAATAAATGCAAAGTGGTGATCTTGGTGGAGGGTTGAGGGATTCCACATTTCAAGTAAGTTCCTTTCAAGAGGTTGTTGGAAGTAGTTAACAAATGTCAAGGAGTCTAAGCATGAATTATTCAGGATTTTCCAAAAGAAAAAAAAATGGAATAAAATTTAGTCCTCATTCATCCAAATAGTCCCTTTGATTGGAGCAATTTTGATTACGTTCTTTTAATTTCCTTCCTCCACTTTGCTTACTGACTTTGTATCTCCACACAGTTAACAAATTGGCTGATATTTCTGGCTATCTTCACGATCAATTACACATTGATCAACTGATTGACCATGTAGCGATTTGATTTGGTTATTAAGACAGCTGCAAATGCTGGATTGACTCTGGTGCAATTGTTAATTCAGCTGTATAGACATGGTGTGGGGAAAGAGCATTCGGAATATGTATGAAATGCCTCACGTTCTCAAATGGTCATTTAAATGGTAAGTCAGGATCCAAAATGAAGTTTAAGGTAAATAATTCTTGCTTTCACAGATTGCACATTAAAAATAGAATTCCATATGGAACATAATTGAAGGTGCTGACAGAATAAGAAAAGGTTTGCTTGGCATTCTTCTGTCCCAAACAGGTGGCCCTAAGTACTAGATTAACAATGAGGCATCCTAGTAAATATTGCTGACTTTCAATGCTCAAGAGGATGTTGACTCTTGCAATTATGTTGTTCTTATCCTGCGTTGATTTTGGTGGAATGATCAAAATACTTAGTTTTTTTTTTCTTTTTAAAGATTTTATTTATTTATTTGACAGAGACAGCCAGCGAGAGAGGGAACACAAGCAGGGGGAGTGGGAGAGGTAGAAGCAGGCTCCCAGCGGAGGAGCCTGATGTGGGGCTCGATCCCAGAACGCTGGGATCACGCCCTGAGCCGAAGGCAGACGCTTAACTACTGCGCCACCCAGGTGCCCCAAAATACTTAGTTTCTATTCAATATCATTATTAATATTTTTTTTCTTTTCTGACTTAGCACTATTTTAAAATAAGAGAAGTTAATTGTTATGCAATGGGAGCTATGAAGCCTTAGTCTCTGCAAACGGAGATTGCATTGTCTATATTGTCTATATGTCAAAATATTGACTATCTGGCCCTTTAAGAAAAAGTTTGCTGACCCCTGCCAGAACTACCACCAGCCTCTAGTGAGAGTTCAAAACTCTTTTCTCTCCACACCAGTCATCCCTCCATTCCATCTAAGTTCTGACTGCTTCAGATCAGGGACAATAGGAATTCCTCCGAGACACACGGAGCCAGGGCTCCAGAGGGCAGAACTTTGGGTGTGATGAGCAAAGGAGTTAAAATCTCGGGTATTTACAAATGCTTTCAAGTTTGTTGGGATTTGGGCCTCTCTCCTGTTATGTCCGTGTCATACAGGGATCCAAAGTCTTTTCTCCTTTGAAAAAAAAATGTTTCCTTTTCTAACCTCCTCAGAAAGCCCACTAATGTTCAGGATGAAGTCTGCAGTCCAGGAATACTTGAAGAGATGCCTTAGCTTGCTGTTCTAGGCCTTGAAATGATCTTTCTAGGCTACATCATACTATTAATGTGGAAAGATACTGAGGTTGTGTGTTTAGGAAAAAAAGAGCAAAGGTAAATATCTGAGACATGTTCAGGTAGGCTGGGGATTCATCAACAGTTTTTTTTTTTTTTTTTTAAGATTTTATTTATTTATTCGACAGAGATAGAGACAGCCAGCGAGAGAGGGAACACAAACAGGGGGAGTGGGAGAGGAAGAAGCAGGCTCACAGTGGAGGAGCCTGATGTGGGGCTCGATCCCATAACGCCGGGATCACGCCCTGAGCCGAACATCTATAGTTCTGTGACTCAGTTGGGTTCCATTCTGGCTCACTGGAGTTTAAGATTCCATTCCAGGTTTTGAGGTCAAACCTGCAATGTGTGTATTTGCTGGTCTTTTCCAATGGTTGTTTCCATCTGTAGTACAGAAAAGCCAGTAGCCTTTCTGCTAAAAACTCAAGATTCTCAGCCAAATTTTCCCCTCTTTACCAAACTGATGACATTATCGTTATTATGGTTGTCATTGTTGGTACAGTTCCTACCCTCAGGTGATTCCTAGTCTGCTGATAAAAACATAAATGCAAACACCTGACCGTAATGAAATGTGGAAGCGACGAACTGCCTCACCAGAGAAGGTAACATTTCTCAGTGGTGTGAGGGCGGTGGGTCTTTCCAGCTCTAGGATTAAATATCCAGGAATCTTGACAGGTGCTTGTTAAACCTTTGGCAGCTTGAAATTGGCCATGGTGGGAATATCAACACCATGGAAAGTGGCAAATCAGGACTTTTTTTTTTTTTTTTTTTTGCTCAGAGAGCAAATTTACCAAAACGACACTGCACTTAAGCTGGAAAAAGGAGGGAACAGGTGAAGTCATTATAAACAGAGGGGACAGATATTATGATTAAGATATAATTCATAAAAACATCAGCAATATTTAATGTTAGAAAAGATTTATTCTCTTCAATGCTTAATTATTCAATTTTATTTATTAAAATATGAAAAACATGTATTTTTTTATTCTTTCATATACTTGATTTGCCACAGATAAGGCAAGCAAAATTTTCTCACCACAATTCCGTGATTCATCCAGACCTGGCATTTTCCACAAGATGTTTTCTTGTCTTTGTCAGCCTTTGTTGCTCTTCTCCTAGGTCCAGGCACTGCCCTTCTTTGGCTCTAGAACCAAAGGCTGCTTTGCACAGATCTTAGGGTGTTTCTGTCTAATGGTGATTAGTCCAGAAAGGATGGACTTAATAATTTTTTTCTTGAGGAGGAAGGCGTCTCAGCCAGGGCTCCCCAACATATACCCCTGACAGCTTTGGGGATAGAAGCCCTAGAATGGATATATGGCCAGGCTCTGGCTGGCTTAAAAAATCATTCTTGGGCAGCTAGAAAAAAAAGTCACATATTTTTCGGATCTGTGTAATTTTGGGGGCCGGAGTTTAGGTCAGACAAAGAGGGGTAAGTCAAAGGCTTTTGCGACCCCTGATTTGGACTCCTTCATGTTGTTCTGCATGTGAGGCTGTATTGTACATTGTGCAACAAGACTTCTCAACTGCTGTGCCATAGACGTTTTGGACCCGATAATTCATCGCTGGCGGGGGCTGTCCTGTGCAGGGTAGCACGCTCTGTAGTCTCCCTGGCCTCTATCCAGGAGTTACCACCAACATGGCGACAACCAAAATGTCTCCAGAAGTTGCTCAATGTTCCTTGGGGAGCAACATTGCCCTTCGTTCTTCCCATTGAGAATGACTGCTACAGAGTCTAAGAACATACTTCTGACTGTACTAAATGCTCTGTATTTTATGAAGCTTTCTTCAAAGTGATGTTCTTTTGTCCAAATTGTTTTGTACAATTGCCTTTTTTTTTCTCTATCTTTATAGGCATTTAGTAGAATGTTAAATGGAATAACATGTTTTTATTCACTGAGTAACCTGCCAAATATAAATAATATATGCCATGGTCTCTGCTGGGTCCTGGAACAACAACCTGAGCAAGACACTCTCTCTGCCAGTTCTTAGCTTTGGGGGCTTCTAGGATTGATACAAATGACCATATTTATCTTCTTGAAATATCTTGCTCTTTTGGCTTTCTTAATAACCATTTCTTCTGTTTCTCTTCCTACATATTGACTACATGTAGGAATTATCAGCACTTTTAAACTGTTAATGTCATTTACAAATTTCCAATGAAGGGAGTAAGGCATATGGTATACCTTAATTTTATTTAATCCTGGAGCTCCATTTTCTCCAAAGAGTCTCATGAAATTATTAGTTCAAGTTACGGGCTTTGCAAAATACTCATCTACACATTTCTCTCTTACTTAAGGAGGGATAACCATGATGTTTTTCAAAAATAATGTCTTCAGCCCTGATGTTTTACAGAGTCCTAGACGCAAATATTCAGTTTCTCCTGAATATTTCCAGATTAAAGTCTCACAAATATCTCAACTCAGTACTTCTTCCAAGGCATCCATGACCCCCCCAAACAGAGAGTAAATGTCTTTTTTTCCTCTGTACCTTTCACACTATGCTTTCATAAGCTTAGCTCAGTGTAGGTTGGTCATTTGTTATAATTCTGTCTCCCCTGGTAGATTGTGAGAACCCATATGCAGGGCCTACGCCTCTTCTTCACTCTTTCCAGAATTGGGAACAGAACGGGTGCTCAGGAGATGTTTTCTTTAAAATTGCATTTAAAATGCAAAAACCCTGGAAAAAAGTAATACCACTGGAATTTCATAGAAAATGTTTTTTGCTTATTTCTCTACATACTTTCGTTGGGGTTCAAGGGTAGATTTGGTAGCTCTAGGCATCCAAGGTGAGACGCTCATGATGAATAATAGCAAGTGAGAAAAGGACAGAGAAGTAAGTACTTGAATTTGCAAAAACAAAATTGAACGATTTAATAATACTGGATAGTGGGGCGCCTGGGTGGCACAGCGGTTAAGTGTCTGCCTTCGGCTCAGGGCATGATCCTGGCGTTATGGGATCGAACCCCACATCAGGCTCCTCTGCTAGGAGCCTGCTTCTTCCTCTCCCACTCCCCCTGCTTGTGTTCCCTCTCTCGCTGGCTGTCTCTATCTCTGCCGAATAAATAAATAAAAATCTTTAAAAAAATAATAATAATACTGGATAGTGCTAGCAGTATCTTTGAAAAAGTTTTTAAGTCTCTTTTGTTTTTATTTTTGCTTTTTTGCCAGTCCTAAGGATTTTGCAGGTTGGCTTGGGTCCAGTGTGATGATTAAACATTTGTTTCTTAAAAAGGGAATTGATTCTTTTGTTCTGTGTTGCTCAATTCAAGATTAAATCATGAGGGGATTTGGAAGGATATACCGAAGTTTCATCTGCTTCCGTGAAAACAATATGTTACTACGTAATTATTCCTTTGTAATAGCTCAAGAAAGTAATCGTTTTTTTCTTCTTTTCTTTTCTTCTTCTTTTTTAATTAAAACTCCATAAGTGCTTCCCATTAAATCCAAATCAGAGCAAACACTATGACTGGGTTTTGGGGAGCCCATCAAATCTTCCTGGCACAATTCTTTGCTGGGCCCAGAAATGTCTTTTCTCTCTCTCTCCTTTAGAGATGGGAGTGTTATGGGTACATTTATCTTTGTGTACAGGTGTAGCGAGACAGAGATGAGGGAGAGAATCTGCCAAGTACTAGGAAACAATATTAAACGAGCACCTTGAGGAAATTGGAAAGTAGTTTCTACTTTATCAGGATTTCTAATTCCAGGTAGCTTACTTTGGAACTTTTGTATTACTTTGATATCACTCATAAAATGTTCCATTTCTGAAACTGCTAGATCCACAGAAATCAGTAGCCTTTTTTTGGGGCAATGTATAGAAAGAAGACCATAGAATACAGTCTGTTGATTGTAAAAATAAATGGGTTGATTTTCTTTTCTCAACTATCAATACAGACGTATTCTTTGGCAAGAAAAAGTGAGTGCTGGTTTTCTGTTCTCCTAAGTCTTCATGGAAAAAAACTAAACCTCTGAGGATCAAACCTCATAGTGTTGATATAATTACTTTACATTATTTGATCCTTTCTGTGTCTGTGATTACCGTCGTTCCAAGTTCTGATACTACAGTCAATAAAATAGGATAACTTCTTTTTTGTTTTATTGTTTTAGACACCCAAGCTCACTTGGCATTATAAGAGACATAATTTGACCAAACTAGACCTGTCTGCACAATGTAATGAAGTACTTTATAATGCAGTTATGTAATAATGCGAAATGTACATTGAAACAAAACTCAGTGGTTACATTTATTTAACATAGATAGGCTAAAGATGATGACTTATTTTATTTTTATTTTTATTCTTCTCCCATTACTTTCCCTCCCTCTTCTTGCCAAGGATGATGATTTATGAAGGCAAACGGAGGGCTACAAAAAAAGGAGTGCTAATGTGATATGTTCACTTCAATATTCACCATCTGTACTCTGAGGATGAAGCCAAGAGCACAGGATAGTACTTTGCTTAATAATATATACATGGTATGTATGCCTATGTCACACACGTAATTAATTAATTAAACATTTACTTATTTATTTTAAAGAGAGAGCATGCAGGGGGAGGGGCAGAGGAAGAGAGAGAGAGAAAAAGAGAGAGAAAATCTTCAGCAGACTCCCCTCTGAGCATGGAGCCTGAGGTGTGGCCCTATCTGGAGACCCTGAGATCATGACCTGAGACCTGAGCAAAAGCAATAGTCAGATGCTCAACAAACCGAGCCATCCAGGTGCCCCTTGAACATGGTATTTAAACTACGTAAGGTAGCTTATTCGATAGTTCTTTTTCCCAAAAATAGATTTTAGACATTTGGCAAAGTTTTAAGAATGTTAAAAGATAAAATTTATGAGTTAACGTACATGAAGCTCTTAGAAAAGGACAAGGTACAAAGTAAGTAAGCTCTCTGCATTTGTTATTATTGTATATAGAATATTTACTGTCAACTTAAGGATGTTAGTTACTATTAAATTAATATTAAGCACGTATTATGTGTAATATGCACATACGCACACGCACTATAAAATTCACAAATACAGTAGACATAGTACATTGTACATTACGTTGAATGCAATGGTAAAGAGAGGCACTAAAAAGAAAACTAAGAATATAAAGCAGAATGATAAGTGCTGGGTGACATTAGGAGTTCTGAGAATGGAGAGGTCCTTGTGGCCCCAGGCAAGGTACAGGTTTATTGATTATATGGAGGAAGATTGGAAGAGGTAGTAAACATTTCAGGAAGGTAGAGAAAAAAAGAATGGAGATAGGCCTGCATGAAATATTTATAGCCTGGCTGTCTTGGATGCCAGGTCAAGAAGATGAGATTAGAAAGAAATGCCAGAATCACAAGTCTGGACTTGGCTCCATTCAGTCATTGGAGTTTTCTGAGCCATGATAAGCCAGGTTGATACTCGTGTTTTGGGAGGCTAAGGGGGCAGTTAGGTGTAGAGAGGGATGTTGTGGGAGAGAAATGGGAGGCTAATAAAATGACTAACTGGTAAGTAGGAAAACAAGTAGCAATGGAAATGGGGGGAAAAAAGCTGAATGCAATGGACATTGCTGAAGAAGAATCATTATGCTTTATTGTTTTTATACGATGTTATCATTTGCATACTGTCTATGTTGGAGTAAATTCCTTTGCTTATAAAGAAATTATATCAGAATTCTTAGGGATTATGGTCAATTTTTCATAAACACTAACTTTGTTTCTATGGCTAAAATAATTAACTAATAACAGTAAATGAAAGAGATAACCATTTTAAGGTATTTATCATTTAGTGACTATCTTGAAAGCTGGTGCTAGAACTTGGGGTGTTGATTAGGCTGATTGTAATTCAGTTACAGGCTTTGCAGTTTACTTATGTGAATTTGGACAAGTTATTTAATTCTCTGGACCATTTGTTTCTTATCTTAAAATGCTGAATAATAAAACTGTCTTCATTGGTTGGATGAAATAATATATTTAAAATGTTTCAACAAACCTGCAGCATGTAATAATTACACAGCACATGTTAAGTACAATTAACGTCAGGAAACTAAATGTAAAAAAGTAGAGAGTCTACTTCTCATTGTAAGGTTTATCACAGGGCTGGGTACACTGTACACTTCTTTTTTCTAGCTTCAAGGATTTTACAATCTTTATTTTCTTACCACCTCACTGATCTCTCCCTTAACCTTGTTTACTTGTTTCTTTTCTTCTCTTTGAATTCTTTCTGTTGGTATGATCCAGAGATCAGGTCTTGGATTTCTCTGTATCTCATACTTTCCCTTAGTAATTTCATCCAGTCCTGTGACTTTAAATATCATCTATGTGCTGATAACTTCTGTGGTAGTTTTAAAGATGTGTTCTCAAATTCTTTGATATTCCTTTTCCAAACGACTGAGCTGACGTCCACTTCCCTGAGTATGGAGTGTGGACCGGACATAGTGATTCTCTTCTAATGGGTGGAATATGACTAAGTAATGGAATGTCACTTTTGAGATCAGGGCTTCCATTTTAGGTTCTCTCCCTCATCAAGTGCTCTGTGTGGAGACATGTCCTGAGAAGCCCTATGAAGAGGTCCGTATAATGAGAAACTAAAGTCTCCTGCCAATAGCCACACGGGTGAACTCAGAAGCAGATCTTCCAGGCCCAATCAAGTCTTGAGAGACTAGAGCCCTGGCCACAACTTCATTACAACCCTATGAGGAACCCTGAGCAAGAACCACTCAGCTCAGCCACATCTGGATTTCTAACATTCGGAAACTGTGTGAGAGAATTTTTTTTCCCTTTAAGACACTAAGTTTGGGGATAATTTATTACACGGCAATAGGTGACTGATATAACCCCCGAATTTATATCTCTGATCAGTCCTCTTTCATGAACTCCGGACTTATATATCCTACTGCCTACTTCCTATCTCTACCCAGATGTTTAATGGACATCTTGACTTCAACATATTTAAAACTAAACTTATATTCTTTGCTCTCCTCTCCACAAGGCCCCAGCATAACTTTCCCATGCTACTTGCTAGAAATTGTTAAGTTACTAATCTTCAAGAAATCTTTGACTTCTATGTTCTATGCTTTCCCCCAATCTATGAGGAAATTCCTTTGGCTCTATGTAAAAACTATATCCTGATTTAACTCCTGTCACCAACACTGTGCTACAAGTCGATCTCATCTCTTTCCTGGATTATTGCAAGGAACTCCTCACTGTCTTTCAGCTTCTATCCTTTCCTCCCTGCCTCACTATATACTCTCAACACAGAAGACAGAGTTATCCTTTAAAAATATGTCCCTATTCTTTAAAAAATTGAGTCAGATTTCCAATTCTATTAATGATAGAGTTGCTTGTATTAGACTAACTTTCCGCAGACAGCAATTTTGAACATTGGACAAAATATTTTTTAAACAGCTATCTGAAGGTACTATACCAATTAACAGTCATGTTTATGAGGCTCCCCACTCCCCGCCCCAGGGCATTATCTAATTAATATGTGGTGCAGTTGAATGAAACTAAGCAGAAGTCAGTCTTACTAACTTGTAATTTCAGAGAACAGAGTTAGGAGGTATCAGATAGGCTAGAAGCTAGGAGGAGAAAGTCAAGAAGGAGCGACTCGTGCAGGACCCCCTCAGACCTGTGGCTGATTCCCCAAAATTCATATACAGAGAGCATATTAAAAAAGCCCAGAAGAAATCAGCAACTTGATGTTTGAAAACACTGAGCATAGCTTACAGTTGTTGACCTACACTGGGAAGACAGAGTTTGGAGTTTCTTGCCAAGTAAAAAGTAAAACACCTTAGGCTTTCCATTGGAACCTATGAGATTCCTCATAATAGATGCAAATACCTTGTTCTCTGATTTGCCCAAATGCTAGCCCAGATGTATGCATGTGCTCTCTCCCTGTCTCTGTCTCTCTCTCTCCATACATTGCCTCCACAAAGTACGATATCAAAGCTTCAAAAATTCAGTGTGATCACCCAGTAATTTAACTGGCTGTTAAGGGGAAAAAAAACTCATCCCTTCTCATAGGAAGATAACAGAATCCAGAGTCTCTATGCACGGTACCAAGTGTACGATAAAAATTTATTACATATAGCAAAATGTGAGCTACTCTCAAAAATGAAAGCAATCAATGTCAATACACCATGAAAACTAGTAGACAATTAATAGTCAAGGACATTAAAGTATCTATCACAAGGACTTAATTTAAAAGATGGTCTTAAAGAGAGTGAACAGATGAGAAATATCAGTAGAGAAATGGAAACTATAAAAAACCAAATAGAAATTCTTAAAATGAAAATTTTAGCATCTAAAAAAAGTTCTGTGGATGGATTTAGCAGCAGATTGGAGCTAGCATAAAAAGTTGTGGTAGGCAGAAGAATGTCTCCCTAAAATGTCTACATCCTAATCCCTGGGATCTGTGAATATGTTACTGTGTAATTGTGATTTATAAAAAAATATATATGTGATCTTCATCCCAGTTTCTGGTGGAGCTCCTAAAACCCTTGGGATTTCCTAAATGGTAAGAGTGATAAAGGTGAAATGGGTGTTTTTGTTATTCCTAAGGAGTCCCTTTCAACTGCACCAGAGTTTATGTTAATGAGGTGACTTTTGAAACCCCACCCCCCAGCCCCAGGATTAGGCTGTTTCCAGGGAAACCAACTTGGATTAAAGGGTTGGAATTTTCAGTTCTACCCTTTGACCTCTGGGAAGGGGAGAGGGGCCAAAGATGAGTCAACCACCAGGGGCCACTGATTTAATCCATCATGCCTAAGTAATGGAGCCTCCGTAAAAAGCCTGAAAGACAGAGTTTAGAGGGTTTCCTGGTTGGTGATCACATGGAGGTGCTGGGAAAGTTGTGGCCTGGAAAGGACATGGAAGCCCCCACACCTTCCCACATATCTTGCCCTGTGCATCTCTTCTATCTGGTTGTTCCTGAGTTATATCTTTTGTAATAAACCTGCAATCCAGTAAGAAAATAGTTTGGTGAGCTCTGTGGGTCTCTCTAGCAAATCAGTCAAACCCAAGGAGGTGGTCGTGGAAACCTCTGATCTGTAGACTTGGTAATCAGAAGCACAGGTAACAACCTGGGCTTGCTCTTGGCATCCAAATTAGGAGCAGTCTGGTAACACTGAAACCTTAACCTGGAAGGATCTGATGCTATCTCCAGCTAGGTAATGTCAGAATTGTGTTAAGTTGTAGGACACCCACGTGGTACCACAGATTTCTTGGTGTGTGGAAACCACTTCCCCCCTCCCCCACATATTTGGTGACTAGGAATGTCAGAAGTATGGAGTGTGAGTAGTAAAGGAGTCATAGAGAAGGAAGCAAATGTTTCCTTTATAGTTATTTTACATGGCAAAAGAATTTTTCACATGGAATTAAGCCTACAAACTTCAAAATAGGGAGATTACTCTGGATTATCCAGGTGGTCCCAAAGTAATCACATGGTCCTTTAAAAGTGGAAATAGATCAGAAATTTAAGATGATATAAGAAGACAGAAAGATATGAAGTATGAGAGACACATGACGCAATGTTGATGGTTTTGAAGACAGAGGAGGGAGTCCCATGCTAAGGCAAGCAGGTAGCCTCTACAGTCTGGGCATGCTCCTTGGCCAACAGTCAGCAAAGAAATAGTGACCTCAATTTCACAACCACAAAGAGCTGAACTCTGCCAACAACCTGTGTGGGTTTACCTAGAGCTTCCAGAAGGGAACACAGCTTGATTTTAGAATAATGAAAACTGTGTCAGATTTCTGATTTACATAATTATAAAATAATACATGTATGTGGGTCTAGTCTCTAAGTTTATGGTAACTTGTTACAGTACCAGTTCAAAACTAATACGAAAGGGTCAATAAACTTCAAATTAGATAAACATAAAGAGAAAGGGAAAAGAAAATTATTTTTAAAAAGTATTGGCCAAAAAGTTCCTAGACTTGATGAACAGAGATCCCAAAAGCTCAGATTAATCTCAGCAAGATAAATATAAAGTGAACCGCACATAGACTCATCATAGTAAAACTACTGGAAACCAACACAATGACACAATATTGAAAGCCCTCGGAGAAAAAAAGAAATTGCATATATAGGGGTAACAATTATACAAATGATGGCTGAATTGTTATCACAATCAGTGAAGCCCAGGAAACAATGGAGGGACTTTACATTTTCAACAAATGGTACTGGAATGACTGGATAAATATATGGGAAAAAGGAAACTTGAGTCCACCTCACACCTCACGCAAAAATAAATTCAAGATAAATTATAGCCTTAAATGTATAAACTAAAACCATAATCTCTTAGAAGAAAATATAGGAGAATATTTTTGTAACCCAAGAGCACAGGCAAAGATTTCTTCGAGAGAATAACAATGCACTGAACATGGAAGAAAATAATCACACATTAGACCATCAAGAGTTATAACTTTTGCTCATTAAAATGCACCAACAAGAGAGACAAAAGCCAAACCATAAACCTGGAGAATATATGCACAAAACACATAACCCACAAAGGAATTATACCCAGAATATTTAAAGAACTCCCTCAAATCCATACTAAGAAGTCAAATAATCCACTAAATTAGTAAAGACATTGAATAGATAACTCACAAATGAAGATACATAATGGTCAAAAAGTATATGAGAAGGTGCTGACATCACAAATCATCAGGGAAATGTGACAGAAAATCACAGTCGTATACCATTATGCATCCACCAGGAAAACAATGTAGGATCAGCTCCTACACTGCTGGTGGCACCATAATGTGATACAACTACTTTGGAAAACCTATTGTTAGTTTCTTACAAAGTTACACATGTAACAATCAGTCAGCAGTTCTGCTCCTAGGTATTAACCTAAGAGACACCAGAAGGAAGTAACTTGTGCAAGCATGGTCATTGGAGCCTGACTGCCTGCAGTCCCCTATAAAAGCCCTGTAACTCCGTTGCCCGGGGCCCAGAATTTGGAGCAGGAGCTCATCTGAGTCCGCCGGTGTAAAATAAATCCAAGTTCTCCTACTTCTCCGAGTGTCACTTGGTCTCTCGCGGGTCTGATTCTTATTTTTCCGCAACAACAGCAGCTCTATTGCTTATTTCCAAACAACCAGAAATAGCTCAAATGTCCATCAAAAGAATTACAAATAGCAAATTATGGTATTTGTACAATGATATAAACTAGTCGGAAGCAAAAAAGAATCAACTACTGATACAAACAACAACATAGATAGATCTCAAAAACATTACCCTAAGTGAAAGAAACTAGACACAAACACCCACATACAGTTTGATTCTATTTATATGAATTTCATTGACAGGTAAAATAATCTATGTTGAAATAAATCTATGTATGAAAGAAATCCATAGTTGCTTATGGAGGAGGAGATTGAAAGTTCACAAAAGAACTTTCTGGAGTGATAGAAATATTCTATATCGTATTTGGGAAAGGATTTGAGTATTTACATTTATGTACAGCTTACTGAATTGTATACTTCAACTTGCATTCAGTTGTGTAGATTTTACTTTAATTTAATCATAATCAACAACACAATAAAATGAAAAAAATAAAAGCTAACAACAACCCTCTGTTAAAAAATGCTCTGACGTCTTCCCATTCCACTCAAAGAAAGTCGAACAGAATACAATGGACTAGAAAGCCCTGGTCTGGCCTCATTACCTCCTGACCTCCTTCATGCACTTGATTCCAGCCATGCTTCCCTCCCTGCTGTTTTCTGGATAGGACGCCTTTAAGGACTTTGCTTTAACTGTTTCTCCTGCCTGGAATGTTCCTCCTATCAATACCAGCTTCACTAAGTCCACTTCTTTTGGATACTTTAAGTACGTGATCCTATCTTTTCTGAGGAGTATCTTGATCGTACTATTTAATGCTTCAACTTGTTCCTCTCCGTGCTCGATCCTCTAATTATTCTCTACTTTTTTCTTTAATTCATAGCACTTATCACATTCTAATATGTCATTTACTTACTAATTATTTATTGTTATTCTCTATTTGCCTCCCTATTATATAAACTCTACAATGGTTGAAATCTTAGTGTTGTTGCTTTTTTTTTTTTAAGATTTATTTATTTATTTGAGGGGGGGTGGGGAAGGGCAAAGGGAGAGGGAGAGAAGTCTTAAGCAGACCCTACACTGAGGTTGGAACTCCACATGGGGCTTGATCTCAAGACCCTGAGATCAGGACCTGAGTTGAAACGGAGAGTCAGAAGCTTAACCTACTGTACCACACAGGTGGCCCAGAAATCATTGTTTTTTTATTCATTAATACACCCCATCTTCTTAAAAGTGTTTGACACATAATCGGTGCTCCGTGAACACTTTTGTATCAGGCGAATATATGAATAGGAGGAAAAATAAAAACAGTATGAAGCCTTCACTGTCCCGCATTCAGTAATGATTTTTTTTTCAGCTCTTACTGTGGTGCTATGTGCATATAAATGACAGCAGAGGAAAAGCTTTCTGTTTTCAGAATTTTAGGTTACTTTACAGGCATTCGGGGAGCAGGGAGCCTGGAGACTGTAAATTTTTTTTTTTTAATACATACTTACTCAGTCTTCATGTATTGGTTCTATTCCTTACACCATTGATGTAAAAATCTCTGGTTAAATTAGTGCACTTATCTTTCACAATTTTATTCTTCTTGTCAAAACACCAATATTCAATACAGTAAGATAAAAGTAAAGCTGTGTTTTATGCCCAATTATATTTTAACCTAAACAGTTTTTTTTTTCTTATTTATTGTTGAAACTCAGGTACTGGATAACTAAATATTGAGACCAAGGGGAATGAATGGAAAGTTATCTTATTATGAAAGGTATAAAATAAATTATTGTACCAAATTTTCTAAATTTTCCTTGGAATTTTATGTATGAGAATAAGACATAACTCAATTCCATATTATCCACATGGACTTAAGAACATGATTTTATAAGATTGTTAGATATGGATTTAAAAAACCATTATCTTGACATTCTCTTTGGTATATTTACTGAAAGCAGTAACGACAAAACAACAACAAATCTTTTATCCAAAAAAAAAAAAAATGTAAGAGAAACTTTTTCTTTCAATTATATGTGCATATGCATCTCATGTTACTTGGAAGAAGAAAAGGAAGAATCAACAATACCATAATATTAACCTTATCATTTTGGAAGTTCATATGGAGTGTCATATGAAGATACATAGGACCCTCACATGTATCTTTCTTGAAGGAAAACTGAAATTAGGAAATTTGAGCATATGGTATCTTGTGGTTTAAGAGTTTTAATTTTATACTCTTCAGTCCAAATGGTGGTCAATATCAACTGACTTTTCATTTTCTTTCTTTCTTTTTTTTTTTTTTTAGGTTTTTATTTATTTATTTGACACAGAGAGAGAGGGGGAACAGAGAGGGAGTGAGAGGTAGAAGCCGACTGCCAGCTGAGCAGAGAGCCTGACGTGGGGCTTGATCCTAGGACCCTGAGAGCATGACCTGAGCCGTAGGCAGATGCTTAACTGACTGAGCCACCCAGGCACCCCTCAAGTGACTTTTCAAGATAGATTCTCATGAAGCACTCTTGGATTCAGGTCATTGTCTCTTAGTTCTGAAAATTACTCCACTAGCTCTTCTGTACCAAATTATGTCCTTGGGGTCCTTTCTTCCTCCCTCTCTCCCTTCCTTTCCAGAACATTTATCGGGAAATATATTACAGTACTGGGGGAGCTGGAAATAACATGATTTCTACCCACGAGGAACTCACAGACCAGTGTGCATGTAAGAATATAGTTATACTATAAATGGATGTTTGGAAAGTAGATGTACATGTGCATATATTCACATTGCAATGGGAATGACTAACTTTGAGGCCAGTAGGAATTTGCTGTGCAACTTAAAAAGGAATTCTGCTCGACATCATACAATGCACAGGACAGCCCCCTGGCCCCATGACAATGAATTCTTATGCCTAAAGCGTCAATAGTGCCAAGGCCGAGAAACCCTTAGACTCACGTGATCAAATTTGCTGGAATAATCTAACTTTTTTTCTTTTGGATTTATTCCCAAGCTCTGTATATCATTGTGTATTTTGTTATGCTGGTGAGTGTTACTATTTTATCTTTGAATATTTTACAGTGTCTACTTTATGACCAGGAGAAAGTTAGCTAGTTAGAGATTTTAAAAAATCACTAATAGCTGGATACTTTCTATTTATAAACCCTTTTATAATGCACCTCACAACGTGAGGATGATAAACATTTTACCAATAAGAAGTTTGTAGCTAAGAAAATTTCTCTAGTTTACACACCCAGGGACCTTAAGTCTTTCGATTTCAAATCTCATTCTCTTTGCACTATTGCCTATGAAATTCCAGGTGTTAACAAATTCAGTACTAAGAAAAAAAGAGTTGGGAGGATAGAATATCTTTCATTTGGAAATTACTAATCCATTAATAATTAACTGTAATATCTATATCATTGACTGGAAACGTTGCTATCGACAACATTGAGATTATTGGCAAATTATAATCAAGGACTACAGAAATGGATTATAACAGGATTTTGATCATTGTAATGTGATTATATAATTTCCTTATTTTTAGAAATGTACATGAAGTATTCAGGGGTAAAGGGCATGATAGCTGTGACCTACTTTAAAATGGCTTAGATGGGCGGAGTAAAGGTGGCAAAATGTTAACAACACATGAAACTAGTTTATACAGGAGGACTGTTTTTGCAAATTTTCGGTCCAGATTTTCAAGTTATTTCATAATAATAAAGTCTTTTTTTTTAAAAGAAAAAAAAACATTGGGGGCTTACCAAATGCCAAGAAGGAATTCTGATCGATATTTGGGATATAAAGATGAATGGGATGCAAAGATAGATAATTGCAAGAATCTTTAACCTCCTGTGAAAACAAGATATTAAACAGGAATTACGAAATGCTGTCACAAGTGCTATAACCTAAGTTGCTCTATTCTGCTTTTTCGTAAGTGAGGTTGGTCCTATTCCTTTTGTTACCTGCTCTCTGAAAGGACGGTAGAGGATTCTCCATTTTGGCATGTTGCCCTAAGGCTAAGCCTTGCCCTTCATTTCTGGTCACAGTTTTTCCTATGTAATGGACCATCAAAATAATTATGCTTTCAGCCTATTGCTGATGGCCTGTGACCTACATTTGCTGCAGAAGAAGAATCTCAGAATACTCAACATACGTGTGGATAGGTTGAGATTGTAACTATGGGGTTTAGTCTTCTAGATGGTCAACACCAGCTAGCCTATAACTTCTAGTGCCTGACACTCAAAGAATATTCTGTTCACCCAGACAATTCCAGCATCTCACTCTTTTTTTTTTCAATGGGGCAGGAAAAGGAATGGCTCAATAAAGGAGCAAATCAGGGTAACTGTCTACAGGAGAGAAAAAATGTGGTCCCTCTACCCCTGTACCCCTTAAGAATCACTATGCATATGAGAGATGTTGCTGAGAGCAGTGTGTAGTGATGTGAAAGAGGACAAGTCAAAATACAGTTTGACACTCACTGATCTAGTCTGAAGTTCTCATTTTATAGCTAGAAAACTTTTACCGAGGAAGGTAAAATGCCTTTACCAGATTATGCAACAATTAGGTTGAATGATAGGAAATTGACATTTTGTAATATAAAATCATGATCATTTCACTTAGTTCAAAATACCAGTGGTAGGATGGTGAAAAGCCCGGTCTTCATACTCTTAGAGAAGGGTCTTTCTAGCAACCATGCTTTTGGCTTGATACACAAAACAAAGTACTTTATAGAAGGTTCTCCAATGGGGGGGGGTCCTCTGTTTAATTAAAGCATTTCTTGATAGCCAGGGCCATCACATATGGTCACATTCATTGTGCAGGGCACGATTTCAGGAGGCACTGTTCACACATCCTACAATGCAAGTGGCAAAATTGTCACATCCTACATTGGAAAAAACATGTTACATCCATACTCTTTTAAACTTGTTCCGTTTCCTAGATATCTGACATCAGTGTCCATTAATTTTTTTCTATTCCCATTTCTTTATACTGACCCTCCAAATATCACCTTCCTTTCTTTTTGGTATTTCTCTTCTTTATAGTTTCTTGTGGACTACTCATTGCCTTTGATTGGTAGCTTATTTCCCTCACATAGCTCTCCCTCCTGTCCTTCTCCTTAATAAGGATCGCCTCATATTCCTTCATTCTCTTTTCTCTGTGAGCTACATCGTCAAAAAGATTCCTTGTTCATCCTAAACTGAAATTTACCAAATCAATTCATGTTTATAAGATAGCTCATATTCAAACTGCAGAAACAGAAATACAAAACAAATAATATAAGAATGGGTTTTCTTTTTTCCCCTAAGTATTTCTGAATACTTAGATCATTGGCCAGGGTTTGAATTATAAGTTAAAACCCTATTTCATTTTTTGAAAAATAAGGGCATCGGCTGGATTAATATGTACCAAGACAGTTTTCTAGTTGAAGTGAGGGGAGAGGAAAACTAGGATAACATACCGTGTGGGCCAGAAGAAGAATTAGAGACAGGGTCTGGAACATATACTTAGGAAAGTACTGAATAAGTTAATTATGTGAACAAAAGATCAGCAAACATGTAGAGACTTCAGTTAATTCTACCAACAGTTTTCCTCTATAGCTATGATGCCGACATTAGCTTCAGCTCAGCAGTATCTATTCTTCTGTTATTAAAAAAAACCCTACTAATTCCAATATGCAATCTTACGTGTAACTTTCTTTGGTGTTCTAATGTGTTTTTTTAAAAAAAAAAAAACTGAAAAAAGTAATATCGAGTAAAACTTTGATCTATATTTTTTATTTCTGTATTTCACTCCATTTTTAAGTTAAACCACTAGAATTTTTTTCCAGCAAAAGTAGGACCAATTTGATGTTTTATTGATTTAGAAATACCCTGTTTTCTCAAATTTTACATGCGATGCTTTGATGGAATGACTGCTGGGTTCTATACTTCAGCTTGGAGCCTTAGTAATACGCTTGGGAATGGGAGGTCTGCTGCTCTTTTGTTGCTGTTGTTCATTTATAAGTTTTTTCCTGAGTCGGAAGTCAACATAAATAGACATATGCATTTTATTGCAGTTACCCACTACAGGCTGGAAATAGTATAATAGGACCTAGTTTATTGATTTTCCTTGTTTCCTTCTTTTCATCAAGATCCAGCATAGATACAAGCTTTTGGAAAGAATAAACATTGGGGAAAATAACCATGACGTATTTTTTTTTTTAATATAAAAGGCTGTAAAAATTCCCTTGTGCATTGCTGTAGAACTTTATGATACCTTTTGTTTAAGCTCATGGATTTATTAGAACTTACTAATTGGATATTCAGTTCCAATGCCCTATTTTTGTAAGAATTTTATCTACATTCCATTTACTTATGAAAAACACATTTTCTTAACATATCTACTTCAACAGCAGGACTCAAAATGCCATAGGAAAAGAATAAGGGTGCCGACAAGGACTTTGCCTACAAGGAGATTTCAGTTGGCATGCTGTTCGACACGATACAGATTAAGATGGCCAGATATCCTGGGCTGTCCATTCCAATTTCAATTGAATTCACTTTAAAAAATAGTGTGTTTTTTTTTAATTGAAGTATAGTTGACACACAATATTATATTAGCTACAAATAGATTTTTAATGGTCTAAAAATTATTAGACATTGAACCAGATTCAGCAAGAAATACACAGATGGGATATACTTCTTCCCATAAGTAGTTTAGTTAGATTGGGTTTGGAGATGGCAATAAAACTTGTACATATGTAACTATTATAGGAGGCAAAAGTAAATGAGTTTTGTGAAAGAACCATCAGTTCAGTGCTATAATGTGAAGAGCCCAAATAGGAGGGGATGGTGGGTTATTAAGAGGGTTATTAGTCTTCATAGGAAGAGCTATCTTTGAAATGAACATTGGAAGAAATGAAGTTTATAAAAGGAGAGAAAGAAAGAAAGACATATTAGGAGGAGGAAAAAGTGTGTACCAAATGCAATCCTAATTTTGCCAGCAATTGGGGGACCTATGAAGGCTTTTGATAGGAATTGGAGTAGCATTTTAGGAAGAAATGGAACAAGGGCTTAATACTGATCCCTTATTAATCTAGACCCAACCTCCTATTTACTCTGTCACTTTTTTTCTATGCACTAAGACAATAAGTAGAACCTTGGGAAATTCTAAAACATAGTACATGGACACAGAATTATAACCAGAAAAAATGGCTGTGAAGAAACAAAACTATGAGAAAAATACTTAGGGAGTCAGCACAAAGAAAACAATATAAGGAGCACCTCTCAACTCAGTTTTTGAGCCTCTCATAATGCTGATACCAAAACTGGGGAAGTACAATAAGAAAGAAAATTACAAGTCAATGCTCCTTATGAACATGGACTAAAAAATTCTGAGTTGAGTTATATGTAACTGGAACCTAGTTGATTATAGAAAGAAAAATGACCAAGTAGATTTATTCCAAGAACGCAAGGATGGTTTAAAGTTTAAAAATTGAGTAGTGTAATTAATAGAATAAAAGCAAAAACCACACGATACTCTCAATAGATACAAAGAAATATTTGATAAAACTCCATACCCATTTACAAGAAAAACTCTCAGCAAACTAGAAATCCATGGGGACTTTCTTAATCCAACAAAGGATATCTACAGTTCAGAAGCTTCTGCTACAGAATTTCATGGAATGATGTGGTGGCTGAAGTCTGAAAAGCAATGACGAAGTGGGAGACTCACTGTAAACTAGTTTTTACAAGGTTTGGTTATGGTGAGGAAAGGAGAAAAAGGGTGATAGTTCCAGGATATTAGGAAGGGTTTTTTTTTTTTAATTTTATTTATTTCTGTTATTTTGAAAATGGGGGGAAATTGACCTATTTATCATTTCTTAAATAGACCATGCAGTTTTACTCCTTATGTTTTATCCACTGAATGTTTGGGTACTGAGAGCAAAGACGTACACACAAAATATTTAACTGGAGAGAGCTAAGGAGGGACTATTTACAAAGGGATGGGAAGGAATAGGGGAACGAACCAAAGATGTTGAGGTCCATAAGGACTTGCGGTATGCGAAATTGTTACCAGAAACCAATGAGTGATATAGCCACAAGAATGAGGGGGCCTGACAAAGCTACTACCATGAACTCGCTTTCTTCCCATCTTCCACTATTCTGCAGGTGTCTACCATTGTCTGACCCCGGCAGAACCAAGAGGACAAGGAAGCCTGAGTTATGCAGTCTGTTCGGGTCATTCTTCCAGGGCACAAAGAGATGGGCAGAAAGGAGATCTAGAGAGCAAAGGTAGCTGGTCTCTCTTCCATTTACATGCACACATCTGTGACATAAAATCTTTTGAGGTAGATAGTACAACTAGGCTTAGCAGGTTGAGTAACCCGTCCAAACGTACAGAGCTGGTGGTTGGTCATTTTGCTGATTCCATTCTGCCTCTGTCACTCCATACTCCCGTGGCGCTTTGAGTCCAGATCAGATAAAGCACTTCAACACTGAGTTTGTTAAAACTGAAGCAAGAAAACATACATGTAGCAAATAATGATCTCAGAATGTCAACAGGAAAGCCCCTCATCATGATGCCTTTCATCACTAGTAAAGTGTGAGAGTTTCTCTGAGACAAGGGGATTGGTTTGGGTTTAGGCTTGGTATCTGTCCAGTGAGAAATGGAATGACAGCAAAGCGTGGAGTCCTCGTTCTATATATTAGGCAGGTCTGTTTTGGTTGCAAATGATAGAAATCCTCCTTGAACTAGTTAGGTTTAGAAGGCCCTGTCTTAGCACATCCAGTTGAATGAGAACTACTTTCTAATATCCAGTTATCAGTTTAAGAAGGCATCTGTTTTGCCTTGCCTATTTGTTAAATGCTTACCCCAGGGTCAATTACTGTGATAGGAAAATTTGTCACAATATTGGTCATGCATGCGTCACATGTTCACCATGAAGAATGGAAGAGGGAGTAACTGTGGGATGTTAGAAAAATAATGAGATTCAATGGGAAATGTGCTGGGTAGTCCCTAAAAATAGCTATCACGGCCTTTACCCACTCTCCTTACCAAATCTATTCTCACATTAAATGCATTCTTCTTTCAAAGCATTGTTTGTTTGTTTGTTTGTATTCTAGCTCCTCCATCAATCTTCTCAGGTAGTAATTAGCATGATTCTAATCATTACCATGATTAGAACTATGGTATTTTCACTCTTATGAAAAATCCTTCTTACCGTGGTTAATCTGGCACAACAAATCTATATTGCCGCTTACCTGTGTTGTCACCCTAATGCGCATAGGCATGGTTTCGTATTGACTGATATATTAGATTAATCTTCACCTTTTTTCACAAGACTCTCAGCCCCTGGCATGTACCTGACAATGCAGATTACTCTTCTCCTCTGTCTGTTGTGTCAATAATATTCCTTAAACTTTTTGAGTCCACAACAATCTGATGAAAGCTGAGGACATGCTCCCTAGAAAAATGTCCATATAAATATAGAATGGATTTTTTTTAATGGGATAGTGGGGAGTTCACAAATTTCTGATGTGGAGAGCAGCTTAGGATATGGGGCAGAGCAAAGTAGAGGCCCACCCAGAGTTGGTGCCTTAGTTAAAGCCTGCAAATCTGTAAGCTTTTTTTTTTTTTTTTTTAAGATTTTATTTATTTATTTATTTGAAAGAGAGAGAGAGAGCCAGGAAGAGAGGGAACACTAGCAGGGGGAGTAGGAGAGAAAGAAGCAGGCTCCCAGGGGAGAAGGGAGCCCGATGCGGGGCTCGATCCCAGGACTTTCGGATCACGCCCTGAGCTGAAGACGCCTCATGACTGAGCCACCCAGGTGCCCCAGCAAATCTGTAAGTTTGTTCTGCAAGCCTTCAGAATGTTTTAATAGAGGTGAGACATATCAGATTTGCATTTTAATTGCATTATTTTGTTTGTAGACAAGAAATGAATTTGAGGTTATGGAAAAGGCAGGTGTAAGAGAGATCAGGAAAGAAACTGTTATAAATATATAGGAGGTCAAATAGGCAGGACTTTATAATTTACAGTAAACGGGTCCAGGGTAAAAGAACTCCAGGATGGATCTCCAGTTTTCAGACGGATTGTGGTGGCATTAACCAAGACCAGAACTATCAGAGGGGGAGCCACACTGGCGGATGGTGATGAGCTCCATCATAAATCCCTGCTCTTTAAGGAGGGACAGTTGGATATGCAGGATATATGTTCATGATGCTACTCTGATACATGAGTAGAACAACGCCTCTCAAACTTTAGCATGCATAAGAATCAGGGGCCTTGCGGAAACAGGTGCCTGGGCTCCACCTCCAGAGTTTTTGATTCAGTAGTTCTGGAGGGATGCTAGAGATATGCATTCCTAACAGCTCCCCAGGTAATGCACCTGCTGTTGGACATGAAGCCACCGTGGGAAGCACCTATGTGGAAGATTCCGATTGTTTGGAGTTTCTGCCCAACTTTTTCTCTTCTTGTGACAGCATCCTTTCAACTCCCACCCCCCCCCAAACTTCCTTTGGGAAATTGCTCCTCTCTTACGCCAACCATTCTATTCTTGGTTTTCTGCTACTGTTACTCCTATGTGATTTCACATGAAGAGATTTATGTAGAAGACCAATTTCATAGACACAGAGACTAGAACGGGAGTTGCCAGGGGCTGGGGGCAGGGAGAAATGGGATGTTGGTCAAAGAGAAAAGCTTCCAGCTATATGATGTGTAAGTTCTGAGGATCTAAAGGACCACGTGGGGACTGTAGTTAATAATACGGTATTGTATCATTGAAAGTTACTGAGGATAGATCTTAAGTGTTCTTACCACACACACACACACACACACACACACACACACACACGAGTTAACTACATGAGGTGATGATGTGTTAACTATCTTTATCTTGGTAATCATTCCACTCTATCCATCCATCTCAAATCATCATGTTGTACATTTTAAATATACACATTTATACTTGTCAATCATTCCCTAATAAAGCTGGAAAAAAATTACCAACAGAATGAGACCACCACACAGAAAGAAGAAAGAAAAAATGAATAAAAGGAAGGAAAAAGGAAAAAAAGAGCTTAAAATAAAAACAAGAGAAAGAGTTAACAAGACAATCTTTGAATCCTGTCTCTCCCTAAAGCTGGGTCCAATCCTTGCTTTCTTAATTACTTGAGCAATAAATTCCCTTCCTGTCTTATGCCAGATAGAATGCGATCCTGTCACTTTCTATGAAAAAGTCTTAATATACCTTTCTTCTATTTTTTTCAAAAGACTATTTGAGATTCCCAGCTGTTATATTCAGGTTAGGAAAGCAAATTGATAAATGTTCATTCCCTGAAAAAATCTGATATTCCCAAACCAAATAAAATCAATGTAACATGAATTTATTTTCATACTTTAATTTGTGTTCTTGTTGCTACAACTTTCATGGAGACCATGGCTGTTGATTTGGTTTTTTGGCATAAACACCAATCTAGTTAGAAACATAGATGTTGGTAGAATTAGCCAAGGCATATGTGCTGGCATGGGCAGTGTTTAATAGTTGCTGCTCTGATGGTGGTGTTGTTATTGTTATTGATTCAGATGGAGACATTCAGAGCTCTATCTTATATTATTTTGCAAGCAGCACTGATTAACATGTACAGATATTCTTACTATATTTTCTTGTAGTGCAATGAAATTAATAGGAAAGAGATCACCTGAGACACATCAATTAATAGTTAAGAGAAAAATTTTAACCTATTTGCCCTCTACATTCCTTCAACGGGATAGATGATAGGTTTCCATTAATAAAATTTAGCGTGCTGCTGTACTGTCTGTAATGTGAATTATCTTTCTCTTGGGAGCCAGAAAAACAGTGAAACATGCAAAACCTCCCCATCTTACTAGATCTTGTCTTTGTTTTTCCTTAAATTCTCCCTTATTTTTCCTTGAATTCTCATTGACAATGACCTGAAAAAGTTTCCCCTACTCCTTATACTACTGACTATGTAAAACTGTTAATACAGTTATAATCTGTTTTTTTAAAAGATTTTTTAATTTATTCATTAGAGAGAGAGCGCGCGCGTGCAAGCCACAGCAGGAGCAGAGGGAGAGGGAGACGCAGACTCCCCGCTGAGCAGGGAGCCAATGCAGGACTGATCACAGGATCCCGAGATCATGACCTGAGCTGAGGCCGACCTTAACCGACTGAGCCATCCAGGTGGCCCAGTTATAATCGCTGTTACTTCCTCCTTACTGTTTATGGTCTCCCCAAGATCTTAGTGACCATTGAAGAAGATGAATGCTTAGTATTTATCTTGTTCATATAGAACACTCCTAATCCCTAGGAAAAACTGGAATATTACCTTTTGATGAAGCCTACTATTCCAGTGATGAACAGGACCTTAATAATCTACCATTACTGAATGGAGATAATAAATAATATTTTACTTATTTTCAAGGTATCATTTAACAGAAGCTTTGGAGGGAGGGGCTATTTTACATCCACAGTTAAAAAAAATAAAATAAAATAAAAATCAAGAGTTAGGTACCAACCCTGCAGCTATTATTCTCTGGTTACTTTATTAAGTTACAGAGGCGTGAAGCTCTACCAGGCCCGCTTAATTTGTGCCCTGGCTTCTCTTTAGGAGCAAGGACAGATAACGCACATTTCCCTGATAGAGCACGAACAGGAACCTTACTTCATTTGTTAGTTGAGGAGAACCTGAACAGAGTTTTCTGGAAATATAAAACAGAGCTTCCCACTGAGCTAACCGCATTTTCTAGGATTCTACCATTGCCCTCACCATATGTCCCACTGCATCATTACAAAGACATCCGACTGCTGAGGTTATGTCTGTTTCCAGTAAATAGATGCTAGTTGTATTCCTCAAATTATCTCTATGCAAGTTAAATTTCTCTGTGAAAGAATTATCAGTACTAATGTAAAACAGTTTTGATGATCTAAGTTCCAGGAGAAGAAATAGTATGTATAAAAGAGAAGGATGGGTGGGAGAGGACAAGGGCAGCGGACCAAAAAGGGAGACTGGAAGCAGAATATAAATGCTAGGCTAGGGGGTTTGGAACTCGTTTCGGTTCTGTGGAGAACCCCTCAAGTAGCTGGCCTGGATCTCTGGGTATCAGTGCACATTCAAACTAAGCCATATGTGAAGGTTTCTTTGAGAACTCCTACCGCCAGCACCATCACCCGGCCCCCCACCTGATGTGAGAGTAGGGACTGCCTCCTCTTCAGCCCAAGGGTGATTGCATTTCAGATCATATGTTCCCCTTCAAATAGCCCCCATTCCTCCTGCCGCCAGCCTCCCTCTCATGTATGCAGAAACTGCTAGTGTAAGCAAGCTTCCTGTTGCAGTTGGCTCCCACAGCTTTTCTCCTGACTGTAGTGCATTGACAACATAATGGGTTTTTAAGCTTTGTGCATATGCAAAGTATCCGTGAATATTGTGTAAGACTAGTGATGAAGCGCAGGAGTTCTGGAGTCAGGAGGCGTGGTTTCAATTCCACGTCTGACAATTCCTTGCTGTGTGACCCTGAGAAAGTTATTGAACATCTTTCAGTCTTTGCAAAATGAGGATAACGTATGAGCTTCATACAGTTATTTCAAGGAGTTCATGAGTTAATACCTATAAGGCGCTTGTAACTGCGTAATACACAGTAATGTCTCAATAAATGTCTGAAATATTTCTACAGGTTTTAAGCTGATGAGAATTTTGATCAGATAATATAGATTAGTGGAAAAAGCAAGGGCTGTGTAGTCAAGTAAATGCAGTTTCAAATCGAGGCTGTGCTGCCTCCGGTCATGTAAACTTGGGCCTCTCTGAGCCTGACTCCACATCAGGAGATCACTCATCACTCAGATTCAGGCTTAACTAACAGAATATTCCAAATGGCTTAACAAGGAAAGACGCTATCTTGTGGAATCAGTAGTCCAAGAGGCATGGAGGTACAGTGTGTCACTCTCTGACTCTGTCTTTCCTGCTCTTTGGGTTCAGCCCTTCTCTGTCAATTTTGTTCTCAGCCTGGCCCCTCTTATGGTCCCAAATTGGTGGCTGTGGCAAACTGGCTGAGATGCTCCCTGTTCCTGTCTAATGAGAAAGAGACATCGTTAGCCAACCATGAAATACAAGTCCTTTCCTTATGAATCATTTTAGGACACGTAATTACCCTTAGACCAGTAATAACAGTCAGAAAACAAGGACAGACTAATTAGAATCCTCCTGTGGGAGAGATGGAGACAGAAACCTGAATAATATCAGGGTTCCCTTTCAAAGGAGGAAGGGGGAATGGACAAAATGGATATTGCATGGGCAGTCACGTATGTCTGTCATAATTTGTTTGGAATATGAAATATGATAACATAGTGAAATACTGATACCAAGGGCTGCACCAAAATACCAATTCCTCTTTTTTCTCTTCTGCAAGTTTCTTATTCATAAACACTTATCGAATTAAACTGAGGCTTTATCTGGCACTGATGATGGATTAGTTCAAAAATGAAGGTTGGGGGGAAAGCTGGAGGGAGAGACTTAAGATCAGTTAGAACAAATTAGAAGGTTATTATAATAGTTCAGATAAGAAGTAATAAGCCCCAAACCATGGAAGTGACAATTCAACCGGAAGACATGATGAATGTGAAAATATCATAGAGCTGGGATTTATAGGCTTGCTGACGGATTGGCGGTAGGAGATGGTAGGAGAGGAAGTAACTTGAAGATTTTGAATCTGGTTGCCAGGGAGAGTGCCAATATCTTTTTTAAAAAGATTTATTTATGAGAGAGAGAGAGAGTGAGAGCACAGCCCGGAGAGGCAGAGGGAAAGGGAGAGAAAGAATCGCAAGCAGACACCCTGCTTAGCATAGAGCCTGACACGGGGCTCACTCTCATGACCCTGAGATCATGACCTGAGCCGAAGTCAAGAGTTGGATGCTCAATCCACTGAGCCACCCAGGCGCCCTGAGAATGCCAGTATTTTCAATAGCATGTTAAGAAGACCAGGTTTAGAGAGAATGGGATGATTTTGGTTGGTGTGGTGTTTTGAGTTCAAGCGTTCACAGAATGTGCAAACAGATAATGAGATTTTTAATTTAGTACAGAGACATTGGGTCACTCAGGTGTGCTAGATTTGGTGACATTTCATAAGTTTATGCACATCTAATCAGAGAGGGTGAAGGAAAGAAATTAAGAAACAGCTACATTTGTAGACAGGAAGAGAAAAAATGATAAAAAATACACAGATACAGCACAAAATAGGTGCTGAGAGATAAATTATTTCAAACAAAGCGGTGTTCAACAGTGCTGAATAGCACAGATGTTATTCACAGAAATTAAAAATAGAGAAAAGATACAGGGGGGCGCCTGGGTGGCACAGCGGTTAAGCGTCTGCCTTCAGCTCAGGGCGTGATCCCGGCATTATGGGATCGAGCCCCACATCGGGCTCCTCCGCTATGAGCCTGCTTCTTCCTCTCCCACTCCCCCTGCTTGTGCTCCCTCTCTCACTGGCTGTCTCTATCTCTGTCGAATGAATAAA
This sequence comes from Ursus arctos, assembly GCF_023065955.2. NCBI lineage: Eukaryota > Metazoa > Chordata > Mammalia > Carnivora > Ursidae > Ursus > Ursus arctos. Next base: position 45,636,164 of record NW_026622797.1, on the reverse strand, counting down.
TAAAATCTTAAAAAAAAAAAAAAAGAGAAAAGATACAGGACTTGGTGATTAGAAGGTCAGTGTTACCTTTGGGGAAGCAAATTCAATAGCATCAGTAGTGAAACTGGAGACATTCGGAGTGATCAGGAAGACTGCAGGAAGTCTTTTCACTAATCTTTCAAAGATTAGGTGATAAAGGGAGAGGCACGATAAGGAGAGGATGCTACAGGGTTGAGGGGTGTTTCGTTTAAATTCAGAAAGAACTACGGAGGGGGGCGCCAGGGTGGCATAGTCGTTAAACGTCTGCCTTCGGATCAGGGCGTGATCCTGGCGTTTGGGGATCGAGCCCCACATCGGGCTCCACCGCTGGGAGCCTGCTTCTCCCCCTCCCACTCCCCCTGCTTGTGTTCCCTCTTTCACTGGCGGTCTCTCTCTCTGTCAAATAAATAAATAAATAAATAAATCTTAAAAAGAAAGAAAGAAAGAAAGAACTACGGAGATTTGTTGGAGAAGAAACGGAATCAGGATAAGAGAAAAGAGTAAGGAGGCAAGAAAGTGAGAGAGGCAATAATAGAACATCTCTCACTTTTCCAGAACTTACTATGTGACAGACCTGTTACAATTCCATTTTCACAGGCAGAAGCTCAGGTGGTGGGATGTTTAATAACGGATGCGGAATCATGCAAGTAAAGGGGGCAGAGCTGAGCTGGGAGTCCACATGTGACTGCGGACCCCGGATTCTCGGTCGTGCTGTGCTGTGAGCTCCGGAGGAGACCGGGGTTGGGGGGGGGGGTGGGGGGGTGGAGGTCATCACAGGGGCCAGTGCAGAGACACATTCACTGTGGCAAAGAGGAGGGGCATTTATTTTTCAAATCCAGAACAAAAGGAGAAAGAGAACATGAAGGTGGGGAAGAAATTGAGGTGGCGGAGGAAACAGGGAAGTACAAGCAGCAGGGCTGTCAGCGCCCTGCCTTCCCAGCACAGGCGCCAGGATGATTTCTCAGCCTTCAGAAAATAGAAAAGTTTTCTAACAGTTAATGCATGTCTTGCCCTTTCACCACTGTTGTTACGTATAAAGTCTTTCTTTTGGTAAAGTTGTTACTGTTGTTACGTATAAAGTCTTTCTTTTAGTAAAGAATGGTTTGCTCCACATCTTCAAAAAGAATTTGCAACCTGTAAGAATGGCATATAAATGTAAAAGTTAAACACCTTATAAATAGTCATAAAGTGACTGTTGGGCTCATTAAAATCTAAAGTTGGTAAATGGTCACATACATTAGTCCCCCCGTATCTATGGGGAATACAGTCCAAGACCCCCAGTTGGTACCTGAAACCACGTATAGTACCAAATCCTATATATATTTGTTTTTTCTTATATGTACATATTTATGATAAAGTTTAATTTATAAATTAGGCACAGTAAGAAATTAATAATAATAACAAAATAGAACAATTATAACATCCTATGATAAAGCTATGTGAATGTGGTCTCTCTTTCTCAAAATATCTTGTATTGTATCCACCCTTCTAGTGGTAAGGACGTGAGACGGTAAAATGCTTACATGGTGGCATGAAGTGACGTGAGGCATACAGGCACTGGGACAGAGCATTAGGCTACTCTTGACCTTCTGACATCCTGGCAGGATAATCATCTGCTCCCAGACCAAGGCTGACCTCAGGGAACTGAAACTGTGGGAAGTGAAACCAAGAATAAGGGGGGGACTACGATATAGATCTTTCTCAACTTACAATGGGGTTATGTTGCAATTAACACATCATAAATTGAAAATATCTTAAGTCAAAAATGCATTTTATACACCTAACCTAAAGAACATCCTAGCTTAGCCTAGCCTACCTTAAATGTGTTCAGAACATTTACTTACATTACCATGCAGGTGGGCAAAGTCATCTAACAAAGTGTATTTTATAATCAGTATTGAATACCTCATGGAATTTATTGAACACTGTACTGAAGGTGAACAACAGAATGGTTGTGTGGGTACAGAATGATTGTAAGATCCCTTGAGCACCCCAACGATCGTATGGCCGACTAGGAGTTACTGCTCGCTGCTGCCGCCCAGCATTCGAAGAAAGGATCGTATGCCATGTTGCTATCCTGGGGAAAGATTCAAATTCAATTCCTGGAGTACAGTTTCTACCAAATGCATATCACTTTTGCATCATCATAGTGTCAAAAAATCATAAATCGGGGGGGTGCCTGGGTGGCACAGTGGTTGGGCGTCTGCCTTCGGCTCAGGGTGTGATCCTGGCGTTATGGGATCGAGCCCCACATCAGGCTCCTCCGCTATGAGCCTGCTTCTTCCTCTCCTACTCCCCCTGCTTGTGTTCCCTCTCTCTCTGGCTGTCTCTATCTCTGTCAAATAAATAAATAAAATCTTTAAAAAAAATCATAAATCGGGGGCCAAATGTATATGATTTCACCAGTGATATAAAAGGATGTTATGATATTTGCTTCTTTTCTTATACTTTCTTTTACCTATTAATAAAATAACCCTATTTAGTCAGCTGGGCATTTTTCATCATTGTCTCAGGAAAGAAAAACGCCATAGAAAGCAAAGAAAACAAGGGGCTATTGCTTCATTTTTGAGGTTTCAAAAATCCAGACCTCAGAAAGTGAATATAAAATTTGAAAATGCAAAATGACAAAGGAGATATAAAAAGCAATAAAGTTCTGCCTCAACTTGTCTGCCACCAGTATCTACCTGTAGACCAGATGACTGCTTTCTTTGACACTGGTGGAGATGTGGAAAAGAGACAAAAGGGAAACCAAGAGTGAGTAGACGCTGTGGTCCTAAGAAACCAGGACCTGGTGTACATGAGAGGAACGACCTCCCCACAGAGATCTGAAAATTGAGGAGCAGAAGTTGCTTCTCATGGGCTCTCCCAGAGAGGAAGTTCTGGCTTAGTACATCTGTATAGTGTATCTAGACAGACATATCTTCAACTGATAAGAGTTTTATACATTCCACTGGTGTGAGAAAATAGAGCTACTCCTCTGTGTAGGAAAGGAAGGCGGCTCTGGGAAACTCCAGCGGGTTTCCCCAGGCTCAGAATAAAGCATGAGAGACAGATTGACTTCACGGAGGAGTTGCAGGACTAGCCAAAAGGGAGCGAGCCAGTTCTGAAGCATACCAAGAACAAGGGGTGACTCAGGGTTCTGGCACGGACAGATGGTGACCCGGGGCAGAAGTGTCTACTTCCTACTCCTGGAGGGCTTGGTACTGAGTTAATGGTTCCTACACTGCTCCCACCCAAATTCACTTCGTGGATATGATGGACTATCTGCAGGGACATAGTCAGTGTCATTACTGCGAATATTCACACAGTAATGACAGATTGAGAATTTTCATAATCAGGTTTGATAAGAATTTACATTTTATAATTTCCAAGGGCTAGAAATAAGTACATGGTATGTTAAGTCAAATTTCCAGTGCTACCTTGAAATTCAACAATATTATAATAACCTAGTAGCAAAAATGTTTCTAATATATAGTTATTTTTTGCTATACGAAGTCATAGAAGAAGTAGAAAATCCTTGGGTATGTGGATGGACCAACACCTTTGTATCCCCAAAATGAGAATTTTATAAAACTCTCCAAAGTGCTTTACTTAAATTTTAGTTGTAATCAAAATAAAGGGAAAGTGTATTTAATGGAAACCTTTACTTCCTGGCATTTTGAATTATGTCTTATTTCATGTGGATAATTATTTTATTTCTCAAAAAAAGGTAAATTCTTGGGGGCAGAGTTTGGGTCCCACCCAGCAGTTCTGGCAAAGGAAAGGAGTCCTGCATTCAGGGCGGGGCTCAGCTCCACAGCAGATCCTGGAGACCAGGCAGGAGAAGAACCCAGCGCTGCCCAAGTCACCACCATCAGAAAGATGAATTGTCTTACAGGACGGGAGCCAAGTTTGGAGCCAGAAAAGCAGTACAGGAAGTAAGTGCAAAGGCTTGGGGGACCATTAGTGGTGCGAAGGAGCTGGGGAATCTCTTTGGGGTGGTCCCACTCACAGTGAGAGCCGATGCGATCAACAGGTACTGCGCCGTATGTGGTGGGCACACACCCGATTCAACCCAGAGAAGCCCAGGGTTGTATTTTTACATCTTTACTTTAAAAAGGAATTTTTCCTGGAATGAAAGAACTCGATTTTACATATGGTAAATCTAGTATGGTAGTATGGTAGACAGATGCCAGGGGTTGGGCAGGAGGAGGGCATGTTTAAAGTCTGATCCCAGGGAAAACAACCTCTGGACCTATTTTCCTCAAGGGTAAAATGAAGTTAATCATACTTTTCCTACCTTGCAGCCTTAATTAGATGATCAAATAAGAGGATATATCTGAAAGTATTCTAGAAAACTATAAAGGGTTACACATACTAGTCATTATTTTTGAAGTTATAATCTTAAAACTATTAAACTCTGAATTGCCTTTAAGATGTAATGAAAGGAGGGGCGCCTGCGTGGCTCATTCGGTTAAGCGTCTGCCTTTGGCTCAGGTCATGATCCCGGGGTCCTGGATAGAGCCCCACAGTTGTGCTCCCTGCTCAGTGGGGAGTCTGCTTCTCCCTCTCCTTCTGCTCCTCCCTCTGCCCCTTCCCCTGCTCTCTCTCACTCTCAAATAAATAAATAAATAAAATATTTTTAAAAAATGTAATAAAAGGAAAAGCATACATATTATAGAAAACTTTCCAGAAATCAATTTTCCAATCAAATGATTGAATAATGCTTCAATTCCTTTCTTTCTCTTTTTTAGTTATTCTGTTAATTAGTATACTTTTATGAGTAGAGAGCTGGGGGAAAAAGATCCCCCAGTCCCTGGAGGATGACCCACAGGCCCACTAGGATCAGGCTCTGTCCATATTTTCAGCCTCAGCTCCTGCCTCCTCCCCACTTACTCATCAAAAAGGCTTCCTGCCTTTAGCAAGTATTTCTTCTTCTGCTTTCACTACATTTCTTTTGGATTCATAGTAATTCTGCGAAACCTACTCTGGTATCTCCTTCTAGCAAAGCCTTTCCTACCCACCTTCCTATTTTCCTGTTACTTGTGATGCCCTCCCTCCTCATGCCCTTTCTTCCCATCTCAGAAAAATAAGATCTCAGGGACTCTTCACCCGCTCTACACTCTATTTAGGGTGTGAGCCAGAGCTCCTGCAGTGCAGAAATTGTATCGGGTAGAACATCAGCCCCAAAAGAGGTGGGGCTTGGTTTGTACTCATTGCTGTATGCTCGGAAACCAGAGCAAAGCCTGGCATATAATAAGTGCTCAGTAAATACTTGTTGCGCAACAGAATGTCTTTTTAGCAGGCTACGGGCAAAAGATAAATAGTTGAATCTCTTAAGATTTGCTATTTTCTATTTTAAGAATTAAGTGCCCTTCTACGTGGGGTTTAAGAAATAAATATGTTGCATTTTGGTGGAATTGTGGACTCTTTTGTATTTTTGTGCCAAGGAAATAACATTCAAATTTATTGGGAATAAAAATGGGTGAAAAAAATGTGATTTTGCTGAAAGAGGAATGATCATTATATGTTCTCCTTGCCATGACTCTGTAAAACTATCCCAAGTTAGAACATGGATTATGCCAAGAGTTTTCTATTAGCAAAGTAAAGTAAAACAATAAATAGAAAATCATCTTGATTGTTGGGGAAAAAATTACATTTTATTTATTTATTTTTTAAAGATTTTATTTATTTATTTGACAGAGAGAGAGGGAACATAAGCAGGGGGAGTGGGAGAGGAAGAAGCCGGCTCCCAGCGGAGGAGCCTGATGTGGGGCTCGATCCCAGAACGGCAGGATCCCGCCCTGAGCCAAAGGCAGATGCTTAACAACTACGCCACCCAGGCGCCCCCCCCCCCCCCGGAAAAATTATATTTTAGGCTTATACGGGGAAGTATCCCTAGTGGGGAAAAAATGTGCTTTAGTTCTAAACTGCCATAGGTAATTTCTTTCACTTTTGAGTTTCTTCTGTATTTATAAAAAGTTTTAGCCTTGAGATAATAATAAAAAAAAAAAGTCACGCTTATTCTTTTCAGAGAAATGACTACGTGTCTTATTGGGGGTTTGGAAAGTTTGTTCTCCAGATCTACCACCACGTGCCCGATCATCGGTGGCAGAGCTGTTGGGGCAGCAATGATCTGATTTGAGCGTGAGGCCCGATAAACCCTTTTATCAAGTGCTGGCAATTCAGTCGAATAGCACCTGCTACAGCTCAAAGACAAACTGCTAAACTGAAATTAGTGCTTATGTTTCTCTTCCAAGCAACTAATTTCATTAACAAAATTAGATTTCTTGGAGGGGTAATTGACACAATCTGGTAATTCAGAGACCTGTCATTAAAAATTAAGCATATAGGGAAACAACATGAACTCAACTTCTGCTACCAATCCCCTGACAGCAAAGCATCCAAAGCAAAAATCTCACAAAGAAATGTCAATAGCAGAATAAAGATCAAAGGTGAGTCTTCAGTGAGGATACACTGAGTCTTTTTGGTCTTAGGAGAGTGAAGAGGGCTGAGGATTCCTTTTCTCTCCTTGTAAAAATCTGTCTGTATTTGGGGAATGTGTAGACTCGTTTAGAAAAATAATGAAAAGTTTTTTAGTATTCTCTGGAGAGGCAGAAATAAATTTAATTTTCCCTGGGGCGCCTGGGTGGCACAGCGGTTAAGCATCTGCCTTCGGCTCAGGGCGTGATCCCCGCGTTCTGGGATCGAGCCCCACATCAGGCTCCTCCCTGTGAGCCTGCTTCTTCCTCTCCCACTCCCCCTGCTTGTGTTCCCTCTCTCGCTGGCTGTCTCTCTCTGTCGAATAAATAAATAAAATCTTTAAAAAAAATAAATTTAATTTTCCCTTGCCTAAAAGTAAATGAAGACCTTTTCCAAGTTCCTCAAAAATCCAGTAACTCCCAAATTCCAAGAGGTGTTGTGACTTTTTTTTTTACCTCTAGAATTTTTCTCATAATAAGAATTGTCTTTTTGCATATGAAGTTCTTAAGTATGATAAAAAGATATGTGCTAGAAGAGTCAAGGAGTATCTTAACGGGTTCACAGGGAGAAAAGGTAGTGCCTTGCTCTTCCGTGCCTTCACTCCTGTTCTTCCTCCCATTTTGAAGTCTCTTCTCTACATACCTCATGTCTCCGTAGCCACAAGATGACTGCTTCTTAGAAAAATTGTTCCACCATCCCAGCCTGGCTGATTTATCCCTTCTCAGTGTCTTTCTGCATTTATTTTGGAAACCACTTATTTGGTACCTGATTTCATACCGCGTTCAATTTTTGTTAATGGTATTACTTTTTATTGTGTATTTTCAGATTATTCTCCAGAAATAATGGCTCATTTTGTGGCGCTAAACGTCTGTGTATTTGTTTGCCTACCTCACAATCAACATCCAGTTTGTCGAAAGAACAGTCAGATTTATAAACTTTAAAAAAGAAACAAAAGAGTGACCTACAATGAAGGGCTAGTTCTCCAAGTAACACAATGCCGGGGATTTAAAGAAAATACCTTGCAAAATTAGGAAGGTTTCTGAGTTCATAGCAATGTGTCCAAAGTAAAAAGCAGCAACTTTGTGACATGATTATTATAGTCACAAACGTCAAGATGTGGTTTCCACATCTGCATAGAAAAGATGAGATGTAAGTAAATACGTGGTACAATTATCGCTCATACAGTTCAACCCCTGTTATTGTTTCAGTGACAAGGTCAACCACTGTAGGTCGTTATTTTCTTCAGAATTATTTTTTAATTTTCTGGTGATTTATTAGCTTATAATCTATATTGCCGTTTTTTGGATTCTTTTTCTTTTGAATTCCGAGGGTTTCATTGGAAGAAGATGCCACTGACACTCTGAGGGTTCCCTTCAAATTTGTGTAAATTAAAGGTTACATGGAGGGTCAGACCAAGATTAAGAGGAAAAAATAGAATTTTAAAAATCTGCATTAAAAATGCAGCATTACTCCAGTTAGATCAGTTAATACAGTCTATTGAGTCATAGGTAATCGATTCTTGTTTGGTTGGATTTGAGTGAAGTGGTCCCCGCCCACCGAGCCATGTGCTTCTAGACCACAACAATCTGGGAGGTCTGACTCAGTTTTCTGAATCAGTTTAAAAGGGCCCTTCCATGGTGATGATCTGGGAAGTCTGAACAAAGAGTTTATTCCTTGTAATAACAAAGGTCGAGTCCACCTGCTATAGTCTTTTGCTGAGGTTTTTCTGATGTTTCTTCCGGGACACTTGATTTTTTATTTCTGTAGCTGAGCGTTTAGATTAATGTAAGCAAAGAGAAGAAAGCTTTTTGTGGATAAGGTTAAATGCCTTGTGGTTATTTTATTATAATAGCTAAAAATATTAGAATGGAAGAGAATGGTCTATTCTGTTGAAGTATAATACATAATCAATTTAAAAAGTTTTAATAAATTATCATCTTGATAGGGTGAGGCTATTATTAAATCTTTAGAGTCTTTAATTTGCACCATTAAGTGCATTATGAATGTCACCAATATTAATAGGCTATACTATAATACTATAATATTATAATAGGTTGTAATATAATAGGCTATAATACATCTCTAATACATCTCTAATACCATAAGTGAGTATTTAAATTTAAAGGAAACAGGACTTCTAGTTTCTGGTTCCTCATGTAAGGAGCTTGGAAGTTGCCACACCATCCTAACAATAAGTAAAAAGCTGAATCAACTGGAAAATCAGTAACTCTTCTTAGATCTGTCAGAGAAGTGAGGACACAGGGCAAACTGCTGCCCCCAAACTGGAGAGACAGGCGAATACCCAAAATCACAACTTATCCAAGCAGAAACCCGTGAGTAGAAACTGGGATAGGAAAACCTGAACGGTAATTGATGCGTTGCTGGAGGCTCAGAGATAACAAGTCTGAGAGTAAACAGCAGCAAAGGGACCCAGTCATAAGGGGTCCCCTACACTTTTGTCAGTTGTACCTCCATGAGCTAGACCAGATTCTCACAGTAAACTCCCTGTGCTTCTGCAGCGGGAAGGAAAAAGGAACCAGTTGGAAATTCAGGAGGGCATTCTGTTCTTCTTAACAAGGTCTGCCCTCAGGAGAAACTATGTAACCGAGTCTAGCCTCCTGGGGTTTTAATCAGAGCCTGACCTGAGGGAAGGGAAAAACCCAGCTCCATCTGGCACTAGTCACCCTGTCTGGTAAGAAGGGGAAGAGTGGGAATGAGAAGCACAAATGAAAACCACAGTCTGGAGGCACAGGCTCACTAGAAGACTAGTCATAGGACTGTATAGAACACTGAACACTTCCCCTCCCCTCCCACCTTATTACCACATTACTGGAGCGATTCCATTTGCCCAGGGCATCATGTCTGGCTATCAAGAAAAATTAAAAGACATTCTATAAGGCAAAAACCCTCACAGTTTGAAGAGAGAGCAAGTCAGAACCAGACATGCAGGGATGTTGGAATTATCAAACCAGGAATTTAAAACAACTTTAATTAATATGTTAAGGGCTGTAATGGGTAATACAGGCAGCATGCAGGAACAGGCAATGTAAGCAGAGAGATGGAAATCCTCAGAAAGAACCAAAAAGAAATGCTAGAGATCAAATCACTGTAATGAAAATGAAGAGTGCCTTTGATGGGCTTATTGGTAAACGGGTCATGGCTGAGGAAAGAATCTCTGAGCTTGAGGAAATCTCAGTAGAAATCACCAAAACGGAAAAGTGAACAAAGACTGAAATGAAACAGAATAGAATACTGAAGAACTGTGGGACGACTACAAAAGGTATAAAGCATGTGTAATGGGAATACCAAAAGGGGGAGAAAAAGAGAAAGAAACAGAAGAAATATTGGAAACAATCATGCCTGAGAATTTCCCCAAACGAATATCAGACACCGACCAGATCTAGGAAGAGAACACCAAACAGGAAAAATGCCGAAAAATTACACACCCACGTATCATATTTAGATTACAGAAAACCAAACTTAAAGGAAAAAAGTCCTAGAAGAAGCCAGAGGGAAAATACACCTAACCTACTGAAGAATAAAGGTAAGAATTACATCCAACTTCCCTCAGAAACCATGCATCTAACAACTTCCCTCAGAAACCATGCATCCAACTTCCCTCAGAAACCATGCATCTAACAACTTCCCTCAGAAACCATGCATCTAACTTCCCTCAGAAACCATGCATCTAACTTCCCTCAGAAACCATGCATCTAACAACTTCCCTCAGAAACCATGCATCTAACTTCCCTCAGAAACCATGCATCCAACAACTTCCCTCAGAAACCATGCATCCAACTTCCCTCAGAAACCATGCAGGCAAGAAGAAAGTAGACTGAAATATTTAATGTGATGAAAGAAAAAAACCACTAGCCTGTATCCTGAGAATTCTGTATCCTGAGAATGTATCCTTCAAAAGTGAAAAATCAAGACTTTCTCAGACAAACAAAAATTGAGGAAATTTGTTTCCGATAGACTTGCCTTGCAAGAAATGTTAAAAGAAGTTCTGTAGAGAGAAGGAAAATAATATAGGTTAGAGACTGGAATCTATATAAAGTAGGGAAAAGCATCAAAGAAGGAATTAGTGAAGGTGAAATAAAAACTTTTATTTTTCTTATTCTTAGTTGATCTGACAACAGTGTTCAACATAATATCAATAATGTATTTGACTATGTATGCTTGTGTCTAAAGAGATATAGAATATATACATATGATACGTGTATTATGTAATTACATATGATAATACATATACATACTATATGTATAGTATATATGCTTAGGTATGCTGTATATAAGTGAAATGAATGACAGCAAAAATAGGTAAGGTAAATCTAAAAATATGTATATTAAATTAATTTATTGTAACTTTGTCAGTCTTTGAACATGAACACGCTTATGTTTATTTTTAAGTGGTGGAAAAACACAAAACCTTACATATATTTATATTAATGCCCTTTGCCTATATAAAATTCACCTAAGAAGACTGATTTTTTCTTCTAGAAAACAGAAATAAACAGGACCACTCTCCTAACGGTATTGAGCTGCTAGAACATCTGAGAATGTCAAACATAGCTAATTATTTTTAATATGCCTCCTTTAAAATATGAAGGGATGAATCTCTCTGTTACTCAGTGGTCATTTAGGAAACTCAAACATAATTTACATGTAAAAAAAGTCTTAATAGTTTTATTATTTTGAAACTGGAACTTGAAATTGCAAAAGAGAAAGTCAAGAGTCATCAGAAGAGATGAGAAAAGAACATATATCACAGAATCTAATGACAGTAGTTAACAGGCAATATTTTAAAGCTGCAGGGGATAGCAATTATTAGCATGAACTAAACATTTTCAAAGAATAAGACACTTCAGTTGGAATGATTAAAGAGTATGCCAAAAAATACAATTATTGCGAGAGAGAAAGGGGCATTTGTTGTTTGAGCAGAGTATGATTTTACTTTGGCTTTTTGGATATTATCTATATAACAACATTCAATAAAGCCTTCACAAGTCTTTTTTTCCCTTTATAAATAAACTGATCATATTTATCCACTTCCATCAAAAATTTCAACACATTTTATCACTTCCCTCAAGCTCATTATTTCTAAGTATTATAAACCCAGGCAGATGAGGTTGACTTCTCAGACCTTCTACATTTAGGCTAAACTCCATATGAAATCCTTATGGTTTATAGTATCATATGTACTGATCTCTTTTGATTAAGACATTCCTTATTAGTAATTAATTTAAACACAAAATTTAGCAATTTTCTAAGTGATTGTACTTTATCTGATACACCAAACCATGAGAGGAAGTTTAGGAAATTCAAATAGACTATTCATAAGAAAATACATCCAAGATTTGCATAAACTAGAGTACTGTGAACAGTATTTTTATAAGGTGCTAAAATCAGGAAGAACATATGGAACTATTTTTAGACTAAAGTTATTAAATCAGTTTAATTAGTCCAGAGTTATCTGGAGGACAACTACATGACATGACTTTTTTTTTTCTTATACAGTGATATATCAGGTATTAAAACTTTAAAGTTGTTTCAAAGTAATGTTTTTCTTCTTTAAACCTAGTCACTAAGGGTATGCATTAAATTTACAGGTCAAAGCTTTTATTTTTATTTTTTTATTTTTTTAAAAGTTTATTTATTTTTAAGTAATCTCTACACCTAGGGTGGGGCTTAAACTCAATGTCCCCAAGATCAAGAGTCACAAGCTCTTCCGGCTGAGTCAGCCAGGTGCCCCAGGTCAAAGCTTTTTAAAAACAATAAAAAAATTTGAGAAAATTTTATATTCATACACAATTATAAGAAATAATTCAGAGAGATCCTGTGTATTGTTTACCAGTTTCCTCCCATCGTAATATCCTGCAAAACTATAATCCATCAATTTTATTTGGATTTCTCTAATTATATGTGTGTGTATTTAGTTCCATGCCATTTTATCACGTTTGAGTTTGTGTGTCCACCACCACCAAGATACAAAATGATTGTATTGCCACAAAAATTCCTAGTGGATGTCCTTTGAAAACATATCCTTTTTCCTCCTCCAATCCCTCAACTTCACTCCTAAACTCTGGTAACCTCTTTCTCCTACACCCCTACCATCTCTGACCCCTTCTAACCACTAACCTGCTCTCCATTTATATAATTTTGTCATTTCAAGAATGTCATTTAATGAAATCATATCATATGTCATCTTTACAATTGGCTTTTTTTTTTTTAAGATTTTATTTATTTATTCAACAGGATAGAGACAGCCAGCGAGAGAGGGAACACAAGCAGGGGGAGTGGGAGAGGAAGAAGCAGGCTCATAGTGGAGGAGCCTGATGTGGGGCTCGATCCCATAACGCCAGGATCATGCCCTGAGCCGAAGGCAGACGCTTAACCGCTGTGCCACCCAGGCGCCCCTGCAATTGGCTTTTTGCGCTCAGCGTAATCTAGAGATTCATCCAAGTGGTAATGTGTACCAGTAGTCCATTTCTTCTTATTGCTGAGTAGTATTCCCTGGTATGGATGGACCACAGTTTAACTGTTCATCTACTTAAGGTATCTGAGTTGATTCCAGTTTTTAACTGTTATGAGTAAAGCTGCCATGAACATTTATGTATTTTTTTTTTTTTTTTACGTGAGCGTAGTTTTCATTTCTCTGGGATGAATGCCCAAGAATCTCTTGCTGGGTAGTATGGTCATTGCACATCAGTTGTTATAAGAAACTGCCAAACTATTCTTCTCTATACTTTACAATCCTGCATATACTGTGGGAGTGACAGTTTCTCAGCATCCTCACCAGCACTTGCTGTTGTCACTATTTTAGTCATTCTGATGCGTGTAAAGTGATATATTGTATTGGGGCTTTAATTTGCATTTGCCTAATAAGGGTGCTGAACAATTTTTCTTGTGCTTATTTGCCATCTTATACCCTCTTTGGTGAAATGTTTGTTTATATCTTTTGCCCATTTTATGATTGGATTTTTTTCCCCGTGAGTTTGAGAGTCCTGGATAATAAGACTTGATACTAGTCTTTGGATATGTATTTTGCAAGTATTTTCTCCCAGTCTAGAGCTTGTCTTTTTATCCTTTTAACAGTGTGTTTTTCAGAGGAAAAATTTAAATTTTGATAAACTTTAATTGACCCATTTTTTTCTTTTGTGGACCATGTCTTGATGTCAATGATTACAAACTCCTTGCCTAGTCTTAAATCCTGAGATTTTTCTCTAATTTATCTTCTAAAAGTTTAATGTTTTGAAATGATCCATTTAGAGTTAATTTTTGTATGAGTTGTGAGGCTTATGTCAAAGGCACATCTCTGTCCAAGGAGATCAAAGCTTTTTGTTTGTTTGTTTTTCTTCTTTTCAGGTGAAGCTATAATAAGAAAAACATTTTAAAGAGCCAGCACATTGAAGCATAAATCCTTTCCTGGAAATACTGTAACTTTAACAGTCTCGTCTTTCAGACAAAACCTGCTGAAGTCCTTAGCTTCCTGTGTCTATCCGCTGTCCTGGAATTGGGGTCCGTATGTTCACAAAGCTGTCCCTCTTTCAATGTCACCTACTTTGACTTTGTTGAGGAACCAGTAACGCTACCTATTTGTTGCTGATTTTTCTAGACTAACTTCTCTCTGAGAAAATAGAGAAAATAGGTATACGTAGTTATTCAAGAGAGACTCCTTTATGACTCTTTCCTCCTTATTCTACTAGCAAAGAAATTGATTGTTGATTGCTTTTCCTATGACTCTCCATAATTGCTCTCATTTTCTTTCTTTTGTAATTTTAAATTCCTCTTATTTGCACATCGAACTCTATGATGCTATTAGCAACAATAATGATTACCTACCCAATGATTACTTGGCACCAAACACATTATATAATTTTTCCTCGATCCTCATAACTATTTACATAAGATACATTTTATTTTACTCACTTTGCAGGTGAGAACGCTTAGGCTCAGGAGACTTTCTTCCTCAAATACTTTCATTTTTTTCCACTACGACCCTCTCCCTGTCTACAGACTTCCTATTAGGCTATTGCTATTATATTGAAAAGTGATAATTCCACCACAACTTTAAAATATTTATGGAATTCTTAGATTCCTTTCATCACTACCTTGCCTCCAAACTTCTTGAATTTGTTAAATTTATCTCTTTCTACTACTATTTGCTGCTTCTTGAATGTGGAATAACAATCTCATTCTCATTTTCTTCCTTATGGCTCTGGAAGACTTAGATTTTGCCGTTCTTGTTCTAGTCACTTTAAAAGTTTCCCTGTTGCCTAACTTCAAAAACATAGCACACTGTTCAAAGGAAATAAAACAGTCCAGCCTTCAGAACTGAATAGATTCATTCCCTAATCAAAGGATGAGAGTGAAGGATTATCATGCAGTCCTATTTATTTGTTTCTTTTTCTGGTTATGTTTGCAAGCAACTCCTTGTATCTCTTTTATTTAAAGCTTTGTTGTCTTGTATTATGTTTCAAGATTTTCAAGATAATGTTCTAGCTTAACGGATTGTGAATAATATCCTGTCAAAAGATGTTTATAAAACATATCCATATTTCTCTCTAAATATGTAACATACTAGTGAGTTTGGTGGATACAATATTGGATCTGATGATTTTTAATAACAAAATTAAATACTTAACCTAATGTTTTGCATAGGTCTTTAAAAATGGAAGGATACTTCTCGATACCTTCAATAACATTAATCACAAATCAACCCATTCATGCCTCTTCATCCTTCGCAGCATTCTCTGCATGTGGGTGTAGTAGCTTGTTCTCCCCTGATCTCTCTCAGGCCTCCCCGAATGCCTTAAAACATCACATCAGTGTTTCCTTCAACAACTTTAATAACTAGCTATCTTTATTCTTCTCCTGTGTAAGGACTTAATGCAGACGAACTCACTGTCTACACAAAACTCTCTCTTTCCACCGCCACCCTTCTTCCTGTTATTCTACCCCACTGAAATGTATTCTTCACTACAATTTTTCCAATCCTTGCCAGTATTTAGCATTAAAACTAAAATATATCGCCTCAGAAAGTTTTTTTTTTTTTATCATCCTCCCCCCAATGTCCTTTTGTGCATCCATCCATGTATCCATCTGTTCATTCATTCTTTTATCCAGTAACTCAACAAGCATTCACAGGGTACATAATATGTGCTAGATGTTGTGGTAGGCTCTTGAGTTATAAAAGCATGTATCAGATGGAGTGGGAATACAGGCGTAATTTATCTTAAGGAAGTGGAGAGAAGCTCCGCTTGCGTGGTCACTCGGACGATCAGAAAAGCTTGACAACGGGAGAAGTGTAAAGAGAACATTTGAGATAAAGGAAGCATGCACAAAGTTGTCAATGGAGGTGAGGGAAAGTGAGTTCCATTCAGGATCTGCAGGAGATTTGGTGTTACTAGAGCAGTAAGTGAAGTATGGGTCTTGAGAGGTGGGAACAAGGCAGAAGGAATCATAAAGAACATTGTACGCCACACCAAAGAATTTGAGACCCAATGATAAAATTATTTTCTTCTTTTATTAAAAAAAAATACAACTGTATATATTTAAGGTGTGCAACATGATGATTTTATTTATTAATTTGTCGGAGAGAGTGAGAGTGAGAATGCACAAACGGGGAGCAGCAGGCAGGGGGAGAAGCAGGCTCCCCTCTGAGCAAGGAGCCAGATACAGGAGTTGATCCCAGGACCCTGGGATCATGACCCAAGCTGAAGGTAGACGCTTAACTGATTAAGCCACCTAGGCATCCCTAAGGTATTTATTTATTTATTTATTTATTTATTTATAACATGATGATTTGTTACACATATGCATAGCGTAGTGATTTCTATAGTCAAGCTAATTATTATATATTCTCACATAGTTACCACTTTCATTTATGTGTGTGTGTGTATATATGTGTGATGAGAGCACTCAAGTCTGTGACCTTAGCAAGTTTCCAGTATTCAATACAGTATTTTTAACTATAGTAACATTTTTGTACATTAGATCTCTAGACTTATTCTTACATAACTGTAACTTTGTACCTTTTGAACATCTCATTTCCCCTATCTTCCCAACCTTGATGACCACTACTCTGCTCTCTACTTTTATATATTCAACTTTTTAGATTCCATATATAAGTGAGACCATGCAGGGTTTGTTGTTTTTTTTTTTTTTCCTTTTTATGTCTGGCTTATTTCACTTAGCATAATGACTTCTAGGTTCATCCATGTTGTTGCAAAAGGCAGGAGCCCCTTTTTGAAGATGGAATGATATTCCATTTTATATGTGTACTCCAATTTCTTTATTCATTTATAGATAGATTCTTAAATTGTTTCTATATCTTGGCTATGGTGAATAATGCTGCAATGAGCACATGTAGATATCTCTTCAAGATACTGATTTTATTTCCATTGGGTATATACCCGGAAGGATTGATGAACCATATGGTATTTCTATTTTTTTTTTTTTTAAGAAATGCCTTACTGTTTTCCATAATGGCTGTACCAATTTACATTCCCACTAATAGTGTGCAGAGGTTCTCTTTTCTCCACACCGTAGCCACACTTGTCATTTAAATTTGTTTTTTCTATAATAGCCATCCTAGCAGATGTGAAAAAATACCTTGTTGTAGTTTTGATTTGCACTTCCCAGATGATTAGTGGTATTGAGCACCTTTTCTTTTATCTGCTGGTCATTTGTATGTCTCTTTTGGAAAAATGCCTATTCAGGTTCTTTGCCCATTTTTCAACCAGGTTGTTGTTTTTTTTCCCCTTTGTTTTGTTTTTTTGGCTTTTGAGTTGGATGTGTTCCTTATATATTTTGTATACAAACCCCTTATCAGATATGTTGTTTCTAAATATTCTTCCCCACTCCATAGAATACCTTTTTATTTTGTTTTCTGTGAAGAAGTTTTGTGGCTTGGTATAGTCCCACTTACTTAATTTCACTTTCGTTGTCTGAGCTTTTGGTATCATATTCTTAAAATTATTGCCAAGGCCAATGTCTTTTCTTCTATGTTTATAAGAGTTTTATGTTTTCAGGTCTTAGGTTTCTTTAATTCATTTTGAGTTGATTTTTATGTATGGTATAAGATCCGGGCCCAGTTTGGTGGCTTATGACTGGGCCCAGCTGCTGCTGTCACCCAGAGCACTACAAGCAACCTCACCTTGGTTTGGAACTCTCTATTCATGGCAGCTTGGTTCCCAACATGAAGGTCCCAAGAGAGTATCTATAGGGTGTGCATTCCAAGGGACCAAAGCAGAAGCTGCATGGCTTTTTATGACCTATCTGTGGAAGCACATAGCCACACTTCCTCTGTAGTTTACATAGTGTATTGGGTGAAGCAGCCACAGGCCAAGGGAGGGAAATTAACTCCACAGCTCGATAAGGAGGATAAAGTCACACTGTAGAAGAACACAGAAGATGGGAGATCTGGGGGACTACAAACCACATAGTTATTGTTCAAGATGCTGGCAGACTGGGGAGGGTTTTTAGTAAATCCATTGTCTTGAAGGCTTCTAAGTATATTTCTTCAGGAAAAAAAAATCTAAGGAAATATTAATAGTTAGGAACATTGAGAGGTAACTTATACATCTTGGTGGAGATTATAGTATTGTGACTTTGTACTTCCACATTATTAATTAATAGGTTTTCTTTCTGAGCTCTTGACAACAGCACCAAATACCATTTATTGTTACTTTTTCAAATGATAAATTGGGTTGCTACAAATTTTCATTAAGGTTATTATTAATATCTACTATTACTGCAAGCTTCTAAGTACTTCATTTATAACATCACTGGTGGTTCTTTACTTACATTTTATCAGAGTGGCTGGCTAGAAAGATAGAACATTCGATATGCAATGGAGATAAATGATGGCAGAAAAATGGATTCTGAATGTTGCTTGAAAAACCACAATTCCCTTCACTGAGTGGAGACTCTAGAACTGGCCACACTTCATCATCAACTGTTCATTTTTTATGTATTTTTTTTTCTGTTGGCCCACTGAATAGAAAACAAGACTGCTACCCCTTTGGAAATCTCTGTTAAAAACGTTTCCTTTTCTAAGATGAATGGGATTTATATATACACACACATACATATAATTTTTTGGTTTATCTGTTTCTTTTTGCTCCTCTACTTGTTACCAAAATAACATCATATTTTCTTAAGTCTGTCATTTTTTCCCCCTGATAAGCTTTGTTGACAAGTTATTTTTATATCATTATTAATCATGGAGAAATCTACTTAACTTAATCAACAATCCATTTCTTAACATGATTATGTGTGTGCAAAGAAACAGTTCCTGTATTTAAGGTAGTTTCCAATTTAGCCATGAAGGCAAATCACACGCAAGTAGTCTATCATAGGAGAAAAGAAAGATGACATGTTTAATGATTAACATTTATCAACAATCCTTTTCTTTTTATACTTTTGTGGGTCTTCCACGTGAGGCTAATTGTGAGTGATAGAAGTAAAGAATGGACTTACAATAAATTTCAAAATAAAAGCGATGGGTTATCAACAATTGCTACATTACTGTACTTTAAAGAATGTTCCTATGTTTTTATGATAAAAGTAACATATGCTCATCATAGAAAATTTGGGAATCATAGAAAAGAAAGGAACATATGCCCAAATTCTCCCATTTCAGGGAAAACTCTCCTTAATATTGTAGTGTAATCTTTCTAGATCTGTATGTATACATGTGTGTCTGTTAGATGAAAGAACACTGAAGTCCTACTGAAGTGGTACTTATGGTGGACTGTCACCCAGCCCCTTATCTCACTTCCTTCCAGTGTGCTTTATGGTACTGCAGAGGCTAGAAAGCTTAAGAAGTAGATTTTCTGATGCTCTTGCAGAGAAAAGGCTGGATATAAATTAGTATTGACAGCTAGATGCCCCTTGTAAGT
The DNA here is from genome assembly GCF_023065955.2 of Ursus arctos. Classification (NCBI taxonomy): domain Eukaryota; kingdom Metazoa; phylum Chordata; class Mammalia; order Carnivora; family Ursidae; genus Ursus; species Ursus arctos. The sequence continues at coordinate 45,616,779 of NW_026622797.1, read as the reverse complement.
TGTGTGGGGTGTAGGTTAAGCCAGCAGCTCGCTGCCCTTGCTCCTGCTCCTGCCAGGAAAGCCCAGACAGAGAGATGGCTCTCCACTGCAGGTGCATCCCAGCCTGAAGTCCCTGGCTTCACAGCTGTCTTGAGGCATTTTAGGGATAGCAGCCCCTTCCAGATCCTTGGATGTCAGTGGTTCCAAAGAGTCTCTTGATTCCTTAACTACCCATTGCAATGCTGACTGCAAGTCCATAGACAGGCAAGGTTGGCTATTTTATTAATTAGAGTAATTCAATTGTTTGTAACAAAGAAACCCTAAAATTTCACTGCCTGAGCACATTTCATTTCTTCCTTTTATAATAGTTCAATGCCAGCGTTCCTGTTGGCTGACACTTTCCTTCCATGTTGTGGCTCTGGCTTCCCCTGAGCTTCGTATCTCCTGTGTCCAACTAGCAGGAAAAGAAGAGATTATGGGAAGAGTACCCATACCTCTTAAAATCCCTGGCCCACAGATGACACACATTACTTCTGATCAATCCCACTGGCTAGGGTGGCTTTTCCTGCATTCAGGGTGTTGGGAAATGTGGTCATTGGGCAGTTGTTTCCCATATATTAAAGGAAGGGTCACAGTGGCTTTTTCTGGGTATCATTTCTAGAATACCAGATGGTGGAGCCCATTCCTGCATGTCTTGCAATGATTTTTAACCCTCTATTTCCCTATATTAAAGTTCTTTTTACCTAAAGTAGATCAAATGGTTTCTTTCTACAACAGATGTGTATTTTCTACCATTGGTTTTGTGGGGTTTTTTTTAATCTTTATATTTCATCACAATCAATTTCTAATACCACTAAAATTTTCCTTTTAAGAGTTTCTCAAATGTTGCATCCATGACTTCTACTGTTTTATATTGCAGAGAATTGTAAGTCTAAGTTGACTTTTCCCTTTTATTATGAACGTGTTTTCTGCCTAGATTTAACTGTATTATGGTAATTGAAAATTTTGACAGAATGTGTCTAGATATAATTTTCCCTGGAAGGCATCAGCCCTTTTTCTTCTGTAGTTTCTGGCCTTTTCTTACTTCAGGGAAGTTTATGCCAGCTTGAAATATATTGTTTTTTGGTTTTTTTGGGGATATAAATTCCTTTTGTGAGAACACCTGCAATTTTGATGTTGAATTTCTGTCGTATTTAAAATTTTTTATTTAAAAAAAGCCTTGTAATGTTGCTGTTTCATTATATGCATGTATAATTTTAATAAAAAGAGAATCTAATATTATGTAATAGTGTTAATGAAATGCACTCCAAAATCTGCTCCCCAAACAGTAGGTTTTACTAGAAAGAACAAGCAGCTTTGTTGGAAACACTTTCAATACCCATGGCAGGGGCTACATAAACCAACTATGGACCATCTTTGCAGTGGAATGTGATAGAACCCTTAAAAACAAACAAATTTTTAAAAAGCAAATAGACAAAAACATAACAATGGAGACAACTCATTATAAATTCATGTGAATGAAATTTAGGATTTCCTTTTGTGGATAAACTCAAGTTTCAGAACAGTGGGAATCATGTTCTATGTTTTTGTAGAAAGGATATAAAGGAAGGAAACCAATTTACGTTAGTATATGCATAAAATATCTTTTGAGGCTTATATGAACAATTGATACCTTTGGTTGTCCCTGTGGGGTACAGATAATTGGGTGACTAAGGACAAGATTTGGAGAGAGATTTTTGCATCACAAGCTCTTTTGTACTTTTTGAATGTTGAACTATGTGTGAGTATAACTGCCCCAAAATAAAAAAAAGTAAACAAATCCTGTGATAATGCAGGAATTACGTCATTCATATTGAACAGTCTTGATCTGCAATCCCTTCAGTAAAACTCCCTCTTGGTAGAAAAAACATCCTGTATACTGAGACTCTGCACCATGTCTGATATTAGGGATGCTAGCAAGAACTAAGACAGTTGTATTTACAAATACCTCGAAGTCTAGGAGAGGTGATGCTGTGTAAACAAAGCATTGTAATACATGTGGTAAATGCTGTAATACAGATGAACCTATCTGACCTGTCTGCGAGTTTAACTGATCTGTCCTAATTATTTGTCTAGATACAGGAAGTCAGTGATCAGAAACTTCTCCAGGTTTCTAGGGTTGCAATTTTCTTTCTTGTTCTGGAGGAATATCTTCGACTTCTTCCACTGGAGTGCTAAATATTCCTAACTGCAGCTTGCCTAAATAATTGTCATTCCAACATTTGCCTCCATTGATGGGAAATGAGGCAGCCCATACTAACAGCTTCTGTCTCTTTTTCTGCTTTATGTCCCCTTCCCACAGAAACTTGCTGAGTCAACAGAAGCCAACCTCCTGAGAATTAATATAGCTTCGTGGTTGGGAGCCAAGTCAGGCTGCTTGATTTTGAAGACTGGTCTCAGGAATTACAAATATGTGAATTTGAATAAATTATGTAAGTTTTCCATCTCAATTTTTTTTCATTTATATCAGCATATATAACATAATAAAATGTATTATATAATACATATAATAAAGATGCTCACTTTATAAAGTTGGCATGAAGATCCAATGGGACAATTATACAAAGTTCAGAGCAAAGTGACTAGAACATAGTAAATGCCTAATAGACGTTGCTTATTGTAATTATCCTATGGTCTTCAAGTTTGGTCCCAGCCTGATCTTAGGATTGTTCCTGTGACAATCCTAACTGGGGAATTAAAACTGCAGTAGCTTCAGTTTCCATCCATCCCCATCAACACTCTTTCCATCCAGGGCCAATAGAAAATATTTTACTCAGTGGCAGGGTGAGTAAAGAGAGGGTAAACACAAGGGGAAAATAAAGATGTAGTAATGAAAAAAAATCTTATTTCTAGACCAGTTGTATACGGGGTGTGAGACAGGGTTGGCGTCTATCTCCAGGGAAGAGATTGATGAAGCTGTGGTCAGATGATGGAGAAGCTTTGTTGAGCAGCAATTAAGAACTCAGCCTCTGGAGTCAGTCCGAACCTGGTTCAAATCTCAGCTCTGTCTTTTTCTGCCTGCTTCACTTCCGGATAAGTTGATTAACTGATTCAAGCCCTGGTTCCCTCAATGATAAGATAAAGGAAAACAATAGAATTTATAGCATGGGATTGACTTGAGATTTAGATAGGATAACGACTGGACCAGACACTGCTTAGCAGAGTGTCTCCATAGCAGGCAGAGGAGGGAGCCACATAGACTAAATGGGCAGAGTCCTTTGGGAGAGACATCCACAAGAGAGGAAGATGTGGCCGGGGTGGGGGGGGGAGGTGCTTTGCCAGAATCTACTCATTGGAATTGTGGCCCAGTTTCCTGGGTTCGGGAAACCTTACGTTGAATACAGGGCAAAAGGCTGTATGAGCAGGAGAAACACCAGGTAATCTTAATCTTTTTTGGTTTTTGCCCCAGTGACTTCCTTCACTTACAAATTCAAAGTAAAAGTAGAAGTGTCCCATCCATGACTCAAGCCTTTCCAAAGTTGCAAGCAGACCCACATTCTTGAACTTCTTCCCTTGTAACCACTTCTAACGATGATGAGATTACCTTATTGCCGTGATCTTATCGTCTGGCACTTAAGATTTCTAGTGGCCTTTCTCGTTTGTTATTTCATAGCACAAATAAATTTCTCCCACAAACATTATTTCGGGACAACTAAATCCTTGTGGTACAAATGAGGAAAGAAACGAAGGGCACAATTTTCTCAGAATAGCTTATAGTCCCCTGGGGGAAAACTGCCAAATAAAGCACTACCTCTGACAAAACCTGGAGGTAATTGTGCGTGAGAAACACAGGGGAATTTAGGGATCCAATCAAACCCAGGTTTGGGGTGGGGAAAGAAGAAGGGAAGAAAGCTTCCCAGACAGGTGAGTCTTGAGATGAATAAAAGGGACGGAATTCCACGGTGGGGGGCTGAGGTAGGGGGTTGGGCAGAGATCTGGCAAAGTGTGGACCATGGTGTTTGAGGATGCTGCCAGGATTTGAGCAGGTTGCTCAGAAAACACAACAGGAAAATCGTGAGGGCCAACCTACGGAATCAGCAGGGACCAGATATCATAGATCCCGATACTTTATGGAAGGAGTGACTGTGTCCCTCTGGGGGAGGATCGGGATTCACCGACCATTTCAATCTAACTAGGACAGGGAAGTGTTACGATCTGCTTTTGGATTTTGAAAGCCCACACTGACAGATCTGACCTGAGCAAAAGTAACTTAATTTTATAGCAATTGCTTTGCTTACTCGCTGCATATGGAAAAGATGACAGTTCAAATCAGTGAGAGTGTAAAGTGAAGTCAAAATTATACGTACAGACTTTCTCTGTCCTTGCTTCCTAGTTGAAAAAGAAGTCCATAATGAAGCTAAGAGGAAAAGACTAATGATGAGATCGAAGCCATCTGGGAAAAAGAAACACATCATTCTTGGTGCTTACAGAGAGAAAACACAGGGTTGCAGGAAAAATAGGCTTGGGGGTGAGGAAAAATAGAAAACTTGGAGAAAGCGACACGTTTCAGCAAGAGAAGTACAGAGAACAGAATAAAAACCTAAAGCAAGAAGAAAAAAGTGGTTTACTGAAAGATGGATGTGAAGCAAGAAGTAACTAGAAGATCTGAACACGCGGAGTAGGTCCTTAGTGGAGGCAAAGAAGAAGGAGTACCAAAGCACGTTACCAATTTATACAGAATCTTAATTTTTAATTTGTCTTTTCCTATATACCACAATGGCTGAAGCAATCCAGTTAGAATAAACGTATTTGTTATGGTCAGTGTAATTTTCCTACAAACAAAAAATGTTTCCTTCAATATGTTAAATGTGCTACAAAATATTGAGCTCTTTCTTAAGAATTCATATGTACTTTGCTGTGCAACATTTAGTAATGGGTAGAATCCTAAAAGGATTTAGTTCTGATGAGCAGCCCTGCGTTTAAATCTCATCTTTAATGTTTATACATTTCATTGGAAACATAAAAGAGAACAATTTTCAACGAGATTGTCAGTGTTTTCTGTTTTGATCCACTTAAGAGTTCTCTGGGCTTTCCAAAAGCATTCTGGATAGTACAACATGTAAGCATAGCAGATGTGAGTAGGTGGGGGCCAAGGGGGGCCACATTTGTAGCATGGTCTGAAGAATTCTAGAAAGGCTCCAAATTCTCTCTCCTGTCCAGGTTGTCAGTGCTCAAAATTTTATCCTGAGGACACATTTTTGTTGTTGTTGTTGTTTGAAATAAGATTTTTCCAGTCTTTGTTGACCTGAAATTCAAATATCCCCTGATGTGGTTAGGTCTTTATTTATTAACTTCTGTGGATTTAATTATTATGGAAGCATGGAATTAGGGAGCTAAAAATCATCTTGAAGTTCCAAATTCACCTGTCTCCACCCAGAGGGTTTAGGTAACTTGTCCAAAATCACAACTAAGGACTCAGAACTGGCTCCATGTACATGTATGCTGGTTGATTACTTTTACTTAGTGATGGTGGGTTGTTTTTCTCCGAGAAGCAAGGGCCAAGAGCCAGAGAGTCCTGTGGGGACAGAAGGGACAGAATGGCTGAAGGTGGGAGGCAGGAATAAAAGAGGGATTTCACCTCCTTCTCTGGTTGGCTGCCACGGGTCTGGCAACAGGCAGAGGAAAAAGGTGGTTCGGCCTTCAGCGTACGCAGGTTTTGAACAATTTCCTCCCGAATAGGAAGTCTTTACGATTTTTAACTGGGGATATCATCCATTTTAAAGGAAGGGAGCTAACTCACCTGGGACATTCCCTTGCCTTTTTATGACTGTAACAGGCAACAAACTTTCTCTGCAGCAGGGTTGCTGCACTAAATACAAGACTCGGGCCATGAAATTCAAGTGTTTTCCCACTATTTTCTTCTTCTCCAGCTGTGTTCTCTGATTAGAGTGCTAGTATTTAGAACTCTTACTCTCTGAATGACTCATATATATTCCAGTGACCAGGAAGCCTGCAGCTTCCCCTTCCCCTTGTAAAGTGCCATTTCGGTGCTTAGACAACATTTCATCCATCAGTGGTATCGATACTTGTCATGCTGTGCAAGTTGGCTGTCCTGGCTACTTGCACAAATAAAAAGCACGCGGAGCTGACCCAAATTCTCCTCAAGAACTGAATAATATAAGCTAATCATTACATAAAAAGTGCATTGAGTGGCTCTTTAATACATTCTGAGAGAAACACCAGATGAACTGCACACCATGTCAGCTTGTTAACAGGCCTTGTCAGGGTTAGGAAAAACAGATTTCCTTTTAATCCTTTCCCATTCTCCCCCAGTTCTCTCCTAAATAAGACTTTCTGTGCTTAGTGTAAACAATGTAAACAGTAGATGTGGAAAATAAAAGAAGAATAGAAGTCGCCCAGAAGAGTTCCCATCCAAAGAAATAATTGCTGAAACTTGGTATGTTTCTTTACCAAATGTTTCTGTCTTCGGTATTCATAGAGAATGTGCGCACCCACACACACACACACACACACACACATTTCTAAAGTGGGATATACCATATGGTGACTAACATAACATAATAAAAAATTATTATAAAAAAATAAAGTGCGGGGCGCCTGGGTGGCACAGCGGTTAAGCGTCTGCCTTTGGCTCAGGGCGTGATCCTGGCGTTCTGGGATCAAGCCCCACATCAGGCTCCTCCGCTAGGAGCCTGCTTCTTCCTCTCCCACTCCCCCTGCTTGCGTTCCCTCTCTCGCTGGCTGTCTCTCTCTCTGTCGAATAAATAAATAAAATCTTAAAAAAAAATAAAATGGGACCATGGCAAACATTGTATTCTATTTTTTTACGATTATTTATTTATTTACTTACTTACTTTGAGAGACAGACTTGAGAGAGAGCACAAGCAGGGGGAGGGGTAGAGGGAGAAACAGGCTGCCTGGGGCCCTGAGATCCTGACCTGAGCCGAACGCAGACACCAAACCGACTGAGCCACCGAGGCGTCCCCAGACATTATATTCTATAATCTGCGTTTTCATATGATAAGATGCCATGGGACTCTTTCTGTTTTGAAAAAAGAAAAACCATGTCATCATCTTTAATGAAAGTATGCCCCCAAGATATATTTAATTAGGCACTGAACATGTAAATTGTGTTTCAAATTTTTTATTATTACGAACTATGAGGCACCCATGTCTCCGAGGCAGACCATTGTATCAGTAAACTGCCACCAACTCTCTTGTTTGCCTCCCTGGCGCTTCTTGTCTGTGCCGAGCGGTCTCTGACTCTTTCATATGCTCTTTGCTGTACCTGGTGCTGTTAGCATCTATTTTAATATATATTTAATTTTTTTCTACATAGTATATAAGCTCCCTGGAGAATGGAATTAGGCCTCCCATTTCTTTAGTGCCTCTCCCTTAATGTATAACAAAGACCATTGATATAATAGGAGCTCCTCAAATATTAATACTTACAAATTGATTTTTATTTCACTTTGATTTGTGGCCTCTGGGCAATTTCCCATGTTCTAGGCCTTTGCTGATTTATTTTATTCTATCCAAATGTATCTAATCTTTGATTTATCCCCTTTTAAATATAGGTACCTAAATACCAGATGGTTAATGCAGCCAAACTTTTATGAGCAACAAGGAAATACAAAACACACAGAGGACTTAGACTGTTCCAGGAACTGTTGTCACATCTATTAATTCGTAATCACATATATGAACTCATTTGTTCTTCACAACAGCCCAGTCACAGGCCTGATTAGTAGCTTCGGTGTACAAATGAGAAAACTGAAGCATAGAGAAGTGAAAACCCAAAAAAAAAAAAAAGAAAAAAAAGAAAAAGAAAAAAGAAAAAAGAAAAATGCCCAAACGAATAGTGGGAGAATGAGCATTCCAGCCCTGGAACTCTGGTTCCAAATCTATGCACTTATCTGTACACAGATTGCTTCTCAACTAGCTGATGACCTTCCGGGGCTTAGTGGACTCTTCTGGTGCAATGTGCTTACGCGGTTACTATTATAGAGACCCGAGGAGACAGGACTTGAGAGTAGAAACTTCAAGTATTTATGGTGGGCGGAAGGAAAGGCTTTGGATGGGTCCCACGGGAGAGGCACCTGCTCCTTCCGCCTGCATTAGGGGTTCCCTCAGCCAGTTGTAAGACCATCTAAGTCTGAAGAGCAAATGCCACCAAAGTACAAAAACAAAAAGAGACTTCAAAACTGTTCAGTGAGACTCCAGATATGCTGGCCCCCGATTAGTGGCTCCAAATATTTATAGCCGTAGGTTTATGCCACATTCTGCCCTAAAATCCATGCAAAGCAGTCTGTTGGCAAGGTGGGTGCGATGGCAGGATGCTGAGTCCAACATTTGGAAAGGGTCTTCCTTTTTGGTTAGCACCAGCGAACATGCTTTGGGTGTGATCCTAGACAAGTCTCATCTCTTACCACCCAATTTCTCCTTTAAGGGGAGCTGTTTTATGAGTGAGCTCCAGGCCTGCCTAAATAAACTATCCAATGATCAGATAGCAAATCCTCTGAAGGGGTCAGATTGAATGTTCCAGAGCAGGGAGAGAGAGCAATAAGTCAGTTGACAGGTCTCATTGTTCTCCTCTTTGTCTGCAGGGTCTGGGGCACGGGAAAATAGTGCTGTTCTGCACAAAGTCAAATGATTTCACCCAAACTGTGCTTTTCCCGAATGTAAATGATTTGCCCGAGATACATATTTTATTTTTTATTTTATTTTTATTCTTTTTAAAGATTTTATTTATTTGAGATAGAGCGGCAGGAGAGAGAGTGAGCAGGGGGGAGGGGCAGAGGAAGAGGGAAAAGCAGACTCAGCAGGGAGCCCGACCTGGGACTCAATCCCAGGACCCGGGATCCTGACCTGAGCCAAAGACAGACGCTTAACCAACTGAGCCACCCTGACGTTCCGAGGTATATATCTTAGGTCCAAAGAATATCAAGGTGATTTTGATAATGATCTGAAATGAACTCTTCTATGTGTTTGTGGGAATAGGTAAGGGAATTTCTGGGATGGCTTTCGACGTCCTTTTTAGCTGCCAGTTCTTATAGAAATCATGTAGGTTAAGATGGTAATGTTATTGCCTCTTATGCTACAACTAGCTCAATGCTTCCCAATATCGGTTTGCAGGGGACATTTGGCAGAATCTTGAGGCATTTTTCATTGCCACAACTGGGACTGTCCCGGGGGAACAGTGTGCCGCTGGCATCTAGCTTGTGGAGGCCAGAGGTGCTGCTAAATGTTGCATGTTCAAATGCACGGCATAGCCTCCCCAGTGAGGAATTGTCGGGCCCCAAATGTCAGCAGTGCCACCGTTGAGAAAACCCCGGCTAGTTAACGCATGGCGAAGGCCTAGGCTGAGGAAAAGATAATGATATGTGAGTCGGTTCTTCGGTTCCTATGCAATCTCATTTCGTGAAGTCAGAAACCTGTGTAATGACAACCGAATGAGCTTAGAGAATATATTGCTACGAAGCTTTTTAAACTAGCAAGATAATTTAGGATTAATGAGCCCTACTACCTTCATAAATATCTCTCCCAAAACTTTCTTTGAAAATATAAATTGGATTATGAACCTCATCTGCTTAGAACACTGTCATAGATTGTGCTCAGGAAAAATCTGTCCTCCTTAAGTGGCCTGTGAGGCCCTGCGTGATCTGGTCCTGGCTCATTCTCCAGCCTCCTCTCGACCTCCTTGTCTACTACTCTCCCACCACACTAGTCCTTTAGCTCCTCAAATGTGTGAGGCTCATTTCTGCTTCAGGCCTCTTCCCATTCTCTTCCCTTCTTCCCTCTGCTTAGAACATTCTGCCCCAACCACAGAACGTCTCTCTGTACCTACTCGTCCCTAGCTCAAATGTTGGCATCTGTGTGAATGTTCACTGAGGCTCTCCCTAATCTAAGGTAGGTTCTGTGTGTTATTATAGGACTTATCACATATCTATCATCTATTTTTGTGTGCTTACGTGTTAATGTTTGATTCCCTGATGGCTCTATGATCTGCAATAGGTCAAAGAGGACACTGTCCTTCTCTTCTTTTTTAACTTCTAGAAAGTATTGATTGCTTAATTTGTTTTATACATATTTACTGGGATGACAAATATAAGCTATATCCTTTTTTTTTAATGTGGTAAGAGCAGATAACATGAGTTCTACCTTTTAACAAATTGTAATTGTGCAGTACAGTATGGTTAACTATAAGCACACTGCTGTACAGCCAATCTCGAGAACTTACTCTGATCATGCTTTGGCACCACATATCTCCAGTGTCTCTACCTCAATGTCTTTCCAGAATAGGTCCTCAAGAAATGTTTTTTGGAGGAACAAAGAGATTGGCTTTGAGTCATGGAGGAAGATGATGCCTTTGCCCTCCCCCTCCTTCCTCAGTGATGGCTACAAGATACCATCACTCCAGGACAGGAACTTCCTCTGCTGGGTTCAGGGCTCCATCCTTTGTCTGAAGCAGAGATAGACAATTGCCTCAAAGTAGAGATCATTTGTGCCACGCTGTGTGTTGTGACATGGAGTGGATGCTTCTCTGCTGGCTGTGATCTGATTCCATCTAGTGAGAGGTGCTGCCTCATTCTGGAATAACAAGAATGAAAAGGGCAGGATGATCCCCCCCCTCCCCCCCAAAGTTTAAGGTTAGAAAAAACAGAGCATCTCTGCTTGGAGTATGCTTTGGGTTGACGAGAACCAGTCCTAAATGTTATCTACACTTCAACTGGTCTTTTATTGAAAGAATCTTGTAAGTACCAATGCCCGTGTCACTTTAGGGTTTTGATTGACAAGGATTTAAAAAGAGCTCAGGATCTCAAGAAATTGTCTGCTCTGTGCACGTCAATTTGAAGGCAAGGAGAGCTTTATTGGCCCGATCTGGTAAGCATCTCATGATATTCTGTTTGCTAGTAGGCTGCTTACCTTGCTGTTTATCCTCAGCACACCGTCCTTCTGTTCCAAAGAACTGGGACTGCCCTGGTACACTTAGTTCTTTTGAATACAATGATAAAGATGTATTTTCTTTTTTTTGTTTCTCTGAATGTCTGACCTACATTTTACCTTTCTGTTATCATGTAAAAGAACATTGTATTCTACTTGTTGGTTTGTTATAAGGGGAGATTATGTCTCTCTGTGTAGGAATATATGATCTTTAGTTTTTATTGGGTCAAGGTAGCCTACATATAATGAAATACATTCACACTGGAAATCTTTTTCATATATTTTGGTTCAGATACAGCCTTTAATTTTATAAAATGAATAAACTAAATACAGAGGTCAAAACAGCTTTTGTAGCATTACAATTCTTTCTAGTTGAGGTTAGAGATAAGGTTATCCTAACGCTTTTAGTTCCCCAGTCCAAGAAGGTAGTTAGAAAGGAAAAGATAAATGCAAATTTGAGGTTATTTTCAAATATGAATTCCTATTAAAGTGCTTCTGCTTTATTTTGGCTCAAATCATCACCATATAATGTTTTGAATTCAGATCGTGTGTTTTACATATTAATAATTACCTGGAGAATAACACAACGATGGCTGATTCGAAAACGATATTTCCTTTATTGATAGCAAGAACATTTTCTTGGCTCTCTGATACCCATGGGAATAAATACAGGCTATAATCTCGGCAGTCATACTAATGATTTATCCTCAGCATCACCGCCATCAACACTTCGAACACTGTTATCATCATCACGAGGCCACATCATCATTGTCACACAGTTTCTTTCTTCCTCCTCCTCCTCCAATTCACAAAAGTCAGGCCAAAACATTTGCCAAAGAAATACCTGAATATCTACTTTAAGAAACAGTTAATACTAGAAAACATTGTCTTGTAAATCAATGCATTCTGCTGAAAGAGGCCGAGCATAATGGCGCCTGGGTGGCTCAGTTGTTAAGCGTCTGCCTTCAGCTCGGGGCATGATCCTGGAGTTCTGGGATCGAGCCCCACATCAGGCTCCTCCACTGGGCGCCTGCTTCTTCCTCTCCCACTCCCCCTGCCTGTGTTCCCTCTCTCGCTGACTGTCTCTATCTCTGTCATATAAATAAATAAAATCTTAAAAAAAAAAAGAATAAGAGGCCGAGCATAAATTCTCTGTATTAGTTTTCTGTTGCTGCATAACAAGTACCACAGATGTGCCTTAAACCAACACAAACATATTTCTCGAAGTTTCTGTGGGTTCCGTGTCCAGGTGTGGTTTAACGTCATCCACTCCGAGTCTCCCAAGGCTACAGTCAAGGTGTTGGTAGGGCTGTGATGTCATTTGAGATTCAGGATCCCCTCTCCAAGCTTATTCAGGCTGTTGGCAGATTTCAGTTCCTTGCAATGGTAGAACGCCTTTTTTTTCTTTCTGGCTGCTGACTTGGGATGACTTTCAGCTCTTAGAGATCACCGGCTGTCCCTTGCCACCCAGCCCTCCCCATAACATGGCAGTTTGCATCCTTACCCTCTCATGCTCAAATCTCTCTCTACAAGAAGAGAACCGTCCCTTGTAGGTCAGGCCCATCTAGGATAATCTATCTTTTGATTAACTCAAAGTGAACTGAATAGTAAGAGTGAAATCCCATCACATTTCCACATCTTGCCTTCTCTCTTGTGGTGAAGGATTCTATAGGGTGTGCGTGTGTCAGAGGCCATCTTCAATTCTGTCTACCGCATTCCCTAACCTGCCTAGTACTTTCTTCAGCTCTTGCCTATAGACCTGTGCTGTCTAATATGATAGCAAGGAGCCAGTGGATACTTAGATTGAAATGAATTAAAATCACATAAAATTGTGAATTCAGCTTCTTAGCTGCACTAGCCACATTTTACACACTCAGTGGTCACATTACAACATCACAGAAAGTTCTATTTGGTGTTAAGCTGTTAATAGTTGGTATGGATTATCACTTCCATATAACATAGCTGATAAGACTTTTGTCTTAACTCAGAAGATTGACTAAAATTGGAATTTTTTTAGACATCATGTAGGCAGACAAGACGAGACACATTTTAAAAGAGTATATTAATATGTGTTAAGTCATATCACAGAGATGGTATTTTTTGGTCTGTTCATAGTCTCAACCTCAGGGTCAGTTTCTTGTTATTGTCCCTCTTTTTTGTTGTGGCTGATTGCAGTAATAGAACATTTCTATCACCGCAGAAAGTCCTCTTGGGGAGTACTTCGTAGCAGCCCATAAACAACAACAACAACAACAACAACAACTTCAGTCTTATGTGCAGCTAGAACAGTGTTGTCCAATGGAACATTCTCTGATGATGGAAATGTTTTATATCTATGCTATCCAATATAGTAGTTACTAGCTACACGTGGCTACTGAGCACTTGAAAAGTGACTAGTGAAGAACTTAATTCTTAATTTTATTTGATTTTAATTATAAATTCATAAGATAAATAGTTTAACATTTTGAATAGATACATGTGGCTAGTGGTTACCATATGGGACAGAACAGGTCTGGAATAGCACACATTTTTAATTACCAGAGTCCTTAAATGAAGTTGGACACTATTTTGCCAGTTGCTCATCTATGAAATCTGGGGGGGTCTTAGGGGTACAGTGGCATGATGGCTGGCTAGATTAAGAAGAAACAGTGCAATGCTCTTGGCTTTTCATTATGTTTTAGGCAATTTTGAAAGTTCCAGAAAAGAGGTTGAAAAGTACAATCTCTCAGTTTTAAATCTTATTTTAGATTCAAGTTAGCTTTTCATCTGTAGCAATTTGTCTGCCTTGAGAACTTTACAGCTTTATTCAGCTGGAAGAAATTTTCTCACAATGTTTCTCCTCACATTCACTTGCCTCTTGCTTTGTTACATTTAATTATATCTCCCCTTAAGGCAGATGGGAGGGAAAACATCAAGTAAACATGTTCCACTTCAGAACTTGTTCTTCCCCAAAAGGTATAATTTGTAACTTAATAAACATAACCACATTGTGATTTAATTAACAAGTCACTGCAACAAACAAAATAGTAAATCTGTGATTTATTTTAATATGATGAAAATGGCAGATCTCTTTTAGATGAGAATTTAAAGTGAAGGAAAGTCAAATTTAGCTCGCTGTATCACCCCTTGATGTGCTGACGCATTGTCACAAAAACACACACTGCCTATCTCCGTGGAACGTACACCTATTTTTAGGGATGACAATTTCCAGCATGCTAATGTGTTTAGGTATCATTTCCAGATGCTCAGCTTCTCAGGAACCAGACCAAATGTTGGAACTGCATGACACCCGTCACGATAACTATCTCTGCATTAACAATACCATGTAAAGTCCAAGTCAAAAATACAGTTAGGCAAGCAAATTTTATAGTTAAATTTTACCACAGCTGGAGTTTGGCATCTCTACTTTATATCGCTTGAAAAAGAAAATCCCTGAAGTACTTCTGTTTATATAGGAATAAGAGGAGAGTGACCACTCCACTTTTTTTTTTCCTTTATGGATCAGGTTATCATAGAGTCAATGAAATGTCACACCTACGGATTTCTAAGAAAAGGAGGCATCACAGACCGTGACCTCCGGAGACACCAGAGAGGTTAGAGAAGGCCTCTTTGGGAACTGGCTTTGGTACAGTTACAAGTTCTAGCTCCGGTAACCAACCAGAGCTACACCGAGAATACACTAGGCAACAGAACTCTGAAAATTTCTCTCGTACCCATAAGCCAAGGATTATTTCCCCTCACTATATTCTCTGTGTCTTGGTGCCTTATTACTATTAATTTTTTTCCTTGAGCTACAGAGTGATAAACAGGATTGGAGGGTGGGTGCGCACGGCAGGGTAACGATACTTTGAAATATCACCTAGTCGTCTTTCTCGGGTAATTCTTTTCATATTTTCTTCCTTGCAGCCTTCCACCACTCACTTTAGGCTGTGAAGCTGAGATTTACTGCCATGGAAAATAAGGAGGGGAGGAAAGATACAGCTGAAAACAAACATTTTGACTGAGTCAACAGAAGGATTTTATTTAATCTCCCAGGAGACACAACGGTCTGAAAGCAGGATGCATTTGATTTGCAAGAAGCAGGAACTTGAGAGAAAAGTATTTTTGACGTTGACTCACCTTGGTAGGTTCAGGGCTATGTGGAACCACAGGTGGGAGGCTGCAGGATATCACATAAAGTGGGGGTGGGGGTGTTGTTGTTGTTTGTTTGTTTAGCTAGGAGGGAAGGGTTTAAGATATACCGCGTGCAGAGGTGAGGAATTTGCAGAGACTTGGGAGAGGAAAACAGTAAACTGGAATGTTAGCATAGCTCTGCCCACCCTTGCTTCCTGGGTCAGTGCTGCTGTAGGCGAAGAAAATAGAGACCCTGATAGTTTGAGGAATGCAAAAGGGGGTCCTGCACAAATGTAGGGCTGTAGTTGATTTGTTCATTCATTCAACTGTGTTTTGCATGTTTTAGACACTAGACGCTTTTTTTTTTTTTTTTTTCAACAGGCTCTGGCCCCAGCGTGGAGCCCAACTCAGAGCCCAGGGTGGAGCCCAATGTGCGGCTTGAACTCACAACTCTGAGATCAAGATCTGAGCCAAGATCAAGAGTCTGACGTTCAACCGACTGAGCCACCCTAGGCACCAGGCACTCTTAACCGGAGTGGGCTCCAGACAGTGTGAGAGGCAAAAATCAGAAACAGTGAACCTAAAGAACTTTTGAGACATATTCTTAAAGGGTAAGGAAGATACAGACCAGTGTCTGAGGGAAGCAGAGTTAGGAGACAGAGTTTTGTTTTTTAATATTTTTAAAATTTATTTTTAAAATGAAATGAAAAATAGTATGTTTTATTCAGATAGGAATGACCCAATAGAGAGGGGGAAATTGTTAATGCAGGAGAGAGGGAACAAGTCATTGTAACAATGTGCTTGAAGGAGTGAAAGGGGATGGGAATGAGAGGTTGGCTTTGCTGGAATTAACAGGGACACTAGAATGGCGCGTAAATGTAATAGTAGGATCACAGAGGCAAGCGAGCAGAATATAACATGATTTGAAGGTTGTACTTCTACAGACACAATGCATTAAATATTTAGGAAACTAAATTCAGGTTGGAAGAGACTGCAGCTATGAAAGACAAAGATGACCAGCAACCCTCCCGACTTGAAAGGCAGTAGAGAAGTCCATGGCTGTCAGCGGGTGCGATTCTTTCCCCTGTCGCCCAAGGAGATTTGGTAACACACCGAGATGTTTTTTGTCACACCGGAGTTGGAAATGCTCCTGGCGTCTAGCGGGTGGAGATGCGGAAAACTGCTGACCGGCCAGCAATACGAAGACAGTGCCTCGCCACCTAGAAGTATCCAGCCCAGAGCGTAAATAGCGCCAAGGCTGAGAAACACCGGCAAGAGCCAGGCTTCCTGATCTCTTCCGAAGTGTGCTGGGGTTATTAGTGGGGCAGTTAATTTTGTTTGTGTCATCAAACAGTGTAAGCAGTTTGGAAGCTCTGTGGGTTCTCTTTTATATAATCACTAATAGCCAAACAGAGGAAAAAGAAGGAAAAAACCAGCCCCCAGCCAGAGGACTGAATTCTTTACTTTTATGACACACCGCAGGGAATTCTTCCATCTAAAAACCCGTAACCTTTGGCTTAACTCTGGGACCCAGTCATCCACCCACAATGCAGTTTGTGTTGGAAGTGGCTCACGCGGATCTATCCAGCCACCTGCCTCCGACTAAACAAGTTCGATGAGAAACAAATGTTTACAGGTATCCTGGGTCAGCTGAGAACATTAAAATGGGGTTTACTGGTGAATTAGTTACTGGGGAAAATAAACACAGCACTACCTTTCGAAGTCACATTTTGATGCTTAATATGTATCTTCTTAGCTCAGATGAAGATGAAGTTTCATAAACTTTATCCTCATATGGTCACATAAAAATATTATTATTTAATAATGAATAAAATAAGCCTCAGACACAAAAAGGATTTGAAAATTGGCCTATTCCAGGTGCAAATGTTACATTATCTGGCACATGTTTCGATAGGATTAGAAGTAGATTCTTCATTACCATAAGCAGAGGGAAGGGAACGGCAATACTAAAGAGGTTTGAAAGACCAGAATATTTTAATATTCACTACCGTGAAGACAGATGTGAAACACCATCATCTAGTGCTTAGGCAAGATTTGATAGAACATTCTCTAAAAGTAATCTAAGTACTAGGGTCTATGTGAACGCGGCTATCTTCTTTGACAACTTGTCTTATTTTTCAAATTCACTGAATTACAGTACCTCCAAGAAGTAATAAGCAAGACCAATCAACTCTTACAACCTAAAATTAGTTTTACCTAGTTACACGTAACAATATAGGTCATCTGTATGAAAAAAAATTGACTGGCTTGAAAAAATATCAGTCTGAAATAAAGCATATAAATATGTGTATTGCAATCTACCTCAAAATCTTTTTAGAAGAAGGCAAGGCATAAACAATATATACACATAAAAAACAGCTAGTGATATATGCCCTAATATTGAACAATTAATTTGATTTCTCTTTCTTTCATTCCTTTATTTTTGAATTGTTTTAAAAGAGTTTTCTTTATTATGTCATCTTGGGCTATAAATTGATCTTCGATGCATTTGTCTAATATTTGTTGACTGCCCACTCCATGCAGAACACTGACCTGGCTCTGGGGAGTCAGTGGTAAGTAATACGCCCTAGCTGCTCTATGGGGCTTACCGGCTAGGAGAATAGAGAGAAGCGAACAGATAAGAGCAACTTAATGTGATAAGTTTCATAGCAAAGGTAATTATGCAATGTAAGGTCAAAGAGGGAGTACTTAACAAGACTTGGAAGATTTCTGAGAAGGACAAGTTCGTGGAATTCTAAGCTGTACTCTGCTGTCTCGGCAGATGGTGTGAGGGAGAGGAGAACATTTCAGGCAGAGGGAACAGCACATTCGGACGTTCAGAGGTGGGATAGAGCATAGGGGAGAAACCATTGGCAGAAATGTCAATGGTTCAGAATGACATTAGTCTAGAAAATAGGAGAGACCGATGGGATTGTGTTATGGTCTGAATGTTTGCATGTTCCCAAAGTCCATATATTGAAATCCTGACCCTCAAAGGTGGTGGTGTGAGGAGGTGGGGCCTGTGGGAGGTGATTAGGTGATGAGGGTAGAACCTTCATAAATGGGATTAGTGATTTTATGAAAGAGATTTTATAAAATTGTAAGTCCCTTCCAATATGTGAGGGCACAGTGAGAGGGTGAACTGGGAAGAGGACCCTCATCCCACCATGCTGGTTCCCTGATCTTGGACCATTAACCTGTGAGAAATAAATTTCTATTGTTTATAAGCTACCCAGGCTGAGGTATTTTGTTATGGTAGCCCAAACAGACTAGCAGATTGCTGAAAAGTAGGCAGTCAGGGGCCAGATCATCAAGAGCACTTTATCCTGAGGGCATCGGACAATCACTAGGATTCATTAGTCAGTGGAACAACTTGGTCAAGTTTCTAAAATGAAGACTCTATGGCTACAATGTGGAGAACATATCAGAGAAGGATGAACTTGGGGACAATGAACCCAGTTAAGAGGCTGTGCTATAAACCATGTGGCCTGGACAAAGGTAATGGAATCTTGATGAGAGGACTGGGGATATCTTGGAAATAATTGGGTGGTAAAGTGGATGTGATTTTGTGATTGTTTAGATATAAGAGCTGAAGGATCTAGGCATTGAGAGTGATCCCTGTTCTTTTGGATTTAGGAAATGGTGATGCTACTGATTGGGGGAGACCATCCAAGGGTTTGTAGGGCAGATAAGGCCTATCAGTATTGTGCTTAAAGGCATCCATTGACTATAGTGGGTGTGCAAGTTCAGGATGATGTTTTATCCTCTACAGTTGCCCTACTACCCATTTTTTTAGGAATCTAAAAGCTACCATTAGTCGTGTATATTTCTGAAGACAGCTAGTAGGATTTGCAAACGAATCCCTCTGGCAGTATTTCAGAGATGTCAATTCAACAATTCTATTATTGTTTTCTCAAGCCAACTGGCTCACTAATAAATACATCGTAACTAATGATACATGTATTTGCAGAAGTGGCCACCAAATAAAGAATGGGCATGTTACGATATCTAGCACTCAGGTTTGGAAAAAAGAGACTATTATAAAACTAGTCTAAGGTGCCATCAGGAAATTATACGACTGAGAAATATATAGAATTGTTGGATCATTCATTATATTATACACCTGAAGCTACTAAAATGCTTTATGTTAATTATATTTCGATAAAAAATAATATAAAAAAGAAATGATATAACAAGAAGAAACAATATGCATTTATATTATGTCTTACACAATTCAATAACAATGCTAGTAAATACACTCATGGGTAAGAATACTCACTGGTAAATATACACCAAACTCGAATTTTTTATTTTGCTGCAGAAAATGAAGAATAAATGATAAGAATCACGTAAATTCTATTTTCAGACTGTTTTTGAAATTGCTTTTCTTGATATATTTAAGAGAAAATATTAATAAGTTGCTTCTTAATAAATTGTTGTTTGTTGCTGGAGTATTAGATATTAATAAGTTATGTGTGACATGCCTTATCCTTAACAGTGTATTGCTTACTTTAATGATGATAAAAATTTATATCTTGTGGATATAATCATGGAATCTAAGATCCTAAAAGAATTTGTGACAAGGAATGTCCTATACCAAAATGTTATTAAACTTTTTTTTTTTTTTAAAGAAAAGGAAGGAACACAGAAGCTGTTTTCTGGTCCCAGATGTAAATTTCGATTTTTCTGAATCTATCTTGTTGTTCTGGCAAACCAAAATACAACTGTCTTCTATATTAGAGTGATTCATAAAATCCTTGAAGGTGGTTTTAATGTTCCATCATGCCCCTGTATAATGAAGATTTCAAAAATATTATTCTGTAAGTATGCTGACATTTTTCAAACATTCTGTTTTTTAAATGTTATAACTCAGAGAGGGGAATGGGCCACTTTTAGAATAACATGCTGTGTGCATATATCTGCCTTTTTAATTTCAATTCAAAGAAAATGCAAAAATCTCCAGACACAGCAGAAATTGTGAATTAATAGGACCTGCAATTAAATCTTTTTGTGGCATAATTTGTGCCTATGTCTTAACAAAACAAGATGTCAGCATTGTGAAGGTCAAAGTTGCTTGGCATCAAATAGATCAAATGCTGAATTGTTTATAAACATGTTAGAAAAGTGCACTGCTGTAAAAATATTCTTATAATCTGCAGAACTTGACACTGAAAATAACATTTGCTATTTAATTAAATGTTGAGAAGGCATTTATAGATAGATACCAATATACAGCAGTTTTCTTGGATTGTGTCTAGGATGACCTTTATTCTCCTTTGCAATAATTCCCTACCACCTGAAATACTTGAAAAAGAAGGATGTTTGCCAGTAGATACATTTCTTACAATTTTATCTTGGCTTTGAACTTTGTGATCTAGGAGAGGTGATCTTTTCATCTAAGTGAGACTTATGTTTCACAAGATTTCATGATTATTTTTTTTCTTTTGAATGTTTTCTATCCTTTTCTCACCGTAAATACGGTTCAGGTTATAGGTAAAAGCTACCAAGACATCGCATGAGTTTCCACTGCAAAAAAATATCTCAGAATCTTCCCATGCTTCGCAGATACATATTTACTCATCGACTTTCTTCCCTATCAGCTAGCTTTTCCTCTGTTTTGTTTGTTTTGTCTATTTATGTTGTTTTATCCAAAAGAAATATCTTCCCTCTTTTTTGTGTTTGTGGGTCCCATTGGAAATATATTTACTAATGAAGATACTTCTCTCTCCTGCTCTCCATCTAGGACTAGTTGCTTTTTTCTGCCACAGAATTCAGAGACATCTGCAGAATGGATACTCCAGGGAAACCACTGCTTGTTTTTACAAAACAATGTCCCCAGGCTCCTGTGAAGAAACCATAGTCCTGGTCAACTGAATCAGACCAAAGGACCTACCCAGATGCCTCTTGCTTTCCTGCTTGGATCTTTTCCCATGAGTCCCTTGATTCACAATAACTCGGTGTTCTAGATTTTACAGTTCTTAGGAAAATACATTAATCTGTCCTCTATCAGAAATGTCACCCTAAGCATCTCGGGTCAGCAATAGCTAATAAGGCAATTTAGTATCCCTTCAGTGTCAGTCATGAGGTGTACAAGAAGAAGATTTGAGTTTATCTTTGAGCAGTTATTTTTAAACTCTGAAGAGCATTTGAAGTGTGGGGGTGCTGAGGGCTGAGAGGGGATACTGAAGGAAAGAGAGGCTCCCACACAGTCTTCAGAGCTGCTTTTCTTTCATGGGGTTTGTGATTTTTTTCCATAGAATATTTCATTTGAATAGATGACAATGGATTAAAGAAAAATAATTTGTTCTAGAGGTTGAAGTGAATCACTACCTCACTCTGTTTATCCAAACTCAACTTTCTCTCCATGAAGCAGAAAGCATAGCTTTCCATGAAATTCGTCCTGACCTTTCCACCCTTGATATGGCTTCTTTGAACTCCTATAGCAGTTTTTGCCTGGGCTCTGGAGTCTGACAGTCTAAACTCTGTGCCTCATTTTCTTCCATTATTATCTTATCATATGAGGATAATAATAGCATCTACCTTAAGGATCTGGGGTGAGGATTGAATGAACGAAGTTACCAGTACTCAGCATGCAAATTATACTGTTAACTACTACTATTATTATTGGCTTCTTAATTCTGTTCTGCCTTATGATATACATACGTTGCTTTCTTGAATTGCTTTTTCGTTTTACTGTGAAATATTATATACATTCAAATAATTGATACATGTATTATAGAATACACACTGAGGAAATAGAACTTCCTCACTGTCACTGTGACTTTTTCTGAGTGCATCCCTCTTATTTTCTGCCAGAAATTTTATCACATTTGTATCGCTAAAAATTATAGGTTTTTTAGTTTAATATTTTTCAACATTTATAAATGGTGTCATTTATTTTTCAAAAGCAAGTGGCTTTTATTCCTCAACGTTTTCTTTGTAAAGGTCATATACACTGTTACCAAGTAGCAGTAGTTAATTCATTTTTGCTGCTGTAGAATGTTCCATTTGATGAATATTCTACAGTTTATCTGATTTTCTCTTGAGAGACACTTTGGTTTTCTTCAGTTCTTTGTTACATTAACAATACTGCTATGAACATTCTCACACATTTCCTAGTATTAAATAGTATTTACTATTTTACTATTTAATTTCCCTCTGCCCTCCTTCCCATCTTACCTAGGTTGAAAATGTCCCTTAAGAGTCTTGTCTTCATAGCATTGAACACAGTTTCTTAACCACAATGGGTACTCCATACATGATGGTTAATTTTATGTGTCAACTTTACTGGACTGAGGGATACCGAGATAGTTGGTAAAGCATTATTTCTGAAAGTGTCTATGTGGGTGTCTCTAGAAGAGCTTGGCACTTGAATCAGTGGACTGAGTAAAGAAGATCTGCCCTCACCAATGTGGGAGACCACCGTCCAATTTGTTGAGGGCCTAATAAAACAGAAAGGCGGAGAAAGGGTTAACTCTCCTTGTGGGCTGAGATGTTCATTTCCCCCTCTATTTGGGCATTGAAACTCCTGATTCCCTGGCCATTGGATGTCAGGTCTTCTACCAGCAGCCCCTCTGGTTCTCAGCCCTGTGGACTCAGTTGAATGACATCCCTTGCTTTCCTGGTTTTCTAACTTACAGACAACAGATCATGGGAGTATTTGGCCTCCATAACTGCTTGAGTCTGTTCCCATAATAAATCTCCTCTCACATATAACCTATTGGTTCTGTTTCTCTGGAGAATTCTAAGACACTACAAAAACTTGTATATTTGATGTAATCAAAATAGATGTATCCATTGACCAATATATCAATTAGTTTAATTGGTCTTTTTCCTTTTTCTCTTCCTTACTATTCATCTTTTTCATATATCGTCTCCTCATTTGGCCATTTATTCTGTGCATGGTGGGCGTTTGGAATATCAATGGTACATGCACTCATGTATAAAGTCATGTTCACAGTTAATGCACTCTTTCAATATTACATACCATCATCCAATGGAAAAGCTACTTAACCTGTCTAAATTCATTTCTTCCCCTATGAAATGAGTATAAAAATATCTGCTTCATAAGTTTGTTGTAGGGATTGGACATAACACATTTAGAATAGCTAGTATAGCAAGAGCCCAAAATATGCATTATTATTTGTTATTATTATTATTATTCCCTAACTGATTTATGTGGTTAACTCTAATCTCTGCAGCCAGATGGTATGTCCCTAGAGCACGAAGAACATTCTTATAATTATAACCATCCGCAGTGCTCGACATAATTCATGTGTGTTGAATTGAACAGAATAGTCAGAGGTTATTAAGTAACCATTGATTGGCTGAATCCCCATTGAGCAACTCTTCTTCCTCCTTTCTCTCACTTAACTCTTGAGGGTGATTTATGGTCCTGTAAGATTGTCAGTTAGGACTGGAATAGAGAGGGGAGTCACCAGCTGTAACAAAATGAAGGAGAAATATTAATAAGAAATCGTTCCCGAGGCTGAGACTACATGTAGACAAATTAGGTGGTCAGCTCTGTCGTATGGCTTGACATATGTTAAATCTTAATTTAAAAAAATATCACCTCTCACCTCCTGCCACATTGTCAAAAATCTCCACTTTCAGTCATTCTTCTGAATGAAGACCTCTAATAAAAGTCATGTTAACGATATTACATGGAAATACTTTCTTATAACATGCTAATATTTCAGGAGAGAGGATGTAGAATGGTCAGTGGAACTCTTCAAGGTGCCAAGCAAACTTTACTAATTTTAAAATTTTTCTTAGCAACACCTTATTATAATATGAATTATTTAGTATGTGTTTCCCATGTGCCAACCTGTTGACCTACATCATTTATAATGTTCACAAATCTTTTCAGTTTCTACTTATGTCTGCATTACAGATGAGGAAATTGAGACCTAGGAACAGTTATTTACTCAATTTATCCAACCACAGCTCTCCATACCTAGGAGGTAGAGATTAGAGTTCTGTAATTCTAAACCCTACTGTACCATGAGGTCTCTCACCTCCTACAGTGAACTGTGTTCTGTATGAACCACAGTAAATGCTAGCGTGATGGGATAATTAGAGAAGACGTTCTTGACTTTGTCAACAACGCTGTGACCCCATTGCCTGCATCTAACTGGCTTCTGTTCACATAACGGCAAAGCCTCATATTAGAACCTTTCAGGAATAAATGAGCTTTCTCAAGTTTTTTGGGGGGGACGCGTGCTTCTCCTGGGTGACTCCACACTGTGGCTCGCTTCTACCCAGGAACATGGCTCCTGACCATTGCCCGTGTAGCTCCCTCCCATCTTCACTTCCACGCCTGCAGCCACTGGCTTGCCTGTGCACAGTGTTGTCCTATGTACGATTGCTTTCTTTACTCTTCATGCTTCTAAAGCACCAATGTGATAAGGTAATAACCAAATGTGCAGATAACAACTTCGTCTTCCTCTTGGCCTGGGCTTGAGTTGTCTACCCTAAAGCCTTAGCCAATGCTTTCTTCACCTGAGGCTCAAGAACTCCCTGGACGTTCACATGGCTTCCTCTCTCACTTCTTTCAAGTCTTTAGTTATTTGTTTGGTGAGTTTTCCCCAACTGTCCTCTTTAAAATTGCAAGCTTGCATCCCATCCCCACCTCCAATTTCTAAACTTTCTATCTCGCTTTGTTGCTCAGTTTTTATTCATAGGACCTGCCATCATTTTTACTTCTACGAATTTTACTTATTTTTTGTCTCTCTTCCCTCAATACAGTTAAGCTTCAAGAATAAGGGACTTCTGTTAGCTTTGTCAACTACTGTATCTTCCATCTTAAACAATGTTGAATACATAGTGGGTACTCAACACATGGTTGCTTAAAAAACTAATAATTTTGTTGGGTTACTTGACTACCAGGAGTGGTATTGACTTTGATAGTGGAAGCTAATGAGGAAGGGGCCTGCAGGTTGTTTCCTTAGGAATAGGGACTTTATCAAACATGCAAATATTCTTACTAAATTTATTTATTTAAAAAAACTTGATAAAGACACATGCAATTATTTAGGATATTTTATTCCTCTTTCTCTCTCAATTCAAATCTATAAAATTTGTTACAGGTAGTCTCATTCTGTACCCAAGTGTCTTAATTTGGACATTTTGGACTGTGTAGATAGTAATCATTTCCCCCTTCAGTTTAATCTGGAATATTTGGCAGAGATATTCCAAGGCCAGTTTGCTCTCAGGGTAGGAATGGCGATGGAGATAAAAGGGATGAGAAAATGGAAGGAGCTGAAGGACTTTTAATCTGGTGCCGATCTTCAGCTATCTGAGATTTTTACCTATTTTATTCTTGTCAAAAATTGCTGATAAATGGGTAGCAGTTTTATTCACTCAATACCTAGGGTCCTTCTTTTAGTGCCTGATTTGACATGGGTTGCCAGGTAGGAAAAAAAAATCATGGCAAGGCTAGTAAGGACATCTTTTGTGAAATTTTCAAGTTCAAATCTAACTATAAACTTCTCATCAATAAGTTGTACAAACAAATTAATAATAGGAAAGATTCTGAGATATTCATAAATACCGAAAGGATGTATTTCATAGGTGAGGTTGTAGACACCAAGATCTTTATGCTGACTTTTTCTAGGTTTACAAATCATGGTGTGGTATTTAAAGCCTCATGAATTTTTTTTTCTTTTTTGCCTCGTGCTGGTGATATTTTCTTACAGTATGAAATAGTATTTATAGAATTTCCCCTAAGGTTACACTATAAATCTACCCTTTCAGTTCTTCTAAATTTTGTATTTGGATTCAACGAGGCCATCAGAGAACTGCACACTTGATCTTCATTATTTCAGTCCCTTGTAGAATTGCTTATACAGAATCGCATTTTGGAATTATGCCATCAGCTTGCATTGAGAGACATTATAAGAAACAGCCATAAGAAAGACACTGTCATACGTATTGTAAAAAATCTTGTCAAGTACTCGTTCAATACATCCTTATGAGAACTCCAGAAAAAATTTCTTTCAGTGTCCTATAACAGGGCAAATTGGGTTTCTTTTGAGCAAACAGTAAATTGAATACAGTGCTTAGTAGGTTTTCTCTCTGCTTTGGGCTCTCAGGAACTGTATCCGCCAGGATTTTAAGAGGAAAACAGAAGCCACTCTACCTGCTCCAAGTATGAAGGATCATAGTTTGGAGAGTTAGAGGTTTACGCAACTGCTGGAAAACGTGCAGGTTGTGAAGATTGTCATTACTGAAGATTTCAAACTGAAACAGTCAAGTGAGTGATTCTCAAAAACTCAGTAGGAAGTTGTTAGACTTTCACAGTCGCCCCTGCTTCTATAGACACTGGCCTCTTTTTTCCTTTGCCTTCTGAACCCATGGGGAACTCCTCCTTGGCAGACTGTGACCTGGACGATATGGAAAAGAAATTTTGGGAAATATATTTTCAACTTGTAGAGGAGCTGGTGGTAAGGCTGAACTGATAATAAATAATGAAGCAAAAAAAAAAAAAATCGTAACACATTCTGTCCACTTCTTTCAACAGGACAGGATCCAACAGTGTAGAATTTGTGTTCTAATTTTATAACTTGGATTCAACACACTTTACCACCTCTAGTTTTAAATCCTAATTTCTTTATTTATGTGTTTATTTTCATTTTGTTGTAGTGTAATGATCTGTTTCTATAAGCCACCTGAACTCTTTTGGAAATGTGGTATATAAACAAATACTTTGTTTGAAAGTTAAGTAAAGAAGATAAGTTTATGAGAAATGAGTGTCTAAAAACAACCTAATACACATTAAATATGACTGGAGATGTAAGGTGGTAACCCAAGCAACTGCCATACCACTCTCCAAAACAAGACCCATTATCTCGGAGATTCCTTTTCATTGTTACATTGATTTTTTTTTCCTTGTTACGAACAGAGTCTCAAAATACGTTTGACAATAAAACACACACCTGCCCAGCACAAGTGAAAAATGAAGTCTTTCCTACAAGCAAATTTTCTATGCGTCTAGGCTTACTCCTTTAAAGGTCTTGATTTTAAAATTTTAATAATTTTTATAAATTTTTATAAATAAATAGAAAAATTTTGTAAATAAAAATGTGTCTCTGTCTTCTTAAGCAGTCACCAGTGAAAATAATTCAAGCTTTCATGCAGATTTAGGTAATTTATGGAAAAAGAATTTCATCCTAATGCATTACAGTGATGTGTGCGGGACTGTCGGTATATAGAAGACTCGGATTCTTTAAAATAAGCTTAATTCTTCTGTTTGTTCTTTGAAATGTGTTTCTTTTGTGCACTGTTATCCTTATCCAATGTCTTATTTTACACACAGTTGTCTAGAAGAGATCTGAGAGTGGTACTACCTTTCCAGTAGAATAAGTATAATGATCTGAGTATAATAGTTCATATCTTTTCATGCTTGAGAGCTTCCTTTTTCTCATTTTTTCCTTTTAGGTTTAAGGCTATATATCAACTCCTGAGGTTTCTAGAAGCTTGACCTCTGAACGAGGGGGCATTATTGCATGTATTTGATCTCTTTAATAAGATTACAGAGTAATGAAATTTAGAGACTGAAAGAGACTGTGAAAGGTCACCTGTCCACCACTTTCCCAAAGAGGCCACTTCCATTTAGAACCATATCTAAACCACTGCAGGCAAAGGGCAGCCTCCATGATTTTATAGCCTTTCAAAGACAGAAATGCTATGATCTCCAGTGGCAAGGCATTTTTATGTTTTATAATTCCCGATTTCAGAAAATTCTTCCTTACATTTAACTTAAATTTCTCATGCAGAAGTTTAAGCCTGTGAACTCAGTCCCTGGGGAGATTTGAAAATAAAACTGGGCTTTTGAAAGGACTTAAGAAAATTGGGTTCTATTGTTCCTGTGTCTTACATTCTCTAGGGCAAAAGTTGGCATAATGGTGTGAGTGTGTGTGTGTGTGTGTGTGTGAGAGAGAGAGAGAGAGAGAGAGAGAGAGAAGGGGAGAGGGGAGAGAGAGAGAGAGAGAGAAATAGAATTTATAGACTTCTTTTAATGCCCATCACTCATACGACATTCACGCATGGACCAAACTAGTTGGTGAGGGCTGGGCTGAACTACATTCTTACCAGGTGTCTTTTGATACTAATTCACATTCACAAGCTACCCAGCTGTTTATGATAAGGAGTATAGTTTGTAGTTATGAGGCAGGGAAAATGCGAGATGATATAGCAGAGAAACAGGATGGGGACTGGAAAGAAGACCTACCATTACTCTTGGCGTTTAAGAACTGCATGACTTGGGGCGCCTGGGTGGCACAGCGGTTAAGCGTCAGCCTTCGGCTCAGGGCGTGATCCCGGCGTTATGGGATCAAGCCCCACGTCAGGCTCCTCTGCTGTGAGCCTGCTTCTTCCTCTCCCACTCCCCCTGCTTGTGTTCCCTCTCTTGCTGGCTGTCTCTATCTCTGTCGAATAAATAAATAAAAAAATCTTTAAAAAAAAAAAAAAAGAACTGCATGACTTTGAGCAGATCGATTTCCACTGTGCAGTGGAGATAACATATCATGCCTATCATTCCATGAAGAGGGAGTTTTTGAGGACCCAAAGAGAAAATGGGTATATAAATTCTTTGAAAATTGTAAGCCATATATAAATATACAGTAATTTCTCATGCCCCAAATATTTAACTTTTTTTTAAGTAGTAGATTGTAGAATTGGGAAAATATGGTTTGGATTACAGCTTCGGCACTAACTTGTGGTTTTAAGCAAGTCTTTTAATGTATTTGAGCCACAATTTTTTTTTTAAGATTTTATTTATTTATTTGACAGAGAGTCAGACAGCCAGCGAGAGAGGGAACACAAGCAGGGGGAGTGGGAGAGGAAGAAGCAGGCTCCCAGCAGAGCAGGGAGCCCGATACGGGGCTCTATCCCAGGACCCTGGCATCATGCCCAGGGCCGAAGGCAGAGGCTTAACGACTGAGCCACCCAGGCACTCCGAGCCACAATTTTCTTTTGTAAAATTGGACAATATAATTGACCTTGTGGGATATTGGTGATGATCAGAGATAATAAATGCAAAGCGTCTAGCATGCTGTTGCACAAACAGTAGGTATTCAGTAAACACTAACTATTGTTGTCATAGAGATATTGATGCAAAAAAAAGCTTCTACTTCTCCTGCTCTTATCTCGTATCTCCCATGTATTTGACTGTCCAGTCATGCCAATTCTACCTTCTTAATATTTCGGAATGCACTTCTCCCTTATTGTCTCCATGGTTACTGTATGATCTCTGCCATTATCCAAACTCTCATGATATATTTCAGTAGTATTTAACTATCCCATTTGCTTCCAATAGTTTTCCCTTTGATCCAGCTTCTATAACTGGATAATAACCAAAGTCATTTTTTAAAGAGCTATCTAAACATTGTCCTACTCTTTCTCGAACATTACCATAACTCTGCCATTGAATGAAGCCAAAGATATTCACAACCAGTTAAATAAAAACATTTTTTAAAAATTTTAAGCCAGTTTATTGACAGTTAAGATCCTTCATAGTCTAGTGTATTTTCTTGGTATCTGCTTCAACCATCCTATCTCAGTAATGCATCCTATTCTATACAGACCTTGTGGCAATTAATTAAACATGCCATGTCTGGATCTTTGTGTGTCCTGCTTTCTCTGAAATACTCCTGTCCTCCTATCTATCTTGCAAGTCTACAATTGCCCTTTCGAGAATGTGCAGATTCTAGCCTTCATGGCCACAGACATGCAGGAGGATCTCCATATGAGCTTCAAGGGAGTAAATCATAGGTAGAAGGATTTTTCCAAGGGTAACTGTGATCCTTAAAAGGTTAGAAACCATTGTGTCGCACTCAACTTAAATATTCTCTCCTTTATAAGGCCTTCACTTTTCAGTGATACCCTTGGGCATTGACTATCAAATGGTGTGTAACGTTGTCTTTAATATTTTGAAGTAGGTACTTATCACTATTGCTTTCAGCAGGCAACCAATAAGTTAAAGTGGGATTTTTGAGCAGGTAAACTTCTGTGTGAAGTGACTTCAGAGGAAGATCTATTGCTCAAGCTCTGTCTTATTTGACAAATGCCTGGAAATACAGGATCAAAGTTTATTTATCTAATATTAAGGTGTTGATTCCTTTTAATACACAGATCCATAAATTTTAGGGTAAAATGTACCACTTGGGTTATTACCAATCATCATGCTTTAAAATAAATGGGTTTGTAGGTGTTCTCCTAGCAAAGAGAAGGGGCAAGAGGGTGGTCTTCTTAGTCCCAGAGAATACAAGGGAAGTAAAACAGCTACCACAAGAGAAAAACAGGGAGGTTAGGAAAACCAAAGTCAAATTTTACCTCTGTCTCCATTTTGTTAAGTGATACTAGAAAGCAGTAGTCATCTTACTGGATATTAAGTACCCCTGGGGCAACACAAACATTTCCCAGGGGTTCAGGGACATCATGACTTTCTAAGGAATTAATTTCTAGTTATTCAAATTCCATATACTTTTTTCTAAAACCGACTACTTGTCGAATAAGTCTGAAGTCACCCTGAGTGTCCTCTCCCTTCTCTCACAACAGCCACTTTTCTTCCACTGTACAAGAGAAAAGAAAATATCTCACCTGGCCAGAATCACACTGTAGTGCTTTGCTCTGCCATGTAAAACCCGTGGGCATTGTATAAAGGTATCGTAGGAGAAATTGATGTAGATGGTAAGAAAGTGAATAATTCTAATTGCTTAGTAACAAACTCATTTGCAAGTGAATTTGATTCCAATTTTTTGCTTTCAACAGTGTCAAAGAAAGTCCGAATTGAATTGTTGGTTATGATGATTTTTGTCATGGAGCTCAGAAGCAGTGTAATGAATTGAGAGACATTATAGCAAAACTTCTTTCATTCCCATCTAATGAAACCAAATGCTTACATGTATAAAAATAAAAAAAAAAAGAATTGAATTGATGCTAAATCCTCTTGTTTTTATCAGTAAGTAATATTCCCCCACGGTTACATGCACTGATTTAAGAATGAAAGCTCCATACATTAGGGGCACTTGGGTGGTGCAGTCAGTTAAGTGGCTGACTCTTGATTTCAGCTCAGGTCATGATCTCAGGGTGGTGAGACTGAGCTCCCTTCCCCCCAGCTGGACTGTGCGCTGGGCATGGAGCCTGTCTAAGATTCTCTCTCTCCCTCTTCCTCTGCCTCTCTCCCTCTGAAAAACTAAAAATAAATAAAAATAAAAGGAAGATCCATACATCTCATTAAGAAATGCTTTTTTAATAAAGTTAACTTTAATCTTCAATTATTATCTATCAAGTATATATTTATATTGTGCTGACCAATAGTGTATTAACAGCAATTACAATACTGAAAACATTTTTCTTTTTGTCATTTAGAGCTTCCCAGTCTCTGAAAATAAAATCACACACACAAAATATTTATTGTATTTATAAATATATGTTTATATATGTAATGATAATATATTAATAAATAAAATTTTTATATATGTGTATATATGAAATATATATTTGCAGGAAAGCACGATAATGAGTAATAAACATTTAAGCAAAATAATATGCTACACGAGAAAAAATTCTACAGGAGAGTTGAAATGATAATGCAATTTTAAGGAATGAAATGTTAATTTTATAACCATTAAGAAGAGTTTTCAGTAAAATTTTCAATTGATAATGGTATCAAATTGCTATTACAAGTATCTGAAAGTGTGATATCATATTTTAAATTTCAATATTTGCCATATGCTAGCAATTATATCCTTCACAAGTATTTAGACTTGAACAAATGTTTTACTCTCAGTTTAAAAAGTCACATAGACTCAAAATTCTTTTAGGGGATACATGAGCATAAAAGTTTGAAGGTCCCTCCTCCAAGGTACATAGAGGTCAAAATTTTCTCTCTCATCCCAGAATCACCTATTATGAAACATTATATTTTTTAGGGTCTCTTTTCTTAAATACTCATTCTCTCCCAAACTGAGCAAATTCATATTACAGTATGCTGACCCCTCAAAGAAATCCCAGAGGGCTTGGTCATGGCTTTGGGTACTGAGGGTACCCTTACTATAAGGAGAGGAAAGGAGGGAGAAAGTGGGACGTGTCAAAGGCGAGCATGCCTGGCCATGCTTTTTCTGGCTCTGCCTTGGCTCTTCAGTGGGTCCTCCCTGGGTGCGGTAACAAGAGCTCCTGCTGTGTTTTCAGTCCTTGAAGGGAGCTCACCTTGGGGGAGGGGCCGGTCCCTGGATACTCCAGGCCTTACCTCAATGCTACCTCAGGAGAATCATCTCCAAGGAAGAAAATGAGGTAATAAGCAGGCAAACATAATTCAATGAGAGAAAAACAGTCAATTTTTATCTCATTTAGTTTCAGGGATGAATTGTTTTCTCCTAGTTTATTTTCCCTGTTTATTAAATCATGTTCAGCTCTTCATCATCACAGTCTTCATTTCCTTCAGGCTTATTTCCCCATGTCCAATCCTTCTTTGCTTCGCCACACTTTGTATTTCTAGCTACCAACTTAGTGAAACGATTTGAGCAAGTGAGGGGGCAATGGTCTTGGCAAATTCCTGATTGATTTGTCACTGTATCTGAGTTGTTTCTTTGCTTGTTTTTCTTACTTTCTTTTTCTTTCTTTCTCTTTCTTTCTTTCTTTCTTTCTTTCTTTCTTTCTTTCTTTCTTTCTTTCTTTCTCTTTCAGAGAGAGAGAGAGAGAGAAAGAGTGGGGGGGACAGAGGGAGAGAGACAGAGAGAAGCCTAAGCATACATCACACTCAGTGCAGAGCCCAATGCCGGGCTCACTCTCACGACCCTGAGATCATGACCTGAGCTGAAATCAGGACGCTTAAGGGACTGAGCCCCCCAGGGGAATCCCACGTGTCTGAATTTCTAACATATTTATAGAAGTTAACACGATGGATAAATACCTTCTGTGGTGCTGGGGAGGCAGTCCTGAAGGTCACTGAAGTGCTAACGATACAAAGTTACGGCATGCTCCTTCACCAGAAAGTCGCTGAGCATGTGTCCTCAAGTATCATTTTATCGCTGCTTTTAGTGACAAAATGATACACATGGAGCTTTGAGACTTGGATTCCTAGGCCAGACAGTATTGTTCCCAAATACTGTGTGTCTGTCAAGAAATTTCAGCCCTTAACATCTCTGGTCCTCAGTTTTCACATTTATGGAATAAAGGAGTTGGGCCTGATGGATTCTTGTTTACCCTTTGTCTGCCGAAACTCCATGATAATGACTCTCGAACCTTATAATGCATGGTAATAGTGAACTGCTGTCTCCACATCACATTTATTCATTCCATTTCTAGAACACTGAGCATACTCCTCTTTAAATTTTAAATCTTTCTGTATTTCTAGTATCTCTTGTGTGAGAGATCACCTGAAGCAGAGCCGCGTATTTAGATTTAATTTTGGGTCCTCCGTATCTTTCCCACATTAGATGCTGTGTAACTTTTGATTAGATTGACCTGAAGTTGTCTCCTTTTCTACGTATTATAATACGAATGCCAAGATTCATTTTGTAGGTGGATGTGGAATGATCTTATTTCTATATAATGTTTTCTTCCATCCTTTTTCCTATATCCATATTGATCTAATTTAATGTTCTGCCTTTTTAGTTCAAAATCAAATTTTTCTGTTTCTTTTATTTCTACTTAACCTCTCTCAACTATATCAAAGGATCTACATCCCGCTTTATTCTCTACTGATTCGATCATCTTTATGTCTTTGGCTGTCTTTCTGCTGTTAATCAACTTCATTGTAGGGCTCTATTTAAAAATATTGGTGTTCAGAGAGAATAGGGGAGAGAATTATTAAAACCCATATTCAACTAACTTACACTTGTATTTATATGACACTTTGGTACTAGGAAAACTAGATTTTTTAAAAAGTGGGAACAACACATATGTTTTATGTTTGCCTACTTCCTGTGTTTGCCTATTTCCATGAAATAGATGCATAAGGCTGCAAAAGAATATATTCTCCTCCCTTGTCCTCAACCAAGAGTGAAATATAAAGCTGTGATATTTTAGACGTGGTGGAGAGCATTAATGTAAGTTGAAAATCTAATAAAAAATCTGTTTTCAAACAGAGTATGGATTTTTCAATAGAATTAAGAGGAAATATAATAATAAAAAGCTGCAAAGTAATAGCAGTGTAATAAATCCCCATCTTTTATTCTCTGAAAGCTTTTTTTTTTTCCCCTTAAAGCAGTATAGAAAATACAATTTTAGAAGCCCAATTGAAAGCTGAATTTAATCTTAGACAGGTGAGGCCACCTTCATTTTATTTCTTTAAAAAATATAATTAAAAATATTTTTCTTGGGCAAGTCTGCTGACACCTGGCAGTTGCAGGGCACGTCTGAACCCACCTTCTCAGTCACAACCGTAAATCTGTAGTTTTGCCTGCTTTTCTCTGGGAGTACAGTCATGACGGCCTGGTGAACCAAGGGAATATGAGAGGACAATTCTGGAGGACATCTTAACACGTGTGAGGCTCACAGGAAGATCTACGGCAACTCGAAAGAGACAGAATTCATTTCAAAGCCCGCTTCTCTCTCTCATGAGTTGTGTGGTCTCATCAATAAACTGGGGACACCATAATACCTGCTTCATGGAGGTAGGCCTGGCCCACCTAATTGCTCTTAAGTGTTTAATTTTACATTAGGGTCTGTCTCCTCTAGGGACACGCCTGACTCTTCGGAATTCCACTCTAGTGGGATACAAGGTTGGATAAGCATCGTATCGCCGTGGATCTGGGGGGAATTAAAAACCAGGCAAAGGTGCTTGGATTTAATATGACAAGAAATAAGGGAAGAGTGCATATTTTTGTGCATAAGAAACGCTGTGCTTTTGGAGTCAGGTTTCCACGTGAATGGTAGTTCATAAATCTCCTCCCATTGAGAGCACTGTGGCCGAGGACTTATTTCTCTATCCATAAAATGAGGTAACAGCCGTCCACCTCAGAGTTATGAGAATCAAAGTCCATCGTGGTGCTTTATTTATTTTTTATTTTTATTTTTTAAAGATTTTTTGTTTATTTATTTGACAGAGATAGAGACAGCCAGCGAGAGAGGGAACACAAGCAGGGGGAGTGGGAGAGGAAGAAGCAGGCTCATAGCGGAGGAGCCTGATGTGGGGCTCGATCCCATAACGCCGGGATCACGCCCTGAGCCGAAGGCAGACACTTAACCGCTGTGCCACCCAGGCACCCCCATCGTGGTGCTTTATAACCATAAAGTATCACACAAGTGATACACAAGAAATATGGGGGAAAGGCATTGAGGAAGACAGGAAGAGCTTGGCCCAACCTCCTTTCCCCTCTGTGGATATACAGGATGATAGGCACAGCTGTGCCACAAACTCCCATTTAGTTTTTAAGATTTGTGTTTCAGAAAATAAGAAATATACAGCTGTAGACTTTTGGATGTGTGATGAGGTGAGGAGCTTGATGCTTTTAAAGGCATGTTTTAAGCACGCAGGTCATGAAGTGAGTCGTTGAAACGTTCACTCTCCTCAGTCTCAAGTACACATGGAGATATCATATTTAGCAGTATAAACACAATTCCCTGCAAATTAGCTCCCTCTCTTTTACTTCCGCAAGAACATACTAGAAAGTGAGTGAAAGGGATGTCACTGCAGAGATTACTAGAATCAGCTTTAATTTGTAAAGAATATAATTCATGAACCTCAAGTATTGCTAACTATTGTTAGTGGCAAACAATGTGTAATATTTCTGTTTACCAAGACACCAAAATGGAGGACAGTCAGTTGGCCTGGAGTCAAGGTGGTCTGCCTTCCCTTCTTTGTGAATGTCATATGTCTATTGTGAGGGAAGAAGGTACCTCAGTACCATGACCTAGGATCCTATATCTAGTCCTTCCTGTCATCTTCCCAGGATGGACACCACATATATTTCTCATCTTCCTTCTGCTCCTCCTCTACCCATCACTGAATGCTTTTCCTCCACTTTCTGCCTTTTACCACCACCTTTCACCCACATTTCTTGTGTATTACTAACAAACTTGGGGAATGGGAGTGGTGCCAAAAGGTATTCTAATAATACTTCAGATGTGAAAGAGTATCTGGTAATTAAAAAAAATAAACAAAAGTGGGCCAGTTCTTTCTCAACCACTAGATGAAGGTCAGTGAACATGATTTATTATAGATTCTTCGTTACTGAAATTATTCGCCACTCCAGAACATATTTTCAGCTCCTGTGTCAGTTATGATGACTGGTGTGGGGCAAGACACCTCCTTGCTCTGCTCAACGGACAAAATGTCTTTGCCTCCACACAGCCTAACATGGGTCCCCAAAACTGAGAAGAGGTCATGGAGGAATGTTGGAGGAAAACGTAGGGGTCAAACGAATAATTGGAGGTAATAAAAGGGAATGCGGGGAATAAAAGATAATCAGATGTCCAGGAAAATGAGTCTCTGAGGTAGCCGACTTAGCAGGGAGGGTAGGAAAGAGCAATGAAGAGTCCTGTCTGTTTTAACTGCTTGATTATTGAGTGGCCCCTGGGGCAACATGCCGTGGAGAAAACACAAATCTCCCGTCTCTCTGCCTCAGGGAAAAAGATTATTAGACTCACTTCAAAAAAGAAAAAAAAAAAAGGTGTGAGGGACAAGCTCTCAGATGGGCTAAATATATACAGCACAAACACCAGAAAAGACCTCCCCAGCAGAGAAGACTTAAATAGCATTTTGCTCCCCACTGGCACCACCTAAATTCCTCACTGCACCTAGAAACCCACTGAAGAGAGAATTTTTTAAAAAACACTTTTTATTTTATTACTCTGTATATGTGTGCTGCTTTTGAAACAGTTATTCTGCTAAGCATTATACTTAACAGGCAACTGCTTACGTTATCATTTGCAGCTAAACCCGTGTGTGTGTGTGTGTGTGTGTGTGTGTGTGTGTGTGTGTCTTGTTTGTAGGAAAGTACTCCAAATGGTGCTTCCCTAACCCATGGATGAGTTTCGCAACAGAGATCAGATGTTAATGTGAACTCGCATTTTCACTCTCCCCTAAAATTCACACAGCACCAGGCAGTTCTGGGTATTGGAATCAGAAATTAATCCAGAAAGTTGGGGTCATTAGAAAATACATTTGGCATGTCTCTGGTTAATAGTCTTAATTCTATCTAACGTGCAATTTCCAATTTGAATAAGAAAGAAGTATAAGCTCGTCGACACAGAAGTTAACCAGCAATAGTAAGTAAACTTGCCGGAGGAAAATGAAGGAAGGAATTGCGTGATTCTTTTGAACACCTGTTAGTTCATGACGTTTTACCATCTTTTTTATTGTGATAAAACATGCAAAACATACCATCTTACCCATATTAAATGAACACGTCAATGGCATTGAGTGCTTTCCCATCCCCCCACCCTCTCCAGCTCATCTTTCATCCTCCCAAACTGAAACTGCGTACCCACTCTCCCCTCCCCTGGGCCCCTGGCAGCCACCGTTCCACTTTCTCTATCAGTTTGACTCCTCTAGGTACCACATGTAAGTGGAGTCATACAATATGTGTCCTACTGTGATTGGCTTATTTCACTCAGCATAATATTGTCAAAGTTCATCCATGTGGTAGCATGTGTCAGAATTTTCTTCCTCTTTAAGGTTGATTAATATGCCATTGTATGTATAAGCCATATTTTGTTTATCCATTCATTGGTGGGTAGGCACTTGGGTTGCTTCCACTTTTTGGCTATTGTAAACACTGACACTATGCACACGTGTATACAAATATCTGTCTGAGTCCGTGCTTTCAGCTGTTTTGGGTATATGCCCACAGTGGGATTGCTGGATCATATGGTATGTCCTTTTCTAATTTTTTTAAGGAAACAACATATTATTTTCCACGGTGGCAGCACCATTTTATATTCCTACCAGCAGGGCATAAGGATTCCAATTTCTCCACATCCTCACCAATACTTATTCTTTTCTATATATAGAATACCATTTCTAATGGGTGTGAAGTGCTATCTTTTTTTTTTTTCCAAACCAGTTGTATTATTGACTAATTTCTGATACAGACTGAATGGATTTACAAATCTTGATTTTACTAACAGAATGTTTTATTCTTTCAGGGTGGGTTTCTTTTCAATATCAGTTCCCAGCCAACCTGTAGCATTCATTCATGGTCACATAGGCACTAAAGGATAGAGCCAGAATGCAAAGCTAAGGACGCCCGACTCTATCACACTCATCACTTGAGACATACAATCTACCCACAAAATCTTATCCTGTAGTCTGAAGGATGTACACCAAAACTCTAGTAAGGGTAGTTCGTATCCATTGAAAGCTTGCTCCGTGCCAGGCACTATGCTAATGGCCTGACTCGCATTACTGCTAACCCTCGCAGCAACCCTGTTTTTACAGGTAAGCAGATGGAGGTTCAGAGAGTTTAGTTAACTATTCAGTATTATCCAGTTGTGAGTGGCTGAACTGGCATTCAATCTGAGGTCTTCATATACCTAGGCCAGACTTACCAGTACGGCATATACGTAAGCTTCACTTTCACAAAATGCATACATCAAGAACTGCCGGGAAGACACCCAACTTTTTCAGGCAAAAAGTGTTCTAAAAGCGTTTGATGGAAGAAATCACGTTTGAGCAGATCTTTGGAGGACGGGAAGGATCTCAGGTACATGGCGATGGTGGGAAGGGGGTTCCAGACAGATGGAAACTGTGACTCTAGTCTAGAACCAGGTCTGACATTGTATTTCAAAGCTATGGCACCTCAGTGATGATGGCTAGATGGCCCTGTATCTTTTATATTAGCCATGGCCTCTGCACTGGCAAGCAGCTATGCCTTCAGCTTCTTT
Organism: Ursus arctos; assembly: GCF_023065955.2. Taxonomy (NCBI): domain Eukaryota; kingdom Metazoa; phylum Chordata; class Mammalia; order Carnivora; family Ursidae; genus Ursus; species Ursus arctos. The sequence goes on along the minus strand of NW_026622797.1, from coordinate 45,577,911 downwards.
TCATGTGCAGAGAATTCCACCCCAGCTCCTGGTTTCAAGAAACTGGATCTAATTTGTAGGGATCAATTTCAGTTTCTGCTTCCTGGAAAAGCTAAATGCCAGGCTTCATCTGCTTATAACTCCAAATGCAGCAGACAGTGGCCTCAGTCCCTCTCACCACTTCCTATGTGCCTTTTTGTTTTGCCTCATTTTGTTTTGTGTTTGATTCCTGATGATGTCTGTTTTTTCTCCTCTTTTTATTTGGCTCTCAATGTTCTGTGTCTAGAACATCAGGAATGTTTCACCGTGAGTCCATACAGATCCTTCTTGACTAGAAGTCCTTGAGTTAGATTTTGAGGTGTCATACATCAGCTCGGCTGGGGGCAAGATGGAATAGAGTGAGGGGAAATGGCCTGATATCTATTGCAGTCTCCAGCAGTAGCAGACCATGCACCGTGCAAAGGAACTATGCAAACTTGGAGTTATCCAAGGAGACACCAACAACAAAAGGAATTTGGTACCCACAGCTGCGTCAGAGCTGTAGAGGTCTTAGCTTTGAACTGTATTCAGCAACAGGCTGAAGGCCATAATGTGGTCTGAACAAGTAATTCAAGAACAATGAGTTGGGGATAAAAGAGGAAGTTCTAGGATCTCACCTGAGTGCCCTGAACCCCACTTCAGAGAGCACTTCCAACACAGCAGGAAAGTGAAGAGCCAGGTAAGGTAAGTAAAGCAACATTGCACCTTGGGGGCAGGGGTGAGTGTGAGATTTCATCTCCTCAGACTAGATACTCAATATTCACCTTTCCTTCTCATGCCAGCCAAGAAACCAAATGTAGGTGGGCCCGTGGTAGAACATTCCAGCACCTCTAGCTGAGAAGTACTGGGAAATACATAGCCTGACACCAGGGCTTTCTAACTCTGGTATTTTACAGTCTGTATCAAAAGTCTATTTAATTTCATTTGCCTCCTCTACTTGTAGCTAATATCACAGGGGGGTTGGCTATAGTGTATTTGAAGTGCTTATTACAACCAGATGGAAACAGGTATAGATTAGGTACCACATGATAAGGTATGTTGCTTACTACCAGTACTCTGGACTAATGTCTGTAAACATTAAAGGTGAGTTTTCTTTCTGTGTATTCAAATGGCTTTTTGTTGTTCAAGACCTTCTAAAGACAATAAAGAAGGATTAACTGAGAAATAACTGTTAATATCAAATAAACGACAGAGAAATTAATAAATAGGTAGAGTATAAACTTCTATTTAACAAAATAAAAATTATGTTCAGCTAACACTTCAATGTGATTCTCATGGTCAATGTAAATTAGTAGGGACTTGGGGATAAATGTAACCCTTGAGAGGAATGGTTAACTAATATTCACAATTTGGGGGTCATTTTTTAATTAGTTAACTTTCTATCCATTTATTCATTTATCTGAAAAATATTTATTGAAGGCGTACTATGTGAAAGGCATTGTTCTCAGTCTATGTTCCACACCCCAATAAAGCTGATACAAGCCACCTTGGAGCCGACCTTCGTCTTTGTCCTTTGTTGGTTACATCTTATCCCTTGTTAGTTGCATATCAAGCCATACCAAACCACTTTAGCCTGCTCACTTGTATCTGAGGTGACAACAGATCCCCAGAGAATTTGTTCTGAGAATGAATGAATCTTGCTATTGCTCAGAGACCATCTAGTAAAGTCCAGTGACTTCATGGCATGCTTTTTTATAGTTTTCCCACCTTTGCAATGAATGCTTCCTTTGTACAAATATATACTATAAAATGTTGCCTCCACTCAAATATGCTGGGAAATATGGAAACGATTCTTTGGATTTGGGTAGGATTAGAATAATTTTCAGACTGGATGCTACTTGGGAGAGCTTCCTACTTTTTACCTCAATTAATTACTTGAAATTCTAATACTCGGTGGCTTCTTCTTACATCATACTGTTTAATGTGGGTCATGGTTCACAACCCAAATGCTTATAGGATTAGATAAATAATAAACATGAATGAAACAACCCATGTGTCCGGCAATAAGGAATGAGGTCACGGTCACCTGGAAAGTGTTAATTAGCTCTGCTAATTTATAAGCAAAAACAGATTCCGGAATGTTACGTAAAATTACCAATAAAGAATATAATAAAAAGTTTAAAAATCACCTAATCAGGGGGAATTTTTCATGTTCCTTAGTTGCCATTTTGTGACCTCTCCTGTATCCTAAAACTCAATAAAATGATTCACGTTCTACCTTACTGGGTTTAGCTATTTTAAGGTGTAATGTCTAGTTATGGTTATATTATACAATGTGAAATATTTTTTCATTTTATAGTTATAGGCAAAACCAACTTTATAATCAAGTCTAAAAATAAAAAGACTGATTATACTTTAGTAATTTCTAGCTATGTCTTACACATGCAAAAGGAAGAACTAATATTATAATGCCATTTTCTTCCCATCAATCATTACACAATTTCTAGGAGAATCACCTTTCAAGATTTTAACAAGTTTACCAGAGTTCTTTAACCAAATTAGGAAATGTTCTTGGTGAAATGTTCCTGAAAACCCCTTTTAAGATAGATAATCAAATCATTAGTAAAGGAACTTAATGCATGAAAAGAGAACTCAAAATGGTTGGATCCAGTTCTCTGTACCAGAAATTACTCAAAACTGCAATTAATCTCTGCTTTCTCTGGTATCTCTTGTCTTTATTTTATTTTTTTATTTTTAAGATATTTTATTTATTTAGAAAAAGAGAGAGAGAAAGCCGGGGGAGGAGCAAAGGCAGAGAGAGACAGAGAATCTCAAGCAAACTCCACAAGGAACATGGAGCTGGGCACGGGGCTCAGTCTCATGACCCTGAGATCATGGTCTGAGCTATAATCAGGAGTCGGGTGCTTAACCAACTGAGCCACCCAGGCGCCTCTGCTATCTCTGGTCCTTAAATTCACTGCTGATTTCTTATGATCTTGAGCAATGCTGACACGTAATAAGGTGCTCTATTATATTTCTTGAATGAATAAATGAATGAAATGAAAAGAGAGGAAATTTAGAATCAGCAAATGGTAAACATCATAAAGTAAACCCTATTGAAGAAGATGGAAAACATGGTCACGGACAGCTGTAGAAAGAGGATTGCTTGTGCTCCTGGGACAAATGTGGAAGGATGGGCTGGCCATAGGCAGGTTCATCCTGGCTAGGAAGCTGTCATACAAGTAAGTTCCAAAGTACATAATTGGAAACAATGGGACAACGTTGAGAAAGAGAATAAATGTTTTTGAAATTTAAGAGAAGGATTGGATTATAATTGTCTTTCATACCGGGACAAAGGTGCCATGATTAGAATTGTGGTGAATAAAAAATTAAGTGATAAGATATCAGGGCTGGGTGTATAACAACTCTTGGACAATAAGTTTATGTTAAGATTTTCCAAGTCATTGCCATTTCCCCCTCAGTGGTTGTACTTACCATTTATAATGATGGTTGGTGTAGATTTCATAGTACAACAGAACTCAGCATTTTAGTTAATTAATCATATACTGGTCGAGTAAAATATCTCTTGGCTAAAAATATTTGCTTTGTGAAAGAGAGGCAATTGAAGACCATTGAATCCAATAATAGTTTCAAATCAATCAACTGAATTACTCCATGACTTGATAGATCAACATGGGGACTTTGTAATGAACTGTGGGGGAGAAACAATTACAGTTGCCAACATATCATCTCAATATCAATGGCGGAATGAAAAATGAACCCTGTGTTCCTAGCTGGTTTCCTTGTGAGCAGAATAACGAGTTAAACATGAGTACGATTCTAAAGCAGGATGAGGGACAGCAATAGGTAAGAGTAAATAAACAGTCCTGCTCTGTTTTACTGATTGTTGGAAATGGTTCATTCCCCGCCATAACTAAGTCATAATCATCCTCTCCCACTCGGGGTCTCTATTTTTATATCCAGATAGCTATCCAAAGCTTAGGGAGTCTTAATACTTTACTATATTATGTATTATATTTAATTCTCATAGCAACCCTGCAAAGCCTACATTTTAATCAATGTTTATGAACTCAATTCTTGAGTAAATAAAATGATTAGTTTGCTTATTTTATTGAATACTAATTCGGTTATTGAAATGGTAGTTATGACATTTCAAGATTGAGAAATATTGATGTTTTGTCAATAAATCATATGTTGAATTTTACCTATTTATGTTAAAAGATATATAAAGTTTCAGTATATGTTAAAAGTACAACATAGCACATGAAATAAAAGTATCATACAATTAAGATATAGTGTATAGATCAAAATAAGCTAGCAATTAATCTCCTAAGAAATTGTCAGGAAGAGTTTTGTAAGTTTAATACCTAAACATAGGGGTTGTTACCCAGTGGTATCTACTTTCGGTAATTTTTCTTTTCAAAGATGAAAAAGAAGAAAATTAAAATATGGACACTTCATTTAGTTTAAATTTGGAGCTTTATATAAAATGCATAAGAGTATTTTCCATTAGAGTATTATGGTTTTAAAAATGTGCACACATGACCTGTTACATGGTCCAATCATGGTAATTAAGTGATTGCATGACCATCACATTTTTTTTCTACATTTTGAGGTAACGAAATGATTAAATGGCACGAAGGAGAATCATTTTGTTTGTGAGAACGCTGCATGTCCGTAAGATATTTTCTTCAAATTTCAAAGCTGAGAAACCTGATCCCTATATCTTTGGTTGTTTTAACCACTTGAAACCTCTTCACCGTGGATTGCTTAAAATACTAAATTATGATAAAGTATGATGATAATTCCCTCCAAGCACCAGTAGTCTTCAGGCTCACCTCAGCAATCATTCAAGACAGAGGAAAGAAGAAAAGTGAGATCTCCAATGCATTCATTGCTTGGCTTTCACAACACATGCCAAAGCTAATTGTGTACTAGTTACCCTATTACAGGACAATGTGAATGGCATGTGTAAAATATGACTACAATTAAATGATTTTCCACAGTCATGTGTGTGCTTTGGTGTCTGTCAATGTATATAATTGAGTTTACACTGAAGTAAAGGGGCTCTGGGTTGCTTTATACAGGTCTTGGAATTATCACAAGAAAAATAATTCCACTATGAAAAGAAACATAGAAGTATCTTAACTTACCTTTTAAAATTGAAAAACCATGCGTTAATTTTTCTTTAATGCCCTCAAATATCAGATTTTGAGTAAACGTTCTGAAAATAGCCATCAATCCCATTTGTATTTAAAAATTAAATAAACAAATTAGTTGAAAAGTACAACACAAAAAATGTTTTAAGCAATTTAAACTCTTGTCTGTGAAGGCAAGCATGAAGTGAACAGCAAAATCTTATTTATAAAAATGTCTTTGACTTTCATTTTTCTGGCATAATAATGTGGTGTTTTGATTGTATAAAGGGTACTTTGAATCTAAAACAGAAATGACTAGCTCTAAAACTAAAATAGCAGGAACAGCGCTTTAATAATTGGGAAAGAGATTAAGAACACCCTTGCAAATTTATCATTAATCGTAAACCGTGTGAAAATTATATAATTTGAAAGTCAATTTATTTTTGGCAGGTTCTTTTTTTATGTGTATGTTGCAGATTAAAAACATCTAATTTGCATATAAAAATCTAGGTAGCATGTCTTGTGGAAATGGAAGTACTTAGAATGCTGAATTAGCCCCTTTGCTATGTATAGAGAAACTGCTATAATAGATTCTGAGTTAAACTATATGTCTAGGCTAAGGTCCTGAATGGGCTAATGTCCATTAACAATCAACAAATTAGTGAATTGCCTTTATTGAAATTTCTTTTCTCAACCTAATGGTTTGTTTAACTGATGGCTGATGTGACCATTAGGAGCTATTAGCATGTTAAGAGGGTATTAAATAAAGCCAACAGTTGGCCTTTGAAACAAAAGGATAAACACAGCACAATTTATTATTTTGCTAGGCTAAGCAAACATGGTTTAGATGCATTACCGCCTTCTAACAATGCCAGTAGTCATCTGTTGAATAAATATTCTATTGGGTGAAGAACAAAAGAATCAGCAAATCTACGATCTACTGAACTTCTAATTGTTGGTACATTTTAGCTGATTTGTGGACTTTAGCTGAGCCATGTATATGGAGACTCATCTAAAATTTCATATGGTATTGGACTTCTTTCTATCGAATATTGTTACTTTGGATAAGGAAAATGCAGATTGTAACCAGATGTGGGTAAATTGTCTTAAACTGAAGCTAGTTTCAAATATATAAAAATTCTAGATAGGTAATAGAAAAATTATTCTTCTGTAATTGACCTTTAAAATCATTTGTGTTTTCTTTACGTGGAAACCAGATGTTTACTTTTGTGACTATGCATTTGCTTTCATATCGGAGACTGATTTAATACTTAGAAGAGCAAAATGTCATAGGCAGATCTTATACAAGAGGCAGTCAATCCCCTGTAGTATTTCTAAAGGTCCTTCTGGGTAATTTTTTTTCCCTTGGATGTTCAGACGCCTATATAGACTTCTCAAAAAAGAAGGCCCACAAAATATTTTTGTAGTAGATACCTATAATTGGAGAATTAGCTTCTATTAAAGTTTAAGTCATGTAGAATTTAATTAGTAGATTTTATTTGAACTGGGGTAAGAATGCAGAATAAACATGAGAGGAATCTTATCCCTAGGATGGCCGTATTTTTTGTGATATGTTTTTTTGGTGTAGCATGTATAAAGTAACAGAGAGATTGGGGAGAAAAGAGACATTCTGAAGTTTAAATATTTCACTATGTTCTATAAATACCTATTAAAATTAGATAACTTAAAAATTAATGAATGGAACATGGTCTCACTAAATATTCCAATAAAAATCCAGGTTGCATTATATGTTACCATTGAAAAAAGTAGTTTTGTGGTAGGTGGTTTCTGAAATAAAGACTTTCAAGCATCTGCAGTCTGTAATTGTCCTTGTAGATCACCACACAGAAGCTGCAAGCCTCATACCGAAGCAAAAGGAAGTTGTAGCTCTGCAATCGAGGGTATTCTGTGGCCGTGGGAGGGATGTTTGGGGAGAAAGATTGGATCTACTGTGAAGGGCCTATGTGCTTGGATAAAAAGTTTAGAAGCGACGAACGGTTTTGAGCAGCAAAGTAGCCGTCAAGTTTATGTTTATGAAACATCTCCGCAACCAAGTCCAGATGAATATAAAAAGCCTGTCTTAGGGATTCGATGCTTTTGCAGTGATTCAAGCAAGAAATAATGAAAGGCCAGACCTTTAAGCAGTAGTGGAGAAGATAGGGAAGGAATAGACTCAACTTTCTGATAATTTTGATAATTAGCTTGGTAATTTCCTTTCCTTTCCTTCCATATCATCAGAGATTTTTCTTTTTCCCTCTTTTTTTCTTTCTTTTTCTTTCTTTTTCTTTTTTTTTTTTTTTTTGCCCCATTTCAATCAAGTTTTGTTAAAATGAAATTCTGACCAGCTATGTGATGTTTGGGGGTGTAAAGTTGTATGAGGAGGGGAGAAGATACGCTTTTCAATGGGAGTGACAGGCTTGATGGGAAAACTCCCCTGTTCATACACAAGGGTCTGACGGTTGACATTTATCTAAGTCATTAATGAAGATACGAAGGAGGAGCAGGCACGACATCCATGAGGAATTCGGTATATCAGTGCCTACCACTCCTTTTCCCTGTAGGACGAGGCGAGCACTGCTCACGAGAAGTCTTGTACACCCTTTCTTCTGCCTTCTCCATTGTGGAGACGTTTGCCTGGCAGCCCCAGACTAGAAATTGAACAAAGATAATATGCTTTGCATCTATCCACACCCAGTCCCCTGACAATCAGGCTAATTATAACTATTGATTCAGCAATTCTATTACTCTGTGAGAGGGAAAAAAATAGATTAGACAGACACTCATTTTTCTGTACTTTTTCTCAATTCCTCGTTTTCTTGTGAGTGCTTATAAATAGATTTTTGCAAGGTGTTTAATACATACTATGCAGAATTATACAGAACTATACATGAAGTTGTTCCTTTCTTTTACTTTGAAACAAGGCATGGTTGCCCAGAGAATATCTTGCTCTAACGTAAGGATAAATGAAATTTCTCATTTTCCCTCTTTGCTTGCTCTCTAGTTCTCCATTCTCCCCACCCTAAATCGTCTGTTTTCCATGCTGGTAGTTTTCTGCCAGGTCTCTCCGGGCTACCCAGGAGACTCCTCAGACCATGTTGCAGTTTCTTTTAAAAAGCCTGTCTCCTCCTTTAGGGGGGAGCCTGGAACAGGGTGTGGTATCAGCTGGATGACAAAGTACGAAGCGAAGCCTTCCAATGCTTTCCTCTGATGACCTAGGTGAGTACCTGCCTACAGAAGCGGTAAATGACTGACACCTCTCCGAATCTAGGTCCTTTCCTTTCTCCATGCTCAAGCCTCTGGGAGTTTATTCCCATGATAGATAAGAAATTCCAGAATGCAAACACAACAAATTATCAGTGAATTGGTTATATATAGAACTGACACTGAATCTGACACTTAAGTATCAACATAGGCAGCTAAAAGACCTCAGGTTAGAACTTTATAGCTTTCTACACATTGCAGGAAATACAAAAATGCAGTACAGTTAATCAAATGAATGTAACAGATCAGTGGGTTTAAACCAGGTCCACATTTATTTGCGATCAAATTATTCTTTCTTTTTTAATCCTTTTTACTGCAGTTTAAACATTCTTAGATACAACGTGATCATATTACAGCAAAGAAATAGGCTTTTATGAGAAAATACCCACAAAAATGGGAAAAATATTTAGAAGCAGTGGATAAAACAATGGATAAAAATCCAAATCCTCAAATGAATAAAAGTGGCAAGCAATCAAATGTACCAGGTAAATTCTAACTGGATCCGAACCACCTTGGCCCAGGGCAAGGGCAGTCTTTGCTCTGGGCCCTGTGTTTCAGAGAGCCCTGTATGCCCCAAACACAGAAATTCATTGAATGTAAAGCACATAGACCCATCTGTCAGTTGGGACCTGGCACTTGTGACCTGTAACCCTAAACATCTGCTCTTGTGACTAATATCATTTAGGTCCCAAGGAAATGGATATTTCTCCTCCATCTCCTGCCCCTTGACTGCATGCCAATGCCATGGAGGTCTGTGGCATGTACAACAGCTGACATCAGATACAAACGATGTCTTGGAATGCACGGAGCATTTGAGGGGACAGATCTCAAGTGTGAGGCCCACTGAGTTTTCGCAGACGGAGCATCCCTGTGTAATCAGCCACTATCGACCACCAGCACTGCCAAGAGGATCTACTGTTCTACCTTCTGCCACTATAGCTGTTGCTGTCTAATATTTTATGTAATGGAATCACATACAGTACTCTTTTGTTCAATATTTTGAAATCCATTTATACTGATGCTGTCAGTTCGCAACCTCAGGGGCTTTCCCTGTGTAATCCGACATTGGCCTCCAGACACCCAGAGAGCAGGGAGACGGAAGAAAGAGGCAGACCGTCCCGGATGGAAAGGTGGCAGTTTATTAAAGCAAGGAACTTACATATGTCTTGGGTGGCTGCAAGACAAGTCGATTCTGCATGCCCCCGGCAAATCTTCAAAGTTGACCTAGTGGTCTTAAGTGAGTTGAGTCGTGTATACCACCCGGATGGTCTCAATGACACATCCCTATTTCAAGGCCATGTCCATGGGGCAGCGTCTGGGAGCAGGCAAGGCAAGTGCACATTCCAAGGACAGGGGAGAGCATGGGGAGCTGCCAGGTGCTGGGGTTTATCTCACTGGTCAATCGGCAATGATCTCCCCCAACAGATGCATTTAGTTAGACTTCATTCACTGCTATACAGTATTTTATTGCATGAAGATACCAAGATATATTTATCCTGTGTATTGTAGATGGACATTTGTGTTGTTTCCAGTTTGGAAACTTTACTGAATAGTGCTGCTATGCACACTCATGTTCATGTCTATTAGCAAATCTGCATGCTCATTTCTTCTGGGTATATACCGAGGAGTGGAATTGCTGCGTGATAAGGTATGCATAGGTTTACTTTCAGTTTTCCACAGTGGTTGTATTAATTTATGACCGCCCCCCACCCCCTGGTCACACACACACACACACACACACACACACACACACACACACACACACTGCGAGCACTGTATAGGAGTTACTGTTATCCTTCCTCCTTGCTAACTCCTACTATTTTCATTTTAATCATTTTTGTACGAATATAGTAGTAGCACATTGTGGTTTTAATTTTATCTTGTGTGCAGAAAAATCCTGAATAATCCACCAATCTGGAAGTTAATCCAAAAAGAAGTTCAAAACTACCGTTTACAATAGCATCAACAAAGACAAAATACTGAGAAATAAACTTGACAAAAGATGTAAAGGACATACATGTTTTAAAATCAACTTCTTAATTTTCACACACACACACACACACACACACACACACACACACACACACCCCTAATAGAATTTAAACCTAGATTGACTTCAGTCTATAGATCAATTTTAGGGGAAATGACATTAGAATATTGACTCTTCTTTCTGTGAAAATGGTATAACTCTTCACCTATTTTAGTATTCCTTAATTTCTCTGTTATATTTTCTCTCTCTCACTGTAGAGTTTCTATAGATATTTAATTAGATTTATTCCTAATTTTTGATTTTTAGAACAGATTTTTTGAGGAATAATTGATATATAATAAACAGCACATATTTAAAGTGAACAATTTAATGATTTGGGCAGTTGTATAAATCCACTCAGCCATCACCGCAATCAAGATAATGAACATATCCATCCGCACTAAAAATTTCCTTGTACCTCTTGACAGCCTTTCATCCTGGTGCTCCCGGCTATTCTCCACCAGTTAATAGCCAACACTGATCTGTTTTCTGTCACAAGAGATTAATTTGTATTTTTTTAGAAATTTACATAAATAAGATCATGCAGATTATATTATTATTGTCTTGCTTCTTTCACTTAGGATAATTATTTTGAGATTCATCCATGTTCATGTATGCACATATCAGTAGTTTATTCCTTTTGATTCCTCAGTAGTGGGTATAGCACAATTTATCCATTCACCTGTTGATGGACATTTGGACTGTTTCCAATGTTTGGCTATCACAAATAAAGTTGGTATGAACATTCATGTACAAGCCTTTGAATGTACAAAGGCTTTCTTTTACCTTGGGGGAATCCTCAGGAGTGGTATGGCTAGATTGTACCATAGGCATGTGTTTAATATTTAAAGAAACTGACAATCTGCTTTCTAAAGTGTTTATTTTTTATATTCTCACCTCCAGAGTATCAGAGTCCCAGTTCCTCTACAGTGTAGTCAACATTTGATATGATCAGTCTTTTTATACATAAATATAATTGGTGTATAAGTATGTCATGAAATCTCATTTTGATTTTGATTTTCATTATTATGACTAATGGTGTTATTGACTTATTTGCCATTAAATATCTCCTTGGAAAATACCCAAATGTTTTGCCCATTTTAAAAATCAGTTTGCTTTTTTATTATTGAGTTTTGAGGGTTCCATATATATTTTGCTATGTTTTTTTATCAGACATTCGATCTGTCTGATTTCTCTCACTCTCTGATTTGTCTTTTCATTCTCTTAACAGTGTCTTCCAAAGAGCAGAAGTTTTTAACTTTGATAAAGTCCACTTTGCCATTTTTTTCTTTTATGGATTATACTTTTAGGGTTATTTCTAACAACACTTTGCCTAACACAAGATAATTTTCTGTTATATTATCCTTTATAAGTTTTATAGTTTCAGGCTTTATATTTAGAACTATGGTCCATCTTGAGTTAATTTCGATATATGATGTGAGATGTGAATAAAAGTTTGCCTTTTTTTTAGAGACGAATATCCAATTATTTCATCATTTCCCAATGAACTAAGTTTGTATCTTTGCCAAAATTAGTTGCCCACATATGAGCAGGTCTGTTTCTGGACACTCTATGGTGTTTTGTAAGTCTATTTCTCTCTCCTGGTGCCAATAATACACTCTTGATTACTATAGTTTTATAATAAGTCTTCAAGTCAGCTAGCATTAGTTTCCCAACTTTGTTCTTTTTCAAAGTTGTTTTGGCTATTTTAGGTCCTTTGCATTTCTGTATACTTTAGAATTAGCATGTCAATTTCTATAAAAGTTGTCTTTTTGGATTTTATCTGGGATACATTTGAATCTCTAGGTCTATTTAAATCTATAGATCAGTTCTTAACTATATTTTTGCAACCCGAGAGGATAGTTTATATTCCTATCTTATTTAATTTCTCTCAACAACGTGTTATTAAAGTCTTCTATATCCTTACTGATTTTCTGTTAGTTTTCTAACAGTTATTGATTAAAGAATATTGAAGTCTCCGGCTATAATTTTGGAATTATCTGATTTTCTGTTAGTTTTCTAACAGTTATTGATTAAAGAATATTGAAGTCTCCGGCTATAATTTTGGAATTATCTATTTTTTCTTACAGTTCTGTCAATTTTTGTTTTATGTATGTTGAACTCTGTTAATAGATATATAAGCATTTAAGAATTGTTATGTAATCCTGCTTAATTTACTCTTTTATCATTATTAAATGACTCTATCCCTGTTGATATTCTTTGCTCTAAAATCTACTTTCTCTGATACTAATACAGCCACTCCAGTTTTCTTTGGATTATTGTTACTAAAATATACCTTGCTTCATCCTTTTACTTTTAACCTATTTGTATTTTAATGTTGAATATGTGTTTCTTTTTGAAAGCATATAATTGCATCTTAGTTTTTTTAAGATCTTACTTCTAACAGTCTGTGACTTGAAAAGAGTGTACCCGAATCATTTACATCTAATGCAATTGTTGAAATGACTAAGTCTAAATTTGTCAGCTTTCTATTTGTTGTGTTGTATCATCTGTTTTTTGTTCCTGCGTTTCCTTCTTTCTTTTAGATTGAGGATTTTTTATAATTCTATTTTATCTCCTTGAATTATTAGCATAACTGTTTCTTTTGCTATTTAGTGGTTGTTTTTGAGTTTATTGTTACATTTCTTCCTTACCATAGCCTACCTTCAAATGATATAACATTTCACATATATTCACATATTTCAATATATTCACATATTGTGATGTTCCAATGAATATTATTCTTGTATTTCTTCCTTCCTTGCTCTTGTGCTATTGCTATATATTTTACTTCTGAACTGTCATGAAACTCACACTAGATTAGTATTATTATTTGGTTACACAATCAATTATATTTTAAAGGTATTTAAATGATAAGAAAAGATTTGTGTATTTACTCACGTAATTACCATTTCTGCTCTTCTTCATTTTTCATATTTTCCTTTGGTATCATTTTTCTCTTTCTAGAAAGACTCCTTTACTATTTCCTATGGTATGGGTCTACAAATGATGAATTCTTTCATCTTTATATGTCTGAAAAAACTTCATTTTTGCTTTTACTTTTGAAAGCAATTTTCAATAGGCATAGGATTTAGGCCATTTCCTCTCTTCTAGTTATTCAAAAATGTTGCTTTGGTGTCTTCAAACAGATACTTTTTCCAATAAGAAATCTGCTGCCATTCTTATTTTTATTCTTCTCTATGTAATACGTCTTTTTCTCTGGCTCTTTTTAAGATTTTATCACTACATTGTAGCAATTTGATTGTAACATGACTTCCTGTAGTTTTCTTTATATTTTGTGTGCTTGTGGTTTGTTCTTTTTTTTTTTCCCTAGATGTATAGGTTTATTGCTTTCATCAGATTGGAAAATATTTCAATCATTTTTTGTTCAAATATTTTTCTGCCCTTTCTCTAAAACATCTCTCTCATTTATTTTGGAAATTCTAACTTTATGTATATTTCACACCTTGAAGTTGTCAGCTTTGCTTGCATCAAACCAGCAAGGGCTCAGGAGAAAAATGGCTGCAGATCTGTCAGCTACCACTCCAGGATTCCTACTTTCCCAGAATTTTAGCGTCTCTAGTCTTTTTTGCTCCTATGGCTCTCTGATAACTTTAACAGAAGTTCTTTTTATTTTATCTGACTTTTTTTCTATTTTCTTTACTGAATTTGGTCAGACATAAACTATACCATCTATATTATCAATGTTCTCCAGAGAAACAGAACTTATTTTATATGTATACACACACACACACACACACACACACACGTTTAATATATATTTGTGTGTGTGTGTGTGTGTGTGTGTAGAGAGAGATTTGTTATGAAGAATTGGCTCATGTGATTATGGAGGCTGAGAAATCCCACAGTCTGCCATTTGCAAGCTAGAGACCCAGGAAAGCTAGTGGTATAATCTAGTCTAAATCCAAAAGCAGAGAAGCCAATGATGTAAATGTCTTAGTCCAAGGACAGGAGAATAACTATATCCCAGTTCAAACAGGGAGGCAGAAGAGAACAAATCCTCCCTTCCTTTGATATTTCTTCTATTTAGACCTCAGTGAATTGGATGATGTCCACTCCACTGGGGAGGTCAATATAGTTTACTGAGTCTACCAATTCAAACGCTAATCTCATCTGAAAACACTCTCACAGGCATCCTTAGAAACAATGTTTAATCTAGGCACCCATGGCTTGGGCAAGTCGACACATAAAATTAACCATTACAGCATCCTACTTCAAAATGTAAATGAATGAGCCTGATGTTTGTAATAGTTAAATTTGGAAGCTAAAGAACATTTGTTATTATTAAAATTCATATTGAATTTATATTTGTAGATATACAGTTCTCTTAAAGCATTAACTAGATCTATACAATTTATGTTAGTGTTTACATTAGGGTAGAAATCTAGTTAATACTTTTAAAGACAACAAAAATCATGATCTTAGTAATAACGACTTTTGTGAAAAAGTTGAAACATTTTGTAATGTTTTATGCATAAGGACCATTTGTGTGTCTTCATTATGTCTGAAGGTAAAATTCATTCTTTCTTTTTTTTTTTTTTTTAAAGATTTTTATTTATTTATTTGACAGAGAGAGAGACAGCCAGCGAGAGAGGGAACACAAGCAGGGGGAGTGGGAGAGGAAGAAGCAGGCTCATAGCGGAGGAGCCTGATGTGGGACTCGATCCCGGAACGCCAGGATCACGCCCTGAGCCGAAGGCAGGCGCTTAACCGCTGTGCCACCCAGGCGCCCCAGAATTCATTATTTCTGAATACAACTCTTGCTTTAAGAATTTTGACAATTTCAGTTGTTACTGTTTTAGCATAGTTTCTTCAAGTTGAAATTAACAAAAACTTGTCTAATAATTAAAATGGCTAAAATTGTTTAATTTGGCAGTTAAGGCACATAAAATCATAACATCATGTATATTTTTGAATTTTTAATATTGAAGATATAATATTTCAAGGTAGGAAAATAAAATATGTTTTACTTGGAAGTTTTAGTTCAAGTTATAATTTATGTATATTTAGTAACATGGTATGTGAACATTCGTTTGTATTCTTGCTCCACGTCATGCAAATAAAGTCAGGTCCACCTATTATGTTTGTATTAAAGACATTTTGAAATTTCTTTCTTTCTTTCTTTCTTTCTTTCTTTCTTTCTTTCTTTCTTTCTTTCTTTCTTTCTTTCTTTCTTTCTTTTTGTCTGCACAGACTTGCAGGATTATTTTTTTACAATTAAAACAAAACAAAATAAAATAAAGCCCTTTTTGCTTTTACCAATTGTTATTTTATTTTATCCTCTTATATCAGTTGGGGTTCAATCCTAGAAGTAAAATCACTATGAATATTATGAATAAGAAATTTATTGTATAAAATAAGGTTCATACCATTTTCAGAGAAGCTGGGAAGTAAAAGTTTGAAAAAATGAGAGAAAAGTCCCTAACTAATATGTTGTTGATGAGTGATCGAGAACTTGAAGTAAGGGAGTCACTTTCGGTGTTGGAGTAGAATTAGTATAGGAGTCCCTGTAGGTTGTTGGCTCTTTACGGCTAAATTCACAATGAAGAAACTCTTGTTGGCCTGGGTTGCTGATATCCAGTAGGGTCAGTTGTCAGGAAGGAGAGATGTACATGAAGCATTAAGTAAGACAAATTGAAATCTGCCAAGCAAATTTAACCAATGTCATCCCTTAGAGCACAATGTCTGCTTCACTTCTGCCTCCTGCATCACACACAGATTTTCCTTGTGGCCAACATTAACCCAAATTATTTAAGCAAGGAAATTCTGGGCTATTTAGTTTCAAGTTAACTAAGATGCTACAGTAAAAGTCTACCATATTGTTTGTGACCTTATGGGGTAGGTTCAAAAATTAGAGAGGGGAATATTGAGGTGAAGGTAGAATATGATTTTCCTAAGAATACTGTGCAAAAGGTATTTTTTAGGACTTTTGCCTTCCGACTCTTAGAGAAGTATGCTCAGCATCCAGTCTGCTGATGGGCTTACTGCTTACTGTACTGTGTTTTCCCCTTGCATTGAGCCCCACATTTGGATAAAGAAGGATGCTTGTCCTGCAGAAATGTTTGAGCACTCCTAGAAATTACACAACAAGGGATGCTGAGGAATTGGAGCAGCCAACTTACATTAAAGATCACCATTCCCCAAGGAAGTGATGGTGGCCGCCGCTGGCATCGTTAACCACATCAAGATTTTCCTGAGCTTGGTAAGACAAGAACAAGAGGAGAAATGACTTCCCCATCAGGGAGAATTGTTCCTTGTTTTTTAATTTATAGGTTAATGCTGTGGTCTGTTCTTAAGTGTCTTTGAATTTGCTGAAAATGTTAGGAAGATGCCATGTAGGGTTTAACATTTTATGTAGTAGAAATGTTAGTTTTTTATGCCTTGGGTTCTGTATCTGCCTAGGAACTTCCCTACTGCAGTGCTTGCTTGGCTCCTGTCATCTGCCGAAGTATAGTTGGGATGTTTCCTGTTAGGTTCTGTGACAAGGCAATACTAAGTAGAAATCTATTTTTATAAGCAGTTTTGCTCAATTATCTTCCTGCATAAGCACAAAAACTCTCTTATCAGAACTCACGGGGTTTCCAGGGCAGAGTGGTTCCAATTGGCAAAGAAATCACAATGATGGGAGATACATATGCGTGGTGAAGCACTCTCGGGTCCTGGGCACTCCAAAGAATGAAAATGGTGGGCATTCTGGATTCTTGGAAATACTTCAGCACAGAATAGTATTTCTATTTTATAGACAAAGCACCATACAGCAAGAAAATATAGACATTGTCCCAAGTATGTGTGCAACACTTAGTTTTCTTAAATTCTAATGGGACTAGAACTTCTAATACTTTTATCAATGTGCTTTACCATATCTCCTAGTTTTGGAAGCTGCATTTATCTTGTAATGTATTATGTTTATAACATGCTTCCTTTACAAAGTGCTTTCTTTTAAAAAGTATATTTACTTCTCATAATAACTCTATAAGGTCAGTATTAAAATTCTCATTTTACAAAAGGAGAAATAGAGACACGCAGGATGACTCGGTTGTCCAAGGTCAGAGTGTGAATGGAAAAAGGCAGACCTGCCATTGGTGCTCTGCTATGACACAAACCTCCTTTTACGCTCAGTGTAGCACAGACGAGCAATGTGATGTATTGTAGCAGTATTTTTTCCAAAATGTCTCAAAGCCTTTCATGTTGTAAGTTCAACTTACACCTAGGTCTCTCTTATCTGATCAGACCTTCACTTTTTGGTAGATTGTGACTTACCTCTTTCTTTTCCTTCACATCGAAGCGCTGAAAGTGTAGCTTATATTCCCGATCCCTATTCGTTTTCACTCGTCTCTAAATTCTCAGCAACCCGATTTCTGCAGCTACCACATCTCATAAGAACAACGAGTACCTCCGAATTATCAAGTGAAATGAAATGTAATTTGGGGGGTTGTTGTATTTTTATTGAATTGACCGTTTTATTATAAAATTCCACTCTATCTTTAGTGATACCTCTTGCTTTGCCTTTAAAATCTAATGTGTCATGTATTCATAAAATACCTTTCTTTTTCCAAACTTTTACTCTCAAACTTCTGTGTTCCTAATATTTAGATGTCATCTCTTGTATACAACATATATCTGGGATTTGAAAAAAATCCATTGAATTTTTTGTTTTTAATTGGAGTCTTTAGTCCACTTGTATTTAATGTACTTTGGCTTATTTCTACCATTTTGTTGCTTGGTTTCTGTTTTTTTTTTAAATTTTATTTATTTGTCCTTTTATTCTTCTGTGATTTTTTCTTTTTAATAAATTAATCACAATATTTAATACATTATTTTTCTCTAGTAATTTTAAAATTCATTTTAAGCACATTTATTTATACATTTTGATTTAAAAACTATTTCCCTAGTTATTTACTCTTTTCATTGCTTTTTATTTTTTTCTGAAATTCTGTGCTACCATCTAGGACAATTTCCTCTGCCTAAAATATCCCCTTAATATTAACTGGAAGGAAGCTTTTGTTTGTCTGAAAATCTCTTATTTTGTCTTTATTTTTAAAAGATATTTCCTATGGGCATAGAATTCTGTTAGCAGGTCCTTACCCCACCCCATACATTAAAGATGTCATTTCGCTGTCTTCTGGTTTGACCAATTCTGTTGAGAAGTCAGTTATATTTTTGTACTCTTACCCCTTTAAAAGTAATGTGTCTTGTTTTCCCACTGCCATTAAAAGTTTTTTTTTGTCTTTATTCCAGCATTTTAATTATGCTCTACTGATGTGTATTCCCTCCACATGTTTCTTTCTTGGGTTTGTGGAGCTTTTTGAAACTGTGGATTGAAGTTTTTTCCAGTTTTGGAAAAATCTCACCAATTATCTCTTAAATATTCCTTCTGCCCTATTCTCTTTCCTCTACTTGTTGAACTTTAATAATATGTGTATTTGCTCTTTTAACTATGTCACGCTTGTGTCATTTATTCTGTTTTATTTTATTTTATTTTATTTTATTTTTCTCTTTGCTTCGGTTTATATTTTTTCTGTTGTTGTTCTTTCTCTGAGTTCACTGATCCTGTCTTCAGTTATGTCCAAACTGCTCTCAGTTTCTAATAATGAGTTCTGATTTCAGACTTTTTGTTTTTTTAGTTCTAGAATATACATTTGATTTATTATATAGACTCTAATTCTTTACTGAAATTTTTATCTCTATTTAATTTGTTCAGCTTTTGATTTTTTTACATATATAAGGTATTGCCATTTTTAAATCATTTGCAGATCTGCTTCTACTGTACAATTTCTTACTTTTTCAGTTATATTTTTCACTGTTTCATGTTTCTATTACTTTTTATTATATTCCAGCATAGTTTAAAAGATGATATAGTCCAGCAGTAAAAGCAGTAAAGTGCTTTCCCCTCCTCCCCATTTTTTCAGGCAGATAGAGAGAGGGGGTGATAACTTCAATCATATCGGGCATTGAGTGAAGTCAGAGCTAGGTGGCAGTTTGAGACAGACTCAGTCTATCTCTTGGTTTGACCTTTTTCATGACGCATGGTCTTCCTAAGGCTACTGAGGATATCTCAGATCTCAGTTTCCCCTACTCTGATAGACAGCAGAAGATTCGATTCTGCCCTTCAAAGGCCAGATCATTGGTTCCATGACCTAATAATCTTATCCAGAAGAAGAAACACTTCTCTTCCCTTGCCATTTCAGATTAGCATCAAATCACCCACTATAGCCTCTGATTGTTTTGCATGGAGTGAGGTTATCACCTTTTTGTTTTGTTTTGTTTTCTTTACTATTTCTTGTGCATCAAAAATTTTTTTTGCACTCATCATAGTAAATCATAATTTTAATTATTTATGTTTCTGTTCCTCCAAAACACTCTCAGGGGTCAGGACCTTCTTGTAGTTAACACATTCTTAAGTGGCTTAGCATTTATATCTAGCATAAGGGAGATAAATACCTCTCATACACCCAATCTGAAAATAATATGCTAATCACTGTTAGGTGTAACTTTGGTTATCTTTCTTCTTATTTTTAAAAATGTTCTCCCTGTTCGAGAGGTTTGGTACCCATTGTACTTATTCATTCAATCATTACTTCAGTAATATTGAGGATCTTCCATAAGGCAGACACAGGGTTAACAGTGGGCAAATTAATTGGCCAGTTTCCTCTGCTGTGTGAAACTGAGTACCAGGCATGTAGCGTATTGAGTCTGATGTAAAGTTGTACTGAATTTACAGCATTATGAATAGTGGAGGCGGTGGCTTTGGAGGTGCAAGTATTTAATCAAGTCTGAGTAGAAACTGCTGAGAGAACTCAGTGATTCCAGGAATCCAAACCACACCTACCCTGCAGAGCTAAATTTGATACGGACAGTTGGAAATTCTCTGAAGCCTGGCAAAAGATTTATAAATTCACTTGACTAGCTGCTAAGTTAGGGAATACAAAGGTGACTACCAAGGGCAAGACCATTTGAAGGGGGCAGGGATTCCACATCCCGGATGACTATGGCCTCAATAAGGCCAGATAGACAAGAGAAGGTTAAATTCACACGTGCA
This sequence comes from Ursus arctos, assembly GCF_023065955.2. Taxonomy (NCBI): domain Eukaryota; kingdom Metazoa; phylum Chordata; class Mammalia; order Carnivora; family Ursidae; genus Ursus; species Ursus arctos. Next base: position 45,557,444 of record NW_026622797.1, on the reverse strand, counting down.
TGTACACACACGTGGCTTTCTCTAGGGGTGACACTTTCATGTTATTATTTTCCTTTATTACCCCTCCTTCCTTCCCTTAGACATCTTGTTTCATTTACACAATTCTATTGCTTTCCAGATAATAAAATTCTGGTTCCGCATTAACTTACTTTGTCACACCACTGCAAATTCTTTGCTCAAGGGCAGAAACCCTACAACAGTTACCCCTTTTCTCTAAGTAGAAAGGTTTTTACCTATGGGACATAATTTGAGAAGCACCCCAGAATCCTATAGCCTGGAGAATAGTTCCTCTTCCTCCTCTCTAGATGGACCCATTCCTTCTGGTTAAGTCATGATCTTTAGGAGGACCAGGATAAGATAAAGGCGCGAGTTCAGATTTCCCCAGGGTTTCCTGTGTTGCCAGGCCCTGTACTAAGTGTTCTCTGCAGATGTTAACTCATTAAATCCTTTGAACAATGCTGAGAGGTAGATCCTATTATTACTTACGGTATATATATATATATAAACATAATATATATTTTTTATATTAATATATAAAATATATAACAATAAATACATATAAACAATAAATATATATAAACATAATATATATAAATATAAACAAATATATATATAAAAACAAGTGTGTGTGTGTATATATATATATATATATAAAGAAATACAAAGAGATAATAAAATTCGTCCAAAGCCACACAGGTAGTCGGGGGCAGGCAGGATTTTGAACTACCAGGAAGTCTGTTGCTACAGGATTAACTCTTACCCATCTCTTCATGCCAACTTTTGAGTAGATTGAAGTCACTTGCCACGGCAAAGAGAAGCCAAACTAGCCAGCGTTTACCCTTGAAGTGTGGCCTCAAGTAGAAGGCAAATCATAGGTAAGACACGGAGTGGTGGAGTGGTTCTGTTCAGAAAGACCAGAACATTGACGATCACCTCAGGGTGAGTCTGGGGTGCAACGGAGGGTAGAGATAGAAAACCGGTCTTGCCAGCTATTCCCTGGTAGCCCCGAGAAAGAGAATGTAATCCGAACCTCAGGCTGGATGAAGTGGTGGTGAAGTTTCCCGTGCATTGCATTCACCCGCGCTGCGTGCTAGAATGCTGGTTCCTAGGCGGCATGCCCAGACGTTCTGTTTCATCCTGAGCACCTGGAGGAGGCCCAGACAGTTGTTACTAAGCACAGCAGAAGACGCAGTTAGCTTTCTGACCACTCTTCAGGGCGAATGCCCTATTAGTGTGCGATAATCACGAATTTTTATATTTTCCAAGTTTTTGTAACTTGAAACTGTTACCCACTTTTAAATGGTAAGTAGGAAATCTACCCGCGTAGATTTGTATCTCTAAAGAATCAGTTTTTCTGCCTTGGTTACATGCATCCTAAAGCCCACTCTTTAAAGAATAGTGAAAAACACTTGCCTCGCCTAATTAGACACATATCCCAAATATTTTTTTCTGCACGTTTATGTCAAGGCAGTAATACAGAACAGCAACAACAGAAAACATAACCTTTGATATGAATGAGTTTCAAAGTATACTTTCATATATGTATTGTTTAAAGTTTCTCTTTCCTTGAAAAATAATATATGTAGTGTTTAGCATAAAAGAGTCGGGCCTTCCTGAGGCCCTCTCAGACTTGTTCTGTGTAATGTTCATGGGCGTGCATTCAGGATTGTGAATCAAGGACGTCTAGAGATGGGGAGGAAATGAGGTCTATCTTTGTTTGCAGGCATGCATTCCTGTTTGGGCGGAAGTGTGTCTTTGGCAGGGTGATCAGAAATGTTCATGTGTGCTTTGCCACCGGCAGATAAAATTAAATGGTAACTGGCAGAGAACGGAGACCCCAGTCAGAGAAGATGGAAAGGATGCGGCCACTCTCAGCAGGTGTTTGTAGCAGGAAAGCCCAACCTGAGCGTACAGAGGCCTCATTTGAAGAAAAAGCAACCCGATTGAGCTTGGACACCTGAAAAGAAAATGCACTCATAAAGATTAAAAATTTAAAACGTACCTTGAATAGTCATTTTGGGGCTAATCTTTGGGAAAGCATCAATGGCAGAAGATAATACCTTTCTGCCCTGTGAACTGAATGAATAACGGTTAGAGAAAGGGAATGAGGATGCTTTCTCTAAAAATAAATGAAACTCACTTTCTCATTAGATCTTATAAGTTACATATTTTTATAGATATTTTTCCATATGCATAAGGTGAAATATAATAAAAATTAAAACTAGGGGCGCCTGGGTGGCAGAGCGGTTAAGCGTCTGCCTTCGGCTCAGGGCGTGATCCCGGCGTTATGGGATCGAGCCCCACATCAGGCTCCTCTGCTATGAGCCTGCTTCTTCCTCTCCCACTCCCCCTGCTTGTGTTGCCTCTCTCGCTGGCTGTCTCTATTTCCATCAAATAAATAAATAAAATCTTTAAAAAAAATAAATAAAAAATAAAAATTAAAACTAATTAGCACCAAAGTTCCACTATAATCTGATAATTTTTTTTTTCTAACCAGTTTTGGAGGCTAACCTACTCCTTTGTTATGATAAATCACAAGGGATGAACATTTTTATTGAATAAAGGTTGGCTTTTCTTTTTTCTTTTTTTCTCTTTCTTTCTTTCTTTCTTTCTTTCTTTCTTTCTTTCTTTCTTTCTTCTTTCTTTCTTTTAAAGATTTTTATTTATTTATTTGACAGAGAGAGGCAGTGAGAGAGGGAACACAAGCAGGGGGACTGGGAGAGGGAGAAGCAGGTGTCCCACCAAGCAGGGAGCCCGATGCGGGGCTCAATCCCAGCACCCTGGGATCATGACCTGAGCCGAAGGCAGACACTGAGCCACCCAGGCTCCCCTAGGCTTGGCTCTTCAAGCTGAAAGCAAGCTCTTGGCAACTTAGGAGGATTTGCCTTTAAAGAAGTTATATTGCTGGCATCCGAGAACCCCACACTCCAGGATGGTGAATATAGGGCTGAATCCTAAGACTAGAGATTGGAGGCAGAACGTGGAGTGAAGGGATGGGGACACTGAGACAGGTGTGGAACCCTGATGGTCTGCTCGCATTCAGGTGATAGCCCTGGCAGGGGGCCGGTCCCTGGCTCATGCATGCGATGTGTCCCACCACCTTTCTTGGGGAGTCGGTTGCCTGACAGAACACATTTTCTCATAGAAATAATGCTGCAAGTAGAGGGGAGTATCCTGGACAAAATGTAGAAGCAAGCTACTTAACCAAGGTGTGACCAAACGAGGCCAACATTGCAAATGGCTGGTTTCTTTATATTTTTGAGGGGTGGGGATCCTGTGGAAAGAGGTGGCATGCTTCTCAATGCAGCTCTGTCACTTCTTGGCTGTGTGAACTTGGAAAAGTAACTTAAGTCTCCTAGGCAAAATGGAGAATAATAATAATAATACCTCATTAGGTTCTTGTGAAGAGTGAATAAAATACTAACTACATATAAATGAGGTTAGCCAGTGATGAAAAATATAAAAAGCTCAATAATGATATTTATTATTATTATCATTGGATAGCATTCCTGTTGATTTGTGAGTGACTTATGGCTCCTTACCCTTCCTGGTGGTATCAGGGTTTAGAATAGAGACACTTATTTACTTTAATTTCTTCTGAGGAATTTTCTGGTACTAAAACCTCGTTAGAATATATGAAAGTTCAGCCATTTTTTGTGAAAATGGTTTGAGCACAGAATCACTGTGGAAAATAACCAGCAATGCTGCAGAGTCAACAGATGAAAGCTGTGTCTTCTTTTCTATTTTATACAACGAAGTCTCTTGCTAGCTGGTTTCTGATTCTGTTATATCAACTAAGCGAAGGCTATGAGATCAACATGGCAAGCTTATCTTTTATTATATCTGCTACCTGAGAATCTAAATGTGACCTCCTATGAGTGAATAATTTATTTTAAATTCCCTTTACCTGGTGAATTTATAAATTGCTGTGGCTTTCCTCATATCAATAATATGGGAACATGTATCTAATAACAGAATAAAGGCTCTTAAGCCTTTTAAATTTGTGAGTTCTTCACAGGACATGTTAATTCCGTAACATTTTCAGTTACAAGCGATTAGTTATTTCATTTTTGCATCCAACATGTCTGAGAGGTAAATTTAGTGTTCTGGAGAAAGATAAGTTATATTTGTTCCAAAACTAATGTTCATTCATTCATTCATTCATTCATATATGTGCTTAGTACCTATTGTGACAAACATGTACTGGGGATACAAATCTAAGTAACACCTATTGTTTACCCACAGGATTGGCAGTTTGGGACATGTAGAAGATGCTGTCAGTGTTCTGCCATATTGTCCACTTGCTGAAGGCCAAGTAGATAGAGAATGGCCAATTCAAATAAGTGACTATGGATTTTAGCTTTTAGCTTTTTAAAAAAATTATCTATTTAAAAAATTCCAATGTAATTAATGTACAGTGTTATATCAGTTTCCAGTGTACCATATAGTGATTCAATAATACTAAACATTACTCATCACAGTAAGTGTAATCTTAATCCCCTCCACCTATTTCACCCACCCCCCCACTTACCTCCCCTTTGGTAACCACCAATTTGTTCTCTATATTTAAGAGTCTGATTTTTTGTATGTCTTTTCTTTTTCATGGCTGAGTAATATTCCATTGTATGTATATACCACATCTTATTTATCCACTCATCGATCGATGGATACTTGGGCAGCTTCCGTAGTTTGGCTATTGTGAATAATGCTGCAGTAAACTTAGAGGTGCATATATCTTTTCAACTTAGTGTTTTCATATTCTTTGGGTAAAACCCAATGGTAGAATTACTGGATCATATGGTAATTCTATTTTTAATTTTTTGAGGAACGTCCATACTGTTTTCCACAGCGGCTGTACCAGTTTGCATTCCCACTGACAGTGCACCATGGTTCCTTTTTCTCCACACCCTCACCAACACTTGTTGTCTCATGTTTTTTATTTTAGCTATTCTGATGGATGTGAGATGATATCTCATTGTGGTTTTGATTTGCATTCCTCTGATGATGAGTGATGTTGAACATCTTTTCATGTGTCTGTTGCCCACCTGTCTTCTCTGGAGAAATGTTTGTTCATGTCTTCTGTGTATTTTTAAATTAGATTATTTGCTTTTTTTGGTGTTTAGCTTTTAATGCCTCTGATACTCTGACTGGGAGCAGGTATAGCTCCTTCCACTCCCAGGCTGTAGGAACCCAGCCATCAGCCAGTAATAGATGGGATTTAGTGGGTAAACCTTCTCATTTTCCTTATCCATTGGCTGGGACAATTTTAAGGAGCACCCATTAGTTCTGAGCAGCAGGACCTCCAGTGCTAGCAGATCTGATAGCACATTTTACTGACGTTATTCCCTTACTTTTCTCACTTCTGCACTTAGCTACAAGTGTTTCATGGGACCACTTCCCAAACAAAGTGTTTAAATTCTTAAACTCTTCCTGGAGGAACTCAAACTAAGGCAGGATGTATCATACATAATGCTAGTAACTCAATATTATTTTATTTAATCGTTGAAACAGCACAATGAAATGAATATTTCTTCATTTTGAAGATTAAAAAAAACCAACAAGAAACTAAATCTCAGAGTTGTCAAGAAGATAACTCAAGGACAATCCAATAGATTATGACAGATCTGGGGTTTTATTCTAGGTGTATTTGGCCCTAGAGCTTACTATGTTCTTGGTATCATTATAAACATGATAAGTAGCAGTGATAACAATAGAAAATCTAGAGAATAACAACTATAAGTTAAAAATCCATGGCCATTAATTTGAATTGGCCATTTTCCATCTGCTTTCAAAGATAATTTGTCTTGCCTATGTTTTTTATCTTAAAGAAATTCTCTTAATTGACACTAATTCAAAGTTTAATTGGGTTTCCTTCCCAACTCACTTGTTTGTAAGGATCTACCCTCCCATAAACAGGCAGACAGTCACACTCTTGGCATTATAGGACTTTTCTAATAAAAATGGCCACATTTTGTCCTCTCATGGTCCTTGAACTTTTTTGTATACACTAACATAATCTTTTATACTATTTTATATATCATCAAAAAACTTTTTAAGAGGTTTTCTGGGCCTGGTTGCTTTTTAATTGAATTAAATCTAGCATATAGAGTGTATCTCCTTGCCAAGGTGAAACTTTTTGCTTCTTCTTTTATTTTTTCCCCATTGTCTACTGCAGTGATTCTCAAACTCTGTTCCATGGAGAAAAAAAGAAATTTATGATGGCAAGACTTTTTCTTTAATAACCTATTTTGAATTACATATGTAAACAGCTTTAAAAAGTTACTTCTAAATGATATGCACAGCAATGAATTCCAGAAAGTCACAAATGTGATCACATTACATATTGCCATTAATAAATAGGCATTATTTATCAACTTTCCTTTAAGTTGTACAATGTCTACTGGATTAAACTGGCATAAATTATTTACGCATTATATGTTATCCCATAAATTCACCATGTATTTGTGACATTGTTTTGGTTTTTGTTGATAATTTCTTACTGCAATTAATCTCTGATGAGGATTTTTTGTTCTTATGTCATGAATCATTATTGATGTTTATCAACACTTAAAAAAATCTCTCAATCAAATAAATATGGGAAATATGAATCTATAGGACCAATGTCCAAGTTCTGAGCATAGCTTCTAGGCATTTCCCATGCTCCACTTATCTCTCAGCCCCATCACCCTTCTGATAGGACTTTCTTGAATATACTGCTTCCTTAATAGGTTCTCTGTGCACTTGCTGATGCTATCTCCTCTGTCTAGAATGTTTCCCCTCCTTTCTCCACTTAATGAAATCCTTTACAATACAATCCATATATTAATCACTTCTGAAAGCCTCCTTCCCTGCACAGGGGTTACTGTTCTCTCTTTATTCTTTTTATATGTTTATATACCTCTATCATAGACCCACCACATTCTTAATGTATTCTTCATTAAAATATCCATCTCTTCTACTAGGCTAGGTATACCTAAGTTCAGGCCATTTTTATACCCATGCTAGTGGTTAGCATAAGATCTGGAAACTGAAGACATCCAATTATTATTTAGGGAATGACTAACTCTGAATATGACTTTCATTTTTCCTCCCTCCTTCTTTTCTTTCTTCCTTCTATCACTATGAGCCTCATCCATATATTTTTATATATCATTTGTTTACTGACTAATTACTCTATGTAAGCCGCTGTGTAACTGCTATAGAGATATAAAAGTGAAGAAGAGAGACATGATTTTTGAGCTCAGTGAATGTGTAGCCTAGCATTAACTATTCCTGGCCACTGTAGCTTGGGTCTTGGCCAGAATATGTATTATATAATACATAATATTATCTATCTATCTATCTATCTATCTATCTATCTATCTATCATCTATCTATCATCTATCTATCATTTATTTATCTATACCAAAAGATTCAGTTGTCTTCTTAACTATGGCCTAGTTACATTGATTTATAAGAGGTTGTATCACATAATTGCTTTAGGTTATTGTAATTATGAGTAGTAATTAGATATGACAGCATTGTGAATATTTTTTATTTGACCAAGAATATGGAGACATGGATTGATTATTATGAAAAATCTTAAGTAGCAATATTTGTATTTGATCAATCTTAGACATTTCAAGAATTTTATTTTATTTTTTAAAGGATTTTATTTATTTGAGAGAGAGAATGTGTGAGGGAGAGAGAACAGGAGCAGGGGTTAGGGGCAGTGGGTCAGGGGGAAACAGACTCCCTGCTGAACAGGGAGCCCAATGTGGGGCTTGATCCCAGGACCCTGAGATCATGACCTGAGCTGAAGGTAGACACTTAACCGACTGAGCCACCCATGTTCCCTCAAGTCTTTTATTTTTAAAAGTTATTTGTATAAAAGTTAAATCTTGACAACTTGTTTATTGAAATATCTTGAAAATTTAGATTTGGGGACTTTTCAGCCTGGATTATTGTATTTTTCTCAGCAATAATATGTCTCCAAAATGAGTTTGCTCTAAGGCCTTGAATGTGTTCTTTAAATAAAAAGTGGGGGCACCTTCATCAAATGGTTTAGACATGGTACGTATGCTCCAACACACCTCCCCTTCCAAATGTGTGTGCATATTAACATATTAAAGAGCTCTGAGATACTCATCAATAAAGAAACTTAAGTTTATTTCACTCATTTTTCCAATAATTCTTATGTCTTTTAAAACTTTGTCTATGTAGGGGTGCTTAGGTGGCTCAGTGGACTGAGTATCTGCCTCTTGGTTTCAGCTCAGGTTGTGATCCCAGGGTCATGGGATCGAGCCACTGGTTGGGCTCATGCTCAGTATGGAGTCTGCTTGAGATTCTTTCCTTCTCCCTCTGACCCTCCCCCTGCTCATGTGCTCTCTCTCTTTCTCAAATAAATAAAATCTTTAAACTTTGTCTATGTAATATCTAAAAACAATGTAATTAATATTTTGAAGTGCATAGTGAGATTGACCAGTGCACTGGTTAACATTGGTTGATACCTTTGGGTAAAATGGGATGGAATAGTCCATTCCATTAACCATTGTAAATACTCTGACAGGTGGAGAAAGCAGGAAGAGACAGTGTCTGTTTCAGGCTGAACACCTTTGACCTGGTCAAAAGGACCAAGGCAGAAGGACAGAAAGGAACACTGTTTCTTCAATATAGATTCAATATAGGGTCAACTGGAATCAGAAAACATGTAGAACAGGGCTCACCACATAGAATTAGTGACCATGAATCAGAGCTGAGAGGAAATAGAAAACATCATTAAACAAGATTCAGAGAAAAAGTCTTCTTTTCCAGATGATGGGCCCTGCTTCCAAGGACAGAGCCAGCCTGAGCTGGGGCCGTAAACATCTGCAGCAGAAATTAGAACCAAAGGGGCATCTGCTTTACTCTCCAGACAATGAGGTCAAGGGTATTCTAAACTTGAAACTACTCTTGTTTTTTCTCAAATAATGGGGTTCTTTCTCTCCTCTCTCTTGATAATTTCGGCTCCTTCTCCCCCTCCCTAGTTATTTGAAATGTCAGAGAGAATCAGGCTATAGACAATGTTTCAACAATATTGATGCCATCTAATTTATGATAGACTCCAGGTGTTCATGTGGAAATTTTTTGAATTCAAATTTTTCATTTTTATAAAGATAATGAACAGATTATAGTTTAATAGCATCAATATTCTTTAAAATGTTTTCTCTTTCAATTGTATACAATTATAAACAATTGGCCATGGAAAAGTAATTGTGCCTCTTCCTTCAATTAAAACTGTATTTTTTGTATCTCCGTGATTGCACATACGAAGTGCTTCTAAAATAGTTTTTTGGATTGAAGTACATAACTTATGTAATGTAAGAGGGATCATGTCCATAAGCAATATAAATGAAGAATATTAATTTATCTGTAGTATTCTGATAGAGTCAATTAAATGTTCTCTGTTTTGATTTTATTTGATTTAAAAATGATTTATTTATACATCTATTTGTTTCCCTTTGGCGTGTGTGTATGAAGCTGGAGAGAGAGCCAAGGTAAAGATACTATTTACCACCCACCTTGTAGATGATGTAAGCATTTATTAAGTAATGGTGACTCTTCTGTGGTTCCCTCCTGTACTCAAGGCAATCCATCCTGCTTCCTGTAGAGAAACCGCTGTGTGAATAGCAAAAATGCTTTTTGATGCTGCTGATGAAACCAAAGACGGACTGTTTCTTTAGAGGATAGATTCTCTAATGCTCTTTTATTGACGGAGTGTTGGAAGAATAGAAAATTATGATCTTCTGTCTCAGCTAGCCTGGAGTTCTTCCCCAAATCAATTTCTTATTCAAACACAAAATGTACTTCTTATGACCCCCTCCTCTCTCCAACTTTTTGCTCAGGGCAAGGCCAATAAGCTTTTGAAGTGCTTGGGTTTAGCTGGTTTTTAATCTTCCTTTAAAAAACATCAGTTGTATCTGGAAATCTGATTCGGTTTAAACTGCTGAGTTATAGTATACTGGAACCTAAGATTTATAAATGCACAGTAAAGATGTAATGCAGTGATCGAAGTAATAAAATAGCATTATGAAGAGTGGTTGATGTGCATGCTTGGAACCTATTTTTTAAGTATTAAATATGGAGTCTTAAATTATTTCAAAATCAAACATGCTTTAAAATGGAAGAGTTAAGGGTCACATTATGAAATGTCTATATAGTCTTTTCGTAAGTGTCACTACTCAGAAGTTTATAAAACACCCCAACAGTGGTTCCAAAAAGTCAGCTAAAACTATCAATACAGAATGTTGTTTTTATATTATGTTACAGTTCCCCTTTACATTATTATGCACTTGGGCTAAAATTTATTTTTATTTTTAATGTTACTTATTTTAATTTTTGTAAGAATTTCCTAAAAGATATTTGAAATGATTATTTTTCTCAAGATCTAGTTCTAGATAGTATAGAAAGACCTTGAGATAAGGGAACTAGATGCTCTTATTAAGCTATCTAAAAAATATTCATTCCTTAATGCTAACTTCAGAAAAGCAATATCTCAGATGATAAAAATAAGAGTATCCAGAAAGTTCTTGCCACTTCATGATATCTATTTTATTCAAAAGTATCTTAATTATAGACACAGTCTGAAGTTACAAAAAACTACTAAAAGTTATGACAAATTGATGTTTTGTGGTTGAAAATGGCCCCTCTCATGCTCCCCAAATACGGAGTTTTTAAACTACAGAAGGACACTCCACTTGCTGAGACCCTTTCTTATTGTTTACAGTGAACACTGGGTCTACCCTTTGGGCTTGTCACCAGGCAGAGACTCAAGTAAAATAATGCTCCAAGACCATTTGTTCTTAATGAAAACAATTTGTTATGAGCTGAGGGGAAAGTGTCCTTTGTCCTTCTGCCAAAACAGCCTTGCTCTGCGTTTGTTAAGTTTGTCCAGATTAATGGGGCTACTACAAGATGCTTTAAGACAAAAAGCATTAGTGGAAAGATACAAAGCATTTTTCTAAAACAATGCCAAATACCAATGAACACGTGTATCATGTTTTCAGACATCTATTATGAAAACTGCTTAAAATTAATTATTCTTAATTGTGTTTTCCTATATGGTGTCCATATGGCCCCATTAATTCATTTGATAAAATGTTTTTTGAGGACCATTATTTTTAGGATGATGGTAAGAATTGCATAGATGTAAATAGCATTCATAAGACCACACAATGTATAATTTATGGTCAATCCACTTTAAGAAGATTATGGCCAGAACATATCATTACTTTTTGTACTTAATAAGTCCTTCATGTTAAGATCATTTGTGGAAAAGGAAACTGTAAATGTCCTTGAAGAGTAGCAGGTCAAATAAATGAAGATTAAAATATGAAGAAAGGTAATGAACCGTCTTGAAGAGGAAAACCATGGCCAGGCCATAAGACATGGAATAGGGAAGACTTTTAAGCACTCTAATTACTACTTAGACTGAGAAATGTGTGCATTTGAAAAGAATTATTACCTGGGTGTCTTTTTCAGTTAGGATTCTGTATTTTTTAGTGACTTCAGCCTGACAGCTCAATCAAAAAGATTGAGTTTTGTCTTTCCCACACTTCCTTCTTAGGGGTTGTGTCTGTTAGATGTTTCTTTCAAATACTCTGTCTTCATTTCCCGTAAATTCTATAACTTTGACCATACATCCCTTCCCAAGGATCCTATTATGGGGGATTTATCTGATTTGAAATTTGAGAAAAACAACAAACTCTATTGAACAAATTCTATTGAATTTTTATCCAGGCTGGTTCTGGGTGACAGTGACTCTCTAAGAAAATAACAAGTATTTCTCCACTGAGGAGACTTGCTGGTCCACACACGCACCCTGAAGGAATCGTGCTCTGCTCCAATACTTCTTTGCTGCCTTTATCGTTGTATTCAGAAAATTAATATTTTTCTCCTGGAGAGTTTTTAAGGCATCAATGGTTCAGTTATTTGTAGGAAATTCTGACCAGTTTTCATGATGTTGGCATAATATTATTCAGAGAATTTTACATGTTCAGATTTTATTTTTATAGTCCTTTTTATATGAGACTATAACCTTTTTATAGACTTGTTGCTGGGAACTAAGTTGAAATATAAGAAAAGTCAACATATGATATTTAAACGGAATGTTTCATCCATGCATTAGGTACCTACTGTGTTCTCTTTGCACTTTAAAGCATTTTCAGTAATTATTACTTTGTTGCTCTAAGTATATGTAATATTGGTTAAAGGTCTTGGTTGGTTGGAACAGAGATAGATGGCTTCTGTGCTGCTGTCAGGATTTCAGGCTTGCAGCCACAATCTGTATTTCAATCCTGTTCTAGGAGAAACAGCATGGAAGGGAAGGAGGGAATTCATCATTTTCAATCATGTGGCTCTTTAATTATAGACCTTTTTGTTGAGGCTGTTCACTTGGGTATCAATTAGAATCAGCTGTGATATTGCACTGACTGCTAAACACATATCGGCTAAGAAAAGCATTGAGATGACCATCTCAAAATTGTAATAAACAGAAATGACATGTGGTCACCCCTCAAAGCGTTATCAATCAGAAATTGGCTGTTACTATAGTGGATGAGGTTTGGTGTGATACAAATGATTAAATCATAGGAAAACAATTTGCTATCACTTTCTTCATCTACAATAGAGATGGCAAAATTTTGACACCAGAGGTTTGTTAGGAATAACTGGAAACTAAAATGTAATTTTATAGTGCTTCGCAAAGTCTTCATAGTAACAACAATAAAAAGAACATATGCCAGCTAACAGGATAATTGTGCAGATAATTGAAAGATGTACTTCCTTGGCTGCAATGTTTACTCTACGAGGTACTGTAATGTTGTTAAGATTCCAACAACATCCATAAAATGCAAATTAATTAATGGATTCGAGCTGCATCTAAGTATTAGTACACATGTGTATTAGAATTAAATTATAAGGTAGATTTGTACAAATAAGAGAACAGGCTAGTGTTTTTTGTTTAATTTTGGATGATATATTATCGGTGTTACTATTAAAACCTTAAATAGAAGAAATAAGTATAAAATTCTAACTAAAGAAAGTACAACTAAGGGATCTTGAGAGACATATAAACAAAGATTTTGGCTCTATATGCCTGATACTGATCGATACAGAAAAATATATTTCAATAGCCCATTGCTTGGCATAGGTAGAAATAGTCTCTGAATTCCACATATTGAGTAGCTGAATTGATTAGTTTCCTTGCTGTCATTTAGATGTATTTTTAAAGACAAAACAAAACACAGAGGAACCTCTATACTGTTCTCCAGAGTGGCTGTACCAGTCTGTATTCCCACCAACTGTGCAAGAGTGTTCCCCTTTCTCCCATCCTCACCAACACCCTTTGCTTCTTGTGCTGTTAACCCAATATTTGTAGCAGCGTTATCAACAATAGCCAAACTATGGAGAGAGCCCAGATGTCTGTTGACCAATGAATAGATAAAGAAGATGTGGCATACATACACACACACACACACACACACACACACACACACACACTATGGAATATTATTCAGCCATCAAAAAGTTGAAATCTTGCCACTTGCAATGATGTAGATGGAACTAGAGTGTATTATGCTAAGTGAAATAAGTCAGTCAAAGAAAGACAAATACTATATGATCTCACTCATGTAGAATTTAAGAAAGAAAATAGATGAATGTGGGACGGGGGAAAGAGAAAAAGGAGAGAGGGAAAAAACAATTAGATTCTTAACGATAGACAACAAACTGAGGGATAATGGAGGTAGGTGGGTGGGGGATGGGCTAGATGGATGATGGGTATTAAAGACGGCACTTGTTACAATGAGCACTGGGTGTGGTATGTAAGTGATGAATCATGGAATTCTACTCCAGAAACCAATATTGCACTGCATATTAACTATTCAGAATTTAAATAAAGAGGAAAAAAACACAAAAACAGAGAGAGGTAAAGTTTAATTTACAATTTTGTCTATTTCCCCTCTATCTTTTCCTCACCCACCTTCTGTTTTACTTTCATTCTTTTTCCCGCTCTACTGCATTATACAAATAATTTGACTTGATTGTAATGTTAATTTACTATAGCCAAAAAAATCAGAATTAAACCTGACACTTTGATTATATAAATATGCTTTTATTTATACAGATCATTTTTATATCACTGTTAAAAACACTGCTCATATTTCATGTGTATCTGCGTATAATCTGAGGTACTGAGCTTTGGATGGGGCTGTGCTGAAAGTGCGACAGGGCAAAATTCTGTAAACTCTGCAGTTTGGAGAACCATTGATTTGCTCTGTTGCTTGTGACTTTGCAGATTCTCAAGTGGTGGGCTGTGGCTGGCTGGCCATGGATACTTGGCCAAATGGCTCCACTTTATGGTAAAGCATTTTGCATTGGTGGTTCCAGTTGGGCAGTTCACCTGAGTATATTCTTTCTGCCTCCCTTGTATACCTCTGTGCATGGGAGAGGCTTTCCTTAGCACGTTGCCTGGGACAGCATAACAGTGACCAGATTTTCAGAAAATATGTATCTTATTTGCTCTCTGTTCTTTTGGAAAATCAGAAATTGGGAAAACACTAGTATTATATCTTTACAAATTTTAGATGGATTTGAACTTTTTGTCTTTCAAAGACTGACGCAGAAAGGATGGTAGTCCAACACCTGAAAGAAAAAAAAAATCAAAACATAGAAATATGGTTATTTCTAGATCTTAAAACATGTATAGACCTGCTGGGTTTGATTCAAGTTTGATTTTATTCTCAACAAATTTCTGCTGTGTGAATTTACCTGAAGCGTACTTACATTTTATGTTTTTATTTTTACTGGATTTCTAACTGACTAATGGCTCATACATTAAGAGTAAAATTTTACGATACTTGGAAAAGGACACGAGATCATATTATTCAAATTCTATTTGAGTCTCTTTTTTAATAACCATGTTTATTCCCTTCTTTTAAGTCATCCTTATTCCCAAATGGAATTTCACTAGAAATAGAGTCTAATCATTTTTAATTCCCGCAAGAGTTGAAAAGCTGAAGCAATACGGAAGGTTTTAGATACAACTCTATTATTTCTATAATAAGCATAATTTCGCCAGCTTGTTATACAGGACTGTTATTGAAGAGCTATCTAGCATTGAATTTTGAATTGCAGAAAATTTCCTAACAGTTGGCATATTAGCAGATAAATGAAATCCTGAATTTGTAAGGGCAATTTCCATTAAAAAGGTTAAATTAAAAATAACATTGTTAATTATAAAACAACGTGCAGCTTGTATGCTATTATATAGCATATATATAATTTGTTTTAATAAAGAATTTTTATATAGATTATTTATTCTCCTTTTTTTTTAAACGTAGTCTTCTTTTATTGGAAACAGTTATCTTGGCCATTTGAAAAAAATGACCTATTGTGAACAAAGAATAATATAGAATAAGTTAAAACTTATTTTTTTTAAAGATTTTATTTATTTATTTGAGAGAGA
Source organism: Ursus arctos (assembly GCF_023065955.2). Taxonomy (NCBI): domain Eukaryota; kingdom Metazoa; phylum Chordata; class Mammalia; order Carnivora; family Ursidae; genus Ursus; species Ursus arctos. Next base: position 45,541,960 of record NW_026622797.1, on the reverse strand, counting down.
AAGAGAGAGAGCACGAGCAGGGTGGAGGAACAGAGGGAGACGGAGAAGAAGACGCCTGGTTGAGCAGGGAGCCTGATGTGGGACTTAATCCCAGGACCCCAGGACCATGTCCTAAGCTGAAGACAGATGTTTTACTGACTGAGCCACCCAGTAGCCCAATACTTAATTTTTCTAAATAAATATGGTATATTGTCCTTTCAACATGCTTTATATGTGCAAATGATATTTTTATGAAATATTCGGTAAATATTTGAATAAAAAATAATTTTCCTTTATAAAAGTTTGGACATATTTTTTCTGGCTTTATTGAAGGGTAATTGACAAAATTATAATTTATTTAAAGTGTGCAATGTGATATTCTGATATATGTACACATTGTAAAGGGATTCCCACAAACAAGTCAATTAGCATGTAATCATACTAACTAAAAAGTAAAAAATGTAAATGATTTTGGTCTAAATTTTTGATTCCACCATTAAGATGTTCTTGGTCAAGATGCTAAATTACAAAACTATATTAACTATGTTAGTAGTATAACGTTTTAAGGAATTAAAGTTTAGGAAACTAAAATAGGAGCATTTTCTGGCGTGAAAATAAAAAAACTCTGATGACTAATCAAAAGAAGATTCTAAAATATGTCATATATAGACAATGTTAAGTCTAATTTCCAAATTTTGTAACTTTCTATTTTTTGTGATTTGATAATCTGAAAGACACTGCTCACGAATTTGCTCCCTAATTTTCAAATTATTTACTCCAAAACTTTCTGAAAATTACTATTTATTTTAATTTCTTTAAGATTTATTTATTTATTTGAGGGGGGAGAGGGGCGGAGGGAGAGAGAATCTCCTGCAGACTCCCAGCTGAGCTTGGAGCCTGACATGAGGCTTGACCTACCACCCTGAGGTCATGACCTGAGCCGGAATTAAGAGTTGGGTGCTTAACCAACTGAGCCACCCAGACACCCTTGCAGATTACTGTTTATTAAATTATCAAAATTAAGTGTCGTGGATGTGAGAGAATAACTGTTAACATTTTAATGTGCCCGTTACACTACTGAACTCAGAGCCTGCCCCTTTTTGACTTCAAAACTATAGACTTGGGAGAGTCACAGGATAGACAAGTATTGAAAGAAAAGATAAGTTTAGTAGCAATGGAAATTGAGTGGAAAGCAAAGATATCTTGAAGGTATATTCAGTGCTGAAAAGAAAAAACATACAATCACGAATACTCTACCTGACAAAGGAGAAAGAGATGTCTACAAGCCAGGTAGAGAGCTATCATTAGGAACTTACTGGCTGATAACTTGGTCTTGGACTTTCCAGTCTGCAGAATTGTGAGAAATAAATCTCTGTTGCTTAAACCACTCATTATGAGAGCCTGAGCTAAGTCAGCCATCCTTCCGTATATGCTAAGTAACAGCACAGAAATTTAAAGAATCAATTGCTTATAACAATGTAAGTTTATTTCTCACTTATGTTATGTGTTAGCTGAGGCAGCTGTGAGTTGTCTGTGTGCCATGTGTCTTTTTCATGCCAAGATCCAGACTGTATTAGAAGTCATTGTTTGGGACACGATCTTTTCAAAGCAGAAGGAAAAGCAGAAATGTTGAACTACGTGATGGATCTTGAGTTTCTGTTAGAATATGGGATACTTGAGATCTGCTACGCCAAGGCAAGTTAGTATGGTCAGGCCCAAAGTCAGTTGTATGGGAAAGTTTACTGGTATAAAAAGTCTGCAAGTCAAGGCAGTAAATAATTGGGAACAGTAATACAGTGTACAATAAATGGAATCATTCATTGGGGTTATAGAAAAATACTTCTCTTTGGGCAGGAGATACAATTTCCCCTATAGGATGTGGCTATTCCCATTAACAATTTATTGTTGTGTAAAGGGGTGGTTCTTGAGCAGAAATGAGAGACTGGGGATGTAGGACTTACATTAGAGGGAGGGAGAAAACTCTTTTTCCATATGGGCAACACAACATTTGGGTCTGGACTCCAAGGCATACTACTTTAATGTTCATAAGCTGCTCTAAAGGGATTGATCAGGAACTAAGCAGAGCCTCTTGGAAGGGGAAACTGAGCAAATCTGGCTTGGGTACCCTGAGAGTGGTCTCATCACACAGAAGCTGTAAGTAACTTCCTACCTCATGTTGTATTCCCTGTACCTTCAGGTAGTACTCTAATACGTTGCAAGGTATGCTGTGGCTGTACCAATTTAGGGCAGAAGTTGACACACTCTTTTTATAAAAGGCAAGATAATAATATTTTAACCTTTGTGGGCCATAAGGTCTCTGGCTCAACTATTCAACTCTGCCATTGTAGCATGAATGTAATCATAGACAACACAGAAACAAACAGTAAAACTTTATTTATAAAACTAGGTGGCAGGGCTGAAGGGCTGTAGTTTGCTATCTCTTGATTTAGAATAAAAGATTATTGTGTGCTTGAGATAGAGAGATAAAGGGACACTTAATCCCACCCCAAGGTACCATCTCCTCTCCAAGACAAGAAGAATTATCCAGTGTGTTTGATACATCATAATCTTTTTTTCTATGTAGTTCCACCAAACATAAATGTTCTGAGATGTTTGAATGTCTTTCCAAAGTCCTTACATGATGTGTGTATGATTGTCAAATTGGTGTATATAATCTGGAATTATTAATAATCATCACCATTGATCCACATAATTAGCTAGACAGTTTAGTTAATGAAAAGATCCACAGGTATTTACATTGTTGCTCCCATATGCTTAGCATAATACAAAATCTGATAGGACATGTAGAAGCAGAAAGCATAATACGGGCTGAGAATAAGGTGCTGAAGGTAGTTCAAGACAGAAGTCCCAGTTTAATTGAGACAGTTGGGAGGGAGTGAGAGGAGATACCTTATTGGCAGATATTTTATTTCAGAATTGGCTAGGCCCCAGCTTTACCAAAGAAGGGTTGCGCATGCATTCATGTCATGCTGAAATATGGCCACATAGGTGGAAGGGACTGAGCCTAGAAGCGCCAGATCTTGGTGATTCCTGCAGAAACACGCAGGGGTGGGGAGCAGCAGTGGTCGACACTGGCCTTATGCCTTCTTCACACTGTGCTAAGGTCTTGTCTGTTAACATTCAATTTCTCTTGACTTGGGAACTTGACTTTTTCCTCTGAAGACTAAAGCTTTCCCCCTTTTAACTGAGTCATTGGCTGGGTGCTGACATTTTGCTGCTGGACTTGCTTGGGTCTAATGCCTTTGACTGACCATTGAATAACCTTTTGGAATACAACCAATTCCTAAGTTGGGGACTACTTGTCTCTAGATAATTGTTTCGTTTTCTTATTCTGCTGTGTAGAAAAAGGATCAGTGCAATGGACTGTATTGTGAGATTCGATTCCTACTTTTCCATAAAGTGAAATAACTTAAAACAATTGAACAGTTGAATTATGTTTTTTTTTTTGAGATATTCGAGATAGAAAGCCTCTTCAAAGACTTTCTAGTCCATCTTTTATACTTGAACTATAATAATAATAATTTAAGATTTTAAAAATAATCAAACCAAAAGAATATAGTAATTTTATTGTTATGTGCCTTCTCACAGCCCTTGAAATTTTTCATTGCAGGACCAAAAAGTCCATTAAAATGTTGTCAGAATTTTAAAGGTCATAAAGCCCACTAAGAAAATTCAATATATGCTCAATGAAGAGTTTATAATTGGTAGTGGTAGAGGTTATGATTTTAGGCTTTTAATATTATTTTATAAACCATGAAGCTAAAAACAGGACAAGATCATGCAACTTGAATTTTAGTGCACATTACTGTAATGACAGTAGGCTCCAAAATTTTATGTATGCTGATAACAGGAAATAAAATTTCCAAGTATTGTAAATTTAGAATGTTATTATTGAGTATTCTGTACATCTTAAATCATAGTTTGTGAAATTGGAATATGTACTTTGCTATTTATTTTTTTTACCAACTATATGTTGTAATCTTTAACAAAACAAATTTAAAGTTATAAATTCTTAAGGATTTTAATATAAAGAAGACAGGATCTTTTAAAAAACCCTCATAATTGAAATTCTTTTAATCATTTTTTTTTCCTAAAGATGAAAGCTATGTTACTGTCCATTATGTTAAAAGTTGATAAACTCTCCCAGAACTGGAAAGATCATGATACAAGAGACATTATAGCATCTTCAGTTCAAGGGGCAATGTCCCCTGCTATAACCTTCGTCTCTGTGGCTTCCTCATCCCAACCTACACTATACCATATCTACCCTAATGGGCACTTAGCCACATGTTACTACAATTTCTATTAAAAATATCTCCCTTTTCTTTTTGGCTCATAACAACCCCAAGTTATAGAAAAATCAAATGGATAACTAAAAATAAATATCCCACTCTGACGCTCATTATTTTAAGTGCACCCTTTAATTCTGCTCAAAGAGAAGGAATTTATCTGCTGATCTTTTGGAGGTGCTTGTTTATTGTCAATGATTGTGCTCACTGACAGATGCTAAAAGTATAATGTGATGCTATTGAGTACCTCTATGGTATATTTAATGAGAGTAAGATATTTTTTCTTAGATTTATGAAAGTAATTTAGAGGTTATAAGACATAGTTTTTTTTCTAGCACTGTATAAAAAAGGGAAATGACTGATGTAAATATTTTGTGTTAAGCAATAGAAGAATCTTTGTAAAATGTAATATATTAAAGGATAATATTGAAACAGAATGATTAATTTATCTTCTAATGTGTTGTTTTATTTAATATTTTCCCACAACTGTGATATCCAGAATAATGCTTCCCAAAGATGTCTACATCCTAATCTTGGGAACCTGTGAATACCTTACCTTACTGACAAAATGGACTTCACAGACATGATTAAGACCTTAAGATGATTGATTTTCCAGGTGGGATTAATCTAAAAACACGGTTCTTTAAAAACCTTAGAACCCTTAAGTTCCCCTCTGGAATATAGTCAGAGAGACATTTAACTATGGAAAAACTGTAAGAGAAATGCAAAGTAGTTGGCTTTAAAGATGGAGAAAGTAGGCCACAAGCCAATGAATGTGGGCAGCCCTCAGAAGCTAGAGGAGGCAAGGAAACTGATTTCCCCCAGAGCCTCCAGAAAGGAATGCAGACTACTGATGCCTTGATTTTAGTCCAAGAAGACCTATGCAGAATTTCTGACCTACAGAAGTATAAGATAGATACAACTGTGGTATTTTAAGCCACCAAAAATATGGTAATTTGTTACAGATTAAAACAAAACTGATACAACTGACTACACAATATTCTGAATTATCCATCTAACCTCAGGATATGTTCAGTCTAACACCTTTCAGTACTGTACCTTTTATTTTGTCCTCTAATTTCCTATGTGGTAGTTCTTAACAGTCCTTCATTTACAGATTTCAACAGGAATATAGCTTGTCCCAAATAGACATAACCATATCATATGGCTTCTATATTTCTAAAAGTTAAAAAAGCTCCAATATATATATACGCTTTTTAATTTTAAAAGCATTTAACCAGTTTTGACACATCATCAAAAAATGCGTATATGGGTTCCAATCCAAGATGGCAACATAGCTGGATCTTGAACTCACCTTTTCCCAAGGACACACTGGAGTAATTCTCACTGAGAGAAAACTGCAAACTAGCCAAGTCACTCCACCACATTGGGCGAATGAGGAAATATGCATATCAAAATGGGTTTTGACACACTCTAAACTACTGGGAACCACTAAGAACAAAGAGGGTAGTTTGGACAATCACAAAAGTTTGAGAGACGACTTAATTCTAGAACAAGGTTAAGACAATAAGATTCATTTCCTACACTAGAACACTTCATCAAGACTGGGAGAAGTTGCTGCTTTAACTAATGGACAGAAATCATCACAGAGTCAGGAAAATGAAGAAACAGAAGAATGTGCTCCAGACAAAAGAATAAGATAAAACTCCAGGAACAGACCTGGATGATACAAGGATAAGTGATTTACCTGATAAAGGGTTCAAAATAATGTTCATAAAGATGTTTTCCTAAGTCAGATGAACAATGCGTGAACAAAGTGAGAATTCAACAAAGAGATACAATATGTAAGAAAGAAACGAACAAAAATCATAGAGCTGAAGGGTACAACAATAGGTATGAAAAATTTGATAGAGAGGGGGCGCCTGGGTGGCACAGTCATTAAGCGTCTGCCTTCGGCTCAGGGCGTGGTCCCGGAATTCCGGGATCAAGCCCCACATCAGGCTCCTCCACTGGAAGCCTGCTTCTTCCTCTCCCACTCCCCCTGCTTGTGTTCCCTGTCTCGCTGGCTGTCTGTCTCTGTCAAATAAATAAATAAAATCTTGAAAAAAAAAAAAGAAAAATTTGATAGAGGGGTTCAGTGTTAGATTAGATCAAGCAAAAGAAAGACTCAACAAACTCAAAGTCAGGGAAATGGGATCCATCTAATCAGGGGAGCAAAAAGAAAAAATAATGAAAAAGAATGAAGATAACTAACTTAATACATATAGGACATCATCAAGTGCATTAACATTCACATTATATGGGTACCAGAAGGGAAAGAGAGAAAATGGAAGAAAGCTTCTTCAAAGCAATGACGGCTAAAAATTTCCCTAGCCTGGGGAAAAGAAAATAGACATACTAATCCGGGAAGCCCATAGAGTTCCAATAAGAAGAATCCAAAGAGACCCACAGAGAGACACATTATAATTGAATTGTCAAAAGTTAAAGACATTGAATGAATCTTAAAAACAGCAAAAGAAAAACTTGTTATGTACAAGGAAATCTCCATAAGATTATCAGCAGATTTTTAAGCAGAGACTTGGAAGGCCAGGAGGGATGGCCTACTATATTTAAAGTGCTAAAAGAAAAAGCCTGCCAACCAAGAATATTCTACTTGGCAAAATTGCCCTTCAGAACTGAAGGAGAGATAGAGATTTCCAGACAAGCAGAAGCTAAAGTAGTTCATAACCAGTAGACAAGCCTTACAAAAAAATGTTAAAAGGAGATCTTCAAGCTGAAAAGAAGAAAAGCTAATCACTTACAGGAATACATGAAAGTATAAAGCTCACTGGTATAGGTAAATGTATATTTAAATTCAGAATATTTGAATGTTGTAATGGTGGTGAGTGAATCACTTATAAATCTAATATGAAGAAAGAAGAAAAAGCAGGAAAAATAACTATATTTACAATAATTTGTTGATGTATATGCAGGGTAAAATGTAAATTGTGACATCAAAAACAAAACATTGGGGAGAGATTAAAAATGAGGAACTTTAGTATGCATTAGAAATTGTAATTGGCTTAAAATAGACTGCTGGAACCCTAAGTTGTTTTATGTAAGCCTTATGGTTACCACAAAGCTAAAATCTACAGTAGAACAAAAAAGCTAAAGAGAAAGGAATCTCAGCATACTCCTCCAGAGACATCAAATCACAAAGAAAAGAATAAGAGAAGAAAGGAATGAAGAAATTACAAAACAGCCAGAAAACAATTTAAAAAATGGCAATAGTAAGCCCATACTTATGAATAATTACTTTAAATGTAATATACTAAATTCTTCAATCAAAATGTAGAGTGGCTGAATGGATTAAAAAACAAAAACAAAAAATGAGACTCACCTATACAAGGACTAACTTCACCTTTAAGAGGACACAGACTAAAAGTCAGAAGATGAAAAAAGATATTCCATCCAAATGGAAACCAAAAGAAAGCAGGATTAGCTATATTATATCAGACAGGCTAGACTTTAAGTCAAAGACTGTAATAAGGGACAAAGAAAGCCATTACATACTTACCAATGGGTCAATCCAAGAGTAGTATATAATTTTTGTAAACATTTATGCATTGAACATAGGAGCACCTAAATATATAAAGCATATATTAACAGAACTAAAGGGAAAAAGGGACAGCAATACAATAATAGTAGCGGACTTTAACACCTCTCTTTCAACAATGGATATATCATCCAGAAAAAAAATCAATAGGAAAACTTTGGAATTAAACTACACATTAGACCTGATGGACTTAACAGAACATTCTACCCAACAGCAGCAGAATACACATTCTTCTCATGTACTCATGGAGCATTCTGCAGGACAGATCATATGCTAGACCACAAAACAACTTACATTAAATTTAAGAAGATTAATATCTTATCAGGCATCGGTTTTGATCACAATGGTATGAAACTAGAAATCATTTACAACATGAAAACTAGAAAATTTACAAAAATGTGAAGGTTAAGCAACAAATGGATCAAAGAAGAAATTTTAAAAAATTTACTGAGACAAATGAAGATGGAAATACAACACATCCAAACTTACAGGATGCAACAAAAGCAGTTGTAAGAGGGAAGTTCATAGCAATCAATGCCTATATTAATAAACAAGAAAGTTCTCAAATAAACAACCTAACTTTATACCTCAAGGAGCTAGTAAATAAATAAACAAATGAAGCCCAAAGTTAGTAGAAGAAAGACAATAGCAAAAATTAGAAAAAAATAAAACAGCGAATAAAAAGACAAAAGATCAATGAAATCAAGAGCTAGTTTTTTGAAAAGTTAAAGAAAATAGACAAACTTTACCTACTCTAACCAATTTTGAGAAAGAAGAACGAAGATGGAGGTATCATACTTCCTTATTTCAAACTATATTACAAAGCTATGGTACTCAAAACAATATGAGATTGGCAGAAAAACAGACACATAAATCAGTAGAAGAAAATGGAGAGCCAGAAATAAATACACATGTATATGGTCAATTAATTTTCAACAAGGGAGGCAAGAATATACAAGGGGAAAGAACAGTCTCTTCAACAAGTGGTGTTGGGAAAACTGGACAGCCACTGCACACAAAAATTAACTCAAAATGAATTAAAGACTTGAGTGTAAGATTTGAAACTGTAAAACTCCTAGGAGAAAACAGGATATAAGCTCCTTGACATTGGTCTTGGCAATGATATTTTGGATTTGACATCAAAAGTAAAGACAACAAAAGTAAAAATCAACAAAAGGAGCTACAGCAAACTAAAAAACTTCTGCACGGCAAAGGAAACCATCAGCAAAATGAAAAGGCAACCTACTGAATATTTGCAAATCACATATCTGATAAAGAGCTAATATCTAAAATGTATAAGGAATTCATACAACTCAGTAGCAAAAACCCCACAATCTGTTTAAACATGAACAGGGAAACGGAATAGGCACTTTTCCAAAGAAGATGTACAAACGGGCAAGGGTATATAAAAAGGTATCATCATAACTAATCACCTAGGAAATACAAATCGAAACCAGAGTAAGATATCATCTCACACCTGTTAGAATGGCTATCATCAGAAAGACAAGAAATAGTAAGGGTTGGCAAGGATTTGGAGAAAAAGCAACCCTTGCGCACTGTTGGTGGGAATGTAAATTGTGTGGCTACTTTGGAAAACAGTGTGGAGGTTTCTAAAAAAAATTAAAAATAGACATACCATATAATTCAGTAATCCCACAACAGGATATCTATCCAAAGGAAATGAAAACAGGATATCAAAGAGATATCTGTGCTTCCGTGTTCACTGCAGCATTGTTCACGTAGCCAAGATATGGAAATAGACTAATTGTCCATCAATGAATGAATGAATAAAGAAGATGTCTATACGTACAATGGAATATTATTTAGCCCTGAGAAAGAAGAAAATTCTGTCACTTGTGACCACATTATGCTAACTGAAGTGAGCCAGACAAAGACCTATGCTGTATGATATTAGTTATATGTGAAGTCTAAAAAAACAGTCAACCTCACAGAAACAGAGAGTAGAAGAGTGGTTGTCAGGGGCTAGGGAGTGGGTCAAGTAGAGAGATGTTGGTAAAAGGGCGTATACTTTTAGCTATAAAATGAGTACGTTCTGAGGATCCAATGTAAAACGTGGTGACTATAGTTGATAATACTGTATTGTGTAATTGAAATTTAAGAGAGTAAGAACTTAAATGTTTTCACAAAAAATATGGGACGTGATGGATGGGCTAATTTTCATGAACTAAACGGCTGAAAACCTCTCATAAGGTATACGTATACCAAATTGTCACAAACTATACTTTAAATATCTTATAAGATCATTTGTGAATTATACCTCCAGGAAACTGAAATTAAAGAAAAAAGAAAAGAGTGTTTATTTTATTTGGATCTCCATAACTTCTGTCTGTTTTAATTTATACCCACCTCTCCCCTTTTAGCTTTTCCTGCGTTAGCAACCAGTAGAACAAAGGGTGGAGAAAATGTCATCATTAGTGGATATTACATAATTATCTCTTTTCCCCCTTTAATTTATGTACACATATACTTTTTGACAATAATCCTAATGGTGAAATAAAAACTAGCAACTTTCAAAGGAACCACTGTATTCCCACATAGATAACTTCCTAAAATTGTCCTAGTTTTGTCCACTGAAACAGCAAGCATCAGGCCAAATAAAAATCATTGGTAAGATAGACTATGTGAGTATTCAGAGGTTGGTAGAAAAAACTCTAAGTAATTCTCCTAAGAGAAAAGTCTTTATTTGAAAAGAGAGAGAGAGAGAGAGAGGGAGAATTATGTTTTTTTCTTTAAGTAATGTGTCAAAAACATACATATAAACCTTTAAAGGTAATCTACCATAAATTTAATTGCTTCTTGATTTAAAGTCATTATCTCTAGGTTCAGACAAGGGCTATTTTTTTCTTCTTTTTATTCAAATGAAGTATATTTCACATATAATAGATGTACATATTTTAAGAGTTTATCCGCATATGACAAATGCACATGTTTTCTGAATTTTGAAAACTCTATTCCCCCCATATGTCTACCAACCAGAACAAGGGCTCAAAACTTCCCATTACCCTGGAAAATTTCCTTGTCTCCTTTCCATCAATCCCCATTTCTCAGAGACAAGGGCTTTCTGATTTCTATCACCATAGAGCTCTTCTGTCTGTGCTTGGATGACATGCAAATAAAATCATACAATATTCTCTTCATTTGTGTCTCTTTCACTTAATATGATGTTTTAAGGCTTGTACATGTTGCTGTATTTATTCTTTTTATTGACGAGTAGTACTACTTATATGATTCCACACTTCAACTGCCTATTCTCCTATTGGTAAAGATTTTGTTGCTTTTAGTTTTTGGCCTCCATGAATAAGGCTACTATTCGTACTATGAGAACCATCTTGTACAAATTTGTGGGTGACATATGCTCTCATACTTAGAATGGAGTAACTGGGCCATCTGGTGAAAGTATGTTTATCTTCTTCAGAAACTGGAAGATGCTTCTTCAAAGTGGTCATGCATTGCTGATCCGAGGGGAGATAATATAGGGTTCCAGTCGTTTCCTGCTCTGGAGCACCATTTACATTGTCAGTCTTTTTTAATTCGATTATTTTACTACTGTTAAATGCCATATTATTGTGGTTTTAATTTGCATTTACATATTGTCAAATGACATTAACCATGTCCTTATTGAACATTTGTGTATCTTTTGTGAAGTACCTTTTTGCAAGTATTTTGGCCAGCTTTTTTACGGATTATTTTCTTTTTGTTGTGATTTGTAGGAGATTTTTATATGTATGCTGGTTATGATTTCTTTGTTAGATATATGTGCTGCAAATATTTTTTTTCTCCATTTTGTGGCTTGTTTATCTCATTAAGGACAGTTCTTGCTGAGTGGGGATATCTATTTTGACAAAGTTTAATTTATAATTTTATTTCTTTTGTAGTCAGTGCTTTTTAGTTCATGTCTAAGAAAATAGTGCCTACATAACAGTAAGTTAATTTTTTTGTCAACTTGATAGGACCACAAGGTACCCAGATATTTGGTAAAATATTATTCTGGATGTTTCTGTGAGGGTGTTTTTGGATGAGATTAACATTTAAGTTGGTAGACCAAATAAAGAGGGTTGCCCTCCTTAATGTGGGTAGGCCTTACCAAGTTAGTCGAAGATCTGAATAGAACCTAGAGGCTGAACTTCCCCTCAGTAAGAAAGAATTCTTCTTGCCTGATTGTCATCAAACTCGGTTACTGGCTTCCTGCCTTCAGACTCAGACTGAATCATGGGCTCTTCCTGGATCTTGAGCCTGTTGTCCTTAAGACCGGAACTACATGACTGGATCTCTTGGTTCTCAGGCCTTTGGACTTGGATTGGAACTAATCCATTGGATCTCCTGGATCCACAAATTGCTGACTCACATTGCAGACTTGGGACTTGGGGCTTGCTAGTCTCTCTATTTGTGTGAGTCAATTCCTTATTAAAAATCTTTTAGGGGTGCTGGGTGCCTCAGTCAGTTAAGTGTCTGACTCTTGATTTTGGCTCAGGTCATGATCTCAGGGTTGTGAGATGGAGCCCTACGTCAAGCTCAATGCTCAGCACGAGTCTGCTTGTCCCTCTCTAGCTTCCCTTCTGCCACTTGCACTCTCTCTCTCTCAAATAAATAAATAAAAATCTTTAAAAATATATCTTTTCTTACACACACACACACACACACACACACATACACACACACAATTTGTTCTATTTCCTTGAGGAATCCTGACTAATATACCTACTCTAAAGTCATGAAAGTATTCTTTTTTCTTGCAGAAGCTTTAGGAGTCTAGCTTTTATATTTGGGTCAATGATTTGTCTCTAATGAATTCATGGGTATGGAGTGAAGTAGGAGTTCATCCTCATTGTTCTGTTTTTCTCTGTGAGTATATTCACTTGTTCCAGCACCATTTCTTTAAAACACTTTTCTTTCCCCATTGGAATGACCTGGTAAGTCGGTCAAAAATTAGTTGTTCCTATAGATGTGCAACTATTTTGTACTTTATTGTATTTCACTGGTCTTTATTTTTCCTAATGCTCTCATCACACTGTCTTAAATACTATATAACTTTGCAGTAAGACTTGTAATCAGATACAGAAGGTCCTCCTAATTGGTTCTTTTTTTTTTTGAAGATTGTTTTGAATATTCTAGATACTTTGGATTTGATTTTAGAATAAATTTATCATTTTTAAACAAAAAATGTCTGTAATTTTGTTGGTTTTGCATTGTATCAGAAGATGAATTTTGGGAAAATGGGCATATTATTGTTATTGAGTCTTACTAATTTACTAGCATGTAATATCTATTTATGTTTTATTAATTATTATTTATAATATTTAAACTTTTTAACGTAGAGATTTTGCATATCTTTTATCAGATTTGCTTCTAGATATTTGGTATTTTCTAATGCTATTGTTTTTTCTTCTATTTTTTACTTAATGTATATAAGATAATTAAAAGATAATTCATACACAACATAAACATTAACAAAATCTCCATCTGATGATTGTACCTAGGACCATCTCATTTTCTGCTTCAGTTGAGTATTTCCTCTCTTTACTATGAATCACATTTTTTTTTTTAAGATTTTACTTATTTGACAGAGAGAGAGAGCCAGTGAGAGAGGGAACACAAGTAGGGGGAGTGGGAGAGGAAGAAGCAGGCTCCCAGCAGAGAAGGGAGCCCGATGCAGGGTTCGATCCCAGAACTCTGGGATCACGTCCTGAGCTGAAGGCAGACGCTTAACGACTGAGCCACCCAGGCGCCCTCGAATCGCATTTTTATACTTATTTCTGTGTCATGTACTTTTTCATTAAATGTCAGACATTATGTGTAAAATAAGGGAGAGACTTAAAAAAATATTTACAACTAGAAAAGCTATGCTCCTTCTTTGTTCAGGCTGTTAGTATGAGGAGCTGAATTGATCTAAAAAGTATTTGATTTGAGTTTGGGTTTGGTGCAGCTTTAGCTAGTTTTAGTTTTCAAGGGGTCTCAAATTTTTGTCAGGGCTTTGCCTTTAGCAAGAATTGAGATCTTAACATGCTAAGACTTAAGCAATCTCTTTATGCTTTACAACTTAGTGGCAACTTTCTGAATAATAGTGGACCTCTCTCTCTCTCTCTCTCTGCTTTAAGTTCTGGCAGTCAGCTTTTAGTCACTAAGATGTTATTGTTTTCCAATCCCACCTCTGGCTTTCTAAAGAGTAAGAGGTCTTTTCCCTTCCTACAGACATTTCTCCAGCTTTCTGAGAGTTTCCATAGTGCATTCCATAACAGCCTGCAGTGCTTCAGATGAATTTCTCTCAGCATCCTGACCTTTCACTAGTGTTTGATAAGCCTGAGTCTTACTAATGGGGAAGAACTATTTCTCAGGGAACAGGGCACTCTATCAACTCTCCCAGACTTTGTTGCATTATAATTACTCATATGCTCACTGAAGACTCATGAAGAAGAGTTAATGGGTGAGTGTAGATTTCAGGTGGCTGGGATCCTTAGGATTTCAATCAATCAGTACGGTCTACATGTGGCCATTAAAGGTTCATTAAAATTTAGCTGATTTCTCCTTACCACAGCTCAAGTGGCTTTGATGAAAGCAACTGCAGGTGTCTTTACTCCCGGAAGAGTTCATTACTTTCTCAAATTTAATTCATTCATATTCTTTGTGACCTCAGCTTTCTGGTGGGCTTAAAAAGATAAAAGTATAATATTGAAGCTTATTTGGCTTGTTCTCATTATTAGTATGGGAGCAACAGTCTTTCTAACTGAAGGCAGGTGTCCAAACTTAACACACTGCTTTTAAGTCACTGGCGTTGCAAATAGTAAATGCGGAAATCATTGAGTTCCTTAGAGGTATGGAGTTAAACAGCTGAATACAACTTCTTTGATCCTATACTGCTCTTCTGATTTTGATTTATCTGTCACCGATTAATGGTGATAAGAAGACCATTTGAATGTGAAAAGAGTAACTCTTTAGGAACCTATCATGAACTCTTAATTTTAGTTGGGGGGAGAAAAAAAGACTGAATAAGAGAAATGCTAAGATGCTTTTTCTTAATGGGGCTGTGTCTTGGGTAGACCAGCTAAGCAGTGTCTTCAGAGATGTACATGAAGTCATCATTCAGTGTCTCCCACCTAAAAGTGATTTCCCTGAGTTCACATTTTTGGGTGAGTGGAACGTTTTCCTTTGAGAAGGAAGTCTCATGTGATTATGAGTATGGCTTACCCTTCAAGGTCACTGAACATTCAATCTGCTTATAACTCCACTATATATCCTTCCACTTTCAACTTCTCAAAAATACACATTTAAGAGTATCTCTGTCACCATCTCCCCTTTCTGTGCTCTACCACTGTAATAGAGTGTAATGATTAAAAGTTGGGTTATAAAGCCTGATGGCTTTGGTTTGAATCTTAATCATACTCCCTCTGTTGTGTAACTTAGGCATGCTACTTAATCTCTCTGTGCCTAGGTTTTCATATTGATCACACACAAAAAGGAACAATATCTATCTCACACAGTTATTTTGAATATTAATTTGGTTAATACATGAAAACTCTTAGAATAGTACATGGCACATAAGCAGTTAATAATTATTAGCTATTATTATTTTATAATATGTTTTGAGTACTTTCAAATGGTTAGGTAGTGTGCTAAGCAATTTGCAAGTATTGTCTCACTTATAAATCCACCTAATTTCCCAACAGATCAGTATTATCATCCCCACTTTGCTTATGAGGAAGTTCAGGCTCAGAGAGATCAGGCAATGCAATCTGTAAGGGAAAACCAAGAGTCAAACCCGGGTCTTTTTGCTTCATAGTCATAAAGTTAACCATGACTTTGTCAAACTCCCTTTTCCAGTGGCATTTCCCATGAAGTATGTTCCAGAATTCACCTGCACAGATGTTTCAGGGATTTAATTTCTCAGTGAATAAATTGCCTAGAAATTCAGAAACTCTTGATTCTGGGATCACATAGCCACTATTCTCAAGAGTAAACTTAAAATATTCCCATTCTACCAACACCTCCAAAGAGTATAGGAATAAATAAGGTACTCAATGTCAAGTATGTCAACCTATCCTAAACACAACAGATGATATTTATTAATAACTCATGCCTGAACTATGCTAGATAATTTCAATTCGTTATTTCATTTTTTTTTTTCCTTTGGAACAACTGTTTAAAAAGGCATTTTTGTCCTTAATTACAGTTGAGAAAATTGAGGTTTCATTAAGGTTAAATTACGTGTCTGGGGTGGCATAACTAATATGATAGAGATCTAGGAATAGCTCCCTGGTCTTCTTGTCTCCAGGGCACGTATTTCCAATGGCTCTACAGAGAGTCATCAACTGCTCTAATTTGCCTGGGACTGAAGGAAATATCCCAGGATGTCGGATTTTTATTGCTAGAACTGGGACAGTTCTAGGCAAACCACAAAGGTGGATGACCCCTACAATAGGACTGTTTCCTGTGAAGACTGTTCCAAAATAAAGATCCCAAAGTTGGAAGGACAGGAATATAGAAAATGGTGGTGGTCCTGCATAGTTTCATGATATGATGACATAAAAGAAGTGCTTAAGACTTTCACGATCCTCTGGACCTTTATACCTTCATTCACTACACAGTTCGTGATGCTACTAAAAGAAACTAGAATAGTCTGAAAGATTCAAAACGCCCTGTAAATGCTGGGAGACCTAGAAAAAAAAGCTACAGGATGCATTATGTTCCATTAGTTCTGAATTTTTTATGGCATAAAGACTTCCCTTCCCATCTTACAGACACGCTTACTTCAGTATCAGGCTAAAGAACCCCATTATATTAAAGGGAATTTTCCCTTTCTCAGGCAGAAGAAACAAGTGAGGAGTCAGCTCCGTCTCAGCAGTAGGTCAATAAGAAAAGCCAGAGTAATCTATGGGGGTAAGTAAATAGACCATAAGAGACAGCTAGGAGAGACGCTTTCATTTGCTATTGTGAAAAGTGTAAAAGAAAACTTACCTGATCAGTGAATTATTGAGGCCATTAGGGAATCAGCAATTGTCAATTCTGCTGAAGGGAAGCTATTTAAGCAGGCAGACAGGTGGGAGCCCTTATAGGGTCTTAGTGCAAAGACTGTGAGGAAGGAAAACAAATGAAGGCTCACACTGCTTGGAAATAGTTCTAAATAAAGCTCTTTTCTCAATGCTGAGGACACAGGAACTTTGAGTTTTTATAGCTGATTTGCAATCAGAACCTGATCAGTTAATATATCTAAAGAAATTCCAAGATGACAATTTTTTTTTCTCCCCAAATGGCTTTACCTCCTTCCTACCTATTTACCAAAAAGTGTAATAAAATTTTTTTGTCAATTTTTGGAAAACTTTGTGTTCCATTCATGCTGGCTGTAGGGGAGAGAGATTTTTCTGGTGGTTGTTATTTTTCTTTTTGACAAAAGAAAAAATCTAAATTTCTGAAGGATTTTGAGAAAGCTGACACAATTTAATAATCACAAAATATTTTGGTGGGTGCTAATTATATGGCAGAAACAGTGTTAATCCCTCTTTAATAGTATCTCATTTAATCCTCATAGTAACCTTAGTTTTCCCACATTTTAATGATGGGGAGGAGGTCACACACACAATTTATATGACTTGTTCATGATTTCACACCCAGTAGATGGCACAGGAAGGATTCATATATTGGCGCACCTGTTTCCAAAAGTAGTGTTCTCAATTAGAAATAATATTTCAATAGATACTATCACAAAGTTAATGCATTTGCAGTTGGAGATTTTCAGATTATGGGAGAATCTGGTGTACAGTCAAATTTCAATCAGAGGAGCAGAACAGCTTTGTTATAGGCATTTGAACTTACCCATTTGTGGGAACTAGTTAAGCAATGTCTGTAAATCTGTTGGCTTCGTCGTATCTGATGTTGTGTGAAATCTACAGGACATATAATTGGGAAAGGAAAATGGATGTAAAACAGGAGAGACAAAAAATCAAGTTGGAAACCATGAACATAAGATGGAACTTAGAAATGTCAACTGAAACCCATGTTGGTTTTCACTGCCTCCAACTTTGATATCAGATATCCCTCATGTCTTTAGAAGCTGGCATCCTTCATCTTAGAATGGCCAACCCTCCTAGTTTTTCCAGAATAAGTGGGTCTCCAAAACAAGGGATGGAAGTGGGAGTGATCACAAGCATCAGCACTTTCAGGTCTGACCCACTTGGGTAATTTGTGCTTCACCTTCGCCCAGCTCTGGATCTGTAGAATTTTGTTCCAGAGGGGAAAATCCTTCTAATTTGGGATACAATGAGCTTTAAACTTTGACCTATATCTGTTGCCTGCTTCTTTAGATTTTTTGAACCAAGAGATAAAGAGACAAAGGGTTATCCTGCCAGGGGTGATTGACTCCGATCATGAGGATACAGTAGAGATGCTATTACATAATTTTAACAGGGAAGAATATACTTGGTACTCAGGGGATCTACTGGAGCTTTTCTTGTACTTCTTTGTCCAATATTGAGAATCAATGGACAAGTGCAACAGCCATTGTATGAGAAGGGCACGATAATCAGAGGTAAGTGTCTACATCATTTTGCTTGAAAATATCATGGTAACTAGACCAGTGGAGGTGCTAGCTGAGGGTGAGCGTAATCTAGAATAGGAGTAAAGGAAAGAGATGATGATTAACAATTGCAGCCTTGGGATTGGCTATAGCAATTATTCTTCTTATTAATGATCTGCTTATAATTTTCCCCATGAAAAGAGATCACTCAGAATCCTCAGGCACCTGTGTTCCAGGTGAGATAAATTTAACATATGGAACAAGTGGATACAAACAGCTCAAGTGAATGTTTTAGGGTGCTATCCAGATCCCCTTTCTAGAAGCAAACACGTATTTCCCAACCACTAGCTCCCAGGAATTTTGATGAGGTCTCAGAACTCCTCTATAGGAACTGCATTTGGCCAAAGGAAGCTGCCTTGTCCACTCCTCTTCCCTGAGGGCAACCGACATCTAATGACTGGTGAATGTGGAGGTGAAAAGACCCAGACTCCTTTCTCAATTGAGGGAACTCTGAAAGTCCATTCCAGATCTGGAGGTCCTGAAAGTGTTGGCTAAGCCCCTGTCACAGCTGTTTCACAGTTTTTCTTCCTCACTCAATCCTGCTTCTGTTATCCCTCACAAATGTTTCTGAGAGCATCTCAGTAAACTCCACGAATGCAAATCTCAGAGACTCAGACTTGTTTTCTGAGTCATCCAACTTAAGACAGTATGAGATAGAAAACAGGACAACTCTAGTAGAGGGAAGACTATAGTAACGAGCCTTAGGTCATTGTCCAGCCTTCTAGTTCACCTTTTTGTTCCCATCCAATGACTCAAAAAGTTTAGCAGGCACACATTTCAAAGAGCTAACTGCACAAATTTGAAAAGGTCAATTAATGCACCTGATATTGAATTAAGGATTTATTTTATTTATTTATTTTTTTACATTTTAATTTTTTAAATTCAATTAATTAACTTACAGTGTATTGTTTGTTTCCGAGGTAGAGAGCAGTGATTCATCAGTGTTATATAATACCCGGAGCTCATTACATCCCATGCCATTCTTAATGTCCATCACCTAGTTACCCCATCCCCCCACCCTGAATTGAGGATTAAAAAAAAAGAAGAACTTCAGTCGAATGAAACCATGGATGAAAGAAAAATTTTGCATTGAGATTCTAGAAGTTACTTACTAATCAGGGAATTGAGCAGAGGTTGGCAAACTGGTTCATGAGCCAAATCTGTCAGCTGCTTGTTCTTGTAAACAAAGTTTTATCAGAAGAAGGCACACTATTCTCTTCCATCTTGTACACAACTGTTCTTATGCCACCACATCAATGAGTAGTGGTAATTGAGTCTGTATGACCCTCAAAACCTAAAATATGTACTCTCTGGTCTTTACACAAAAAGTGTGCCAGACTGTGGAATAGAGGATACCTGATTAGTAAGCAACTAACATAAAAAAGACCAGTGATAGTCGGGGTGATAGTTGACTCTGTGAAGAACTGGTCTCTAGAGGCCCTACCAAGTAAATTTGTAGCAGGGAAATGTTGTAGCACCCAAGTATGGGCAGTGACCCTATTCATTGCCCTCTGCCCTGGACAGATCACATCTGGTGCCTTGGGTCACACTGAGTGGTGATGGTAACAAAGCTAAGTGGGTGAACTGGAAGCCATCCCACATGGCCAATGGTTGAAGAGATATTCACCCCAGAGAAGGGATGGTAAAAGGAGATGAAGTGGACTAATGTGGTCTTCAAACATTTGAAAGATAGGAATGGGTGAGCTTCTTTACTTTGTTGCTTCAGAGTAATGTTGGGGATGGTTTGTGGGATGGGAGACAAAGACTCTCTTCAAAATCACTTTATAATAATTAGAACTGATCATCCATGGAAGTGTTCTGCAGGTAGAGGCAACTCCCAGAAGGTTCCAACTTTGTGGTTCTGAAATCAGAGATCTGGCACAGCATAATAAGGTATGTGAGTTAGAGCAAGAGCCTGCTCTCAGGCTCTGCATTTTCATCTGTAAAATGTCCATGCCATGGGCTGTGGTGAGAAGTAAGCAAAATCACACATGGAAAGTAGCACCAAAAGATGTATAATCAGCCCCGTGTCACCCCATTTTCAAATTTGGCAGAACTCTGCCAACCACCAACACTTGGTGAATTACACTCCTTGCCTTGCATGTAGATGATCTGAACTTATTTGAATTACATACGTCTTTTGAAATTATTGTTTTCATAAGCATTATTGTTTTCTCTGTAAAAAGAAACAACAGCAAAATGTTAGGGATTCATTTGTCAAATAACGTTAACCAGAAATATGCCAGAAATTATAAGTGCGATCTGGGATGAGGTGAGGCGAGCAAAGCATTTGCTTCAGGTGCACAATTTAAGGGGGTGCCAAACAAGGAGTAACCAAGGTGAATATTTTAATAAAATATTTTTTAAAATGCAAAAATCAGTGATGAACAAAATACTAAAATTTTAAATAAAGATAAGATCACCTGTCATTTGTGAAATGTACTCTGTGACTTGAGAGCCATCACATAGCGCCTATATGCCCATAACTTCCTACGTCCTCACTGAGGATGGGGAAACATTTTTGAGAATATTTCAGTCTAAATTCCTGTTTTAGCACAACAGTGGGCTACATGAACCCTTCCTACTTTTGAACTGCATGACTTCAGCAAGCATGTCTCTGT
The DNA here is from genome assembly GCF_023065955.2 of Ursus arctos. Classification (NCBI taxonomy): domain Eukaryota; kingdom Metazoa; phylum Chordata; class Mammalia; order Carnivora; family Ursidae; genus Ursus; species Ursus arctos. Next base: position 45,520,909 of record NW_026622797.1, on the reverse strand, counting down.
TCTTTTTTTATATCCTAAATTTTTAATTATTTTTAAAATGTTATTTATTTAATTATTTCCCCAAAAAAGACCAAGTTTCATTTTTATCTTTCATCCTGTTTCTTCCTTCTCCCTCTAGAGAGTCATTTTCTTGTGTTTTCCCCCAGCTTTATTGAGATGTAATTGACCTATAATGTGTAAGCTTGTTATACACGGTATTGATTTGACACTTCTATATTGTAATATGATCACCACTGTGAGGTTAGCCGACACGTCCATCACATCACACAATCAGCATTTTTTTTAATGGTGAGAACATTAAAGATCAATTCTCTTAGCAATTTTCGAGTATACAACTCAGTACTGTTAACTATAATCAACATGCTATGCGTTAGATCCCTAGAACTTATTTCTCTTCTAACTTCAAGTTTGTGCCCTTTGATCAATCTCTCTAATTCTGGTAAGTGCCATTCTATTTTCTATTTCTACAGGTTTGGCTTTTTTAGATTCTGAGTATGAGTGATATCATACAGTATTTGTCTTTCTCTGACTCATTTCATTTAGCATGATGCCCTCAAAGTCCATCCATGTTGTCACAAATGGCAGCATGTCCTTCGTTCTCATGGTTGAATAACATTCTATTGTCTGTGTGTGTATTGTATTGTGTGTGTATACACACACACAATGTATATTTAATATACAAATATTAAAAATGTGTTAAAAATTAAAATTGCATAGCTCTGTTGTTATTTTAATATGTAGCCATTTCTCCTTGGAGAAAAGACATTTGGTTATTGTTACCCAGAATATTACAGGCAATAATACATATTTTTATTAGAAGTATCTCATCCAGAAAGTTCAGAAGTGATAGAAAAAACATAATACATAGTTTCTGGAGTCAGATTATAACTTTTATTTTCTAGCATCTACCTTATTAATAAATTAAAACTGGTTCTTATAGAGATCAAGTAAATTAAAATACTGCAAGTAATTCACTGGGTAAATTTCTGCTTTAGGTCAAACATCCAGGCTTCACAAAATCCTGAAAATGTGATTGCCGTGTCCATTACCTCAAAATAAAGAAAACCAATTAAAATCATGTTGCACAGACAAAATAAAGTCTGTGTGTTTTAATATTCCCTGATACTAATAACATTGTAGATTATTAAAACTAAAGACTTTCAGAAATCCAATTTATTTTCATTCTTTGGAGTCATCATTTCCTTTTTGTATTCTTCTCAGTTTGCATACTGGATGAAGGCAGACCTTTCTTTTCTTTTATGCATTTACTTTCTGGTCCTCATGCAGTATAATTGTTTTATAACACAAAGCTGGAAAAAATTTTGAATCTAGAACATTTCCATAGTAATGTTAAAAATACAGGAACTTTTTTTGAACTCTTTTAAAAATATTCACTGGGTTTTTAATATTCCTAAAAAGCAAATAATAAACAGGAATATTTATAATAATGAGCCATCTGGAGTTTGAAATCTAATAAAATGTACCTAAACTAAAATACTATAAAACTCATTTTTGTGACTGTCAAATAAAAATGGCAACTTTAAAATATTTTGTTAATGACTTTTAAAGAGAAAACAGGCATGTATCTTATTTACAGCCCATAGAAAGGGAACTTAATAATTGTTTTATTAATAAGAACATTCATATCATATAGAACAAGAATTTCCTTAGCTTTCGAAGTAATTAAACAGGGGCACCTGGGTGGTTCAGGCAGTTAAGTGTCTGCCTTCTGCTCAGGTCATGATCTAGGGTCCTCAGATCCAGCCCTGCATGGGGCTCCCTGCTCAGCAGGGAGTCTGCTTCTCCCTCTCCCCCTGCCCCTCCCCCTGCTTGTGCTCTTCTTCTCTTTCTCAAATAAATAAAATCTTAAAAAAAGTAGTTAAACAAATTGGGGAATATGGGAAGAAGAGAGAATAAATAAAACATTATGAATTACTAATAGATAATTCCCTATATAAAAACAGCTAACATTTTGGTGTATTTTCTTTAGGATATATTACGGTTTTTCTTGATACTCTGAATATAGCTATTTATCCTGCTGTCACTCACTCAGTATTACATACCACTGACACCTTTAAGTATCATTAAGAATTCTTTTCAATATTTTTATTAGCTGCATGTCATTGTGTAGCATGAATAAAACCATTTCTCTCCTTTCCTATTCTATATGGCACTTATATTGTCTTATTTTTAATTTTTGTTATTAAGATAAACACTGAAATGAACATAACCAAACTCAAAGCTTTAATACTAATTCATTACTAGCTTATTCAGATACCTTTCTAGAAGTGGAATTGCTCAGTAAAAAGGTTAGGATATTTTCTAGATTTGATATTGGATGAAGGCAGATCTTTCTTTTGCTAAACTGTTAAACTGCTAAACTGTTTTCCAGGAAGGATGGACCAATTTCCATTCCAAGCAACAGTGGAAAATAATGCTCAATTGAACACACCCTTGAGACCATTAAGCTTGGTCCTTTGTTTGCTTATTCACTGCAAATTCTGTAAGTGAAAAACGGTAGCTTCTTGTTTTAAATTACATTAATTTGATTACTACTTAGCTTAAATTTAAGACAAATGTATTAGCCATTTCATATCTTTTCTTTGGAGAATTTTCTATTTATATGCCTTCCTATTTTTTGCATATTGTGTTGTTTCTCTCTACACATAAAGAATGTTAACTATTGATCTGTTGTAAATATTTTTATTTTAGTTGCAAATATTTTTCTCATCTTTTTGTTAGCTTTTAAGTGTTTTTTGTTTATTGAGGCTTTATATATTCATGTGCTTTTATCTATCAGTATTTTTCTTGGGAAGTTTATTTATTTTTAGTACTTAGGAGATGTTTCCTAACTCAGTGATCAGATAAATATTCTCCTCGCCTATTCTCTTCTAAGTTTTTTCTATTTTTTTCTTTTCCTTCATCGTTTCTCTCTCTCTCTTTCTAAACTTACTTTAACCTTCTCAAATTTATTTTAGTGTGTAGAGTGAGCAAAGAACATTTCTTTAAAGGAACTAAAATTTTGTTTTTATCGTGAGAGTGAGAGTAAAGCATTTCTATTATCTTTTTAAAAGTCCAAATAGTAGCAAAAGCTTTAATTAAGAAGTAAAAAATCCAGCCTCCCTTCTCATTCCTGCCTCCAGTCTCCAGGCTCAGACATTTACTCACTTACTCTTTTATATATTCATTTTAGTTTACTCATCCATTTGGCAAAGATTTTTGAGCTCCTCTTGTGTATCAAGCCCTATTGCGAGTAGTGAAGGTGTCCTGGTGAATGGCCTTCACAGGACCTGTGCTGTAGATGAGTGGAGTGGGAAGAGGAACAGTGAAACATGCAGAATCAAGGTAATTTTCAGAGTAATCAGTGTTATGAAGAGAGGAAAAACACTTAGTGGGATAAAAAGCAACTAGGAAGAGGTTGTGAGGGAAGAGATTTTGTTTCACCTCTCACTTTTTATTTCTCATTTTAGATGGGTGGTTAGAAAGTTCTTTCTGGAGAAATGACACTTAAATTAAGACATAAATGAAGAAGAATCAGCTATAGAAAGTCTGGGTAAGCAAGTTTCAGGCAGAGAAAATAATTGAGTGCAAAGGCTCTGGGGTGGAACCAGATTGATTGGCATATTTGCAGCACAGAAAAAGAACACTCTGTGACAGCAGTGACGTTAAAAAATATAAATAAATAAATAAATAAATAAATAAAAAATAATAAAAAAAGAAAAAAGAAAATCAGATGTAAATACCCTGCAGATTGCCCCATAGCCTACCTCTATAATCCTTTCCCAGCTTTTGGTCTGTCCCCTGTTTATTTTGGGGCAAGTAGAACAATGTTTCCACTTCCGCAGTGAACACATGGAATACACATAGCATATGCTTACTAGGAGGGGATGTGAGGACAGACTTGTGTCCAAACTTCTACTCTACCATTTAATAAATACGTGATCTTGGGCAATTTATGCAACCCCTTTAAGATAAAGTTTTCTCTACTGTGAAACGAGGGAAAAAATTCCCTCCTCACAGAATTGTGAGGATTAAACACAAACTGTGTGTACGTAAAAGGTTGGCTTGCCAATAGTAAGCCAAAAACATTACTATTTGGTTAAAAAAATAATTGTTTTACTAGTATCTTACATTTGTTCTTTCAGATATGCTTTAGAATGATTAAGGAAGTTTTAAAAATGACATTTAAAAGAAATTAGATTTCTTGGGGCACCTGGGTAGCTCAGTCAGTTAAGCGATTGACTTTTGATTTCGGCTTTGGTCACGATCTCAGGGTCCTGAGATGGAGCCCGTCTCAGGCTTAAGATTCTCTCTTTACCTCTTCCTCTGCCCTCCTCCCCACCCTTGGGGCATGCTCTAAAAGAATGAATGAATGAATGAATGAATGAATGAATAAATAAATAATAAAGGAATTAGATTTTTTACACTTATAGATTAATTAAGGGAATATTGACATTTTGTAGTTTCCATTCGGAAACACTCGATTATTTAGATATGCTCCTGTCTTTCAAAAAACAATCGTAGGTAGTTTTTCAACATAAATCCTACATATTTCTTGTGAAGATTTTTACATGCACATTCATAAGTGAGCTTAATCAATAAATAGATAACTTGGTGAGATTTCATATCAGGGTTATACAATGAACCTAGTAATGCATTGAGCCACTAATTTTTTTAAAAATAGAATTGCCTATTTCTTGAGAGTGGAATATAACTTATATGCAAAACAATCTGGCCCATGAGTTTCTTATGTAAGAGTTGTTTGTTTTTTGTTTTGTTTTTATATTTTTATATATATTGTAATTGTCTTTTTATTTTTGTATTGCTTAAGAAATTTAGATATCTATATTTTTTATAGAATTGGTTCATATTTAATCACCAAATTTAGTAAAATTTCCAAATAAGGCCACATCCTAGTCACATTCCAAATAAAACTTCACCATATGAATTTGTGGGTGGGCAGGGGGACACAATTCAACTCATAAGACAATCCATGTCAATTAAAATAGAATTTCAAAAAAGTATGTCTTAGCTTTATCATTTTTCCTGATTTTCTATTTTATAATTCATTGTTTTTTTCCTTCTCTATTTTGTTTCCAAACTTCATTTAAATATTCTGTTTATTTTCTCTTATTTTAATAATGTTTTTTCTCTATGTATAGCTCTTGCTATGTTGTCTATATTTTGATTTGCTTTTATTAAATAATATGTTATTGTATATTTACTCTCCACCTTGAACAAATCGTTATTAAAAAAAGTGTTTTCCAATTTCCAAGTATAGAATTAAAAAAAAAAAAAAGACGAGAAGACAGAATATCAGAATCTAAAGGGCTTTGCAAATTGACTTCCAATTCTCTTAGCGAGTGATAATCATTACCTTGAGAATTTACCATGGCCTGTGTTTCGGTCATCAACCTCGGCAGACTAGGAACATAAATACAGTTTATCCTTGAACAAGGTAGTTTTGAACAGGCGGGCTTTTTACAGTACAATACTGTAAAATATATTTTCTCTACCTCATGATTTTCTAGAGGAAATACAAAATATGTATTAATAGGCTGTTTATGTTGTCAGTAAGTCTTCCAATCAACAACCCATTATTAGTAGTAAAGTTTTGGGGGAGTCAGAAGTTACGCACGGATTTTTGACTGCATGAGAGGTTGGTGCCCCTAACCCCCGTATTGTTCAAGGGTCATCCATATTAAGTTTTAAACTCTAAAGAGTGTATTCACTCTCAGCTATGAATCCACATTAATCCAATCAGGAAATTTTTATTTAAAAAAATTGTTCACTAATGAGAAAATACGTGTTGTGGGAAGAAGCATAATTGCTGACCAGTCCATTCTCCTTAGAGATAGACCTAGCTTAGAAGACGCTTCCAGATGCTTCAGCACAGTGCCTCAGCCCTTAGGACCGATACATGCCCTGTGACTGACTTGTGATTTCTTTAGCTATATTAATGTATTTATTTAGGTTATAATCAATTTTTTGCCAACCAAAAATGACTCTTCTTTCTTTAAAGTGAGTTTTTCCATGTCTGAAAGTTCTTTTAAAGTGAGGACAGTAACATTCTATTTATCCAACAGATAATAATTTATTGAGTGCTAATACAAGCTTGACTCTGTGATCTGTACTAGAAATGGAGTTGGAAACCTGTCAGGTAGGATCCCCACACTCCTGGGGCTTACAGACTGGAAGAGGAGACACTATATGATTATAAACAAATACACAAATGAACATTTAATTTTAATTAAATATTACTGTTGCAATAAGTGCTGGAATAGGGAAACATAGTTAACAACTTGCCAACTCAGAAGTTGGCTTCCTTCTAGGATACTTCCTAATATATAAAATGGGGTATATAAGATGACTCCCTCAGGATGAAGAGAATGTCACTAAAGCAAGAGAAAGGTGTTGAAAATTCCAGAGAAAGAGAATTGCAATGGTGAAGACCTTAACTCTGGACCTCTAAGCTGAAACATGGAGAAAATGAAAAAAGAGTGAAACAAAAACCAAAATAAAAGCAGATGGACTATAATACCGCAAGTAAAAGGGAGAGAGTTGCAGAAAAAGAAACAGATATTCTGTAATGTCTTGGGTCATGTTAGGGATTTTGGTTCTTTTCTTAAGGCACAGTGAATATAGAAGGATTTGAGTAGAAAGTATTGTAGGATTAGTTTGGCTGCCTTGCTAAGAGTGATTGGAAGGGACTTTTATAAAAAGGATGTGGGAAGCTAGCACAGCAGTATAGCCCAAAAGATGGAGGCTGATTTGGAATGGTGGTAATGATAACGTTGAGAAGGGATTATACTGGAAATACATTTAGTAGGTAAAATTTATAGGACCCGGGACTTGATTAGGTGTTCCGTGTATGTAAGAGAGAGCTGTCAAGATAACTCACATAGGTTTGGCATGGAAACCTAATGGACGGCATCACCATTTTTTGACACTTAGTGAAAACTCAATAAATTTTGGCGACACTTAGCTGCTTGTGTAATAGAGTTGAAAGAAAAATGTGAATTTGTAGTAAACCTCCCCCCACCCTCAATATATCACACTACACATACACATACGCATTTGAAAAAATAAAACCTAAAACAAACATACAAAAAAACAAAAAGTAGACATAAACTAAACAAGTCTGCCTAGAAACTTCCTGTTATCTTAAAACCATTTTGTAAGTCATAATCTTTTTTTGTGAAAGTATATATATATATATATATATATATATTTTTTTTTTTTTTTTTTTTTTAAAGAGATAGCTACTTTAAGACCTAGATCATCATCTCTCTAGCCTCTGGCTTCAGGGTGAGTTTGGACACGATGAAGTGGCTTTACTACTCTGAGCTTCAGTTTCTTCAGCCAGACGAAAAAATGGTAGGAGCTCCTTGTTAGTCATTATCGCATAGCACGTGATCCTCTGTAGATATCAGAGAAGAGTCAGACTCCTACAATGGAGCGGGAATCTCCGCAGTGACTATATATATATATATATAGACATTCACTATAATGACTATGCTCATGGGGCAGTCACTATATTTGCTGCGTTAAATGTGTTGACACATTTTGTCACCTAGAAGGAGATAAAAGTGGGATGGTAGGAAGCAAGCTTAGTCTTAAAATATCTTATAATCACTCTAGTTAGTATTATATACACTTTCTATGCCAAGTGTAATGGTATTTAAGTTCTTTTTAGTATAACTCTCCATATTTTACTGTAGTTTCTCATCTGCTTTTCTCAATTATGTGTCTATTTGTAATCGATATTCCTTTGAAACAACTATTTCCGAAGGAAATAAACAATCAGATATGGAAGACTCATCAGCTACAATGTTTCTTCTTGAAGTTCTTTAATGGCTTCCACTCCATTTAGAGTAAAATACTGACTTGTTACTATGACTTCTCAGGAAATACTGTCTGAACTGGCCTTGCGTGACATCTCCAACAGCACGTCATACCCTTCTTTCCTTTGCTCACCACCTGTGGAACTTCACCTCTGCTTCCACCTCCCTGGCTTTTTTTCCAGTTCTTAAGAACACTGCAAACTCTCTCCTGTTTCAGGACCTGGATGAGCTGTTTCTCCACTCTGAGAAAGATTTATTCCAGTCTTCCCTTAACTGCTTCATCCTGCAAATGTCCCTGTGAGTGCCACCTGCTTGTAAAAGGTCCTCAACTTTTGCATCTAAATCGGGTCCTTTCCTGTTAATTTCTTTTACATAGTTTTATTTGTTTCTTTCAGTGCACTCTTCTTTTCTAATCACTTCTGTTTGGTTTTTTGTTTATTTATTTATTTACTTATTTATTTATCTCTCCCCTTCCCCAGGGATTGTAAATGTCATATTCATTGTTATATTTCTAGTGCTTACCATAGTATGGCACAGTATCAGGTGTATTTTAGACACGCAAAAGTATTTGTTGAATGAATGAACAAATAAATAATATTACCACATCTGGTACATCTGGTATATATACTGAAAAATCTGAGCTCTGAACTTTACTAGCCTACAGAGAGTATGGTATTTGAATTCCATCAGCCTACGCTCAACTGATCTCGAGTCACAATGAAATAATTCAAAAACTCCTTTAAAAACTGAGAGACAGTATAATGAATATGATGTCCCTCAGGAAAAGTTAGGAAGTATGAATCTCTTCTCCACAAGTAACTCATGTTATCAACTTTCAAACATTTTTCTATTTTTCTGCATGCTGAAGAAAATGTCACCATGCTATGCACACATATGCTGAGAGCATGTTTAAGTTATAATTTGTCAAATTGTGTAATTCATTTAAAAGTCAGAAATACCCAGCAAAGAATCATTATGTTGTTTACATTGATTCAGTCTGAAGAAAAGTTTTAAAAGTTTGATTTATTTCATATATTAAGTTCAAAATGTAAGTAATTTTAATTCCAGAGCCTGCCATATCTCACAAAACAGTGTTCAATTTTCCTGATACCATTACTTGGAATCTACTTAGATTTTCAAAGAAAGAAAGAGAGTGAAGCAGGTACCAAGACTGAAGATTAGAAGTCATTTTAAGTATGTGTCTACATTTTAAAGATACAATAAACCTTATGCAATAATGTATCTTAGACTGGGAGGATTGTAGGATGTGATATATCTCATTTTGGGGAGTTCAGAATAGTCATTCAAACAAATTACTTGCCAAACTTTGGTTGGGATGAGAAAACTTCATTTTGAGCCCAAGGGAAATTTTTATAGCTTTTCATATAACTTCTTTCATGAGGACCACTATTCTACAAACAATTTTGCTTTCTTAGTATGACTGCCAAGGGAATTTTTTGCTATGTTGTCCATTCTGTATCCATTTAATCAACTGTCTCCTAAAAGAAACTGGCTACATCTAACCCCATTTCTTCTTCTCTTTGGTTTCCTTTAATAATGACCTCGGTTGGAGACAATTTTGTATACTTCGTTACTATTAACCATTACAGATGGCAAATAAAAAGTCCTAGGGTTTCATAGAAATTCATCTTAAATGCACATTGCTCTCTCAATCCAACTCTGAAAACTGAACCTTTGCATTTATTTTTAAGGGAAAACAAGGTACAAAACTTTGTCTTCACCACAGCCAATGTCAAGCACATACAGCTATGCTTCACTGTTATTTTCAGGTTACGCAAAATGCCTTCCATATTTTCACCTTTTTATAATGAATTCTGCAGTACATATGCAAACACTACTCTAACCTTTGAAGTAGGAAATCTGTCTCTAGCTAATATTCCCATCCTGTCAGAGTCATCCAGCTAAGTGATATTGATGGGACTTTAATGATAGAAATTAATTACAGGGTTGAGTTGTTTCTCACCATCGTGTGCCACCGTGTTGTCACATTGCTTTCAGCTTCGGTGCTCCCTGCCACTTGTCTCTCAAGAAAGTTTTGCTTGTAATTGAAGTATGTGCATGTTTATCTCAGTTTGAACATATGTGTATGTGGAGGAGAGAAGATTCCATTTTGCTGATCACAGCTTGTGATGATTATTTAGCTCTTCGGATCACTTTTATTTTCCAGAGTCTATTTCTGCCTTCTAGGAAGCATTTCTTTGAAAGAGACATTTGAAAACATCAAAAGCAGGTACCCTAGAGCTGCCGCTGGCCATTTTTTACAAACAATAAGGACCGTATAAATATTGTTAACTTTATAAATATTCTACTTAGAATATATTCAAATGGATCAACATTCAAGTACAAAATATTACTACAATTAATCCGTGGTTGGAGAAACTTCATAGTAACACAATGATCCTTAAAATATAAGATTTTGAAGTATTTATGAACATGGATGGGGCAGAGGTAGAGGTTAGGAAGGGTAAGGAAATTGACTACGGGCAACATGATCTTAGGGAAATCTCTTAAGCTCATAAACCGCGTATGAAAATAATGGAAGTCTAGGTGATGTCTTTTTATTTTAAAATGAGGGAGAACATGATAGAATCAGTGGAAGACGATTATTGGAAAGAAGCCTAGAAGACATTTTTTTTTAAAGTAGCTTTGACCACAAACCACATTAAGAAACACATTTCACATCGTAACACATATATGTATAAACACACACACAGCTAAAACACATTTCAAGAGACAGTAATTATCCTTATTATATGCTCTGTACTTTAAAGTATTTTTTTCTTATTTGTTCTATTTTACCTAATAGTTTGAAAAACATAAACCACCCCCCATCTCCTTATTTTACAAATGAAGAAAGTGTTGCGACAGATTGCATGATTTTCCCAAGGAGGGACAGAGTGCTACGTGCAGACCTCTGACCCCGTAACTCCCAGGGTGGCATAGTTTCTATTATGGTTCAAGGAAAAGAACTCAGGACTGACTTTTTTCAAAACCCAGGTTCGGTGCTGGTTCTTCCACTTTCAGCTTTGTGAGATACCTTAAATTTTACCAGAAGGAGGTAAGAACAAAAACAAACAAAAATATACTGTTGTGTGACCTTGAGCAAACCATGAACTGGTTCCTGCTTTACAGGTTTCCACATGCCCACCTTACAGTACCTCAACCGCTGACGGCTACTCTACCCGGTTGCTCTAAGTTTTAAGTGATACAGCTTACACTCCGCTATCAAGTACACTTTTACCAGCTAAAGGCCCCTGCCCTCCCAAACATCTTCTAGGTTGCTAGAATTCAATTTTCCTATCACTAGATTAATGCTCCATCAGTAAATCTGATATGAAGAACTGGTATTACTAAATAGTCAATAATATTTTACATGGGTGAGAAAACCTTCCAAGGTCACTATCTTATTGAGCCAAGAGTAGCCATGTGAAGTGTGCACGTTAGTTCCCTTGTTGTTCCCTGTTTATTGATCACCTTAGATATGTTCCATGATTGCCCAAGTGCTCGTGTCATATACACAGTAAATGTAGGACTGATCGGGCCTTCTAAGTTCTAAACTAGTGCTCTTTCCAGAATATAGATAAAGTATACATGTAGGATAACAGAGTCAGAAGCACCTGGAGCTAAGTTCTATGTTGAAGTGAATCTCCCCGGGCTGGTTTTATAGTAGAGCTGATGCTGCCTTCTTACAAAACTTATGGCACCTTCTCAATGAACTGAGGATATTCACCATCTGTGATACAAACTGAAAAACAAGCAAACAGTTTTGCTCTGGCCTTCAAATATCTAGTGTCGAATTGCTCTTTGAATGGAAGACATATATTACAGATTAGAATGCATTTTTAATAAAATTCACATATTGATTATAAGACAACAAGTAACTCTGCATTGATTTTCAGAGGCATATTGTCTTATGGTTTGGTTTGCATTGACAATTTGAATGACTTGTCCTGAGTGAGCATCCAGGATGGGTAGTCGAAACTGAACTCACAACTTCCAGGAGAGCTGTAGCTGGACCGACGCATGGTTCCCTCTCACTCCCTATTTCCCACTGTCAGCACCAGCATTGCACAGCCCTGATGGCTGCTGTGCGAAGCTCTATAGCTTTAGAAGAGCAGAAGTAAGAGGAGGAGATAAGCTGGGATGACTGAAGAAGCCCAAGTCTCGGGATGTGTTCTATGGCAGGGAGCCCTTGCCCATATGCGGAGGTCCGGCTGTGGTGGCCATCTGTCTCCATTTGCCTGAGATTGAGAGGAACGTGGGACTGCGGGTGCTAAACTGGGGAAGTCCCAGACAAACTGGGAAAAGTTGGTCGTTCTATGTCCTGCCCCCAAGATGAATCTCTAAACTGTCTAGAATAATTTATCTTTGTCATGTTCCTGGCATTTCAAAAATTCAAGATTAGTTCGATTTGACATGAAAAATAGATAAACAGGCAAAAAGAACTTGGGGAGTCTAAAGGGTTAAAAATTAATTTGTTAAAATTTGTGTCTCTCTCCTTAAAAGTTATCTACTCTAGGCTCAAAGGGAATAAAGTTTTGGGTAATATGTGGGGAGAGGAGGGAACAAAATTATAACTGGGTTCATGGGACACTTTATGATATAAAAGAAGGCAGACTTTCTTTACTCACCTTTCCGAAGTACAAGTATGGAGGCTGTCTGGGAGAATGGGCGGGTAAGAGCAGTGGGTGCCTGGGGAGAGAGCCAACAGGGGCTTAGGAAAGAGGTAAAAGGGATGATATGAAGAGATATGGATAGCCTATTTGGGAAAAACCTTTTGGGTCAGTCACCAACCCAGAATCAGAAAAGAAACATTCTACTGAGATCACATACGTGCCCAACTCTATTGTGTTTCCAGCCCAGTTTTGTTCTTCTCTTGTTATCCCATGAATCTCAACTCTAAGAAGTGGAACCAAAGCTAGCAGCGTAAGTACCAGTCACTTGTTTGAGCCTCTGGGGATTTATCAGTGACCAAAACAGACACAAAAATCCTTCTCTCACAGAGCTTATAATCTAGGGTGAAGGGGAGGCAGGCGAGCTATAAAGCAAATTGGTGAAGTTTCCAGTACCTTAGGTTCTTATCAATGCTTTAGAGAAAGACAAAGCAAGGAAAAGGGGTAAGATATTGGAGTGTTGCATGTGCATGAAGAGCTCACTAAGGAGGTGAAATTTGGAAGCAAGTACACCTAAAAATGCTTTAGAAGTCAGGACATATTAGCTGGATATTACTTTGGAGATTTAATTTTTGTAGAGCCGGTAGGTAAGTGCAAAGGAAAGCTTTGCTTCTAAATCAATAAATAATGAAGGAAGAACACTAAGCACAGTTGGAAAAAGTTAAAGCGGCTGACAGCAGGATCAAGCTCCCTATGCTCGTAAGACTATATTACTGCCATTTTATTTCATTTTCATTTGTTTGTTTGGAATTGACCAGAGAAATACTAGAATGTGCTCTCTGCCTGAACCCTCAGGCACTATATTTTACAAAGAAACCTCTATGAGTAAGCCAGGGCACAGCACATAAACTAGAATTTCTCTTGACACAATTCATCTCATACTTTTGTTTCAGCAAAAACTAGACATCCTTCAACCCAAGTTATAGAAACTCACAGCCTGAGGCATTGAATTGCATTGGACATAAAAACCCTCATTCAAAAATAACTTATTTAAACATTCTGTTATAGCTGCATGGAATTTATCTATCAAAGAGGTGAGTAGGTCCTACATCAGTAATTCCTGATTTTCCTACACACCCCATAAACCTCCAACAAATTCAATATTTTAAATGGGAAAGCCAGCATCTTTCGTTTTTCAGAAATGTGATACTATAATGATATTTTCTTTTCAAATTATGGAAGTGTTCTTTTTGAGTAGGAGAGGCATTCCAAATACTTCCTGGCACTTAAGGGTAGATCTGTATTTTACTAAATTTAATAGATATTGATATTTACCGCAGTCACAGCATTTCGGTTACCTGACGTGAAAGGAAGCACCACTTTAAGAATACGGAGAACAATCGCCTTTCCTGAATTATTCTGGCTACTGATTGTCTTGAGTGGATGACAAAGGTAAGGGAGCAGAGCTGGGATTATATCACAAGTATTCAGGTGATGTGAATTACAAGAAAGTATTACATTAGCTTGTGATATTTGATAGCATCAGTAATTAATTACCTTGCACACTGGCTGCAGAATCTTCCATTTCTGGAAATCAACAGTGGCTTCTCAAGGAACAGGTAATTGTGCCTCCTTCCTCATGAGCATAAATACAGAAGTTTCTGTCTATTTGGAGGCCCTACATCAAAGTTTGGCATAAATCTGAAAACTATAGAATACTTCGCGACAGAAGTCTGTAGGCTGATCTTTCCCCTGACTTTGTGGGGTGGCTCTATTGTCATTTAGGACTGGTTGAGTTGCGGCACCAGGAAGGACTGGCCTGAGGTTGCCTCAGCTTAGGTTCTCATTGCTGAATCAAAGCACTTAGTAAGATTATTGTATCGGCATGACCATTAATTCTTTTTACAAAGTGTTGACTGGGTGGGTTGCCCTGCCCAGCTATCAGTCTCAACTCTTAGTCAATAGGAAAACAAAAAGAAAAGGTCTAAGCTTGACGAAGCTAAATGACTGAAATCAATTTAATGTATGATAGATAATGTCCCTTACAGTGACCACTTTTGATTTCTTATTGACTTTTTTCTTTACAAAATGGGGGAGGGCCACTGTTGTTAAAATCCGTGAATACTCTTTTTTCATCTACTGGTAGTCCCTTATCATGATTAGTTCAAACGGTGCCACGTACTCATACGGCCAAAAGTGTATTAAACATTATATGTCTACCTTTTTAATGTGTTTGTATAGTTGTTTTATTCTGGAATAATGCTTAGGTTATCTGTGAATCACTCCTAGGCTTTTAATTTCCTGGAATAATTTAGAAAACTAAGAAGAAAAATAACAAAAGAGACAGACAGAAAGAGCATTTTTGACTGCAAAGGGAGAACTTCATCAGGAAGAAATAATGAAACATATATGCCAAGACAAAATTTCAAATATGATACCTTCCTCACTGTGGGTGCTTGGTTTGAGATGAAAAAGAGAAGAAGCAGTCCCATGCCCATTATCTAGTTATCCTTCAAATTACTGATTGCATAACAAGTGCCTAAAAGATGAGTACAATTCAGTCTTCCTTAAAGAGTTCATGAAAAAGTGCGGGACTGGTACATAAACATGTATGTGTGTGTGTGTATGTGTTTGTGTTTATACACATGTATACAAACATGCATATATACATGAGATGTATATGTGAGTATACTATTATACTGTATCTAAATATATTATGTATTGTAATAAAGTTATATACTATACCATATTATATATAAAAGTAGTACAAATCCAAGTTATTATATTGCAGTTAGAATTTGTAATACAAATGCAAAATACAAACACAATTAGAATGGAGAATACGCTTTAGCAGGTATATCTATATACTAAGATATTTATATTAGCTTGTTTTATTTGATACCACAATGGTATATAACCACCAGCTGTCAATCAAATATGTCAGTCAAAGCCAAATTTACACGTACACAAAACAGGCTTAAAAGGATGCAGCTAGAGCTCCTCACCACCATTACCGCTCTTGCTCTGGCAGGGGCCCACTTTCACTCTTGAAAGTAACTACACTAACCTGCTCAATAAACTCTATCCCCCCATTCTGGTCTCAGGTCTCCAATTATTTGGTGCACGTGGGTCAAGAACCGAATGACCCCGTGATACATATACTTGCACAACGCCTTGTTATTCCACATTAAAAGACATCTTATTTCTTCCTTTCAGCCAGAACCACCACCTTGCATTAATTCACCAAAATGACCAACACAAAGTGAAAGACGAGAGGCACCCATTATACGTTCTTTAGGCCTTTCAGAAAATACGGAGTGGTTCCTTTGGCTACATACATGTGAATCTACAAGAAAGGTGATATCGTAGACATCAAGGGGATGGAGACTGTTTGAAAAGGAACACCCTGCAAATGTTACCATGGCAACACTGGAAGGCTACAGTGTTACCCAGCATGCTGTTCACATTGTTGTAAACAAATAAGTTAAGGGCAAGATTCTTGCCAAAGAAATTAATGGATCTATCGAGCACATTAAGCACTCAAACAGCGGAGATGGTTTCCTGAAGCATGTGAAAGAAAATGATCGGAAAAAGAAGGAAGCCAAAGAGAAAGGTACTGGGGTTCAACTGACATGCCAGCCCGCTCCACCCAGAGAAGCACACTTTGTGCGAACCAATGGACAGGAGCCCGAGCTGCTGGAACCCATTCCCTAAGAATTCATGGCATGATAAGTGTCAAAAAAATAAAAGACCTCAAGGCTGTTCTAATAACATTTCTGTGGGATAGTCAGGAATTTGTCTTACCTATTCCACAAGGAAGAATGTGTATATAAAGTATTTGCCTAGAGTTCAAGATAAATCACAGTAGAACTGAATTTTTAATCAAATGCCCTTCTGAACTAGTTCTCTTCTCTCTCCCTCTCTGTCTGCATCTCTGTTTCTGTTGTTCTTTTTATGCGACTGGCTCTTTTCCTTCTTTTTATTTATTCGTTCTAGTTCTCTGTATTATATAGGATTACTTTTCATAATTTTTATTTGCTCATGATAATTTCCATTTCATCAAGTCATCCACATTGTTAGCAATCGGATGTACATGGTATTTTTGTTAACAGTGGTTGAGGGGCCAGCTGCTATGGTATGGGAGGTCCTGAAGGAATAGATATTAGTTATGGACCATCCACAAGGAATGTTTATAATTCCTTAGTGGAAACTGCCTGGTTTTCACTGTGGGTGCAAAAATAATTCTTTCATCTTGCCTCAGGGTTCAACATTTTCAGGTGGATTTTGAGAGAAGCCTCTTTCAGCAGTTCCATTCAGATTATCCATTTACCTGTTCTTTGCTTTCAATTTACCTTCATTTTAAACCATTTTGTACAATAGTACTAATAATCCTAGTCTGGTTTTGGAATTTTCTAGAAAAGCAGCCTGTCCAAATCGCAATAAGATATATAAATTGGACATGACTTGTTTCATAAAAATATTAACTAGATGTGAGTTCTTGGGTAGGTTGACTTATTTGGGCCTCTGGCTGTTTATTATTGTTGTCTCACTTTTTTGTGGGGGTAGATTTATAATCATAATTTTCACAAATCCCAATGAGTATTTATACAATGAATATTTACTTTCTATAACTGTTAAGTCCTGCTAAACCAAATTTCATAGTATGATTATATAATATTTAAGTTCCTGTGGTGAAATACAAGACGAATGAGATGAGGCACTCAAGGTCCCCATGTGTTCAAAATCCCACATTAACTAACAGAGTGAACTTGAGTAAGTCAGTGAACCCGTTTTTGTCTCTTCAACTATTGAACGAAGGTTCCAAAAAAAGGTTGGTGTCATGCTAACATTCTAAAACCCCATCTTCCTTCCAGGAAGAAACTATTCTAAGCATGGGTAACGATTGCTAGAGTATTGTCCAACATTAGGCCAGAACATCAGATTCTTCGCTTAGGCCCCGGCTTCTCCCACTTCTAAGCTGTATTTAGCAAAAACTGAACAACGATGAATGGCAGATTTTTAGTTGGAGAGTGTTCAGGAGCAGTTACAGTTTGTAATTCCATAAACAATGAAATTGATAGAGAATCCAATAAACTGATCGAGAATATCTCAGAGACGAAGGAAAGGCATTAAAAAACAGAGTTGAGAGGGGCGCCTGGGTGATGCAGTCAGGTAAGCAACAGTTTCAGTTTTGGCTCAGGTCATGGCCCCAGGGTCATGAGATCAAGCCCCAGGTGGGTCTCTCTCCTCAGATACCCATCCATCTGTCTCCTTCTGCCCACCCCCCTCACCTTCTCTCTAAAATAAATGAATACATCTTGAGAAAAAATGAGTTGAGAAAGAGAACAAAAGACAGTCAGAAATGTGATATAAAATAATAAGGGACACAGACAGGTCTAATAGATGGAGTGCAAGCACATTTGGTGGGTAATGGTAAGTGACAGTGAAGAAATAAAGGTTGGAATAAGGCATATTGTGATATTGGTTCCCAATAAGCAATATAATGACACCTGACAGCTGGGATCTCTAGAAAATTCACATCAGTGATGTTCATTCCAATAATTAAAAATAAATGAAAAATTGACTTCTTTATTGCTTTCTTTTTGAGTGCTTTCTTTACAGTTTTTAAATGTAAGGTAAGAAAGTTTTTTCAGGCAAAATATACAATAAGTGTTTGGTGAATGACTTAATTTTTAACTTATAATATTATCAATAGCTAAATGTTTTTAAGTTCAGGTATTATTAATCAGGTAAGAGTTTAAATGTGCTCTCTAATAATATTATGTTGGCTGATAGAACATAAATGCTACTGACTAGAAAACTTTGACAGATTACAAAGAAAAATACAATCTATTGTATCTCAAGCTAGACTGTAGCCAAATAGGATATCTAGAAGTCACTTGATGATATGATGCCCACATATTAGAGTAACTGATAAAGGATATGATGAACTTTGGATAAAGAGTTTTTTTTAGAGGACATATTCACACTAGCCACTTATGATCTGGGACTTAGGCTTTTTAAAATGTAGACGTGAGAAGTAGGTGAAGAAGAAATAGTTTAGGAATTTTTAAATATACTTTTACATTTGGCACATCGTTTGAATCAAGCATTTTGGTGTTAGGGTACAGAAGGGAAATAACATCATACAGACACACTGACATGACAGGAATGCATTGCCAAGATGGTTATTAAGATTAACTAGAGCTATTATGAATGCTAGCCATAGAGAAAGTTGCTTTATTCATTCTACTATCAACAGTTCACAATTTCATACAACTATTTATTGAGAGCCTGCTACATGTTTAATGTTGTGCCAGACTGTTTAGAGAATTCAAGGAACATTATGTGAATTGATCTAACAGAGTTTTGAGCTGGAGAATCAATTTCAACACAAAGATAGCAATTAGAGAACAACATAGGCCTTTATAACTAAGGAACTGGTAAAGGCGCAGGAATGTTTGACCTGAGAAATCTGATATTTTTGGTCTATGCTTTAGTCTACATCCCATCATTTAACATTTGTCAGCCACTAAGGAAAAAAAACTTGGCGAAAACTTTTTTAAAAATTAAATTAAATTAATTTATTATTATTATTGAAGTATGGTTGACATACAACGTTATATTATTTTCAGGTGTACAACATAGTCATTTGACAATTCTATACTTTACTCAATGATCACCAAATAAGTATAGTCACCATCTGTCACCATACAATGACATTATGATGTTATTTTCTATATTCCCTATGCTGTACTTTTCATCTCCATGACTTATTTATTTCATAACCAGACATTTGTACCTCTAAATCCACTTCCTCTATTTGCCCATCTAATCACCCACCTCCCCTCTGCAAACCACCAGTTTGTTCTCTGTATCTAAGAGTGATTGTTTCTGTTTGCTCATTTGTTTTGTTTTTTAGATTCCACATATAAGTTAAATCATATGGTATTTGTCTTTCTCTGTCTGACTTTTTTCACTTAGCATAATACCTTCTAGGTCCATCCATGTAGTTACAAATGGCAAGATTTCATTCTTTTTTATGGCTTAGATAGAAAAATAGATAGATACCTTGCATCTTTATTGATTCATCTATCGATGGACACTTGGATTGCTTCCGTATCTTGGGTATAGGAAATAATGCTGCAATAAGAATAGGGGTGCATATATCTTTCTGAATTAGTGTTTTCATTTTCTTTGAGTAAATACCCATGAGCAGAATTACTGGATCATATGATATTTCTGTTTTTAATTTTTTGAGGAACATCTATACTGTTTCCACAGTGGCTTCACCAATTTACATTCCTACAACCTACATGAGGGTTCATTCCCCTTTCTCCATATCTTTGCCAACAGTTCTTATTCGTTTCCCGTCTTTTGGATACCAACAATTCTGACCGATGAGGAGATATCTTATTGTGGCTTTGGTTTGTATTTTTTCTGATGATCAGTGACATTGAGCATCTTCTTATGTGTTTGTTGGCCGCCTACGTAAATTTTCTGGAAAAATGTCTACTCAGGTTCTCTGCCCACTTTTAATCAGATTGCTTGTTTTTTGATGTTGAGTTGTATAAGTTCTTTATATATTTTGCATGCTAACCTCTTATTGGAATGTCATTTGCAGATATCTTCTCCCATTTAGTAGGTTGACTTTGTTTTTTCAATGGTTTCCTTTGCTGAGCAAAAGTCTTTTTACTTTAGTGTAGTCCCAATAGTTTATTTTTGCTTTTGTTTCCCTTACCTAAGGAGACGTATCTATAAATATGTTGCTAAGGCTGATGTCTAAGAGATTACTGTCTATGTTTTCTATTAGGAGTTTTATGGTTTCAGGTTCCACATCTAGATCTTTAATCTACCTTTTGCATTTATTTTTTTGTGTATGGTGTAAGAAGTGGTCTATTTTCATTCTTTTGTGTATAGCTGTCCAGTTTTTCCAACACCATTTATTGAAAATACTGTCTTTTCCCCAGTGTGTATTTTTGCCTCTCTTGCTGTAGATTAATTGACCATGTAAATGTGGGTTTATTTCTGAGCAAAAGCTTCCTAGATGTCCCTTTCTGCTAATGAAACACAATAAAAAAAAAAAACCTAATTTTTTCATAGTATTTACTTCATGCCTGACATTATTTGAGGTGCTTTATATATAATATTTGGTTAATCTTCACTAAAAGAGTCAGATATTATGGAATTTAAAAGATGAAAAAACTGAGAAATCAATAATTTTCTTTGGTTTACACTGTTGGCAAAAAGTGGCTTTGAGATGACGCCATGTAGTTGATTCTAGAGTCTGTGATTTTAGCCGGGACCCTTTCATCCCAAAGCTCTTCTAATTTCATAAAGCTTTAAAATATATTCTATAAAGGTGACTGCAGTGTAATGGGACATGAAAGGATTAAACAGCAGCTACGTGAATGCTTAATATTATATCACAGGGTACATCATGGTACTGCTCAAATGAAGACCCATTGGAAACTTTCACCTAACTAATGGAGAAATCAAAAGGCAGTTATCCCATCGTAGCACTCTTCCATCTCCATTAACAACCACCACCCGTAATGCCAACACAGCACACGCATACCATACAGATGCATGGCAGAATGAATGAGCAAAACACTGTGTCAGCCATCCCTAGAGTACATAAGGAGAAGCCAACAGTACTGTGTGACCAGTCATAAAGGTTTTGAAGTAAAACTGGCTAAGTGGAACTACAGACCAGGGCATGCAGACAGCATGGTGACTGTACAAGGATATAACCTCAGTCACCCTCATTAACACTTACCTCTTGTTCCTCACTGAAGAAAAATTAGGAACAGCTATCTCTATTATACCACGTTTATACATTTTAATATGTTCAGCACATTGCATATGGATTTTTGTATAGGATGTGGGCTCGGTCATTCTGGCTACACTTTTTGGTCATCAATGAAAGTATTCATTTAAATGCCCCTTTAATTATTATGAAGATAGATACAAATATTATAAATATACTGGAATGAGAGAAAGAGAGAGTGAGCGCTCACCTAGGATACCCTGTTTGATTATTACAGTTATTATAGTAAAGATTTTGGGGGACCAGAGTAGTGGTAGGACCCAGTACCATCTCTTTCTGGTTATGCTGCATTTAATACAGACAACAGAAGTTCCGAGGAGAAAGTAGAGTCCATGAAGGAGGCTTGCAGAAGAGATGGGTTTTTCAAGCAAGTCTTGATAGGAACTTTGAAGTCTCAGATGATCACTATGTGCCTACAACAAGCTTTCATTAGCCCTAAGTGATACTGCTGCCTAAATGTATTTGGTAGATGTGGCTATTTTCCTTTGAATCTTGAAAAAGCCAAAGATGCATAAAGTTAGAATCAGTAAAGAGCAATATTAAAGTATAACATACCATGAGAAAGAAGCAGATTCAGAAGGCCATTTGCAACTTAGTAAAATTTAATGATTATCTTTCTTTAATGAACTTTCTTTCATCTCTGTAATTACATATGTACACAAGGGCACCCTACTTCTCATGTATTTTTATACATCTATTAGATACAACAGAAACTCAGAGATTGTCATCTTATAATGGAGAGCATTGTAAGTCCATGATAAACTTTTCGATAATTTTTATCCTTCAGCCAAAGGCTGAAAAAAATTCATGAGCAGCCAACGCAGTAAAATGTTATTTGTGACTCACATAATCTTTATAGTAATTTCTTTTGTGATGTTCTCTAGACTAGCAACTATCTTATCTCACTCTGAAATTTTAGCATCAACTCTTAGATTTATATAAATAAAATAGTGGGGAGAGTGGTCAGGCTTGTATTTACTCCTACCTCTGTGTACCAGGATGCCTTAGTTACACATATTTGAAAACAAACCTCTTACAGCAAATGATTTCTGAATGGACCCTCATGAAACTTTACAGTTTGCTAACAATGAAATATGTAATTTGATTCAAATCTTCACAAAGTACAAATGGACAGAATTCGTACATCCAGAGCAAGAGGAGGATTATGGCTCAGCATGGCACGTGGCCTGTGAAGGAAGTAGAAAGCTGATTGTTACACTTTGTGCTTATAAGCAAAATAGAAATGTAATTTTAAGACTCCTGGGAATGATTGAAATCCAACAACAAGAAAAGTGATATATTCTCACTTTTCATGTAAGTCATAATGAACAAAAAATATGCATATTAAAAAACAAATGATTATTCAGAACATTTTAGTAGCCAGTGTCTCAACACGTAGCAGTCAGTTGTATGTATTACAAATGTATAATAAAAAATTCTTACTATTACAAATATTTAGGTTCAAGGGCCAACTTAATTGGAGAAACATATTTAGCTAAGACCCTCCGGGAACTGTGTCTTTGATTTATTTCCCTGTCACACTGTTTTATTCTGTTTCCCAATCTCAAAAAGTCATATTACCTGAACTTTTTAAAGATTGTGGGATGGCAGTTCCTTTAAAGGTTATTCATGATCAGTGTTTGAAAATGGCACTTCAGTGCTGATATTGGCTTAACTTGCCAGTTTCCCTTGTTACTTACCATATATTAAACCTGATTAAAACAAAATAATGAGAGTAATAGACTACACCATGATTTCGTTCTTATCTGTTCTTTTGCAGTTTTGTGTATTTGTTTAATATAACATTATCTCATTATATTGCAATTATTTGCTTATTGAACAATGTCTTTAACTGGCCTAAAAGAATCTGAAGGGCAAAAAATGTGAGTGGGGTGGTACAGATTCTGTGTCTTTGGTGTACGCAATG
The DNA here is from genome assembly GCF_023065955.2 of Ursus arctos. Lineage (NCBI taxonomy): Eukaryota > Metazoa > Chordata > Mammalia > Carnivora > Ursidae > Ursus > Ursus arctos. Next base: position 45,497,674 of record NW_026622797.1, on the reverse strand, counting down.
CCATGAGGCTGGGGAAGGCGTGTCTGCCATTATGTGGCTAGAACAAAAGATTTATTTAAAGTGAGCATCAGTGTGTTTTTAAAAAATCCGAGTGGCAAGTCTAAAAAGCCCTTTATGCTCATGACACTTTAGATGAGAAAGGTAGGTTCTTAAATTAAACGTATCTTATTTATTTGTATTTTGTTTAAAGGTTCTAATAGTGCATTCTTGCAAAGTATTCAGTAATTCAAGCCAACTTTCCTATTGCCATTCGAGGTTCGTGAGGTTTTACCGTATACTTCCCCTTTAGGGTTAATTTAGGCAGAAATTACCTTCACATCCTGTTTTTATTCTTCATATAGTTATAGATTACAAATAATTTATGTCATGGAGATTTTTAAAGAGCTCATCAGTATCTGTTTACAGTTAATGATTTTCCAACTGTTGTTCAATTATGTCATCATCAGATGATTTTTTAATGTGGGAGAAGTGACAAATGATTATTTAACTATCACAAAGGATCATTTCAAAACCATAAATGACCGTATAAGTATGGTTATCCTAGAAATGATGACACCAGTCTGAATTTATTGAAAATAAGCTCTTGTTGTATTTTGGGCAAGAATCAAAGGTAAAAATCGTGGGGAGAAATTAGATCGGACATACAGTAATTAAAACCATCCCAATTGCAGCATTAGAAAGGCTAATTTTATATGGCATTCATGAGTAAAATATTTGAAGTGTCATAAGAAGTACTTAAGGAAAGTACTGCCTCCTAAACTCCCCAGGGCATATTCTGTGCTCTCTCTAGCACTGCTTTTTTCTCTACAGCTATTTCAAAATGCTGAGGGTTAAGAAAGCAGAACTGCTTCTGTTCATGTATGTTTATTAGAAACAGTTGGTTATGGAAAACACCGCGGCCTTGGATGATTCAAACTTGTCTGGATTTTTCAGGTAATTAAACACAGATGAGCATTGATGACTGCTGGGATTTTTCGAACTTTTTCTAATACTCTTGATATATGGATGTGAGGAGATGTGCTACCTACAGCCTATATACACGGACAGAAAAAGTTCTTTTTGTTCCCAAACGCTTCTGCAGCTCATTACCATATGGCAAATTTATGTTGATGAGTCTTCTCCCACTCTGAGATTCATCAACTACTTCTTGGCTCAGTTTTAGCTCAGACTGGTACTGTGATATGGTTGCAGAGTTTTTGCTTCAGTTTTGTATTGATTTAATATTCATTGGATAAGCATTATCAACTTAGTGTTAGTCTCTGAAGCCATTAGTATAATGAGGATTGGACTTTTCATGGGGTGATTTCAAAAGTGTCAAGGACACTGTAATACATGATACCTATGGTATCGTGGCCCCCAGGGTGAGAGATGAGGGATGTCAAACATGGATGTGATTTCTGAAGACTAGGAGGAGGCTCTTGGAGAACTTTTCTTCAAGACTTGCTTAATATGCAGCAGTTGGGACATTAGAACCAGGATTCTTCATCTTAAACTAAGTATACAACACTTTGTCCTATGGTTGACGAGTTTAAACAAGTGACAATTGTTTTAATCAAAACATTGGTTTATTGTTTTGAGATTTTTTTTTCTTTCTTTAGTAAGACTTTATTTTTTTAGAGTAGTTTTAGGTTCACAGCAAAATTTAGGGGAAGGTACAGAGATTTCCCACATACCCTCTGAACCACACACGCACAGCCTTCTGTATTACCAACACCTCCCACCAGAGTGCTACATTTATTTCAATTGATGAACCTAGATTGACATATCAGAATCACTCAAAGTCCATAATTTCCATTATAGTTCACTCTTGGTGCTGTGCATTCTATTGGGTTGTTCGTGTGGACAAATGTTATAATGACATAAATGCATCATTATGGTATCAGACAGAGTATTTTCACTGCCCTAAAAATCCTCTGTGCCTCACCTACCCATTCCTCCCCCTTCCCAGCCCCTGACAACCACTGGTCTTTTTTACCATGTCTATAGTTTTGCTTTATTCAGAATGGCATGTAGTTAGAATTATATAGTGTTTAGACTTTTCAGATTGGTTTCTTTCTCTTAGTGATATGCATTTAAGGTTACTCTATGTCTTTTCATAGAGTGATAGTTCATTTCTTTCTAGTGCCTAATAATATTCATACTATCCCATTGTCTGGATGGACCACAGTTTATTTATCCATTCACCTACTGAAGGACGTCTTGGATGCCTCCAAGTCTTGACAATCATGAATAAAGGTGCTAGAACCATCTGTGTGCAGGTTTTTCTATGGACCTAAGTTTTCAACTCCTTTGGATAAATACCAAGAGCATAATTATTGTATCATATGGTACCAGTATGTTTAGTCTTGCTAGAAACCACCAAACTGTCTTCCAAAGTGGTTGTGCCATTTTGCATTCCCATCGACAATAAACGAGAGCTCCTGTTGTTCTTGTCAGTATTTGATATCAATGTTCTGAATGTTGGCCATTCTAATAGGTGTGTAAGGGTATTTTATTGTTATTTTAATTTGCCTTTTCCTGATGACATATGATGTGGAGATCTTTTCACCTGCTTACTTGCCCTCTGTATATCTTCTTTGGAGAGTATCTGTTAAGGCATTTGACTAATTTTTAATTTGCTTTCTCATTGCTGAGTTTTAAGTGTTCTTTGTATGTTTTGGATAATAGTCCTTTATCAGATGTTTTACAAATATTTTCTCCCAGTCTGTGGCTTTTCTTTTCATTCTCTTGGCATTGTATTTCACAAAGCAGAGATTTTTATTTTTAATGAAGTCTAAAGTTTCCATTATTTCTTTCATGAACTCTGCCTTTGGTGTTGTATTTAAAAGGTCATCACCATACCCAAGGGTCATCTAGGTTTTTTCCCTATGTTACCTTCTAGGAGTTTTATACATTTAGGTCTATCATCCATTTAGAGTTCATTTATGTGAAGGTCTGTGTCTAGATTTTTTTTTTCACACGTAGATGTCCAGTTGTTCCAGCCACATTTGTTGAAAAGACTGTCTCTGCTTTATTGCATTTATTGCCATTGCTCCTTTGCTAAAGATCAATTGATTGTATGGGAATCTATTTCTGGGCTCTTTATTCTGTTCCATTGATTTATTTGTTTCTTCTTTCTCCAGTAGCACACTGTCTCAATTGCTGTAGCTTTATAGTAAGTCTTGAAATCACGTATTGTAAGTCCTCCAGCTTTATTCTTCTGCTTCGTTATTGTATTGGCTATTCTAGGTTTTTTGCCTCTCCATGTATACTTTATATTCAGTTTGTTGATATCCAAGATAACTTGTGGGTGATAAGAAAATAACAATCTGGGTTGTATCAAATCTGTAGATCAAATTTGGAACAACTGACATCTTGACAATATTGAATTTTCCAATCCACAAACATAAAATATTTCTCCATTTATTTATTTCTTCTTTGATTTCATTCATCAGAGCTCTGTAATTTTTCTCATATAGATTGTGTACATATTTTGTTAGATATGTACCTAAGTAATTCATTTTGGGGGTGCTAATATAAATGGTATTAGGTTTTTAATTTCAAATTTCACTTGTTCATTGCTATTATATAAGAAGTTTGACTTTCGTAGATTAACCTGGTGTTCTGCAACCTTGCCATAATCAGATTTAAAAATGTAGACTCATTAATTGTAACAAAGGTACCACTCTGGTGCGGGATCTTGATAGTGGGGAAAGCTGTGTATGTGTGAGGTTAAGGGATATATGAGAAATCTCTGTACCTTCTAGTCATTTTTGTTGTGAAACTAAAACTGTTCCAAAATCTAAAAAAGAAAGAAAAGAAAATTGCCTTTGTGAAATCTATCCTTATTTATCAGGAGACCAATTTACTGAAGAAGAATATATTCAACATATATATGGTCAATTAGAGAAAAACCAAGAAGTTACACTTCACCGATTGAGAAACTCATGGCATTATATTTTATCAGAGCACGTTTGCAAAACCAAAGGTGACTATCAACTAAAAAGGAATTAGCTTACAGAACATTTACAAATTTCCTAAAATTTTGATATTTAAATTTTGCCCTTATTTTGTATTTATCTACGTTGTCATTGTAGAGCACAGTGATAGCTGGTTAGCATTTGTCCAGACAAAACTGGTCTGGACCTGAACAGTTCTGAGTAACTGTTGCTTTTGAGTTCTTGAAGCAGTGCGCTGCTAGAGGAGGTGGCAATGCTTCCACAGCCTTTGTCAGGTGTAGGCTTGGGTCTACATACCGGGAACATTCCTCCCCTAGCCACTGGATGGAATAGGCCATGGTCAGCCTGAAGCCAAGTGGGAATACCCAGAGGAAGAGAAGAACTGCCAATACACTTCTAGTGGGGAAGAGAAGAGGATTCCACCAGTAAGGTATCTCTTTCCGGCAGCCATATTTCTTCCATTGCAGAAGTTCTATGCATTCGCTATACCTGATGCCATCTACAATACTCTTACCTCTGAAAATAACATGTCCATTGAAAAGCACCATAATGCTGCACTTCGTAAAGTCATAATAAATGAAAATGATGATACAGTGTTTTTCTTAGAAAGATTAGATATATTGTCATGATAAAGTCTTTTATAATAATTAAACATTTTCTTCTTTCTCCAATGATCATTTTGATTCTATTTTTTCATTTTACGTTTTAAGCCAAGTATTTAAACTAGGATCTCTGTAAGGTCTCACTGTTTTCATAGATTATATTACTAGCTTTGCATATGTTCATCCACAGACCATAATATGAAAGAGCCATCAAATTGTTTATTACTTTTGTCAAACATAAGGGAGCATTTCATTCAAAAGATAATGTTTCTCTTGTGAGCTTTATCTATATGAATAGTCATAGTTACATATTTTTGTATTTTCAAAACATGCAGAGACACAAAAAGCTACTAAAACAACAAAGAAAACATTTTTAGCAAGACGTTAATTAATTGTTAAAGACTTGAAATCATCACATTCCTTACTAGTTGACACACATATGCTAAAATACAAAGTACTTCAAAATGATATTCATTGAATTAATAAGATATTTTATATACAGTTTAGTTGTTCTTGGGCTCTAGTAATAAACTTGATTACCCTTTTTCCCTAAGGTAGAATTCGAAGATTTTATTTTCCTGTATTCTGACAGAAGTGGAAACCATAATATTGGTCGAATGCCCAGTCACTGTGTCACCCTCCCTGGCAGCTGGCACTGGGTTCTCTCTGGCCTGTTGAAGGCAGAGCACTGGAAAATTTCGAAGGAAACAAGAAATACACAGCTAAATCAATTAGGAAAAAGAAAAAAATAGGACTTTGCACAGGTATTTCACTGTATTCTACAACTTTTATAGTTATGCAGACTTTGGTTAAATCCTAGTGTAGCCCTGGCATGAGCCATTGGATAGCAGTTTTAGGAGAGAAAGTTGGATCTTCCTGCAGCTCTCTCTTCCAAAATATTACTCTTCTATCCATTTCAAACAATTTTATTCTATTTTTCTTCCTGCTAGAACTCTAGTTAAGCTTCACTTCTGGGGTAGCCTGGTGACCTCTCTTCTTTATGTATAGAAATACCTCCTGGTTTCAGTAACCCGCATTCGTTGAGAAATAATGAAAGACTAGTGATACCCACTTTTACCAATGGTCCAGGTGATTTTTGTATTTAATACCTTTTTATGTGGTTAATTTTTTGGTTAGTATTTCAACTTTCATTTTCTGCTTTAGGCCACTTCATTTACAGAACCTTTAGTTTCAGCTGACTATTTCTCTCTCTTCTCATCATACTTTTGTTTGTCTACTGCATATCTTGCTCCGGAAATTACCTTGGAGGTTTACAATTGCCTACAAATGTAACTAAGTAGGAAAAAATTAGAAAAACAAGAAAAGGAACTCTAAAGTATAATATCAAGGTTATGTGAGTTTGATAATTGCATTGTAAATGGTGAGATGCTTTAGCCCGTGAGTGGGAACTTTATGGTTTATCTTTATTCCCTTATTAAAAAAAAAAAAACACAACAGCAGGTAAAACATACAGTTTTGTTTTTCAATATGTTTATTTTGGAATTAATTTAAATCTTGAGTCAAAAGGTACATTTATAATTATCAAGAAGGCCCAACCAGAAAAATATCTGAGGTATTTAACTTGTCTCCCCAGGTAAGATAAAGGAGGACTCACCCTCTTAATGTGCTTAAGAATGAAGAAGCCAGTGAGAGTGACCATGGTCTCTGTTCTCTGCTGCTCACTTCTGAATGGCTTCAGAATAAGTGTGACAGGAATAGAGTTAGTTTCTCCTCTGCTTGTTAAGTCTAAGGGACAGGTGTTGAAGGAGGAGAAGTGGAAACTAACAACCCTCTGAGATTTTTTCTGGAATTGATAGAATCGGTATTATATCTGGCTCATCATTACGGCTCATCGGAGGCCCAACGCACTCACCTTTTCTCGGACTGATTAGCTGGAGACTCATACAGCTCAGCCAGGGGCCGGCAGGAACAATCCAGATGGAATTTGTTGCAAGCTGCTTTCATTCTATGGGGAAATTGTGTTCGTACTCATGAGTCTTATAACCCCATGTCAGGCTTGGAGGATGGGGCGAGATGCTAGAATGACTTTCCCTTTGGTCCATGAACCCAATATAGTATTAAAGAATACTACTTCAGATAAAATTTGGAACTGGGCCAGGGGTAATTTAAAGAGGCTATAAAAAGAAGTTAGCCCACTTAATCATTCTGCATCAGAGACAAAGTGAAGTCACAAGAATAACTAAATGTATGTACCACAATGATCCGCAGTGTTTACAAAATGGGTATAACTATGAACCAGAAACTTTCTAGCAAACAGACTGTCAAAATCCATTTTATAATTATCTCTCTTTGTTGTTCTTTTCAAATATTTTCTTGGACCAAATCTCTAAGTAAACCATAGCAGCTTCTGTGGGAGTTATAGAACATCTCCTTTGTCATCTTTTTATAAAACCCACCCCTGCTGACCCCCTGCAGGAAGGATCAGCTCTTTCTCCTCAGTATGTCCCTGTCACTTTGTTCAAAACTCTTGAAATTGTAGTGATTCTTTTACCATTTAGAGATGAAGTTCTTGAAATTTCCCATGATAGAAGAATTTGTGACTGAGGAAGCTGAGACCTAATAGTAAAATGATCAAAGTTCCGTGATATGAGGTCACCTGACGTTCACCAAAATAATGCAATAAAGAGAAAAACGTAACATAATAGCAATAACCGTGAAATGTTAATAATACCCATTCCTATGCAAAGTAGAAACTTTTAAAAGTTTCTTTCTCCTAAGCTCTCTTAAGTTTAAACTTGTAATTTTATTTTATGTAAGTGCAGATAAATGAATATTAACAGTCATTTGTATTCTGTCTCAAGTTATTTCTTCCCAGAGCTCAGTGTCTGATCACAGTATTTCCCAAAACGTATCTCTCAGGGCACTAATACACTAACACTTCAATATACTCCATAAAAATGGGTTCCATTGTCTAAAAATAGTGTGTGGATTGCTCTATACCGTATTTTCCATATTATGCTAAAGACCACAAGAGCACCTGCAGTATAACAAACTCTTTTGACTTTTGTTTTAGTTTAGTATTTCATTAATTAGTTTGAAAACTAATCAATTTGGTGTGTGTGGGGGGATGCAAGACATCTATGAAAATCCTTTGGTAACCACTTTGGGAGGGTCTGTCTAATGCACTGTGTTATTAGGAGTATTGTGCTAATTTATATTGATGTATCTAGCACAATATCCAGGATATATAAGGTGATGAATAAATGCCGCTATTTAAAATGTTATTATTGTTTTCTGGTCATTTCTTCTACATCTGCCAAAGATTTCTTTAAAATCCACTTCCAACTTGTGATCATGAAGTTAATCTGCGTGACCTTCTCTGCAATTCTTCACATAGGTGTTTAAGAAATGTAGCTGTAAGGCCTAATTTGACTTCTCCTCAACTGCCTTAATGTTTCCTTAGGAGCAAAAAGATATTTTATATATATAACATATATATACAAATATATATTGTGTATTATACATATACATACATATTTGCATGCACACACACATAAAACCTTTTCTCTGCTCCTTGTTTTATGCTTTTTGACTTTTAATCCTTGATTCTCTATTTCATAATTTTTCTCAAATGAGAGACCAACATTTTTTTAACTCCAGAATCAAAATTTCTCCTGATTTCTGGTAAAATAGATAAGGCATGTATTTGCAAATACTTTGTAGTAAGAGGAGAGAATACTCAAGTTGTTTCCATGTGTCCTTTATAAATCATGGAATTTCTAAAGCAAGGAATATATCTTTTTAACTTTGCTTTTTTACCAATTGGCACATGCTAAGGAGTCTCAAAAAATGTTCCACAAATATGTGAGTAATACATTTAATTTGATTTAAGAGAAATAGAATTTTAAGCCAGAACTAATTTGGGAAATCTCCAGTCAATATGGTCGAAATCAGAGGGACTATAGGGACTATATAGGGGCATTCCCTGAGTCCTTCACCTCCTACTTTCCATCTCTGTATCACAGTTGTGTTCTATAGTGGACCACTGTCTCACAGTAGGTACTCAACAAATATTTCACAAATTAATAAAGAAGCAATGTCAAATTTCCTAGAAGATCATGCTAGAAGAAGCAATGTGGACAGGAAAGCCAAATTTGCTGAGAACTGTGGGAAGGTCTCCAGCATTTCTCCTGTAGTTTGACTGGCTCTCTGCCCTTTGTCTTCTTTGACTTCCAAACCAAAGTGGGTCTCTGGCAGAAGAAGACAGTACGGAAAAATCCCTTTGAAAAGATCATGATATTTAAAGGTTAGTATGAAGGTCCTTCTAAATGTTAATGCATGGCTTCAATTAATAAGTAAACTAATATTACTGAGGTTGAATTGTTATTGTAATACTCAAGATCCAACATGAACTAAATTTGTCTTTTCCAGACTGGGAATAGCAGATCTTACAGAAATTATCTGCAATCCATGGGCATGCCCTGCTTCCACACTCTTCTCCCCAGCTGGCTTTGTTCAGTGGCCATTTCTGCAGCTCCTGGGCTCATCTCATTCAGGATGAGAAAGGAATAGAGGTAGCTTTGAGGCAACCAGAACAGTTGAGTCAACAGTTGATCCAACAAGAGTTCTTGCATAAGCTAATTCTTTTTACTCTTTGTTCTATTTTCCCCAAAGTTGAAAATCTCTTGGTTAACAGTTTGGTTTTTGTTTTGTTTTGTTTTGTTTTGTTTTTAGATTAATTTCTAGTCCCAGTTACCTACCTGACCTTTTGGTTCTGCATCTATCAGCCTCTCATCTGTCCACCTGGCTTTCTTTCCTGCCTTACCCTGACCTCAACGCTTATGTGTGTCCTTCATCAGAATGGCCAGCTTACTGCTGCCCTCTGGTATGACACTGATTTCTATTATGGTCTCACCTCTACACAATTTTTCTTGGTTTTGGCTCTTTAATGTGTCTTTACTGCCTATAAATACTGGTACTGTAGGAGAAAGGAAATCATGCTCATAAAGTTAGTTTGCAAGCTAAAACAATAGTATTCATGTATGTTGAGATGCAAGGAAAATAAACACTTCCGGGCTAGGTATTTCTTTTTCACTAATTAGGAACAAGCTAATTTAGAAAGATAATTGTCTCTGTATCTTGGGATTCTATTATAATGGATGACTGCCTAAGTGCTAATACAGGCGAAATAGACCCTGAGGGGTGGGGGTTGTGAGAATGGATATTAGGCTGATACTGAGTCAGCAGTAAAGTGCTATTTTCTTTAAGGAAACATAGAATTAAGGACTCCAAAAATTTTATTACAGTTTGAAATTACAAAATAATCTTGACGTAATCTTTCCATTAAATACTGGCGTTTGTGCTTAGAGCCTCATGCATAGTCCTGTACTTCTTTACCAGAAAAGTTGGGAGGAAAATTAAGAGTAAATCACCACTGCACACACAAAAACAGGTAGAAAAAAGTTAAGATAAATTTTCAGCATGAAGAAAATAGTCCTCAAGATCAATGAGTGATTGAGTCAATAGCTTATTTGCTCTAAAATGTATTTGGCACATATCAGGTGCTGGGCACATTATGGAAATCGGCACGAAATAAGAGCTAATCTTGCTCTCAGCAATGCCATGGTTTAGCAAACTGTTGGATGGACTTGTATGTAGAGAGCACTCTTGGACTGAAAATGGTTAATCTGGTGTTCATTTTCCCACTGAGAGCAAAATAATACCAAGGAGACCCTTAGACTCCAGGAGGAGAAAGAAGAGAATTGAGATCTGTAACTGAATTCTTCAATGTTAGAATGGTAGAATAGGATATTGGGGCCTTCCTCCTATGAAGGGCAAATTAAACACAATTATTCTTTTTCTAGTGAGGTTTAGATGTGACCTTGTCTGAAACATGAGCAACGTGAGAAATTTGGTGTATTGGTGCAACCCTATATTCCTTTACTATTTTTTGGACATAGAGTCAAACCACATTTGCTGTGCTCTAAAGTATGGGTGATCTTGTGTGAAAGACACAAATGTTTTATCTCAAAAACAAATTAGCAGGAACCAATGATCCACAATAATTTGTTTTGAATTGAGAGACAGAAAGCACAAGGAAGTTGGCATTAGAAGACAGAAGTTCTTGTTCCAGGAATGGTACAAATCTATGTGCTGTTTTTGGCATGACGACGAATCCCTCTGCATCTCATTTCTCTCAGCTGTAAAATCTGAGGGCAATCTATAAGATGCTTTCCAACTCCGTAATCTTGAATTTTACAATCACTTTTATGTTGGTGTTTGAAAACAAAAGGTAGTATTTATTATTGTGTTTATGATTTTTTTTCCAATATGAGGCATGAACAAAGTCATATATTAACCCAAATTAAGCTTTCCATTTAAAAAATTCCTTTAAAATGATTAAATGAGTTGGGGTGTTAGAATATAGCTGAGTAGAAAATTAGATGAAATGACAAAGTCTACCTCCATACCCTCCCTCCAGCTGTTTCTACATATAGAATTTGCCTAAATGATAAAAATATAGTGGCAATTTTATGTTTGCACATCATGGAATTTTTAGGCACAATTTTTCATGAGAAGAGAAATGAAGTGGTAATATTTTTTAATTATATAAATGCATTACTATGTCATTTATACATTTGTATGTCTTTGGGGGAGAAAGGGTGGGGAGAGAGAGAGAAGGAGGGAGGGAGGGAAGGAGGGAGGAAGGGAGGGATAGAATCAGCTGATCTGTTAGTTGTAACAATTCTGTCAGCCCCCTTGCCACATATGAACCACAGTTTGTGATAAGTCATTTTCAGTTACTTGCTAATTTACCTCTAAATTATTTAGTTGTTTTGATTTTGATTCTGTAACACCTAGAGGCAATGATCTGCACTAGAAACTAACAGCCTATAAAAATTTGGTTTTAATAATAGTCATTTGCTCTTAGAACTCAGTAATGAAAAAGTTATATAAATGTAAAGGAGGAGGAAAAATATTCAAGAAGTATTCAGTACATCTGAGTGTAGAATTTGTTAAATGTAAGTTGATTCTAGAGAAAATTTCTTTGGGTATTATAACTCAAGTTTCCCTATCACTTAATGAAAATAATATTTGAAGAAAGGAAGACAAGAACCTACAAGAGTTGCTACATAATTAGAAAAAATGGCATCTACACAATTTAAACAAAAATAAATGCTTTTATCAATTGCCTTCCAATAAGCTTGGTATAAATTTTTGAGAGTGATCTCTATGTAGATAGATAATAGTTTCCAGATAAAATGATAAGGTACAAATTAGTAATTTATCATGTATGTATAATAATTATAAGAGCTAATAATTGATGTGTGTACTGTGTGTCAGGCTTTATTCTTATTACTCTATAAGTAAACTTATTTAAGCTTCATATAGACTTATGAAGTAGGTACTATTATTTTCCTTATTTAGTAGAAGAGGCAACTAAAGCATAGAGAAGCCATTTGGCAGAGATCATAATCCTACACACAGTCTACTTTCTCTATGCATAAATATACAGATACATATTTGCGCCAACTGGGAAAACTATACTAAACATTAATAATCTATAAATACTCTGTGTATAAATACTCGAAACACAATAGCAAGAACAGTAAACTACTGGAAGAAAAAATAATAATCAAAACTTAATGCTGTGTCTTAAACAGATACTACAAAATTGGAGCTCTATGGTCAGTTTTTTAAAATGTTGACTTTTATGTTTTTTTGTTTCCCCTGATTATTTTAAACCACAGCTTGATTTTGAGGGTCAAATAAGATAACAAAGGGCATGGGATCATCTTATCTTCCTAATCACCACTATGCATAACACTGTCTTACACACATAGAGCACTTTTTAAAATATTGTTTTGTCTTTGCGTATTCCTAACATGTTCCTAATGTTATAACTACATTACTTTCTGTATTTGGAGGTATTCTTCTCATACAATCCTTCTCATACAAAACTGACGTTCATTAATTGATTCACCAGGTATGTATTTACTGAGCTACTGTCATTTGTCAGATGCTGCTCGGTAGTGAGAGTCAAATGATGGACAAATCAGTGGCTATCTAGGAAGCCTTCGGTCAGCTAACTCCTAATTACTGTGCGATGCATTGCGGCTGACATTAGGTAGCATTTATCATGGAAAGAAGGGAGTCGTTAAGTATTCAAAGCAGGGGAATGAGATGCATTTTAGAAAGACCACTCCTTCCACAATATGGAGAATGAATTGCAATGGAGGCAATGATGGAGATACAGAAGCCAGTTAGGAGGCTGCTTTAGTAATACACGCATTCAGAAAGGGTGCAATTCTATCTATTATTGGGAAATTTGTTTACTAAATATTGGAATAAACAACATTGACTTTTAATAATTCTAATAGCACAGACTTTCATATTATTCAAATTTGGAATAATAGGTGCTATTTTGTTTTCATTAAAATAATAGAAAAGAGTTTTCAACTAAAACAAGCTTTGAGTTAGATAGCCTGTGCTGATTATTTTAAGACACATGTTCTATCTCTGTGGGAAGCAGTAGCTAGATCTCTCTATCTGTCTACTTTTATTCCTCCTTCCTGCATCCCCTCCATTTCCTCCCCTCCATTTCCTTCCTTCTTTCCTTCCTTCCTCCCTTCCATCCTTGTTTTTCCTCATCTTCCTCCTCTTCCTCCTTGTCCTCCTCTTCTTCTCTCTCTCTCAATCGCACACACACACACACACACACACACACACACACACACACTTTCCTTCACCATGGCCACTAACACCTAATGCCGAAAATTCAGCTGGAGTGTTTGAGCCACTTGTTGTAAGTAGGGTCCAGCAAGGAATTATGGATAGAATTAGGAACAAGAACAAACTTGTCACTCTGGCTAGAAAAAATACTTTCTGTATCCCAAGCCCTACTGCAAGTGGGGTAGGTGAAATGATTTACAAAGAGGACCAGCAGGTGCCATAGAGTAGCAACACTGTTCATTGCAGAATGGAGTTCCTGATGAACATCTCCTTGTCGTCTCTCCAGTTGAATTTTATAATTGGAATATACAAAAAGCCTTAGTATAAGACAACATTGCAACATGACTCTCGACATTAAATTCAAGCTCCAAATACCTTCCATTTTAAACACTTTTCTATTTCCCCTCATGGCAAACTTGCCTCAAACTACACTCAGATGTTGTAAAAGCTAAGTTGGATGAGTTTACCAGGATCCCTAGATCTTGAAAAATTATCTTGGAGTCATTTTTGAATGAGAAAGCACACGCATTATGTTGGCATTCAAGCCAACTAATTCTGCTAGATTTTATTTTATTTTATTTTATTTTATTTTTATTTTATTTTATTTTATTTTATTTTTTATTTGACAGAGATAGAGACAGCCAGCGAGAGAGGGAACACAAGCAGGGGGAGTGGGAGAGGAAGAAGCAGGCTCATAGCGGAGGAGCCTGATGTGGGGCTCGATCCCACAACGCCAGGATCACGCCCTGAGCCGAAGGCAAATGCTTAACCACTGTGCCACCCAGGCGCCCCTCTGCTAGATTTTATTTTGCTTTGATTTGAAATCATTTGTCTTTCTTCTCTCACAGCTATTCCCCAGGCATCTCTGATGTCTTGCCTTTATCATTGTTTGGATCTTTAGTGTTCAGATGATACCTTGCAGAACTCGAACAAACAATGAGCAAAGTTCCTTTCTTTACACAAAGAAGTGGAAGCATGCACTCATTCCTGCTCCTGATGTATTAAAATGTCAGTCCATTGAAACATTAGAATCTATGTGGATAGACTCTGCCAGTAGGTATTTTGAATTCCAATTCCTGTGGTCACATGAAAAGTATTTAAATGTTATATTTCTTGATTTTTTTTTGTTCACTTTAAATATATTTTGAGAATGGATGGATAATCTGACTGAGATGGATAATGTAAGATGAAGTTTAAATGACACTGACTTTAATTTTTTTTAAATGGAGGTGCTAGTATAACTTTAATGGAATCTAAAACAATATTAAATGTATTTACATTACATGTATGCAACCACAAAATAACCATGTAAAATACCTAATTAAAGAGGTAATTAGAAAAAGGCTTCCTGTAATAAACATTAGCGCCCTATAAGTGCATCAAACTTTTTCCTTAATTTTATTATATAGATATTATGATATTAACAAATTAACTAATAATAGAAATTCCTTGATTTATTTTAAATACATCTATGTTTCTCAAAAGCACTCTTAGCAAGGCACCATTATTACTTTATTAAATACAACTTTTGCCTACTTGGGCTTAACAAAGAAATCTAATGGTACGAAAGAATTTAATTTCAGAGCCGAATGATAATTTGTTAGGCACTGTTAATTCACATAATTCAAAGTTAATTATGTTTGCGATATTAGTAGTGTAGTAATTTTGTTCTGTTGAGCTATAGCTTTTATGAAATTTTATATTCTGATTAAGCAAACCCAACTGACAAGAATATATCACAAATTGTAATATTTATAGGAGATGTTTTGTGTGTACATGTGTATGTCTAATCAGATCGCAGTTTAGTCTAATTCAGTCACACTTGGTAGATGAGCTGCTTCATGAAGATGCTCTCGTGTTTTGTTTTTCCAGACACTGTCATTTTCCTTTGGTTATTATTGAAGTTCAAATTTGCTATTGTTCAAGCATCATTTGCTATTGTTCTTTTTCATAATACGGAAGTTTGGTGTTTTATCTTTTTGGCTAAAGCTCTAGTGGACCTGCCAAAAGAAGTGTGATAAATCACACGTCTAAACGACATTAAAATTAGCTTCCCCAAATGTGAAATTATAGTTCATCTCTTCTACAATCCTATCTCTTGCAGTCAAGCTTTAAACAACAATGGGAACTATTAAGTGTAGCACGCCACACAGAGACATCAGAGAAACCATTTCCGCTCTCAGGATATGGGGAGGGCAGCATATCACACCTATGTCACTTTTTCAAAGATAACCCTGTGACAAGAGTCTGGAAATGTGTTGACATAGCACTGTACTTTAAATGATGGAAGCCACCTTGGATGTTAGCTAGAGAAGCAAACAAAATGGAAAGGATGCATCCTAGAGAGTAGGTTTATCATGGGCCTAAAATTTTGCCTATTATTATTTTGAACCTTTAGTGGAACTCAGAGAATAGGTCATAAATTCCAAGTTAATGGTTTATTTTTAAAAAGATTTATCTATATATTTTAAAGAGAGAGAGAAAGGGAGAGAGCGAGGGTTGAGGGGGAGGAGCAGAGGACGAGGGAGGAGAGAATCTCAAACAGATTTCCCACTGAGCCTGTCACCCGACCTGGGGCTTGATCCCACCACCCTGAGATCATGACCTGAGCCAAAATCAAGAGTCAGACCTCAACCCACTGAGTCAACCAGCGCCCCCCCATTAACTCTTTAAATCTCTCTGTTCACCCTGAGTATCATATACCCTTGTGAACTGATCTGACAATTTTTGAAGTAGCTGGATCGCTTCATTAATTTCTTCCCAATCATTACACCTTCTCTAGGTGCCTACCTACTTCATTTCAAAGCTCCCATAATTAATAAAAACTTTTTAAGAGTGCTTTCAGCTGAAAAATGAAAGTGGCCATTTTTGCTTAATGAATAGAATAAATGGATATAGTGGAATAGAATACAACGTGTAGAGTTATAGACTTTCTTTACAAGCTGTGAACGGATATAAATTATTTAGAGATTTAATGCGTTCTATCAAAATTTGTTGAATTTCTTTGCTTTTTTATGATAATTTTTTCTTGTTATAACAAGAGTGAAATCAAAACTTTCATAAAATAAATGTTAAAAATTTTCTTGATGAAATGCTTGTATTTTATCTTGGTTTATTATTAAGACTACCCACTTTCCATTAAATCTCCTGGTTAATTACATTCCAGGTTTTAATTTGCATTCTTTTCATATTTATTGACTAGTTCTGAAGGTTAGAGAGAGATGATTAAGTAAATCTTACTTGCTGGAAAATCTCTGTATATGAACAAGTTTCTTTGTATTTCCTAAACTCTGCAGAGTCACTGGTTGTAGACCTTGGTTAGATGCCTCCTGACTTTGACAATGCCCTTCTCTTTTCCCTTGGTTTTATCAGTCAAGAACCATCATGCTTCAGGGCTTTATAGAGCATCCGGCAGACACAGGTGCTTGATTAACAAAACTGAGTTCTTGGATCTCTGGTTTTCACTAATGAGCCCATATTTTACTGCAGTAAGCATGCTGGCAGGGGCTCATTTTCTTATCTGAAAGGGTAAACTTCTCTAGTTCAAATTCAAATGTTACTGCTTATAAAATACCAGAACTTTCTTAGTTGGGATACTTTGCATTTGAAGGTGTTTGAATTGAAATGAAGGTTCTGCTAAGTACTTAAACAGTATCCAAGAATGGCTGCTGACAAGAGAAGAGTTTGAATCAATAAATTCAAATATAAATTAGTAGAAGAAAATTATTTCTGATTTAAAGGTAGGATAAAGGATGTGGAATGGATCTTATTATTTAATTCCATATTTATTGCTATAGATTTGGATACTGAGGCCCCAAGAGGGGCCTTAAGGCTTTGATATTATTCCTGGAAGCTACACAGTAATTGAATCCTTGAAGAAGAGAGTGTTGCTCTCCCTCTGTTCCCAGAACTCTCTAGTCTAAGAGTCATCAAAATATTTATTTTTTTTTAAATTTATGAGTTTCTCTTTTTAATTTTATAAGATGTTCTTACTGAGATAAGTCTTCAGAATAACTGTGTTAAACATTAAACAATAAAGACAAATCAAGACTGCCTCTCACGTCTGATTTCACCTGCCTGGAATGTTGGAATGCAGATACCATCAGGCCTTCTTGCACTTCTGATGAGGATGTTCTGTTACTGATGTTCTAAAATGCTTGGAACTTGGACTTCAAAACGACTTGACTAGCTAGAACAGTGCCTTGTACTTCCAGGGTTCTCAATTCTAGGCGTCCCTCCCCCTAGTATTTGGATCCTTTCTCTCTGTGAAGCTCTGTTCCTCAGAGCAGCTGTACTTCCTTCAATATATGAACGCCATTGGCTCCCAGGTCTTCTAGGCCAACATCTTTAACCTGGCATTGCTTTATAAAAATCAAAAGATAATTTTTAAGGAACTCTCAGTCATCAGTCTAATTTTATAAGCAGACCTTGTATGTACACATCAGAAAAATAATTGCCAAATTTTTCTGGAGCCTTACTTGTAAAAAATCATTTGCCTATATCCAAATGATTTACTCAGGGTTAGAAATTTTGTACAGAGATTGTGAGAATTACTGGTTGGAAAGTGAGAATTACTTAATCAAAAAACAACTTTTTTTTTTTCTTTAGAGCAAATCATCATCTGGGCACTCGGCGGGGGGGGGGGGGGGGGAGAGTTTGGAGTCCCTAAAAAGAGGCTTCCATAAAGTGATAGGGGCCTGTTGTTATATATTCTAGATATTGTTATAATTATATCAGCAAGAATTTTTAAAGTACATTATGGTTTCATGTGTATAATACAGAGAGTCTATAGATACACATTTTTTTTTCCCTTTAAGTAAGTTAAATGCCTTATTCAATGAAAGTCAGAGTTAGGGAATTCTACCAGAATTGACACATCCCTTGAAAATGGTTACTGGAAGGCAAATTATCGAATCTTGTTTACTTTATTTGTTGGCCTTATGTAGTTTTTGTCCTGTGTCATCAGCAAGCCAGTTTAACCTCATTAGCCAACTGGTTATGATTCGGTTCCACTTCACCACTGCCATTGCAGATGGCGGCGGTTCCCCTAGTCATCCATCGTGAAAACAGAAAAGGATGGCAAAAAAAAAAAAAAAAAAAAAAAGACTTCCTGGATCAATTATGAAATGAATTTATTTTCCTCTCTTTTTCTTCAGGGGAGGAGAAATTCAGCTCAAAAGACCAACCACCTTGATTTTCCAAAATTGAATATTTAGAGCAAATTTGCCCCCAGAAATAGAGGAAGAAAAAGATTATTGGTATGTCCCTGGTGTTAGAATTTATCTCTTTTTTCTAATCAAGAAAACAGGATTAGAAGTGATTTTCCAGTTTATTTCTAGATGTATGTAACAACTATTTATTTCCTTGACGTTTTTGCGCACCATGCATTGGACTTTTCTGCAAGGGTTTATCCCCACTACCGCTACTATCACTACATTGTCTAAGGGTAGAGGAGGGCATCCCACCAGAGGCCTGTTAAGATTCTACTTGTCAGCAAATTCAATCAGAGACTGTACAAAAGGCCACAGGCATCCAGAAAATGGGGGATAGAAAGAACACTCATATAATAGCATTTTCTTTCAGGCAGCATTAGTTAGCACTGGTGTATGCAGGGCGAAGATTGCTTGTTTACTTCGGTGATACAAATGCAACACATTTAGGGGTGTTACTCAGTCACGGGCCAATTAGGCAGCATCTGGAATCAATAGAGGTTGTTCAGCTGGAAGCGCAGTGGGTCCACTGAAGCCAGGCTGTTCCAAGAACTCCAGCAAGACAGCTTCCTCAGAGAAAACCCTTCTCCCCCAGTCCACCGTTCTTTAAAACTGAAGTGGAGTTTCCATGGAATTTCCCCCTGCAGTACAATTATGGAGCGCATACTGAAAGCATTTGACTTTATAATAACAGCAACAGCAGTCTCAGCAGTTAGATAATGGTCTGAAATTTGATAGCGGGAAATGTTTTTCTAGCAATGGGTGATAATGGATAATAAACAGCGGCTTTAGATTATACGAGACTGCTAGGGATCAATATTCCAAAATGCTTCTTAGCATCAGTGCTGTTTTTATTGACAGAGGAGTATCACTGTTTGTGTCAACAGCAGCAGGAACAGCAGATTGCAGATGTGCAAACCTGATTAAGGAAACTTGAGGGTCTCTAATCCCCCCATTTTCATACTTCAACATGCATTAGAAATGTGTAAGAGACCCCAAGATCATAAATTTTATTAAAATACTCCAAATGTAAATGATGAGTTAGAAACAGTGAATTACTTTATGCTAGGCTGTAGTTGGATATTTTACTGAAATTCCAAATCTCTGGCTTTTATTTTGCCAACACACCAGTTGTATATACCTGTTTCAGTTGTGTCTAAAATTTAGCAACCTAGGTCTTGTTTGTATTTTCTTTTGCTATTTACGAAATTATGTTATAGCTTTGATGAGATTGATGAAGGATGTACACATTCTTTAAGTTTGAGTAAGTGCTGGTGGATTCTTAATTTGTCTGGTTCTGTATAATTTTACATAATAAGGCTGAGCGCAAAGTAATTCTTGACTCAAGTAGAGAGTTTTTTCTCCTGTTATTAGATCATGTATTATTAGATCACTAGACTGATGTATGTCCTGTATTTGGTTGACTGCTTTTTTAATGTTGTGGCAACATTTATTTTAAATTTTTTATTTGGATGGGGAGCGGGAAATGGGAGCATACAATCTTCTATGAAAATAATGGTCTCAATAAGCAGAATAATATGGAATAATACCAGAAGATGTTGGAAGTCAGGTCTTCAGGCCACTGAGTATATATAGTTCCTTTCTACTTTCTTAACTTTTGTCTTTTCTCTGCCTTCCATCTTCCATTGTTCAGTTCACCTTGCCCTCACCTGATTCTTCTTCCTTTTTCTGAGTCTCTGAAACAAAGTGCTTAACAAAGACAATTGAAGGAGTCAGCGATTCCAGTCCCATAAAACCTCCCCAAGAAAACGGCCGTATATAGAATCTGGAAGGAACCTTTGAAAATGCTAACCAAGAAGTTCTATGGGCACAGTTCTTAGGAGTGAGGCCCTGACATGCTCATTGCTGTGTCACAGCCCATCAGCACTTAACATGGCTCAGATCAGACCAAATGCCGTGGTGTCACCCCATGCTTTGCAGAATCCTGTTGGGCCAGCTTACAGTCTGTCTCCTCCGAGTGTAACTGTAACTTGCGTAGAAGAGTTAACAAAACAGCCAAGGGCACCTCTAGTTGCCAGTACGTTTGAAGAACTTCAGTCCAGTTCATCCGCGGAGCTGTGTTCTGTGTGTAGCATTTAATACTGCGTGTCAGAGAAGCAGCAGTGTAGAGGTGATCTAGGAGATTCTAGCATTATTCCTGCTCATGATTGAAAGATTAAGTCCTCTATTTAAAAAATAACTTCTTGGGGCGTCTGTGTGGCTCAGTCAGTTAAGTGTCTGCCCTCGGCTCGGGTCATGATCCCAGGGTCCTGGAATTGAGCCCCGCGTTGGGCTCCCTGCTCAGCGGGGAGCCTGCTTCTCCCTCTCCTCTCCGTTCATGCTCTCTCTTGCTGTCTCTGTCTCTCTCTCTCAAATAAATGAATAAAATCTTTAAAAATAAATAAATGAATAATAACTTCCTGTTGAATGTGAAAATGAGGTTTCAAGGAAGCTGTACATCCCATGTTGCCTGAGGAACATGAAACTTTAGAAACCAAAGCATTTAATAGGTGGCCAGTTTCTAGTCTATACTTTATTTCAGGCTTTAAGAAAATACAAGCCAGATTAATCTGTGAACCATGGTGCTTTCAAAGTTGCTGAGTTTACAGTTAACACGATCTGAAAGTAGAAATAATAATAGCTTCCACTTTTGTGCAGCTTCTAGGGGTTAAATGAATGAACACTTTTATAGTGTTCAGAACATTGTCTGGCAGTGTTCAAAAAAGGATAACCTGTTATTATTATTATTATGACCTATGTTCTCACAATTTTACCCAGAGAGGAACTTAGTGATTTATTGATTTTTGAGAACCTCTTGGTATGAATACCATTGTATAAAGAATAGAACACAATCAGCTAACAAAAGTAGGGTTGTGAAGGATAAATAGAAGCTTGCCATGTAGGCAAAAGCAAGATTGATTTTCAGTGCAAGCCATGTAACATGAGTCTATGTTTGGAGGGGGTCTAGGTACTTCTCTCATATTTGCTAGATCACTGTTGCTCAATTTTTATGTGTCTACCCATCACCTTGTTAAAAATGCAGATTCTGCTTTACTAGGTCTAGGACAGAGTCTGAGATTTTGCATTCCTATCAGACTCTCAGGTGACTCCGACCACATTGTGGGTAGGAAGACACTAGATTACTTTAGTCTCTGGAGTCTCAGTAATGTCCGTAGATAATTGCTAACCCATCTTTAAAGGAGTGTACATCCTTAAAGTTAAGTCATGAAAGAGAAAAGATTGCTCCTGCGGAAACTGCCATGCTCCTGTAAGCCTTGGCACACGTGGAGTAACTATCTTCTCCGGACTTGATTTGAGCAGTTGTTCACATGGGATCCATGCTTGAGTTTTAAGTGTCTTTGAGCCCCTCAAATGGTAGATACAATTTTGTGTGTGTGAATTTAACCATTTTCATGGGAGAGGGCCCATGTCATTCGTTTCCCATACCATTTTTCCTCAACCTGATTCATGAGTGGAGTTTCCAGCCCCTCTTCCCAGAGTTATTTGAGCACACATTTCCTCTTGTATCCGTGCTGAGCTGTGGTTAGGTGACCTCTCTGCCTTACCTCAGAGTGTTCTAAATTGAGACCCGAGGTCACTTCTCAAAAGGTGCTTTGTATAAATTAGTGGGACAAACATCAAAGGTAGGAATTTAGGGGAGGAACTTGTTCTCAGAATTTCCCATGCATGACTGACCTCCATCCCGGCCGAGTAGGACGTTCTCAGCAACAGGTATACCATGACTACGATAGCTGGTAAGCGAAAAAACTTGGAGAAGGGCTGGATCTAGCCCCAGGGCGTTATGAAGCCTGGCTAAGACAGCCCTGTCACACAGATGAGACAGTAGAGATATGTTCACGGCCCTGTGAGCTGCACTAGCAAGCAGTGGGTTCCTCTAAGTCCTCCCAAGTGAGATCTACGGTCTCATAACTTGGTTAGGCAAGAATTTAGCCAAGCGTTGGAATGAAGAGTTTCTTAAGAGTAGTTCCCTTCCACTGAGACCCTAAAAGCCTAAATGGAATTGGCAAGAAAATGCTCATAATGCCAGCAGTGCCTTTTTTCTTTGAGGAGCACATTCGTAATTCAAGGGCCTCAGAGTATACAGAACTGATGAGAGCCTCTTTGTAAGATGCCATAATCAGAGGATGGGTGGAGCTAGACTGGGGCCCCCCTCCTGGCTCTAGGTCTTATTCCTGAAGACTGAAAGCTTACAACACAAACTGTGAAGTTGAAGGCCGCTGACATCCTTGACCTGATCTGGGCCAATGCATGCACATGGGCTCTGCTTGGGTAAGGGCAGTAGCAGGCAATGCCAGGATTGGCAGGTGGTAGTGGAGTGGCGGTTTTTGCTTGGAGCTAGCAGCTGCAGGGAGAAGTATATCTTGCTCTTGGAAGGAATGCTGGCAAGACCCGGATGGTTTGTCAAGCCAAATGACCTAAGATTAGGTGAATGCTTTAGTTCCAATTGAGAACACACGAATATAAAACAGGAATCAACATGAAGATCTGGTCGTACATGTAGTATACACAGGGTGGATGTCAGGGAGAACGTTTGTGGCTTAGTGAACATGTAAATTAATATTGGTCTGTCTCAAATCTACTACTGAATGCCAGAATAAGGGCAGTAGATAAATTTAGACCTGGAGTACTGAGGGACTAGAGCTGCTTCAATAGGCCCAGACTTGGTTAGGACTGAATCGAGGCTGAGGCAGGGGCAGGCATGCTGTTCAAAGAGCTTTAACACATGCATTTAACTAGGGCAAGGACGGCAGCTTACTGAAAAGTAGTACTTACTTCTCGAAACAGCTTCTCATGTGTATCTAGGACAGGAACATGAGTGCTGCCCAAGCACGTTCTCTATTGAGTTATATCCTTGTGGCAATTACAGAATCTCTAATGCCTAAAGTTGATTTCTAATACTATAATCACATGCACTTGAGAAGCGGTGGTAAGATTTTAGAGCAGGCACCTTGGGCTGGTGTTGGAATCAGAGGAGTGAGTGTCATATGAGATGTTTGGGTTCATGTTGGACTAGTTTCATATTGAGACTCTCAGTAATGTTAGAAATTAATTGCTAGTTTTGATAAGGGCAGTACAGAGCATAGCATGAAAACATTCAGGAGGTCAGTCATAGCTTTTTTTTTTTCATTTAATGAGCATTTATTCAGTGCTCCCTATGTTTATAACACTATCCTAGATTTTGATAATAAAATAGCTAACAAGATGGCACTGTCATGGCTTCCATGGAGAGACAGACACAACCCAAATTTCCAGACAAAATATATCATGACTTAAAGTTGTAACAAGTGTCCTAAAGGGAACATACACGCATACATACACAGTTTTGGGCTAGTGAGTCATTCTGGAGGAGATCTTCTATAAATAGAGTGCTCAAAGGAGACCTGCCGAGGACGTGATCAAAAAGCAAATGATAGTTCTTCTCTTTGATTTGATTCGCTCTGTCCCTCTATGACAGGACATTTACCAGTAGACAGAGATTGTGGAGTTGAGGACCCAGATCTGGGCCAGAAGACCCACAGGTGAGCAAAGCTCCAGTCCTACAAAGAAAAGCTGAGGGCAATAAGATGGAAACTAAGGTTGGACACCTGGGCAATAACCCAGTCATTTGGACAGGGCCTATATATGACTGGGGATGCGCAAGGTCTTCTTTTTGGAGGTGAGGGTCCCAGAGTTCAGTTTCTCAGTCAGTGGAGACTATGTGGGCAGGGACAGCAGCAGGTGGTGTTGAATTGGCAGCTATGGAGAAACCAGAAGATTCGGGTCTGGCGGGCGTCCCCAGCACACATTTAGCTTCCTTCTCTGAGCCATGCGTCTGAAAAATCTGAGGGGCGTTGGGGAAATCAAACGCGATCTTCCAAAAATTGTTGACACCAGTGAAATTGAGGCACATGCATTAGTCTAAAAACTTATATAAATGTGTGTTTCTGAGTTCATCCAGAGGATTCTGGACAGTTATTTAAAACCATCTTGTGACAAATAAAATTCAATCTTATTAATAAACTTAAAAAAAAAAAGGAGAGAGAAAATACAACGCAGAGTTTGTCCTTGATGACTGCAGTTCATATAATTAACTCCTCAGAATAACTCGAATTTTTCTCTCAGATTATAGTTTTAGTTTATTTTACAAATGAAAAAAAAAAGACCTTCTCAAAATCTTCTCTCAGAACCCTGAAAACTTCCAAAGTTTATGAGAAATGACAGGTATTTTAAGACTAAAGTTTGAATAGAAATGTGATAAGATAGAGGTGGTTCTGAAGAACAATGGGGGGAATTTGAAAGTACTCCCTCGACTCCAGAAATAGAAATGCAAATCTGAAACTGTCGCTGAATGATTTAAAGAAGTTGAACAAACTTAAAGTAATCATATTTCAGATCAGGCGATTCTGAGGTGAAATAAAGGATGAAAATCACATATGAAAGAGGAAAAGGTCAGAAGAGGGGAGCATGAACATGGAAATCGAAGGCAAAAGAAAATGAGAGTGAGAAAGAGGCAGGACAAATACCCTCCTGACCTTGCACTTGACTCAGATATTCCCTCCTGACCTATCTGCTAGCATAGGGCAAGGAGCTGATCTAGGGTCCAGACAGATTTATCCTCATTTCTTTTTATCCACCCCATCCAACAGATTGATTCTCCAAGGCTTCACCCGGTTTTCCGCTGCTTCTAGTTTTTTATTTTCTTCTTTCTTGAATGTTCATAGTAGAATATATGGCTCAAACTGCCAGACAGCTGGGCCGTGAGAGTAAAACCCCGGCAGTTCCATACCTCTATGATATTCTACATCTTTAAGTAAACCTTGAGTCGATTCAGCTTCACACTTCAAATCAAATGACATCATTGAGCTAGAGAAACACAGCCAGAAAGCTAGAGAACTTGAAGCACAGATGTCCTCAGCTTCATTAAGTTGGAATTTCCAACATATCATCCTTCAGAGTCTCCCTCATTAAAACGTCTTAACCATTCTGACCACTATACTTGATACTCATCCTTAATGATGGAGAAAGCTAGGTCTAGTGTCTGCTGTATCTTGGGGGAGCCCTATGTGCCCATCTCACACGTCACCCTTTCTGACGTTGTATTAGACAAGTTCTCCTGTCTACACTTCTGTCTTGGTTTCTCTTGAGAACTTTACTTCTCCCTGAAAAGGGTGACATAATGTGGAGAAAGTTCAGTTGGCTTGTAGGAGCTCTGACTCCCAGGCTATCTCTTGTGAGTCCTTCCACTCGGAGCAACGCATAAGACACTATTCTCTGACACATTTCTTGAGATCCTGTAAGAAATGGAGACTCCATCCAAAATCCCATTGTTGACTGATGCTTGAAACAGAGTTACCACCATGGAGAAATTCCAGCTCAAGGGTTCTCCATGCTGACTTCACATTAAAAACATCTGGGGAACTTCTAAAATCATACAGATATTTCAGCCCCCACCACAGGCAAGTTGATCAGAACCACTTCGGTTATCAGTAGTTGCGAAAGCTCCCCAGGTAATCCTAATGTACTGCTGAAGCTGAGAATCATTGCCTCTATTAGCTACTGTGCCCATCTAACTGAATTAGATTCCCTTAGGTATCCCTGAATAAAGGTCAAGTTCATCGAGTTCACCATTTCTGTAGAAATCCAGATTCTAGCATCCTTTCTCAGAGGCTCTATAATTAGGTCCGTTCATTCAATCATGGCCTCCCCAGTTAAGCCTCCCCCCTGCAGCTGTGTCGTAGTGGAAGCCAAACCAAAGTAGGTAATGGCAACACAGAAGAAGGGGAAATGCATCCTTTTGTGTTGTTTTCTGGACAGTGTCTGGAAGGAAAGAAATACAGAGAAATAAAGTATGAGTAGTACTTTTGCAGCTTTATAAAAAGTGTTAGAATCCATACCTTCCATTTCTTTGTTGAATGCAAATGAGGGCAAGTAGCACCATCAGAGGTGGATTTTTCTCCTGTTGCCAAAAATGTAAAACCAGGATAGAAAGTATAAAGTTTCTAATTTAGGATCAGACAACTCACATTTTGATATCCTGTCCATGCTGACTCACTCACCTTGCCTCCTGATTTCTGCTGCCTATAATGAAGTTGGATATTGGCATTTGAAGTTTTGACGAGGTAAACTTTTAGAACTCTCTGGAAGAGATACCATCACAAAGTAAATAAAATGGTAGGAATCTTCATATCATTCAACTGAAATAAACCCAAGAGACATATTTGAAGGCAATTCAATTTCCAGAAATTAGTGTTCCAGTGTGATCATTCGTTCAGTAGAGAAATTAAACGTATTCTGTACAACTTATTAAATACAACCTCAAGGGGCACCTGGGTGGCTCAGTCGATTAAGCATCTGTGTTCCACTCAGGTCATGATCCCAGGGTCCTGGGATCAAGCCCCACATTGGGCTCCCTGCTCAGTGGGGCACTCCCCTCCTCCCCACTTGTGCTCTCTGGGGCGCTTTCTCTCTCTGTCAAATAAATAAATAAAATCTTTAAAAAAATATAACCCCAAATCCAAGAGCTGATATTGGAAGGGCTATCAAACTTTCAGCAAAGGGGTATTTCAGACAGTACTCTGTTGTCTCCTGAAATGAAAAAGTATGTATGCAGCATTCAAAGGCACTGGTGAAATGGTAGAATGGTGGTTGTTTTATATTGAGGAGTAGAAATTTGAAAGGGAGTGAGCACCATTCAGTTGCCTTTCATTCAGGGTTAATTGAGTTGGACCTGGTAAAAGAAACAACCCAGGACTTGTGATGACGCTCAGGAAATCACTTGAGGGTAAAGTGCAGGGAAGAAAACCACCTCATTTAAAAAAAATAAAACTTAATGGCACATAGACTGATGGACAGCATGCCACCCTAATCCCAGAGGGATTTTCCCCGCATTGCGACAATAGAACTGGACTGACGTCTGCTTGGAGCTCTCCTCAGCAAACAGCAGATACCCTGACTCAACAAATGTTTGTAGAATGAATACATTTAATAAGAAAATGAATAATGAGTTCAAAAGAAATCAAGAGGGCACTCTAGCCCTGCCAAATTAGCAATATCAATCAAATGTCTTACGTTAATTCCTAGCCTTTGATCTGGCAATTCCACTTCAGGTATCTGTCCTAAGGAAAACATCAGAAACACACGCATTTATGTGTATTCATAACAGCACTACTAATAATATTAAAAAAATAGAGTATTGGACTAAGTCTAAATGCTCAATAATATGAGAATAATTAGATGATTATACACATATACGATCATGCTTCTGAAGGCTATATTATATCATTATAAAAATCTTCATTTTCTGCTCAGTGCAAAAAATAAAATGGAAAAACACATTTTCTGATAATTAAAGAAATAAGTAAGTGACTTTTCTATCTTTCTTTCCATCTATAAAAGACTGGAAAGAAGTATATCAACATATTAACAATAGATATTCTCTGAGTATTTGGATTGTAGAGATTGTTGTTATTTATCGATCTTTTGTACAATGAGTTTTGCGGTACTTTTTTATTTGGGGATAAAAGCGGGAGATATTAATTTTAAGATGTGTCATATCTTGAGATTGTGGAAATCAAGATGTAATACAAAGTGGCCCATTGAAATTGTTTAATTGCAAAGTGCTGACGATGCGGTACTTGCCACAGGTGGGGCTGAGGATGGTACGAGGCACCGCGAGAGAGTCTGGGGCAGAGAGCTTGCTAGCAGCTCCACCTCCAAGAGTGGATTTGTACTCAGCTGTAAGTCCTGCTGAAGTGCCGAGAAGGTAAGCAGGACAGTGCGGTACATGGGCTGCTGTAGGCAGAGTGGCTTCGGGGATGCCGAGGCAGACAGGCTGTCCATGGAAAGAGCGCCGTGTTCCAGGCAGGCCAAGGAGAAGCAGGAATGAGCACTGAGTGCTCAGTGAAAAAAAGAGAAGGCAAATCCGAGCAAAGTGGGCGAGGCGTGCTGAGGGATAGTGGAAAATAAGCTTAGATAATTTGCAAGAAATCAGATTTTGAGCAGGGTTATGAATTGATCAGAGAACTAATCGCACCATGAGCACTACATGTGAAAATGAAGTAAGCAAGACAACTAGGTCAGTTATCACCAATTACTTATTTAATTATCCTTAATTAATTAGGGATCAGGGAACATAAAATAGCTAGATTGTTAAAAATAAGATCTACTCAATGAAAGAGATAGAAACTATGAGTAATCACCATCAAATGGACTATATGCTGGTCATCAAATGTCTATTGGGACCTCAGAAGCAAACACCACCTGCAAGATTAAAAATTGGACAGGAAAAGAAAAAAAGATACACCTTTCACTTTGGGAGTTAAAGGAATAAGGGAAAGAAAAGCATAAATGAGCAAGGCAAGCACATGGGGAAGTGTGTTCTAGGCTAAGGAGCACAAATATTCAAAAGAGCAGAGTTTCAGTGCATTCGTCTGAGTGCTTCCCAGGAACAATACTGCTCTTTTACATGTGGGAACTGTAACCAGCCCAGTGCATCTATGGTGGTGGGGCGTCCTGTTGGCCATCTGCTGTGAAGACAAGGCCCTGAAGGTTCTACCTAAAAAGAAAAATTTGGAGCGTTTTGGGAATTGTTCTCAAAAAAGAATATAACATCTCAAGAGCTCCAAAGAATAGAAAGTGACAAGTAAAAAAGGCAGAATTAAAAAAGAAAGACAGAAAGAAAACCTTGGAAATAATTACAGGGATATGTTACTGAAATAATCGAGAAAGGAGAGGGCATATCTGTAACAACCTGAACGAATGAAATAGAAATATGATTCATCTTGATTCATGCTGTCCTAGAGAAAACGGGACTTGTTAACAAAATGTATACTTTTTTTTTTTTTTTTTTACAGTAAGTGCAAGATTTGCGAGAGCACTCTGAATTGGGAGAGAAAGTAAATGATGTCACAGGGATCAGAGAGCTGTTGGGGAAGGGTTCTGACTCCTTTGTGACTGTGTCTTGCTCTTGCACCAGATATTTCCAGGGGTCTTGGGGAATTGAAATCTGGATCAATGTTGCCATCTGCCTCGGCTTAGTTTTGGCAAGCTCTTAACTTGTTGCCTTAGGTCATACATTGATTCCTAGATTAAAGGATTAAAATGTGAATGTAAATACTCTGATCCAGCTCCCAGCACCACAAGGTGAAGGAAATCGGCCTCCAATTTTTAATTTAATTATGCTATCTATTCAGGACATTTACCTATGGGGTTATTGTGTCACATGTAGAAAGCATTTCTAAAGAATCTGATGAAGTCAAGTCCTGTGAAGAGATCTGCATTATAAAGAAAGATAAACTCCACTCTGTGTGTGTGTGTGTGTGTGTGTGTGTGTGTGTGTGTGTGTGTTTTAAATCCTGTGGGGACCAAGAAAGACAAAGTTATTAAAGCCTAGAAATATGATTCTGGGAAAGAAATGAACAAAACAGTTTTGAATAAAAACTTGATACAAGTTACATAATAAAAGATTAATTAAATGTAACCAGCAAAATGAAGTGGAAGGATAAAGTGCCCCACGTCCTAATTCTCTTAAGAAAGAAAAATAAGAGAAAAACAGGAACTATGTAGAGAGCTACTTTATTTCTCTTGGCTTTTCTTCTGAGAGACAAAGCTGTATAATTTCTAGATGTCCTAAGAAAAGCCTGTGAGTCTGTTGTGTCACTAATAATAGTAATTGGTGAGGATAATGATGGCCATTGATGTCAGGATTAACTGATGTGATACCTGCAAAGATAAGAGTGAGCCTAAAGAAATAGTGTTATTGAACTCCGGGGAATACCTTGTTAATGAGTGTGTGGGGTAAACGACAAGTTTATTACCTGGTACATTTTTAGGGAGAGCATTTCTGCTAATAGTTAGCACTTATTCAAACTGATCCGAAGAATATCTGTAAAGGGTTGTAACACCTCTGCAAAATGATGTATTGATAGACTTTGAACATGCGTGACCTTATTAGCAAAGACAGTAAGATGTTGCCTAGAGTGACGGGCACTAATCATAGTCCTTGTAGAACTGGAAGGAGCTTTAGAAGGGAATCTTTGCCAATCTCTTCATTTTACAAATGAAGGAGCTAAGACTAGACAGGTTGTCACTTGCCCAAGGTCATATCATTAACTGATAGTAAAGTCAAGACTAGAACCCAGGTCTCCGGAGAAAAGGCATCAGACATCGTGGATTGACAGCTCTTCTGACATTGGTCAGACTTCCTGATAGCTCCAGGCCCCCCTCCAACCCCCAATCCAGGAAAATGTAGGCTCTCAACACAGTATGACACACACAAGTGGCTATTGGTGGGAGATGAACATGTGTGAGAGAAAGATAATTTAGAGTGAATGAAGGGTGGTATGTATACGAGTTTTTCTGCTAAATTTGAACAATTTAAAATTAAAGACTTTGGGGTGTTTTGTGGCATACATGGTTTATAACAGTACTTTAAATTATTCATAATATGAAGGTGACTGAATCAAATAGTCATCATCATCAATATCACTATCGTCACCATTTACTGAGCACAAAAATGTGCCCGACACTGCATTAGGCAATTTACAAATATTATATCCTTGGCTCTTAAAAAAATATTGTGATTTTTTACATATCATGTTATTTTATGTACCATAAAAACTGGTCTCAACAAGGTGAAGGAACTTGCTTAAGACTATCTGATTGCTAAGTTACTGTAAAGATACTAATGTATGCTTGGTCCTCAAACCTGTGTTCTAACCACTAATAACACCTGCGCACAACTATTCTCATCACTGCCCAAATAGGAAAATGGACAATGACATAATTTGCCATTCTGGCTTGTACACCTCAGGTAAATATTTTAATATTGGGCAGCATTCTAGAACCCATCTGACCTTATCCATTCCCCCTTGCAAGACTTCACTTGAAATGTGTACCTTGTGTCAGGAAAACGCAAAATGGCATGTGAAAGGGCAGCACCTGACTGCAGTTACAGGTGAAGGAGGCAGAGGAGAGGGTCCCGGGATGGTATGTGGACTCCTCAGTTGGCCCTAGTTGCTCCTCCTGGCTCCAGACTGAGAATAAATAAAGTTCATGACTAAATAAATGGTGGTTAATTTTCAGAAGTTAGATTTCCTGGATTGTTAGAAGAAAATATTTCAGAACAATTATAAACACTGGTGCTAAGCTGCTGTATAAAAAGTGATCAAGATATTGTAGATGTCCCATAAATGCTACATCCCTAAATGGTAGCCTTTTTAAGTATACATTTTTCAAATACTTTAAAGAAGTGATGGCAGCTTGTGGGTGAAGGGCTGCTGACAGGCTTGGGACACCTCTTTTCCTGGTAGGAGTTGCTGGGAAGACCTTGTGAGACCAGAGCTCTGTCCTGGACTGCCAACCTTGGGTGAACTCTCCATCCCAGGCATGTGGGTTTCCTCTCTCAGTTGTGTCCTGATTCCTTTGAGATTCTCATTTTGCACCCAGGAGGTATTTATTGAATGTCTACCATGTGTTGGAATACAGAAGTAAATAACGAGACCTATAACCACAGTTTTCAGGCTAGTGGAAGAGACATATATTGAACAAATAAACACATAACTGCAAATTGTACTAAGTGCTAAGAAGGAAACGTCAATATAGGAAGTCGTAAGGAAGCTCCTGGAGGCCCAGTTACAGGTGTAGTGGGCAGATGAGAAGGTTCCCGGGGCTGGCCTCCTGCTGGGGCTACCACCTGTAAAGTTAAAGAGCCTGTCCTCAGTGAAGGAAGGTGCTGGAGATGCACATACCCTACAGAAAGGAGGGAACAAAAACAGAAATAAGGTTGGTTTGGTCTGAAAGAAAGAAAATGACTTGAGAGATGGATAAAATTGCAAAAACTATACATATTGGCCAGCTACATACAACAGCAGAAAATAGAATTAAAGCAAGCACGAGAAGGGAGTGAAAGGAAGGGCCAAGGCCTTGACACGTAGTGCTGGTGAAGAAAACTGCAGTATAATGAATGGTGAGTCAGGACGAGGACCCTAATGATCTAGTTTTCACTAATAAACAGTCCTGTGACATCGCCATGGGCAGAAAACAACTTTTAGAAGGAAGTGGCTGAAAAAGGCATTGACATTTGTTCAATTTGTGCTTTTTTCAAACTTTCATGTCTGTCCCTTCAACTTACAGCAAAGTCACTCTGAATTTTTGCTACCTGAGGAAAGGTGAATTTTGGCAGGTGGGAACACTTTCACTAAAACTATATAGACCTACTATATTTCGAGGACATCTACCAACAAGACACTCATTTAATTTATCATTCTTGAGTATAGTATTACTCAACTAGTATTGATAGCATTATTTCAACTAGTAGTCCTTGAGAAAAATGGAAGATGAACTTAAATTAGAAGGATGACATCAGCCCCTCAACAATGTCTGGATCTCCTCTAAAAGGGATGCCTCTTAGATACCAGCCACTTGCCCATTTTTCATGTCTACACAGCAGGAGGCATCAGTACAAGGGCCATGCTTACACATGTTCTACACACAAAATTACGAGAGCTATCTTTATAATGGGGACAGGGCCTCCAAAACTAGAATTGTCTTTCTGCAGCTCATTCATTCACTCATTCATTCATTCATTCAAACATGTTCCATGTATTCAACCAACATTTATTAAATACCTAATACCTTTAGTCACTTTTGTTAAATGTTAGGAATCATAAACAGGATTAAAACCCGGTAGAGCCTCTGACAACTTCAAAGAGCAGAGAGGAAGATTACCCAATAAATAGGAACGTTTTAATTCTGTAAAAGAAAAATTGTACCTTACAGAGTTAAGTGGGCAAGGGATACTTCATTCAAGAGAATTAAAATAGGGGAGAGAGATTGACCTCAACTCCACTGAGACGATAGGTGGGGGAGTTTTTCAGCGTTGAACTGAGCTAATGAGAAAATACGAGAGGATATCAGAGGGGAAGTTAGTCAGTGAAATTAGGACCTCTGTTTTTGCTACTTGGTGAAAATCTTATGGAAGATAGGCTCCTATCTTCACAAAGAGACTGGGAAATAGAGGTGTTATCTTTCTTGATGATCGCCTTTCAAGGGTATGATGCCCAGGTCCTTGAGAAAGACCTTCCTGCCTTGTAACATCGGTAAGAGGCTAGGAGAACACTTATATCGGAGAGAAAGACAAAGAAAACATTTACTATTTTTATCTAAAGTAAATGCTCTAAAAGGGAGGTCAGGGGCCTCTAGGCAAGAAGAAGCCTGCTTCAGGTTTAGTCAAACTGAGAGAAACATTAAGGCCGTCCTGTCAAACACAGTGTAGTAAAAGAAATGATGGAATATATTTCAAGGATCACATAGGAAAATAAGTGCTGAATTACACTGGAGGGATAAGTTAAGGTGACCCATAAGCTATTTATAAGTTAGAGTAAGAGGCAAGACAGGGAGGTCAAAAGAAATCTGGGCCCTGAATTATTTGGGATATTCACCTTCACTGCTGCTTGGTAAACTAGTGTGACGTTGGACAAGTCATATCTGTTCGTGCTACTATTTTTACCTTTGATGAGGAAATGACTATCGACACATAATTTGTAGTGTTGTTGTGACGACCAAATGCAGTAAGATTTACCCAGAACCCCATTAAAAAGCACAGCAACAAATAAATGCAGTTTAGAGCTGCTGGACATCATTGACGAAGCCCACAAGAAACTGAAAACCAAAAGTCAAATAATTACTTCATTAAGGCTCTAAACCCCATCATATTGTATGCTTAACAAATAACACTCTTCAGTTTTTATTCTTTCTTTTCTTTCTTTCTTTCTTTCTTTCTTTCTTTCTTTCTTTCTTTCTTTTCTTTCTTTCTTTCTTCTTTCTTTCTCCTTCCTTCCTTCCTTCCTTCCTTCCTTCCTTCCTTCCTTCCTTCCTGACTTCCTTTTTTTTCTTTTTAGAGATAGAGCCAGGAGTAGAGAGGGGAGGGGCAGAAGGAAAGAGAAAGAGAGAATCTCAAGCAGGCTCCACACGCAGCTCAGAGCCTGGCATGGAGCTCAATCTCGTGACCCAGAGATCATTACCCAAGCTGCAGTCAACAGACTCTTAACCAACTGAGCCTCCCAGGCACCCCATCTTTTCAGTTTTCAAATAACCACTAATTCTCTTTGCATATAACCTA
This sequence comes from Ursus arctos, assembly GCF_023065955.2. Classification (NCBI taxonomy): domain Eukaryota; kingdom Metazoa; phylum Chordata; class Mammalia; order Carnivora; family Ursidae; genus Ursus; species Ursus arctos. The sequence continues at coordinate 45,463,110 of NW_026622797.1, read as the reverse complement.
TTACCTCCCCACCAAAAGAAAACAACAACAACAAAAAATACACCCACACGCACAAAAAAATCCTATTTGAAAATGTGTCATTTTTTAAATGAAACAATCATGATCTACATACCAATATCCGTAGATGAAAGCACAAAAGAGAAAACTACAGACTATTTCTATTTCAGATCTTTCCATGAAGAGATTAATATAACATATCCAGATGTGGTTTACTTTAGGAAAACACAAAGGGTTTTATGTTAGAAAATCTGTTAATATAATACATATAATCAATAAGTCAGTAGGGGAAAAACCACCATTTTCAAAAGATGCAGGAAGGAATTTTATAGTATACAACAACCCATTCTTATTTTAAAATTATAGAAAGATAGAAATGGAAAGTTATCTTTTAGAATAAAGGCTATCTATTGAAGTCAACAGACAATACGGTGCTTAACCTTGAAACACCAGAAGCATTCGCATTAGAGTCAGACAAGACCAGGAGGCACTGACACGCCTATTAGTATTGTTCTGGGAGCAGGAACCAATCAATTGCAGCAGTCAGCAGTTATAAGTGTTAGCACTATTAAAAAGGAAGAAATACATTTCACAGCATTCTCAGGTAAAATAAGTATAAATTAAGAGATTCCACTGAAAATAAATTAGAAATATTAAAAGATTAAAGAAACCTGTTACAAGTAAATATATCACACAATGGAGTTCTATAGTAGCCAAAAACAGCTGCCAGAGAAATTTTAAAATATCACATTCTCAATAGTCTAAAAATTGAAGTATAAAAAAGAAATACACAAGGTCCTTGTGAAAATAATTGCAAATAGTAATGAGGTTAAAATTAAATGGCTAAACAAAAAGACATAATATATTCTTAAATGGGAAGTTGAATATTATAAAAAAGATACATTAATTACTTTCATATTAATTCATTAATATAATGTGATTCTAACCAGAATAATGAGAGGAACATTGAACTTGACAAAGTAGTTAAAAAGTAATAAGGCAGTTGTAAAAGTGATCTATGTTATTAAAATTAAAACCATACATAATTGAATGAAGAAAAAAAAGTAAAGATTATTGCCCACCTTCTTTGTCCCTTCCAGTCCCACACATTGTCCCTAAGTATCCAAACAAACAGAATAGCTAGGGACATCTGAAGAAGAGGTGTCCCATTACATATTAGAATGGTGGTTGCCAGAGGCAGGGCTTGGGGAGTGGGCAAAATGGGTGAAGGGTTTCAAAAGTTACAATGTTCCAGTTCTAGGGTAAGTCCTGCCTATGTATATATGACATGGTGACTATAGTTCATCTTGTATATATCAAAGTTGCTAGGAGAGTAGATCTTAAAAGTTCTCATTATCTCACCCAGGGGTGCCTGGGTGACTCAGGCGGTTAAGCGTCTGCCTTTGTCTCAGGTCATGATCTCAGGGTCCTCAGCAGGGAGTCGGCTTGTCCCTGTGCACCTCCCCTCCCCTACTTGTGCTCTCTCTCTCTCTCTTTTTAAAAGATTTTATTTATTTATTTGACAGAGAGAGAGACAGCCAGAGAGAGAGGGAACACAAGCAGGGGGAGTGGGAGAGGAAGAGGCAGGCTCCCAGCGGAGGAGCCTGATGCGGGACTTGATCCCGTAACACTGGGATCACGCCCTGAGCCGAAGGCAGATGCTTAACGACTGAGCCACCCAGGCGCCCCTGCTCTCTCTCTCTCTCAAATAAATAAATAAATACTTTTTTAAAAAAAAGTTCTCATCATTAGAAAAAACTGGTAACTATGTATGAAGATGTATGTAAATTAAACTCATGGGGTGATCATTGCTTAATATATACATACATCAAATTATCATGCAGTAGGCCTAAAACTAATATAATGTTATATGTCCATTACATCTCAATAAAAAGCAAAAACAACCAAAGAAAAGAATGTATTATAAATAGACAATACTTAATATATTACAGGCACAAGAAATGATTACAGTGTACTTTTAAAGGATTGACAATGAGCACCGTGGTAGAGGGAGAATGATTCAGGATCATGGCAGTGGCTGGTTCAATTAGAGCATGGAATGCTTTTTGAATGAAAATGTGGATTCACTATATAGTGCTGAGACATTTGTTCCAGAACAAAAATAAAGTTAATCTCTTATATACCCTATACCAAATTATTTCAGATAGATTAAATAATGAAATATAAGAAAACAAAACCCTAACAACTGGATGGAAATTTAGGTATACATGTATATGGTTTCAGAATGGAGAACTTTCTAAGCATGGAAACGGCAGAATGAATGGCAAAAGAAAAATAAAAAATAAAGGTTGGATGAAAATGATTTAAACTTTGAAGGTCAAAAAATTAGCAGTAATAATAACCTGAGGGAAATATTCAGAATATATATATTAAACATAGCTGCATCATCCTTAGTGTGTAAAGAAATATAAAATTAAAATCAGTTAGAAAATTGCAACACCAGGAGAAAATTCAGAGAAGAACATAGACAGTAAATTCAAAAATCATCTATGAAAGCAAAGATGTAAAAATATGTTTGTTGGTGGTTTTAAGAACAGTCAAATAAAAACTGGAAAACTGAATACATAATACTATTTCATCTTCCATGCTAGTGAGGGTTAAGTAACATGATATCTAGCACTTATAAAACTGTGGTAAAACAGGGAGTTTCTCTTGTACACTGCTCGCTTGGGTATAAGAAGTGTAAGAACCTACAGCCCTTCAGGAAAGGTCACTTTGCAAATTGCATCAGACGTTTAAGGCTATGTGAATTACATTACAACTATAGAGCGGAATATTATAAAAACGTTTAAAGTCATGTTTTTGGAGAGTATTTAATGAGTGTTCACAATAGGGGGCTCAAAGAAAAAACAAATCAAATGCAACTGCATATTGTAGGAATATAATTTCATGTTACAAATGTATACACCTAAGAGAAGACATGCTTGAAATCCACTGAAACATTAATCTTGACTGTGGGTAGACTTTATTTATTCTTTTTGCCCCTCAGAATGTTCTAATTTTCCTAGATTAGTTAAGTTACTTCTATAGTCAGAGACAAGTGCTAGCAAAACATGAACTGTGAAGGCCTGTTTGGGGGCTGTCAATTGTTTGCTGTCACATTAGTCCAACAACAAGAACACATATCCCTGAAACATTAAACATATATTATATAGATTATGAGCATTATTTCTCTGAACTTAACCCAACCTGAACCCTAACCCTAATACTGACCATATTGCACCATAAGTAGCAAAGTCCACTATATGTTCAAAATTTTAAAAAGCACTTTTTTCATAGTACCAGAGGCTATATAAAATTATATAAACCATAATCTTAATATTTTGGACCATAACAAAAGACATAATGCAAGTTTATATTAAGCACTACACACAACAAAAATTGTGCATTTCATATCTAATACCCATTTTTTCTAATTTGTTTTTCTTCTTTTTTTTTTTTTAACAAATATTTACTGAGCACCAGGTAGAAATTACATTCTAAAAAAGATTGCATTAAGCCAGGAGTCATAAACTAAAATGTTAGAAACATAATCAAGATGATAGTTTTTCTGGGACAAGCTGACTTCTGAACTCCAGAACTTCTATTTGCGGAGAAAAGGAACACACGTTGTTTATTCCCTCTTACCTTCTCAGTTAAACTCTCAATCCCCTTTACTTTCATTTATGACACATTTATTTCCCCTCATCTTTGTACTTAGTGCCAGTCCTCATCATCTACTTCCTTTTTTAAATTAGTCCTTCAGTCAACTTGGTGATTCACAGCAGGATCCACTAGCCTGCTCGAAACATAGTGACTGCTCATTAAATAAATGGAATTAATTCCATGTTTCACTCATATGCAAAATTATTGCTGAACTGGCACGTTCAATTTTAGATTATTTTGCTCTACTCATAGATAATGCTTTATAGGTATTGTCTATTCAATAACATGCATGTCTAAGACTCAGTGACTTTTTCTAAGTATCTAGCTATGAAATTAAACTATTGAATATTTAATAATGTTTAAATATTAATGTTCTTAGAGGGCAGGAATATATAAAAATGGGATTCATATTTTATTCCTTTAGATATGGTAGTGAAACAACAATCATTGCATCTCTTGAGTATATAGATAGAGTTTGCTATTGAGGCAAAACTGAGTGAGTGTCCATCAAACAGACCTAGCTGGAGGCCTGGACTGTTGCTGGCAAGGTGTCAATACCACCTGTATATTAGTGTTTGCAGAATTTCCTAAATCAAATAACTTACTTTATTTACTAGTACTGAATGACGTAACTAAACACTGTTATAGGATAAGGTTAAAAAGTAGAATATCCATTTTTTTTGGATAAAAAGAGAGTTGCGGAATTAAAGGTTTTAATAAGGTATATATAGACTAAGAAAAAGCAGAGACATAATGTCTTACTTAATTGTGTTTAAAATAAACAACCAGGGTGGAAGAGATCTTAGCTGCACTGCTCAAATACACAGAGAAGAGAGAACCAGCAAGAGCTTTGGCTCACCACTTATGTATAAAGCAGAGGTCTCTAAATTGGGGTGAGTGCACCATGAGATAGAAACAATAAGCCATTGAAGTGTGAGAAAAAAATATTAGCACTGATATTTATTTTTTTCCTGAATAGGAAATAGAAATCATGCTTGTCGATATTTGAAATGTGAATAGCTTCCGGAGTCTTACATCATATTTCTTACTTCATGAAGAATCTATAAGTTGTTTGAGGGAAAAGATAAAACGCCAAGAGGATGTTTGACTTCATTGCTTTGTAAGGTCCTGTGGTCTACACAGGTCTCATTAAGTGGTTATATGGATTATATTATCTAGTTTTAATTACAATAAACTTGTGAAAATGAGCAAGTGGATCAAATGAATGCAGCAAAATAACACTGGGTTGAAGATAATATTTTTAAGTATAAGCAAACAACAGTCTTTCTCAATATCCCCTAAAAAAATTACAGTTGAAATTTTTGCGGCTAGTATGGGCATTTTCCAACTATACTTCAAGGCAAGATCAATAAAGACTTAATTGGTTCTGATTAAAAAAAGAAAGAAATCTAAACTCTTTGAAATAATAAAATTGCTAACTATTTGAAGTATAAATTCACATACACTATTTTTAGCAATAAACCTCATCTTAAACATATATTGTGCCTTGAATCATCAGCTTATAATAGCAGCACAAACACATGTATAATATTTAAAGAAAAGTAATGCATATTACATTCTGATCACATAACTGTTATTTTATTATTTACATTTATTTTTAAATTAATTAATTGTTAGTGGTATGAGTACTTGATCAAAGAAATTTAGGTACTACTTTTAGTGACAGTGAATTTGGGATTATCCTTAGTAAATTGGCCTAGGGCTGGTTTAGGCAAAATAGTAGATGCCAGCGTTTAGTGAATATTAATGTACATACCCAAAAAGTAAATATAAGCGTCAGATGAGAGACAGGGAATGCCTGAAAGTGACCTTGAATTATTCCAGTAATGAGTTTTCCTGACCACCTAAAACGTTTTGATAGGACCACTGAAGCCAATTTGGAAAGCTTATGGTGCTATATTTGATCTCCAGGAAAAGGGGCAGTTTCTAAAGGAACCCATCTGATGGCTAAGTCTGATGCCCCATTTCTAAATGTAAGTTTTACTGCTGAAGTAGTTCACCATTGACAATGATCGGAAGCATATGTATACACTATCCTTTTAGTGTGGACTGATAATGTCTCTTTCCCTTTTGTCTTGACTAGAGCTATGCTGGAAGCTACAAGGAATTTCAAAATGGCAGCCCTATGAGACTGTATTCCAGACTTTATTTTGGGGTCAGGATTGAGCAAAAGAGATACATTTGCTCTGTCCTACAGGTTGTGCTCTCAGAGCACTAATGTCCCACCTGCCAAGGGTGTGTGTGTAGAACCTCTGAGGCAGCAAACATTTGATTTGATTTCATCCTAAAAATTTTGGCCAAGTTAATATCTGGGGAGATCTCTGGAATTCACACAACAGCAGTGATGAAACCCTAGGGTTGAAGTTTGCTGCCTAACAAAGTGATCTGGAGTTTCAGAGTGACACCAGGAGGGAAAAATGGAGCCCTTCTGGTAGGAGAGGCAGGAGGTCTACTTAGGAACTATGTCACTTTATAATAGAGTACTCTCTAGCATACCGTAACACGCTGAAAAGAAGTCGTGGTAACCTGAAGGTTCAGAGAGAAAACAGAGAGCTAACTCATCTTGGTTCTTTGGACATAAGATGGGAGAGAGAGGAATTCATGAGAAAAAAATATATATCCATTAAGAAAGCTTCATATCAGACTCATCTGAAAAGTCGTACATAGATTCATACTTGATGTCTCTAAAGTCAGTTTTATTGAATTTTGCTTCTAGGAACAGATTACCCACATCTAGATGATAAAGAGCTAGTGATGGATGATTTAACTCAGGTGGCCCACTGGGGATCAGAAAATCTCTACCGTAATAAGAGTGACGCGGGAACAAGTCTTTTCTTGGATGGATTTTGATGGATTTTCTGCCAAAGTTCATTTAAAGTAAGAGGCAATTTTAAAAACAACTTTATTTACAATAAATTGCACATATTTGAAGTTTATAGTTTCATAAGCTTTGCTTTGTGTGTACATTCATGAAAACATCACCACAATCAGAATAGAAAGTATGTTTATTATCCTTTTGAAGTGAGTATAAGAGTCAAGAGAAAGCTTTTGGAAGAATACCTTTTATTTTATTTTATTTCATTTCAATTTATTTTATATTTTATTTTGTTTTGTTTTATTTTATTTTATTTTAAAGATTTTATTTATTTATTTGAGAGAGACAGAGTTGGGGGGGAGGGGCAGAGAGAGAGGAGAGAGTCTCCAGCAGACTCCACCCTGAACGTGGAGCCCAACTCAGGGCTCCATCTCACAACCCTGAGATCATCACCTGAGCCAAAATCAAGAGTTGGATGCTCAAATGACTGAGCCAGTGAGGCACCCCTTGGAGGAATGCCTTTAAGAATGAGAAGAAAATCGGGCTCAGTAGATTCCTGAGGTATATTAATTTTAAGGAAGGGTAGAAAAAATGTTAGAGACTAAGAAAAAAGAAATCGGAAGAGAGGTAGAGGAACTAAAAGGGGGTGAAAACAAATTATGAGGGCAGTTCCAAACAAGTGTTAAAAGATGTGGAAAGTCTGAAAAATGAAGACTCACAAGTATCCACTCATCTAACATGGGGAGGTTATTGTTGGGAAAGATTTTAATCAGAGTGATGAGGATGGAAATCATAGTGCCAGTGATTTTGTGGAAATAAGAGTCACAGAATTAGCGAACTCGAATGTAGATTATGCTTTTCAGAAACTTGGCTCTAAAGGTCCAGGGAATTGAGGAAGTGAAAAAAAGGTATAGGGTCCATGGAGAGAGTTGAGGGCTTGCTAGTTCTTTTTTATTCATCTCTTTTTAAGATGGTTTATAATTGTTCATATCTATAGACTTTTAGAGAGAGCAAATAAGAAGATGGTGATGACAGCACTGAATCAGGGATAGAAAGAATACGAGGCAGATGAAGTAGAAAGGGGAGAAAATTCAGAAAACAAGTGCAAAGTTATCCTTCAGATTGGGGGAGATCTTGCTTCTACTAAAAGATGAAGAAAAGAAGTAAATGTCTATTTTGGCAATATTATCTTTCGTGTTTTCTTTCATCTCTCCTGTCTTGATTCTCAGTAAGTTGGGTAGACTGTCTTTCTCTACCCAAGCCTGTTTTTACCTCAGACATCCCTATCTTTGTAAATGGTACCACCATCAGTTTAGGATGCAAAATCTAGAAATCATCCTCAGTCTGTGGCTTTTCCTTACCTCTCATATGCAATCCATCAATATGTTTTTCAGTGCTACCTTTAAAATAGGTCTTGAATTTAATAATTTTTTCCCTTTTTACCACCACCAACCCAGTTCAGGCCAATGGTATCTATCTTCTATACTCCTACTGAAGTCCCTTGAAAGATAGGGTGACCATATACTTAATTTCCTAACTTTAAAAAAGAGATTTTTTGAGATAGATAAAGGATATTATTTATATTTAGATGGAACATTTGACAAAATGCAAGGGTCCCAAGATGAATGGCCACTCTACTAATGGATGAATTTCTTTCCACCCTTGTCTCTATACAGCTTGTTCTTCAAATGCCTGCAGGAGTGAAGAGTAAACACATGGTGTCAGCACCCCTCCCCACTTGCCCCTGGATATAAACTTCCTATAGACTTCTGCTGGACATGCAGTTAAAAGCAAACTCCAGCCAACAGCCTATAAGGCCTTTCAGGGGCTGATTCCTGCTCACCTTTTCCAACTCAACTCAAAACTCATGCCCTTCTCTCTTTTTCTGATAAGTTATCAGCTGACTGTGTCTCTTACCTTCTTTGTGTGCCCTGAGCATATCAAATTCTTTCCTGCCTCAGATTTTTGCAGTTGCTCTTCTTTCTCCCTAGCATGTGTTTTTTCTGGCTCTTCCAATGGGTATCTCTCCCTAATATAAGTCCAGTCCAGTCTCCTCAGAATATTCCTTCTTCACTACACATGCAACACACGTTTACTCTTCTAAGTCCTGTCTATCATCAACATCACTTGTTTACGTCCTTCGTAACATTCGGTACAACCTGTAATTATTTAGTTTATTTGTTTACTCCTTATTTGTTTTCTCTCACTGAAAAGTAGTTCCATGGGATCAAAGTCTGTATAAGAGTATAAAATGGTGCACCCAATTTACAAAGTGGTTTGGCACTATCTAGTAGAGTTGAACAAAGGAGGCCATATTATTTAATTCCATTCCTAAGTATACATCCGTTAGAAGTGCACAACTATGTTCATCCAGACATATACTAGAATTTTTATAATAGCACTATTTTTATTTTTTTAAGGATTGTATTTATTTATTTTTGAGAGAGAGAGAGAGCATGAGAGGGGGGAGGGGCAGGGTGAAACACAGACTCACCTCTGAGCAGGGACCCCCCTCCCCCCCCCATGCGGACTCAACCCAGGACTCCGGGATCATGACCTGAGCCGAAGGCAGACGCTTAACTGACTGAGCCAGCCAGGCTCCCAGTACTATTTTTAATACTCCAAAATTAGAAGCATATCAAATGTCTCTCTATAATATGATGGATAAATGCATTGTATTATAAAATGCATTTATGGCATATTCATAAAATGGAATACCACACATCATTGAGTAAGACAAGGCTACACCCTATAACCCTGATGAATCTCAAGAGCATAATCTTGAACTAAAGAAGCCATAGACAAAAGAATACAGGGTATAGGATAAAATAAATAAATAAATAGTAGGAAAAAAAGAAAGAAAGAAAGAAAAAGAAAAGAAAAGAGAAGAGGATTAAAAAATACAGTGTAACCTGCACTGTTCAAAGTCAGTTGAATGGGGGGCTGGGAAGCACAGCAGTGTTTCTGCGTTGCTATAATGCTTGGTTTCCTGGTTAAGGTGTTGGCTTACCCAGGCATATTAAGTTTTTGAAAACCCATCAAATTGTAAACTTTTGTGCATCTTTTATTGTATCATGTTAATTTTAAAATTTATGTGGATGTGGCAGGATACCAGAATTGAGAATAGTTGAAGCAACCAGTATTTGTAGGTGTACAAAGTAGCTAACCGGAATGATTGCCAAGCAGGGTATGGTGCCAAGCTGAGGTTGGACACTTGCAATTTACTATGGCCCGATGTGCACAGCTGTGTGATTGTCTCCAGTTTCATTCCAGCAGCTCTCATGTAAACACAGAAGAGGTGGGATGTTCCAGATGCAGGCTGGAGCTTTATTTCAGAGCAGGGCCAGCAGAAGTGGAAAGGAAGTTAATGTGGTCAATGAGGTACATTCAGGTTGGTGGGTGTAGACTGGATAAGAAGGAAAATGGAGTTTTTTCATAGACTGAGGAATGGCAGGGACAGAAGAAATGATAGGTTTTACAGGGTTCAGTTACAACCATAATAGGAGTAAATGAGACAATAATGAGAGAAAGGAAGGGTAGGCGCTGATACAAGTGAAAATTTACTTTAGAGATGGAGTAGTTCTAGGTGCTTACATGATCCAAGGTGGAGTTTTGAGTTTGAGGGCTTATGACAAAGTGAATACAAAAGTCACCAGAGTTGAAAAACTAAAAACAAAAACAAAACAAACCAACTCCCCCCCTCAAAACAAAACAAAACAAAGCAAAACAAAACAAAGAACTCAAAAACAAAACTGTGGACAAGCAACTGGACTGGTCTCCTGCATGGGCATTGAACCAACACAGAACACTGACAAAAATTTAAGTGGAAGGAAAGGCCACAGCATGGTGCTGAATAAAATATGGAGGAAGGACTTAAAGGTTCCTGCATGACTCTGGATTGTGGAGCCCAGTGGCATGATATGAGCAAGGCAAGCCACGTCTATGGGAGTGGAGGAGTTAAGAGTTCTCAAGTGCTCTGTCTAGACGTAGAGTGGAATGCTGGCTCCTTTTCTGATGCATGAATTCCTTGTCCCTGTGACTTCACTGTCTCCATTGCAAAAAGTTGGAATTAATGGAAGAAGAGACAACTTTAGGCAAAAGCTAGGAACTGGAGGAATGGGAAAGAGGGTTTTGTTTTGTTTTTGCCTTGTTTTGCCTTGCTTACCATGGAACATAGATTTAGAAGGAATGGATAAAGCTTTGAGAGGAAAAAGTCAGTGAAGGCTAAGTAGGGAAATCAAGCACAAAGCTATATGAAAATGAGTGAAGGGCTACACTCTGGGTTCTGATTAAGGGTGATGAGGATGTCAAGTGTGGTGGTATGGCTGTATCTCGGAGTTCCACGTAGCTCCAAGTTTAGTTGTGCCATTTCTACCAGGCCAGGTTCCAGGTGTCGTCAGACAATCTATGTTGCAGGTGGACGGACAGTTCTTCAGAGTTCCAACAAACTGTTCATGAGAACTCGTTATAATGTCTCTGGAAACTTCGAGATTAAGGTTGGAGAGGAAAGATAATTCAGTTCCTGGGACAGGAAATTGTAAATTGTAAATTGTAGTGGTTTTCAGTGGATGGGAAAACTCCTCCTTCAGAAGAAGCCAGAGAACTCTAAACTTCTGGAAGTAATGATCTATGGTACTGATTCCTGATTCCCTATTGAGACGGTAGCTAGTAACTAAGGAAAGTTGCCTTCCCTAGGACTGGAGGAAAATGTAAACAGGGACCCTCCCCTGGGGTGAACTGAAAGAAACTCTTAGAAAGAGAAACAAGGTGTTTCTGAGAGCAGCAGTCACTGAGGAGAGAAAGTAAATGAGGGAGAAGCCGGGCTAATTCTGTGGCAACAGTCTCTATTTATCCCAAAGGGGTGGTTTGCTTGTTTTCAGGGCTGGTGGAATTTCCCCTGGCAACACTCATGTATTGCTGCCCATCATCTTCTTTAAAGGACTTGACCAGCAGCTGGGGAATGAGAGGACGTGAGCTAACCCCAGGGGCACAATCAGTGCCTTTCTGCAATTTAAACCAGAGTGGATTGCCTGTTACGCCCTCAGAGTAGATGAAAGGGCTGCATTTCCTGAATAACCAGGATCTACCAGTTTGCCATACAGAGGATCAACATTTGGCTACATCTGGATACCCCGTAACAAAAGCCTTCTGGAATCACATGATTGAAATGATAAGGGGAAAAAAGAGTGAACTGAAGATTCAAAACAAGGAGTTGAGAAGTCTGACGAAGACAGAGAACCAATATAACATACTTGAGAGTACAGATTCTTACGGTGCTTAAAAATGTTTATAAGGCTCAGAAGAAAACTTTCGCAGAAAGTAGAACATTAAAAAAAAGTGTGTACGTGTGTAAAACATAACAAAAATCCTAAAGAATGACTGACATACTGAGTGTATAATGAAAATGGTAAGCAGTATCTCTGGAAACTCATTTGTTATTAAAAGCCAAAAGCATACAGATATCATTAGGCTGGGATTTCAAATATCTGGTTATGTCCAAATTGTAGAGTAAAGGTAACAGTAATTAGGGACTTGGTTCTTTAAAAAAGCATGAGAGATGGAAGGGGTAAATATCTCAATGAGAGAAAAACATGCAGTCTTCATTTTCTCTTGAGAAAAGCCATGCCCTGGAAGCCCACTGAAGTGACTTCCGTGAGAAACAAATATATTCTGAAGAATCCAGTAAAAACGTTTCCTTCCTCTTAGCTCTCCTTTTCGCTCTAGAATGTACTGTCTTGTTTTCTGCTTTGTAGGGCTGAATTTAAATCCGTAAATAAAAACATAAGGATGTTAAAGCACTTCATCAATTTGAAGTATTTAATGAGATGTTCCAGGGTACTATATCATGCTGTGGGTGCTGGTTCAACTCCCACACTCAATTTCGAAGGGCCTAATTTATATTGTAGCAATAGTTTTAGTTTCAAGGTAGCTATGGTGACCTTCTCTAACCCTCTGTTAATTATCCTATGCCCCAAATTTTCAATTTGGTGGTAGGTCTTTCAGTTTTAAAAATAATTATTGCATCTGATCTGTGAGATCTGGGGATATTTTCTTTCTTATGCCATAAATATCATGTAATTGTTTCTTTATCTTTGCTGCTTTAAACATCTACACAGTATCCATCTTTCTAATGGCTAAAAATTAAATATGACATTGTGTTTTTTATGTGCAAGGAGTTCAGCTATGATTAAGTGGCAAAGACTGGAAAATGCTCCCTAAGAAAAACCACTAACAAAGCATTATTTGGCTTTTCAGTGTGGAAAATGAATGTTGCATTTTATTCCTTTCCATCATCACCCTTAGAATTGCATTTTCTTGCAGTAGCACCAAGAATAATGCAAGGTCATTTCTAAAGTGTTTGCTTTTCTTAGCTTTGTTCACCTTTCCTCTTAGGGAGGGATGTTATGTGTTTGAATTGCGACCCAAATGTCTCTAGTGTGTCCAGAAGCTTCCCTTTAATTACTCAGGTGGACAGATTAAAAGTAGAGTGCACAAAAGTTTATGGGTTTCATAAATGCATCCATTGTGGCCATTTTCATTCTCCATACCATCTAAAGGCTCTGTGCTTTTTAAAGCTAGTATTTTCTAAGTCTTAAGCAAAATGGAACCACGGAAAAGTTAATTTCAAACAGAAAGTGGGTGAATGGCTTTCTCCTCACCATTACTTTAAAGCATATACCTAATAATTATATTTTATAGTCTCTGGGCCTTCCTTCCCTTGCTTTGACACGTAGATAATGGATCTTTCCGTGATGTAGAACACAGGCTCGGAATTCCTAGTCTACCTAGTGAGCAGGCTCTTTGAAAGCACGACTTATCTGTAAACCTTGGCCTAGGTAGTTTTCATCTTAATTAACCTGTGTAATCTGTTTGTGAAAACAAAAATTTCCCCTTCATTTGCATTTTAATTACAGAGGGTACAAAATGTCAAGTTTTAATTGACTCAAGAAAACTACGTACAACAAAGCCTCATGCTAAATGTAACAGAGGGCTTTGCAGGGACCAGCTGGCTCTCTGTTAAGATTAGGGCTACCGTAAATGGAAAAGGTTTAGCCCCCTTCCAGACTCACTAAATATCTCCAGATCAATACAGAAGAGCCTCATAGATGCCCCGATCTTACAAAAGAACGTCACAGATGATGTCTCCAGAGGATTCTTAATATGGCACAGTTACTAGTTATTATTTCTGCACAGTTACAGTACCTACTAGCGCTACCATAAGCAGCTAATGTTGATGGGATAAGTCTAGTAGCATTAATATAAATCTGTGCTGAATAGTGATTGAATGAAATGTCACTAAAATCACCTAAATCCTTATGATTCCAAGGAGCTCCAAATGTGCTTGAGTATTTGTTACGTAAACAATATTGTTAAGCCAAAAACGTTCTGGAGTCCTTTATATTTCAGATGTAAATGTTCAACTCACTTCCCTCTTTTATTGTCAGCCTTCTTTCTGTTTTCCTTTCTAATGCATTATTCTTAATGGCCAGTAGTTTTTTCAAAACTTACTGGAGTGAAGCCATCTTTTCACTGGGCTCTGACAGATAGGGAGGCTTAAAAAATGCAAAGTCTTCACAATAAGACATCTGAGGAAAATATATTGTAGATTTCCTTCTGAATGCTCCTCCAGCATGAAGAGCCCAGAGTAAAGCATTTCAACTACAGCTTGGGAGCATACATATATTCAGCTGAAGACAGCTCCCCTCCCCTTTGCTCAGCGAGCATTTTGCTGAAGGCTTCTTAAGTTGGAAGCCAATATGACATTTTGACACAAATATACTGTTTTAGCATTTGACTCAGAATTTAGCTTGTACTCTGCCACCATTAAACATCTGAAGTATTTACGTGATGTCAAATTAGAAAAGACCATTTATTTTTAATGATCTTTAGAAATGCGGCCATTTATTTTTAATGTTCTACCTTATTTCGAGAAACTGGATTCAAGTAAGTGCTACTTCCCTTAATCCAAATCCTTTTCAACTTGTATTTCTTTTATGTCAGAAATATTCAGTGATTTCAAGAGGAATTCCTTAAGTTGTAATAATATTCAATGAAATGGGAAATAATGTGACAGGGTCAACGTGGAAGATTTTTCCCAAACAGGAAATCTTTGCCTCCCCCACCCCCCATTTCTAGATATTGGTCCATCTTGATAGATTCTTATGATAAACATTCAGTTATTAGCCTGTCACCATGCTTCTTAATGTTAACTCATACAACAGCACATAAAAATGGTTTGATTTAGGGACTATAGTAATGAAAGATTTTTGAAATACAGTTATCACAGGAATGATGCCTCCAAATCAATGGACAGCATTTCTTAACGTTAAGTTCAGTGACAACTCATCCTATCCTAGAAATACGCTGTTGCGATGTCAGTCTTCCAAAGTATTAAGGAAAAAAAGTCAAATTATACATTTGTTTGGTCAACAGCTTGAACTTAGCAAGACCACCAGGGGGAGCAAGTTACTGGTCAAAGGAAGTGATGTACAGTTCCAGACTTTTCATAGACAATCTAGTTTGAGAGAACAAAATACACCACGATTGGTAAGAATAAAAGCAAAGCAACATGACTCGAAAATTAAATGATACCCTAGCTCTCTCAAATAATATCTTATTAAAACCGAATTGCTTCACTCTAGCTTCTGAAGTAGCTATGCCATTGCCACATAACTATTTTTTTCTTTGTAAATGTTTTTCTAGTGAGGTATCCTATCTTATGCAGCTCTATGATCTGCATGCTGACAGCACTTGGGAAAATACAAATGCCTACAAATTTAATAGCATAACACATGCCAGGTCCATATAGTTATGGACAGAAAAAAATCTGGCAGTAGACAGGGTCTGCCTACATAAAAATATGTGATATAATTTAAATATGGGGGGGGGAGTCCTCAAAGACTTTACACTAAAATTAAGGAAAAATAACCTTTCTAAAGGAAACAAAGTGACTTCTAAATAACCTGTGAACCAGTACTCTTAAATCCTGGGACTGAGATTATTCAAGAAGTCCTTCATGGAACAAGATAGATTATTCATAAAGAATTTTAACAACTGCTTAGGAATTCATAAGTAATGTTAAGCTATAAAATTAAACAGAAAACATTTTGAGGGAAACAACTTGTATTAGTGTCATTATGAATATTTCATACTGATATTGAATAAAATAAAACCCTTATTTTATTTCACACGAGTCATTTACTAACTGATTACATAATACCAAATAACACAAATATAACTCCATTCTCCTGGTTCTACGGTGAAAGGAAAACATTAAACACATAATTACTCCAATATATGATTATATAACGTAAGTGTTCTAAGAAAGCACCGTGTGCAGTGTGAGAGTAAAATAAGAATTCTAACTTTGGTGAAGTGCTTAGGGAAGTCTTCTCAGAGGAAGTTGTGATGTGTCAGATACTAAAAATTTACCCCTGCCATTGATGGGAAGGAGACTGGGAGGAAGGGAGACTAATCCAGTTAGAGGGTTAGAGGGGACTGCACCTTTGGGAGCTGGGCAGAGAAGATCTTGACATACTTGAGGAAGTGAGAGGTGCCTGATGGGTCTGGAGTTGAGTGATCAAGGGATGCAGGTCAGTGGAGGTGGAATGAACTGTGGCATTAGATGAATCTGTAAAGAACTTCCAAGCCATGCGGAGGATTTTTAGATACTAACTGAATATATTCAGTGGGACCGAAGGATTTTGGGCTGGAGAGTGATACGATCCAGATTACAGTTTGGTAGGGTCACATTAGCATATGTGCGGGAAGAATTAGAGGAAAAGTGAAGAAGAAGCAGGGAGACCAGTTAAGAGTCTTCAGTGATGATCCAGGTAAGGGATAGTGACACATGGAATCAGAGTCTGGATGGTAAAAATGAAGGCAACCACATACATTCGATATGTATTTTGGATGTAGAGGCAAGAGGACTTGGTGATGAACTGACCACAGAAAACGATGGAGAAGGAAATGACAAGGCTGGAAATGCCCATTACTGATACAATAAAGACTGGGAAGAAGGAAGTTTTGCAGACAGAGATTAATAATTCATGTTTTCAAATGTTTGAACATTCAAACGTTTGAAATTGTTGTGAGTCACCCAAATTGACATCCAACATGCTAAGTTACTCATATAGTCTAGCCTCTACTCATAGGATTTGTATGAGTTTGTGTACATATAATATATATATGAAATAAGCAATGTGATTGGACAGGAGGTATGGGAGTCATTGGCCAGTAGATGGCAATTGAATTGAAGGCATAAGAGCCGACAAAAGAATCGAAGGACAGGGTGCAGAGGGAGAGGAGAAGAAAGCCTAATACTCAATGCTGAGAAGCCTGGCTATTTAAATAATCTGAATAAACGAGAAGCTTGCCACAGAGGTTGAGAAGGAGGTAGCATCAAGACAAGGGGAAATCTTGGGGCGCCTGGGTGGCTCAGACGTTAAGCGTCTGCGTTCAGCTCAGGGCGTGATCTCTGCGGCCTGGAATTGAGCCCCACATCGGGCTCCTCTGCTGGGAGCCTGCTTCTTCCTCTCCCACTCCCCCTGCTTGTGTTCCCTCTCTCGCTGGCTGTCTCCCTCTCTGTTACATAAATAAAATCTTAAAAAAAAAAAAAAAAAGACAAGGGGAAATCTAGAAAAGTCAAGAGAAAGTATTATTTAGGTACTAAACTTTTTTATTTTGGAACATTTTGTTTTAATGAGATAACTGCTTTCAAGGGGAGCTGGCAATTACGTTGATCACTATGGGAAAATTTAAAGTTACTCTTTCAGATCAAAGTTATTATTTGACGTATTTTCTCAGGGAAATAAGAATTTCACCAGTCTTCTTTACTGGTCAGTTATGAAAATGTGTGCTACAAAAACATTTTGAGCCAATATTCTAATACTGTGCATCATTTTGCTATTTAGAAAGTAAGATGAATTAAATACAGAACCTCAGGTCAAGCCGCTTGCTTCTAGACTCCTTTGAGGAACAATCCAGATTTGAGCAGCTATAACGGCTTTAAGTCCAGTGCAACTTCCCTATGAACCACTGGAAATGCAAGATGCCAGGAGTTTTTTGTTTTGTTTTGTTTTTCCCCCCTGCTGCTAAGTGGTTCATGCTCTCACAAGGCTGATGGAGAAATGACTTGCTGTTGTTTAAACCATGTTTCTGTTCTCACTTTATTTGCTGCTTTACTTCTTAGCAGATTCTTGACTTGTGTTCATTTTACTGCTACAGTAAAAGCTGTTGAGGACAGTTTGGCTAATTTCTCCAATTTTCCATAGGTTACTTCTGTAAGTATCTTGGAGTTGGGTTGGAAGATGTATGAATGACTTTTCCTCGTTACACACCAGAACATTGTTCACTTCAGCTGCTGTTTCCCTCCCCAGGTGTGCCACACTCTTTCATATGAGGTTATCTCTGTCCATCTAGCTCTCACCCAGAGTATCCTTCCCTTTATTTGACTGCCTTAACCCCTGGAGCTCAGGGCACAAAGATCTATCCCCAAGTTTTCTATGTATTTTTTTTTTTTTCAGTAGCTCAGAGAGGCCTGGTGAACAACATTAAGATACAAAGTTCATAAGAAAGCTGTGCAGACAATTCTGTCACTACATGTCTCTGAATAAGCTTGACAATACAGTCAGTATATCACAAAGCCCTAGTATGGTGATGTATTCACTCTCTGCCCCCTCAAATCTTTATCCTGGTGAACTGTGGCTATAAGTGAAAGTGAAAAAACTGGGAAACATTATGGATCTAATATTTCCTTTCAAATCGGTAATGGATATACCCAATATCTGATCCAATCAATGAAACCTTTAAATGTGGAGTTTAATTTTTATCTCATTTTAGTATGTCAGATGGGCATATTGATTTTGACTGGGTTTCTCCAATCTGAAGTATTATCTTTTGTGTTGCAGGTAAGAGATATCAATGAAGACTTTGGGTAGAAAAATATTTTTTTCTTAGATTGGAGCAAATTTGGTCTTGCAAATTTTTTTCTTTTCTTTATATGTAAAATTACTTAGGATGTCATCTTTGTTCTTAGACAAACTATGAAAAACAATGTTGCGTCAGTCTTAACCACAAGACTTCTCATATAGCTCAGAAGGCTTATTCCCGACCGAAGTCCTAAAAATGAGTTCACAGCATATGCAAAGCTTGCAGAATGTCTGTGTGGCATCAAATCTGAGGTAAAGTTCTATAAAACCCATGTGGACTTAACTATTTACCATAACCAAGTACATTGAAAGACACTTCCTTTACCTTGCAAGTATTATCAGTGAAATAACATAAACATCCATTTCTATGATATACCTAGACTACAATTAAACTTCCAAATGAAATGAATTGTTTGCTTAAAACTGTCCTGGTAAAAGCTCAGTCACTTACGGTTTCATGATATGGCAATTATTCCTAGCTCTAGGATACAAAGTGTCTTCTTATCAGTCAATGTATGTGAAAGCCGTGGATGGGGAAGACACCTGCCACCTGGACTAGGATCTGGTTCACCAGCTGAATTATGACAGAATTTCCTATGAATTTATGACATGGTTAATTATTTTATATTCCACAAGCAACTTTGTTAATTATGATACTTAGAGAAGGAGGCCAGTATACTTGGTGTTGGTAACAGCTAGTGTATTATAAAGGCGACATAAGATGATACATTAGGGTTCTCCAAAGAAACAGAGCCAGTAGCGTGTGAGAGCGTGTGACCGCGCATGCGTGCATGTGTGTGTGTGCGTGTGTGTGTGTAGAGTGGGGGGGTTATTTCAGAGAAAGAAAGAGAGAGACTTATTTTAAGGAATTGCCTCACATGGTTGTGGAGACTAGCAAGTCCTGCAGTTTGAGTCCAGGGGCAGAAAGAAAGAGAGAGAGAGAAAGAGTCTTGTTCCTCAGGACCTTCAACTGATTGCATGAGGGCCGTTTACATTATGGAGGGCCACTTGCTTACTCAAAATTTACCTATTTAAGTGGTATATCCATCCCAAAAAGAACTTTCCAGAAATATGTAGAATGGTGTTTGACCAAATACTGGTTACCATAGTCTACCTAAGTTGTTGACGCATGAAATTAACCATCCCAGATGGTCTTCACAGCTTTTGAGTTAGAAGTAAAGTATTTAGCAGAACACAAACCTTTGTATTCAATCATTTGCCACTCAGTGCACTTTCCCTCTTATCATTGTCTTGTGGTCAGAAATTTCAGATATATTCTGCAAAAGATTTAGGAATCTTGCTGAGAGAAACTTATGTCCATATCTCTATAGGAAGTTCACTTGGTTTGAAATTAATGCAGCCAGCCTGTGAGTCAACCCCTGAAATTTTTTACTTTGGACATAAAAATTAATATCAGTTGAAAAGTTTTTTTCTGTAGGCTAAGCTGGCTTTCTACTTGTGCTGCTACTGAAGTTACAAGTAAGAATCTGAAAAACAACATTGAGAGGCATGTGAGAAATGCCTTGGGTTTAGATCCAATTTACTGATACCCTATAACTAATCTGTTATATACTACATTTTCAAAGACTGGGAGCCCTCTGGCCTGGTTATCGTTGATATTGAAATAGAAAATAACTAAAGTAGACAAGCTCTGTTATGCATAAAGAGAATAGAGAGCTGAAAAAGACAGCGCATTTAAAATATATATATATATATATATATATATATATATATATATACCTTAGAAAGTATATTTTAATTATTTTGTCACTAAATTTTGTCAGCCATGGTTTTCAAGCTCTACTTAGTTCTTAAGTTTTTTAGAATACTCTTTGAAATAATCAGAATGTAAATGATAAAATACTGAAAACTGGAAGATAGACATTCATTTTTCATTGTTACTACCTTTTCTTCTGGTCTTTTTATATTCACAATTTCTGCCATTATGGTACTAAAACAGTTTAAATAATATATAATTTATAACTTTGCAGGCTGCTTCTCAGAACTTATTATATGAATACTTTTTATTATATAGTGTCTGGCATATAGTAAAAACATTTGTTAAATATATGAATAAATTAATGAATACAGTTATAAACAATACATGTTAAAATGTATGATGAAAACTATTTTTAAGCTTTGGCTCATTTAATCAAGCAGATATACCATCATTACTTAATAATTTTCATATTATCCAGCTTTTAGGCTATTTTGAGTATTTTCTCTTATGTATAATAATGTGACGAGCATCTTCAAATATAAAGTTTTTCTGCTTTCAGGTTTTTTTTTTTCCTACATATACTTGTAGAAGTGTGCTCAAATACATAAACATTTCCTAAGAAAAACTTCAGTTTATCTGCTAAGGTCATTAGAGGCATGACAAATTCTTTGTATTACAAAATCATAGGTCAAAAGATATTCCATTGTTATACCAAACAAATAATGATAATTATGAAAAAAGACATATTTGCAGGAATGCAAAAGAAGTGGGAAAATTAAAAATATATATTGTATTTCCTTCTTTCTGATAGTCCTCAGATAACTTTTATAGCCCCAGGATTCCCTATACCTAACTTCTGGGCTTTGGAGACTCAAGCTAACAACAACAGAATTTGATAAAACATTTCCTAACTAGCTATTGCTTTGGATTACCCAAACCACAGTTTTTCTTCATACGGAAATTCGACAGCAGTATTGAAAAGAAGAGCGAGTTGAGCAACAGAGTATGGTAAATACACACTGCGTGAAAATGATTGGCTTGGATGAAAGTATGACTTAGACTCACTCAACCAAGAACTCACAATAAGGATAACAGTGTTCTAGACATCTTCTATTGTTCTTCCTTTGTGTTCATAGCAAGATATTGCTCAGGGAGAAACCGAATGCTAACGTAGCTGGTGATGCATTGCTCAGGCCCCAGCTAGAGGTACATAATAATAGAAGAGTGCTGCCTAAGGAGTTTATGTTACACAACACATAGAAAATATCCATCTGCAACCAGAAATAAATTGGTCCAACCACTAATAGGGCTGGAAAAACAATTTAAGGGCAGGCACTAAAGTAAACTAGTCAAGAGACGGTGCAAATAAGTAAAAGTGACTTTCATCACTTCTCAATAGTAACAAGAGTGGGGAACAGCCTGGGTCCTACCTCGGTCTTTCCTTGGTCAGCCACCTGACCACAGGCCCAGAAATTTATCTGGTGTGCTTTTTTTTCAATATTTTTCTTATTTCCTGAGACTCTTATCTCCATGAGGTGGACCTCCATGTTCCTACTGCCCCAAGTAATCGCATATTTCATGACTAACCTCTCTTTAGAAAGCAAAAGACAATACAAAGATGACAAAATTAGGGAAGTTGCAAAGGTTTCAGGACTTAATGAAGTTTGCAGTTATTGTTATTGGACTACAATTCTTTGTTTAAAGATTTTATTTATTTATTTGTCAGAGAGAGAGAGAGAAAGCACAAGCTGCGGGAGCAGCAGGCAGAGAGAGAAGCAGGCTCCCTGCTAAGCCAGGAGCCTGATGTGGGGCTCGATCCCAGGACCCCGAGATCATGACCTGAGCCGAAGTCATACATTTAACGGACTGAGCCACCCACGTGTCCATGGACTGAAATTCTTGCTATTATTAGATAGAGTTATAAATTTGCCTATTACCTTAATTTCTTCTTTAAAAAATGATAGATGTAAAATAGGAATGAGTGTTCATGGTTAAAAACTGAAAGTACAGACAGATATGTATCAATGGTCCTCAAAATTTGCTGCATGGAAGGATCAGAAGCATCCTCAGGGCCCTGCTCCAGGAAATGTGGTCCATGGACCAGGACAAGTTGTTAGGCCTGCAGATTTCAAAGCTTGCTCCAGAACTCCTCAAACTGCATTTTAACAGTGATTCCCAGGTGATTCCTATGCATGTTAAACTTTGAAACATGCTATTTATATGAAATGTCCAAAAAATACAAATTGATAGAGACAGTAAACTAATGGTTGCCTGGGCAGGGGGTGGGAATGAGGATGAACAGTAAAAAGACATGAAGGATCTTATGATGGTGATGAAATGCTCTAAAATTGATTTACAGTGATGGAGGCACAAATTGCTAAAATTTCTTTTTCTTTTTTTTTTTTTTAGATTTTATTTATTTATTTTAGGCAGAGGGAAAGAGAGAAAACAAGCATGGGGAGAGGCAGAGGGAGAGAATCTCAAGCAGACTCTGTGCTGAGCGTGGAGCCTGACACAGGGTTTGATCTCATGACCCTGAGATCATGACCTGAGCTGAAACCAAGAGTCAGATGCTTAACCAAGTGAGCCACCCAGGCACCCCACACATTGGTAAAATTGCTATAAATTATTAAGTTGTATACGTGAAATGGGTGAATTATATAATATGTAAAAACACGCCTCAGTAAAGAGAAAAAAGAAAAACATGGTCAAAATGCAGATTCCTGGTCTGACGCTAAATCCCATGTGATTCTGTCTAGCTGTGGACCTCCAACTGATAAACACAAACAGTAACAACCCAACCCCCACATCCACCCCCATCTTCATTCAACCTCATTACTTCTCCTTCTTCTTCACATGGCCTGGAGAAGTCCAGAGTCAGCTCTACACTTCTTAATTGCTAGGTAATATATTCCCTAGTATGCTGGTACCCTTTAACTATATCCGTAGTGATGAGATCTTTTTTTCAGTATTACAAACAATGTTGTAGTTGCATTGCTTAAAACATATGCCTTTATATACATGTGCAAGTATTTCTTTAGGATAGGTATGTAGAAGTAGAAATTGAATCTAACTGTATGAAAATTTAAAATTGTAATAAGTATTGTTGAAATGATCTCCAGAAAGCTGAACCAATTTAACCTCTACCAATATAGTATTAGAATGGCTATTTCTACACGATGAATGATTAATAAATGCAATCAATCTTTTCCATTTTGCCCAGGTGTTGGGCAAAAAGATATAGCTCATTATTTGAATTTGTAGTTTTTCAAATGCTAGTGAGATTGAGCATACTTTCAATATTTTTTCTCATTCCATGAGTTGCCTATTTATTTTCCTTGCCTGTTTTCTTTGGGGTTATATGTCCTTCTCTTATTTACTCATATAAAGTATTTATTGTGGCAAACTAATTCCATGTTTCTTCTAAAATCTAATACTGAAAATTATCTTCCCAGTATTTTATTTACATTTTTTTTGCCAAGTAAATGGTGTTTCTTACTATTTCAGCTTTTAAATGTTTATGCAATTACATTTGTCAGTCTTCATTTGTCTCATAGTTAGAGATACAACTTTTTCAAATGGCTATGTATTAGTTCCAATGGCATTTATTAATTAAGTATTCTTCTTACTGAAAAAAAAATGATGAATTTGTAGAAAACTCAATTCCTATATATATCTGGACTCATTTCTGGGGCCTTTATTTTGTCCTGTTAATTTACATCTATTCCTTGTCCAGTACAATTTCTATTACTGCTATTTAATAATGTATTTTATTATCAGATGGGACTAGTTTTCCCTCAACACTATTCTTCCACACATTTTTTTCTGTCCAGTAAGGGAAAAAAAATCAATATGAACTGTCTTTCAAGAATAAATAAACAAATGAATATCTGCCTATTCTAGCCCTTCCTCCTTTTCATTTTCCTTTCTTTTTACAAAAATTTGCTGCTAATGAGGTAGAGGATGCTATTACACACATCCACATTCCCAACTTTGTGAAAAAAGAAATGCTATATAAAGAAAAAAGTAAACATGTGTTTAGAAGCTTCTATATGTCAGGCATCTCAGCAATAGTTATTCTCCAAACAACAAAAGGAAGAGGGGAATGAACAAAAATGAAGGAGAACTACCCTAAACTCTTGGTATCGCCAATATTTCTAAATTATGATTTCCCTAAACGGCTTTGAATCTTTAGTGAAAGAATGTGGTAGGATATCCACACTATGAAGAAGAATAAAAGGTATTTCCTTTGTTTAGTCAATTAAATATATATGAGAGTGGGAAACAGCAATTGAGGAGCAAATCAGTTGAAGGCTCCCAATGCTAGAGATTATTCCCAATCTCCTTTTTTCACGATGTAGATCCCTTTCTCAGTATCATTCACCTGCTTCTCTTGCTTTGTCCACTACCCAAATATTGATGTTTTTCTGAGATCAATCCTTCGTGTTATCTCCTTCTGGGTTTTGCAATCAATTGTTTTTGGGGTCCAGGCTGGTAAAAGAAGGGAGCAGAGCAGGCGGTTTAATGAGATAGTGCCTGCTGAGGGCTGGAACAAACTAGAGAGGTCCTTCCCCATTAAAAAAAAAAAAAAAAAAAAAAAGCTCAAATGCAAAGCTTTAATAGACACTCCACTGACTCAAAAAAACAACCTGACAACCTTTGAATCTTAACTTTCCTGGTGATTTCTTCCCAAGTCTAGAATTATCATTAATGTGCTAATTACTCCCAAATCTCTCTCACTAATCTTATTTTCTCTTAGCTTCAGAACAGCATTTCCAACCCCGTAAAGAATATCTGTAAGGCGAGCATCCAAAACTGAATGGATAAAGTGCACTAATTTTTTTCCTGTCTAAACTTGCTCCCTTTCACTGATGTCTCCTTTGCTTCTAAATGCAGAATCTTGAGGCCAACCAGCCACGGCTCTCCTTCACTCCTTACCTTCAAATGAGCTGCAAGTTGAATACAAATCAACTCCAGGTCTTCACTGATGTCTACTCGTGATCCCTGTCCCCAGCTCATTCTCTCATAACATTTCTGTTCTGGATGATTACAGAATCCTCCTAACTATAGCCACAGTTTTCTAGTGTCACATTTCAGCTTGTTTTCTGTTCTTTTTCCTTTATGATCTTTCTAAAATAAAACTTGAACGCAGACACTTCTCTTGAAGTTTTCAGTGACTCGCTGGACTTGGGACACATGGCTCTTGTTCTTACCTCTGTTTTCGCCGCCTCCTTGCCATCCCGTTCCTTCTCTCCTCTTCCAACGCTACCTTTTCTACCCATGATCATCAACCCGCATGTAACACGTGTAATCCAAAATTTTTACACAGGATATTCTTTTTAGTTCCTGGTAGGTTCTTTTTCCCCCTTCCCCCTTCACTTTCCATATGGCTAAATCTTATTAATACTACAGGACTCAGCCCAGGAAAATTTACTCCAGGAAATTCATAGTTTCTTATGTTTATGCTTATTTTCAGATGTATTGCATGTACCTTTATCTTCTTTTTACTTGTCTCCCTATTCTCTGAGCCTCTGGAAGCTAGCAACTTAATCTTGATGATTTTTCACACCTACAATATTTACCTGGTACAGGGTTGATATTAAATAAATGCTTGTTTACATACATGGATGAATACATGGGTAAGTGACCAGTTAGTAGCCCAGAATTGTGTTGGGGTTAGCGTAGAGCATGAAATCAGCCATAATACCCGGCTCGCTACAATGTAACACGGAGGCCCCTGAGAGCGAGGGAAGGTTTCAGAGAAGGGCGTAGGCCTTTGGAAGGCTGAGGCCTGTGTGACCACTCTGCGGTTGGAAAGCCCTGGGGAGTTGCCTTTCTGAAACTTTTCTAGCCCCAACAGTCGCCCTGTGATCTAAAGACTTGTAGGCAGCGTCCCTTAGGCTATGCGTAGCCGCACTCGGAGCACACGCCCAAATTAGCATATCATATCTTTCCCATAAATAGATCCTCCCAGTGTCAGTAAGAGCCGTGATCTCACATCACGTGTTTGAGAAACAGTGATAAGGATTTGTGATTATGCTGAAGGACGAATAAAAGCGGGAGCAAAGAAGAGGACAGGGTCTTCGCCTCTGAGCGTCGATCCGCCTGCCTTCTCTTCTCTTTCACGGCAAAGTTTGGAGTCATCTTTCATCTGTCCGTTAAGGTACAGGGATTGCTGGCCATTCCCGGCAGAATTTGAGAGATACAAATGTGATTTAGGAAGCAGGGCGATGCTGTGGTGACACGTTTTATTGACTCTTTTCATGTGCGAGGCATCAGACATATTGGACATAAAAAATAGGAAATAATACAGGGGCGCCTGGGTGGCACAGCGGTTAAGCGTCTGCCTTCGGCTCAGGGCGTGATCCCGGCGTTACGGGATCGAGCCCCACATCAGGCTCCTCCACTATGCGCCTGCTTCTTCCTCTCCCACTCCCCCTGCTTGTGTTCCCTCTCTCGCTGGCTGTCTCTATCTCTGTTGAATAAATAAAATTAAAAAAAAAAAAGGAAATAATACAAATAATGGTTCAGGGAAACCATAACAAAATCTGAGTTTTAATAGGTAAACTATATGACTAATATATCTTGAAATGTAAGGTTTAGAAAATTTTTTTTTGTCAGAATACTAGAATAAAATGACATCAGCCGTAAGAACATTAAGCTTTATTTCAGAAAAATTTCTAATACCCACAGGCATACAGTTTCTAATAGTTGCATTCAAGGTTTTGTTACAAAATCAGTGAGTAGTTTAAATAAAAATTTCCATTAGCATGAGGCTCTGTGAATATCTGCTATACTGAAAGTGTCATAGAACACTTGATGTTGTCCGTGTGAAGTTTTTAGAGTTGCACGAGGTTTTATTGTTTAACTTTTTTTAATGGAAGGATTTGAGCAAATTAATTATAAAATAATGTATTATGATGGAGTTCATTTGTTCAGTAATTTACTTGAATGCATGGGATTTCATATATTCCCTAAATTTTTATGTAAATAAAAGTCTTAATACAGAATTAGAGAATCTGAGTGCTTTTGAACTGAGATCTCTGCATTTAACCTAATGTGATAGGCATAACTTTGTTTTAATCCTCAAGTTAGTTGTCTGTGAATAATAATTGTAAGGACAATAAAATGCTTTACCATAAGCAAAGATCAATGTGAAATTCTGAAGTTCTGAATTTATCTAAGAATTCAAAAATTATGGACAAAAAAAGTTTTTTAAGCAAAAATATTTGAATATTGCCAAATATTCAGGGAGAATATAAGAACTAAAAATCTGAAGTGAAATCCTAAATTTAGTAGATGAGAGATGAACTAAGGAAAACGTAAAGGTCTGGCAAGGTAAAATCTTGTCTTTAACGTATTGCATGGGGCACTGGGAGTTATACGCAACTAACAAATCATTGAACTTTACATAAAAAACCAGGGATGTACTGCATGGTGACTAACATAATATAATAAAAAACATTAAAAAAAAATCTTGTCTTTAAAAGAAGGAAATTTCCCTTGGAAATCCAATTTATATTCAGGGCATATGAAGAAGTCTAGTGCTATTAGGCTAGAGCTATGAGTTCATTGCTAGGCTATTTGATAGTATAATTTAACCTATTCAAATGTGAGGGAGTAAAGTCCAAGACCAGCTATAATCATGGGCTGCAGAAGGGAACAAAACACCCAAAGAATGCCGGCACCTGTAATTTTGCCTACAAGCCTAATACTTGGGCTGAGAATTTCCCAGTAATAATTAGAGAACAGGATTTGGATAATTCTCTTTGCTTGAAGTTTAGTCCAGAAAAGAAAGACTGAATGGCAGTCACATCTGGCAGCCCCTAAACCTAGTACCATGCAATTACTTTCTTTACTCCAAATTTTAAGGAACCAAAGGGGAAATTAATGTAACTCTGGTTTAGAAACCATTACATTTTAGAAATGAAGTTTTAAAAACATTTTTCCTGCCTGCTTGGATATTATGAACATACTATAATCTCTGAAGGTTTGCATCATATGTATTTAATTGTAAACAAGTCACTGTAAAAAATACTGGAAAATATCTGTGGCTCACCTCTTCCAAATTATATATATGTAATGTGTACCTATGCATATGTAATACAAATTATATATATTTCTTTTTTTTCAAATTATATATATTTCTATATAAATATGTACCTATATATTATATATTTATATATAAATTATATAGATTATACATTTAGACATTTATATTTATAATATATAAATAATATATACATATATTTACATATAATACATATAAATATATAAATCAAGTATAGAAAATAATAACACCTGCTTTAAATCTCATCTAAACGTATCAAATATTCAAACACTTAGGCTTGAATATGGCTTGAAAATATTATTAGTCAGAGAACTATAAGAATAGTGAAAGTAAGAAATATCTCAGACTTTTATTTCAATACCAATAACAAAAAAGATGACAAAAATACTAAAATTAGGTATAACTTACTTAATGAAACAAACGTAAAACTATCTGTAAGATAGGACAGAAACGAAGGAGGGGATGAACAATGTTATGCCAAAGCCTTACACGATATTTATGAAAAAGGAAAAAAAGAATTAAAAAACTTGTAACCTCTTCATATCAATCTCATATTACGCCTTGCATATTTACTTGCATAAATAAAATCTTCAAGAATATGAGATTATGCAAATGAAGACATCAGGGCCATTCTGAAGGTAGATATACTGTTAAAGCTTTGATTCTATTTCTATATAATTTATACACAGAAGAACGTATTAACTAGTGTAACAGGCTGGTGGCATGAAATAAAATCAGTATTTTCCAAGAAAGCTTAGAAATGAGGTGTATGCGTTTACCTTAGCACCAGGGAAAAAGACGGTTTATCCGTGTTTAGGAGAACCGCATTATACTCGTGACCCGGGATTTAGTGGAGTGCAAGAATGGCTGTAGTGTGAAGCTGACTGGGCCGGTGTGTTTTTCTCTGAGGTTTACAAATGCTGTGGCTGGTCTCTCATGCAGCACGTTTTCAGTTTCCCCAACAGACATATCTTCACCACCTCAACGGTGTCAGCTCAAAGGACTTCCCTAACAGTCCCTGGATTGCCAACAAGAGAAGGGGGGGTTTATTTGCTCCATCTCCTTACTCAAGCGTACATCTGTGGTGAGTATGCAATCAAGAGTTTTATATTTTTTAATGTAGAAGTTTTCAGATATGGTTAGCTCTGCTACGATTGCTTTGAGAACTCAAATTTGTTCCAATGCAACCTATAGATTAAGAAACAATTGGAGCCTGGGGCGCCTGGGTGGCACAGCGGTTAAGCATCTGCCTCCGGCTCAGGGCGTGATCCTGGCGTTCGAGCCCCACATCAGGCTCCTCTGCTGTGAGCCTGCTTCTTCCTCTCCCACTCCCCCTGCTTGTGTTCCCTCTCTCTCTGGCTGTCTCTATCTCTGTCGAATAAATAAATAAAATCTTTAAAAAAAAAAAAAAAAAAAAGAAACAATTGGAGCCTAACACAAATCCTGCATTTGCCTCTGTGCAGTTTCCCCCACAAGAAACACCAAACGAATGGAAAAAATACATTCAGCCGAATACACCAAAGTGAAGAGATAGACCAAACGCAGACATGCACATCTCAAGTACCTACCAGTTTCCACATGTCTATGAGATACTCTTCCACATCTCTAATTACAACTTTCCCTCCTCATTCAGATAAACCTATTCCTCCATTTCGGAATAACTCACAAGATGAAAACCTTTTTATGCTCACTGCTACCAGTAAACGAGGTATTTTTCAAGGTACAGTACCATATTTATTGCAGTATTTGTGTATTTCTTCACAATTGGACCTGTTTAAAAATGTACTACCTCGTGTTATAGCAGAACTCAATGTGTTACCAAAAGTAAAATGAACTCTAGAATTATTGCATGCTATAGTGTGTGTTCCTGATTTTCAGAGTAAAAAATGTTAGAAACTGTTTTTGGGAAACTTGGAAAAAATGATTGCTTCCCTTACAGGATTTTTTTTTTTTTTAGTTTTTGTATTTCATAAAATTATTGTCATTACTTCCTGTTTATAATGTGCTGTCACATCTGTGCAGCCCATTGTCATCATAAATGGGCAATTAGAATCTGAAATAGTAAACCAGGATTCCCTCCAAAAATATTTTTGTGGTTTGTTTAATCCTATTGAGGCGTATTCCATTTCTAAAGAGATTTTACAAGGGCAAAATCCTGAGAAAACCTGTAAAGGCCCCAAAATAAAAATAAATATCTGAACTGTTAAATATTTATGGCTAATTTATCAACATGCTATTCAAGATTCTGGGATATGTCACATAAATCTTTTAAGTTTTTGTCCCTGTTTATTTACAGCTTAAATGAGACCCATAATACTTGTCAGTTCCAACTACCATACAAACATATCTTTCAGGATGTATTACTTAGTATTTAAAAATTAATTAAGGTTCTAAAATCAATTATCTAAGTTTCCACCTTAGGAACCTAAGAAAAGAATAGCAAATACAATCCAAAGTAAGTGTAAGAAAAGAAATACTAAGAATTAGAGCAAACTTCCAGTTATAAAATTAGTCCTGAGATATAATGTACAACAGTGCCTATAGTTAATAATATTGTGTTGTATTTTGGAAAGTTGCTGAGGATCTTAAAAGTTCTCATGATAAGAAAAAAATTATAATGATATGTAGTGATGGATGTTAAAGAGACTTACTGTGTCTTAAATGATATGTAGTGATGAATGTTAAAGAGACTTATTGTGTCTTATTGATCATTTTGCAATATATACATATTTTAAATAATTATGCCATATACCTGCAACTAATATAATTTTATATGTCAATTGCACCTCATTTTATGAAAAAAATTAGAGCAGAAATCAATAAAATTTGAAAGAAGAAATCAATAGAAAATATCAAAGGAAATCAAAAGCTGGCTCTTCAAAAAGATCAGTAACACTGATAAGCTTCTAGTCAGATTAACTAAGAAAAAAGATAGATGACACTAATTATTAAGATCAGAAGTGAAAGGCAGGACATCAAGAGGGATCGTATAGACATTAGAAGCATAAAAAAAGGAATGCTGTGACCAACTCTATATCCACAAATTTGATAACCTAGATGAAATAGACCAATTCATTGAAAGACACAATGTGCTAAAACTAACATAAGAAATAGACAATCTGAATAGGCCTATATCTACCAAATCAATAATCAATAGCCTCTCAAAACAGAAAGCACTAAGCTCAATGAGTTCACTGGTGAACTCTATCAAACATTTAAAAAAGTTTATACCAATTCTCTACAATCACTTTAGGAGAATAGAATAATACTTCCTAACTCATTCTGTGAGGTTTGCGTTATTTTTATACCAAAACCAGACAAAGACATTACAAAAAGAAAACTACAGATCAGTATCTCTCTTCAACATAGATGCAAAAATCTCAACAAATTATTAGTAATTAAATCCAACAATACATGAAGAGAATTGTACACCACCATTAAGTGGGATTTATCCCAGGTATGCAAGGCAGTTTAACACTAAAAAAACATTAATGTAATTTACCACATCAACAGGGAAAAAACCCCCACAAGATTATATTAAGCTGAAAAGGCATTTGACAAGATTCCAGCACTTATTATTTAAAAAAATAACAAAACAAAAAAATAACAACAACAACAAAAAATAACAACAACAAAAAAACCCTTAGTAAACTAGGGTTTCCTCAACTTGAGGAAGAATATCTACAAAAAACAGCTACCATAGTTGATAGAAACTCAAAGCTTTCCCACCAAGATCAGTTACAACACAAAGATGTCTCATCTCATCTCCGCTTTTCAATATCAAACTGAACATTCTAGGTAATGCAATAAATAAGAAAAACAATGATGATGATAATAAGAATAGTAATAATAAAAATGTATAGATGGAGAAGGAAGAAACAAAGCTGTCTTTATTTGCAGATGACATAATCACCAATCCAGAAAAATGTGAAAGAATTGACAAAATAACTTTTGGAAGTAATAAATGATTATAGCATGGTTGTAGGATACAAGTTAATATACAAAAGTCAATCACTTCCTATATACTAGGAATGAACAAGAGGAATTTAAAATTAAAAACACAATACCATTTATATTTAGCATACACAAAAAAACAAAACAGGTTTACATCCAACAAAATACGTACAAGATCTATAAGAGGAAAACTACAAACCTCTGAATGAAATCAAATAAGTGGAGAGATATTCCATGTTCGTGAGTAGATAAACTCAATATTGTTAAGGTATCAATTATTTCCATTGATCTCTAGATTCATTGCAATCCCAGTCAAAATCCCAGCAAGTTATTTTGAGGGTATAGACAAGCTGATTCAAGGTATGCGGAAAGACAAAAGACCCAGAATAGCTAACACAGTATGAGAGGAGAACAACAAAGTTGATGTACTGTGCTACCTCATGACTAAAGTTACAGAGAGGAGACAGTCTGGTATTGGCAATAGAATAGGGAAATAAATAATTGGAACAGAATAGAGAGTCCAGAAACAGACCTACATAAATATAGTCAACTGATCTTTGATAAAGGTGCACTAAATGCAATGAAGCAAACACAGTCTTTTCAAAAATAGTGCAGGAACAACTGGACATTTAGGTGCAAAAAAATGAATCCAGATCAAGACCTTACTGGTACTGGTTTTATAGTATGTATTTTCCTTTTTCCTTCCTTTTCCTTTCAACCTATTTTATCTTTGAATCTAAAGTATATGTTATAGGCAGCATGTAGTTGGATTTTTTAAATGAAATGTGCCAATTTCTTTCTTTCGATTGGAATGTTTAATTTATTTAAATATGATTACACATAAAGTATGATTTTTCTTTACCATTTTGCTTTTTATTTTCTCCATGTTTTATGTCTTTTTTCCTTCTATTTCTTCACTACTTTTGTTTTTGAACAGATATTTTTTGGTATATCTGTCAATTCCTCAGTTGTTTCTTTTACTATATTTTGATAGCTGGTATGGCTATATATGAAAAACCTACAGCTAACATCATAATCCATGGAAAAAAATAAAAGCTTTTCTTCTAATATCCAGTACAAGGCAAGGACGCCCAGTCTTGCTATTTCTATTCAACATAGTACTTGAAATCTTAGCCAGAGCAAGTAGACAAGAAAAAGAAAGAAAAGGCATTCAAATTAAAAAAAGAAATAAAATTATGTGTTTCCAGATGACATGATCATATATGTGGAAAACTCTAAAGACTTAACAGCAACAAAAACTGTTAGAACTGATAAATGACTTCATTAAGGTTGCAGGAGACAGTGATATCACCAAGGTAGAGTGTTAGGAGACCTCACCTGTCTCCTCACAAAGATCTAAAATGAGTTGGAAGATTTGTATTCTTTTTGGAGGCCCTAAGGGAGAGTCCAGTTCCTTTTATAGTTCAATAATAAAAGAATGAACAGCAAAATTAAGAAATGAGAAAAAGATCTGAATAGACATTTCTCCAACAAAGATGTACAAATGACAAACACATGAAAAAATGATCAACATCATTAATCATCAGGGCAAAACAAAAAACTCAATAAAATATCACTTCATATGCACTAGGATGGCTATAAACATAAAGACAGATAATAAAATTTGGAGAGGATGTGGAGTAACTGGAATCCTTGTAAATTGGTGTTGGGAAAGTAAAACGGTGCATTTACTTAGAAAACCAATTTGGCAGTTCCTCAAAGGAATTGTCATAGAATTACCATATAAACCAATAATCCCAGTCCTAGGAATCTACTGAAGAGAAATGAAAACATTGGTCTACACAAACACATGTATGCAACTTCGATAACAGCATTATTAACAATAGCTTGAAAGTGGAAATTACCAAATATCCATTAACTGATGATAAATAAAGGAGGTATATTCATACAGGGAATATTATTCAAGGATAGAAATAGAGTAGCATACATTCTATAACACGAACAACCCCTGAAAATATTATGTTAATAACAGAATCCAGTCACAAAGGTCCACATATTATATGATTCCATTTATATGAAATGTCTGGAACAGGCAAATCTATAGAGTCAGAAGATTGTAGGTTTGCCTGGAGTTTGGGGTTAGGTATGGGGGAATGGGGAGGGAGTGCTAACAGATGTACTTTTCTTTTTGTGGTGATAAAGATGGCCTAGAATTCATTTTGGGAATGGCTGTACAACTCTGTGAATATACTACAAACCACTAAATTGTACACCTTAATGTGGTGAATTTTATGGTATGTGAATTATACTCAATAAATGTGTTACAAAAATTACTGAGCTGCTTATTTGAAAGGTACCACATAGAAAATTGTTATATTTACATAAATGGAAACTGTACAGCGAACTTTAAGGTTTGCTTCACAATACATAAATTCCTTTTTTTGGAAGAAAGCAATTTTATTGTCTATTAGAATTCAGTGAAACTATTTTTCTGACAGTCTGTTACTCATCTCTTTGCTCAGTCTAATATTACCATTCTTATTTTACACTACCTAATTTTTAGTTAATTTATAAAGGCAATTGCTGGTTGTTAGTGGTACCATAACTATCAAATGAAAATACACGACACCCTGTTAAATTCTAATTTAAGGTAACAATAAACCCTTTTTTCCATAAGTATGTTCTACACAATATTTGGGATGTACTAAACCAAAAATGTATTTATTGTTGGTCTGTAATACAAGTTCATCTGGATGTCCTATATTTGATCTGAAAACCCTACCTATTGAAATTAGTATAGCAAGTAAACTTGACAACCGATTGTAAAAATTGTGTGTTGGCATGAGGCATGCCAAATCATTGCTCTGTAAATAGTTTCAAAAGGTTTCTGTTACTATAAGTGTTTGAAAAAGGTAAAAAGTGTAGATGTTTATATTAGAACTTCCAGCTCCACAAAGGAAGGGAAATAGCATATTGGAAATTTTCA
The DNA here is from genome assembly GCF_023065955.2 of Ursus arctos. NCBI lineage: Eukaryota > Metazoa > Chordata > Mammalia > Carnivora > Ursidae > Ursus > Ursus arctos. Next base: position 45,427,989 of record NW_026622797.1, on the reverse strand, counting down.
AGTGCCTATTTTTCTACCGTGACGGAAACTTATAAGAACATCATGGAAACAGAGTAAAGTTTTAAATGAAACTCATTCTTCACTCTTAGTGGTCTACACCAATGACAGAAACTGTACCTTCAGCCTTATTTTCAGATCTCGTAGAGCATTTTTTGAATACCATTTTGAACCTACTTTGAATAGAATATAGATGATTGGACATTTACTCCGTGGAAAATTTTATAGACACATTGTTCCATTATATACATCACCAGGGCACATTGGATCATACTTTGTATCCCGAGGCCTTTTTCTAATCATTTGCTGTAATTGCAAATGTCTCATCTTCCTTTTAGTTCATTGCATGCAATGATGGGTATTGCTTTGCTAATTAGTAGGATTATTTACCATGGAAAATATGAAAATTGCCTCTTTTGTATCTTAAGAATATTATTGGGAAACGACTTTTATAGCAAGACTCATACTCGCCTACTGACTCTATTAACCCCCTAATTTTTCCTACTTATTAAATCATTAAAACATCACAGTCCAGACAACCTATATTTGTCTAGGCACAAGGAAGCTGTTTGCACATTATTGGATTCATAGGAAGAGAATGCCTTTCAGCTATTTTAATTTTGGAATTTAATTTTAATAGAGGGAAATAGGAAGAAACATATGGATCCATCTCACAAAGTGTTTTGTTTTATACTCATTTTAAATCAGTGTGGCAAAGATAATTACAACTTTTCAGAGCATTGTGGTATTGTTTAAACTGTTACTAGAGATTCATGGTTCAACGTGTGCTCTTCTTTTGTTATTTCCATCTGTATGACTGAAACTGAATTTATCACAGCTTTCAAACATTGAAAATTGACATATAACTCATCTAGGAAATCCCATACCAAAATGTGTGTGCCAGGTTTTGCTATTCAAATATTTTGACCACAGAATCTATTTATGAACAAATTCTATTAACTTGCTGACCTACTACCAGAGAAACACCCTTTGGGGAACACAAATGTAGTATAACTTTTTCTTCTATTCAAAATTGGCTGTAATATCAACTATTTTATCTCTGTCCGTAATATCACCATTCCATTTCTTCAAGGTAGAATCTTTATGCTATTGCAGAACTCAAGCAGAAAGACTAGATCTTACCATCAACCTTTGCTTATAAACATATAAAAGTCATAAAATAATTTTTTTAAAGAGAGAACACAAGCAGGATGTTCTCTCTTTTGGGCAGAGGGAGAGGAAGAATGAGAATCTTAAGTAGGCTCCACACCCAGCTCAGAGCTCCACACAGGCTTGCTTGATCTTAGGACCCAGAGATCATGACCTGCGCTAAAACCAAGAGTCAGATGCTTAACCGACTGAACCACTAGGTGCCTCAACATCATTTTTTTTCTTTCTTTTTTTTCAAAGAATTTATTTATTTGAGAGAAAGAGAGCATGAGTGTGTGGCGGGGTGTGGGCAGGGGCAGAGAGAAAGGGAAAAGCAGACTCCCTGCCGAGCAGGGAGCCCGATGTGGGGCTCAGTACCACGACCCTGGGATCATGACCTGAGCCAAAAGCAGACACTTAACCAACTGTGCCACCCAGGCACCCCTATTTTTATTTTGATAGGGACAGAATAAGAGATATCACACTCGAGGTGCCTGGGTGGTTCAGTTGGTTAAGCCCCAACTCTTGATTTCCACTCAGGTCATGATCTCAGGGTCGTGAAATTGAGCCCTGCATCAGGCACTGCGCTCAGTGTGGAGTCCGCTGTCCCTCTCCCTTTGCTCCTCCCCCTACTCATGCATGCTCTTGCCTCTTTCTCTCTTAAACAAGTAAATAAATTAATATCTTAAAAAAAAGATCTCATACTCAGTACACAGTGCTAATTCTAGGGACAAAATTACGTATTATTAGTTGTTGAGACAACGTACTAATAGGATTAATGTGTAGAGTATATCATCAAGAAGTAACCAACATAAACGATCATATCAACAAGCTGTGTGCTGTGGGGTATGTCAACTAAGAAATTGGCACACATGATTATCTGAACTTACTCAACACTGCTTAAAGCACAGAGACCTTAGCTAGTAAATACAAAGAATGGGGATCACACAAAACAATTTCTCTATTTTAAAGTTTTAGTTTATATCATCACTTAGATCAGATATATCTGCTTTAATTCTATGCTTGCTGAATTCACAACTGATTATAAATTGATTTCCCATGGATTTGGATTTTGGACTGGAGCCCAGAGCAAGGACAAGTTTACATCCCCTCTTCATAGTTTTTCTCCCATTGTAGATGTTTTGTTTTTCTTTTCCTGAATCTTACATTGATCTCCTGATTTTGTTTTTCAGGGCCTGATCTCTCTCTGTCTTGAAATAACAAAATTATGACCAGATTCCATAAGATGTTGATCTTACTAACACGGCTTTAGGTCAAAATGAGGGTAGCTTCCAACCTTACCAAATATACTATAATACCAGCCATTTGAGATTTTCTTTTGTTACTTGAAATGGTCAAACTGTTGCATTCTACACATACTTCTCTCCACACTCCTTAAAAAAATTAGAAACCAACCAAACAACAGGAGAAAACCAACCAATTTATTATTAGCTCTTTTTTAGACTTTCATTCTGTTACTGGTTTCTGTTGTGGTATAACAAATTACCTCAAAACCTAGTTGCTTAAAAGAACAAATATTTGCTATCTCACATAATTTTCAAGCGTCAGGAATCTGGGAGTAGCTTAGCCGGTTGGTTCTGGTTCAGAGTCACTTACGAAGCTGTAGAATATTGGCAAGAGCTGTAGTCATCCGCAGACTTGACTGGGGTTGAAGAATATGCTTCAAGAAGGTTCACTCACATGGCTGTGATCTAGAGGCTTCACTTTCTAGCTGTGTGTTGGTTGGAAACCTTAACTCCTCCCCACATGAGCCCCTCCAAAGGAATACTCATGACGTGCCAGCTAACTACCCTGAGAAAGAAAGCAAGGAGAAATCCACAATGTATTTTTATGATACAGTCTCAGAAGTGACATACCATCACTTCTACTTTATTCTATCGGTTGGAATACACTAAAAGAGTCATTAAATCTAGCTGACTCAAAGAGAAGGGAATTAGGCTACACTTTTTGAAAGGAGGAGTATTAAAGGATTTGTGTGCACATTTTAAAACTACTAAACCTTCTGATACCTGGAGTGCTACAACAAATCCCTGACAGATCTTCCTGACCCTAAAATTTTCTTTCTTGAAACCCAGTTGGCAGAGAGTAACCAAATTATCTTCTAAGAGTTATCTTTCCTTATGTTACTTCACTGTTTAAGAGCTTAAAGTAGTTTCCTGTAGCTCCAGGTTCAAGTTGACTCCACTGTCTCACTTCTAATCCTGCCCATAACCACCTATGTTATAAAGATTGACTTATAATAGGAACTGAATCTTGTCATAAAATCTCATTTCCCATTTAAGCATTCCAGACCTCGGATAGGACAATTTCCACAGTACACTACAAAAATCAGACTCTGCCTTTCACCTTAAGATCACGGCCTTCCCTGCTATCCCTATCACCACTCAGATCCCCTGAATCTTCCAGGCTCAGCTCAAGTCTTACATCCCCGCTAAGACCTCACATACCTCTTCTCTTCTCTGAGACCACGGTGCTGTTACAGCTTAAGTACCGCGTGTTCTCAAACTGTTTCAGCTATGATTGTGGTGTTCCCTTCAACTGGATCATAAGCTTCTTAAAGAGAGAAGCCATTTTGTATACTTTTCAGTTTCCATATATCTTTAAAAATTTGGGAAATATATGAGGTTCTCAACAAATGCTTGTTTTTTTTTATTTCTCCTGATTCTGAGATTGAGGAGTGTATTTTATATACTTTATGTAGAAATAAACTAAAAATACAGAAATAAGAAAAAAATATCCTACTATTTCTTTGTATATGTATTCCTTTTTCTTTTCTTTGTTTAATATAGAAATTGAAGATGTCCAGCCAAAGGTTATCTCATGATTCCAGACTGAGTTTAAAATTGGAAAATAATTCATGGTAGCAAAAGCTGCTATTTGCAAGCATGAAATTCACAATATGAGCACTTATATTGATGATGATTGAACCAAACTAACTTTTTTGGTCTCACTTTTCTTAAAAATGTAGTTATTAACATAAAGGGAACATAAAGAATACGTTATTACTTCCAGTTGCTCTGGGCATTTTAAATGTAGAACAATTTTATTTTTAAAAAGCATTAATTCCACATAGATTAGTTTTTTTTTTTTTTTCTCAGTTCAAAAGGAATTCTTCTGTGGGAAATGTCTATTTCTCCAGGGCCTTTTTGAGAATATCTTTAAAAGTATTACTTGCCTCTAGTGTTATTTTTTAGAAAAAAAAAATTCAATTAAATACTGTATTTTATGTTTTCACTTGTTTCTTTTCAAATTGTTTGTATTTCCTTTATGTAAGTGGTAATTATACAAAGAGACATTTTTTTGATATAATTTCATTTTTAAAAACTTTTTGTCATGAAATATTATTAAACTCCTTATGTAAATTAATATTTAAATTTAGCAAATTATAATCCTAGACTATTATCAGTGAATTCCAGTATAAAATCTGTTTTTCATTGCATATTATCCATTTATTGCATTGATGAAATAATTTTGCTAATGTTTGTGACATTTACATTAAAATTTGTAATGTCAGTGGTTTTAAAAAAATGTATTTTGTTAGATATTTGATTTTATTTAACAAAATCATATACAGCACTAAGCACCAAGAACTGCCCTAAATGTTTCACAAATGTTAACTTATTCAGTGCTCATAACAGATCTATGAAGGAAATACTGTTAGCATCCTCATTTTGCAAATTACAAAAGGGAGGCACAAGGAAGTTAAGAAACTCCAGTAAAGCTAGTTGAAGGTAGGTTTTGAACCCAGGCAGCTCACAAGTAAAACAAGAAAGATTTTCTTCTTCTTTCCACATGCATTTGAAAGACTTAATCTTTACAATTACTTGGTGTATGTTTGGAGAGAATAGTTCACTGAGAATTTTATTGAAGGAATGAGCATATTTATATTTTTATAGAAAAATTAAGTCAGATTTTCAAAACATTTTTGTGTACATATAAACAAAATAATTTCATAATTTTTTAATCCCCTATGTCTTTGATTATTTCCACATTCTCATTTTTATATATTGTTTGAGCTTCATTTTTATTTTTTGAGTAGGTAACTAAATGATTTAGTTAGGATATAATTTATCTGGAAAGAATATAGTCTCTTGGTTTATTAGTCTGCACTTTTGGTAAATTCAATAATTTCTGGCAGCAAAATATTAGTTTATCTGAGAGAGAATCCAGAAGTCCTGATCCTCCTTCTACTTACCTTTTCTTTAAAAATCTGTCTATTCAGTTTAGGTCAGTTTTTTGCAAACTTCTTCACTGTTTTATCTTTTTCTGTGGTGCAAATAACTATATGGTACTTATAGTTAATTGCTGAAAAATTCTTGGCCATATTTCCCTAAGAAATGTTTCCTATCTCTTGAGAAATCCAAGAAGTCCTTGAATGTACTTTTAATGAACTATATGTATAGACCACTCATTAATAAGAAATTATAGCAGCTACCTGAACCATTATCATTATCCCAGTGCGTTTAGAGTATAGCTAATCAGCGCAGGTCTAAATGATTTGTCAGTTACACTTAAATAATACTTAATGCACATTCTAAGAATTACTGGTATTTATAAATTTAGGGTAACCCTCAGTAAACTTGTCCACAAAAGCAGTAATCATCATGTTGTCCTAAGACTTTCTTCTGTTTACTTGTGGTGTCTTTGTATTAATGTGGTGACCTTGAATCATTAACATAATGGATTCTAAAATAAATATTTAATCCTGAGAGGATTTTGATTCCCAGTGATTGTTTATAATGTACAATTGGTGCTCATTGATATTTTTAGAGCTGGTGCTTACCATATGTGCCTGACTTTCTTCAAGGAAGTTTGGCAAATTTTATTATAGTCAAAAACTTATTTCAAACTCAAACTTCTCAAGATTTCTAGAACCATAAGGAATTAATGGACAAGTGTGTCCATAGTCCTAGAGAAAAGAATTATACCATCTAAATATCTACTCCAGCATATAGAGTAGAAAATGAATGGCTTCACTGGATTTGGATCTACATGTTATTGAATGAACAGGGCCAATAATATAAAAATTGTAAAGTGTGTTCAAATTAGAGCCTCCACTCTCGGTATGCATCACAAATCTGATCTCACAAGAGTGGTAGTATCTCATAACAGTGGCAGATTCTCTCTGTATCCTGAGGCTATACCAGATTATCAATCGTATAATCAAGGTGTCAATAGATGTCTTCATTCAGTTCCTAAATGGACAGAACCACTTAACCTTTGATGTTACAGATAGTCCAGAGGTTTTCATCAAATGAATATAATGATCACGTGTAACCCATTGTTGGGCCCATCAACTCAAAATCTCCTACATAATTATCACTCACATAGATTACATAAATTGATGCATAAATCAATGAATGACAGTTTAACCATTTATAATCTGGGAATTCTGGTTACATAGGTGGTCCTGTATAAGTATAGCAGGCCAATGGACAAACTCCTACTTGTCTGAGAAAGTAACTCAGATACTCACTTCTGAGAGGTTGACTATGTATACATAGCGCTCCACCTCCATATTAATCATTATATTAAATTCATAAATAATCAGAGAAATTAAAGAACAAAAGTTGATAGGAGCCCCCAGTTCAAACTTAACATTCCATCTAGCCTCTCTCTTAGTTTGACTAAAAGGATTTGAACTCATTGGAACTTTAGAGCTCAAAACCAGAACACAATATATGCTTTACATGAGTCAATGAATTTTTAGTCTAGGGTGTCTGATTATTCCAATTGGACTCTGCTTTGTGTCTCAGGTAAAAAATAAATATCATCTGATGTTTGAAATAAAGGCTGCTTGCATTTATGGATTTCAGTCTGATCCAGAGTCTCTGCCTCCATCAGTTGCTCTGGTCTGATTTATCTTGTGCCAAGCATGGTCCAAGAATGGCAGACAGGCCTGAGACTACCGTTAACCCTCGCTCTGAGGATTTGGTATGAGGTTTAAGTTGGATAAATAGGTCTCTACCTTGCTCTTTGCTCCTGTGACAGTTGTTAAAATTATCCATCATTTTAGTAGCCTGCTTAGAATTCAGGGCAATTCCTCTTTATGGACCCTAACGTGCTCTTGCTCTTGTCATTCTCACTCCTGAATCAAGAGCTCTGATCTTAAACCCTGACCTTTGAATGGAATTCTACCACTTCTGATAGATGCCTTTGATACTGACTGCACATGCCGGAACTTCTGTGATGCAGCAGACTCCAGGTTCTACACTTTATGTTATGAGATACTACCACTCTTGTGAGATCAGATTTGTGATGCATGCCAAGAGTGGAGGCTCTAATTTGAACACACTTTACACCATTTGCAGGAGATTTGCAGAGACTAAACTCTGCTGCTTTGTCCTACTTACCTCCTATCAAAACTCATGGGTGAGTTGATGCCTGGTCCTTTTTCCTGCTTTGGCGGGTAGGACTAAGACAAGATCAAGACTCTCCATGCTCAAATCTCCTGTTGGAAATGATCAAACACTCCACCCAGATTATTAACTATGCAAAATGTTCACTCACTAGATGTTGATTGCCAGCTATTCACACTGTCAGAGTAAAGAGTTGTAGAAGTGTGGAAACAAAACAAAACAACTTTATAATTCTTCTTTCCTTTCAAAGGTTATCCAAAAAAGTTGGGAAACAAATATTCACAAAAAGACAAATATGAAAAATGCTTTTCATGCAGTCAGCTGCAAATTCTGTGACTTCCTGGTATTTGAGAAAACTTCCCCTTACCTTCTAGGGTATGCTGTTAGGTGACATCTCAGCAGAAATAATTTCCCACCAGGAGAATAAGCTAGGAGAATAAGATTGTAGGTATTGGAAATAAATTGATCATGAGATATAAGGGAGATATTCGGAATGACTTGAATGTTTTGTGTTCAGGTGTATTGAGGATAAGAGTGCACTGAAGAAAAATACACACATCTGCTTAGGAATTAGCCAAAACCACAGTCTCTGGGATCAGACAGACTAGCATTTGAATCCCAGCTCTGTCGTTCAGGAGCTCTATGATATTGGACACATTACTTAAATTTTCTAAGTCTTTATTTCCTCATCTGTGAAGAGAGAATAGCAACTACATCTCATGAATTTGAAAAAAAAAAGTTCAATATGATAACGCAATCATTATCCTGATAACTATACATCAACTAAAAACTATATTTAGAATTTTACGATTAGAAAATTATATGAGAATGATGGGTATTATTATTTTGCCCTCTAGATCCATTCTCACTTTTTCCCATCTTTCTCTGTGCCTCAAAAGGCAATATTTGTAGGTTACATGAACGAATTCTCCTATTCTTTAGCTTTTAATTAGCTTAAGGCAAAGAGAGGATTTGACGGGGAAATTTTAGGATAGAGAAGAGTTAAGTCTGGAGTATTTATTTCACTGGATCTATATCTATCATTTATAAAATATATAATATAGTATCCTCTGTACATCTCTATACATCTCTAGATATATCTGGATAAAAAGAGATGACTACATCATTTCTACATCTAAAGAAACAAGAAGGAACAGGACACTAGAGAGAGTAACTGATCTACCTATCTGTCTCTAGATTTTTCTATCAGATTTTTATTTAAGGCGTTGGCTCACATGATTATGGGGCCTGGCAGGTCTGAAATCAGTAAGGGAGGTCAGCAGCAGGCTGGAGACCTAGAGAAGAGTTAACATTGCAGTCTTGAGTCTGAAGGAAGTCTGGAGTAGAATTCCTTCAGGTACTTCAACATTTCCTGTTGACACGACTGACTACATAATTTGTGGGGTGCAAGGAAGACAAAATGTGGGGCCCCTTGTTCACAAATTATTAAGAATTTCAAGATGGCAACAGTAGAGCTTTACAGCAAGCACAGGGCATTGAAGCACGGGGGCCTGTGCAGCAGTAGAGCTGGCGGGCCCGTGCAGCCAGCCCGGCACGTCCATGTCCCTGAAACCGACGCGCACATGGGAACATCTCCTTATTCAACTTCTTTCAATTAATGTATATAAGTGCATCTGTGTTTCCTGCCAAGACCCTGCTGCGGACAATCAGAATAAAAGCAATACTAGGATTTGAGTGTCAAAGCTCTATGACTGTAGAATTTATCTCTTCATCCTATCTTTTTGATGAATTTTATTTTCAAAAGAATGTGTTGACTGTGAAATATTTTGAAAAGATTAAGCCCCTGATTCATGTAACTTGGAAGCATTCACATAAAGGAAGGAGGATTGATATCTACTGATGCTAGGACCACGATTATAGAAAATGAGCATGAATTTATTTTGGACTTAACATAGGTAGCCCCTGCTTTTTGAAAGTTTGCATTATGCCCCTTTGGTTTTACAAAAGACTACACTAGTACCTGTTTTCACTAACCAAAAGAAATCTGAGGAGGGTTTTTGCATTTACAACAAAAGTTGAAAAGCAAAAGTAGTGTTTAGCGTTTGTTTTGCAGCGAGCCCTTACAGAGGCAATGTGCACTTCAAGCAGGGAGGGCGGCACGACCAAGCTCCCTGCCCTGGAATTCCACTCAGCATCTCAGCAGCGAGCCACAACGGCTTTGACCTATGTCTGTGGGCATCTGGGCTTTATCTCAATTTATTTCATGCGTCTATTAGCAAGATGTGTTTTAAGGTATCAGAAAACCCTAAAATAGGTTATTTTGGGGGTCTGGGAATGCTCAAAAAATTTTCTATATAAATTAGTGGTAATTATTTCTTTGCTTTATGCCATTTGGGTTTAAAAAGTTTTCATAGAAATGCCCTACTTTAGATAGCCGGGGAAACCTGTATTTGTTTGTAATCTAAAAATAATATGTCTGTTAAATATTCATGCATGATATTAGAGTACTTATACTTTAAATTCCTTAAAAAGTTTTCCACATGAACTCTAATCACTCATGGGCATTGCTTTCTGTGAATATGATGGTTGTGTGTATTTTTCACCCTTTGGGAACCAGGATCTTGATAACTCCTGAGTCTTCTGTGTTGTTGTTTTAGGTAATGCAGTGGCAAAGATATTTGGCAACAGGTTTCATTGGCCCTAGTCTAGTCTACATAATGCGGCATCCATGGTACTTCCAAAATACACTTTCGTTCAGAGTTATCATATCAAAAAAAGAAGTGTTATTGAGGGATTGCTAGTAGGACTCTGGAAACCTGGCCCAGCTGGGGATTATCCACATTCCTTAAGGACCAGACAACCAGAAATTCCCTTCTTAGAACTTCTGGGTTGATTCTGGTAGGGCGCACTTTTGGAAGTTCTAAAATGGCAGCTTTATCTTATTTCTATATGATGACATAGTAATGCTCTTCGTATTTCTCTCTGTCTCTCCTCTCTCTCTCTCTCTGGTATTTATTTGCTCTCGAGAGCACTACGCCTTAACTTACTTTAATAAAAAATAATGAATTGTTTTTCTATATTAATCCAAAGTAAACTTTTTATTTAAAAAAACTTAATAATAGGACAATTTGAGCCATACGTTAATTGTTATGCTAATGATCATATACCAATGTTTTAGATTATAGTACTATTTTAATCAACTAAAGAGAAGAAACTTACATAAGCAACATATTTTTTTCCCGAACATACAATTTTAAATAGTAGGAAAAAATGTTATTCACTTTAAGAATGGCTGATTCTGATGTTTATATAACATGGAAATTGCTGATTACTGAAAAACAAGGAGAGGGAAAGGATGAATTTTCTATCAATCATATTAAATACAATTCCACATTTTTCCAATGTTGGAATAAAATTGAGTCTGTCATTTGTCAAAGAGCCATGCTTGGGTGAGTGAATGAATACCTCTTTTTTTTTTTTAATATTTTATTTATTCATTCGACAGAGATAGAGATAGCCACCAAGAGAGGGAACACAAGCAGGGGGAGTGGGAGAGGAAGAAGCAGGCTCATAGCGGAGGAGCCTGATGTGGGGCTCGATCCCAGAACGCCGGGATCATGCCCTGAGCTGAAGGCAGACGCTTAACTGCTGTGCCACCCAGGCGCCCCGTGAATGAATACCTCTTAGCTCAATCCTTTGGAGAGCAGTTTGGTTTCTGTGGCAGGCAGAAGGAGGAAAGACGCTACATAAGGTGTATAGCATGCCAAGCATCTCACAGGAGGTCACATCTTTGCATTTGTCATTTGTCCCCAAGATATGATAGGAAAATTTGCAGTTCAAAAAGTAACTTTCAGAGTCATTTGCATGTTTCCTCCTGCATTCATTATGCATAAGGGTAATTTTTGTGCTAATAGTGTCTACTATGGTATTTTTACATAGGCAGGGTGACAAAAAGGTCATGCAGATGGGTGGGTTCTTGTCAAAGGGGAAGCTAAACCCAAAGTTTTGGACTGCCATTCATCTCATTAGAACAATACACTAGGATTCCAGGAATACATCCAGAAAGTTGTTTTCAACCCTGGCTGCTCTGCATTCATTAAAGTATAAACTTTCACAAGCACCTTTAAGCGCATCCTTTCTTGGACTTGAGAGACAGAGCCAGAAAGAGAAAATCTATTTTGGGATTGAAAATATGTTCTCTTCCCTGGTACTTCCAAATGATATTTAGCTTTTTCAAACCTAAACTACGTTTTCAATGAGTTTCCAACAACTCCCTGGTCCTCACGCTGCATATTACCCCCCATATATTCTTGAAACAGCTTATTTACAAATTTTGGACCTCCATATGGGCAGATCTCGGCTGCGCCAAAATGTGACACTAATTGGGATGAATTGATGGCAATTGTCTCCTGCTGAGTGCCCATGAGGTTGGGAACATAAAACAGTGTCTTCAAATTCCAGTCGGTGTAAGTTTCCTCTGAAGCTGCGCGTGCAGGTGGACTTCTCTGGTCCATCTGTTCTGGATGGAATACAACGCGACTGCTCTTTTTCCAGCCCATCTTCCTGTTTTTCACTGACACATAAACATTTTTGCTATTTGGTCACTTTTGTTATTTGTTTTATTTCTTCTTTCCTCTAATTTTCCTTAACTAATATATCCACTTTATTTAACAGTATTTAATTATACGTTTAAATTTTTAAAAAATCTCAGAATCTATTCTAAATAAGTACTTCCCATTAAAAGAAAAACTAGCATAACAAAACCTTCCCTCTCCTTTTTTAGAGTCTCATTTAATAGATCATAATTACATAAAATCATAAAACTTTTATTGGAAGGTTTTTGAACATGTAGTCTTAATTTTAAATGACTGGGTGATATCCTAGTATTAACCCCTGGAAGAGTTAGACAAAGCTATAAAAGGCAGAATCACACCATATACTTCACATATCTTATAATTGCATATCTTACTTATCTTATAATTCTGCAGTGATCAACAGTGGGTCAACAAGTGTGCCAGGAATCAAGATACACTCACAATTAAAACTGACATATATTAACTGTTATAAACTTCCTCCTGACCAAGTTTGACTATTAACTGTTGAACGTTTCCTTTGAGATCTAAATTATTGTTTGATTTGCAGAGATTACAAATATGCCAATGAAATATGAGTTTCAATGAGCATCGCGTAGGTGGACTGCTCTCTCACTGTTTCGCCAGTCTCAAACCACAGCTGTTCATTTGTGTTCACTCTGTTAACTTACAGTTATCCACTCAGCTGATAAAACATCTCATAATGTTGTTCTACCCTCAGTGTAAAGAGACGATTGTTTCTATCAGGCCACAAAACATGTCCAATTCATTCATGCTTTCTTAAGATCATTTATAAGATTCAGATTTAACTGAATACCTCTAACAAAAAGTTATTCTCAGTTTGCTCCGACTGGACCCAAACAATTTTCTTATGCTTCTTGATTTTGTTCCACAAGTATAAGGGCCTGTGCTTCGCTTGTTAAAATAATAATCACAATGTTTCTGCCTGCCATGTGTATGTAAACTCTAACACCTGGAAAAACAGCCCCTAGTAGGATGATTATTTAACCAATATAACACAATCCAAGAGCTGATAGATAATCAATAATTTGGCAGGAAGCAGTGAGAAAATGTCAATGTTTTCCTTGACTGGGGAAATATCTACTTGGGAAGAGCTGAATTTGGGGACTGATGGTTTTTCAAGGGTAGAGAATAAAGAGTCCTCCTTTGGGACAGCTTCAGTTTAAGAAGAGGACAAACTAAGAGCACAGAATTAAAGTAATGACAAATTATGCATTAATTTATTCATTCTATGGAAGGATAACTTCTGCTCTTGAGGGTTATAATATAGTTGGGAAGAATGACAAAACATTACATTGTATCATAGTAACTGATTTAAAACGTGAGGAGATTTTATTTTTCCATAGCTGGGAACTGACTGACCACCATGTGCCAGGCGGTATGCCCCATAGGCTGCACAGACCACCATGCTCACAAAATTGGGAAAGCCTGCGATTTTCATGGACTGGGATGGTCAGAAAAGGTTCATAGCAGAAGCTGCATTTGTTTTGTTTTGCTTTGTTTTAAATATTTTATTTATTTGAGAGAGAGAAAGAGAGCTGGAGCAGGGGGATGGACAGAGGGGCAGGGACAGCAGACTCCCCACTGAGCAGGGACCCTGATGCGGGACTCAATCCCAGGACCCTGGGATCATGACCTGAGCCGAAGGCAGACACTTAACAGACTGAGGCACCCAGGTGCTTCATGGAAGCTGCATTTGACCTGGATCTGGACAAATGAAAGAAATGCAACAGGTGTAGAGGCAAGCAGTTGGCATGGGCACATCATGAGGAAAGACAAGGAAGGGTGGAATATGTGAGACTGCGTACATCTTTGTCCGTCTATGAGCTTATGTGGGGAAATGGGGGGGGGGGACACAAGACTGGAATGGCAGCTTAGTGTACTTTATTGTACTTGTCCCCCCAGTACCCATTCCCCCTTTATCAGGTAACTGATTTGGTCCTGAAGGAGGAAGAGTTACTCCAGCTGATAAGTACAGAGTCCTTGGGAGAAGTAGAAGGCAGGGATAAAGGTGGGGAGGAGAGGGAGGGAACTGGGGAGGTGTTGGAGAGATGGTAAAAGATGGCCAAAGAAGCTGCTGGTCAATCATAATAAGCCGACTAATGTACCGGGATTTTGGTACTTAGGAATATGCAATGAATATAAACAAAATTTTTATAAACTAAAAATCAGTGTGGCCTCCACAGAAGTTGATAGGGAGAAACATTTTCTACCTGATCCTTGTGTCCCAGGCAATGCCCTATTAGATGGCACTCCTAAAGCTGTCTGATCCACCTTTTCTGCTTCCAACTCGACAAAATCCAAGCAATAATTCTCAAGAGGCTTACAACGTGGGGGATATTTGCTTGATTTATTTGCTCCAGAGAAAATAGGAGCTGAATAGAGTAGTAACTGGACTCTATGCCTTCTGTTTGAAGAATAGGAAGTATGTCCTTTGAGCTTTTCCCTAACCTCCTTACAAGGCTGAATCACTTGCTCCTTGCCCCAGGCAGAAGTTGTCCTGGCAGGCGGTGAGTGCTGAGCACCAAAAGTCTGTCATAAGCCACGTCTTTTGATGCCTTCTGTTTCTTTAACTGGTAACTGCTAAATGATTATCATAAGGTTAATTGTGCATTTTAGAATCTCTCCTTCTCTGCTTATCAGTAAGGGAATGTCAGGAGTGCAAAAATGGCATCCTGGGTTTGTGCAGGTAAATATTAATTTAGGGCTTTGTTCTCAACTGGCAAATATCTAGTGAGTAAACACCAGAGATGCTATGAAACATCTTATAATGCCCAGGACAGCCACACAAAAAGGAATTATCTAGCCCCAGATGTCAATTGCACCAAAAACTCCAGTCTAGAGCTGGGCTGGCTTCTTGGAATTAAGAACAGTGCAGTCTCACAGGGCCACACATTCAGAAAGGACTTAAGTTTTATGTCTGCAGTCACTATCTCAAAAATATTAATAATTTTATTTTGGGATTTGTGTTTTGTGCCTGGAGTCTTATGGGACAATAGAGTTGGCACTGGGACTTGGACTTTCAGCTCAGGTAGGGGCCCAATGTCCATGACCTCCTCCCTACCCTGGGACGGGCTCTCAGCCAACTGCTCCTTCTCCTGCCCATGGAGGAGGCTGAGTGCAGACACTGAGAGGGCGGTGATTGGGCCTATGCGCCCTATGTGCTAAGTTACCCCAGCAGTTCCCGTGGGCCTGTGGAGGTCTGCCCTCACCCAGGACTCTTCTCATAGTGGAGAATGGAACTTTAAGTAGCAAATGAAAACCCAACAGAAGTTGAGGGGATGCCGGGGTGGCTCAGTTGGTTAGGCATCTGACTCTTGATTTCCGCTTAGGTCATGATCTCAGGGTCCTGAGATGGAGCCCTGCGTCAGGGTCTGTGAGGAACGAGGAGTCCACTTGAGGTTCTCTCTCTCTCTTCCTCTGCCCCTCCCCTACTCATGCTCTCTCTTGCTAAATAAATAAATAAAATCTTAAAAATCAAAACAAAAACAAGTTGAGAGTGAGAAAGACCATAGGAAAAAAGAACAAGCTTCCCCCATCCCTGTCGTTATAACAAGGGCTCTCACATTTTTATTTGTCCTGAGCCTAGTGTAGCTGTCCCTGGCTAGGCACACACTGTTTTTAGATTCTTGATTGCTAAGCAAGTTCTTCTCAATGAAAGTGTTCTTTTTGGATCTGACGTTCTTAGAAATCCTAAGGAGTCCAAACTATATTCTTTAAAACTGTCTTTGGAAATCTAATGTTTGCTGTCTATTGACCTTTTAGGGAGGTCTTCTTTTACTATACAATGTTGTTTTAATTCCTAGAAATTTGGTGCAGATAATATCTTCGCCTGAAACAAAAGTTAGTAGCTAACTTTTGCATTACTGCATTTATTTTGCTTAAAGCCGGGTAGATTTTTCTTTTAAAGATTTTATTTATTTATTTGACAGAGCAAGAGAGCACAAGCAGGGGGAATGGCAGGCAGAGAGAGAGGGAGAAGCAGGCTCCCTGCTGAGCAAGGCTGATGTGGGACTTGATCTTAGAACCCTGGGATCATAGCCTGAGCCGAAGGCAGGCACTTAACCGGCTGAACACCCCAGGCTCCCCTAAGAGGGTACATTTTTAAAACACATTTTATTCTCTTTTATTTTTCATGTGGAAGCTCAAAAGCATGAAAAATAAAAACCCACATTTCACAGTAACTAGAAGTATCTCAATATTTGTGTTTGTTCAGTGGATCGATGAGAATGATAGTTAAGACCTACGCTTTGTTACTGAGAATGTGTAGCATTTAATGATTTCGTGTTGGTGATCTCTTTTGCCACTTTTTAATGTGCATGTTGGATTGGTTTTGCTTTCTTTTGTTTATTTTGCTACAAAACTCACTTTGGAAGGTGATATAATTAAAATATTTTTGATCTGTGCAGAAAAATGAGTGAAAAAAACACAATCATTTGAGATCACTAAAAATCACTAAGTTTTTTTTTAAATTTTTTTCACAGTGTGCTATAGAAAATTTTTACTTTGCTTTTCATGAGAAATTTTCATTTCTGGGAGTTTTTAGTCCCTCGGGGGAAAAAATTAAATGGCTATACACAGAATTGGGTTAGTATGTTTTCCTAAGGTAGATATATTAGTGGTGAAATTGATAATTGGAACTTGTTTCTGTGGGGGATGTGTATGCCATGACAGCTCATCTTTGGTATCTAGGGAGGCTTGTCAAAATCTGTGTGATATGTGTCTGTATTATAAGGACTTTAAAGCCTCAAAACCATATATCTTTGTCTTTAAGCAATTTTCTGCACGTCCAGTGGAATGTTCAGATATGGGTTAGAGACAGTAAGATCTGATTTAAGCTCATGAGGTTTTGGTGAAAGCTCTAGAAGCTCATTATCTTCTCTGATGTGTTGCGGTTTATATCATTATCTGGCAAAGTAAAATTGAAGCCACTATATAAGTGCCTTTTCCTCCAAGCCTGTATAAGTGCCTTTTTCCTAATTGAAGATTCAAACTCATTTGAAGAATTGCTTGAATCTTCTGGAAAATAAAATATATCTTCAAAAAGCTCCAGCTTGTCATAAAAAAAAAAAAAACAGCAGATATCAAACTTCAATTCCAAATGGGTTACTGCTGCTATAATTAAACATTCTTTATTATGAAAGTTAAATTCATTGTGAGAAAATAGGAGTGATTGCTTCCCAGAATAAGATAAGCTTTAAAAGATTTTGCAGTTTTGAGGTAATGTTCTATTATTGCAACATGGGAATCCAAAATGGGGAGAAAGCCCTTTGTAGATGGTGGATGTAGATATTAGAGATGTCGGGTTAGATATGTAGTGCCAACTTCAGCCTACAGGTAAAATGTATCATCCATGTTTATTTTTAAGATGTTGCTTTTCATAGTGCAGTTGCTTGCCTGTTTAGAAAGACAGATGGGTGACCTGAAGTCATACACATTGATTAGGTGAGAGCCTATATTCTGTACAGTAGCTAGGGCCACGGCCCGCAGAATTTTCCATTGTTGGCAGTGGCTTTGCCTTTGCAGTATGGAGAGTATAATGGTTTTCTACAAATTAAACCACTCTGTCTTCAGCTGTTGCAGGCCAGTAGGTTCTGTTGACCCTGGGCGCTTCCGGACAATCAGCATCTATGTAGTGTAACTTTTCAAGTTCTGTTTCCCTTCCCGCTTTTCTTTCATTTGGGGAAAAACTGTCTTGTATGTTTATAGTTGGGGCAGTGGATTCTGAGCCAAAATTCTTTTTTAATATAATGAATGGATATCTATATCATTTTTATTTATCTCATCAAGATAATTATTTGGAAAATGTTTTCCTCCAGTGTTCATACAGGAGGGAAGATTGCAGGGAGAGTCTCCCAACATGTATTTTTCATTTGAGTTTAGATGTTTAGTACATGAGGATAGGAGGAGGTCTGTAAGAAACTGGGTAAGTATGATTTTTGGAATCTGACAACTTGACATAACAGTGTTCAAACCTTGAGTATGGGGGAAAATAAAAATTTGGGAGAACAAGGTAAGTTTTGAAGGTCAAAGCATGCCCAGGTCCACCATTTTCATGATTCCTTAATTAGCTAATAAATATATTCATATTTAGCTTTACATTTATCCCATTTTAATGGTGGCCTTTTACCTGCTTCCAAATTCTTCCAAATACTCCAGCTAAAATTTTCAGTTTTCAAACCATTCCCTGTATCTACAACGTCTGAACAATATTTCTTTGCCTATTTAAGACCTTACATAAATGACCTTTTAAATAAGATCTCCACAATAACGTATATAAGAATTAGTTCTTTGTAATATTCTGGATATTAATATAAACCTGCTATATTTGTTGTAAATAATTTGGCCTGCAAAGTTGAATTTTTTTCAAACAGTGGCTTACTGATGTTTTTTGTATATTCTCAAAAAACTAATTTTAAAAAAATATCAGTCAATGGGCACTTACAGAGAAAGCACATTTATTTTTTATAGGAAATAAAACATGCAGAATGGAACTTGCAATTTAACTTGTTGAAGATATCAGAAAAGCTTTCTGTATCTTCCCTTTTTTTCATGTATCTCTCTGATAGTGCTTTGTTGTCGCTGTTCATCTTTCTATATCACTTAACGCTGTGTGTGCTCTGCTAAACACCTAGTGAACAAAAGTAATATCTTTCTGACCTGAAACTCTAAGCAGTGAGGGCAAAGTTCGGTGGTTTTTCCTTCAGACCTTCTGTTTGGGAACTTGATTTGCGGTGTTTACCATATGATAAGCACATGAAGGAAAAACAGAACAGGATTGATAATGTACATTTCATTGTGGGGGGAGGTTTCAATTAAACCCGTGTGTTTTTATACACTTCTGAACCTGGAATTTTGACACTTGGAGAAATATGAGAAAAGGAGGCAGTGTAAAGGCTGAGAATTTATACCCTTTAGATTATTACTACATGAGTATTTCTCATTCTCTATTTTCCTCCCAACCTGGAAGAAATTTATATTTTATTTTCTTTCTTGATGGGAATTTCCAAACTATCATTTCTTTCTCTTTAGGTGAAATTTGCTCTCCTCTCTGTCCCATGGTGAAGGGGCTTCGAGGGGTAAGCAGGAATCATCGGATCACTGACAGGACAGAATAGATGGTGAGTTATTTAAAAAATATATTCCATTGCATTGATTTTCAGTGTTTAAGGTCAAGCTATTGACAGGGGAAGGAAATCTTTATTATGATTACTAGATAGAATGTTATTATCTTTGTGTCAAGAAAA
This sequence comes from Ursus arctos, assembly GCF_023065955.2. Lineage (NCBI taxonomy): Eukaryota > Metazoa > Chordata > Mammalia > Carnivora > Ursidae > Ursus > Ursus arctos. The sequence goes on along the minus strand of NW_026622797.1, from coordinate 45,408,642 downwards.
AATTATAGTGGCTGGAGGTTGATCTGCAAAAGAGAGCAGGAATAGTACAGGTTAATGTCTCCTTTTATAAAGTTGGGGTCAAAAGAGTCTGTGTTTGATGGGACAAGTAATAAAGATTTAGGTTCACCATTTGTGGCAGCACAGATCAGTAGAGAAATTAGAAGAATGATATATTATTATTTAAAGAAGGGATGGGTGAGTAGCTAGAAGTCAAGAGATGACTTTTAAAGTTAGTAGATCAAGAAATAGGGCTCAAATCTTTTAGAGTAGTGCATGACCACCAAAAGGCCTAAAAAAGTTTTTTTGTTCATTTTTTTTCTCAAGTGGTCATTGCAGGGGGGTTATTAAGGGACAGGGCAGTGATTTAAGCTTAGCTTTTCTGTACATTGTTTAAATATTTTTTAAAAAATGAAGTAGAAAGGTATGCTGCCCTTTTTATATTGTTTCTTCTTGTAACTGACTCAGAATCTTAAATGAAAATTAAACAAACAAATACAATAACAATAACAAAATAAAAAGACAGCTCTCCCATAGGAGGTCAACGCTATCTGTGGCTGGACTAAGAGTTTCTGATCCCTTTTCAGCCCCTCTGGTCACCCTTTCTCTATAAGGGGGATAAACACCCTTCCCCCTCAGCTTCCTGTAGCTAAATCTTTTCATCCTTCAGATTTTATCTTCCTCTGAAAAGCCTTCAGGATGCCATTAATTTGGCCCCTAACAAAAACTCATTACTTTAGCAAAAGTAATGGAATTTGATTTTTAATTCACAGAGAAATTTGGTATCAGCTATTCACACCTCAATTCTACTTCACTTGATATCACTGGATAGATGTAGTTGTAGATACTGTTTGCCATTCATGCAGCAAGTACTCATTGAGCATCTGTGTCTTTATCATCACTGAGTCTATAATTTGGTTGATTAAACAAATGATAAATTTGTCATAAATATTAGGAAGGATGCTTTGAGAGGAGGGAGGTCTTTTTTATATTGATTTGTGACCGAAGTCCTTTCTGTTGGAGCTATTTTCGCATTGAAACCTGAAAAATGAGAAGAAGCTGCCTATCTGTTGAGTATGAAGAAGAAGAGTATTTCAGATGCAGGGAACAGTATCCAGAAAGGCCTTCTCTATGAGAAGAACTAGTGTGTTCATGAAAAGAAAACCAAGTTGATTGGATCAGAGAGAGTAAAGGGAGCAAGGATGATGAGTGTTATGGAAATACAGGTTGTGGTTCGTTCTCATGAGAAACTTTGAGGGTCCTGACAGACATCTGATACAATTGTCATTGTAATGGGAAGCTGCACTGGGCTTAAACCGGAGGTAACATAATCTGATTTATGTATTAACAAATCATTCTGGATTCCCTGTGGGAACAGAATGAGAGTGCGGTAAGAACAGAATCCGTAGACTGTATTGCTACAGTCTAGAGAGATGGTGGCAGCTTTGTGTAGAGAGGTGGACAGAGTAGATGGACTCAGCACATATTCTAGATGGCCGCTCTAGATCACTTCACTCAAGATCAAAACTAGTAGTTTCCTCATCTTTCAGGGGCTAAACTTTTCCTATCTTCTATATCGTATCCTATTTAGTACTTCTCTTTATCAGTTATCTCTTCTTGATCAAGTATCTTATTCAGTCACACCTCCATTGCTGTCTGTTTTACCTCAACATATACACAGGATCAGGTTTCTCCCATCTTTATAACCTTTTTGAAAACCACTTTTCCAGGTGGTACATACCTACCTCCTTCCCTTCAGAATCTACTCTTCTCTACTTTTTACTAATCAAGCTTCTGCCTAAAATTATGTTCCCTAGGGTCTTACTTAATCCATAAACGCCAATTCCATGTATTATTTTTATTTCATGTCTTACTTGATCCCTCGATGATAGCATGAACCATTTGTCTCTTGTGTCTTGCTTTATTTCCTTGATGCCTCTGTCAAAGTTCTCTACTATTTCTTCCCCTGTATTTTTCAAAGATCAATATATAATGTATGCTGTCCCTTCACTTCCCTGCCCTTAAGTACTAATAATCCATGGTGTTTGATCTTTCCTTTTTCTCTTCTCTTGCGCTGTGCAGTCTCTCTGGATTATCTTCACAATCCTTAAGTAGCCATTAAAGATACTTATTGCTGATGAATTCCAAACCTTTCTTTTCCAGCCCTAAGATCCTGACCTTAATCCATATTTTTTATTGTACCGATCGTCCTATCTTTCTTATTTTTTCCCCCACAGCTTAATAATATATGCACTTTCTGTTTTCACAAAACCTTGATCCAATTAAATATCTATGATTTCTGAGGACATGATCTTGGGGGGAAACTTGTTTACTGTAGAGCCACCCTAATGCAAGAACTTGAAACACCCAGGACTGGAGTGTAGGGAAGGAAACAAATGGATTCAGGTTAATTTGTTACTGGTTACTTCCTGTAGAAACTGAGTTGGTTACAAATCTTAGCAATTGTCTGGGCATTGTAAATGCAAGTTCCCCCTGAATAAAATTTGCTTTTTAACAACTTGAATTTTAAGATTCTCTTTTAAGCATCTCTTGAAATTTAAGTCTTGAGCTTTAGATATAGATGGCATACTTCTTTAGTGGCTAAAAGAATTCTGTCTTGCAACAGGAAACCATGGATTTCTCGACAATTACAAGTATCTCCTTTCTCATCTTGTAAAGGCAAAACACTAAAGGCAATGATAGATTTCAGAGCAAACATTCTATAGGCATATAAAAACATTGCTTTCGGGGCGCCTGGGTGGCACAGCGGTTAAGCGTCTGCCTTTGGCTCAGGGCGTGATCCCGACATTATGGGATCGAGCCCCACATCAGGCTCCTCCGCTGGAAGCCTGCTTCTTCCTCTCCCACTCTCCCTGCTTGTGTTCCCTCTCTCGCTGGCTGTCTCTATCTCTGTCAAATAAATAAATAAAATCTTTCAAAAACAAACAAACAAACAAACATTGCTTTCAATAAAACAAAACAAAGCAAAACAGAATCAGTACAGCAAAAAGAAAAATAGTACTCAATCTCCTGTAAGACTGCCTGAGTGTGGAGCTCAAATTACTTCTTTTTTTTCATACTTTTGGGTAAAAGATAACTTCTCAAAGCCTACTGCTCTTCTGTGTTTTTCAAGTAAGGTGAACATTATATAATATAAAAGTCAACACTTTAAGATGAACAATTAAGTGGCATTCAGTACATTCACAGTGTTGTGCAACCATCAGCTCTATCTAGTTCTAAAACATTTTTATCATCCCAGAAGAAAGCCCTGCGCTCATTAAGCATTTAATCTCCATTGCTCTCTACACCTAACCTCTGGTAACTACCAATCTGCTTTCCATCTCCACCTACTCTGGATATTTCATATAAATGGAATCCTATGGCCTCTTGTTGTCTACTATCTTTTACTCGGCATAATGCATTGCAGATTCATCTATATTGTAACATGTGTCATTCATTTACTTTTTATGACTAAATAATATTTCGACGTAAGTATATATCATAATTCGTTTTGAATGAATACCATTTCATTGGATGTATTTACTACAATTCATTTTTCCATATATCCATTGATGGGCATTTGGATTATTTCCACCTTTTGTCTGCTGTGAATAGTACTGCTATGAATATGTGTGTACATGTGTTTGTTGAGTACCTTCCTTTTTTTTTTTTTCTTTCTATTCTTTTGGGTATATACTGTGGAAGAATAGTAATCTAAAATAGAATCAGAGATATAAAATGGAGAATCTCATACATGTACCCGCAGGAAGACAAGAGAATGATTTCCCAAAAAAATACCTGATTTACAGAAAACTGATAGTGTTTGAATTTTCTTGGAGAGTGGGAGGTTGAACAGAGGTTGTTTCATGTCAACCTTGAGAAGTTTTGCTGGAGGCATGAACAAGAGATGACCCAGGTTGTGTTGGTCTCGCGAAGTGGGCTGAATTGAGCTTTGTTTGTGTAACTGGACTGGTTTCGTTGCTTGGGTAGTTTTCAAAGCTGGTCTCCATTTGTTTTTTATTTTAACTGACTCTCCCTGAATTCCCCCTCTTTACATTCTCTCACTTTTGGTTGAGCTCTGACTTTATTTGGGATCTGTTTAAAAGCTTTATCCATTCCGGTGAGTACTTGGTTATATTTTTATTGACAACACATTAGAATTTCAGTATAATTCCTTTGGAATTCTTGAGAAGAAAACAAAACAAAAATAATAATATCCGTGGTCATGAGTAGTTGAGCAAATAAACACTAGTGGAGCATTTGTTACCTCCTTACGAGAGACTTCAAAACCAAACCAAACCAAACCCAACCAAAAAATTCCTGTAAGAGGATTAGTCAGGCATAAACAGACCACATTTATGGTGGGTCATCTGCCAAGTGAAAGACAATTTCCATGCAACAGGGGACACCTGATCATAGGTTGGACAACTGGGGACAAAGGTCGTCCACCATGAGAAATAGTATCCCATGAAAAGCACACTGTGAAACAAAACACAACTCTCAACACTGAAAGCATACCCATCAGGCTATTTAGAGATTTTTTTTCTTCTTTTCCTCTAGTAAAACCTCTGAGAAATGGGATTCCAGTCATCTAAATGCTCTAGGGATAGCCTTCCTTCAGGGACCCCATCAGTTTTACATTCAAAATTTATGACCCCTCTTCATATGTATGTTTGACTAAATGGACCAACCTTATAATTTAGAATTTCAATGCCCTGTATGGGGAACCTGCAAACTCCCCAAACTTGTTTTCCTATAGCTATTTTAATTGGTTCTAGAGGCTTCTAAATGTATCCAGAATTCTAAAGTTGCCTCTTTACAAAATACTATTTCTAAGTTAACTGAAGCAAATAAACAACTGAAAAGAAATTTTCAAAGTATCTGGGGCCTCTTCCTCGCAGAACCAGCCAGGTCGCCCAAACTTCCTTCTGTTATTTGAACTCCCCTTCTTCTCTAGTGCTAAATGGTTTCTAGTTTTTCCTGTTAAAAAAATAGAGAAAGGAGAGAATTGAAATAAAAATTCTTGATTTGAACTCAAAATGGACCCAGATCCTTTCTTATTTTCCTCAGACATTTGCAGATACAATTAAAAAATCAGGACATTGGAAAACAATTGTCCTGCACTTAAAAAAAAGAAGGAAAAAATTTAAATAGTAATTGCCCTAGTCTTCAAAACATTACCCATAGAGACTAAAAGAAAACAAAGGGAGCAAAGAGCCTTTTAAAGCACAGATTGCTGTAGAAGTTCCCTTGGCAAAATTAATTTGTAAAGAGCTCTATTTAATTGGCTTAAAAAAATCAAACATTTATATAAAGTATATTCTCAGAAACGGAAATTAACCCAAATGTTTTTCAAGTTACAGATCTGGAATAATCTTTGATAAATAAAAGTTAGCTTAAGTTCGTCTGTTTAATTAAAACAGACATGTCCTTAGAGTTACCAACATGAAGTATAATACTTTATTCGACCTAAATTTACTGAAAATCAAATAAGCTCATATTATCTCTGTTACAAAAATTTGTCAGCAAGAAAAATAACTTAAAATGTTGGCTAACTGCTTTAATGAATCATGAAATCTTTAGGAGTAACCTAAATAAGATTGTTAAAAAAAAATGATTTAAATAGATACAAACTGGGTAAGAGTTTCTAGGTGAACTTTTCAGCAAACGGTTTCTGAAATCTTTTGGTTACTGAGAACCTTAAAGCTTTGCTAAGTTATGTTAAATAATGAGTTAAGTCAAATTTATTGGGTATCTAGGTCATCTCCAAGTAAAGTAAAATGAAATGAAATAAAATAAAATAGAAGTAAAATACTGAAACATTACTAAAAATAAATTTATCTACTTTTGACTTCTTTTACAGAGGAGCTAAAGATATTTGGGTCTATTAATAAACATGTTTTGTCCACACTGAAAATTTACTATGAAGAAAATATACTTCTAGAAATTATAAAATGTATTTATAACCTTGCTAATTAACCACAGTATCTCAATATATGACGAGCAATTCACAATTTGCCTGCTTCCTATTTTTCACTGAAAAGCAAAGATTACAAACAGAAGTTGGAAGAGCTGAGATTAGGGAAGGACGGGCAGGTGTCCACTGCTCTGCCACCTTCAGGTATGGCAGACAAGATGGGAGGGCAGGATGTGAAATTCAACATTGGAGGCCTTATTTTGTTATTTTGCAAAGCTAGGAGGGCAAAGGAGGCCACAGAAGATCCAGGCACTTGTGACAAAACCTGCGTGGGACTCAGAGGTGGAATATCTGGGAAAGTGGTGAAATGGAGAGCAGAGTTCTGATGATTGAGGAAAGACAGATGATTATTTCTAAGAATTAAGGAAAGTAGGGTGTATGTTTTTGAAAAAAGAAGGCATGAGGAATGGAGATGTACTTTGGTTGAGAAAAAGAAAAATGGTTTCGTCCTAAAGTAAACTGATTGTTTCAGAGTAAGAAAGGAAAAAAGGTAGGACAAAACTTAGATAGAGTAAGTTGCAGAAGGTTTGTAGAAGGGAAATCTTGAGAAGGGAACTTTGTGTGTAATCAAACTAAGATTGGAATGCATTTATTTAAGTTAAAAAAAATTTGCTATCAAAAGCATATTGCTGTAAAATTAGAATTTGGTTTTCTCTCTGTTAAAAACATAACATTTTCTTAAATTATTGGTCTGCTGTTAATAAAAAAAATCATATGCAAAAGTTGTCCTTTAGACCTTTTAAGGAGTCTGCCTAGAAACCAAAGATTTTATGTATCAGAATGATCTCCTTGTACTTAATGTTATTTTTACCATCAAGTCTTTACTTGTTTAAGTAAACCCAGTTTTCTCAATATGAAGAGCTACATTTTGCTCTTACCTTTTATACTTGCCTTTAAAATCTTTTATTGCCACCTTGGTTAAACAGATAATTTTCTCTCAGTATAAAAGGAGCATATACAGTAATTAGGCTTATTTGGTATATTAAATACCCATTCATGGGAAGCATTATCAAAGAAAAAGTAACACTAGGCCTTCTTTATGTTGTATTTATATAAGTGTATTTTATAAATATTCCAGAAGTTATATCAAATTCCTAAAATTCTGGTATGCTCTGGTATAATGTTATCAGTCATAATTTTAAAATGTATGTCATAGAAATAACCAAATTCCTTGTGAATTATATGTTATTATAAAGAACTGTCATCTAAACTTTAACCATTGTCATTTTTAGGTCTTTTGTCATTTGCAGGCAATTATTGTTTTATCCTGATGCCTTTACAGATAGGTTTCATCTTCAAAGAAACCATGGAAAAGATCTTAACAAGAATCCTAGAATACAGGTTTCTGATAATTTTAAGATCATAACACTGAGCCAGGAAGAATTTCTAAAACTCTGATGTGTAAACTGATGAATTCATAAAATTGCTAACAATAGATGAAAGAGAATAAGAATTAAGTACATAAGCCTGGATAAACTGCTAATGCTTATTATAATTTTTATGGCTTCATTTAAAATATTGCTTGTTCTTTAATGTTTTGTTTTCTAGATTTAAAAGACCCCTTTTTCTTTTCTAAGAAAATGTATCTTTGCACAAAAGTTAAAACATTCATCTTTTACTCTCCACCTGATCTCTCCAGAATTTGGAAGCTCTTATTAAATATCCTTACTTTTCCTAACAGTATATATAGTTACATATGTTCAGTAAAAATTTGGTTTCCTTGTAACAGGATACAATTGGACAAGTCCTTGGCTTGACTTTTTAGCCTAAAGAGTCATCGAAAAGCCAATCTGAGATTCCTTATGAAAAGTTTCAGCAATGCGGATTTTAAAAAACCTAAATGGGCAGGGTGCCTGGGTGGCTCAGTCGTTAAGCATCTGCCTTCAGCTCAGGTCATGTACCAGGATCCTGGGATTGAGCCCTGCGTCGGGCTCCCTGTTGAGCAGGAGGCCTGCTTCTCCCTCTCCCACTCCCCCTGCTTGTGTTCCCTGTTTCGCTGCCTCTCTCTCTGTCGAATAAATAAATAAAATCTTAAAAAAAAAAAAAAAACCTATATGGACAATCATTTGCTGCTCTTGTATAAATAATCAAGTCAAGTTTATTAAGACTGAACTTAATTCACAAACAAATTAATCTTACTATGGTTCTCTTTGATAGAAATGGGGATGATTAGAAAAAACTCTATTTCAGTAATGCACCTTGATGGATATCAGATTTCAGTGTTATTAATTATCTTTGAGGTTTGCTTTCTACCTGTAAGCAGGACTGGGCTCTGAATTTTTCTAATTTCCTCCAATATGTAGCTAGAACTCCCCAAACTAACACTTCTAACTTTCTCCCACTCGTTTGACTTGGAATCATTATGAGACTAAAACTGCCCTTTTTGCAATGTCATGTTAGCTAAAGCTAATCAACTTCATACTAACTTCAGAGAAATCATCACAGCAGCTCCTGCGTGGACAGTCTTCACGCCTGCTGTTATGTGGCCATTCAGTAGGGTCACCAGAGACATTGAAACCTCAAACCAGAAAAGTTTGTCAGATTGCCACTGTCTGCCCTCACTCCATCTGAAGATGCTTTCAACCTGGCACCTCGAAATTTTCTCACTTGGCTGCTCTCCAAAACTCAGAAACAGAATTTATGATTTGCTCAAACTATTAACCTTTTTCTTTTGTTTCCATAAAAATGCGTTCTTCCCAAATTTATGTAAACTAAGTCATCTACCTTAGAGGGACACACTGAAATTCTTCATTTTTCAATTCTCTTGTCAGATGAGGTCAAATGACATTCCATTTCCCTCCTTCATGGGGAAAGATGCCTGAGGATCTTAGCTCCATGGACATATACAAAAAATCAACAAACAGCACCTGAATGACTTAATTGATCAGTCATGCTTTCTGTGAAAGATCTTGATCAAAAGGGGGAAATGTGAACGAATTTTAATCTAAAATAGGACTGGAGGATATAAAATGGAAAATCTCATATACGCTCAGGAAGACAAAATTTAAGGCCAAGATATTGATTTCCTATAAATTTGTGATTTACAGAAAACTGATAACATTGGAATTCTCTTGGACGGTGGGGGGTTGATCAAAGATTGTCTCATATCAACTGTGGGAAGTTTTGCCAGAAGTGTAAGCAGGAGATAACCAGGTAGTGTTGGTCTCACAAAGTGCACTGAACTGAGCTTTGTTTGTGCAACTGGACTGATTTTGTCTGCTTGGGCAGTTTTCAAGGCTGGTTTCCATTTGTTTTTGATTTGGACTCTTACTGAACTTCTTTACATTTTCTACCCATGAATACAACCTACCCCAAATCCTCAATGGACTCGCCTGTAGCTTGCCACAGTTTGCTTATTCTGAGTCACAATCCCTCTGCTATTCCAAATAAACTCATCTCTTTGAGGTTGCCTCAGTTTTCCTCTTTGTTTAGGTCAGTGATATCTAGTACTCAAATTAATGGATTGAATGGTAATTCTATTTTTAAGTATATGAGGAAATTCTAAATTGTTTTCCAAAGTGACCAAACCATTTTCCATTCCCACTAGCAATGCTTGAAGGCTCCACTTTCTCCATTTCCTCACCCACACTATTCTTTTCTGTTTTAAAAAGAATTTTATTATAGCTATCTCAGTGGGCCTGACATGGTATCTCATTGTAGTTTTGATTTGTATTTACCGTATAATTTTCTCTGGAGAAATATCCATTCAAGTTTTCTATTCATTTTTAAATTGAGTTATTTGTGCTTTTGTTGATTTGAAGTAGTTCTTCATGTAGTCTGAATACTAGACACTTATCAAATGCATAGCATGCAAATGTCTGCCCATTCTGTGGGTTATCTTCTCACCTTCTTGATAATGTCCTTTGATGAGCAAAAGTTTTAATTTTGATGAAGTCCAATGTACTTATTTTTAATTTTATTACTCATACTTTTGGTTTCATATCTAAAAATTTATTGGCAAACCCAAGATCATGAAGATTTAGTCTCATGTTTTTTTTTTCTGAATTTCATGTTTTTATCTCTTGTATTTAACTCATTTATCCATTTTGAATGAATTTTTACATATGGTATAAGTCCAACTTCACTCTGTTTTCATCTTGTGCACCTCTTTTGTTGAAAAGGCTGTCTTTTCTCCACTGAACAATCTTGGCTCTGTTGTCAAAAAATCAACTGGCTATAGATGTACGGGTTTATTTCTGAATTCAGTTCTATTTTATTGGTCTATATGTCTCTCTTTACGCCAGCAGCACGTTGTTTTGATTTCTGTAGCTTCATAGTAAGTTTTGAAATTGAAAAGTGTGTGTCCTCTGCTGCTATAGACTAACTCATGACCTCACAAAATTTGTTCCTTGAGCCTTTAACCTCCAATGTTATGGTATTTGGAGATGGAGCTTTTGAGAGGTAACAGGTTTAGATGAAGTCATGAAGGTGGACAGCTCATGATAGGATTAGTGCCTTTGTAAGAACAGACACCAGAAAGCTTGCTCTTTCTCTTTCTTCTCTCTTCATCCCCAGCCCATCTCTCTCTCTCCGTTCCTCTGTCAGTATGCCATGTGAGGACATGGAGAAAAGACAGCCATCTGCAAGCCAGGACCAGAACTCTCGCCAGAACCCAACCATACTGGCACCTTGTTCTCAGGCTTCTAGTCTCCAGAACGATGAGAAAATAAGTTTCTCTTGTTCAAGCCCCTCAGTTTATGGTGTTTTGTTATGGCAGCCTGAGCTGACTGAAACATCCAACACTTTTCTTCATTTTCAAGATTGTTTTGGATAGTTAGGGCCCCATGAAATTCCATTTGAATTTGAGGATCAATGTTTCCATTTCTGTAAAACAGTTGTTGGAATTTTGATAAGGATTTTATTGAATCCGTAGATTGCTTTGTTAAATCTTCCAATCCATGCAAGTGGGGTGTCTTTTCCACTTACTTAAGTGTTCTGTACTTTCTTCCAGAAATGCTTTGTCATTTTTAGTGTAGAAGTCTTTCACTTTCTTGGTTAAACTTATCCCTTATTCTTTTTGGATTTTTATTCTTTTTTTATTCTTTTGGATGTCATCGTAAGTGGGATTTTTAAAAAAGTTCTTTTTTAGATTGCTCATTGCTGGTGTAGAGAAACACAACTGATGTTTCTGTGTTTATCTTTCACCCTGCAACATTGTTGAATTTGTTTATTAGCTCTAGCAGATTTTTTGTGGATTTTGGAAAGTTTCTATGTATAGGATTGTGTCATCTGTGTATAGTTTTACTTCTTTTCTATTTTGAATGTCTTTTATTAGCATTCTCCTTTTTAATGAATGGAAGACAGTTTACTTTCTTTTAAGATATTTGTAACAAATATAAGACTTAGTTCAATATTATGAGATACTTTTCATATGTCAAATTGCAAAGATTTTTAACACAAAAACATTGGTGAAGAGTATTGAAAATATGGAACTCAGCTATGAAGATTGGAAATTAATCAAATCTTTCAAAAGACTTACTGACCAACAATTTTACTTCCATTTTATATCCTGAAGAAATAATTGAAATATTTCTTATATATGAAGGTATTCACTGCAGCCTTATTTACAATGGGAGATTTTTTAAAGCACCCTAACGAAAGATTGTTAAACATGTTATAAATTAGTCTTAAGGTATTATGTGCTTAAGGTATTATGCTTGTTGTGCAAGTAGTTCATATTATATTATGTTAAAAAAAGTTTGAAAGAGTTTTTTCATCTCCATTCTTCCCCTTCTTCTCCTATTTTCACAAATGGATAAACAATAAGTTATATATTCCAGAATATTAGTAGTGGTTATCTCTGTGTAGTTGGATTAATTGATAATTTTAGTTGGATTAATTGATAATTTTATTTTGGTCTTTTCTCTTTTAATTTTCATATATTATATACTTATTATTTATGATTTTTAATAAGACAGACACATTTGAAAAGATCTTACCAACTGTAAGAAAAGGTTTTTCTCTCAGAATCTACATGTTATGATTTTATAACAATCAGCTTTTAAAATTTTCTCACTATTTCACTTTATTTTTAGGTGGAGAAAGAATTTTCCCATGAATGTATTGTAGTGAGTCAATGGTGAAAAAGAGTGGGGGAAAAAAAGTATTTATTTGTTTATTTATTTATATACACACACGCATATTTTGCTGGAGCCCAAACTGTTTTGCAGTATGCTTTTTATAAAGATTTTTTTCTGTTTGTTTGTTTGAAAAATTAATGGAACAAACCATAGCATGCAACTACAGGATCTCAAAGGAAACAAAACCAACAGAAATGCCAGGGGAAAAAAGTTCTGATACTTAACAATAGAAAAACTAATAAATTTTAGCTTAAATTAATAGATGTAGGCCAAACTAATTATAATTGGAATAAAAGTCTATTCTCTAAGAAACAGGTGGTATTGAGGAAAGTAAACATGTCTCATTATAACATCAAATTTTGATTTGGAGATCAATACCTATGGAAGACAGTGAATCTTCCTAGCATCTGTTTATAAAATCTTGGCTTAAACTTTGGTTAGAAAAATTATAAATTCTGGTGACTTATTCTATTGAGAATGAGAATCCCTTTTAATGTTACGATTCTTTGCTCTCTTTAATTCTTCAAATATTGCCATTTTCCCTTAAAAACAAGAAGCTTCTTAATACACCTATGCAATCTATGTTTTAAAGTTTAAGCATCTTCATTTTCCAAATTTCTACAACCATTTCTATCATAACTTGTCAATATGGCCATTAAGTGGTACTTCAATGAGAGATATCAGATCTATAATATGTTTAACATGGCTGAGTTAACATTACTGGAAATCTTTGCATTTTGTTAATCTCCAGTATTCTATATTTAGCAATTTTCTGGCTATTTGAAATATAGTCAGTTTCTTCAGCCTGAAGTACATTAGAATGTTAATTAGTTAATATGTTATCTCATGTTACTGTGCTATGTCAAAAATGAACAGGGTTTGAATTTATAATCTTAAAAAAGTTACACTGTGGCATAGTAAAAATCTCAGAATGGTCTTTTTGTAAGGTTTTCACCTTTTGACACTATGTGGCTATTTAAAACATAAGCTAATATTTTTGCTAGTAGGGCTCTGATCTCATAAGTAGTAATTTATAAGGCTGAATTCTATCAACCTAGGGAAGGTTAAGAGAGGTATATACATTCTGTCAATCTTTATATCATGATTTTTGATCACCCCACATGGCACCAGGGACCCTGAAATACTTATATTTTATGGAACTGTTTATGCTCTATCAGACCTTATGCTTCTGTGTGTGTGTGTATGTGCGTGTGTGTATAGACATACATATTATGCATATAATTTCCCTGTTTATTCTGGGTCCTGTTAAACTCTATATTTTACATCCTCCTTTTCTATTAATAGTGTTGCTTGTCCTCTTTGTTTAATTAAATTTTTATTTGTTGAACCACTTTCTGTAATGCCCTTTTATTACTTTGTTTTACATGTTACTTATAAATAGCATAGAGCTATGTTTTTTTTATGTTTTTTATGACAATATGAATGTACTCTCAGAATACGAATTCTGAGAGAATATGACAATATGAATGTACTTGGCTTTTAATGGGAAATTTTTGTTCAATTTTATGTAATTAATAAATAATAAATAAAACTGATTTTTTCACTAATTTTTAAAATATTTATTATTTACTTTTCTTCTCATTTTCTCTTCTTTAGCCAACTTTTGATAAATTGATCAAATTATTAATTTTATTCATCTCTCCTGTCATTTTGTAAATATTATCGTACTTTTGCATCTTAATTCTGATTATGTTCTTTTTCCCAGTGCTCATAATGAAACACACCGTTTGCCAGTATATTAAAACAACGCCCTTTCTCTCTACTGGTAGATATCATTTTTTTTTTCCTGCTTCTTTCCATCAATTCCCAGAATGCATTCATTTCTCGCTGTTCTGCTTGCCTTTATCAATAGATTTTGCTGAGATACTTTATAATCTTTGTTCTAGATTGTTATCAGATTTTTCCTATAATTTACCATCCCTATTTTAAGAATCCTTATTTAGTATTTTTAAATCAATACACAGATTATTAATCATGTCCATATTTATTTATTATCTATCTAATCTATGTTTATTGATCAGTAATATTTCTTTTCCTTCTAATTTTTTCCTGTTTTGAGAATTTCTTTCTGAATATTGTCCAAGAAGTAGTATTTTTTAAAAATATTTTCCTTGAAAGGGGCATATGAGTGACTATGCAATTACCTGACAGATAAATGGATGGGTGTATGTTTGTTGGTTTATATTCTTTTTATTTTTTCCTCAGTGATAGTTCTACCATCTTGTAAACTCCTCTGTTGTGGATGACACTGGTTTGGATCCAGGAAGTAGGGGGATTGGGGTCAGGAATCAAAGTGTTTGGTTCTTTTCTTTCTTTCTTTCTTTCTTTCTTTCTTTCTTTCTTTCTTTCTTTCTTTCTTTCTTCTTTTTTTCCTTTTTAGGAGTTATGTTTCATCCCAGAATCCCATTGAGATTTTCAGTCCTATCAACTTAAGTTGGCTTCCTCTCACCTGTTCTTTGCAATGACAGGTAAGAAGACTATGTAATGGTCTAGACAAAAGATGCTGATAGTCAGGGTTAGGTTAGTGACAATAACAACAGAGACCAGTAGATAAATGCACATTAAATTTTAAAGGTCAAATTGACAGGATCTTCTAAAATGTTAGATATGGGTTTGATCTAATCAAAGATTCCCAAGATGATACATAATTTCCAGACCTAGCCTCAGGATAGATGACCATACCATTGCTCAAATTGGAGAAAATTGAGGGTAATTCATGTTTTATATTTGCTAAGTTAAAAAACCTGTGACATTTAAGAGATCTATCAAGTGAAGATAAACATTCGTAAACCTGCAACTCATAGAGAGATCAGGCCTTGATATGCATATTAGGAAGCCATTAGAATAATGATGATTTTTAAACCTGTGAGGTTGGATTAATCTAGTCATGCCACATATCTATTGAGCATCTTTTATGGAGTAGGTATTATTGTAAGCATGGAGTACATAATAGTGACTAAGATAGAGTTGGGGAAGTTTTATTATGGTGACAGGTGGAGGATAGTAGAGCAAAGCCGGAAATTGAATTCTGAGGAGCACAGATGTAAAAGTCTGGTTGAGGAAGAGTGTCTAGGATAGGAGACTAAAAGGAATTGGCCAGTAGATAATAAAAATCCAAGAATGTTCCAAAAGAGGAGGCTTTCAAGAAGAAGGGAGTTGTTAACTGTGTTGAGTATTGCTACGTAGTCAAGTAGTATCAACACAAGAAAGAGTCTACACCTTGTCAATATGGAGCTTATGGAGTTGGTGGCCTGAGAAAAATCTGGTGGTAGTAATAGCAGGGAAGCCAGGTTGGAGCAGGAGGGCATGGAGTGAATGAGTGGGGAGGAGCAGAGACATTGAGTGTACACATCTAGATTTTGTTGTAGTTGTTGTTGTTGTTTAAACCTAAAGGATTGCTGGAAACAGCATCTTTAATTTTGGAGGAAATTAATGTGATCATCCTGTCTAAAATATCAGTTAGGAAATTTTCAAATTTACTTGTATACTGGGAAAGGACAAGTGAGAAGCACAGAGACCCTGCTTTCAAAGGAGAGACATTTAACATTTTCCATACTACTTACAGAATATTGGAGGCCTTCCAGATGAAGGATAAGATTTGCTCACATTCTAGTAGATAGTGTTCATGGCATTGCAAAAATTATGATCAATTATGTCTCTCTAAACTGTAGTGATTTAGAGATATTTATTGTAACAATCCCTGATTAAGACAGACATAACAGATTCACATTTAAAAATACTCAACATCTAATAGTGTTGCATCCATGTTTAGGATAATTGCAATGTTTTATAGCATTTTCTCTGTGAGGCACTTTAGACTGAATGTTGGTAATGTATTAAAGACTTCCTTTGCTTAATGGTAAGATGTAGTATTAGATTGCCAGGCAGAAGTGGGAACGCACTTAACCAATCCCTAGTCCTCCCTGCTGCTTTGTGTGGATGATTACTGTAAGCGTGCCTCACCACACCAGCACTGTGTAAGCCACTGTAGTACTTAATTTTGATAATTTTGTTTTCGTTGAATGACATGTATGTTTGAAGTGGCTAAAACAATATTTAAATCAGGGTGACAACGGGTAGCTAGTTCAGCATTGTATATGACTTAAAATAGCGAAATTGGGACGTCATTAATATGCTAGACAGAGAAAAATCTTTTTTTTTTTCTGGTGGAAAATAGATAAAAAGATCATAAATGTTGCCAAAAATCATAATTAAAGCTCCTGCACTTAAGTTGAATATTTTAAAATTATTATAGTATCTCTATGGTGTTCATTTTCCTTTTGAATGAAAGATAGGAAATGTATATTGATATATCCCATAGTTTTTTCCTCTATGAGTCAAGGTCACACTTATCATGTGTCTTGGAATAACCTGGAGTTGCTTTGCTCAAGGAATTGATAGGAATACATTTTTAGAATTCTTGGTCAGAATGCTAACTCTCTATTTGCAAAGTAAATGAAGGTAGAATGAGTAAGAAAAGCTTAGCTTCTTATGTAATTTTAACTTATATAATATTTTATATATTATATATATTTATATAAAATATTATATTTTATATATATTTATATAAAATATTATATTTTATATAAAATATTTTATATGATTTTATATCATATATTTATTAATATATAATATATTTTTATATTATATATTTTTATATAATTTTTATATTATATTTATATAATTTTATATATATATAATATATAATTTTATATAATTTTTATATTATATATTTATTAATATATAATATATTATATATTAAACTTTATATAATTTTAAATAATATTTTATATAAAATATTTTATATAAAATATAAAATATAAAATTTTAACTTATAAAATAAGATAGTATGTGATTTTTAGGTTTTAAGCCTGCTTTCATGTATTGAGAAAATACATACTACCCCTAACCCTATTCACTGTGTTCCCTAAATTCCTTTATATGGTATTTTTTGGAGCTGAGAATAGGTTTGTCTGAAAGAATCGCTCCAACAGAGTAGCTAGATTCTAGGTCAACTCACAAAGTTTCACTGAACTCATACAGTAAGAGAGGTTTTCTTCACTTGTAAAATATAACCACTCTGGAGTGAAAAAAGTAATGTGGAACATGGCTTTTAATGTCACAGGGTATATGCCTGATTGAAAAAGAATGACCCATACATAAATTTATCAATAACAATACAAGCGCTGAATGAGTGACATACTGGAATTAAGGTCTATGGCTTGAGCGGCGAGAGTAATGTGGGTGATAGTATTTAGAGTAAGTTTTGGGAGAAGGTATACTTTGAAGTGAAACTTTGAATGATGGGTAGAACTCAGGTCAGATGGGAAGAATGGTGAGCAACGCAGGTGGGTAAAAAGAAACAAATGTGAGTGAAAGAACATCAATAAGAGGCCTTGCTTATGAGCTAGATCTGGGGGCAAAGCTATGAGAAGGTGAACCCACAGAACTAGAAAAGGCCAGTGACCTCCCCACCAGTACTCGCTCCTTCCCATGAACTGCACTGTGGGGCCATCTCTTCTCCAGGCCTAATTTGGTTGGGTCCTCACCTGTGTCAGGCAGAACCTCCACTGCTATCAAGTGTTGATGTGAACTCTTTCCTCAGAAGACCTGCAGTGCACTTACGAGCACATAGTTGGCTTGAGAGTAGCTCTAACTTTCCTCTCAGCGGTGAATAAACTTAACACTGACAAGACATGAGTATCTCCATTTCAGGAGCAAGTCGAACTACCTAACCTTTACAGATTTGGAATTAGTTTTGTTTATTTGCTTGCTTTTGATGTAGCTCTCGGTTTAAAACAAAATGGCTGCATGATCGTCTCTGAAACTTTGGACATTAGTAGCTTAGGTTGAACATATTCAGAATATTGCTCGAGGCCCTAGGAGAAGGCCTTTTATTTGTCCTCATTTTAGCTAAGAACCTCACATGAGCTAAGATACGTAGCTGCGGCCACAGTAACAGCTCTCTGTTACGTGTTTGAGGAACCGTAGCTGTTCTGCCTAAGTGACCATTAGCTTTTTGCGCTAGTTTATTTTATGGCACCGAGATATCCTTCTGCTAAATGTCAGTGCAGCCCTTCTGTAAATGCACGTGACAACCTGTCTCCCCAAGAACATTTTCTTCATTTCTTTCATACTTGAAATTTTAATAATCCCAACCAGATGGACATCTTCCTTCTTCGCTAAATAGCAGTGCTCTAGAGTTTGCTTATCCTGAGATTTTGTAACATTTGTGATGAACTCTTTAATGAGCAATAGCAAAGGGACTCTGGAGTTCGGCTTGTTAATTAGCAGTACAGCTTCTGGCTACTGTTAGGTCGAAAATAACTGATTTATATTTCAACACTATACCACACATGTGTTCTCACACAAAGCTATTTGTTAATCTTCCTGAAAAGAGGCTTTTCAAAAAACACTCTGTAAATTGCATCTGCTTATAAAGCAAGTCAGGAAGGTAGGTATTCACATTTTATTCATGTGAAGGATTAAAAGGATTGTTCTTATCCTAATCATAGCTTCTTGTTACAGAATTTGAAAATGTAATAACATACGAGATTTTCTACTATGATTCTGGGTATCTCTAAGATAGGAATTTAAATAAAGTTGGATTATAAATGAACATAGATATAATGTATTTTAGGACGCTGTCAAATGTTTGCAGATAAATACTTGGTTATAGATTTAAATTTACCACTGATTTGCTTACTGTCATAGATCCATTAAGATTTGTTTGATCACCTAGTATAGTGAAAAAAAATATTGACTAAGAGTCAAAAGACTGGATTCTAGTATTAATTCTGCCACTCTTTAGGTATGCAATCTGTACTAAGTAATTTCTTCAGTTCTCTCATCTGTAAAATGATGCAATTGGTCTCCAACCCAAGGTGATTTACAATGCTAAAATTCCATGAATTTAAGTTTTTTCTGTTTCCTTTCCCTGTCGTGGCATTTCCAGTGAACCCGAAGAGTGAGGGGCATGTTTTAGTCTCCTAATTTCAATTGATCATACCAGAATATATTATCACTTGCATTTTTAAATGTTTTTGAACCAGGATATAATTCTCTGGACATTTCCCTCTCAATATCTGTTAACACCGCTTGCAGAATAACAGCCTTTGCCAACCTTTACAAGAATTTAAGACCATAATTGAACAAATGTGCGTTTGGACTTTTCCATTCGCTTCTGTAATAAATTATATTTAATTTCTGAAGAAGAATGTTTTAGGTGTGTTCCAGTGTGGGAGGTGCTGGGAGAAGTAAGCAGATACTGTGTCTCTTTCTGTATATTCTACTCTCTAGTCTGACCAAAACATGATCATTAGCAACTCTGATGAAGAAATGAATGGTGTGTGCTTATCAAATTTGTCCATATACACGCTGAATGAAAGAGCCAAACAATACATTTAGGAATTATGATTTATCTTCAGAGCACTTCTAGGAATTAACAACAGGAGATATAATAGGTAAAAAAAAAAAGTCAAAGTCTGAATTCTGGCAAAACAAAATCAACAGGCCAACCCAAAATTACAGAGACACAATTAAAACAAACAAACAACTTCATAAGGAAAAACAGTAAGATCCTCTTAATTAGCACAAAATAGACTCCATTAACATCCGTAGAATATTTTGACATCAGAAGGTGATATTCTTACTTGTGTCATATCTGGAGAAATACGTACAGTTCTGTGTTTAAGTCTTCAGCTCAGTCAAGTCGCAGTTGAACTTTAGTATGGCATCGTGTCTCAAAAGAGAAGTTCCCAAACCTGGCTGTCCTTCAAAATTACGTTTGAAGCATTCTGAAATAAAATAGCATAGAATTCTCCCCTAGGAGATTTTGATACAGTAGTGGGTATTGGATATATTCATTAACTTGGCCTTTTACAATAACACTAATGATAGGAACTACCACACATTGAATAATTTCAATAAGGTAATATTGCATTAATTCTTATAACAATCCTCCTCTATATTAATAACTGAGCTTCAATAATGTGAAACAATATTCCTTAAATAGTATATTTAACAAGTCACTTCCCTGATTTCCAAGATCTTCTCACATTTCAGTCGTTGCCTTGTATCACTGGAAAAGCTCCTAGCAGAAGATCTAGGGTGATGGAAGGAATCCAAGTTCTAAGCCACACTAGCAACAGGCTTGGAGCAAGAACTCTTCAGGCAGTGGGCCGGAAGGGACCCTGGAAGCATGAAGGGCATCGGGAGTCAGCAGGAGTCACAGTTATAGCCGTAGTAGGACCAGTGTGGTGCGGGCAGAGCTGGAAAGGACCTCCCAGCAGCAGAATGGTACCAGCTAGTCCTTGCAGTAGGAGTCTCATAGGATAAAGGAAAAAGCAGAGGGAAATTCTTTTTCTCATTTTGTGTGCTCCAGGCATGAGCATGTAAACTGCAACCGTCAGCTAGTTATCTGTTTTGGGGCGTCTGGCTCTTCCTAAAGGCTGGTGTTCAGCACTACAGCTAATGGGATGTCTGGTTCCAGCCTGGCTTTTCTTCTGTATCTCAGGTTAATCTGGCCCTCTATCACCTGTGCTGGGATTTCTGTTTCTTGTTTTATTAATTAAAAACATTTTCTGTGTTTTACAGCTGTGGGTAAATGTGTGTGTGTGTGTGTGTGTGTGTGTGTGTGTGTGTGTGCCCACACATGTAATTTAGCATGCCCTCCTTTAACCCAAGGGCTCACTCTACAGTTTCTTTGGAAACTGTTGCAGTCATTTTGAAGAAACTATTTTGGGTGAAGAGTCTCATCCTGAGACAGAGACAGTTTCCCACGTGGCAGCACAGCATTCTTCAAATCAGTGGAAACAGGTACTCAGATTATCTCGGCGGTAACGGGACTGGTGCGGTGGTGATCTGGGGGAATCGCGGAGCCAGAGCGGCACTTAGAAGCGATGGTGAGTTGGCAGAGCGGTTCCTAGTCACATTCACTTAGGAAAAGACAGGCTCAGAAAGACGCTATTAAGAAGTTGTGGTCCATATATACAATGGAATATTACTCAGCTATCAGAAAGACCGAATTCTCAACATTTGCTGCAACATGGATGGCACTGGAAGAGATAATGCTAAGTGAAATAAGTCAAGCAGAGAAAGACAAATATCATATGATTTCTTTCATCTATGGAACATAAGAACTAGGATGATCAGTAGGGGAAGAAAGGGATAAAGAAAGGGGGGTAATCAGAAGGGGAATGAAACATGAGAGACTATGGACTATGAGAAACAAACTGAGGGCTTCAGAGGGGTGGGGGGTGGGGGAATGGGATAGGCTGGTGATGGGTAGTAAGGAGGGCACGTATTGCATTGTGCACTGGGTGTTATACGCAACTAATGAATCATCGAACTTTACATCGGAAACCGGGGATGTACTGTATGGTGACTAACATAATATAATAAAAAAATCATTAAAAAAAAAAGAAAGAAAGACGCTATTGCTGCTGGCGGGGGAGGGTGGCTGGTTAGCTCAATTTAATTTGTTACCACAGTTCTAAATAAGGAAGGAAAAGTCTATGGAAGTTTCTTATACACCCAATCAATATCCAAATGGATACGAGCTCCATAAAGCCAAGCAAGAACTCGCTGGGACCAAGGAACTATACCTTCAATTTGAGCCAAGAGACTGTGGACTTAAACTGGAACCTCTGATTTCTCCACTTTTATGTATGACCCAGGAAATAAAAGCCACACAAAAGATATATAAAGCACATTGAACCTTTTTCTTCAAAAAGCTTTTTTATTCTGGGTATATTTAATTCCCGAAAAACTTTGTTCACTTCAGGAATTGTATCTTCACATTCTACCACTTTTATTTATTATTTATTTATTTATTTATTTATTAATATATGACTTGGATTATGAAGAAAAATACTTAAAAGAAAGTGATTGTAAGTGCCACCACAGAGGTAGGAAATTATTTCAGAGAAAGGATGACTGCAAAACAAAACCAGAAACAAAACAAAACAGAGAATTGGCACAAAAGCCTGCACATACATTTCTCCGCAAGTAGCAAAAATAAGCTTAAGGGCCTGGTATGCTTGAGCTATTTTGCAGAGAACCCTTGATAGAATTAAAATTAATGTGTGAAGATACACCAGAAGGAAATGTCTATTATTGTGGCATTTGAAGAATAAGATTTATGATTCTTGAAATGCTGTCGAAGCCGGCTGACTAGACTTATTCACTATTCGCTGTGTGCCGGTTGCTATGTGAATGTTGGGGGTCACTGAAAGATTCTGATAGCAAGGGCCTTGATTATGCTTTTGATGAGCTTAGTGACTTCTGAGGCAAACTCAATTCATATTTGAATGCAATGTTTTCCTCAATAAATTCATGTCATAATGAATATAGAGGCTATAGAAATGATGATTGATTCTTCTTTTGTGCACAATGTACTATTGATTTTTCTTTGTCGGCATAAATTAACTTACCCTTTTAACTCCCCAAGACAAAATGAGCTAACCCATCTTCTTTTTCAGTGGTGCCACATTAGAATGATGTATGTCCACTGACAGCTTTGTTTTCTTTATGAATTGCTACAATAATTTTGTTAAATACCCACGATTCACTAATAAAGGTACTTAAATCACTCAGGTTGGTGGTTAGGGCAAATATTTTTTTAACGTTTTTTTATTATATTATGTTAGTCACCATACAGTACATCCCTGGTTTTTGATGTAAAGTTCGATGATTCATTAGTTGCGTATAACACCCAGTGCACCATGCAATACGTGCCCTCCTTACTACCCATCACCAGCCTATCCCATTCCTCCACCCTCCTCCCCTCTGAAGCCCTCAGTTTGTTTCTCGGAGTCCATAGTCTCTCATGCTTCATTCCCCCTTCTGATTACCCCCCCCTTTCTTTATCCCTTTCTTCCCTTACTGATCTTCCCAGTTCTTATGTTTCATAGATGAGAGAGAGACAATCATATAATAATTGTCTTTCTCTGCTTGACTTATTTCACTTAGCATTATCTCCTCCAGTGCCATCCATGTTGCAGCAAATGTTGAGAAATCATTCTTTCTGATAGCTGAGTAATATTCCATTGTATATATGGACCACAACTACTTAATCCAGTCATCTGTTGAAAGGCATCTTGGCTCCTTCCATGATTTAGCTATTGTGGACAATGCTGCTATGAACATTGGGGTGCATATGGCCCTTATCTTCACTACTTCTGTGTCTTTGGGGTAAATACCCCATAGTGCAATGGCTGGGTCATAGGGTAGCTCAATTTTTAACTTTTTAAGGGACCTCCACATTGTTTTCCAGAGGGGCTGTACCAACTTGCATTCCCACCAACAGTGTAGGAGGGATGCCCTTTCTCCACATCCTCTCCAGCAATTGTTGTTTCTTGCCTTGTCAATTTTTGCCATTCTAACTGGCATAAGGTGGTATCTTAGTGTGGTTTTGATTTGAATTTCCCTGATGGCTAATGATTTTGAACATTTTTTCATGTGTCTGTTAGCCATTTGTATGTCATCATTGGAAAAGTGTCTGTTCATATCTTCTGCCCATTTTATGATTTGTTTATTTGTTTCTTGTGTATTGTGTTTGAGAAGTTCTTTGTAGATCTTGGATACCAGTCTTTTATCTGTAGTATCATTTGCAAATATATTCTCCCATTCCGTGGGCTGCCTCTTAGTTTTTTTGACTGTTTCCTTGGCTGTGCAGAAGCTTTTTATCTTGATGAAGTCCCACAAGTTCATTTTATTTTTTGTTTCTCTTGCCTTTGGAGATGTGTCATGAAAAAGGTTGCTTTGGCTGATGTCGTAGAGGTTGCTGCCTATGTTCTTGATTAATTCCTGTCTCACATCGAGGTCTTTCACCCATTTGGAGTTTATTTTTGTGGATGGTGTGAGAGAGTGGTCAAGTTTCATTCTTTTGCATGTAGCTGTCCAATTTTCCCAGCACCATTTATTGAAGAGACTGTCTTTTTTCCACTGGATGTTTTTTCCTGCTTTATCAAAGATTAGTTGCCCAAAGAGCTGAGGGTCCATTTCTGGGTTCTCTATTCTGTTCCATTGGTCTATGTGTCTGTTTTTGTGCCAGTACCATGCTGTCTTTGTGATCACAGCTTTGTAGTATAGCTCGAAATCCAGCATTGTGATGCCCCCAGCTTTGTTTTTCCTTTTCAACAGATCCTTGGCGATTCGGGGCCTTTTCTGGTTCCATACAAATTTAAGGACTATTTGTTTCAGTTCTTTGAAAAATGTCAATTTAAACAATTTATGGAGACCAACGAGAATGAAAACACAACAGTCCAAAACCTATGGGATACTGCAAAGGCAGTCCTAAGGGGAAAATACATAGCCATCCAAGCCTCACTCAAAAGAACAGAAAAATCTAAAATACAGTTTTTATATTCTCACCTAAAGAAGCTGGAACAGCAACAGAGGGACAGGCCTAATCCACTCATGAGGAAGCAGTTGACCAAGATTAGAGCAGAAATCAATGAATTAGAAACCAGGAGTACAGTAGAGCAGATCAACAGAACTAGAAGCTGGTTCTTTGAAAGAATTAATAAAATTGACAGACCACTGGCAAGACTTATCCAAAAGAATAGAGAAAGGACCCAAATTAATAAAATTATGAATGAAAAAGGAGAGGTCACAACCAACACCAATGAAATTGGAAGGATTATTAGAAACATTTATCAACAGCTTTATGCCAATAAATTAAGCAATCTGGAAGAGATGGAGGACTTCCTGGAAACCTATAAACTACCAAGACTGAAACAGGAAGAAAATGATTTTTTATTTTTTTTATTTATTTTTTTTTAAAGATTTTTTATTTATTCATTCGACAGAGAGACAGCCAGCGAGAGAGGGAACACAAGCAGGGAGAGTGGGAGAAGAAGAAACAGGCTCCCAGCAGGGGAGCCTGACGTGGGGCTTGGTCCCAGAACACCGGGATCATGCCCTGAGCCGAAGGCAGACGCTTAATGACTGTGCCACCCAGGTGCCCCAGAAATTGATTTTTTAAACAGGTCAATTAATTATGAAGAGATTGAAACAGTGATAAACAACCTTCCAAAAAACAAAACTCCAGGACTGGATGGTTTTCCTGGGGAATTCTACCAAACATTCAAAGAAGAAATAATACCTATTCTCCTAAAGCTATTTCAAAAAATAGAAACAGAAGGAAAGCTACCAAACTCATTCTATGAGGCCAATATTACCTTGATTCCCAAACCAGGCAAAGACCCCCATCAAAAAGGAGAATTATAGACCGATTTCCCTAATGAATATGGACGCCAAAATTCTCAACAAGATCCTGGCTAATAGAATCCAACAGTACATTAAAAGGATTATCCATCATGACCAAATGGGATTCATCCCTGGGATGCAAGGGTGGTTCAACATTCCCAAATCGATCAGTGTCTTAGATTTTATCCAGAAGGAAAAAGCCAAAAATCATATGATTCTCTCAATAGATGCAGAAAAAGCATTTGACAAAATACAGCATCCTTTCCTGATTAAAACCCTTCAGAGTGTAGGGATAGGGGGTGCATTCCTCAATCTCATAAAAACCATCTATGAAAAGCCTACAGCAAATATCATTCTCAATGGGGAAAAGCTGGAAGCCTTTCCCTTAAGATCAGAAACATGACAAAGATGCCCACTCTCGCCATTATTATTCAACATAGTACTAGAAGTCCTTGCAACAGCAATCACACAACAAAAAGGGATAAAAGGTATTCAAATCAGCAAAGAAGAAGTCAAAATGTCTCTCTTCGCAGATGACATGATACTCTATGTGGAAAACCAAAAGAATCCACTCTCAAACTATTAGAAGTTATAGAGCAATTCAGTAATGTGGTGGGATACAAAATCAATGCTCAGAAATCAGTTGCATTTCTATACACGAATAATGAGACTGAAGAAAGAGAAATTAGGGAATCCATCCCATTTACAATAGCACCAAAAACCATACGTTACCTTGGAATTAACTTAACCAGAGACATAAAGGATCTATATTCTAGAAACTATAAATCACTCTTGAAAGACATTGAAGAAGACATGAAAAGATGGAAAAATATTCCATGCTCATGGATCGGAAGAATTAACATAGTTAAAATGTCCATGCTACCCAGAGCAATCTACACTTTCAATGCTATCCCGATCAAAATACCAAGGGCAATTTTTATATATTGAAAATTCTGGGGAAGAGAAATGATGAGAATGGTAATCAGTGTCTAAGTTGTGCATGTGTGCATGTACATGTGTGTGTGTCAAAATAGAAGGAGAAAAACATCTTAGATCTAGTGAAGTTCTGCATACCTTGTAATATGAAAGTTGTGCTTTAGTGGGTTTGGAAATTGGATTTAGAGAATATTAAGGCAAAGATCAATAAAGATGGATTATTTTATATAGCGAGCAAGGATGTTATCACTGCTTAAAGGAAAACTCATATTGTGTTTCTAACTTTAAACAATGTATTCTGGGATCATTGAAATAGAGAGGACATTCTTAAAATTCCAAATCATATCATTCAAAGGTCTTGTTATTCTTTGACTCTTTAACAAATAAAATTTTATGACTTGTTAAATATATTAAATTTTGCTCCTACAAAAGTATGTCTGTCGAGTATTTTTAATGTCAGGTGATGATTTCCATGTCTTCCCAAGTGGTCTTTCATCATTCTAATATTAAATGTAAGCTATTGGGGAAAGCAGTGTTATCAAGGTCACGTGGTTATTGCCAGTTTCTATGGGCACCATTAACCTTGTAATCTATGTAAGTGGTCATTCATGGACTTGTCTAACATAGAACTCACCGATAGGAGTATTTTGCAGCTTTGATTGGTTTTAACTAGCAGATGATGTTTTTCAATTTATATTAAAATTATTTTTAAAAATCTGATTTCACTTTAGAGTATGTAAATTATAGTTTCATATTTATTTATTTTTTTCTGTTCAACTTTTATTTCATTGGGGCAATTATTTGTCAAATATCAGATGTGAAAGTAACTGAAATAAATTTCATGTGACCTCTCACATCTGTAGATTCATCATTCTCTCCACCTCTCCCATCTCCTTCACATTGCCCAAACAGAGTGCTACTCTCTAGGACACACATGCTATTACAAGATTTATTACTGTCATCGATTTCTTCGTCTTTGCCTCCACTTAGCATTCTCAACTGCCTTCTGGTAAATTCTTTTCCTATATGTGTTATATTTGCCCACAGAAAAGCCAGGCAGAATAGATGGATGGCATCCATTTGCTATTCAAAACTATTTTTCTGGTAAATATAATTTCTAACACCCATACAAGGTTTCAGTCTTTCTGTAGGGATACAAAGAGAATAAAAGTCCAGTGCATTGTATTACCTTGACGGTTGACATTTCTCTTGATTACATGTGTACTGGACTCACATGGGAGATTTTGGGGTGCTCATGCTGCAAATATTAAGTACTTCTCTCATGAAGAATCATGACAAAAAAGCTTACAGCTTCTACATCTGACGTCTAGAAAAGATTATCTACTTGCTGTAAGACTCAGAGTAGAATTCTACTAATTACTTTTTTATGAAATAGGTTTGTGTTTTCTCTTTAGGATGTTTAATAAATTTAACACCAATATTTTGTTTTTATTATTTCACTTGAGATGTTTTGTATTAAGTTAAATACAATATTTCTAAACACCAAAAGCAAGATGATTGTTTAACAGAAAAAGATAATTTTAGAAATAGAGAACACTAAGTAACCACTAAAAAAAGACAATAAATTTTAAGCTTCCTGTAGCAGTCTTCAAATATTTTTGTCAAGGAAAATATTTTGTTGGCTATTTTAATAATTCTCAAATATTTTTAATATTTAATCACAGGTATATCAAATATGTATGGGTACATATTTGCATATGCATATATGGCAGTTGCTATAAAATTCTTAGTTTGTTTAATTTGACTTCTTTCCGCTGAAATCATCTCTCCAATTTCTTTCAGTCCTCCAAATTTTCCTGTGCTTTCTGAAGGCTGATCTATGATGGCTCATCTGTCTTGGTTTGTTGATTTACCATTGCTTGAAAACTTTGCATCCTAAACAGAAACTATTTCCATTGTTTCTGATGAGGCAGTTTTGTCATGCAGTATTTCAGAACTTGCACCACACCAGTTTTTTTGAGAAGCCCACACTTCCTCTAGATTTTTCCTTAGCCCCATTCTCCTCTTTTTTGGGTAAAGAGCACTTAGAAGTGGTCCTTAAGTTCCTGCAACCCTGTCTTCCTCCATCATGCATTTTAAGTCCCAAATCTACAGATGGCGTGCTCTCTGGGCATATCTCTTTATCCTTACAATTTCTACTTTTAATAACTGACCTTGATACCAATTTTGGTTACCAGTAGCTGTATTATTTTTTATTAATTCCTTGAATTCCTACAGAATCATAAACTGAACACTTAAAATATGCCTGGCACTGAAGTAAGTGCTTCACATCAGATGATCTCTCTGGACCAGCCATCTGTAACTAAGAGTATTATCCCAGTGGTGCCCCTGTGGGGAAGTGAGGGGAGATCTTCAAAGGAAAGACTAAGTTAAACAGACAGTCCTATAGACATCTAGTATGGGAGTTTTTCTTTTACCTTATTAGCAGATGTGTCAAACTGTTTGTTTATTGATTAATTTTTATTTACTATTTATCCCAATTCAGTTTGTTCTGTGGATGGGACAAATGAATAATAGTAGAGACAGGGTAAAGATACTTTCTCTTAGTGTTGTTATTTGGCCTTCTTGTCTCACTCTATGTACTTTTTCTGGTAGATCTCAGCGGCTCCCATAATCTGATCCAGATTTGTTTCCCAAATCTGAACTTCCAGCACAAAGTTCTCCCAAGTTGTGGAGACATTTATCCCTAGGTTCCTTTGTCTCCCTCATGTCCCATATCCGCATAGCCCCGTAAAATCTCTCTTCTCATTCTCATCTGCAACCCCATTCCCTGTGCCTCTGGAAACAATTTAATTATCTCATCTGTATTATTATCTATATTGCAATGGTTTAAAAATTGCCATTCCTGTCTCCAGTCTTGTGCACTTCTAAGAAATCTTTTTCAACACAAAAATGATCATATTGACCTCTACTTAAGTCCATTGGTCAATGTTCTTTGCATGCAGGCTCAAAACCAGATTTCCTAAAGTCCACCATCTTTCATCCTTGAACATCTCTTGAACCAGTCTTGACTATTGTTCTCATCTAGTTCATAACTCTTTATACATATCCTATACCAAATGCAAAGAGTTGTGATACATGAGGCCACATAAAGCTTTTCTACCTTTGATATAGCTGCTCTCTCTTTCTTGAGGATTCTTGCTCTTTTCCCTACTGATGATAGGAATAAACATTTTAAAGACCATGCTCTCCTAATAAGACCTATGACATAATGTTTCAAATATGATGATATATAATATATTAAAAAGCAAAACACAACTGAGCAAATTTTAAAGATCTTATTGGCTTTGTTCAGCAATTCACAAATCAGGCAGTATCCAATCTAGCAGATAGATAGGAGTGCCAGAGGACTATACAAGGCAAGAGATTTGGTAGGCAGAAGGAAGCAGGAAAAAGGAAGTTGTGCTAGGTGGAAAGTGAGTTGATTATTCCAAGGTTACTTTCCCTATAGAGGATGGCAGGTGTTTATCAGGCCAATACTTACCTAATGCTAATCAAGTGAGTCCTGATTGACTGGCTTAAGATTCCATTTCTGAGAGACCCCAAACTGTGATTAAAGTTAGATCTTAATTTGGTGACATAGGGCTTAGCATAAGCTATTCAGTTTAGGGCCTGTCGTCTTATTTTTAACAAATATTATCTCATATAAAGCTGATGCTATCATTATTTCCATTTTTACTGTTGAAGAGACTAAGACATAGAAAGAGGTTAAGTAACTTGCCCAAGGTCAGAAGCTGGGAGCATGTCAGAACTGATATCTGTAATAAAAGTAATGCATGGTGTTTTTGCTGAAGGACTTGTCCACATTAATTTGGTGCGAAGATGTTACGAATTAAAAATGAAGAGTTAACTCTCCAATAAAATGTATAAACTGAATATAAACCAAATGCAAAGAATACTGAAAGCATTTATTATTATTTATGTGATTGAGTCTTAAACCTTGAGTTAGAGACCTACAAACTCTGTGGCTTAATTTAAAATAGAATAATAAATAGACTCAGCTGGGTAGCAGTACCTGATGACACAAAAGTATGACAGTGAAGAGACGCCACTCTGATAAAGGAACAAGAATTACTCTCTTGATCATCTTCAATATCGGGTGGATCCAAATGGAGGACATTGTGGGCCATACGTCACTTTCCTAGAGCGGAGTCTTCCACCGAAAATAGCTACGTGATAGTTCTGGACCAATTTCAGAAATGAGAACAGGTTGGGTTTTTTGTTAGTTAGTCAGTTTGTCATGTGGAAGAGGTGAGAGCACATCTCTCACAGAAAGAGTGACGCAAAGCGCACAGGCAAATTGTGACAGTTTACTTTTAGCTATGTTATTATCTTCATTTTTCACCTGTTTTTCTGAGAAAGAAAAGTGGGGAAATGGTATTTTCTGTTTCTAATAAGTAGTTTCTTAGAACATAGTGAAAGAAATCTCGAGTAAGCGGTATTTGAAAGAGAACTTTAAATATTTCATATATGTGTTATCTCCCTCAAAGATGCATGGTGTTTTCTTGGCATCTATTCTAGTACAAAAAGATTTCTTTTTATTTTTGACAAAACACTAAATTGCAACTTTTGCGGGTTTATGTGTGTGTGTGTGTGTGTGTGTGTGTGTGTGTGAAGTCAGCACCATTATCTGGTAGAAAATTTATTCTTGTTATATTTATGCCACTCTTCAAATGTAAAGTATCACCATAATACATCTGACAGAAATAAATAGGTAGAACTATGAATACATTTTTTTTTTATTGATTACTTCTAAGTGCAGGCAATGCAGCCTTCTGGCTAGACTTGCAATGCTCTCCTTTCAAGTCAATGCGTAGCTCTCCAGATCTACTTACTTCTATAAAATGGTCAATGTATTGTTGAGCAGACTCTGAGTTTTGAAGACAGAAAAGCAGTACAGCATTTCAATTGGAATTCTTTTGACTGGAGGGTTGGGTGATTAAGCTGGTTGCTTGTGGAAATATATTGATTTCATGATATATTTTCAGGAACCGATTTTTCTTTGCTGAAACACTGTGTCATGATGTGCTATTTAGAATTTCTTCTCTCCCCAGAGGGACATGGCACAGCTTTCTACAACTCCTGAAATGAAGCTATAACAATGGAAAAAGGGAATATTGTGTCATTGTTATATTCAACTCCCTAAAAGTTAACAGAGAATCCACAAATATGAATTTATGTTTTTCTTGATTTTTTAAAGTCTAATAAAGTAAGCATACTTTAGTTTATTATGTATTAGTCATACTATCCGGAAAAGCACACTATAGTACATTAAATTCTTAAATTACAGACAACACATGAAGTGTGTAAAATAGTTTTGTACATGGCATAGAATATTGCTTGTATTCTTTAAAATTGACTATTTTATTTTATTTTATTTTTAAACTTATTTTATTCAAATTCAATTAGTTAATATATAGTGTATCATTAGTTTCAGATGTAGAGTTCAGTCATTCATCTGTTGCATATAATACCCAGTGCTCATTACATCACATGCCCTCCTTAACGCCCAGTTACCTCATCCTCCCCCACACCTCCCCTCTAGCAACCCTCAGTTTGTTTCCTATGGTTAAGAGTCTCTAATTTTGGCTTATTTTATTTTTAAGTGAATAGTCTTGGTCCCTGTTTGAATACATTTATTGAGGTTATATTATATATCCGGCACCTTCAAATATTATATTTCATTTATTAGTCACAAGAATTATTCAAGGTAGACATTATTACCCTTTTGCAGATAGGAAAAAATTTAAGACTTAAAAATGTTACATGTCAAGAATCACCCAAATAATAAGTGTCTTATAATAATATAATAGTAAAATATAACATGTACTTTTTTTTTGCACATTCAATACCCAGTCCAGCCTCTTCTCCTTTATCTTCATGGAGATACCCTTCAATATACTTTATTTCCCAGCTTCTTTTTCATCTAGGGGTGGCTTAATGGCCTCATTCTGGTCACTAGAAGGAAGTCCTTGTAGAAGACATCTTTTTTATCTTTGTTTTTTTCTTCCGTCTAAAAAATAGATTTCATACCTGGGATCAAGTAGCCATTCTGAGACCTCATAAAAACTGCCAGTCAGTAAGACAAATGATTCTGCAACATTAAGTCTTCCTGAAACAGTTATACCAGGTAACCCTGGACTTGATATTGCATAAGAAAAATAAGTTGCTTATTTTTTGAAAGTCCATGTTTATATAACTTTTTGTTACTTTCAGCCCTACACATTCCTAACTGATGTAAAAGCATATTTTGATTCTCTAAAACTAGTTTAAAATGGATCAGAATAAAGATAAGTTTTAAAAACTGAGATCATGCTGCGCCTGGGTAGTGGCTGACTCTTGAGTTCAACTCAGGTCATGATCCTGGAGTTCTGGGATCGAGCCCTGCATCTGGCTTTACCGTCAGTGGGAAGTCTGTTTGAGGTTTCTCTCTCTCCCTCACCTTCTGTCCCACCCCCCCCTCATGCTTTCTCTCGCTCTCTCTAAAATAAATAAATAAATCTAAAAGCAAAAAGAAAAGAAAAGAAAAAAGAAAAGCTGAGAACCTGATTAGGCCAGAATCATTCAGCCAAAATACCTCATTCTCACCTTCCCTTTCTGCTTTCTCTAATCAATGCCTTTATTTCCTCCAATTTATATTCAACTAAGCTCTATATTAGGCTTGGCAACCACGAAAATTAGCTCAATATTGAATTACTGAAGCCAGTACTGAGATTATTACCCCAAATCTGTGCCATTACATCTTGTGCATTTGCTATTTTAAGATACCAATTTGGTTTAGTGTTTATAGTATCCAAAATAAATTGAAAATATAAAGAGTTACATGATTCTCAGAATCCAAAGGATGAAAATTATTACCTAGGAGAAGTACGACTATTCCTGGTACTGATACTGGAGAACATGTTTTTCCCATGGGCCGTGATAAGAATTTATATGAATATATTGAAACTGCTTCCTCAACAGCATTTCTTTATACACTGAGTTATCTAGGGATGTTTCTTATAACCTTCCTTAGTGTTCAATATCATTACACTGCAATTATGTGTGAATAAGCAGAAGCAGTAAAAATCAAACAATGGGGACCAAAACAGTGCAGACCGATAGGAATGGATTATCTGTAAGGCCTTGAATATCCTGTGCATATTGTTTCATTCAGCTGAGTCTTTGACCAGGTATTAAGCACGCTTTTATTGTGCTTTCTGTGGGGGTTGGGGGAAGACTTCAGAGAGTATGTCCCAAAAGAAAGTTTAGTCTGTACTTAAGGAACAATTGAGGAAATTAGATAATGGTGTAAATGAATCAAATTAACAAATTACCAAGTCCCTACTGTGGGCTGGTCACCTAGATGGTGAACCACAGGACGTGGCTGAGTCAATGTTTCTTGCTTGTGTGAACTTCCTATCTAAGCTCTGTTGAGACTGAAGTGTGCAGTTGCTGACTTCTGATTGACTCCAGGCTTCTGTTGGGCTTAGAGAAGAAAGCACACCGTGCCTTGACTTTTCTCCGAGTACGTATATTTATTTCTCTGATTTCTCTAACTTTCCACCTTCTCATCCTCCTTCCCCCGTCTCCTTCTCTCCCTTCTCCTTTCCCATCTTTATTTTCTCCCTTTCTACGTATTCAGAATTTGTAATTTCAGCTTATTTTTGTTTGTGGTCCTTTCCTCCCACCTAAAAATGCATGGAATCCATCTTTGGCATTGTAGTTTCTTTGGTAATTAATCTATGGATTTTGTGTAATTTACCATTATCGAAAAAAAACAAAAACCCATAAAAGGTAGAGCCAACTCTTTTTGGATAAGTGACTACAAGGAGATACAGGATTATGAATCTGGTTATTTTTGCCTGTAAGTTTGTGAATTGTATTTTTTTCAGAAAGCAATTCTATCCAATAATATGTGAACACTAAGAGTATGGAGAAAACTGTGAGGGAATGATTAGATTATTAACTTTTTCAGAAAGATGCAGGATGAGTTTTTAGTATACAAACAGTCTCTTATCTAGACAAAGACTAGGTTAAATGTTTGCTACTTTCTAGGATGGAAGTAATTTTTTACACTATTTTCATCTCTCCCTCATAAATTGCAAAAAGATGGGAGGGTCATGGTTCATCTAACAGTTTCCCTTTCAATTGCAGCAATTTTAAGGCAAATCAGAAGTAAGACCAGACAAGCCTTTTAAATACCCTTCTTTACTTTAAATACAATCTGAGAATCCAAAGCATAAAGCTTGAGCTTTTGAAACACAATTGGGGCAGTGCGTGAAGACATTTTGAAGACTGAGTTAGATATGAATGTTTATTAATGTTGGACTGATGGCTTGGGGGTGAGGGTATGGTTTCATTAGATGAATATAAGGTCAGTTATGAAGCAAAAAAGGGAGCTAAAATCCATTCCCCTGCTTTTAAGTGTGTTTGATAGATAAACAATTGTCAGTAAAATAATATCTGGACAAAGAAATTCAGTTGGCATTTTGCTGGGCATCTAAATGAATAATAAATTCCACGTACGTTTCTTTTCTTTTTTTTCTTTTCTTTTTTTTTTCTTTTCTTTTCTTTTCTTTTCTTTTCTTTTCTTTTCTTTTCTTTTCTTTTCTTTTCTTTTCTTCCCCTCTAAGAGTTATTTGGAGAGGTGTGGTGGAGTGGAGAGCAACTTGGGAGAGAATATTTGGAAAGTGAAAGTTGAAATTTTTCTCTGTTTTCGCTTTTGTAAAGTTATGAGAGGACGGAGTATTTGATTAGGAACAATCAGAAGAATTACAGTGAATTGCTTTAATGTTTTATCAATGTTAAGTGAAAATGGTATTCTTTTTGGAAATGCTAAAATATTCTTAAAGTAAAAAGAAAAAAATTAACAAATGCAATGTATAGTGTGAAGATTCTACCTCAAAATGTTATGGATGATTATATTACAATGAAGAATTGAGGTTAACTTCTTTACTGTAACTGTGTCAATTAATGATACTTGTCTTTATTTCTCCCATGTGGCTACTGATTTTTATGCCATGTAATTCACTGCAGTCGTGGCACTGAGATGACCTTTTATTCTCAATTGTTCCGATCCTAATTTAGCAATACGTATATTGCTATAAAAATATTTCTTATACTGCCAAATTTTTAGAAGAACAGTTTTTAGAGTTTCGAATAGAATGCAAGTTAGCAGAATGTTCAAAAATAAGGCCTCTTAGGGAAAAATATAAATTAGAACACGGCTTTTCAAATTGATAATTATTAACCCAATAGATACCTAGGCAAGAATTGTAATAATTATTATACTTTTATTAATCAAATAGCCTGTTAACAAATATATTTCCTAAGAACATTTAGAAATATAAGAGTGTCCATAAAGAACAATTAGGTAGCCATAAAGGATGATACCAATGGATATGATAAGAAAAGTATGTTATTACATAAGGTATGTGAGAAGCCAGCCATGGAGTGAGCAGGTAGCTCCAACATCCCACTGAAAAGCCCAGGAAAGGCATTGGCCTGAAAGACAAGTAGATACAAACTCGTTCAGCTGGTTCAAATAAGACAAAGAGAATACAACTGGGAAAAAATGTTCGGAGTCCTTTTTGTGTCTGAGTGTCAGACAGTTTGCTGAGAACTCAATCATAATGGAGAAATCATGATTATTTTATAATGTTTCCTTTCATGCTTTAAGCAACTCCAATTTATGTACTAATTTCTTCTAAATCTCAAATTGTCCAGTTCTAAAGTAGGGATCACACATCTCTTTTGACCTGAAATCATGAAAAAGAAAATGCGATGTCTGGGTAGGAAGTAGCCTTAGACTTAAATTGGTCTACTTCTCCCCCCCCCCCATTGTGAATGTTTTTGTATCATTGTAATTTTATTGGCTTATGTTGAGTTAGTCAAATTTAGTCTACTTCTTGATCTGATGCTCAAATTCCCTTTGTCATTCTCCTACCAAGGTGGCATACAACTGAACTTCCCCATTGATGGGGAAGTCTGCCCTGTCTTTAAACTCACAGATTGACACAGGAACAATATCTCTATTTTAACCTAACATAATTTTACTTTTTTTTTTCTATGACGTCTAGTTCCATATCATGTGGACATTGAGAACACATTTGGTCCCTCTTCCAGAGAATAACACTTCAAATACTTAAACATTATAATATTCTGCCAAATTCTCCCTTTCTCATTCTCTTCAATTTCTAAACAGCTTGTATTTTAGTATCATCATGTCTAGAGCTACATAATAATCTTGCTGGGACTTTGATAGGAATTATACACACCTGTTACCAATTTGGGAAGAATTGACAACTTTACTATGTTGAGTCTTGCAATTCAGGAACACATATGTTTCAGTATTTCTTTAGGTCTTCAATTTTTTCATCAGCATTTTGCAGTTTCCAGCATAGGAGTCCTGTACGTATTGTGCGATGTACCCATAAGTATTTCATTTTCTGGGTGATTGCAGATGGCGTGCTATTACTAATTTCAGTGTCCATGTTTTCATTGCCAGTATATAAAAATATGGCTGATTTTTATGTTTCTGTGTTGATCATCAAGTTATCTGCAAATAGTGACTGTTTCTTTTCTGATCTGTATCCCTTTTGTTTCCTCTTCTTGCCTTATCACTCTAGAACTTCTAGGCCTATTGAATGAGAGTGGTAAGAAAGGACAAATTGTCATATTCCCAATCTTCATTGGAAAGCATTCACTCTTTCACCATTTAAAATAACGTTAATGGTAGATTTTTGTGGATGATTTTATTAATTGAGGAAGTTCTACTCTGTTCCTATTTTTCTGAGAGTTTTTACTGTGAATAAATGTTGAATTTTGTCATTTGCTTTCTTGTGTATCAATATAGTCATGTGATTTTTCTTTTTTACCTTGTTAATAAAATAGATTACATTGATTGGTTTCCCAATGTTGAACCAATGGTTCATGCCTGGTGTATATATACATATATATATGCCTGGTATATATATATATATATATATATATATATATATATATACACACACACACACATATATATACACACACACATATATATATACACAGACACATGTATCTGTACAAGTATATATATATATAATGTTTTGCACATTTATGAATTCTGTTTATCAATACTTTGTGAAGGATTTTTGTACTCTATTAATGTTCATATCAAAATCAGCATTCTCTTTTATAAGAAACTATGTATTCTATTTTAGGAGCATATTTTGGAGTAAAAAATATTTTATGTCTTTATTACTATTATATCAATGTTAAAACAAACTCTTGGAAAAATAAGTAAATGGATTTATAGGAAAAGTATCTATTAGTACGTATATATTAAATAGATGAGTATGTAAATGAAAACAGTTTTACCCAATTACTTGAAAAGTGGAAAGAGCTCAACTTTGGGTACATGGCACGCTCTCGTGGGTGTGCTGTGCATGAGTATTTGGCGGATTTTATTGCTTGTTATTACTGTTGTATATAGTATTTATAATGTGTCAAGTATTATTTACAAATATCAATTCATTTAATCATACTTACAGTCTGTCAGGTATTATTGTTATTATTCTTGCTTTTTATGTTTTTAACGGAATTAATAACAGGAGAGGAAAACAAACCAAAATTGAACAGTATGCATTCACTCATATTTTTTCTTCGCTGCCATAAAGTTGTTTAGATATTTATGCTAATAGAGAAAAATGTTGAGGGTTTTTGTTTGTTTCAAGAAAAGTTTCATTATTTTCCTAAATCATCATCATGTTGCTAATATTACAAACAAGACAAAATTTCAATAAGCTTGAGTTTCCTGAAAATAAAACAGCTATATTAAAAGCTCATGGAACCAAGGTGGCCATTCTCAGTTCATTCAATAAATATTCCTTGATCCACTTTTATTAAAATTTTTTGGTGTCACTCAAAATGAAGTCTGAAATAATAAAAGTAAGGGATATGGCAAGAGTACTAGTTGAAATAGATGTTGGAATCCTACATTAGAAGCAGTTGAAAATGTTATTTTGAAAGAGAAACAATTAAATTAATATATGATAATTTGATATCTGTCGTGCAAAACAAGGAGTTAACTGTTTTATGTGGCTTCAAAAAGAAGAATGTTGTGTTCAGTAATTCAATAAAATTATTAAATATCTATTGTATGTCAGGTAAGTCATATGGTTTGGGAACAAAACTGGAGCTGTAACATGGTTCTTACCTTAAAAGTGTTCTAAGTCTAGTAGCAAGGAAAGACATAGAAGAAGAACATGCGCACTGCAACGTGGTAACTCCCATAAAATAAATATGCACAAAGTGATATGTTTTGCCCAAAGGAAAGTGGCTAGAAGGAATCGGATTTTTGCCAAGCATATTAACAGTCTTTCAAACATAGAGCCATCTCTTTAAAAAAGGAACAGACTGAGAAGTAGTAATCCATAATTATGAAAACATTCAACCAAAATGTTGCTAATTGTTAAGTCAGCAATATTGCAGGTTGATTTTCTGCAGTGGTTGAGAGCGAAGACTAGGGGACTTCACCCGTATGGTCTTCTGTGACTCTGAGATTTGTGGGGAGATTATGAAGCGGTGTGCCCACTTGTCAGATCACAGAGAAAAGCCTGGGGTAAAAAGCATTTTAACAAGTGCTTGTCAGAACCTCGTACAGGCCTCTCACGGTGGTCTGGGCTGTGGGAAATATAAAGTACAACGCATAAACCATATTCTTTGCTGGCTGAAAATTGTACCCTGTTTAGTTTTAAAGGTACCCTCATTCATTTAACAAGTCAGTATATGGCATTTCTACTAAAGATTAGATGTTTTGTCATTGTTAATTATTATTATTATTATTACTTATTAATAGCTATCACTGATTGAACTCCTAGGGTACTTCATTGGCACTGTACCATTCTTTGTTACTTAATCCCCTCAGTGTTGCTGTATAATAGAGATAGTCCTCAATATAGATAAAATGATCACATTGATAATGAGAGAAGTTTGAAAAAACCACCCAAGGTCATCCAGCTGGTATAAGGTGCACCTAGGTTTTAAACTTGATTCGACTAATTTAAAAACTCTTGGCGCTTGAGGACAAGCCAGATGGTCCATTAGAGAACAATCTAAACCACACTAAGCATTGTCTGAAATTACACCGGATGATTCCTATGTTGGTTACTAATATCAGATAATATCTTTTTCTTACAAAGAACATAAATTGCAATTTTATATAGTCCAATACTTTCCAATATTTCTTAAGCTCTTGACATGCTCTAGGCATGATTCTAGAGCGCGTTCACTTCATCATCACCACGAATTTATGAGGAATTTCCTTGCTAACCACTTGAATTTCAGAGAAAATGTTATCTTTAACCTTGTAGCATTGTTCCAACCATCAAAACTGGTACCTGTTTTTGTGAACACCCCTCCCACTTCACATACTCACTGCAGTAATGTGCATGTCCTTCCAAATAATCTATTAAGATCTGGTATCCATTGGCTCTGTTCTTGAAGGCATGCAGCATGTGAAATACACCACATTATTATCCACATTTCAGTAATATTTGTCCCTTGGAAATTATATTAACAAAAGAAAAAACCCTTCAGACTATTGCCTGAACTTAGCTGAAATAACTTCGGGTATTAAGCTGAAATGGTTAGCATATTATTCTGAGGACTTGTGATGAACTGAATTTAATTTCTAGCCTATATCTGCTTATTACAGAATAGTTATTTAATAATTATCCTGAAATTATCCAATCATAATTTATCACCACAAAGCTATTTTCTCACAGAATCAACAGAGTATCTTTGGCTATTCTGGAACTTAATATTGGACTCACAACTATGATGACTGAATCTATCAAAATCTTAAGAGCATATTTGGATTTTTTAAAAAGATGTATTTATTTATTTATTTTAGAGAGAGAGCAGGAGTAGAGGCAGAGGGAGAGAATCTCAAGCGGACTCCCTGCTGAGCATGGAACCTGACACCTGTCTGGGGCTTGATCTCATGGCCCTGAGATCATGACCTGAGCTGAAATTACCAGTAGGGCGCTTAATCGACAGATCCACCCAAGACGTCCCTGGATTTTTTTTTTTTATGAAAGCAGAACTATCATGTTTTTAGAATTATAATTTTTTTTTTAAAGATTATATTTATTTATTTGACAGAGATAGAGACAGCCAGCGAGAAAGGGAACACAAGCAGGGGGAGTGGGAGAGGAAGAAGCAGGCTCATAGCGGAAGAGCCTGATGTGGGGCTTGATTCCATAACGCCAGGATCACGCCCTGAGCCGAAGGCAGACGCTTAACAGCTATGCCACCCAGGCGCCCCTAGAATTATAATTTTAATAATAATAACTATTTTAGAAAAAAAAACTTTCTAAGTTTTATGTTTACGTTTGTTTTCTGCCTGCAGACCGTGTCATTTTATAATGGTAGTAAAGTTAAACAAATGTAAATATTTTATCATTTTATCATTTTCTGTAAAATAAGAATAATAGTATCTAGGTTGAGGGTTTGGGGTAGAATTGGAACATATTACATGTAAAAAGCTGTTGGCAAAGGAAGCAACCAATAAATACCTTCAATTATAATATTATGGACAAGCCTGATCAGGCATAAGCAATGACCTGGTGGAAAACCTCAGAGCTTTAAGCCTTCCTACTTTTAAATGGTGCAGTTTATGTTTTGCATGAAAAAGGCACAGGCTTTGGCCCTCCCTTCATTACCTGATTCACATGGGACCGGACCGGACCCGAAGCTCTGGCAGGGGAGTGGCGGTTTGTGTTTGGTAACATTATAGCCCTGGGCATAGCATAGAACCCAGTGCACGAGGGTTGTGGGCTAAGTCTTAGATAACTGAAAGAGAATTATTGGTTGTGAGTGATAAGTAGTTCTTGTATTAATTTCCTACCACTGTGGTTACAAATGACCATAAACCGGGTGGTTTAAAACAACAGATATTTTTATTTTCTCACAGTTCTAGAGGCCAGAGCCCCAAATCAGTTTTGCTGCGTTGAAATCAAGGTGTTAGCAGGGCGTCCCTTCTCCAGAGGCTCTGCTCTGGGGGAGAATCTGTTCTTTGCATCTTTTAGCTTCTTGCAGCTGCTGGCATTCCTCATTTGTGGCTGCATAATTCCAATCTCTGCTACATGGTTCATGGTTTTTCCCCCACCTATTATTGGTTTCAAATCTTCCCCTGCCTCCCTTACAAGGATACACGCAATTGCGTTTAGGTCCCTCCCAGATAATACAGGATAATCTCCTAATCTCAAATCCTTAGTTTAATAACAATGACAAAATTCCTGAATAACAGTGACCTCAGTTTCCAGGAATCAGGAACTATGTATCTTTGAGGGTCATTATTTATCCTACTTCAGTTATAAATCTCATTCTGTTCCTCCTCTCTAGCAGTTTAGGGTTATAGATGTATTCCATCATATAATACATTAAATAGAATGATATAAATATTTGTTATTTTATTTACTAAAGAATCCTAACTCTTTAGGGTCTCCAGATATGTTGACTAAAGTCAGCCTTTTTCTTTTTTAATATGTCCAGTACTCATTGAATTAAGTCTTTCTTTTTTTTAATTGGGGAGGAGTAACTATGGTAACTTTCTTTGTGTTGCTCTTCTCTGATAATTTGTGAATACCTTTTTTAATATTTTTTGGAAATTCAGAAAAATGTTTTTAAAAAAAGAAAAAATATATATCACTTATAATTTAATTTCCCCAAGCCAGGATTTCTTAGAAATATGCTGAACATAATTCAGTTGACATTCTTTGTTAAGTCTCTTTCCAACAATACTAACAACATAAAATTGGAATAATAATTGTGATGGTTAATTGCATGTGTCAACATGACTGGGCTAACAAATGCCCATAGAGCTGGTAAAACATTATTCTTGGGTATGTCTGTGAAAGCGGTTCTGGAAGAGATTAGCATATGAATTGGTAGACAAGTAAAGAAAATCACTCTCACCGGTGTGGGAGGGCATTATCCAATCTGTTGAGGACTTGAATAAAACAAAAAAGTGGAGGAAGGGGAAATGCTCTTTTTTCCTGAGCTGAGACATGCATTTTCTCATGCCCTCAGACAATGGTGCTCCTGGTTCTTAGGCATCTGGACTCAGACTGGAATGTACACCGTCAGCAGCCCCAAATCTTGGGCCTTTGGACTGTGGCTGAATTACACCATGGACTTTCCTTGCTCTCCACTGGCAGAGGACAGGCAGATTATTTGAATTCTCAGCCTCCACAAGTGTATGAGCCAATGGGCCAATTCCTAATAAACCCCCTCTCCCTCATTCTGTATATATAGAATGAGACTATATATTTATATACACACATATTATATTGCTTGTGTTTCTCTGGAAAACTCTATTTAATATGCTAATAAAAGTAAAAATCTACCATAATACATTCTGATACTGGTGTGGTCATATGAACAATACTATAAAATAATAAACACATAAAATTACATTTGCTAATGTGCCTTTGACTCAGGGAACTAATGTGACAAGATAGGAAAATATATTTTCTCCATTATAAGAGAAGTCAGGCCACTGGAAGGGTTACTGATGACTAGATGCTGATGTTGGAAAACAATCAAGGACCTGGGCACTTACCTAATCCACACCCACACTTTTCTGCTTTACCATTTTCTTTCTGCAGTCCAGCTTACTCTGTCTCCCCAGCACACAGAAGTAGAAGGACTTGATCTCACTGTTTATAGGCTCCCTCAATCCCAACAGCAAAATCCTGAGTTGGGTTCCAATTTATGTACAGTGGGTTGTGAGATATTGTGGCATGTTCCCTGTTATTATTGTTGCAATGGTAGGTAGTAAAAGGGGTGGTTTTGGAGTGAGTAGATCCTGTAATCAATGTCCAGTTACGTTTCAGCGGACCCCTGAAAGCCCAGCCTTCATCTGTTCATTACCTAAATCTAAACATATTTAAAACCGAGAAGGTGGAGGTTGGACCCTTTTGATCTTTCCATGGCATTTGCCTAGGTAAAGTAAAGCATTAAGGCTCATTTGACTTATCTGTGTGAACACTGCTATTTAGAGCAGCAAAGAGTTAATTGATTTCTTTTACTCTTTTTCTCTGGCTTTAATCTCATATTACACGCTATGAAATATGTGTTTGTTTTCTCTTTTGAACAATTTTCTCCACTGCTGCAAATCTGCATAGGGGATCATTATTTGACTTTGTAGATATATTTTGTTTATCATCACATAGTTTCTTCATTTCTCCAACTTTGTACAAACAAACTGGGGTTACTGAGAACCAATATATGTCAGAGCCCAGTAAACTCATTTCCTTTTACTATGACAGATACAATTATGAATAATCCATTTCTCAACATTTTCAGAGTATCCTATTTTCATTTTAGCTCAAAGGTCTTGGAGGGAAGAATAAATTTACTGCATTGAACTAGAATCAAAGGGGAAACAACTGGGTAAAATGGTTGAAAAAAAATTAAAGCTGTAGGTTTTTCCATCTGTGGAATCCAGTAGTGGCTTTTTTTCTATGGTTAGGAGAAGGTAATAGGCCAAGTTCATGAGTCAAAGCCACAGTTTCCTGGAGAGTGTTATGTTTTTTTGATAATATTCTGTATCTGGGTCAACCAAATATAGAATTTAAATGTGTTTCTCATAAAGATATTAACAAATACTCTGACTGGCATGCAGTGTTGTGCCAGTTTGGGCTATGGGCCCCTCTGGTAACCATTAGAGCTGATTCTAGAAAAGCTAAGATTGTGTAGAGCAGGCAGGGGAGGACATTGATATTCCAAATCTCTAATCTTAGCTACTTTTAGATTTTAGGTCAGTTTCTTTCCCACCCCAAGCAACTCAGCAGAGCCCCAAGTGCAGCCTGCCACCACACACCACACGAATCGCAAAGGCAGAGTCAGACTGGCCGTGCATATTTTTTTGTCTAAGAATCAGAGATGATCAAATAATGAATCTATCCCTTAATTAATAAATTACCAATATAACCTTTTC
The DNA here is from genome assembly GCF_023065955.2 of Ursus arctos. Classification (NCBI taxonomy): domain Eukaryota; kingdom Metazoa; phylum Chordata; class Mammalia; order Carnivora; family Ursidae; genus Ursus; species Ursus arctos. The sequence goes on along the minus strand of NW_026622797.1, from coordinate 45,364,427 downwards.
ACATTTCCAAGTTTATCTTTAATACTGCTTGCAATTGTATTTTATTTTTATTTTTAATTTTTTTATAATAATTTTTTATTGGTATGTTAACTTTGAAAAGGCTTTGGTTTTATTACAAATTCAGGACTGAAAATCAAATGTGGTTTGAGAAATGTCTTAAGAGATGGAATATTCAGTTTTTGTGAGGACCCTTGCAAGTTGAGTAGGCTTCTTTGAACTCTACATTGTTTTCTAGGAGGAACTTACTTAGTACTTGCTCATTTAACATCATCCTTCAACAGTTTTTACATATGCAATTAAGAAGAGTTCCCTTTGTTCTCATTTTAGTAAAAGCATTAATAATTCCTATAGTCTGGGGACTTAATTTTAGCAACTATTGAATGTACAATATGATATAAATATTGAAATTGTTAGTGAAATAGATCATTATTATCAGCTCTGGCCATTTAATTTTAAGTACACACTGCTTTGTTCAGGTATTACAAGTTAGTAACAATTTAGAAATTACGTACAAATCAATTTAATAAGGAAATCAAATTTATATTTTTATGTACTTACTATAATTACAGACTAAAAGAAGTTGGCAAACCCGTATGTCATCATAACTACATATTAGATATAGTTACATAAAATATTGCTTCATAGACATAATTTAATGTGAAAGATCAATGATAAGAGCATGAAAGCTCTGCAAATATATGGCTTTAATTAATAATCAATAATAATGATAACAACAATAATAAATTTTCTTTCACAGTAGTCATTCCCAGAGGTAGGTAGAAACATAAGTAAAAAGTAAGAATAGATTTACTTTAGAGAAGTCAATACCTTTTGCCATATACACTTTCAGAGAAATAAAAACAAACAGCCGTTTTATGTACAGGAAAAGCACCATGCTTACTGATCAGAAAACTTAAGACATCTCTAATACATTAATGATAGTCTATTCACACAAATAATCATATCGGGATGGTTAAAATGGCCTAAATTAGTGTTCAAGATGACAGTGGATTTACCTTTTATGGTGCTATACAAAAGAAAAATAACATGGACACTGTGGCATAATATTTTATCATTTTTACATTTGTAAGAACCAAGCTGATTTAGAAAAATGCTAATGATATAGTTTGCTTTTTCCACCTAACTATTCATTATTTCAATACTTTCGTTTTAATTCATAGAATTATATGAACTTGTAGGGACATAGAATCAACTGATTTTTTTTTTTACTTGATATAGTTTAAGCTTTCATTGAATATATAATTGATAATTACTCTGGAAAATTAGGGTTTACAGATAACTAAATATTTCCTATCTTGCCACATAAAGATACATCTGTTAAAAAACTTTTTTTATCTTTCTCGAATAGTTTCAAAGAACTTTTCCATTACTTAACAAAAATATGTGTGTAGTATACATAATATTTTATAATTTAAATTGACATTATATTGGAGATTTCTTATTAAAATATAATCCTAAAAGGTTTTGAAATACTTATGTATGGATGTTACATTTTGAATAGCATATAATAATCCAATACAGTAGATTTTTCACTGTGACCCTTCTTTTTTAATGAAAATATGGTTAGTGTTATTTTAGTCACTATTCTGAATTTGTTGTAAAGAATCTAAATTAAATTAATTTCATTTCATTTGGTGTTATCTATAGATTTACACTGACTATAAAACAGCAGTAAAGTGGTTTTACTAGTTAGTAAAATTTTAAAAAAGCCAACAGATATCTTTTAACAGTAGATAAGAGAATATTTTTTTGAATTTACCTGTTTATCAATTTTCAGGTTTTTTTTCTTAGACTCTATCACAATCTGAAATGTTAAGAGAATAAAATAACCAAAGTGTGTTTTTCCCCCAATATGGTATTTGAGGATACAGTTACTAAAAACTTTGAAAGGAGTACTGAATTTTTACAGTCTAAGATTTGAATATTTTGAGAGAAAATGGAGAAATCCTAAATAAGAAAAATAATGAAAATAACCTTAAGGAATGTGATAATGTGTGCAGTGCTTTATTTATTATATATTAATTTATTAAACAAATAGTACTAATATTTGTACAATGCCAAATACTGGAAATAAATCTATGAACAAGGTAGACATATTTTCTGTCTAGACAGAATCTGAGAGGCATACAGACACATGAACTGAAAACTGCAACATTGTGAGAGGACAGAATGGGTCATTTAAATCAGATACAAGTAAGACCGAGAGAAGGAATCCTAGAAGAAGAGGTTCTGATGAGGGATTAGAGGAATATGCCAGGCAAAAGCATGGAAAGGAAAGCATATGTTAGCTAGAAAGCTTCAAGTGTGGAGGCCCGAACAACAAAGGATTTAGTTGTAGAGGAATCCCAATGTGGGTAGAATGGCTGGGAGTGTAAGGTGGCTGGTGATTATTGTTGCAGTAGAGTTCCAAACAAGTGCCAGATCATAAGAGGTCTTATACACTGTACAAAGGGTGTCGACTTTATCAAAGGGGCTATAAAGTTCATTAGAGGATTTGCAAGGAAGTGACACGATCAGATTTGGCTACTGTAACAACAACACAGGATTTAGAATGGAAGGTAGATCGGAGTCAGATAAATTAGAAAGGAAATGTTAGGTTGATTTAATAATCCAGTGTCTAGAGCATGGTAATTTGCAATGTTATTGTGGTATTAAAGATGGAAATAAGTGGATGAATTGCATGCTGGGGAGGATAGACAAGAGGAAGGATTCAAAACTAGGTGTTTCATCTGATGTCCTGCATAGACGGTGATGTCTTTTACATAAAATTCTAAAAAAAGAAGGGACCAGAAAATTGCATGAAATGTCATTTGTACATTCATCGCATTTTATTTGCCTGAAGTAGCTATGTGATTGCAGCAAAACATTTGGAGTACCAAATTGTATTATTAATTTAATTATTTGATTGGTTGGTAGTTTTAATTGTATTTAATTTATAAATAATTTTGTTTGTCTTTTTAAGTTATTTATACCTTATTTAATATTTGAGTATGTTTAAGTGACAGTGGGGATACACCGGAATTTTTTTTCTTTAAAAATATTTCATTAAACTAGTTAGAAGACACTCCTATATATCACATTCAAATTAATAATGATAATAGAAATAATAGGATAATAAGCTGTATCAGACAGGGTTCCAACAAAAAATAGTTGTCTCATTCAAAGGGATTAATTAGAAAGAGTTTAATGAAGAGGTGATTTATTAAGCAGTGAACACAGGAAAGGAAAAACAGGGAAGCCACTGCCAGTTTAAGCCAGCGTGGGTGAGAGCTGAAGCTCCAGAAGACAGAATGCTCAATAGGATTTGTGGCTACGAAGGAACACAGACTCTACCTGTTCATCCAGGCAGGTGCCACAGGGAAATCTGAGGGTGGGATAAGGTGCAATAAATACCCTAACCTCTCTCTTTACCTGCCCTCTGCTCTTCTTGACACTTCTCATTGGCTGAACCTTATTGGAAGCCACATGGCAAGAGGGACCAGGTGATATGCTTCCTTCACAAAAACCAGTTTCCTGAGTCACAGAGATCACAGGGAATAGAAATGAGAAAAGGGTCATGAAATGAAAACCAGCACGCAAGCAAAGAAGGATCTACTGAACATGGTCGGAGTGGAAACATTTTTCTTCTACCCTTCTAGGTTATTCAGCTGGTCTAAAAATTATCAACGTAAGACAGATTAACAGGAGAAAAACAAATTTAGTTTTGTACATATGGGAACCCCATAAAATAGGACACCCCAGGGCAGTCAGGCAGTTGAGGCTTATATGCCATCCTGAGCTAAAGAGTGGGTTTGGGCTTGGGGCTTCAAAGAGGTCGAGGGCAATTCACAGGAAGATAAGAAGAGTACCTGTTTGATAATCACATAATGTGCCCTACCATACAGGTAAGTCTTTCAGTTAAAATATTATCTTTGGTAATAGCTCTCTTTCTGGGACAGACTCTCTATCCAAATTCTTTTAAGAAAGAGGTAAAAGATTTTCTTATGTCCATTGCATCTTAATTGCCTTTAGCTCAAAATAATCCATGTGCTGAAGTGGCACGTTTTCGGATAGAATATTCTGCTCCTCTTCAACACCAACCACATACTCATGGTTTTTTGTTTTTTTCCTAGTGTACCAAAAATGCTTTCAGTTAGTAAGAATAAAAAGCAATCTTATAACTTAAACAGTTTATAGTTAAGTTGTAAAATAGCCACACAAATACAGGTGATGATGGATGTTTAAAATCTAGAAATATTTTGAAGGTAGAGACAGCAGCCTTTACTTTTGGAAAGGACATGTGGTAGGAGAAAGGAAAGGAGTCAAAAATGACTCAAGGGTACCTGGGTGGCTCAGTTGGTTAAGCATCGGCTTTCAGCTCAGGTCACGAACCCAGGGTCCTGGGATTGAGCTGGGCATTGTGCTCCCTGCTCAGCAGGGAGTGTACTTCTCTCTCTCCCTTTGCCCCACCCCCCTCTCCAGCTCATGCTCTCTCTCTCTCTCAAATAAATAAATAAAATCTTAAAAAATATAGGGTATATTCCCTTTACCAATTGTTCCAGAAGAGCAGGAATGTGTTCCATATACTTTTATTGCTACCAGCCATTATCTTTTGTTCTTATACTTAAAGTTGTCTTTGTTAGGATGGAGCCTATTTGCAAGGCAATGTGTGAAAAGAATATCACCTCTGCCTGTTTGAGTCCTGCCCTCTATTCAAAGTGTTTATTTCTCTGGCTCACCCATCTAGATGCTGTGTCAAGTGCAAATTCTTAAGTTCTACGTTGGAAAAAGCTGTGTGTGGGGTTATAAATGGTTTATTCTCTGCCAAGTTTTAAATCAATGACCATGAATGGCTATTTTTCCATTACTAATGTCTCATTTCTCACAAAACCATTGTGATCACTACCTAGTCCTACACGTGTTCACAGTCGATAGAGGCTGTAAGTTACAACCTAATGTGTATGATCCTTAGTGAGCTCCTTTAGGCTGGCAAGACTGACTTATTAAATAAATATATAATCAGCATATAAAAAGTGCTTAGACAAAAATTGGCTCTGATACGTTGCTTTGGATTTCTGATACCTTCACCCTCTTAAGAATTTAGGATTTCAGGTGGCGATTTGGAGTTATGAGATTTGACATGTACAGTGTAACAATATATAACATGTGCTGATATGTGAACACTCACTTCATTGCTACTTTGTAAAAACAAAATTTCCCAGCTGAAAATTTGCAGTAAATATTCAATTCAGTCTTCAGACAACAGTGGATTTCTTACATGTGAACATCTTACAGTGAATAAAATGGTATACCAGGTCGTTTATCACTTAATCTCACAATTCTCAGACACAGATATCTTAACTCTATTTTAAAGATGAGAATAATTGGTAGTGGCATTAAGTGATTTTTCCCAAATCACACAGGCTTCAACTTCCAAGATTATTTTCTTGCAACTACCCCAACTACGGTAGCATGTGTCCTCACATCATGAGTAATTTGATAATAAAATTGATACTGACAAAAATAAGGAACTAAAATAAAAGTAATTTTGAAATGTGCCTAATTTCTGGTTAGAATTCATAGCCCTCTGAAAACATACTTGGACTTATAAATAACCTGTGTTCAAATCATAGATCTGCCCTTTGGGTGGACTGATAGACCTTGAGCAAATCTTTTTAACCTTGGTCAGTAGGGTTTTCTCATCTCAGTAACAGAAATCATAATATCTGCCAATAGAATTATTTTGAGAATAAAATGAGATAATACACAAAAAGTGCTAAACATGAAATCTGCTCATTATTTATTAAAAGTCTGATGTCCTTTTTCATTGCAAATATTTGTAAAATTGTCTACCAGTGGGCTTATAAATTATCACCTTAGCTTAATTAGGAACAAGGATAGTTAACAAAATTGATCCAAAAGCTTGATGGTTTTTCTATGCCTTGGAGTCATTTTCACCTTTTCTGTAACATGGAACAAACACTTTCAAGTCCAAAAATTCCAAATTATGTCCCTAATATTTGAAAACAGCAGGAAATGTCACCCTGTAGCCTGTAAAATGTTGTGAAGTCTGTGGGAAAGAAACTGGTCCGTACAATGGCTGAAATAACAGTCGACACCCACTCAAACTCCATGAAGGAAAAATGCAAAGTGGTGCTGTGATATTAATGCCTCAGTGCCAATAACTGCATAAATTGATTTTATTACTATGGACTGATATTTTAATTACTCTTGTTATAATAGAACAAGGAAGACAGAGATGCTGATTACTGTAAGTATTAAAAAGCATTACATTGCATGCGAGGAAATCTTAGGAGGAGAATTTGCATTACCTCGCCCTTTTAATTGTATTCATTTCTTTTTCCCCCCAATATTTGCTTTGAGATCAATATTCACAGAGCTTGTAATGTAATTAGAAGAATCATTAGCTATTAGGAGAATTAGCTTGGTTTGCAAGAAAAGAATAACAGAAAACTAATGGATTATCTGACTTGATCTGACATCTATAATGCCTCTGAATTCTTTATATAATATAAGATCTGAAATGTAAGTAAGAAAGAACTAAGGCACATGTACATATATTTAATCTTTTCAGCAAATCTTTTTGAAGACCTTTAATATGTACATAGCAATGAGCACTGTTTATCACTTCCTTGCATCTTCCTGATCTGTGTTTGGTAACAAAACATAGAAAACAGAACTTTGAGCTTGGCTTGAATGGATATATTTGTGTTATTTTCAGATTAAAGTCTATACTCTATATAGGATTGACTCTTAAGTAACCAAACTGAGACATTTTAGGGGCACCACTGATTAGAAATGCACTAGTCTAGCCACTGTAGAAGATACAAGATGGATAAAGACAGACGTACACACACACACACACACACACACACACACATATATATGAGAGAGAGAATAATCCAGAAATTTAGCATAGAGAGAAACGCCCCTGTGGCTATGGTGGTCCAGGAGGAAAAGAGCTTGTCTGTGAGGATGAATGAGGAACACTTCTTGGAGGAGGTAAGATTTATAGGGAGTCTACTAACATAGTCCTAGGAAGGACGACTACACATCCACATACATTTGCTGGGACAGATCTAGCATAATTACTAACAACACCCTTTATCACTATTAAAACTATCCTTGCTTAGATCAAAAATTTTATCGTAACTTAAGCTATAGAGAAGTTTTGAAATTTGTTCTTTTTCCATGCTTAAACAACTGCTGTGTTTCTTGAATGACAATAAAATGATTCCCTCTCTATTTTGGAGACAATATTATTAGGATTTTTAGAATAGCTAAGCATTTTAAAGTGAAATCATGGGACGTATTAGTAATTTTCACTGCATTTTCCTGCATATGTGAATTTTGAAATATTTTCTTCCTTCTGTACGATCAAGATAAACAGAAAAATTAGTTTTCATTTTTTGGAGCTGACAATGTTAAATAAGAGCTCTATGCAAAGCTACGATCATATTTCTGTGAATAGAAATAGAGCTAAAATGAACACTCTAGAAATATAATACATTCCTGCTCAATCATTATCTGTAAAATTAGAAAGGCACCCTTGTGTAAAGATTAAATATCTGACTAAAATTCAGAAAACATAGGATGGCTCTGTGTGACCTTGGGCTATAACTTTTATTCTCTAAATTTAAGTTTCCTCATCTTTGAAATGACAAGGTTAGAATAGATGGTCATTAAGGTCTCTCCCAGCCCTAATAGACTATTATTTGAAATTCAAATAGGTTAATATAAATTTTACTCTTGGTAGTGAAACTTCCTGAGGTGATTACTTAAAATAATTGAGAAAGTAATGGAGAAAAGTCTTCCAAAGAGAGTATAAAAATATGTTAGAAAAATGCAGTGATAGAGACTAGAACCAGTAGACGGCCCTGGAAGATCTTCTTTATTGGGACATGTTTAATATGCATTAATATATATTTCTTGTTATTTTACTCTTGAACATCAAATTGCACCAAATTACTTGAGCTGCTTGTCCAAACCCAAGTTCTAAAACCCATTCTCAGATATTTTAAAATGCAGTCATAATGCAATAAAGCAGCATTTCCAATTTTTGATTCTCAAGTCATAGGTCCAAACTATTCTACTGCCTTAGGTTATTTCCTTCCAGGCGGAGACTCTGAGCCAAGGATTCGAGTGCAAGTGATTTATTAAGGTTAGGATCCCAGGAGAAACTAAAGGAGGTGGGAGAGTAGGGAAACAGGGCAGCGCGGGGGACCTCCAAATAAAGATGTAACTTCAAGTGAAATTACAGACTCAGCCCGATCTGCAGGGGGGTTCTGGAGTATACCTGATGGTTTTCCCAGCAAAGAACCTGAGCTTTGGTATTCCTACATCAGTCAGTCATTGGCTGTGAGTCAGGAGTGAGGGTAAGAGAGGAATGGGAACGGAAGCAGTTATAAACTTCCCTGCATTTCTAGTTAGCCCAACTAGCAGACCAGTGCCGGTGCCCAAGGGAGATCATCAGCGGGCATTTTCAGGTGAGGCATTTTAGCAGTAAAAGAAGCAGAAGCCGGGGAATGGGGGGTGGTGTCAGTAAAGGGACGTGAGAGTCTCTAGGTGGCACATCAGGAATGTCCACTGCAGTTATTCACCTCCTAATCTCTTTTCATGGTCAAACTAAAGTGAGCGATTTTAGATGCTATAACTCCCGAGACTGATGACACACGGTAGCATAGTATAGGTCTTAAGTAGGGGTGCAAGAAATTACTATTTCCCAAATAAATTTGACTAATTTATCAAGTAACGACCATCAGGAAAAAACGCACTGGAAATTTTGCCAATAGGACCTCAAGAATTTTGAGTTGGAGACATTTTCCTGAATCATAGCATTCTGTTCTAAATGGTATCTGAAGTGGGCTACAATACTTATTAAGGCACGTATACACGTATTCACTACCTTAACACTAGGAGATGACTGTCAACATATTGTAATAAACTCTGAGAGAGGCCTCTAACTAAAGAGCCTGAGGGAATGGGATTGAAAAATGAAGCTGATAGTTTATATGGCCTCTGCCTGCAATTAGTCAGCCGACACAGTCTGCCTTTTGGCTCCTCCATTCAAGATCTATATCAATAGAAAAAGCAATCGACTGTCTCTCTCCCACTGGTGAACCACTTATTGAGGTAAAGTACTGAACTTAACCCCTGTCCATCTCATCCCTCGGTATAAATTCGCTTTTTATGCTTAGTCAAAATCTGCAACGCTGAGGGGAAAACCTAGATGGGGGAAAGAGTAATTGAAGTTGCCTCATTACGTCCTGGAAGTGTGATAATACTTAAACTTACCATCATGTTCAGCCATGTGGTATGCCCTGTGTTAAGGACTTCACATGTGTCTTTTCATATAACTCACCCAACCATTCTGAGAAGGGAGTGATTAGGAAACTGATTCAACAAGGTTGGGAAACTTTCAAAAAGCCATAAAACTAGAAAGTGACAGAGTGGAGATTCACAAGTAGGTCTTTCTGAATTTTCATTCGACCATGGTAATTGTAGTTAAAGTAGTCAAGATGAGTTTTGTCGCCAATGCATAAAAAAAAATTTTTGGTCATGCAAGTGCCCTACCTACTTAGAGAAACATAAAACGGGAGGCAGTCTGAAAGATTTGCTGTCAATGAAAGTATTTTTATTGGAGTAAATTTGCTTTAAATTGGCTTTAAAATCTGGAGCCACGGTTTCCTTTTTCAGTTAGCCGTCTAAAAGAGACAGTTGACTGGCACTGAAATGAGCAGATAACAAGATCAAGAGTATTCGTATACATTGCCTGTTGGCAAACATAACTTCTAGATACGGTTCTCCCCTCTCTAGGACAGTCATACAAACTAAAATGGGACCATGAATTCATGAGCAGTGGTAAGAGAACATCTTGAACACTCAGAAATCCCTGGAAATGATTTCCTTTAAGAGCTACAAGGAAATTATAAAATTTGACACCTGTTTGATGTGTTTAATAAGAGATAAGAAAGAATGACTTCTACGAGAAAGAAACAGAAATCACATGGAAGGAATCGGTTAAGATATAAAATCCACAGAATTTTATAAAAAGAGAGATAGTAACAGAAATGTTTACAGGGAAACTAAAAATGCAAGAGCAGAATTGACACTGTTATATTGTAGTAATGCTGTAGCAAAAAATACCTGAGTCCCTCCTCCAAAGTCACTTTTCCAGAATATTCAGGGGAAAACAAGATTAAAACAATGACAGAGAATATGACAGGTCATATAGTAAAGATTTAATCTAAGAGTTGTAGTTGTTCCTGGAAATAAAAACCAAATAATCATAGAAGCAATAATATAAAACTAATTTATTATGGATTCATTACAGAATTCAGGATACAGATAAAAATAATGTTGCTACAAGGAAAAAAAAAAAGCACACACACACACACACACACACACACACACACACACAAAACACCCTCAGAAAATACTTGAGACATTTTCAATTTTAATGATAAAGAAAAGCAAACTCTAGCATGCATTCAGGTAGAAAATTCTGCGGTTGTCTCCAGGCACAAGTCATCCTGAATTTAGTCTTCTCTTTTACAACTAAATATCAAATTGAATACAGAAAGTTTAGAGTTTTGACAGAGAAAAGTTTGTAATTCAATAAGTTTTATTTCCAGCTAAGATGTATTTTAAATGGGAAGGTAATAATGCAACAATTTCATCTACTCTAGGGTTCAGACAAATGCCTTTAATCACTTCTCCTAAAAGTTATTTAGAGTCAGGTGTGCCTGGGTGGCTCAGTCAGTTGAGCATCCAACTCTTGGTTTTGGATCAGGTCATGATCTCGTGGGTCCTGAGATCGAGCCCCGTGTTTGGCTCCATGCTCAAGGGGAATCTGCTTGAAGGTTCTCTACCTCTGGCCCTCTTCCCACTCATGTGTGTGTGCTCTCTCTCAAATAAATAAATAAATCTTTTTTAAAAAGTTACTTGGGATCATATTCCAATTGACTGTGGAAACTCCAAATGATAATTTAAGACTTTGGAAGTTTAGGGATAAAAGCTGAATAGGGCTTTCATACATAACAAATGTATCGCCAAACCACCTTACAAGTCTGGAGAAATCATCATTTTACCAAGCTGTATCTATTTCAACTGTCCATTTGATTAAATCTATAAGAAGATTGAGTAGTTGTCTCCTCCATTCATGGATTAAACTTGAAACAAAAAAATCCAATGAATTATTATTTACCACTTGTGATAGGCATGAATGATCCTATTATTGAATCCCCCCCAAATTCTCTAGGAATAAGCTCTCCCACAGAGAGTTTTCTACCATTCAGAAATCCAAATAAATGTGATTACAATTATGCGTAAGCACAGGAAATTGTTAAGCATGCACACATAACTATTTCTGAGGCATAGGAAAAGAAGCACAATAATTACTCATGTTTTATTTGAATGGTGGAACAATGTGTGGCATTTTTACATTTCATTTGATTTTCTTTTTGAATTTTCTGAAATGCTCATATTTATTATAAATTACAAAATAAAGCTGACATTAAAAACAAAAAGCAAAAACCACACAAGAACTTAATTCCTAAAAACCCAAAACTAAAAAAAAAATGTTTGGGATTTAGGGTTATTCCCATAAATAATATTGTGAAGTTGGCTTTCCTTTTCACAGTTTTCACCCAGTGTAATAAATGTGCTTCTAAAGTCCTCTGGGAAGCAAAATGTTAAAGATGTGTCCCCAAGAGTCCCAATTTGTAGTTATTCAATCAAACATTAGTCTAGGTGCTGCCTTGAAGGGAGTCCAAAGATATAAGCAAGATTACTAATCAGTTAACTTTAAGATAGGGAGATTTTCTTGGATTATCTGGGGGGGCTCAATGAAATTATATGAGCCCTGTAATAGAAAAGGATGGCAGAGGGGAAGGCCAAGATTGATTCAAAGAAGGAAGGAGTAGAAGAAATAGAATTAGGCTTCTATATATCTTTGCTGGCTTTTAAGATGGGGAAAACCATTGGCCGAGGGATGCAGGTAGCTTCTACGACATGGGAACAACCTCTGTCCAGAACGGAAACAAGGACTTCAGTCCTAAGCAGCATGAAACGGATTTCTGCAAAACAACCTATTTGGGCCTGGAAGCAGATTCTCCCCCAGAGCATCCAGATGAAAGCCACTCTGCTCATTACCTTGACTTTGGCATTGCATGCCCTTAAGCAGAGAAGCCAGTGTACTGTACTCAGACTTCTGGCCTACCGAAGTATGAATAATAAATGAGTCTTCTAAAAATATATATGCTTTATTTTTTTAGACAAGTTTTAGGTTTATGCAAAATTGAGTGGCCTAAAGATTTCCCACGTACTCCTGCCCTACACATGAAGTCTCCCCCATTATCAACATCCCTCACCACAGTGGTAATTTGTTACAACTGATGGACACACATTAATACATAATAATCACCCAAGATTTACATAAGGATTCCCTATTGGTGTACCTTCTATGGACCTGGACATATTTGTAATGACCTGTATTCAACGTTAGTATAGAACCATTCCACTGCCCTAAAACTCCTTCACACTCTGCCAATTCATCCCTCCCAACTCCCTAAACCCAGGCAATGGGTCTTTTTTTTTTTTTTTAACTATTAAATCTGTGGTAATTTGTTAGAGCAGATAGAAAATTAATACAGGTCCCAATCCTTACCTTAAGGCTCCAGGGGAGCTTATAGTCTTATACTGTATTCAGTCCTTCTCCTATCTTTTATTTAAGGCTGTTTTTTCATTGGACTTGCTAAAGAATTTAAGGTTAATCTGTTAAACTAATTTAAATTAAGGCAAAAAGACAGTTAAATAAGAGTCTTTGTACTTTGAGCTGAAACGGTGGCTCTTGCTGGGATATTATTGGCTTGGAGAACATTTTGTGCAAGCAACTCTCTTATCATCTCTTACGTAATGATACGTATTAACTACCATGGGTTTACCTGAAGAGCCAACATTGATTGTTCTAGTTGTTCTAATTGGAACCAGGAGCCTGGATTACATGGCCTTCTGTTTCTGAAAATCTCTAATTCTCTGAGAAGTGAAATTCTAACTGCTGTCAGATGATCAATATATATTACAGAAACACAAGTTTATTGAAAAGTAACCGTTATTAACAGTTATTCCCATTGCCAAATATCTTTGTTTTCTAAAGCTCACTTCTTGGTTGCTTTAAAAAAATCAATTCACCAGTATATTTAGAATGTGGTTTTATATACAAAAGTTTATGTATTGTGACATTAGAAGTATGGCTAGAAAAAGTTAAAGAGGCAATAAATGGATCCCCCGGGAAAATGCTTATATTCTTGGATTTGTGGACACCGTGTTTTCTAGTTTTTCAAACTAATTCACTGATCAGTGTTGCCACTAGCATTTCTTTAATCTGTGAAAATACAGCTGCCCATAGAAACAGTGACTAGGTTCAGACTGAAGTAATTAAACAATTCATTTGGCACCTGTTCAGAGGGTCAGTTTACAATATTAGATTTAGATAAAATTGTCACTAATTTCACGAGGATTTTCACAAGTTCTCCTTTGCCTTTGTAAATTGTCAGTGCGTGGTCGACTAGACCAAACCTGTTCCAGCCTTCCGCTTTCAAGTTCGTATTTCCAGTTTAATAATTTGATTCTGAATGCAGCTATTGAGTTTATCATCTAAAGTTTAATAACTTAGACAAACTTTTAATTAATTCTCCAAATTACTTGCAAACTTTAAGGCTGCCTAAGGGTCTGAGGAACCCTTCTGTTGTTGCCTCTGTTGTTATGTAATGTTCTCCTTTGGCTGAGGAAGCCTCCCATGGAGAACCCAGACACCGTGATCCTGAGCTGACCTTGTCCGTCTAGCTCATGGGGTCTGGCTCTGAAGTTCGAAAATCTGAGTGGCAGAAGCTAATTTTCAAGGATCAACCTTGCTCCACATTATAAACAAAGTGCTGCAGTGCTGCCTGGAGTCAAGCAATGAGGAGGGTGAAGCATATTTAACTCAAATTTCAACTAGATTTGAGGAAGCAATGAGTAAATATTGGTCAAGAGAGGGCAATGCAGGATCTCTCCTGTGGAAGAAAGACCCGGAGACGTGTATTTTCAAGCTCCATACAGGGGCAGTGAACAGACTGGCAATTATAAAGGGTGGTGGAGGGTGAAAATAATTGAAATCTTGAGATTTGTGCTCCTCAGACCCTATTGCTTCTGCCTCACTTCCTGTTTGACCTTGAAGGAATGAGGGTCCTGATAACCCAAAAGCTGCCCCAGGGTTGTTGGAAGCCACCCATTAAAAAAAAAGGGGAAAAGCCCTTTAAGAGGATTATCTTTAGTTACATTTTAAAGGAAACCCCTGTGATGAGGATAAACAACCTTTCCATTTTAAAAATTTATATGGATCCTGCATAAGGCAATATTCAGTGGGGAAGAAAAAAGTAGAGAGTGAACATGAAGATATTTTCTGGAACCACATATTTTCCAAGTACTCTGAGAATGAGATACTTAATGAAACTTCTCCAACTTCTGATTTACATTCTTTCTAAGAAAGTTAACACCTTCAGAAGCTGTCTGTTAAAAGAGCTAAAAATAATTCTGCAGTTCCATCATCACTTCCTGGATCCGATTTGTAAATCTCATGACAGCCATTTCTTTGTTGTTGTTTCCTGACAACAGTGCTTGTCAGAGCCTTGAGGTACTTAAGTTCTAAATTATGAAACTCAAAGATAAATAGTCCCTCCTAGTGGGACTGTGCTGAGTTAACATTAAAGGAGCAGCTAACTTAAGTGTTTGTTGCCCTTTATTTGGTCACCAGATACAATTGGAGGTTACTTTCATTGTTACCAGGGTTATGTTCAGAGATGTATGGTTCTTTTTCTGAGGCATGTGTAATGCAGCTCTTTTCAATTATGTGAAGAACTGCTTCCCTCAAGGTTACTGGACTGGTCCAAATAGAAATCTTTTCCTTCGCAGAATGCCATACGCTCCTAACCAGCTTCTTCCCAATCAGGTCGTACTCGAGCTCTGTAGACCCATTGTGGAATTCCTTAATGAGTTGCTATCCATGGTTGTGCAGATTTCCTTTTTACTTGTAAGAAATTGGCACTATTATTATGGTTTTCTTTTAAAGGTGATTGAGTACAGAAGGCTCGTGTTGCATCGTACACAGCAGTATGCAAAACCGCAGTAGAAAGGAACATATAAAAATCTCCCTCTCTCTCTTAAATTAATATGAGGTTACATTGAACCTACGTTTATGTAATAGCAGAAAAAACTGGTTAACTGATTTCAGGAAATATTTTCTGTTCTTTGACTAATAATGATCACCTACTCTGATTTATTTTTACTTTTTTAAAAGTAATGTATATGGAGGCCTATAATTATATCTTACATTTTTAATTTTTTTATTTTGAGATAATTTTTTGATTCACATGCAAATAATACAGAGATCCATGTATCCTTTACCTAGTTTTTCCCCCAGAGAAACATCTTGCAAAACTACAGTACAATATTACCACCAGGACACTAAAACTGATCCAAGATATAAGATAAGGAGCATTTCCATCTCAAGGATGCTTCAGGTTACCTTTTTATGGCCCCACCCATTTTCCTTCCACCCAGTCTCTTCTTAACCCCAAGCAACCATTAATTTGTTCTCCATTTCTACAATTTCGTCATTTCGAGAATGTTACAGATGTTGAATCATATATAAACGTAATCTTTGGGATTGGTGTTTTTCATTCAGCGTAATTTTCTGGAGATTCACCAAGTTGTCATGCATATCAGCAATGCATTCTTTTTGTTTTATTGCTGACCAGTATTCTATGGTACAGGATTACCACAATTCGATTAACCATTCAACCATTAAAGGACACAAGGTTGTTTCTATTTGGGGGTTAATACAAATAAAGTTGTGTAAACATGCATGCACAGGTTTCTGTGTGAACTTATATATGTTCTTAGGAGTGCAATAGTTTTTCACAGTGACTGTACCATTTTACACTCCTACCAGCACTGTATAAGGGATCCAGTTTATCCACATCCTTGCCAGCATTTGTGATTGCCAGCATTTTTCGTTTTAGCCATTCTGATAGGTTGGTAGTGCTATGTCATTGGGTGTCATTTGCATTTCCCTAATGGCTAATGGTGTTGAGCATCTTTTCATGTGCTAATTTGCCATCTGTATATCTCTTTTGGTTAAATGTCTCTTTGTGCCTTAGTCTACGATCTAATGGCATTGTTTGTTTCTCTTACTCTTGAGTTTTGAGAGCACAGCCAGAGTTTTAAAATTTAAATCTATAAATTTTAGAGCTGCTCTCAGCTTGTGTTTAGAAAAATCAAATGAGTGAGGTAAAAAGAAATAAAAATGTCAAGATGACAAAAACGTGAAAAGAGTCACTCTGGTGAGGGGGGTCACAGCGTTTGGGAAGTAGTTTGTCATGGTCAAATTCTACAAATGACTTCAAGTGGATGCTCATAAAATGGAAAATATTATGTGAATTATGAAGTAATTGGGGCAAATTTACAAACTTTTGCTCCAGGTATAAAAGGGAATATATACATGCTAGAAAATTTAGAAACACAAAGAAGGATAAAGAGAGGGAAAAGTTACCAATGGATAATCACTTTTATTTTGTTTTATTCATTCCAAATTTTACATTCCTATTATATGTATAAGTTGGAATTATACTCTGTACCCAATTTTGTATACTATTAACTTCCATATTTTAAATTATATTTTGGATGCCTTCAAATATTTTTCAAAAATAAATGTAATGGTAATAATTTATTTAACCATTCACCTATTTTTCGACCTATTTTGAACATTTGGAATTTCACAGTTAGATTCCTGGTCCATCCACAATTGTTTTATTTTTCTACGGTGTAAAGTAAGAATCAAAATATAGTTTTTTCCAGGGGCTCCTGGGTGGCTCAGTTGGTTAAATGACTGCCTTAGGCTCAGGTCATGATCCCAGAATCCTGGAATCCAGCCCCACATTACCCCTGCATCAGGCTCGCTGCTCAGCAGGGAGTCTGGTTCTCCCTTTCCCTCTGATTCTTCCCCCCTGTTCTCACTCTCATATAAATTCAATGTATAATAGATACAGAAGTATGCAGATATTTCTTTCTTGTGTCAATTTATATATTGCATTTCTAAAGAATTTGTCTATTTATCTTAGTTACTGAGTGATTTGATGTCTGTCCAATATTGGTAGTACATTACGTTGTCTCTCTTTGGCTTTCATTCTTATTTAGCCTTTTTTTTTTTTTTTTTTTTTGCTGTAGGTTCTCTTTATCTCTACCTATGTTATCTATTTTATTTTTTTCTGATGTTATTTTTATTATTTCAGTCTTTCTACTTCCTTTGGGTGAGTTTCGCTATAGTTGCTTGAGAAGGAAGGTTGAATATTGATTTTTAACTTTTCTGATTAAATACGTCTTTAAAATTATACATTTCCCTCTAAACTCCGGTTTGCTTGTATTCCACACATTTTGATATGTTTCTTATCATTAAATTTAAATTATATTCTAATTCCCATTCTGATTTCTATTTTGTTCAATAGATTTTCTAAAAATGTATTATATAATGTTCCATCAATTGGACTTCTTAATAAATTTTTAATTTATGTTCAGATTAATTCCATTGTGGTCAGAGAGTACACTCTTGAAATATTTCAATTTTTTAAAATGTATTGAGACTTGTATCCTAATCTAACATATGGCTATTTTAAGAGTTTTGTGAGTCCTTAAAAATATTGTGAATTCTCTTATTGTTTGGTGCATTGTTCTAATTATATTTTTATAAATTCCTTTACAGATAATATGTTTATTTTCAAATAGGCTTCTAAAGGACAATAACTCATGACAAACATCTAGATCCTTTACCTTTAGCTATGTGAAATTGAGTGAGAAAAAATAGAGTGTTCATCTAAGAATTGCTTTCTTTTAATGTGAGAATATCACTGACTACATTTTGTAGAAAAAATTTCTCCTTCTATATCCTAAAGTCTTCTTTCCAGCAGTTTAATGTAAATCTTTACAACATTTTCTGAACTAGTGTTAGATTTGAGAAAACGAGGTTGTAGTATGGACTCCTTTTAGAAAATGCTATTTTGAGAATAAATCCAAGTGTCATTCTTTAAAAAGAGAGAGAGAGAAAAACAAAGCTAAAAAAAAATTGAAAAGAGAAATCTGTCTTCCATCTCATTGTCACTATTGATAGTGCAATGTAGATGATGTGGTACGGAGTTGAAGGAGGAATCTTTCATATTTACCTTTTGTTGGTATAATTGCACAGAAAAGCGGAAAGAAAGATGTCAGCACCTCTTTGCAGGAACATGACCTTGCACTTTCTCTACTTGATTGCTAGCTAAATTCTAAAAGCACATTGGTAGTAATTTAGGAGCTTGCCATTATCTCCTGTTAAATGTTTTGCATGTCGTAGTGTAACTCAGAAGCCTCATGCGATCACTTTCACCTGACAATTCTGAATGGGACTAACTGTTTATACACCATGTTCTGGTCTTCTCTTCTCCCTAACTTATTTTCCTTCTTGCTATACTTCTCCCGAATATAGCTGACACTTTCCCTCTTCACTGTTACTCAGTGAAATGGAGCATGCTTATGCTTCCCTATGGAAGATTCCACCCGCCCCCCCTTCCTGGAACAGTCAACTATCATCTATTGCTACATTATATGAATTCCATTATTTTTCCACTGTGTTAACTTCAAGTGCCTTAAGCTGAGTTTTTGTACCAGGGGACCAAAAGAACGAGAGTTTGTGAAAGTGAACTTATCATCAAAGCTATGTATCTATAATTTAATAGATTGCTTATTTATTCAGGTGTCTGTAAGATTTCCCAGGGAATTTCACAAGTTATGCCATTTTAATGAAACCCATCACATCTAATGTTCAAGGGAGAATAAACTAGATTCCATTTGGAACAATCAGTAATGACAAACACTGTAAGGATGAGACATTCTAAAATGAATAAGAATTCAATGAAGTTTTTTAAGACATCACTTTCGAACTTGCCTCTCATTACCATCTCTTTGGGATCTTTCTCTTTATTATATTTACCTGAGTTTTAACATTACTTCATGTTCATGTAATTGATGACATTTTAAATTTATTTTAGTATAAAGTCCAAAACAAGCCTTGTAACTTAATTTAAGATAATGGTTAACTAAAAACTGGTGTAAGCCATAAAATCAAGTTCTATCACTATATTTTTCTTCAAAAAAAAAAAAAAAGACAACCTAGGCAAGATCACAGGATGTCATAGAATATTCTCCAGTGTTAAAGGATGAATGCTATTTTACTTAAGTAAAAAGTAAATATTCAATTTTCCCCTTCAAAATGACTGTCTAGTATCAAAAAGCCCTAGAAAAAATTCAAACTATGGTCACACTCGAACATGGAGAGAATTTGATTCCATTTATAAAACACTACTAACTTAACCCCAAGGTCAAGTGTTACCTTTAAGATCTGTTATGGCTAGTACTCATCATCACTTTTCTTTCGTTATCACCATTGTAGCCAAAGTATCTGCAATCCTTTAAAAGAAAGGTTTTATTTCCTTTTTCTTTTCCCAGTACCCTTTTCCTTTTCTGTTACTTTTTCTCTTTTTCTTCTCTTCCCCACTCTAGTTAACAATTAGGTTGCTTATCAGAGTTGTCACTAAGTCATCCCAGTGATCAAGAAGCAGAGAAAAAAATCTTAAGCATAATAAACCACTTCCTTTGTGGATGAGTTCTTGCAGTCAATTTATTTGTGCTGGCTTTGACCTAGTGCTGATATTATTTAGTTGACTAACAATAGTAAAATCCATGAAACTCCTTGTTTTCCAAAACGGGGATAATTACTACTTCATTGGGTTGGTGTAGATATCAAAGGGAATATTGCATGCAAAATTAAAAAAAAAACCCTGTTTTTATTATCATCTCTTATAGGTGGTTAAAACTAAGATTAGGGCATCAGTAGAGAAGAGGAAAACAAATTGAATGCTTATTCATTAATTCATGAGCATTCAAATGATGCAATAAGAAATTTTACAGATTAATGATGGCAAGTTTAATACTACCAACAAATTGCAGGTGTGTGAGTGTTTGTAAACATACTAATTATTCATAGTTTCTTATAGGAAAAAGTTCCCTCCAAAATAAAATTTCTGTAATGTGGCATTTTGCTTTGAGCCTTGTTTTCTCCAGTGCTGTAGTCCATTTTGATAAATGCATGAGGAAGGCCAAAAGGAATGTACAAAAATCTTATGTGAAAGTAGGGCAGGCGATTCTCACCTGGAAGTCAGGCAGCCTGCATTGCCTGGAGGTAAGAACATGTGATTGGCGTCAGATCACCACAGCTCCATCGCTTACTAGCTGCCTGACCCACAGGCTATTTAAACATCATGAGTTCTGCTTTCTGTATCTGTAGAATGCAGATCAAAATAGCATCTATTTCTTAGAGTTGTTATGAAGATGAAATGAGTTAATGAGTGTGCAGCACTTAGCACAATTCTCATCAAACAGTAAATGCTCAATCCATGTGAATTATTACCATCCTCAGATTTTTCAGCTTAGGTCTTCAGTGATGTTTTAGAATGTATGACTCTTTCACTCTGTTTTCTACCATCCTAACTTTTCCTTCTCCAAACCTCTTATTTTCCCCTCATCTTCCTCTTTCCATCTTTTCCTCTGCTGGGGACAGATGAAATCTTGATGATACTAGCTGAAAAGCAGGACTCCCTTACCTCGCCAGACCACAAGTGGGAGCTGAACGTGGATGATGGGAGCATGAATGATGGCATTGAATGGATATGAACAGATTTCGTGTATCTCAGTGTAATCTGTGGTGTCAGGTATGTCTACAGAGTCCTTCTATTTGAAATGTCCTCCAAGGTTGAATTAAATGCTGTAAGTGATGCTTACAGTCCCCGGCTTCACGCACCTCACAAATATTGCAACTTCTGAGAACGCTCCTTTAAGTATTATATGGCTGCCTGGATATTCTGAGCATTCATTGTTTGTGAGACATACAGTAGCCATTTTAGTGATAGCACCCACTCCTGCCTTCCTGCCACATCCAATATTCCCCCAGTCTTTCTTTCCTTCTTTCTTTCCTTCTTTCTTTCCTTCTTTCTTTCTTTCTTTCTTTCTTTCTTTCTTTCTTTCTTTCTTTCTTTCTTTCTTTCCTTCCTTCCTTCCTTCCTTCCTTCCTTCCTTCAAGATTTTATTTATTTGACAGAGAGAGAGACAGCCAGCAGGGGGAGTGGGAGAGGAAGAAGCAGTCTCCCAGCGGAGGAGCCTGATGCGAGGCTCAATCCCAGAATGCTGGGATCGCGCCCTGAGCCGAAGGCAGATGCTTAATGACTGAGCCACCCAGGTGCCCCATCCCCAGCCTTTCATACCTTTTCTTTCCCCTCAAAGCATACATTACCTTCTAACCTATTATATATTTTGCTTGTTTATTTAATTTTTAAAGTTTTGATCTCTCTCGTCTAGAATGTAATCTTCATGAAAACCAAGATTTATGTCTTTTTTCCTTCACTAATGTATTCCCAGAACCTAGAAGGATATAATAGGCATATCAAGTTAACAGTGCCTCTAAGAAATTGATCAAAAACCAATTTATTTTTCACAAAAACTTTATACATTCTTTGCCTTATCTCATATAAGAGTATTATTCATTTATTCACATATGATTACTCAACATTTCCTATTGTCTGTGTAATTGATACCTCAAATTCAACATGCCCCAAACTGAACTCCTAATCTTCCCTGTGAATTTTTTTCCACTCACACTTTTCCAATCTGAGTTAAAAGCAAATTATTCACCCAGTTCCTTAGATTGAAAACTTGAGTCATTTTTTTAAAAAGATTTATTTATTTATTTATTTATTTGAGAAAGAGAGAGAGAAAGAGAGAGTACAAGAGCAAGGGGTAAGGGAAGAGGGAGAGAGAGAAACAGACTCTCTGCTCAGCAGGGAGCCCAACATGGGGCTTGATCCCAGGACCCTGAGATCATGACCTGACCCAAAGGGAGACGCTTAAATGACTGAGCCACCCAGGTGTTCCTAAGTCATTTTTGACTCCTGTCCTTTCTCCTACCATATGTCCCTTCAAAAAGTAAATGCTGCTGTCCTTCAAAATATTTCTAGATTTGAAACATCCATAATTACCTATACTACTATCATACTGGTGGCGAGGGTCTTCTCTTGTCTGGGTTATTGTAAAACACCCCTTGCTGGCATGCCTGCTTCTATCCTTACCCCAGACAGACTCAGCTGTGAGACTGATCCATTTTTATTTAGAACAAAACTCGAAGTGATTACAAGGATTTACAAGATCCAGTTCAGTGCTTGAATCCTCACTAAATTCATCACTCAGGTAACTTCCAGTTACATTGGACTCTTTACTATCCTCTATCTTACTGAACAGACTCCATCTCAGGGCTGTTTTGTTGTCTTCTCCACTGTCACAAAATGCTCTTATTTCGCATATTGCAGGGAATTTCTTCTTATTCAGAAAGAAGATCTTACATACAATTTGGTCTATGGCTTTTAGACAATATATCCTCTGTATTTGCAAAGTGGAACAGAAACTCCACAGACATTTATACTTTTTTATAGTCTTAAAGCAATAATGTGCTTAAGTGTTGGCTCCATTAGATAGTATTCAGCCCTAAAATTGCACTGGAAAAAGGGATAAATGATTATGCCAAAAAAGCTCAGATGGCAAAATCCATATTAACTTGATATTACTAACTATATCTGGGTTTCTCATATTTGAAACAATGCCTGTCAGCTTCTAAAACCTCTAGGTGGGTTCTCTATTTCTTCATCAATTAGTGGAGAATTGGGCTACCAAAGTGTAGAACTTACTGTTTTCTGCAGTTATTTGCCAATGAAAATCAGTGGAAGATGATATTTGTTGCTGGTGTTGATACAGACAGACTTAGAATCTTAGTGTTTGTGAGAGCTTTATGATTGGTAATGCAGTATATTTTCAAGGATACTTCCTCGGGCTAGTGAGCCTGGATAGGGCATCCACTCAACCACTTACTAGCTGCGTACCCATGTAAATTGCTTAACCTCTCAATCTCCTCATCTACAAAACGAGGATAATAATAACCTCCTTACAGGATAGCTAGGAAGATTAGAACAGCACTGGCTCACAGATACGCACTCAGAAAATAGTATTCATTATTATGTTGTTCGCCCTCTCTTCTTAAATCCTATTTTTTGGTGAGGAAAAACATGTTACAGATATATATGAGAGTCTGAGTAATTCTTGGTTCCTGTCACAAATATTGTGTTTAAACATATAGACACACACAAAATTTTCTTAAAAATTTTATTTATTTATTTGAGACAGAGAGAGGGAGAGGGAAAGCACAGAGGGAGATTGAGAGAGAAGCAGACTCCTTGCTGAGCAGAGAGCCCGATGCGGGGCTCAATCCCAGGACCCTGAGATCATGACCTGAGCTGAAGGCAGATGCTTAACTGACTGAGACACCCAGGCACCCCCCCCCCAAATTTTATATATAATTTCCATAGGTTTGCAAAAGCCCCTGAAGTTCTTACTGAATCACCAAGTGTCATCATATTCCTGGTTAAAAAGTCTTGTTTAAGATGATAAATTTTAACCCCACCATATCAATAATCACGTTAATAATGAACAGTCTAAACACAACAGTTAAGAGAGATTTCTATATTGGATAAAAAAGCAAGATCTAATTATATGCTCTCTAAAGAAAGCCCATTGAAATAATCAAGATATAGATCAGTTAAATTGAAAAGGATGATATCCTATGTATGAGAAAGTGTTAACACAGCGTGTCTGCATAGTTCGAATCCTGCACATCTAAAAGAAAGGCTTATTTTCATGATTGGCCTTTGGCTGACTCCTGGGAACTTAGCTCCTGGAATGTTCTGTCTGATAAGGGTATTATTGCAGCTCTAAGACATCGGGCTTTTCTGAATTAGTCTGTTCACATAGTTTATGCTAACAATATGATTTATGGTAAACATCGACTTTTGCTCTGGCATTTTAGATCTTAAGAAACTAAGATCATTCACATAGGTACTATATGCCTACAAGACAGATATCCAATGAAATCCTGGATAACTTGGTTTGTATGAGCTTTCCTCTTTGCACATGTTGTTAAGACATCATTGTTGGAGGAATTAAGGGAATTCCATGTAAATCCACTGGGAAGAGTCATTATGAAGCTTGTACCTGGTGTCATCTGGACTGCACCTTATGTGCCTTTCCCTCCTCTGATTTTACGCTGCATCCTTTTAGTAATAAATTATAACCATGATCACAAAGCTTATGAGTTCTTTGGGTTCTTTTAGTGAATCACTGAGCCTGAGAATAATCTTGTGGACCCCTAACACATCATACAAACACTAACCAAAAAAAAAAAGCTGGATTTTTTTATAATATCAGAGAAAGTAGACTTCAGAACAATGAAATTGTTAGGGGTAACAAGGTCATTACACAATGAACAAGGAACAATTCTGCAAGAAGGCATAGCAATCTTAGATGTATACATACCTACCCTCTGAGTTCAAAATAAATAAAGTAAAAACTAATAGATCTAAAAAGAGAAATAGATGAATCTAAAATTACAGTTGGAGACTTCAGTACTCCTCTCCCCTTTGAAAGATAAAAGTTAATAAGTACAAATCTATTTTATTTCTATATGATAAATATAAACAATGGGAATTTGAAACTGAAAAAATCTTTTAAAAACTGCAGTATCTGTACGTTGAATACTACCAAATACTGAAGAAATAAATAAAAAGACCTAAATAAACCAAGAGATATACTATGTTTCTGGATACTGTGTTCCTGGATTGGAAAATGCAATGTTGTTAAAATGTCAATTCACCACAATTTTAGCTAGAGATTCAATACAGTCCCATGGAAATCACTACTGGTTAGTTTTTGTTTTGTTTTATTTTTCTGGAGTAATCACCAAGCTGATTCTAAAATTCATATTGGATAAACAAGGGACTAAAATAGCCAGAATTATTTTGGCAAAGAAAAATTTTGGAGGACTCAAATTACCCAAATATTGGTCATTTACTAAAAGTTACTCTATTTAAGACGCTGTCTCTCTGCAGTAAGACGTCTGAAAGACAGCTGCATTTTCATGACTGATGCAATAGAAATATGCATTTATCTCCATTTTTTCTCAAAACTTCATGGAAAGGATGGTTAATAAATAAAAAACCTCACAAAAACAAAGAGATGAGAGGAAAGAATAATTTATGTTAACAACATTTTGGAACTGGAAAGCAGTTGATGATTAACCTAGCAGACCAGACAAAGCTAAAACGGGCCAGTATGTGTATAAAGCTCACAAGAAACAAAATGATTGTACTCATGGTAACTCAGATATTAAAGGCAACAGGTAGCTCTGAAAACAGAAGTGCAAAGCAAATTAAAAATGAAAAAATGATTGTATATGTTTAAAAGAGCAGTTAAATCCATCCATCCATCCATCCATCCATCCATCCATCCATCCACCCATCCATCCATCCATCCTCTTTTTTTGTTTTTGTTTTTGTAATCTCTACCCCCAATGTGAGGCTTGAACCCACTACTGGGAGATCAAGAGTTGCATGTTCTCCTGACTGAACCAACCGGACACCCTAACCATCCATCCTGTCTTACCTCAAATGGCCATGAGAGAGACTTCCTCTTCTGAGCCTCTGCAGAGGGCTGGAGCTTACTCTCTGGAGAACCTGAAACATACAGTCTGTCTCTGGACTTCCAGACATCAGAAACACTTTGAAGGTGTGGGTGACACAAGTCTACTTATGAGAGGTGAGAACTACCCCCCAACTTTCTCTTCTCAGGTCCCAGAATTCTAGCAACCATGCTTAACACTCACCTAATCCCAGCTTGCAGATGAGGAATTTCTTTCAGATGAAAGTGCCAGGTAATAAGAGAAAAGACCCCCCCAAAAAAGACCAGGTTTCTCCAAACTACTCTACAATGAGTCTCACCAATTCCCAAGCCCTAGTTACCGCGTATTAAACCCCAATCTACTTTTCCATGTGTCACTCTTAAATACGAACTGACAGTAAAGAATCATTAGACATTTGAAATAAAAAATCTCCAACATAAAAGAGAAGAAAACAAACAAACTGAAAAATTGTGGAAATAAAAAATGAAAAGAACAGAAGAAAACTAAGAAAATAATTTGAGAGATAAGAGAATACAGTACATCCATGAAACCAAAACATATACGTATCTATTTATCCATGAAACATTCAGAAAACAATAAAGAAGTTTAAGTTAATCATCAGATAGCAGAAACTAACATTTCCAAAAGAATATTAAAAAAAATTCCCAGAGGGTCACCTGGGTGACTCAGATGGTTAAGCACCTGCCTTCAGCTGAGGTCATGATCTCCAGGTCCTGGGATCCAGCCCCACATCGGGCTCCTGGCTCCACGACGAGTCGGCTTCACCCTCTCCTTCTGCCTCTCCCCACTGCTCATTCTCTCTCTCTCTCTCTCTCTCTCTCTCTTAAATAAATAAATAAATAAAATCCTTTTAAAAAATTCCCAGATAAAAATGGGGGAAGGGTAGAAATGAAAATGAGAAAGAAAAAAAGACACTGTGGTATTGGTGAGCGTATAGGCATGAATCAATGGAATAGAATACAGAGCTTATAAATGGATCCTCACATATAGTCAGTTAATATAGTCAACTAATTTTTGACAAAAGTGCAAAAGTAATAAAATGGAAAAGTGATAGTATATTTAAAAAATGGCGTTGGAAATGTTAGTCAACTCTTTTCCAAAAGTTGAACTTCAATGCATAACTCATATATGATACAAAAATTAAAACTCAAAATGAATGATGTCTAAATAAAATCATAAAAATATGAAATTTCTAGGAAAAAATGTAAGTGATAATTTGTATGCATTCATTAAGGCAAAGAGTTTTAAACTACAATACCCAAAGCAGGATCTATTTTAGAAATTAGTAAATGAGACTTTTTTTTTTAATACAAAAATAATACTCTCTCAAGGTCACCATCAAGAGAATGAAAAGGTAAGATAAAGACTGGAAAAATATTTTTAAGTGCTATATCTAACAAAGGATTACATTCAGGCATATGAAAAACTCTTAAAAATCAACAATATGAAACAAACAACCTAACTGAAAAAAACAGGGAGACGTTCTGAATGGAAACTTCACCAAAAAAGATAAATGGATGGGCAATAAATACAAGAAAATATGCTCAACATTGTTTGCTTTTGGGAACTAGAAATTAAAACCACAAAGAGGTGCCACTGCACACCTGTTAGAATGGCAAACAACACAGAACAAAACAAAACAAAACCAACCAACCAACCAACCAACCAACCAACCAACCAACCAAACATAACCCTGACATTATCAAATGCTGGCTGGGATGCCAAGCAATTGGAACTCTCATTCACTGATGACAGGAATGCAAAATGATATAGCTATTTGGGAAAAAAAAAATAGTATGGAGAGTTTATTTTAAAGTTAAACAGAATTAACCATAAAATCCAGTACTGCTACTCCTGGGTATTGATGAAAATAAAATAAACACATATGCTGTCAAAAATATTTATACATGAATTTGTAGCACCATTATTAATAATCACCAAAAATTGGAAACAACCGAGATGTCCTTCTATAGGTGAATGGAAGATGAACTATGAAATATCTACACAGTGGATACCCCAGAAATACACAAGAAATTGCTATCAATTCACAACAACATAGATGCCTGTTAAATACATTTTACTAAGTGAAAGAAACAAGACCCATTAGGATGCACTTTATACTTCCATTGTATGATATTTTGGGAAAGGCAAAACTGTAATGGTGGGAGATACCAGTGGTGGCCAGTGGTTGGTGATGAAGGATGTACTATAAGGTGCAGCACAAAGGGAAATTAGGGAGTGTCAAAAATTAGTTATGGAATAGTTCTGTGTGTTTGTGTTAGTGAATAGAGAATTCTATGTATTGTCAATCCCCATAGAAGTTTATGCCAAAAATAGTAAATTTTAATGTTTGAAAAACATCGCAAATTGTGCGATGACTCTAATTACATACAGTTAAATGATATTAACACACAGAAGGGAATAGGAAAGAAAAGAGTAATTTTGGAAAACTCCATTTTCACTGGCTACTATCAGGCCATGTGATGACAAAAAGAATAGTATACAAATACTGAGCTCTAGATGATAAAACTTGTCTCTCACAGTGGTATGTGCTAACGATTCTGAAACTATTTTATCCATGTAACAAATAAGTAAATATTTGTAGATGATGAAAGCCAAGTATCACACTGTTGGATAAATGTTAGAAATAACAAAAGGAGGAATCCTACATAAACCTAATATATCCATATGTGCACATATGTGTGTGTGTGTAAATATACAGAAATAGATACAATTACACAGATGCTTCTGTATACATGCATGCTGTGTATGCATGTATACACATACACACCTAGAAACAGAAATATATATGAATGTGTATATATATATGTATACATATAATATATATGAATGTATATATATATACACATATAATTTCCTAGCTCTCTCTATTCAATAAGATAGTCTAGAAACTGTAACAATCCAGGAGCAATGAATACACCTAGTGTCCAGATCTTGGTTTCTAAAAATCATTTTCCAATTTAAAAAATGGGCTTCCTGGGGAAATGGATGACTCCAGGGCTGAGACAAACAAATCGCTAGATGTTCTTGGAGCCTGTTATATTATCACTTAGTAAGGAAGCACTCAAAAAACAAAAATATAGGGTCATGCTAAACGGATGAAAGAGCACTGAAAGAGTCCTCACTGGCCAAAGATGAAACAATTTGAACAACTAAATAAGCATAGTATTAATTTCTCCCAATTATTATATTTCTTTTTAAAATTTTTCTTCTTTTTAAATTAAATTATAGGTACCTTACCAGCACTGACCTCCAAATTGCTAAGTCCAACGGTCAATTCTCACTCATCTTAACCTGATCAATCAGCAGTGTTAACATAGTTGATCAGTGCCTCTCCTGGTATAATTGCTTCTCTTGACTTCCAGAAAGCTACACTCCCCACTTTATCCTTCTACCTTACTGGTTCTCTACCCCAGCCTCATGTAATAGCTGCTCCTCATCTCCTTCATGCATTCAAATGTTGAGTTTGCCACAGGGCCCTCTCCTTGAACCTGTCCAGTGTATATATCTTTTAGCCTAGATCTCTACCCTGAACTTCAGTTTCCTTTATCTAAAGGTGTACCAGGCAATTTCACCTTGATAACAAATAGGAATCTTCAACTCAGCATGTTAAAAACTGAATTCTGGTCTTCCTTCCAGTCTTGCTCCTCTTTCAGCCTTTTCCTTCCAGGTAAGGCCAACTCAGGATGCTTTTAGCAAAAACCTCAGTATCATCTCACACCATGCATTCCACCTGTTTGCAAATCCTGTTGCATGTGCTTTAGCACTCACTCCAGACTTAACCAGTTCCTCCCATTTCCATGGCATTGGCCTCTCCTGAGCCATGTTAGGATTACTGCAAAATTTCTTGGCAGGACCCCGCTTCTACTTCCACCATTCTCCTATCACCCTTCCTACCCTTCCCAAACCTATCAGTACTTCTTGACACAGCTGCCAGAGTAATCACAGACTAACCCAGGCTGTATACTCCTCTGCTCAGGATGCTGAGATGACTTCCTATCTCATTCAGAGTGAAAGCCAGCATTCTTTCAAAGCATACAAGGTCTTACATAATTAAGCCCTCTCTTACTTCTCTGAGCTGATCCACTTTGGTGTCCCAAGCTCATTCTGTTCCAGCCACATTGGTTTCCTTGATGTTCCACAGCATGCTGTCATGTTCCTGTCAACACATGCTGCCGTAAGTCCTTTGCTCCAGCCTTTCTCTCAGTCTGAAATAGTCTTCAACAGCCAGCCAACCGATAGCTTCTCATTACTTCAAATCTTTGCTCAATTACCACCTTCACAACGAAGCTTCTCTAGCCGTTCTCCTTAGTGCTCCAACCTGACACTTCCTCTTCTCTTTGCGATGCCAGATCCCTCTTATCTTAATCCTCTTGTATTTATTTTGTAAATGTCTCATTTTATATAGTAAAATAAATATCTTGAGTCTTACTGATATAAATGGATTTTGAATAAATAAATAGATTCGGGAGAAGGAAGAGTTTTTCCTTTCAGTATAATTCAACTTAATGAATGTAGAAGGAATAAAGGAAACAGAAAATCACTATTAGAATATTATGGCAGTAATCCCCGGATGAATGGCAAAATTTGTGGATAAAAGTTTAAGGAGAAACAGGATGCTACATACCCTCCATATTAGTTAGAATTATACAGAGAAACAGAACCAGTAAATCTGTGTATCTCTGCCTATATCCATCTCTATCTATATCCATCTCTATCTATCTATCTATCTATCTATCTATCTATCTATCATCTATCTATCATCTATCTATCTATCTTACTTATGAGGAATTGGCTCATGTGATTATGGAGGCTAAAGAAGCCCCATGATCTGCCATTTGCAAGCTGGAGACCCAGTAAAGCCAGTGTATAGTTCAGCCTGAGATCAAAGGCCTGAGAACCAGGGGAACAGATAATGTAAATCCCAGTCCAAGGGCTGGAAAAAGATGAGCTGAGGTGTCCCAACCCAGTCAGTAAGGCAAAAGAAAAAAAAAAAAAAGCAAATTCCTTCTTCCTCTGCCTTTTGTTTTATTCAGGCGCTCAATAGATTGAGTGGTACCCACCCACATTGGAGAAAACCACCTGCTTTACTCAGTCCATCAATGCAAATGGTAGTCTCATCTGGAAGTACCATTAAAGACACATTCAGAAATAATGTTGAATCTGGTCACCCATGGCCAACTGAGTTGACACATAAAAGTAACCATCACAGATGTAAATTATGACCCCTCAGATAAACACAAAGGGAAACATTAACTTATAATGGAGAAAACAGGCAGGTATTTCCTTAACAAAATGATCAAGATTAAATTCCAGTAGTGAGACATAGGAACACTGTGTACTTCTGATATGATACCATGACTTCTCTCGAGGGCATGCGACCTCTGTGGTATGCTTGCTAAAATGTCATAACTTCATTCTCATCATAAGAAATCCTCAGAGAAACCCAAATTGAGGAATATTTTGCAAAGTACATGACCAGTGTTCTTCAAAAGTGTCAAGGACAAAGAAATACTTAGGCATTGTCACTGATTGAAAGAGACATGGCAACTAATTGGAAGGGCATTCTGGATAAATTTCAGATCAGAAGGAAACATTGGATAAAATCTACAATAGTTAATAGGATAGTACCAATATTAAGTTCTTGGAATTGATAATTGTCTGATGGTTATATAAGATGTTAACGTTAGGGTAAGGTGAATGAAGGGTATCTATGGACTCTTTATTCCATCTTTGGAAATTATTTAAAAATGAAAAGAACAAGTTATTCTTGAGTTGGCTGTACTTTCATTTCCCTTCCTTTCTAATATCTTTTTCTTATCGGTTTTATAATCCCTATGAAATTTTAACTGGAGGTAAATCAAATAAGCTGATTCTCATTTTTTTAATTTTGTATTATTACTACATTAAGTTTTTAGTGTTGTACTAGGATTCTAGGGCATTTGATGAATAACTTGGTAGCTATTTTTCTAATCAACATTACGTGAATACTAAAAAGGAGGAAATAGACTGCTACATTAACCCATTTCCTAATTTGCAATGAAAAGCTCTGTACTTAACTTCAATGTGAATGGGGAGGGAGTTTTCTGTATATCAACAAGTAATCCTCAGACACTAGCTATGAGTCCTACAATTCAATCCAATTCTGACACTCTTTACCTGGAGATAGTGTCAGATCCCACAGTTTAAGGGCTAGTCCCACAGAACTGCCCTCCATACACATGCCTCACGGGCCAGTCCAAGTCCAAGTTGTTAACTGTGCTTCTGACCAACAGGTTATAGTTTGAAATTGCCATCACCCCTTCTTGGGTTTAATTAATTTGCTAGAGTAGCTCCCAGAACTCAGAGAAACCTTTTTCTTACTAGATCACTGGCTTATTATGAAAGGATACAACTCAGGAATAGCCAGATCAAAGAAATATATAAGGCAGTGTATGGGGAAGGGGTATGGAATGCCACTCTCCCTGAATCTCCACGTGTTCACTGAACCCCATCATTCTGGGGTTTTGTGGAGGCTACATTATATAGGCACGATTGATTAAATCATTGGTCACTGGTAATTGATTCCACCTCCAGACCTTCTATCCTCCCTGGAGGTATGTGTGGGGAGATGGGACTGAAAGATCCAACCTTATAATCAAATTTTTGGATCCCCTGGCAACAAGCCCCCGTCCTTTAGTTAACTGCTTGCTTTTCCAAGACCACCTTAGACATAATAAGTGGTACCTTTATCACTGTCTTCACTTAGGAAATTGCAATGATATTAGGAGCTCTGTGCCAGAAATAGAATAGGGACAAAGTCCTTAAACAATGTTTAAGGAAATGTACTGAAACAATTCAAATTACATCTCTACATCTATATATATATATCTTAATATAGATTCAATATCACAGTGATGGAATTAATGAACTGGACTTATGATGCTGAATTTAGGTCAGGCTTTCAATTAGTTTGTTCATCTGTAAAGTGAGAGGGTGGAATAGATAAACTCTATGGTCCGTTCAGTCTTAACCTTCTGTGAAACACCACATATGTATGCTATTGGAGGAGGTTGCATTGATTTATTTGTTTAATTTATTTGGATTTAGAACTTTTCAAATTTAACAAAAAATTTTGTAAGTTCACAAATTATTCTGAGCTTTGGAGATATCCTCATCAGATGGTTGAATCTATTATTCTTAGCTCTCCTATTTATGTTATTGGCCCCATGGGTCCAGACATACTTTGTTTATCAGCAATGATGCCACTACCATTTTCAAGCAATTCTGTTCTCACGAAGCTACTTCAAGGATATGTTCTGGAGCCATCCTGTCTTTGGCTTCCTGTTTTATACACCATCTGGAAACTTCAGCTGGTACAGAATTTTAATCCTTACTATTTAAAAACAATTGCCCATGTAGACTGTTCAACTACCACCGATATCAAGGAAATATCCTTATCACGCATTCTGCTTCAAGAAGGAGAAGGATTATAATGGATACTTTTAAACAGCCCTATGTATTCCTTCATCCAAAGCATTCTTCTCAGGGCAATGGATTTACATTTCTGATAGTAATGGTAATTGGTTTTTAATGATTCCTGTGACGCCCCAGCTGAAAAGTTCATTTTGAATGTGAAAAAGTGATCTGTCAGCAACAACAAAAATCGTAAAAGGCTTGCTTCTTAAGTTTTCTTCTTAAGGCTTCTTCTTGGTTACAATACCCAAGTTAAAAAGTTATAAAATGGAAAAAAAAAGAAAGAAACTGATACTATATGCTAATTCTATGATTAAGAATATCAAATTCACACACCTCTGGGGCAGTGATTAGAGGTTCTCTAATCATTGCCCAGATCTGCATTCAGATACCGCCCCTTACCAGCTAAATAATGTTGGACAATGAACTTAACATCTATAAAGCATTGGTGACTAATGGGGCTCTTACTAGAATTAAGTGAGTTCTTTGACTTCAAAACCTTTTGCACAATCCTAGCACATGGGCAACTAAGTATCAACTCTTACTGCTGTAGTTGGGATGCTTATGCTGATGCTAATTAGTGAGGTTGCTACCAAACGATTTATGAATATATTGCATTTGAAGTAGTTACTGTCCTGTTTTTAGAGAGGTGGTGTCCTGTCACTGTCACCTGATTCACAATTTGAATTTCAATTAATTTAAGCTGTTTAAGGAAATGTACTGAAACAATTCAAATTACATCTCTACAAGGTAACAATAAAGGGACACAAGAGGACATGGACTCTTTCTCTCAGTGTGTGTGTGTGTGTGTGTGTGTGTGTGTGTGTGTGTATGTGTGGTTCTGAGTGTGTGGTAGGGTAAGAAAAAACATTAACTTTGGCAGTTGATAAGATGAAGAGGTATCTATTTTATTATTATTATTATTTTTACTCAGAATATACCTCTATAAACTTCCAGTACTTAATTATATAGCTGATATATTGTTTCTCGGAACTAGAGATACAATAAAAGAAGATTGCACTCTCCGATTTCCTGGTATATCTAGGTAGCCGTTCCTACCTCACTATCTCAGGACAGCCCTACCTGCACATGTATTGGACATACAGTACTGTATACACATATGGTACTTTATAGGTCCTGGTGACCTCCAAGCCAGAGGTCTGACTTCGAAATTCTGTGTATCATTGTTTAGATTGATGGAATTGTGACTCACTCTTGCTTTCAGTTATATCTGAAGTCCTGCTTTTGCATTTGAGATTTGACTCTGTTTCCATGGGCTTATTGTTTGTGGGTAAAAAAAAAAAAAAAGCCACTCCTGTGCTTAGAAACTTCAGGAATCAATCTCAAGTGTTTGAAATGTTTGCTTAAACATTGCTTGCTTAATCAGGCTTTTAGCTGATTGCTACACAGTTCAATGTTTGCTTTATGTACTTCTAGAGGGTACAGTTATAAAACACCCTATGAATTGCTGCTGAAATGTACATTATTATCCAGGGGTCTTATTTCATTTGGTCATATTCTCATTGGAGCAGAATAAGAAGTATTTAAGGCATTTTTCTTCAAATTACCAAGAAAAATGTGAGCTTCCAAGAGAATTTTCTGGAGGAACTCATTATAGGTGTTTAAGATTATAGTTAAAGTTTTTGTTTTATGGCTTCACGTAGTCATAACTTTAAAATCCATTAACAATCATTTTGAAGTGCTTATTGATGTGTCTACGAATAAGAATCAAAACACAGCAAAATAACCAACCAACAAACCACAGGTATCTCCTAATGTTTGTGATAATTACATATGAGAGAAGAACTCTAAAATTGAATTAAAAAGTCTGATTGGCACTCCCCATCCTCATGTGTAACAATGAGCAAGGTAATAGATTCAGGAGTATACTATATATTTGCTTAAAGTCATCAATTCCTACATACAGGTTAAAGTTGATTAATAATCTCTACCACTATTTGAAAATTAAAATAACTTCAATTCAAATAATTTATATAATTCACATATGCCTAAAGTATAAGCAAGAATATCGTTATTTAATTTTAGTAAATAATTTTTCCTCACTAATTACAAGCTCCATGAAGGCAGGAGACTTGCCTAACGTCCACATAGGTTTGTTTCTTGCTATAAACCTGGATTACCATGACATCAACTCACAGCGGGGGTCAATAAATGGTAGCCGGCTAGGAGTCTGCCGGCAGGTGTATGCAGGACAGAACCGTGGCAGCTGACTGAACATACCTCCAAATGGCAGTTGCCTGGACGTACCTGGTTAATTCTCAGGAAACTTTGCCAGACTTCATGGAGTTCGTATTTTTTAAAAATACATTTTTCTTTTCAAGGTGATGATACATATAAAAGATACAATAAATTACTGTGACAAGAATAAGCCCAAGCTTATTGAAGAACCAAAATAAAGTATTTGCCAATTCTCAGGCACTGTTTCACCAAAAGTTATAGGTTGTTTAAGAAAAATTGTTCTGTCAGAATTTTCATACCAGGCATGTAATATTTTGATTGTTAATAAAACCTCATTCTGAGAGATACGCTACAAGTCTTTCCGTTCAATCATTGATCAAAGGGTACAAATTTTACTTTAGAGTAGTAAAAAAGCTAAAAAGCAATTAGTATTTGGTGTTTAAGTAAGTATGTTGCTTTCTATATACAATTAATTTTAAATGATCACTTCTTTCAGGTATCTAGATAGAGGAAATATATCCAATAATATATACTGAATCCTCAAAAAAATGCCATTTTCTCTCTGAAAAATATCATTAAAATGTTTGACATCATATCCTATGCTTATTTTTCATAAGTCAGATTATGTGTTTTTTTGTTTTGTTTTGTTTTCATATACACCGAAAGCCCTTGCCATGTGAATGCTGCCCCACTGTATCTCTCCATCTATAAATATTGTGGGTTTTTTTCTGTTTCCTTCTCAATAGAATCTCTCAGATCCATCTTTTTCTCTCTCTTCCACTCAGTGTTGGCCCAGTCACGCTCTGCTTCCCGAGACTATGTTAGCAACCCCTGACTTATCTTCATTTTCGGTTTCTCCAGGTGTGCAGGTGTCCTTCTCACCTGGACTTCATGCCTCAACTCTCCATACCCCACCCTTCCTCTGTGCTAATATTGTCCACACTGCAACCAGAGTGATCTCCTAAAGAGTAAATAAATCACATCTTGTTAGTTCCTGGTTTACGTTTTTCCAACGTATTCCCTTTGCACTGAGGATGAAATCTAAACTCTCAGCAAGGCCAGGATGATGAGGGAGATGTGGCCTCTGCCTCCTTGCCTTTCATTCTCTATGCTCCAGCTCAGACTTTACAATATGCCCAACAACACTCATTTTACAGATGAGCAAATAAAAGCCTAGGAAGGTTAAATTTATCCAAGATTACACAGCTGATCCATGATGCAACTCAGGTTTATTTGACACCAGGATATACACTCTTATTCGATACTACAAAACTCACATTTCTTCCTCTGTGGGAACTTCCTTGGTATTTTAATTTGCAAAAAGATATTGTAGCTTTACTAGTGCTTAACATTAGATTATTAATTATAATCGCATCTTTCCCTGCAAACTATGGGCTTCACAAGGCGTGTCCTAGTACACTGTTTGGCATAATGCCGAGCATGTGATCGGCAATAGGTAACAATTTTTAGGTGATTAATTATTCTGGGTGATAATTAATTAACAGAAAGCAGAAACATTATAGATATGTTGTAAATATTTCAATAAAATAAATTTCCTTGAATGTTGATAATTAATCATAATAGAAAGCTGGGAAGTACAATAGGCTTTCTATTTTTTTTTTTTTTCATTTTCTAACAGTCATTTTTTTATTTTAGTGCATTCACTCAAAGACAAAACAAAATTCTAGAAAATACTTCTTAGTTCTGGATGCACAAATAAAATTAAACAATCAATAACATTCATTTAGTATGTGGCAAATTAAATGCTATGAGAGATCTTAAGAAATTGAAAGATCAGAGGCTGCTTCTGAAGGTCTTGATTTTCCTGTCACTCAAATTGGTCAACGAAAAATATGAACACATGACAAGTACATAGAAAACCATAATTTTACCAACATATCCACAAAAGCCTGAAGATTCAGGTAAGTAGAAAGAAATTTCATGGACATTATTAGAGTCTCAAATGCTTGGACAAAGGTCTTCATGTAATAGTTTTTTTTTTTTTTTTTGTCAGTAGAGATTTGATAGAGGAGTAAAATGATCTTTGGAGGGGGACAGTATTCTACACAAGAGAATTGGTGTATTAATATCAGACTCAAAGAGAAATTTTAAAATTTATTTTTAAGTCGGTATTAATTATTCATTTCCAAAGCAATGATTGTCAGCTAGATGGTGAGGGCAGAGATGGATGCATGGGGAAGGACATTTGAGTCAGCTGTACCCAGGTAAAAATCCTGATAGTCTCACTATGGAGGAGTTGTGATTTGATGAGAGGCACATTTCTATCCAGAAATTAAAAGCCGGTGGTTCTTTGTTCATTGTACTGTTAGCCAGACGTCTCTTCCAGTGTTCACAACCCTCACCAATTCATTTGTCTTTGCATGGAATTTACCACAGGCATTTTTAACCAAATCTAAGAGTTCAGTGACATTTCTTTTCCCACTCTCCCCACAACACATGGGAGGCAAACATCCCAGAAACTTCCCATCTCTCTTATTCATGAGGAGGCTTTATAGTGCTCTAGGTACAACATGGAAACTTCACTGTGATACAATAGTCGGCCTCTGCCCCAGGAAAGATTGGCATTCCAAAGCTCTTCTCCTTGCCTTTTGAAGAATACCTTTATGTTTGATAGGGAGCCAAGATCCTGTCTATATCAAGAGTAAAGGCATTCTGGCATAATTATGCTGCAAAGGTTTCCACAAATACTGATATATAATAATGCAATTTAGATAACACAAACATTTTCACTTGTCTTAATTGAGTTTTATATATACTTCATTAGTACACTCAGTTGATGTATGGTGACCAATAGAGTTTTTTTTTTTTTTTGAAAGATTTACCTATTTATTTGGGAGAGAGAGAGTACACACAAGTAGGGGTAGGAGTAGAGGGAGAGGGAGAGAAGGAGAGAGAGAATCCCAAGCAGATTCCATGCTGAGCCAAGGGCAGGGGCTGGGCTCGATCTCATGACCCATGAGATCATGACTTGAGCTGAAACCAATACACTCAACTGACTAAGCCACGCAGGCGCCCCAAGCGGTAGAGTTTATTTATGATGACCAACGCAGTTGTCTACTAACTATAAATGGGTCAGAAGTTCTGCAGTTGGTCTGAGTCCTCTACTGTTTTACATCTATAGTGTGTTCCTCTGAGCAGCATCAGCTTCACCGGGAGCTTGTTAGAAATGCTGGCCCTCAGCTCCACAGCAGCCCAGGTATTTGTGTTGACCTTAAAGTAAAAGATGTCCTGTTCTAGGCAGAGCCTCTATGGCTATTTGTTGTGAAATATCAGTGTTTTCCCAAGTTCACACTGCCCCGTCCATTGAGGACTGATACTTCTGCAAAATACCATAAAAATAAATTTCTAGAAAAATTAAATTACAAAAATAATGAAAATTATGTATTAAATGCCAAATTTTTCATGTGTATGTGCACTACATTTAGCTTTATTAATTTTTTTCTTTATAGAGATGTATGAATGAATATAAAAAAAGCACAGGAGAAACTGTGAAACAATGAATATAATGCATAACATAACCGTATTAAACATAATACAATTTGTGGAGTGTTTCTCGGTGCCAACGATTCATTGTGCTGTAGAGTTTCACATATTCTATCATGTGACCTTCATGATTTTTGGAGAGTATGTCCAGTTCATTTGCCCATTTTATAGGTAAGCAGTCTAAGGTTTAGTTTAAACAACTTGCTTGAGGTCACATAGCTAAAAAGCGATGGATCGTACATTTGAATCCAAGTTCTACATAACTTGAAAGCCTAAAACTTTTGCCTCCCTAAGACCCCCTTCTGATTTTTCCAAAGAATAAAGAAATTCAGAGAAAAAAATCCCAAGAAAGTCAGAAGAATGTTACTATTTCAATGCTTTCACTCCACCATCCATGCTCTTTTCTGTAATACAATTGATTGCAGGGGGTTTGCTACGCAAAAATAAAACTGCTGATTTTGGGGAGAGGGGGGATGGAGAGAGAGTGGTTAAAAATGAGATTGGTTCATTAATAGTGAGGATAAGCACTCAAAGGAATAAAACTCTTATCATGAACATTTACAATACTTTCATTACCAAAGAACTCCCTAGAGTGGAGAAAGATGTAAAAAAAAGTCATTTTGGGAATTAATATACAGTTTGGGTGGGGAGTTATTTGAATAAATATGTATGCTTTAAGCAAAAAAAAAAGACACAGAAATTAACAGATCTCATATTAACACCTGTTTCTGACTTAACATAGGGTTGAGATGAACTTCTGATAGCTTGAAAACAAGAACTAGGTTTCATTCTTCTATTTATTCCAACATCATTTGAGGGGAGTTGCTTGATGGGGAAGATTATAGAGGCAGGCTCCTCCATGGCTGCCCTTCTCTTAGTGGCATGGCTCACTGGCACCTGTGCTCAGACCTGAGTATTGAGCTAATGTTCACAGTAAATCTATTCTTGGCAACAGCGGATGCAGTCTGCAATATGATTGTTGATTTTGGTCATTCAAGACAATTGCCATCTACAATGCCAGGGATAGCTGTCACTGAGCTATATTTTTACATATAGCTCATTTCATTTTCCTCCCACCATTCTTTTCCTCTATGGGAGGAAATATTACACATCCTTCAGTAGATTAGAATTAGCCAACTACCTGCTTTGCAAATGATATATTAAAAATAAATAGAATGTGTAGAGACCAGCATTTCATTTGAGCAATAAGCTAATAAGCCGTCACTGCTATAATGGTGCTCCTACCAATTATTAATTGAAAATCAATTTGGTTTGCATTTCCAAAATGCTGTAATCACCTGGACAATAACATCACACTTCCAATATTTTCTTATGTGTTATTTAGACCTTGACAATTAAATCAGAAATGCAACATATTAATCCTCAGAGCCCTCATCCCTCAGTTTTTTCCCACTTTATCTTTATGATTAATTCAAAGATGGTCTGGTTAAGGGAATATTGCCCAACTCTGACCAGTAGATATTTACAAAATATAAACCCGGTGTTGAATTTTTTAAGAATTTGGTGTTGAAATTCTTGTAAATGGGTATTCACAAAATATGCATGAAGTGCTGAAAGTTTTGAACTTTCTGAGTAAGGAAAATTTGTACATTTGTTGGTGTTGATTAATACAAAAGGCGGAGGTTATGTGTTAAATACTTTCAAAATTACTAATGTTGTAACTGGATAACTTCCAGTTTTTTCTCTAAGTTACTACTTAGAGATAATTTGGTTTCAAACTCCTCAGTTTTCAGATTTGAAAACAGAGGCAGAAAGATGAAATGGTCAATGAACTAGTTAGTCCAATATCTTTTCTACTCTTGTTGAATTTACAATATTTAACTTGACAACAACAGAAGTTTAGTTATAACCATATTAAACTCACTAAGGAAACTTGGTTGTAGTTTCTGAGAATATAGGATTTATTCTGAGGGTGTAGAGTGTCCAGGGTTTTCTTTGTTTCTTCTCTTACTTCTCTTTTGCTTAAAAAAATGTTTTCCCAATAACATATCAGACTGGGCTATCTGTTTCTTTATAGAGTTGCATCACTATTTTGAGGTCTTCTTTAAAAAAAGTTTTATTATTATTAATCCCATTTATTAGATGAAGAAGTAGGAACTTTTATCAATATTTTCAGTGCCAAATAGAATATAAATGATGGAACAAAGTCTGAAATCTTGATCTTATAACTCCCATCCCTGATATAAGCTCCCTATATTTCCTTGGGATTAATACCCACTTATATCTGAATAACAAGACCAAAACCAACTGCTGGGACTTAATAGGGTGAAAATGCTTTTGTCCTTGGAGCACTAGGGTTGTCTGGTTTTATTCCTACTACATGGACTAGAAAGGCAATACATACCTAATGACAGTGAGATACAATGACTCTTGGCACTGTGCTTCTGGAGCAAAATGGAATTATAGAGCTGGAATCCTAGCCATCAAGTATTTTATTACGTGGTCACAAGTGTCACTGGCTGTAAGGAACAGTGAAATCACTTTGCTTTAACCCTCTCTGGCACATGGGTATGTGCCAAAATACCTTTTGAAAGTAAAAGGGTATTTCTACTAATCACATGCATGGTTTTCCTTATTCAATATTATGTTTATATAAATTTCTGAAGAAAGAGTCTTGATAATTTAAATGAATGAATTAATTAAAATTTAATATAGTACTTTTTTTTTTTTTACTTGAAAGGAGTTTAGAAGCTATTCCAAAATTATCAAATCCATAAACTCACTTTTAGAGAATCCACTAAGATGCATTCTGGCCATATAATAATTTCATATTTTGGAATGAGAAACATGAGCTATAATTGGAATAGCACACTGACTTAAAACTTTATAAATCTCTTTCTTCCTTGGGCCTAGTTGCCAGAGAAGCACATGCATTTAATCTTTATTAGAAACTGGAGTTGGCTTTCAAAATCAACCTTCTTATAGCTCATCGCATTTCTTAAAGTGAGTTTTTTAGAGGTATCATAGAGCTAGACTTGTATAAAGTAGCCGTTACTATATTTCTCATAGTTGCGTGGGTCTTTATAGATTGCAAAATGTCACAAACTTTATTTCATGCCAATCTTACAACCAGCATCTGGGTATTTATTTTTAAATTGAATTTAATTTTTAGGTTTTTTGCTAAAGATTTTATTTATTTATTTTTTTAAGCAATCTTTACATCCAGGAAGCAGCTCAAACTCACAGTCCTGAGATCTAGTCATACGCTCCACCAAGTGAGCCAGCCAGGAGCCCCAAGGTATTACTTAATTAATTTTATTTTAGAGAGAGCTGGAAGAGAAGGAGAGAGAAAATCCTCAAGCAGACTCCCTGCTGAGCAGGGAGCCTGATGTGGGGCTTGATCCCAGGACTCCAAGATCATGACCTAGCCAAAATCAAGAGCCAGCTGCTTAACCGACTGAGCCACCCAGGTACCCCCAGAGTATTAATTTTTTATTCAAATTAGGAGTTTCAAAGAAACAAACAAAAAGAAAAAACAGATAAATAACAATCCTCCACCACCACCACTACAAAATGCCTGGACTCTGAATTTGAGAGAATTTCTCGCCAGCATGCAGTTGGAAAGCCTAAAAAAGAACACTTGAAACCTAATCCAAATACTTTCTTCCCCTTTTTGAGCCAGCCTCCTGGACACCTTGGTATCCGCAATAGCATACTTCTAGCATCCCTGGGCCCAGAAAGATCGAGTTCTGTTCACGTTTTTTAATTCTCTCTAAGCTTTGGTTTCCTCATCTGTACAATGAAGTTAAGGCTTTAGTGCTTTAAATGAAACAACGTATCGTGGCACATGGTACCAATGTGAATATAAGGCATCTTTACTAAGTTGAAAGTTACTATTGTAGTTTATGATTGCAAGGTTAATGTGGGGAGCAGTACAATATAATGGAGGGACTTGCCCCAGGTGTTAGAGTTTCTGAAACGCTGTCCAGCAGGAACTTTACAAGCTGAGTTACATGAGTAAATGTCGCAGCCTCCTTAGAGAACAGATTTTAAGATACATAAACAAGGTTAACTATACCTCCTCCTTTAAGTTGCCACATCTCTGGTAAGGATAAAATCAGTTAAGGCAAATGGAAATAATTTATTGCTATTACCTATAAACTTTTATGCTAATTTACATGTGTTTTTTTAGTTTCTTGGAACTAATTTAAAAACCTCCTGAACACTTTTTTTTTTGAGGGGCCATCAATATTATAAGTATGAATATTTAGAAGGTGGCATTAGCAAAAGTTTTCCAAAGCACAAAGTATAAGAAATCAGGGTTAAGAAAATTGCTTGTCCATGAGTCATCCCTCCAGAAATAATTGTTTAAATCATAGAGGAAAATATTTCATCAAATTCACTTGTTAGTACAACTTTATTGTAGAAATTTTTCCAGTAAGTTTAGAAGCAATAAAACCTAGACAGAAAACATAAATTACATAGTGAGAATAGAACCTATAACATTGATC
Organism: Ursus arctos; assembly: GCF_023065955.2. Classification (NCBI taxonomy): domain Eukaryota; kingdom Metazoa; phylum Chordata; class Mammalia; order Carnivora; family Ursidae; genus Ursus; species Ursus arctos. The sequence goes on along the minus strand of NW_026622797.1, from coordinate 45,321,056 downwards.
TGTTATTTATTACATTAGACTAAGTATGCTTACCTTAGTCTATTTTAATATTATTATTTTACACTTGATCTTGTTTTACCCCTCATTTTTAATCCTTGAGTCTTAAGACACATGTTGGAAGATTATAGAGATAATGAAGTTAATATAAAGCACAGATAATTTTTCTTTATTAACCTTTAAAGACTATTGGCACTCAATACTCGTACTATCATTTGCAAAATATTTTCTCTTTAAATATACATAAATCCAGGTCAGTAATTAATAAGTTTATATTCTTATACATAAATGCTTAAAGTTTCTGTCTATGTTATCTATCAGAAAGTTATATTTCCTTAATTTAAAAAATGCAAACCATTGCTGTGACATCAGTATTTAATTTTAGAACCCTATGAGAAAGAGTGGGAAGCTACTGCGTTAAAAGCATGGTCTTCCTGGGTTATCGGTTCTCTGGAGATTGAGACTGTTCTTATTTATCATTATAATTCAAACGTCCAACTTAAAAGCTGTTTGTATATATAGAGGTGGATCGAAGTTGTTAAATTTAACTATCCTATTGAATTAATTACCACCATGTGAAATGATGTTCCCTTATGTGTGATTCTAGGCCTTTTCAGGTGCTAAATTTAATGATTTAAAATTGGCAAATTTGTTTTTTTCCTCACAAAATTAAATTTCTGAGGTTATTATTGTGACTTTTATTCAAGACCTACTCAAAAGGAGAGTTTGTTACTTAAAGTCTTAGGAGGCTTCCATAGCCTTGTCCTGTGTCAGTCAGTGATCTCAGATACAAATGGTAGAAGAATTCTTAAAGTCGTTTTTTTTTTTTTTTAAGTATTCAAGAGTATTAAAGAGTTTAGCAATTAGGAAAGCCAGATGTCCGACCTCAATGTCACACAGCCAGAAGTGATGCTCACACCACACTTGCTGGATCTCCTAGCCACTGGACATACAGACACCACTGGCAGCATCATTGTTGCTGACCTAGATGGCAGGATGTCCGTCCCACTGTCCTGCGACCTGGATCCCTCTACAGCCACGACCTTCCCCAAATTGACTTGACTCAGTTTCGGTTTCTTCACATTGCCCATGTCTGAATGAAAGTCTCAAGTAGTTGAGTCCGACTGGCAAGGCCTAGGGCACATACTAGCACCCTGGGTGCAAATGGAGGTTCTGACTTCTGTTTGAATTGGGGGTACACAGGATGCATAAAATGAAGTTTTCCCGGGGTGCCTGAGTGGCTCAGTTGGGCGTCTGCTTTTGGCTCAGGGCGTGATCCTGGTGTTCTGGGTTCGAGCCCCACATCAGGCTCCTCCACTGGTAGCCTGCTTCTTCTCCTACTCCCCCTGCTTGTGTTCCCTCTCTCGCTGGCTGTCTCTATCTCTGTCAAATAGATAAGTAAAATCTTTACAAAAAAAAAAATGAAGTTTTCCCAGATAGGAAAGTATTGAAAAAGTGCTGTGTTATAGGAAACATCACATATTTCTGCCATAAGTCCTTACTCTCCTCTCTGCCCTCGCTATTTCCACATACCCTCGCTCTCTCTGTTTTAGTCATAATTGTCTTTTTTTAAAGTTACCTTTGACAAAAGGATTTTTGTACATGCTGTATTTCATTCTCCATCAAAGGCTACAGTCCTACTTGTCTTACTTTTCTCACAGACCTAAAGAGAAAATAAAATAAGATAATTTGCAGACACTTTGAGAAGCAAAACATTTATTTTAATACAAAGTATTATTATTCGTATGATTATCAATTAACACTTTTGTGGAAGGACCAGGGCATATTACATTGACATCACCATAGCCTCAGGAAGATCATTCCTTAGTAGATTTATCATGTCGTCTGCTAAAGAAGGTGAGGCTAACTAACGTCTTTACTATAAATAAGCAAGAATGTACTACTTAATCCATTAAAAAAGATTTCTTTGAAAAAATCTAAAGAAGCTTTAACTATGAGACTGGTGTTTATAGATAGTAAAGATCTTTTTTTATTAATTAGTTTTAGAGGAGTTTAGTATAATTATTACCAGTATGAACACAGAATTGGCCAGACCTTAATTCTTGGGTCCTTAGTTACCAGTTTTGTAACTAAGAGAGTTATTTAACCTCAAGTCCCAGTGTCACTTTTTTGAAAATTCATTCTATCTGGAATTATTATAATTAAGAGAGATACTATGTATAAATTATATGCCACAGTATCTGGCATATATTATGTGGTAAAACGCAAGTTGGTATAAGTATTACATTATTTTAGATGTTAGAGGAAAGGGATTGAAAGCATAGCATTTAATTTCTTCTCCCTTTTGTGAGGTGGGTATGTGTGTCTTTCCTTTGCAAGATGCCCGACAGACTGAATCAGGAAGGAAATCAATTGTTGCCACTCTTGATTCATCTTTCTGGAAGGAAGTCTCCTTTTCTGTCTATTGCAGCAATCTGAAGACAAATCTAAAGGTGATATTTTTGCATAATTTAAATTTTAAATCGTCTTAATGTTTTTGTATGAAACTCCCTACTAAGCTGAAAATGATGCACAACATTTGCCTTTTTCTCTTATAAAAATCTCATTATGCATGTTAACTGTAAATTATACAAAGTGAATAAAAATATGTTTTGTTTTAGTTTTGAGCCAGGGTTAAGCACCCTACTATTGATGTATTAATTCACCAATATTTAAATATCTGTGTTGCCGTAATACAATGAAATACACTGTTTAAATACCAATCTCTACTTTTATAATCTTTAATAAAAACTGGTTAATTGCTGTTGAGATCAGAATTTAGCACAGAAATATTATTGATATTAATATTATACCCACACTCAGACTATTCAGACTAGTTTATAATAGAAATTTCATTTTCACTGAATATGCATCGATATGACTCATTTTTATAACATTAACCTTTTTTTTAAGTCACTCAAATTGAATTTGTTGTTGGCCATTGATTAACATTTATTTTCGGTGAACTTTTGTGTGATGAGAATATGATGTAATATCTTAGACTTCTTGAGAAAAATTAGGAGAGAGATTAGAAAATAACATGGAGACTTTTACATGAAAATACCTTTTGAGAAGAAAGAGACATATGTTTATTATCAAAAATCGAAGTATTCTTTCTAAAAATTATTCTAATCATCTGTTGAGAAATATTTGTAATAGAAAGGATATGCCAAAATAATACACTTTTTAAAAACTTGTCTGTCTGAATATAAGTCCTTAAACACAACATAAACAAACAAACAAACAAGCAAAAAAACACCTTAAACCAAGTCTACCTCAGACAATGTCTGTCTTGGGATACTGATTTAGAAAGTGATAAGAGGAATACAAAGGGAAAGACAAGATAATTTTCAGTTTTTGGCATTCAAAGTAGGATTATATAACAGTAAACAGTCTTGCAAGCCAGGGTATTGTAGTGAAAAAGGATTTGGAGATTTCACATCAAAGATTCCTTTTCCCTGTGATAAAGTAGTAAAGATGTACTTAGAATATTAAATAATTTTTCCATGGCCTCCTATTCTTTATATGTTAGTAACATACAGCACATTAAGAAGAACAAAATAAAGCAGGCTGTATTCTGGCCCTAAAAAAGGGAACAGAGAAGAAGAGGAACATAAAGAAATGGGAGGAGAAGAAAGAGAATCATGTGTTCTGACTTTCTGGTCCTCAGTAATTAAAGAAATGGTTCAAAGTGGTTCTCAGCTACTATTTGGAGCTCTGTGTAAAACCTTTCCCTGTGGCATATAAAAGAGAAAATTATGGCAGATGATCAGGAAGGAGGAGGGCATCAGTTTGAGATTTTCCAGGCTTTCCTTTGAGTCTATATGTGGTTGCTGAGCTAAGAGCTGTGGACCTGCCGTGGGGGGTAAAATGGATCCAAGATAGAAGGTAGGGAAATAGGCTAAATTAAGTACAAATTACCATTAATTAAAAAATAATAGTAATAGCTAATATTTAATGAGCACTTATTAAGTGCCAGATATGTTTCTAAACATCTTAGGCTTTTCTCACTTAACATTAACAACTCATTGAAGAATAATCTCTATTTTACAGATAATGAATCTAAACACAGAGAGGTTAAGTGTTTTGTCCAAGGTAACACAACACAACTAGGAAATATCTCTATAAAGATGCACTCCATTTATTCAGTGATACATTCTTATTTTGATGGGAATCCTCAAATGTTAGATCATTTCTTTTTTTTTTTTTTTTTTTTTCCCCTAAGAGTTAGGCCTGGGGCTTCACTGCATTCAGACAGTTTAGGTAATTCCCTCCTCTTCTTTTACCTGTATGTTCTCAGTGACATCCTTTTTTTCTCTTCAATTTTAAGAAGGGAAAGAGTAGGACCATCTTAAATTTCTTGATATTATGACTTCAAAAGGGAGGGGTGGGGTGGCTAGGATTTATGCAACACAACTATAAACTTTCCATTCTTTTCTTGACTACCACTTTTTAAAATTGTTTCTAGGGTGAAGTGGTGCCTCTTTCATTTTTTTTGTTGATTTAAAACTTTTGTTTAATTTAATTTATTTTAGGGGTGGGGAGGGGCAGAGGGAGAGGGAGAGTGAGAATCTTAAGCAGACTCCACACCCAAGTGCCGAGGCTGATGTGGGGCTGGATATCATGACCCTGAGATCATGACCTGAGCTGAAATCAAGAAGTAGATGCTTAACTGGCTGAGCCACCCAGGTGATCCTTCTATTGTTGATTTTTTAGATATTAGAAGAATGTTTTTCTGATAAGACTTTATATTGCCATCATTAAATGAAAGTTACATTTTTTCCCCAATGGAGCCACCCAGGTGATCCTTCTATTGTTGATTTTTTAGATATTAGAAGAATGTTTTTCTGATAAGACTTTATATTGCCATCATTAAATGAAAGTTACATTTTTTCCCCAATGGAAAATTTAAAGCTACTTTAAATGTTTATGGATATGCATTGGTAGATAGGGAAAAATGAAGTTACAACTTTGAAATGGGATACTTCACTACAATAGTAATAATAATAAAAGAATATAAAGAATTCTTTCTATAATTGTAATAAGCAACAAGGTTTTTGGATGTTAGTTACATAGTTTATCTTCACTAATACAGAAACTGTATCAGTGGGGGGAACTAGAACTGGAAATGAGAGTGAAGTGGGTTATGTGTAAATGACTTAGTGGTTTAGAAGAAGACTAGAAAAGGAAACAAATAGGGTAGGGGGTTAACTATCCATATAATAGAATGGCAACACCTTTGCCAGAACTGTCACCTGTGAAAATTAGAAGTCAAACATGTTTACTGAGTGTAGGAAAGACTGATTATTAATAAACTACATTGGTTGTTATTGGCAGCATTTAGCAAATAATTACCAGGAAAAAAAAGATGAATTAAAAAAATTGATCAGGTAGGAAGTAGAAATGAAAGATACTATAGAGTGTCCAGCAACTTCGAGTTGAAGATTTTGAAAAGCCCACTTCGAGACATAAATAGTAACATGAGGTTCTAATAGACTCTGAATGATTAAGACCCCAATAAGACTTCCTTGAAAAGTGACTCAGCCCGTGGCAAAAAAAAAAAAAATTGGATGAAGGATTTGTCCTTTTCATGCAAGTCTATTAGCCACCAAGTAGCTGCAACAAGTTGAAAAAATAAGGTATGAAGGAAAGCTACAGAACTATATGTAGGGAAAAACATTTGGGTGGTGGTTACTGATACAGGGTAATGTCTGAAAGCAGGTAGATTAGAAGCCTACTAATGTTTGCAGGGATTTGTACTGGTATGGAGAGAATGGAAGCCTGATTTAAAAAGCCTGAGACGTGGTTGAGCCTTAAAACAATCCTAGATCAGGGAGAAGGTTGTAAAACAGCATTTCGCCAGCAGTAGATAAGGGAAGCATTCCATAGCATATTGCTGGAGAAAAATGGTAGAATTATACCACACACAGAGTGAAATCATGGCCGACTCAAGGGCTGCCCTCACTGCAGAATAGAGGTTTTTACAGTTTTTATACAGAGGAATTTCAGAATTACTATCGATGACTTGCCTCGGGCTCTTATTCTTTCCCTTTCCAGAAGCGAATGAGTGTTGTCTCTGCTTTGTCAGTTTAGCTCACAGATGGATAGAACCAAAGAGCCACGTCCACACCAGGTAGCCAGAAATCCCTGATTAGAGTTGGGGATGTTAGCTGGACCTCTGACTCACTGGGGACAGATATTTGCTAATGAGAAGCTCTGTGTTCGACAAACTGATTTCATTTTCTTCCTGGGTATACAGCCAAAGTGCATTTTCCAGCTCTTTTGTAGTTAGGTTTGGACCATGTGACTGAGCTCAGGCCATTAGAACCTGGATGGAATTAATTGTATTATCATTTTTAGGCCTTTCCCATACAAATCTCTCACATGTAATTTGCTACCTTCCACCTTCACTGATGTCAATGATTTTTGACATGAGTAGACAACACTTTTAGTGTGTCAAGTCACTGGGACTTGGGAGTTATTTATTCTATTACACAATTCCAATAATTATTAAATAAAATAATCTAAAAATTGCCTGGCTCAATCAAGACTTAGCCTTTCATAATTCCTCAAAACTGTTAACTTATTTAATATCAAGTACTTCGCAAATTCTAAGATTAAAGTATCAAGAATGACATTTAAAATGAATGCACGTAAAGAGGATGGAAGTTAATTATTGGGCGTACCAAAACCAGAATAGTTTTTCTAATTGTTTAAGGGGTGGTGCAGAGTAAAGGCGGAACGTGTTTATTTTCCCAGAAGTCACAACTTAGAACAATGGATAAAAATCACGAGGAACTATGATTTTATTTAACTGAGACACTTCACAAGGATTATAAGAGACTTTCTTCCTTGAGGAACACAGCTCAATCTAAACAACGACATTCTGCTATAGACATCTCTCAATGATTTATACAGTCTTTTAAAAAATTACATAAACTCTCAGAAGTTAGTATGAGAGAATATGTCTCAATAAACATTAAGAGAAAAAAAAACCTACCAGACATACGAAGTCATTTTTCAAATGCGTTTCAAAAGATAGAACTTGAAAAACCTTTTAATGAAATTATAACTGATAAAAGAATAAATTATAAGTGGAGTTTTTTTAGAAAGGAGCGCCGTTGCTCATTATTAAAAATGTCAAAATACAAAATCTATCCCCCCAAATTAAGACTCAGATCTAGCAATATTTCACTATTACTGGAATTAGAACACTCTGTCTTCAGGTGTTCTAATTACTCCAGGAAGTCGCATAATCTACTTTCATCCCTGCAAATTTTTATTGTAATAGAAAGTTCTTATTCAAATTTTATTCTCTTCAATTTGTTTTGTCTTTGTGTTCCCTTGGAATGACTAAAGAACTTTGTAATTCAAACTTAAAAATCACAAATTTAAGTTTCTTAAATATGAAAAGCCTCAAAACTGTTATTTGCTGACCACAGTCTGGCAACATTCTCTAAATACCTGATGTTCCATATAATAAGCCCCACTAACACTCACATATTGAAACACATACTTCCACATTCATAAATAAATCTCGGTGACATATTGTTTCAGAGAACTAATCCTATATTGACAACTGAATTTACATATTTCTGAGTTACTTTGAAAATTTCCCAGAATCACTTCACTTACATTTATGGTAATGCATTGTCCTTTGAATTAAATTTACCCACAAACAAAGGAAGTGTTCCCAACTATTTAAATGAACATATGAAAATATAATCTCAACTCCTAAGGGTAGAAGAGGTCACCAAAAACAAGCAGGCCAACACATGGACATGTCCAAAACATAGGAAGTAAATTTCCTCGAAAGTAATGGAATCCCAAGACTAGTCTTAGAAATACCATAATGAAATAGTTTTTATTGTAACAGATTTGTCATGATATAACATAATCTTTAAAATGTGGGCCATGTATCTGTCAGGGTTGATACACAAAAGATTGAACGTGGTATTTGACACCATTTTCCAGTTTTAGGAAATTGCAAAGGTGGTAAAAAGAATTTAACATACTCTAAAGAGAAACATTAAAACAGAACAGTAATAACTACCCAAGTTGTAAGCATTGGAACTCCAACGACTATTAATTTCACTAAGAAACAAGGAACAACTGAAGAAAATAAATTAAATTGCAGCCAACTAATGCAAGTGGCAAAAGGGATAATTTGTCCTATAGACTTTTGCAGAACATTTGTGAAAACCTTCTGCAGCATTAGCTAACATTATTACATTGTATCGAATATTGATTATGCTAGAGCAAAAATACTAGCTAAGAAATATGGATGTAATATTCTGAGATGAAAATAAGGCCATACATTACTAAGCAATCTGTTTATATTGCTGATTTAATGACCTCCATCATTATTTATACTCTTCTTCTAGAAGCAATGCATTCTCTTTGGAACCTTGAGCCTCCTTCACTATAAAGTTGGATATTATCTTTGTGGCTGATTGTTGAAAAATAATTCCAAATCCTGCTTGTATGAAATAAGCTTTGAATAACCAGGAAAAAAATCAGTCTGCAGGTTTTATGCTCTCACTTCTTATCCATTTTCACTAGTATTGGGTGCTGGGGAATAAAGCAAATTATTACAACAAAGCAGCCAGAGACAACACAGGCAAGTTTAATATATCTCTATTGTATGCAGATTACCAAGAAGTGATTTCATTTAGACAAGTTCATGCTAATTAAAGAGCACATTATGACTCTAAGTTTATGGAGGGAATTAACTAATTTTTTGACTGATATCATTTTATATTTGTATAACCCAAGAAATTAACCAAAAAACTATGAGGAATATAAAAGTATTCAGTAAGTGATTGATTAAATAATTAGCAAACGAAAATTGATGGATTTTTAAAGACAAAAGTCTTAGGGAAAATACAATGGGAAAAATGTTCTATTTATAACAGCAGGAAACAGTTCAAACGGTCAGAAATAAATTTATAAAGAAAGATAAGAGTGTAGTTTGTAACAAAGATTGAGTGTGCGGTAACAGTGTTATTTAGAAAGGCGTATCGCTCCATGAATATTACAGTAACTGGCTGGAACATCTCAAGGTGGGGTAAGTACCTGACTACATTTTTTTAAACACCAAAATAAATTAGCGGATAGATCAAAGACTAATGTTAAATATAAAAAAAATAGAACTAGATGAAAATAATGGGTGAATTTTGTTTTAATGAAGGTGAAGCAGTAAAGATCATTTTAAGTAGGCTAAAAAAAGCCACAAAATAAAGATTGTTTAATTTGATTACTAACTAAGCATTTTTCCAAGATGAAAAACAGCAAACAAGGCCCGAAGACAAATATCAAACTTGAAAAATATATTTACAAAATATATTACAAAGGCTCAATCTCTTTATTTTACAAGGAATTCTGACATTCGGTAAGAAAGGAATCCATAGCTCAGCATAAAAGTGGACAAAGGGACTACAGAAGCAGTTTGCAGCTCTTAATTTATTGTTTACGTGTTTGTTTCAATAAGCGATATAGTCACAGGAATCAAAATCAAATCCAAATGATACATAATGGTGAACATTGAAAAGTCATTCATATTTTGGTGCCCATGTCCACACCTTACTCCCACCTCCTTGAGGAAACAACTTTTATTAGCCTTTAAAATGTATCTGTTCAGTGTTAATTCACATAGACATAAGAAAATGAAAATATATAGGTTTATTTCCCCTCATTTTACACAAAACATACCACATAATATCCATTCTTCGGCACCATACTTTCCTTTTTTGACATAAACATATAATGTGGCGTTTTTCCTTTTTTTTTTCTGTATATAAATCATTCTCATTCTTTAGGGAGCTTGCATATTCCACTACATGGATATACTGTAGTTTACTTAACAACTCCCATAAAGATGGGCCTTTGGCTTGTTTTCAATATTTTGCTATTATGAATAGGAGTCCTATGAAGAATGATGTACATAGGTCATTTTCTACGTTTATTGGTATATCTATAAGATATATTTCTCAAGTGGAATTCCTGTGTCCAAGAGTAAATGTAATCGCAATTTTGAAAGATACTGTCAGGTTTCCCTTTATTAGAGGTTGAACTATTTCACACTCCTGCCAGCAAGGCATGAGTGTACCTCTTTTCTCAAAGCTCTGCAAATAGAGTGTCAAATGTTTAACTTGTTAATTATGTGGATAGATTACATATATGTGTATACATATCTATCTATATAGAGATATATATAGAAATACACTAAGAGATATATATATAGGTATATATGTAGATATATATCTCTTAGTGTATTTCTTAATATGAATGAGAATGAATATCTTTTCATTTTTCTTGTTTGTGTGTATGTGTATGAATACATTTTGTATTTGTTTTGTTTGTTTTGCTTTTGTTTTTTCCTTGGACTTGCAAATAATTCCATTTCTATATAGTTAAAGGATTAAACTTTTCTTCTATGGCTCCTGGAGCCATTTTTTTTTTTAAGATTTATTTATTTATTTATTTATTTATTTATTTATTTATTCGACAGAGATAGAGACAGCCAGCGAGAGAGGGAACACAAGCAGGGGGAGTGTCTGGAGAGGAAGAAGCAGGCTCATAGCAGAGGAGCCTGATGTGGGGCTCGATCCCATAACGCTGGGATCGCGCCCTGAGCCGAAGGCAGACGCTTAATGACTGTGCCACCCAGGCGACCCTGGAAATATTTTTTTAATAGCTCCCATGACTGGGTGCCTGGGTGGCTCAGTGGATTAAGCGTCTGCCTTTAGCTTAGGTCGTAATTCCTTGGTCCTGGAATCCAGTCTTGCACTGGGCTCTCTGTGAAGCGGGGAGCGGGCTTCTCCCTCTGCCTCTGCCCGTCCGCCCTGCTTGTGCTCACTCTCTGTCTCTCAAATAAATAATTAAATCTTAAAAAAAAAAAAAAAAACCTCCTGAGGCATAGGTAGAAAGGGCCTGCCAATTCCAAAACCATAATATAATTCCATCCTGTTCTCTTCAATTACTTAAAGGTTTCATTTTTTTAAACATTTAAGTTATTGACAATTTTGTGGTTTATACCTGTGGTTGGGTATGAGATATTAATCCAATTTTAATCCTCTTCTAAATGGCTACCACTTTGTCTAACACAATTGAGTATTTCATAATTATGAGCTTTCATAATTACCACCGTTGACTTGTGGTACAAAGGGCTTTCCATTATAAATCGATGCACAACCTTGATTATACTTTTAGGAAGTATGTTAAAGCAAAAACAATATGTTTTTATACAAAAATTTGGTAATAGATGATATTGTTGATTTTGAGGGACAATAGGTTCTTTCATACATAGCTGATGGAGGGTAAAGTGTGCAGCCTTGTTGGATAGCAATTTGGTATTGTCTATCAAACAATTTATGTGCACATAACTTTGATACAGCAATTCTAATTGTAACATCAATATAATTACATCATATACACGCAAAACAACATACTGTACCATTCACAAGAGATTCATTAACTCTATTCAGATACATTCGCTCAATGCTATGTTAGTAGCTGTCGGAACATGGCTGAAGTGGCTCTATATGTATCAGTATAAAATTATTTCTAAGAACTATTAAATGATAAATAACTAATCAGAATAGTATATAGTGTTAAAATTTATGTAAACAAAAACATGTTTATAAATATGTGCTTTTAAATATATAAAGCATATTGTATTATGAACATAAATATGATTAGCCCTATGTCTATCTATTTACACTTTCACTCACATATATACGTATCTATATTGTATATATTGCCATAAATATGGAGACAATGAAAGATGACAAACACACTAGGTCTGATGCTTGCCTCTGAGGGTTGTGGACTCAGGCCCTGCATAGGAGAGAGGTGTACCTTTTTTCAAATAAACTTTTTATTTGAAAATAGTTTTACATTTACTGAAAAATTGCAAAGATAGTACAGAGAACTCCCACATATCTCACAATCTGTTTCTTCTCATTAACATCTTACAGTAGTATGGTATAATTTTCAAGATTAATGAACCAACATTGATACATTATTACTAACTAAAGTCCATAATTTCAAATTCCTTTTGTTTTTCTCTAACGTTATTTTTTTGTTGTGGTTCCAAGATTCCATCCAGGATATCACAATGAATGTGATTATCACGCATGTTAGTTTCCTGCTGACTGTGGCAATTTGTTACTTTACTCAACCTTAACAGTTTTGAGGAATATTGGTCTGCTGTATTGTAGGATACCCATCTATTTGAGCTTGTCTCATGGTTTTCTTATGATTAGACCAGGATTTGGGTTTTTTCGGAGGGACACCATAGATGTGTATTTCCCCTGCTATCACATCACATCACCACTGGCGTACATACTATCAACATGACCATCCCTGCTGATATGAACCTTGATCAATTGGCAGAGGTAGTGTTTGCCATGTTTCTTTCCTATAAATTCATTCCCCACACCCCCATACTGAAGCCTTGGAAATAAGTCATATGTCAGTCCACATTTAAGGAATGCAGAGTTATGCTCCACTCCTTGGGAGTGGAGTGTTTACACGATCAGTTGGAATGCTTGCGCACAGGGTTCAGTTATTTTAATCTGTATAGACTCATAGATGTTTATTTTAAAATTTGGGTTATAATTAAATGCCAGTTTTTTTTTTTGTTGTTGTTGCTCAAATTGTTTCAGCTCTGACCTTTGAGAACTCTAGCTCCTGTGCCACATTAAGGTACCTCAGACAAAAAAAACAAAATTATTTTTGAACTCTTTCTTACTTTCTGGCTATACAAGGCACTGTAGGCTAATCTTGTGTGTTTTCTCCTCCAGTCCTAGAATCAGTTATTACTCCAAAAATAATCTTTTATTGGAGAATGGCATTAAAAATCAGTATCAGAGCTAAGTGCTCCTTATCACTGGGATGGTTTTGTGTCTAGAACCTCTTAGGAGACAGGACAAAGAAATATATGTGTAGATACTAAACTGTGTGCATACATGTACCTATAAATATTTCCACGTGTAAGCCTCTAAATCTATGTTAACAGCCAAACATGAATTCTTACAGATGTCTCCAACTTTAATTCACTATAACATGGATCATTCTAGTTTCCTCCCCTTGCTTATCTGCAACTTCCTACTTCAACAGTGAGAGATCTTGTTACCATAATCCACCATCCATTTCCTTATTTATTCAGTTTGAATATGCATGTATAGCTGTATCAGTATAATTAACCTGTATCCTCATGGCAAACAACTTTATCAACTAGAGTTTAGTTTTATGAACAATTCTTTTTGCTTTTAATCTTATAGACTTCACTCATTTCCAAAATAAACAATTGAACACCTTCCCCTCCTCTCACCCTTTCAGTATTGTGTTGGCTGCTCTGTGACATTTGCAGTTCCATATAAAATCTAGAGTTAGCATGTCAATCTCCACAAAATAAGTGACTGAAACTTTAATAAGAAACATACTTTTTTTAAAAAAGATTTTAATTTGGAGGTGCCTGGGTGGGTCAGTTGTTTAAACGTCTGATTCTTGATTTCTGCTCAGGTCATGATCTCAGAGTCGTGAGATTGAACCCTGTGTCAGGCTCCATGCTCAGCATGGAGTCTGCTTAAGATTCTCCCTCTCTTAGGGGCGCCTGGGTGGCTCAGTCGTTAAGCCTCTGCCTTTGGCTAAGCATTCTGGGATCGAGCTCCACATTAGGCTCCTCCGCTGGGAGCCTGCTTCTTCCTCTCCCACTCCCCCTGCCTGTGTTCCCTCTCTCACTGGCTGACTCTCTCTCTCTCTCTCTCTCTCTCTCTCTCTGTTAAATAAATAAATAAATAAAATCTTAAAAAAAAAAAAAAGATTCTCCCTCTCACTTTGCCCCTTCACCTCCCCTGCTCGCGAGCTCTCTTATTCTCTTAAAAAAAAAAAAAAAAGATTTTATTTTTAAGCAATCTCTATACTCTCAATGTGAGGCTTGAACTTACAACCCCAAGATCAAGAGCCATGTGCTCTACTGATTGAGCCAGTGGGTGCCCCAACATACTTCTAATTATCTATAATTTTGCAATTGTCTATTTTATTTTTTCACCCTGAGCATATATTCTCATGATTCAGTTAACAACAACAGCAAAAATCTTGTTCAAGGAGATCATGCTTTTGCACCATTCTCAATTTTACAAAGTTTGATTGTGTGGTATTTAATTAGATAAAAGTTCCTGTCTCAACTTAAAAGAAATCCCTTAGATATAAGACCAAAAGGAAAAAAAAAAAAAACAAAAAACAAACAAACTCCATCAAATAATGATGAAATAGCCAAAATTTAATTGAAATTCTAAATTCATATTTACTCACTTGTGTATTGTGTTCTTGTCATTGGATAAGCAGTAGAGAAGGATAAAATTCGTGATCCCTAACCTATATAACCTAGTAGTCTAGAGAAGGAATTACAAAGACAGGGTACATGGGAACCCAAACTCCATAAGCACAGGAATCTCAGCTAACTTTTCCATCCCTTAATTCTCAGGATCTACTTGTTCCTAGAACATGGGTTTCCTGGAATATAGTATCAAAAGTTTCAAGTTTTTTCTTAAAGATACTTTCCTTCTAACAAGGCACAGCTGTGTATATTCTATTTTTTCTTACTTTAAGAGGATAGAATTTCAACATGATTTTTTATAGGTAGTCACTTCATACATTTTAGTCATTACTTTTCAAACCAAGTAGGTCAAAACATGACTAATTTTTTTTCTCATAGGATGGCATAAGCAATACAAAAGACTAATGAGGTTATTGACTGCAAAAAGGGAGATGATTTCTGATATGTGGGATGCTAGAAAATTCATGATTTGAACATCAGAGAAGAGGTCTTAGGTGTATAAAGTATGGGAAACCATAGAAAACTCAGTAACATGTGTGAAGAGAAAAGTGACTTTAATAGTGATATGTGGGCAATTGTCACTTTCTTAGTTTCGCATCCAAATACCATTCTGAATTTAAGGGCATCCATCATTGTTTATGATGTGGTCAGAGGCAGAAATTCTTATTGTTGGAAGCCTAAGACACTGAGTATTTTCTCTTAGATACCTTCTGCAAGATAGGACATAGTCAATATAATGCAAGTTTCTGTGCTTCTATTTAGGGCTTTGAATCTTAAAACAATGAGCTAAAGACAGAAGGCCATTTGAAACCTTATCCATGGAGGTGATATCGGTGGTGATGGCCCATTGGTGGAAACAATGGATGTGGTGGAGTGTCTGATATTGGAGTTACCAAAATGATATGAAGTAGAATATTCTTAGACATAAGAACTTTGGATAAGTTCTCTGCTGACCAACCGCCTTGGTCCCTACGCATTGTGCAAGCCTGGGTCTCTAGCCTTCCTTTCAAATTTGTGAACCTTGAAATACAGTTTCAACCCCTTATTTTCTGCTTCAGTTGCTCAGTTGATGACTGTTGCTTGCAACCAAGACCCCTGACTGAAACAAAACATGACATACAAATACTGCAAAGGGAGGACAAGAAAATCACTTAAAAAAAATATTTTTGAGGACATAGAACAATGCTTACCAGAAAATCTCTCTATTGATAAATAGATATCTACCAAAAAAATATCAAACCACTCACTCCACTATCTGAAGTATACCTTGTTACATAGTATCTGTATTTGGAATATGAGATTAGAGAAAAAGTAAAGTATGACGATACTATTGGCTTTAGGGAGAAGAGAGGACATGGGGCTGCCATAAAAGAAGTGAGATAATTGACAGAAAAGATACTTTGCAGAAATATCAATATAAAATTTCAGTAGCAAGAATGGAGAATTATATGGAGCTTATACTGCTTTTGGAAAAGTTTCAAAATGCAGTTAAAGGAGAAGCAGAAAAAAATAGTGTGTTGTTTTTTGAAATTAAAGTTCTAAGGAAATGGGAAACCTTATGTGGTTGAAAACAGATACAGCTTGATGAGCTATACTAGAAAGAAGGCAATTTTTTCTTTAAATTAGTCTTTCTTAATTGTGTTTGTGTGCAGTCTCTGCCCCTATCTATTTTGTTTCTGTCTCCTTGTCTGTCCTTATTTGTGCCCTTCCTTCACCTGATTATCTCTTTCCTCCACGCCTCTTTTTCAGTTATTAAATCTCTCCATTTTTAGTCCTTGTGTGATCCGCAGGTTCCTGTGCTCACTGTTTCTCAGTTCTTGTCCCCATCACCTAGTTTCCATGGGCATGTCCTGTTCCAGTGAAAGAACCCAGCGTGTCGCCCTAAAACAGCTCTGCTGGACTCATTACTCCTGCAGGGAGCCAAATCGGTGCGTCTGGACATTGTGTAGTTCTTCTGTAGATCAGACTTTAATACAGTTAGGACACAGCTTGCTGCCCAGAGAAGCTTTTACATTGCTGTTTGTTCCCACTGAATAAATATTCAAGAAAATAAAAGTGAGCACACATACCAACTCACATGGGTACACTCTATTTCGAATGCGCTCCTTTTCTCCCTCCCACCTTCCGTTGTTGATGTGACCGATAGTCTTCAACATATGGTGCTCCAGTAAAGTCTTTATTTCTTTATGAAGGTCTGTGAGGTTTTTTTTCCCCAGCATAGTTGGGAATGACATTTACAAACAAAGTATATAATATAAATCCATTACTTCTGGTATCTATGAGGTATGAGGAATTGATTCGGCAACTCTTCCATGTAGAAAAACAAGTAGCCGATGACAATTAGTCCTTTTACACCCGCCAGAATGTAAAAATTATGTCCAAAGAATTTAAGTGTAGATGTAGAAGGAAGGGAAGGTATAAAATGGTATGAAATTAGATTTTATGATTTATGATGTTTATTGAATTTTTAAAAAATGTCCTATAGAGTGTCTTTTAATTTTTTTTCGCTCTTTTTGCTTGGATTGGTTTTCTTCTATTTTATGGGTGGGGATGTTCTCTAAACACTTTACTTTAATAGCAACACAATTTCCTCCTGTTTGTGATTTATTATTTTCATTTGCTAGGTGATGTATTTTGATGAGCTGAAACTTTTAATTTTAATATAGTCATACTTATTCATCTTATCCTTTGGGGTTTGCAAATTTCATTTCTTGCTTAAGAAATGCTTCTATACGTAAGGATAGTTTCGTGTATTTTCTTCAAAATGTTTTATAAATTTTTTTTAACATTTATGAATCCAATCCATATGGAATGGATTTCTGTCTGCTGTGTGTGTAGGTGTCCCAGTTCATTTTTTTTCACATCAAAGTTTTATCTGACCATCATTAAAAAGTCTCTTATTTTTCTATTGATCTGCAATATTAGCTAAGTTATCAATAAATTTGGCTTATCGGTATAGTCTATTTCTAGGTTCCATAGTATTTTCCTTTGATCTGTTTTTCTATACTTGTACTCATAATACCTTGTCTGATTCAATTGAGTTTTATAATAATTTTTGATGTCTGGTAAAGCAAATTGTATCACTTTTTTCTTGTTCACTATGGACTTGGCAATTATTGGACGGTATTCTTCATGTTAATTATAGAAGAAAACATTTATCAAGTTCCATAAAATATAAAAACTACCTAGTTTTTATAGTAAATAGTTTAGTCATTGCAGATAGTAAATAGTTTAGTCATTGTAGGCCCTATGGTCTTTAACTACTCAACTCAGCATTGTAGTGTGAAAGCAGTCACAGATAACACAGAAGCAAATGGATCTGTCTGTGTTCTGGGAAAAAAAAAAAAAAAAAAAGAAGAAGGAAAGCAAGCAAGCAAGCTTTATTTACAAAAGCAGGTAGAAGGCTGGATTTGGCCTGAGGGTTGTAGTTTGCTGACCCTGTCTGTTCTATGGCATTACCACAGAGGATTGGATCCTTAAATAATATATTACTTAGTGTTGCCTTTTTTCATATCCACTTTACATCAATGTAATCTTAATATACTTATTCTTCTGAGATTTATATCTCTCAATATTTTTTTTCCAGATTCATCATATTAATGCATATACCTGTAGTCAATTCAATCTCTCTGATGTAATATTTTATTTAAATGCTGTTACATTTTTCTAATGAGTGAGCACCATTTTATCTGTATGAATTCTCCAAATATTGACTACTCAGTAAGTTTTCTTTTCCATTTCTGTCTACCCAACTTGCTTTCAAAATGTGAAAAACTGTTCCAAAGTTGATTCAGTGCCAGTATTCCAAAGACATGAATCATAGTCTCAGATTATTATTTTCTATCACATTAACAGGGCTTTATGACATGTAAAAAATGCTAGAATCTTGGGCAAATTTAGATATCAAGGTAAATATTACGTTACTCTATTTTGGTCCTCATTTCCTTAAATGAAAATGTAGAAATCTTTGGGTATAAGTAGGGTATTTTTTCTACACTTGGTATCTGGAGATCTCATTCTCAATGTGGTCTTCAATCTATCAAATGAAACACAAAATTTACTTTTCGTAAGTGTTGACTAAACTCAGAAGTTTTAGAGGACACTGGTGTCCTGGCTGGGATTTTTTTTGGATAAAACAGAGACATATGGATGACATTTTCAACAATCCTATGCCTTATATGAAGAAACATATGGGAGGAATTATACACTGGAAATCTGGGGTGCAGAAAGTGGCCCTTTCACCTTGTTGAAAGTACCAGGTGTTGCTTTGGAAGACACACTCAGAAGAAAGGATGTTTACCTTCTGTGTCAATGAAAAGAGGCCACCAAATCCTTTTTATTCCCTGTACAGACATTTTTGCAACTGAATGAGTCCCTGGGAAAATTGCCAAATTAAAGGCTGAGTCACTACAGTAAAAGGTAGTCATTAGTATCAAGTTTTATTCTATCCCCTTGAAACACGATTCAGATAATGGTTGACCACCTCCTCTTACTTTTGATTAAGAGTTTAAGACTGTTCCCTACAAGTTCTGCTTAATGCACTTGCTTGGTCCTCCGTATTAGAAATTTCCATTAGTCTTACTTGTTTTCAGATTAATCTTGGTAAAAATTGTCACAGTGTTTTCCATTTCTTTACCCATTTGACCTGTATACCAGTATAAATTTCTCCTATTTATTTATTTAGGTGGAATATATACCACAGTGAGTAAAGTAACAGTCAAGAGAAAAAGTTATAAAGTTCTATCTGGAGGCATACAGTTAACTGTGTGTTGGCAGCATTCAGTATAACTTCATAAGGAATCCTTCTGTATTTGTCTATATGGGGTAGAAAGTTGTCTTCTAATTTCCCTTTACTTAATTTTAGCTTATTTAATTTCACCTCCATTAAATCTAAGACCTGAATGGTAATATTGTGCTCGTGACAAATTGTCTTTATACAAAGATGACATATGCATCATATAATCGGTTCATTGATCCACTCCCAAGTTTTAGCGAATATATTTGTTGAACTATCATGAAACATTCTCTTGTGACAAACATAAATTAAAAATAGATTAGAGGACACCGTCTTTGAAATTTCTTCTTCAATTGTGTTTGCCTTCCTTTACTACCTTTCCCTGAACCGTGTACTTTTCACCAGCACTCTACTTTCTTTCTTGTTTATTATACTAATATATTCCGGTTAGAGCTTAGAGAATTTTGATTGCGAATTGCTTATTTGCATATCTTTACTTTTCGGTACACTCTGCTTTCCTCCTTTAATGACAATACCTCTCTTATTTAACAGTGCCAACAAGTAGAAGTTACTTGACTTCTCATCTTGATGAAGTTGGAAAGTATTTTCAATTGCCAAGGAAAAGCAGAATTCCTATCTACACTAAATTGAAGCTTGAGGTTTTTTCCTTTACTTGACCCTCTGTCGTTGTATGTGAGATCAAGCCTTTTCAATTTACTCAGAATGGCCGACTAGGCTAAATAGAGAGCATCCTTGGGCATCCCCAAGGGATTTGTGCTGCCTGATGCATGATTCTTCCGCTGGAAAGTCACTAAATGAATTGAATCTGGAAATGATTGGCTGCCATGTTGGACAAACTTCTCTTTTAGATAACAACAAAATATACTTTGGGGGATCCTGTATCATGTTATGTTAAAAAAAAAAAGCCTTCTAGAAAAAAAAACTGCTTCTTATACATTAAGGAGTCTTGAAAATATTAACTTTTTTAATTTCTTAAATCAAATATAGTCTGTGTTTTTGAATTTTCAAAATTCAATTAAATATTTGGGATCAATGTTTTCCCTGATTTAAAACTATTGCTTAGGTAAGTGAGGATAAGATGAACAAACACAAATTAAGCATGAGCCTTAAATTAATACTTTAGGAATCCTGAGTTCCAGAAAAAAGAGTATATGAAAGCTATCCTTGCACACCTGAAAATTACTAAACTTAGAAAAGACAGCTGATGTATTCAGTCTGCCAAGGTTGGTTGGAAAGGGAATTGCTAGTCCTTCCCCCACTCCAATTCACTTTCCACACTTCACCCTGTTCTGTTCACCAGAAGGCTTGTACCTAAGGGTCACTTCACCTGGTTTCCCTTTCTTTCTGCCTTCTCTCTGGTGTCAGCTGAGAGGAGGCATTGGTAGGGGATTCCAGGGAAAGAGCAAAGAGTATTGTTTTTCCTGTTCCCCTTCTGCTTTAGGCTAAATTTTCTGATGACAAGTGGATCTCTCTACAACTACCGGAGCTAGAAGAATGAGGGAACAAGATTAAATGTTAAATGGAGAAGGGATGGGCAGAGGAAGGAAGACAACCTTTGAGGGGTGGCACGGCCAAAGAGGGGCTTTGGGTAAAACAAAATATTTAATTAGGCCTGGCTGCTAGCCTTTATGACACTCTCGTATGAATTACTAAAGAATCCGCTTTCAAGAAGATGATTATCAAGAGAGCAGGTCTCTCAGAAGATAATGGTATGAAAAGGCTCTTTTCCTGGTCTTGACTGATGCAGTCTCTCACCAGGACTTGTTTTGATGAGTGGAACATGACCTAGATTTTGATTCCCATTCAGCACCTCAATGGGGAGCCTTTGTGTAGTGTATTCCTACACGACCACACTCTGCTGCTCTGTGTCTAGTGGGGTTTTTACTAAATTGATTGCTGTATGCCATGAAATTTGTACACTCTCCTCCATTTCCTCTAGAAGTATTTCATAAACGGTATATTGTTCAAGAATGTGTAAGTATCTGTGAGTCTGTTTTTCTCAAAGCTTTAGGAGCTCAAAGAGGAGAATGAGGTGACAGCTGACATCTGAATTAAATGATATGTAGTTGCATAAAGAAATATATGAGGGGCGCCTGGGTGGCACAGCAGTTAAGCGTCTGCCTTCGGCTCAGGGCGTGATCCCGGCGTTATGGGATCGAGCCCCACATCAGGCTCCTCCGCTATGAGCCTGCTTCTTCCTCTCCCACTCCCCCTGCTTGTGTTCCCTCTGTCGCTGGCTGTCTCTGTCTCTGTCGAAAAAAAAAAAAAAAAAAAAGAAATATATGAATAACAAGATATCAGAGTATGAAACACAAACTCTCTTATTGATGAATATGAACTAAAACCTCAAAGTTCCAAATAATCCCTAACACTGTAGACAGAGCTGCTAGACACGTTCTTATAGGACTCATGCAGGTTGGATCTGATACCAGCTCTGATCTTAAAAGCTGTGACCAAGGAGATGGTGTCAACTGGTACAAACGAGGCCACCAGGCTCACTTCTTTAGAAGGGGCTGGAGTTCAGAAAAGATTCCTGCTCTAGAGGGCACTACAAGTAGGGAGGCAATCATGACCACCTGTACTCCATGATCAAAGAAAAATCCTTAATCTCCTTTCTTGCTCCCTATCTTGATCCATTCTTGTATGAATTCTTCAAATTACATAATCTCAAAGTCTTACAACCGCAATGCCTTAGAAATGCCTTTAATTTCTTGCAAACATATACAAAATATTTTACAGGGCACATTTGCCGCCCCCACTCTTTTTCTGAAAATACCCAAGTTCAAATTTTCTTTCCTTCTCGCATTCCATACTGTAATATCCTACTAAACCTTATCTAATTTCCATGTTTGTACTCTATTTTTCTATCTTCTAATCTAAGCCAAAATATTGCCATTCATAAAAATGGCACAGGTCCCAAGGACCATGTCAACCCCACCTATTTTGATGTTCAGAAGCTAGTGGTCTCATAGAAGCTCTCTAGGTGAGTCTGATTGAACCGCACACATACTGGTGATCGTACGTCACTGCTGTACTCCATCCCATACATCATTCTCAGATAAGTCGTCCTAAATCCCAGATTCTGGGCTAAACAGCAGTTAGTGCTTATCTTCCTGTAAGCTAATGAAGTCCAAGTTTTTTTTTTTTTTTTTTTTTTTTTTTAAGATTTTATTTATTTATTCGACAGAGATAGAGACAGCCAGCGAGAGAGGGAACATAAGCAGGGGGAGTGGGAGAGGAAGAAGCAGGCTCATAGCAGAGGAGCCCGATGTGGGGCTCGATCCCATAACACCAGGATCACGCCCTGAGCCGAAGGCAGACGCTTAACCGCTGTGCCACCCAGGCGCCCCTAATGAAGTCCAAGTTTTAAAGCACCCCATAATCTGGTTCCACTCCTAGATAAGGAAATCATCTTGCACTTACCCTGGGCTTCCCTCAAACAAAAGACTTGCCATGACTCAAATAATCTCCAGGAAATTCCCATCTATCTCTTTTTATACTCCCTTCCTTTATTTCTTATCTAAGAAACACAAATACCATTCATTCAAAATGTAGTGCAAGGGGTCATTTTCTGTACTACTTCTCTCCAGCAAACCCCAACCAAAGGTAAGGCCACACTTGATATACTGGGAGAGGAAGAAGCAGGCTCATAGCAGAGGAAGGAGCCTGATGTGGGGCTCGATCCCATAACGCCGGGATCACGCCCTGAGCCGAAGGCAGACGCTTAACCGCTGTGCCACCCAGGCGCCCCTAGATTTTTTTTTTTTTTTTTAATGCCAAGAATCCAAATGCCTGGGTTCTAATTCCAGCTCTATCACCTCCAAGGTCTGACCTTGGGGAAACTACTTAACGTTCCTGAGATTCAGTTTCTTCATCTATGAAGTGTGGATCATGGTAACTCCTATGTTAAAGGATTGTGTTGAAAAGTAGATGAGATGATACATGAAAAGCATATAGGACAGTGTCTATCACCTAACTAGTGCTTAATAAATGATATTTATTGTTATATTGATATATACATTATATATATTATTGTAATAAGGGTTTGATGATTTTTTTTTCAATCCTTTTTGACATTTGGCATAGTAAATACAGACTGAACAAATATTTTTTAACAGAAAAAAGAACATATGGCTGAACGATAGGATAATTCATTTAGTAGTGACATGTGGGTGAGTGAGTAATAGATTTGGCCTAAACTGGGGCAAAAGTGATTATTAGTTACTGTGGAAAAATAAGATTGAAAAGACAGAGTAAATCCAGATATGAAGAATTATGGAAACTACACACCATTCGAATTTGATACAGTAGACAAGTGGAAATCATCATGATTAGTTGAACAGGGAAGCAAGACAGATAAAGAAATGACTCAAAAAGTATATTTTTGCAGCAAGATATTGCATGGATTGAAAATAGGAAGGCATGCATACAGGCAACAATCTTGCATAGTTAATATTGCCTATTTGCATATATACCTCACAAAATAATTAATGGATCTCATTATCAGAATAGTTACATATAATTATAATTAAGCTAATTCTATCTTACACTGTCTTTGTGAGTTGTGTATATAAAAGAATTATAAATTCTATGTCAAGGATTTATATATTGTATATGCTTTAATATAATCCTTTCTTGCTGGATCATCATAAAATTTATAGTGTGATACGTTAAAAATCTTTCATAGTACATTTGGATAATTAGAAAATATGAATCTGTAGGTTATTACTTTTGAGTACAACAATAAAAAGAATTGCTTCATAACAAAATGCTCAGAATACTACTCGATGGCATTATAAGAAAACGTGAGGAGCATAAGGATTTAATCACCTATAGTGAAACACAGTTAACCAAAACTTATTTATGCTGAAAACAAAATTCATGATTTTCAAAAAATTTACAATATATGTTTATTTGAACTCATTAATTGTATTTTATTCTAATAATACATATGTAATGAGCTGAATGGTCCCATCCTTCCCATATGAAATCACAGATCAACAAAAGAATTGGGTGCCTTTAACAGGGACAAAGGGGCAAATTGCTTTCCACAGACCAGTTCTTACAGATTCTGACATATCTCCTAAAGGAATTCTTTTCAGGGCATTAAATGTTGATATAGCCAAACATTTTAACCTACAAATATTATTTCTTTGATGCTTTTAAGTGAAAATTACATACCCAGAAATAATTGATAATTATATCAAAAGCCCTCACTTATTCTTTCAAATTTTAATATTTCTACCAATCTTCTTAACACCTGAGATTCCAAGCAGTCTGTTAAATACATGTGCTTCAGAGACATAGTTAATATAATTTTCACAGTTACTTCGTTCTCTGCTTAGACTTGTGGCTCTAAGTTTGTATCTTTTGTTTCTCCTTGTTTTTTTCTGTCTCTGTCTCTGTCTCTGTGTCTCTGTCTCTCTCTCTCTCTCTCTCTCTCTCTCACACACACACACACACACACACACACACACACTACATAAACACTCATACATTATTTGAATAATTATACTGCAACTTTTAGATATTATTTTTGAATTTTAAATTTTAAAATGGTTTAGGTCAAAATTTCTTTCTTAGTTAGGGAATGCACTACTGCTATCCATTTAAGATGATGCTGTGTTCAGAGATGAGATGAATAAAAAATTGGTAAAAATTGTTAACCATAGCAAGTCCTTTGTCCTTGACTGTGTCCTTGAGCTCCCTCTGATTTCTCTGGTGTTTAGCTCATCAGATAATTCTACTTAAGATCTGTGTATCTAGTCAGATTTCCTACTCTGTATATGTGCCCAGCCAGCTATTCAATAGAAAGGAATTGGAAAAACGGCAATAAAACATAGACTATTAACAATGGCTTAACCAAGTCTCCCATTTTCACCCTTGGCATATGATTTTGTACAGGACTCCCCAGAGACTGGTGTACTCTAATCCAGCAGGTCCTCGTATGTTGGGGTGCAACGACCAATAGAGAATACATGGATTAGTCTGGACCCCCTAAAACTGTATGTAAAATTTTGTCTTTATGCTTATATTTTTATTTTCAGGAACAACCTTCATCAAACCCAAGAAACTATTTGTGATCCAAAATAAGGTGAAGAATCACAGTTTGGAGGGAGAGTAGAAAACTGAGGTACACAGCTCTCTCTGTAGATCCAAATTAAAAAAAAAAAAATGCCTGTTTCGTTTTTCCTTAGAGCTCATGCACTTTTTTCCTTCTGTTCCAAATTATCTCTGTTTATTTAACATAATAAATGTTTTTAATTACAGCATAAAAGCTCTTGGGTGAACCTCTGTTATTTATCTAAACTAAGCCAAAAATTTCTATTTCCTTCTGAGGCCTTCTAATGAATGGCTAGATGTTGGACCCTCTCTGGCCCCTTAGCGCCCTGCTGACCTGTGGGAGATCATTGAATTTTTCATTGTGCTCTTGGGCTCCTAGATGTATGGAATGAGGTTTGCACCATATCAACTCGGAGTTTCTGGCTTTCTTAATGCTTATTTTTTGTGAACACATTACTTACTATTATTTCTTTATTCTGACTCCCAATTAAGGTGGTTAAGAAAATAGCCACCTAAGGCACTCCTAGAGATAATAAGAAAATAATTATTTGGAAATCTGGAGTCATTTTCTGTCTCAAATTCACTCTTTAGAAGAATACTTAACAAATTATACGTCTGCCATGGGAAGAATAGTAATTGGCATGTCATTCAGTTCACTTCCAAAATATTTTAAGACAGCTTCTTATATCAGACAAGGCCCACAAACATGGAAATACAAAGCTCAAGAAGACACAGTTTATGATTTGAAGAAACGGACTGTCTAAAAAGGGAAACTGACATGAAATGAAATAATGATCATGCTGTGTCATGACTAATGGCCCATTCTTAGTTTTTTCTGATTCTTACTTTTTCCTCAGTGGTAGTTTTTCTTTTTCTATTTGAGCTACACTTTTTAGGGAGGAGTTTTTTTCTCCTCTTTAGTTACAGTGGAAGAACCCCAGGAAAAAAATTGTAACAGGTGATCTTTTCTTTCTGATCATAACTTACTGGACTAGAGTTGGCCAATTACTCAAGCTGAGCCAAGTAGATTTTCTCTTACCAGTCGTTAGAACTATAAGATTCAGAAGGGGCTGTGAGCGCTGTGTATAACCAACCTAGGACATGTAAACTTGGAAGCAGTAGTTCATACTCTTTTGACCCAAGAACTAGAGAATGTCAGACTCAGAGGTAGACTAGAATCTGTACATAAGAAAGGAGAGCTGAGAAGAAAGTACTGATGGAGTTTTTAGTTCTACTGTTTAACTCCACTCTTCAAAAGGCAGTAAAATTCTGCACAAGACCACCAGCTTTTCCATCATGTACCTACCTCTGTCCTTGTTACCACAGGTGAGAAACTTATATTTTTGTAACTCAGTTTCCTCATTTGTAAAAAGTAAATGATAGTCATAATATACCACTCCATAGTAATACTATCTATTACTGCGATAATTACAGTATATTACCCCAATAGTAATACAATACGGTTTTTGCGAAGATTAAATGAGCTCATACATGTAATGTGTTTAGAGCAGATCTTGGCACATAATAAGAACTTGATAAATGTGAGCTGATATTATTATCTTGGGGCACCTGGGTGGCTCAGTCAGTTAAGTGTCTGCCTTCGGCTCAGGCCATCATCCCAGGGTCCTGGCATCAGCCTGCGTGAGGCTCCCTGCTCAGTGGGGAATCCACTTCTCCCTCTTCCTCTGCTGCTCCCCCTACTTGTGCTGTATCTCTCTCTCTCTCTCTCAAATAAATAAACAAAATCTTAAAAAAAAAAGGTAAATGCTCTCTTTTACTTCCTTGAGTTAGTTTCTGTTACAAAAAGTTTGAAACGTTGCCCTCTATTAATGTTTTACCTTGGCTGTGGTGTTTTGACTTTAACAGGCACAATGGGGGAGAGCTTAGGCTGATGGAAAAAACTAACAGTGGCAAAATATTTCTCTGAGCTCCATCTTTCTGTCTGTTAAATGCAGGTCTTAGTAACTATTGTGTAAGGTTGTATGGGGATTAAATGACTTGCAGTGTCTATTACCTGCCATACTGTGAATAAGCATCGATTAATATGATATTATACTAATTATTTTCAGTAGATTTATTCTAATTCATTCTCTATTTATTATTATCTGGTGAACTCACTTTATTGTTGCTGATTTGCCCGAATTTTGAGGTTTTTTTCACTTCAAAATTGTTTGGAGCTCCTTAGCTAGTAATTTAAGGTCTTAAAAGTAAGTACTGTTATAAAAGAATTAAGTAATTTTATCCATTATGGGTATTAAATGTCTAAATTTTTTGTCTATTTTCCAAGAATGACAGTTAAAGTAGGACTTACTATTAACTGTTAAATCATTTCCTTGTCGGCCTTACTCTTAATACACTTCTACTTCAATACGTATTAGATAAGTTAGTAATTGTTATTAAAAATATAAAATTTCAAATGTCTTCTAGAAGAGAATTAAGGTATTATGGTAGTCAAACAAGCATTTAAAATACAGTTTCCATTTTCTCCACATTTCTTAGGTTCTTCCTTTCATTTCACTTCTATTTTGTTACACTTATTTTCATCCTTCTTATGGTATGATTACATTCAGGATTGCATTGTTTTATTAGATACTAAATCATCATCTGAATTAACATATATTAAAATACAATTTCACAATTTAGTAATCAAATAATTCGTATAGTTTTTATGTACTATAAATCTACAGGAACAATTTAATACAGACCCTTGTGCCCACAAGAAGAAATCAGTGAGGCCAAGAACTTCTGCATATAGTCCAAAAGGGACATGTTTTTACAATTTGCATGCATGAGATGCTTGTAAACATTAAATGGCAACAAACAATGATTCTGTTTTGGCTCAGGTCCTGATCTCATGGATCATGAGATTGAGCCCCATGTCAGGCTCTGAGCTCAGCAGGAATCTGCTTGGGTATTCTCTCCCTCTCCCTCTCCCTCCACTCGTTCTCTCTCCCTCAAATACATAAAATCTTTAGAGAAAAAAAAAAAGAAGCCCAAAATGAATTAATTTAAAAACAAAACACAGTAAAAGGGATTTAAAAATACAATGCCTGCACTTTTAACAGTCCAGCATATCAGTAAGAGAATTATTTCCAGTAGTCTTTCTAAAAAATTATTTTTTTAATGAAATAAAAAGGAGTTTAGGAGATAGAGATAAGGATATCAATAACTAAGAATGAGAAAGTAAATACAGTCATAGTCATGGAAGAGATTAAAGTTAATGTAAAAAGTTATCAGGTACAATCCTTTTTCTGAAGAGAAAAAAAAAAAAAGAAAACCTATACATAGTGAATAATTTCCTGGCAAAATAGTAACCATCCTCAGAAAAAAGTAATAACATATCTTAGCAAATTATGGGAGAAGTGATTATATAGGTTAATTTTGTTCTATATGTTTAAAAGGCACTCATTTGTTGGTAAGTCCTGGGAGACTTCATGCTGAAAACTATCTTTTGGCAAAGCATATTTAACCCGTGCAACCATGAAAAAGATGAAATTCTCACCAATTCATTTTAAGCTACACACTTTAATGCCAAGAACTGCCAGAGGTAGTAAAAAAAAAAAAAAATCAATATTGCCCTATAGATCAATATCATTTATTAATATGGATAAAAAGGTATAAATAAATATTAGTTGATGGATCCAGAAGAGTATTAAATGAATAATTCACCAGAGCAAATAAATAAATAAATAAATAAATAAATAAATAAATAAATAAAAGTTTATTACAGGAACGTAAGGGTGGTTCGATAATGTTCGGGATATTAACATAATTTATTATACGTTACTCTAACCTAGAGAGCATTGTGTGATCTGGCCTCTCCCTATCGCCCTGCCCACAGCTTTAACCATGTCTCCCTCACACAGTATAATCTAATCACATTTAACATTTTTCAGTTCATTAAATATGTATGTAGTCCTCTTCTTAACTCGAAGTCTTTGCCATAGCAAGTTTCTTTCCCTGCTTTGATACCCATTAGCCATGAAGTTCACAAAAAGGCCATTTTACCATTTTTGTACCAGTAACAAACAAATGTACAATATTCATTCAACATTTTCTATTACATCCCTTTTAATTCCCTATACATACACATGTATGTACATTCATATGCATACATATAGATATATATATGTATTCTATCTATGTAACCACAGATTATCTTTTATATTCCCTGTGCTTATGTATTTGTAAATTTCTATTCCATTGATTTATTTTACTGTTGTACCCTTAGAGCCTAGAAAAGTGTCTGGAACACGATAGGGGCTCAAAAAATATTTATTAATTGAACAAAAAATTACATCAATATTAATGGAGAAAAAGCATCTAAATCAACAAATGACCAAAAAGAGTTTGATACAATTCAGCAGCTATTACTCATGAAATGTATTAAATAAAATAGAAGGAAATTGTACAAAGAATATAAAGACTACCAATACTCAATAGCAAATACTATTCTGAGGTTAAAATTCATACGATAATCAGGAAAATACCGGTCAGTTAGCAAAATCAGTGAACTATTTTTTGAAGATTTAGATAGTACAATGAGGCAAGAATAGAATAAATTCAAGACAAATTGAGAAAAAAAGTACAAAATTTTCCTTCAATTATAGGTGACATAACTCATTACTAGAAAATGAAAAATAATTTATTAAAACCTTATGAAATGAATAAGATTATTTGGAAAATTGGCTGTATACCAGATTAATATATAAAAATCAACAGATTTCTCCATATTTGCAATTATCAGTTAGAAATAGAAAGAGAAAATTAATCTCACTGACAATAGTAACCAACATTACAAACCACTAATAAAGTTCTAAAAAGGTATTGGACTATAAAACATTATTGAAGAACATAAGAAATGTTAATAGAGATATACTCTCACTGAAGGAAGATTTGATTTCATAAAAACCAAATAGACACTTTAATCAACTTTATTGAAGTATAATTTATATATACAGTAAATGTAAACATTTTAATTATGTAGCTGATAGGTTTTTACAAATGTATACATCACTGTAATTTCCACTTATTTTAAGATATGGAACATCTGCGTCATATTAGAAGATTTTCTCTAGGGGCACCTGGGTGGCTCAGCGGGTTAAGCATCTGACTCTTGATTTCGGCTCAGGTCATGATCTCAGGGTTGTGAGATTGAACCCCGTGTAGGGCTCTGTGCTGAGCATGGAGTCGGCCTGGGATTCTCTCCCTCTCCCTCTGCCTCTCTGTCACACACTCACGCTCTCGCTCTCTCTCAAAAACCAAAAAAACAAAAGCAGAAACAAAAAACGCTTCTCTCATGCCCCTTTGTAGGAAATTCCCCCCCTTACAGGAAATCTCAGGAAACCACTGATCTGATTTCTATCAGTATAGATTAGATTTGCCATTTTAGAACTGCATGAACACAATAATACATGTACTTCTTTCACTCAACATAATGTTTTCAAAATTTACCCTCATCGTTGGATCCATAGTTGTATCAGTGGTCCATTCCTTAATTTGCATATTCATCATAAGAATACATAAAGGTATCACCTCCCTTCACCTGGTCATGGACAATTTGGTAATTTCTAGTCTGGGACCTTGTTGAAGTTGTTGTTCTGATATTATACATCAATGTATCATACTTTTATGAGCATATTTGATCTGTTCTCTTGGTGAATACCTAGGAGTGGGATTACTGATTCATATAGCAAGGGCATCTAAAAAGAATTTTATCTGCTTTATCGAAATACAGTTTACATACCATACAATTCAATCACTGAAAGTATGTAATTCAGTGGTTATTAGGATATTCACAGATATTTGTAACACTGCCACAGTCAATTTTAGAACATTTCCATCACTTCAAAAAGAAACCTTATATGTCTTATGTGTCACCCCCCTGTCCTCTCATGCTCCTCTCCCTACCCCTGAGAAGTCGCTATTCTACTTTCTGTCTGTATAGATTTCCCTATTCTGGACTTTCATATGAATAGAATCAGGGCATGTAGTTTCATGTGATGGGCTTCTTCCAACATGTTCTCATTTTGAAGTGGAATTGCTGAGCCGTATAATAATTCTATTTTTAAACATGTGAGGAACCTGGCACATTGTTTTCCAGAGTGGTTGCACTATTTTCAGTTCCCACAAGTAGTGTATGAGGACTCCAATTTCTCCACATCTTCACCAATCTTGTTATCTGATTTGTTTATTCTATCCATCTTAACTTGTATGAAGTGATATCGCATTGTGGTTTTGATTTGCATGTGCCTGATGACTAATGATGTTGAGCATTTTTTTGCTTATTGACCATTTGAATGTCTATCTTCCCTGGAAAATGCCTATTCCAATCTTTTCCCAATTGATTGATTGGGTTATTTGTCTTGTGAAGTTGTGAGAGTTCTTTATATATTTCACACAAAAAATACGTTTTCAGATATATGATTTGCAAATGTTTTCTTCCATTCTGTGTTTGTAACTGAACCCAAATGCATCTGCCCGATACACAGCAAAGCAAATCCCTAAGAACTCAGGCATGCAGCAAGGAAAGGGTTTATTCAAGAGGCAGCCAAATGGGGAGATAGGAGGATGAACCTGAGGTCCCCCTCCCCAAAGGGGCAGAGAACAAGATTTTTATAATCATAGGGGTTGAGATTACATACATATTGATGTAAAGGACAGGGAAACTTATGAATAATGATGAGGAAAGATGGAACATGCAACTTCAGCAAACATATAGGTAACACGTATCTCGTGTTCACTGTGGGGTAGAGACTTAACACCAGAATGAGGCAAAATTCAGCCTCTGACGTCAGGAGGTTATCTTAGGACAGGGAGGAGGGGCTATGGGCACACTCAGAGCTGTTATAAACTGGATGGAGTCTTTGGTCTCCTTATCTCAGGTAAGGAATGCAGGGCCTTGCTTGTGCGTAGGCTGGAACCATGTCAGTTGAGCTTGAGTCCAGGTCTCTGCAAAGACAGCCAGGGGATTTGTTAGTGGGGTCTGAAAAGACACAACAGCTGATTGGGGAGATGCAGGTCTCTGAAAAACAAACTTTACATTTTCTGCTGGTTTCAACCTCATTGAGCCTACGGGGCACAGTTTCATGACTGTCTTTTCACATTCTTGTTGGTGTCCTTTGAAGCACAAAGTTTAAAATTTTAATTATCTATTTTTTTTTCTTCTGTTGCTTGTGCTTTGGGTATCATATTTAAAAATTTCTTGCCAAGTAAGAGATCATGAAAATTTACCTCTGTTTTCTTCCAAGACTTTTATAGCTTTAGCTCTTACATTTTGGGTCTTCAATCCATTTTGAGTTAATTTTTGTATGCGGTGCAAGGTAAGTGGCCAACTTTATTATTTTGCATATGGATATCCAGCTTTCCTATTTGTTGAAAAGACTGTCCTTTCTCCATTGAATGGTTTGGGCACACTTACCAAAATTCAGTTGGCCACGGATACATGGGTTTCTCTCTGAACTCTCAATGCTATTCTATTGATCCATGTGCCTTTACTTGTGCCAGCACACTCTTGTTTTTTTTTGCAGCTTTATTGAGGAATAATTGGCGAATAAAATTATAACATTTAAAGTGTGATTATTTAATGTATGTATATATTGTGAAAGGATTTCTCTTAATTAACACACCCTATATGGATTATATTTATTCATTATTTATTTATATATAATTATATAGTAATTAATTGTTAATTATTATTTATTAATTATATTAATAATTAATCACTAATTATTAATATATATGGTATTTAAGTTCTAATTGGTTAGCAAATTTCAGTTTTACAATACAGTGTTATCAACTATAATCACCATTTTATGCACTAGACTTTTGGCCTTATATACCTTATAGTTGAAAGTTTGTACCCTTTACCAACCTCTCTCTATCCTCACCTCCCCCCACACCACTCCCACCCAGTCCCTGGCAACCACATTTTACTCTACATTTCTATGAGTTTGACTAACTTTTTTTTTTAAGATTCCACATATAGGGGCGCCTGGGTGGCTTGGTCATTGAGAGTCTGCCTTTGGCTCAGGGAGTGATCCTGGGGTCCTGGGAACGAGCCCACATCAGGCTCCCTACTCTGCTGTGAGTCTGCTTCTTCCTCTCCCACTCCCCGTACTTGTATTCCCTCTCTCGCTGGCTGTCTCTCTCTGTCAAATAAATAAATAAAATCTTAAAAAAAAAAAAGATTCCACATATAAATTATACCATTCAATGTTTGACTTAATGGAAGGATTTTCTTCTTTCTCATGGATGAATAACATTCCTGTGTGTGTGTGTGTGTGTGTGTGTGTGTGTGTGTGTGTGTGAATGTATAGACAGATATCTGTCTGATATCCTGTTTTCATTTCCTCTGGGTATATATCTAGAAGTGGGATCATTAGATCATATGGTAGTTTTATTTTTTCTTAAGTTTTTATCTAAATTCCAGTTAGTTGCCATACAGTGCAATATTAGTTTCAGGTGCACAATATAGTGATTCCACTCTTCCATACAACCCCCAGTGCTTGACACAACAAATGCATTCATTAATCCCCATCATCGATTTCGCCCATCCTCCCACCCCTCTGGTAACCATCGTTTGTTCTCTATAGTTAAGAGTCTGTTTCTTGGTTTGCCTCTCTCTCTCTCTTTTTCTCTTTGCTCATTCGTTTCGTTTCTTAAATTCCACATACCACATATGAGTGAAATCATATGGTACTTGTCTTTCTCTGTATGACTTAGTTCACTTAGCATAATACTCTCTACCTCAATCAATGTTGTTGCAAATGGCAAGATTTCATTCTTTTTTATGGCTGAGAATATTCCAGTGTGTGTGTGTGTGTGTGTGTGTGTGTGTGTGTGTGTGTGTGTGTAGTTGTTCTATTTCTGACTTATTTGAGGAACCTCCATGCTGTTTTCTATGGTGGCTGTACCAATTTATGTTTCCACCAAGAGTGTACCAAGGTTTTCTTGTACGCACATCCTCACCAACACTTGTTATCCCTTGTCAGTGGTTAGGCAATATCTTATTTTGATTTTCAGTTTCATTTTCTTGATGATTAGTGTTGTTGAGCAGCTTTTCATATGGCTGTTGGCCATCATATGCCATCTGTGGAGGATGTCCATTTGGTTCCCTGTTTTGTTTTCTTTAATCAGTTTAGTTCTTCTGCTTATTTTTAAATTATATTATGATTATTATTGCTCTTGAGTTGTATGAGTTCTCTATATATTAGGATATTAACTCCTTACCAGATGTGTGATTTGTAAATATGTTCTCCCATTCCATAGGTTGTCTTTTCATTTTGTTGATGTTTTCTTTTGCTGTGCAGAAACTTTATAGTTTGATGTAGACCCATTTGATTATTTTTGCTTTTGCTGCCATTGCTTTTAGTGTCATATCCTAAAATGTTAGTTCTTCATTCCATTTAGTGGGGTTTAATTGTACTCTACATTTTCTTGCATTGTAAGATAGAAATTTAGATAATTTATTCTAAATATTTATTTTCCTTTTCTTTTTCTTTTCTCTTCTACCTTCTCTCTTCCCTTCTCTCCTCTCTTGTCCTCTATTTCCTTCCTTATCCTCTCCTCTCCTCCCCTGCCCTCCCTCTCATCCCTTTCCCTCCCTTCCCTTCCCTACTCCTCTCTTCTTCTTTCCTCTCCTCTCCTTTCCTTCTTCTGTAATATAGGTCTCTAAAGTTCCAGGCACTGCTTTAGATGCATACCCAGAAATTTTGATTTTTTTATTGTCATTCATCTACAAACATTTTTTACTTTTCTGTATCATTTTTTTTTATCAAGGATCACTTGGGTTTATTTACTTTCCAAATATTTCAGGGTATATAATTTTATTTTTGTTATTGATTTCTAATTTATTTTTATTGGGATTAGAGAATATATTCTGTAATATTACAATCTTGTATTGATTAAAATTATTTTATGCCCCAGCATTTAGCCTATCTTGGTGAATATTTTATGTTTACTTGAAAAGAATATGGATTCCACAGAAACTGAACACAATCTTCCTAAAATTTTAATTGAAGGTTGATGTGTGATAGAGCTTCTGAGATCTTTTTATTCTGACTTTTTCCCCTAATTTTTTGTCAATTACTGAGATAGAGGTGATGTCTTATTCCATTTGAGCTGCTATAACAGAATACTGTAGACCTTCTAAACAACAGAAATTTATTTCTCACATTCTGGGGTTTGAGAAGGCCAAGATCAAAGCACCAGCAGAAATGGTTTCGTTTCGTTTCTTTTTGCAAAACCCACTTCATGGTTCACAGGTGGCCATCTTGCTTTGTCTTCACACAGTGGAAGGAGTGGGAGAGCTCTCTGTGGTTTCCTATAAGGGTACTCATGCCGTTCATGGAGCTCTGCTCTCACGACCTAATCACCTCCCAAAGGCCGTACCTCCAAACCATCACATTGGGAATATGGTTTCAAAATATGAAATTTAGGGGGACACAAGCATTCAGCCTATAACAGGTGATCATTGCTATAACTATGGCTGTGGAAATTTTTATTATTTCTGTTTGCTTTAACTTATTCTTCATGAAATTTGAAACTTTATTATTAAGTGCATACATATTTTAGGTTGATATGTGTTTCTTAGAGATTGCCCCTTTTATCACTAAGAAATTACTCTCTTTGTTTTGCTTTTACTTTCTTTAATATTAATGTAGCCATATATGCTTTCTTTTGCTTTCATTTGCATGGGTAAATATTTTCTTTATTTAATTATTTTTTTCATTATTATTGTTTTGAATATGTTTCATTTGAGAACAAACTGATGGTTACCGGAGGGGAGGCAGGAAAGGGATGGGTGAAATGAGTGATGGGGATTAAGAGTACACTTATGGAGGTGATTGGGTGGCTCAGTCGTGGTCCTGGGGTCCTGGGATCGTGCCCCACATCAGGCTCCTCCGCTGGGAGCCTGCTTCTCCCTCTCCCACTTCCCCTGCTTGTGTTCTCTCTCTCACTGGCTGTCTCTCTCTCTGTCAAATAAATAAATAAAATCTTTAAAAAAAAAAGAGTACACTTATGATGAGCACTGAGTAATGTATAGAATTGTTGAATCACTATATTGTATACCTGAAACTAATAGAGCAATGTATGTTAACAATACCGGAATTAAAATAAAAAGCTTAATTAAAAAGTTAACATATGTATGATGTTATTTATGAAGTGTTTCTCTAGTAGACAACATAGAGTTGATTCCAAATGATTATCTTTGCCCTTTAATTTCTACATTTCTGCTATTAGTTTCTCTTAAAGAGTTCTCGTTGTTCTCTCTTTATGTGGAGTATTTTCATTGTATTAGAATTTTATAGATTTTTTCATTTTGAGTATGCCATTCTTTTGTCATCTGGCTTCTATTATTTCTAATGAGAAATCACAGTAATTTTTTATCATTGTTCACTATAGGCAATATGCCTCTTTTTCTCTGGTTATTTTGAATATTGTTTCAGTATTATTTCTTTATTTTCTCAGCTGTTTAACTATGATATGATGGCCCTAGGTACTGTTTACTTTGAATCTATCTTGTTTTCAGTTTGCTGAGCTTTGTGGATCTATAAATTAATATTTATTAACAAATTTTTAAATAATTTTGGCCTTTGTTCTTTCAGATTTTGTTTGTTTTCACTCCACTTCTGGGACAACTATTAACATATGTATTAAACCTGAGAAGACCTTCTCAATTGATAGAACAAAGAAATATATGTGTGTATGTCAGCCTATGCATATACTTACAGCTACAGGCAGTTCTGAATGTAATAATCTGTATCTCTTTAAAACTAAAGATGAGTTTTTACTGATATCTCCAACCCTAATACATTAACATCTGGAACATTTAGCCTCTGCCTCTTGCTTACTGCCAAATTCCTATGTCATAAGTGAGAAATCTGGCCCTCACCATCTGCCATCTTTTATTTAATCATTCATTTCTGGTATACATGTTTAGCAGTATCAAAAATTTTAACCCATACTCCCGTGGAGAACAACATTATCAACTATAGTATGCACTTACACACAGTTATTTTGTTTCGGTCTTACAGACTTTACTCATTTTCAGCTACTTCGGTCAGTGTCTTTCTTTCTCACCCCCTTCAGTGAAGCTACTTCATACATTTGTAATATAGTAAGAATCTCTTGTCAAATCTGCACTCCTTCCTGGAGTCATCTAACCTCAATATTTTTTAAAATTTGCATACATTAAGGTTCATTCATTGTTCTATGAAGTTCTGCAGGCTTTGAAAACGCACAAGTTCGTGTAACATTATCAGAGCATCACAGAAAAGAGTTTCAGTATTCTAAAAATTCCCTGTGCTTTTCATATTCAACCCTGTATTCCTCCCTTACCCCATACTGAATCCCTGGCAGCCACTGATCTGTTTACCATCTTAATAGTTTTGCCTTTCCCAGAATGTGTGTAGACAGATTCATATAGCATATACACTTTCAGATTGGCTTCTTCCACTTAAGAGCTGAGATGTCCTTCGACAGATGAATGGATAAAGAAGATGTGGTCCATACATATGATGGAATATTATTCAGCCATCAGAAAGGATGAATACTTACCATTTACATTGAATTGGATGGAACTTTAGGGTATTATTCTAAGCGAAATAAGTCAATCATAGAGAGACAATTATATGGCTTCACTCATATGTGGAATACAAGAAACTGCAGAGGATCATAAGGGAAGGGAGGGAAAACTGAATGGGAAGAAATCAGAGAGGGAGACAAACCATGAGAGACTCTTAACCATGGGAAACAAACTGAGTGTTGCTGAAGGGGACGTGGGTGGGGGGATGGGGTAACTGGGTGATGGAGATTAAGGAGGGCATGCAATGTAATGAACACTGGGTGTTATAAGCAAATGATGAATTGTTGAACATGACATTTGAAACTAACGATGTACTATTTATTGACTAATTGAACTTAAATTAAAAAAACAATTATAATACAAAAAAGAATATGCATTTAAGGTTCTCGTGTCTATTCATGACTAGATAGCTAATTTCTTTTTATTACTAAATAATTTTTTCATTTTATGAATGTATCACAGTTTTGTGTTTTTGTGTGAACATAATCTTTGAATCAACTGGGTAAATACCTGGTCGTCTGATTATTGGGTGAAGTGGTAAGATGGTGTTTAGGTTTTTAAGAAAATGCTAAAGTATCTTCCAATGACTGTACCGTTTTGAAGTTCCACCAGCCAAAAATGAGCTTTCCTGTTGTTCTGTATCATCACTAACGTTTGATATTGTCAACATTTTTTGGATTTTAGTCATTTTATAGTTAGGTGGTGATATCTTGTTTTTGTTTTAATTTGCAATTTCTAAATCACTAATGATTTTAATTGGGTTTTTGTTTTTATATTATTGAATTTTAGGAGTTCTTTGCATATTTTAGATATATTTCATATATGTTTTGCAAATATTTTCCCACTCTGTGGATTGTCTTCATTCTGTTAGGAGTGTCTTTCATAGAGCTGATGTCCACCTTATAAATTTTTCTTTCATGGATCATGTTTTTGATGGTATTTCTAAAATGCTATTGCCAAAAGGTCACCTAGATTTTCTCCTCTTTTTATAGAAGGTTTGTAGCTTTTCCTTTTAACTTAAGGTCTATGATATATGTTGCCGTAATATTTGTGAAAGATGCTAGGTCTGTGTATAGATTCATCCTTTTAATATATACATCCAACTGCTCTAGCATCATTTGTTGAAAATACTTTTTTCCCCTCTAGTGTATTTTTTTTTTTTTTTTTGCTACTTTGTCAAAGATCAGTTGAATATAATTGTTTAGTTGTATTTGGGGAATCTCTACTGTGTTCCATTGCTTTATGTGTCTACTCTTTTGGTAATACCATGTTGTCTTGATTACTGAAGCTTTAGAGTAAGTCTTAAATTCAAGTAGTGTCAGTCTTTAAACCATGTTCTTCAGTATTGTGTTGGTTATATGGATACTTTGTCTTTTCATATGCAATTTGGAATGTTTTTATTGATGTAACAAATAACTTACTAGATTTTGATTGATATTGAATTCACTCTACAGATAAAATTGGGAAATATTTAAATAAACAATAATGTGTCTTCCAATTTATAAAAATGGGATCTCTTTCCATATATTTGGATCTTTTTTGATCACTTTCATCAGAGTTTTCCACAAAGAGATCCAGTATATATGTTATTAGACATATACTTAAATATATTTCCTTTTTTTAGTGCTATTTAAAATGTTGTGTTTTTGTTTTTGTTTCCTGTTTTTTGCTTTATTTTTGTTTTCTAAATTCCGATTGCCCATTTCTGGTATATAGGAAAGCAATTAAATTTGTACTTCTGTATATTTACTATATATTGTGTGACCTTGTTGCGAATGCTTTCTAGTTCCAGAAGGGTTTTGATTTATTTGGTCAATTCTTTGAGATTTTCTACACCAATAATCATGTCATCTACAAGTAAAGTCAGTTTTATTTTTTTTCTCTATCTTATAAAGATAGAGGTATAATCCTTATTTCCCCTTCTTGTCTATTGCTTTGGATATTGCCAACTGCTTTTTCTGTTTCTATTGATATGATGGTAGAGTTTTTTATTCTTTAGCTTGTTGATATGATGGGTTGACTTAATGGTTTTTAAATCAGGTTTAATAGAATTATAGACCTGGAATAAATCCCGCTTTTTATACATTATTGGATAAGTTTGCCATTTTTCTTTTGCAAATATTTACACCTGTATTTATGAGAGCTACTGGCCTGTGGCTTTCCTTTCTTGTATGTCTATGGAGTTTTTGCATTAGTGTAATATTGGCCTTGTGGAATGAATTACAGTTTTCCTTTGGCTTTATTTACTTAGAATGTAGAGAATTGGTATCATATCCTCTTTAAATTCAAGGTAGAATTCATCATTGAAACCATCTGGGTCTGAAGTTTTGTTTTGTTTTTAAAGATTATAAACTTTTGGCTTAATTTTTAAATAAACATAGACCTAATAAAATTAGGTGAATTTTGATAGTTTGTATATGTCAAAGAATTGGTGCATTTCACCCAGGTTATTAAATTTGTTGGCATAGATTGTTTATAGTATTCTTTTATTATCCTTTTAACGTCCATGAGATCATAGTGATGACTCCTCTTTCATTTATAATATTAGTAATTTTTTTATTCTCTCTCTCTCTTTTTCTTTTTTAGCCTGGCTAGAGGCTTATGGAAAATACACTGGAAATATTTCAAAATGGCTAATTTTCCCTCCCTGCCAGAAACATGAGCGTTTTTTCTTGGCTTTTCAGCATGGGACCTGATGGTGTTAAAGTAATTAAGACCCATGAAAGTGTGGGACTCAAAGGCTGCAGACCCCAGGCATTTCCCAGTCTTATGTTAGCCTCTAGCAATTCATAAAAGTTACCATTTTTTTTTAAATTATTTACTAGAGAGAGAGAAAGAGAAAGAGAGAGCATAAGTAGGGGGAGGGGAGTGGGAGAGAATCTCAAGCAGACTCCTCACTGAGCATGTAGCCC
Organism: Ursus arctos; assembly: GCF_023065955.2. NCBI lineage: Eukaryota > Metazoa > Chordata > Mammalia > Carnivora > Ursidae > Ursus > Ursus arctos. The sequence continues at coordinate 45,280,395 of NW_026622797.1, read as the reverse complement.
TACAAGCGGCTGGATCTCAAGGCCCAGGAGATCATGACCTGAGCCTAAACCAAGCATGGTACGCTTAACCACCTGAGCACCCAGGTGCCCTTCATCAAAGTTGCCATTTAAGGGTTACTGCTAGTTTATGGGTCCAGCAGTTTCTCCAGGTAAGCTCATCTTAACTGTGATTCTTTGTATTTGCCTCTCTCTCCAGGTTTCAAGTGGCTTGCCCTGTGACCTCAAATCTCTGATAGGTCAAGAAAATGTACTGATTTTCAGGGTTCCTGGGTGGTTCAGTCAGTTAAGCAACTGCCTTGGCTCGGGTCACGATCCCAGTGTCCTGGAATCAAGTCCCACGTCGGGCTCCCTGCCCAGTGGGGAGCCTGCTTCTCCCTCTCCTCCCTGCTTGTGCTCTCTATCTCCTTATCTCCACCTGTCTTTCTCTCGCTCTCACTCAAATAAATAAAATCTTTAAAAAAAATGTACTGGTTTTCTGGTTGTTGAGCTTTCATTCTTGTGTGGTTGAAAGTGATGACTTCCAAGACTTCTGTATGTCAGAGCTGGCCCTAGGACTGTATTTTGGCTTTTTTTGCAGTGCATTTACATATACTTTAAAATATTTGTTTACCAAATCCAACAGCTGGGTATCTGAGTCATCTTAAGACTGGTCCTGTTTATGGCTTTTAAAATTTTAATTAATTAATTAATTAATTAATTAATTTTTAATCATAGATAAAAATTACCTGAGTTATTCCTTATCTAATAATGTTTGACTGTATATTTTACATTGCTGATAAGATATAGAGACTTTGGGTCTTTTATTTTCCTTTAAGTAGCGTTGGTTTTTATTTAAGTAGGTAGCTCAATAAATGACAAATTATTTTGATCTCATGTAAGCTTGTTTATATGTCGAGTTAGTGCATATATGTACCAACATCAAGATGTTCTTGCAGCGCTTCTTGATATCATTCAATGCATATATTTTCTGTCCCTTGTGGATGTTATGAAGGCTTTTTTAAGGTTCGTTCAGGCAGATCTACCTACTGAGTACCTAGTTCTAGGGCATATTTCTTAAAGTTAAAGCACACTACTTTTGGTATTTCAGCTCAGCACTCAGTGTGTTTGGGAAGTTTTACCAAGGTCTCTATATTCTGGCAGGGGGAATTAACCAATGTCCCCTCGCACTGCCCAGCCTGTACAATCTCCCTCTTTTTTTTCCCCCCAATCTCATAACAATAACTGTACTCAATCTGCAATTGTACAAGAGAGCCCCAAGTAAAAGATTTATGGGAAAATCTGCCCTCTAATTTAATTCCTTCCTCTCTAGTGTTCTGCCTTACAGATTCCAAATGCTTCTACTATCCTGAATTTTATCTTCTGTCTTCTCAGATAAGGATAATTTCCATGTTCAGCTTTGATTCCTGGGCGTAGAGACAAGGATACTTATTGCAGAAAATAGTGACACCCTGTCCCAAATGGAAATGTGTGTCTATCAAATGATCATGAGTAAACAAATTATGATATACAGTTGGCCCTTTAACAACACGGGCATTATGTTCACTGACCTCCCTAGCAGTAAAAAAAAATGTGTATAACTTGACTCCCCTAAAACCTAACCACCAATAGCCTACTGTTGACTGGAAGCCTTCCTGGTAACATAAACAGTTGAGTAACACATATTTTGTATGTTACATGTATTATATATTGTATTCTTACAATATAGTAAGCTAGAGAAGATAAAATGTTAAGAAAATCATAAGGATGGAAAAATACATTTACAGTACTGTACTGTGTTTATTGGAAAAAAAATCATGTATAAATTGACCTGCACAGTTCAAATGCTTGTTGTTCAAGGGTCAACTGTATATGCATTATTAAGATTAATTAATTTGATCTTTTACATATTTAAATGAGGAAGCATTATGATGTAATTATAAGTGAAAATGCCAGATAGAATAATAAGCAAAGTATGATACCATTAGAAATTTAAAAATGTACACGCATGCACACATCCAAACACAAGTAGAGAAATTTGTTGAATGATATGACCCAAATGAACAGATACTTTTGTACTAATGTATGTGAATTCTGAACCAGTAGGGCAATATCTTTTAATGAACTAGAGAACTCCATGCTTTAGTAATGTGTTCAGAATTTATCTTGAATTGGTGCCATTTTAACAATGAAAGTGAGTGCTCTTTATCAATAATTGAGCTTGAAAAATGGGCATAAACTAGAGCTGTCCTGGGAAAATCCCAAGATGTATGATTACCACATATTAGGTCATTGGAATGAAGTTTGGTACAAATATTAGTCTGTATCCCGTTCTTTCCTACTATTGGTGCCATAGTGACCTTTCCTCAATTTCCAAAAAGGAAATATTCTATTAATATGATTTTAAGTCACTTTTTGTCATTTAATATTAACATAAGATATAATCCTTTAATCAATTTTGGCTTTGAGTACTTTTACCATCACTCTTTTTGCTCTTTTTTCTATGCTCATTGATAATATCACCATTTTATATCATACAGTGTGGTCAAATGTTAAGGTCAATAAGTCTTTGGGTAAATGTAGATGGTAAAAAAAGCTACAGAGACACTTTAGACACATTCGCTTAATATGTTCCTTTCCAAATGCATTTTTCTATACATAACAGAAATCAGCATACTTTCAGCAGCATAGGAAAGGATTTCTGATTCCATATGCTTCTCAGTAAGTAAAATCACTGTCTCCAGCATCTGGAAAACAATGTTCAAAATATAAGAACTTAAAATACTTGGCCAATTTAAACCTTGGGCACATTGTAGCTAGAAAGTGATTATCAGATAAGGAGTTACCTATGAATAAAAAAATATATATTTATATCATTAAAAAGAATGTATTATTAACACATGGATGTGGGCATGATAAAGAAGTATTAGGACCTATAGTAAATGTTGTAGGTGAGGATTGGAGTAGGTCGGTCTCACAAAAGATAATTTTCATTGGGTTGAATTTGGTTTTTGAAAATTGATAAGGAAGACCTAAGGAAGAGGAGTTGGGTAGGCATTAGTGATGTGAAAATTTGCTTTGTTTGTGAGAAAGGAAACAGTTGTCAATGATGACGTCTGTCAATTGTTACTTTTTCTATATGACTGAGGGAACCTACTGAACACTTTAGAAACACATCAGATTTAATTCTTATAATAACCCTGCAAGTTATGAATTATTCCCAATCTACAGAAGTTTCATTAAATGATTTGCTTGAGTTCACATAGCATTCTGGGAGCATCATTAAGATTTAAACTTGGGACAATTAGGCTCAATACTCTGGTAGCACATGGGCAAATGAGGCTGTGCAATAGAGCAAAATAATTTTAGAATTTACTTGCTTTGTTTTGTTTTCTGATAATCAGAAGCCTTCTCATTCATTACATGCATTTTTTCTCAAAGTTCAATTGTTGTGTTTTTTTTCCTCAAACATTTTTCCTTCCTTTTCTTTTGTTTCAAAAAGAAATACAGGCTGAGCATACCTTTGGAAGAGGATAGCACATACTTCTAGTATCCACTATGTCAGGTCACATAAATGACTCTTCATTAAATTTGTTCTGTGTGTTTATAGAATAGTACATGGATTAACCTGAGAGTTACAGTTCCATTGCTTAAATAATTTCTATTTGTACTACAACATTTGGAAGTATTGGAAATATTTGAAAGGAGTGTTTAAGTAAATCAATCAACCAAGCTCTACAATAATGAATGCCTGAGGAACATGGGCATTAATCATAAGTACAGTGGTTTCTCCATGGAGGATGGAGAGTAGCGATTTGAACTAAATTACAAAAAATGAACAACACCATTTTAAAGACTTGTCTCATAACATAATCCAAGGGCAAATTAGAGCAATCTAAAATAAAACTCCATGATATTAAATAATAATTTTCATATTCAGCACTCTCCTTTATCCTTTCCATGTGAGAAAGCATCAACTGAGAAAATGATACAGGATAAATTATAAAGTGTTTTTAGAAAATATCTGCTGTCCATGGTAAGCTCACCACTGTCTTTAAAACTTGAGCCTGCCAAGACATAATAAATACGCTGAGCAGGATTAAATCTGGGCACAGATTGAATGTATTAGTCTCCTCATTTTGATACATAAAGTAAAATAAAGAAATATGGATTTCATATATCCAAACCAGAAGCCTCTGAGAGAAAATGTGACTGTTGTCACTTTGCAAATCTGGCATTTTTTTTTAAAATGTCACTGTCATTTTCTATTCTTTCTCCTCCTATTTGAAAATGATGCAACTAGAGGCATCCAATTATCCTAGAAGTGACACAGAAAAATATCTTAAAATTTTTAAACTATCTGTATATATAAATGCAGTAATGTAATAACAATGACAGCCATAATGACTGATAGAAACTTATATAGCAAGAGACAAGATATATAATGATGCATAGTTATGAAATGCTGTAAATGTTTTTTTCCGAGTTCCATGGCTTGCTCAAAGGCATTGTGCAAGCATGTAGAGGGCTTGTTAGAGAGAGAGAGAGAGAAACATAGTGACAATAATAATACAGTAAATCAGAAGTTTAACTTTTGAAAAGAAAAGGGAAAAATTAAATTCTTCAATTGATTTTTAAAATTTTAATGTTGTTTTCACGAATTTTCGGAATATATAATTTTTCTTGATGTTACATAGATGAATTTGAAAGGAACTAGAGTTAACTGGTTCTTATATTTCCTTTGTAGAAAAAGTATGATAAATGCTACATAAAAATAATGGGAGAAGTAAAGAAATATGCACAGATTATAATAAATCCAGTGTTTGATATGCACATGTGTATGTATACATGTATATATATGTGTGTGTGTGTATATATATATTTGTGATTGTGTGTGTATGTAATTATGTATGTGTAAATTTCACTAATGCTAATTTTTTTTCTTGTCCCTCCTAAAAAATTACAATTTTGTAAAAGGTATTGTAGTTTTATTTCTGCCTCATATTTTATAATTCCTAAACAAAAGGATATTCCACCATGTTCCACTTACATCTTTTTATGTGTCCAATGCCATCCATCTTAATCCTTAAGTTCTCCTTCTTACACCAACCAATTCTTTACATTGAAGGAGAAGCACTAGAATCTATGCCTATGTTCCCACGTTCATGATTTTAAAGAAAAAATGAATTGCTAAGTCATTTCCATGTAATTATTGTATATTAGCTGTTTCCACAACTTATTCTTTTAAATGACAAATAGTTTCTTTTCTTCTTTTCTCATCTCTTAGCTTTTCACAGTTTTAATATTTTTACATTTTCAAGGCTGGAATACGAATTGGAATTTCAAAGATTTTCCCCAGGTATATTATGCATTAGTTTTTATTCCTTCCCTGTTCTCTCATCCCTCCCCAAATACATTTGCCTGACTTCTCTGACTTGTACTAACCTTTCCTCTTAGGAAGTAGAGACCATCTAGTCCTCATTAGAGATTCTAACATAATAAAATCCAGCTGAAAAGAAGCATAACAGAATTCAAGCATTCATGATAAGGGGCAGAGAAGTATAATGAAAAGAGCACAAATTTTGAAGTCCGAGTCAGAAAGCTAACCTTTGCCATTCACTAACTGACTTTCAGCAAGTAACTCAAACTTTGTGACTTTTGCTTTCTCAATATGAGAAAGCAGAATAATAATACATACTTCAAAAGATCACTGGGTGAATTCCATGAAAAACATAGCTGCTCAATAAATGAGAGTTGATATTATTATGTAATAAATACAGACTTTAAACTTACATTGTTTGTTAAAGTTAATGAAATCACATTTAATATGGTACATCAAAATTTTTACATCAATACAGTGAGGTGAAATTCACTTAGTCTCTTTGGCCTGTTATAACAAAATACCAGAGCCTAAGTAGCTTAAAAGCAACAGAAATTTATTTCTCACAATTCTGGAAGCTAAGTCCAAGATCAAGGTACTGGCATGTTTGCTTTCTGGTTCATAAATGGCAGTGTTCTCATTGAATCCTCACATGGTGGAAGGGTGAGCTAGCTCTCTGGTGTCTCTTTTACATATAAGGATACTAATCCAAATCATAAGCGTTCTATGGATTTATCTCTATGAATTTATCTATTCTGCATATTTCATATAAATGTAGTCATGCAATACTCTATGTCTGACTTTTACTTAGCATAATGTTTCCAAGTTTTGTCTACTTTGTAGCACATATCAGTACTTTATTGCTTCTTTATGGGTGAATGATATTTCATTATATATATTATATAATGCTATACATATAATATATATAATTATTATATATACACCACAATATTTCACTATATATAAATATATATATATATATCACGGTTTATTTATCTGTTCATCTGGGGATAGGCATTTGGGCTGTTGCCACTACCTTTTAAAATATGGAAGTACAGTGTTGATCCTCTAACAGTTCAAGTCTCACTGAAGAGACTGATATCTGGGTCTCTGTTTCTGTCTCTTTCTCTCCTGTATTCACTAATGGAAACATGTGCCAGTAAATGAGCCAGGTTTCTACCTCAGAGCCAAGCGTAGTAAACTAGTGATTTTCAATAGTGGTTTCAGTGTTCTTCCCCTTTGAGAATTTATTCTGATAAATACTTAAGCATTTCTAAGAATACCTATCTTATCTCTACTGACCACCTATACCTTTTCTATTCTTATATGTCACCAAATTCTCTTTCCTTTCACTAGCATATCCCCTTTTCAAGAAACACTGCCCTCGAGAGCAATGGTTATTGATTAAATTGTGAGTCTCTCAACTGTTAGACGTTACAAAGAAGCTTGAGAATCACCATTAAACCTGTAACTTTATAATACATCTTTTAAAATGTAGGAATCTTCCGAATAAATAAATAAATCTTCTAAAAAAATGTAGGAATCTTCCACTTTTTCAGAAATAAATGTATTGCTTTATCCACGCAGAATTTAGTGGTGTTTCAAAAAGCATTTCAGCTTGAATGAGATGAGAACATGGGGTCATTGTGTGTGTGTGTGTGTGTGTGTGTGTGTATGACAGTATGTCATCTTGAAGCCAGAATGAAACCACTGTTGTCACCATTTGATATTTACTTGTTCTATAGAAGTTAAGTGATAATAAAATTAAAAGGTGAGAGAGAAATGTTGTGAAAGTGGTAACTCATATTTTTGGGGAAACAAGTGGGAGTTTCTATTAGATTCTGAGTGTAAAAGTTAGACACACTATTTGATCTTCCTGTTAATTATACCTGGTGTACTTTGAGTTTGTATGATAACACTAATGTGAACAATGTCAATGAAACCTAACAGATTTTGAATTTTATTCTTACCCCCAATTTTTTTTAAAGATTTGAATTATTTGCAATAGAAAAGTAAACCTTTATTTTAAAATGTTTTTGTCAAAGGTTTTTTTTTTAATTTTTCTTCTTTTAGAATGTGAAAATTGCTTCACAATATTTTGAAGATATGTCATCCAAGTAAATGACTTGGAACACTGATGCAGCATACATAGTTTTACCATTTACAAATTACAGTATCTTTTTAAAAGCCATGCTTTTAGCAATTAAGTTAAGAAGGTGTTTGAAAGGTATTTTATTGCACCAAACACATTTGAAGATAGTTGAAATAGTATGTTAGTCAAATGGAAAAAAAATGTTTGACAAAAGGCAAAGTTTTTCATTTTGAATGTCAAATTGTATTCAATCTCAAATTTTATTGGAAACTTAAAAGAGTCTTTGACCACTTATTATTTTTTCTATAGACTTTAGTATCATTCACAAATAAATGAATACTGAAAAGAGACATATATTTATTTTTTGTTCTATTAATGTAATAACCCTAATAAAATTAGAATTTACCAAGGGAGATGTCTCCTAGTAAGAGATACATGAACAATTGCCTCCTCTTACTGTACACTCTCTTCCTTTTTGCAAGAACTTTTTCAAACTTTCCACTCCCCTCAAATTTCTGACAGAGAAGCCCCTATTTTACAGATAAGCTGGAAGCCATCAGAAGGCCAAATGCTTAATATTACATCTATTAAACATGTAAGTCTGCAGAACATTTTTCATTATCAAAGTTTATGTTAACTTTCAAAAGCATTTGATGTGGTTGGCTTTGGCCTTCATCTGTAAACACTCTATTACTTTAGCTTACATGATATAAAACATTATCTTAACATTTCTTCTATTTCTTTATGTTTACCTTCTTCCTCTCTTCTGTAGGCTTATCTTCTACCAAGCTGTTAAAGCTGAAGTTCTTCAAGTCTTTTTTTTCTATCACCTCTTTTTTCACCAATGGCTTCAATTTTTACCTTCGTGAAGGAAGACTTATAACTTTTTATATACAAACTGTACCTCTTCTCTGAGCATCAGACCCATGCATGCTATTGCCTACATGACAGTACTACCAGATATCTCCAGAACAATTTATGTCGAAACTTTTCAAATTAAACTTGATATTTCCTCTTTGGTTCTGGGAACCAACCCCCATCCAGGGCTCTTTCTCAATACCTCTCTCTCCTTTTTCATCCATGTGTATTATACAAAATCCTATTGTTTTTTACCTCCCTACGTAGCTCTCGAGTGAACCTACCTCTCTGCTGCTCCATTTCCATAACTATGGTCCAAAGTACAATAATGTCTCATATAAAGGTCAGCGATACCCCCTAACTCCACGCATTGGATCATCTCATGCCACCCTCACTGGCATCTCCAGCGTGGTTTTTCCAAAACAGAAGGCTGGTCATATCACTCATATGCTTAAAAGAATTCTAAGACTCAAATAAGGAACAAAATCCTTGATATAGCTTAGCTTGGTAAGCCACTTCCTACATCTTTAGTCTTACTTTACAAAGTGCTTTTCACAAGACTGACTTATATCTACCTTTCAAGATGTGCCTCTACTCCACTATGACACAAACTGTGACCTCTGGTACTTCTTTCAACTTTTGCTTTTACCTAGTTATTTCCAGTCTTTCCCTAGATCGAAGTTCAGCCAGATCATCTTCAAGGAGGACTTCCCTATCCTTACTGACTAGGGCAATTTTTCTTCATTGTAAGTTTGTAAAATACTTAGGAACTTGTTTGTTACATCTAAAGTTTCAAAAATAAGTATTTGATGTTTACATTGATGTCTGTCTATTCTACTAGACAAGAAACTCTGTGAGAGCAGGTTCTGTGTCTCTTTGTACTCATCATGGAAGCCCCAGTATTTAGTACAGTACCTAGCACTTAGTAGGCACTCAAGAACTATGTCTCGATGATAAAATAAATGAATGAATGTTGGATATTACATGTAGGAGAATAGAAATTCTGATACCAAGAAAGAATCTATGATAACTGTTAAATTGACAGAAATTCAAGTTTAAAGTAAGAACAATAACCAACTCTGGAAGTGTGATAAGTACATCACTATTTGATTTTGTTAAATCTGAATCTAAAACAATAGTATCATTTAGGCATAACATGTTAGAAAAGTTGTATGTGATGAAGACAAAGTGTGGGGGGACTTCTAAGAAAGACAGTGAAAAGCATTAACGAGTTAGAGGGATTGATTCATGTGAGTAGAGTAATAATCGGCTCAGCACTGAATTTGAAATCTCATTGTATATAGACTACATATGACAGCTTGTTTTCTACGTTATAAGTCTCCACTTTTTCTATTTTAATCATGATACATTTCATCAAATTGGATTGTTCTTTTCCAAGTACAGTAATTACATTTTAAAAGCAAGGCTCCAAGATGGTTTAGAGGAAATACGATAACTATCTATAATTACTGGAAGCACACAAACACCGATTGAAAATAGAAGCTGTTGGATTGAACAATTAGTTCTAGAATTAATATAATGAAATCAGGCTTGAGAAATTTTCAATCAAGCAAAAATTCCTTTCTAAGTATTGGTTTTTCTAATACGAGTGAATGATTATAATATCTATTTTGCAGCAATTTAAAGAAATAGCCGAACTGAGATGGTATTGAGGATGGGGCCTAAAACTCAAAAAATAAGTAAAATACAAGTAAAGCAGCTATTGGAAATATAGTGATGTTCAGGATTTTTTACTTTCAGGTATGAGTTTCCCTATAATTTTCAAACTTTGGCTCATTATAAATATTTACTGTATTTTAAGTTAAATTCGATTCCATCTTTTAAACATGTTTACATTTGAAAATTAGAAGTACCTAATGACAAAAACAAAATTTACTTATTAGAGGAAAAAGAAAGAAAAAAACAAAAAACAACAGCAATAGCAACAACCGCCCCCCCCCCCCGTGTTCATTAGAAGAGATTTGTGATCTTAGATGCTGACAAAAAAGTCTCAATATTATTTTAACGTTTTATGTAGGAATTTTATGTTTATCAAAATTTGAATATTCTTGACTTTTGTATTCACATGTTCTTTGTTTCTCTGTCAGTTTCAATTCAAAGCCCTATCTTTTTCCTTGTATGATGACAAAAATAGAATTGCTCTGAAAAACACAGATGAACAAATATTCCATGGGGAAAAATTAATTTCCTTGCCTTCTTCTTGGACACTAGACCATATTTCCTGGCCATATGAATGAATTCACACCAGTAGAATATGAGAGAGGAGGATATTTGTAATTTTCATCTTACATATTAAGCGGAATCAGACCTGTTTCCTTTTTATTACAGGTGAGAATGATTAATTACTCAAATGGCCTTGGAAATCCTCTTGAAATGGCAGAGCCACCCTCCTGAACCCTAAATGACCTGGTGGATCAGAGCTGACCTATGACATTAAACACTTCCTAACATTCCCTGACTGAGGAATGACCTGGTATTTTTACAAAACAGTTAAACCGTCTTTTCGAATTAATACATATATAAGCAAGAAAACCTTTTAAAAAATCTTATGCATTGTGTATAAATCATTATAATCTAAACAAAACAAAAATACCCCAAAAGCACAGTTGCATTTTAGGTTCGAGTTGAGTACCAGCAGGTTATGGAAAGATCATGAGACTTCTGGGTGGTGTGTGGTTTTGTTAACATTTCTGAACTTCACACTAGTATGGTGTCCTCTTTTGTTGCCTTTTGGAATTAAACAGTTGAAAATAAAATAAAGATGTCACTTGAAATTTGAAGTCTCCAATTGGAGCTGGGCTCTTGGGGCAAGTGTTTGCAGATTGCCTAAGAATGACATCAGATGGATTTTTGTAGGAAGCACTCCATAATCTTGTGTCAATATAAATTAATTCTTCCACAACAGCACTGGTTTTAAGATCAGTAACAGAACCCTTTTTGTGAGCAAACATACTGAAACAGTGAGTTATAAGCCCATGTCCCACTCAGGGCTGCTAAATTTGCTGACCTTAGTAACTTCATCAGAGGTTTACTGTTTCCATTTAACTCTCATTTTACCTTGAAGGAGAGAGATGTTAAATGTTCTTTTGTCTGTGTTGAATGCTTCCTTGGTGCCATTTTGTGGTATTTGCAGGCCTCCCTGACATTATCAAATGGATTGACATTTTAAATATTTGCAGTGCTCAGTGGGTACTAATTCAGCAAAGGTGAACCACAAGCTTCTTTCGCTGTGGCACAGCAAGTGATGTGTGTCTGTTTAATCACAGCAGCTGAAATGAGATCAAAAGCCACTGTGTTGTTAAAGTCCTAAATCTGCTGTCACAGCAGACACACCTGGAGGGGCCCTTGAAGGAAAAAGCTAAGTAGTGAAGAACCTACTTAGGCCACTGGCTTATCTGACTGAACCCATTAACCCAGCTCAGCAGGAAACTTTCCTAGCATGTAACATTTCCATATTTTTACTAAATTCCTAAAAGGTGCAGCTCAACCATTTGTGGGCCTCAGCAATTCTTGATTTTCTTTATACTCTAAATTGAAGTTTTATTTTCTATGTTTTGTCAGAGTTGATAATCCAAGTACTCCAAAAGATGAGAAATATAAATCATTCTACATGGTCACTGTCACAAATTTTGGGGACTTTATCCAAAAGGGAATATAGAGAGTAAAAAATTGTACTACCGTACTTTTTGGCTATTGAGATACCACATGTATTATTTATAGATTCTACAATCACCGATGTTAAAATATCAATGAATAGAATGACCCCTTAAAATTTTATCCTAAATCTTTTTTTTTTTTTCTACAAAGCATGAACCTTTTTCTTTGTATTTAGGGAAAGGAATTGACAGAATAGCAGAGAATAAAATAAGACAAAAACCATGGAGATTATGGGAAAGGAAAAAATAAGTAATTGGTTTGGGGATGTTTGCAAATATCCATCCTCTTCCAGTGTCCTGAAAGGAAACTGCTTTCACATCAGATCCTCCTCATCATTTCCCTACTTGGTTTCTATAGACAACACTAAGACTTTCATAAACAGATTCAAAGAGTGTATAGTAGAGGATAGAGCCTGTTGGGTAGAGGAGAAGGAGAAATATTAAAGGTAAGAGATTATATCTGTATTTAAGAAACTGAAAGGAAATGCTTAGCTGTACAACCTTTAATAAAATAAGCATTTATTGAACATGACTATGGGCATGGAAGCATTCTGGGTGTGTGGGTGAAGGAAATAAGGATCTATAGCTTCATGGGCCTTTCAGTCTAGCAGGAGGAACAAAAGGTAGACTGATAATAGATTAACAAATAAGTCAACTCTACCGTTTGTTAGAAGGTGAAAGCTTTCATGACAAAAGAGTAAGATGGATGGAGAGTGTGTTCATGGTTGGTAAGAATTGGTCCTATTGAGCAGGTGAGATTTGTATAGAGACCTGATTACAACTGCTAATTGGAGACTTTTTTTGAGAAAGAGGAGATAAAAAGTGTGTTAGGGAACAGATGGAAAGATATCGATGGAAGTATCATTTATGAACTATCAACTCTCAAGCTGGGTCAGTTTTCCTCCTCTCACTTTCCCTGTATCCTCAACTTCTCTAAAGCTTAGGGTCATCTTCTAGCCCCCGCATCCACCCCAGAGTTCCCTTAGGATTCCGCTTCCCTGGCAGTTCTGTCTAGTATGGGCTTCTTCTCTCCCATATCCTTGAAATCTTTGCTCTGGTGATGATGAGGTATGTTCCTGGCTTCACACTTCCTCTTCCAGAAGTTTATAACTCTGTCTTTCCTGAAATTCTTAGTTCCCAGTTTCCTGTCATCAGATTGTATAACTATAGAAACCCTACACCTATTAAATCCGGATCAACTTTTGAATATTTTATTCTTAGGCTTATTTTTAGTCTCTCTAATGCTCTGTTTGTATCTTATTACTTTAATATCTGTATGACTGGCCCAGGTTGCTCAGATCCTTAACCTTATCTACTCCTGAGACTTTACGGATCACTGTAACTTAGCCATTCACTTACTAAATCTTGAGACTATGAATAACTCACTCCTTTATAATCTTAATTTTAAAATTTTCACTTTCTGACCTTTATTTACTCTCCAGTTTCCCTGTTTACTATCCTGACACTAGCAGTCCCTTTCCCCTGAATAAACTTTTACAATTTATTGTTCCTGCCACTTTTTACAATCCCTTCCTCTTCACATGATATGTCCTCATTTTCCTTCGTACTCAGCTTAAATTCTATGTGCTATCATTATAATCACTCTGTAACTCTCAACTTCTTTTAATTTCTCTCACTTTGTAATTAGTTGGCCAAAAAAAAAAAAAAAAGAAGAAGAAGAAGAAAAGAAAACTTCGGATAATTTGAGCTGTGTACCTATTGTACACTTACATCGATGGAGTTGAGTACAGCAGGAGAAATCATATAATCTTTCTGACTAGTCTCACTTTAAATTAATTGCCACTACTCTCACCTCAGATAGTTAGAGCTATCTAGCAACATCAGACATTTCCTGGTATGTTTAATTTTGTGTTAGATAACCATTCTTTAATTCTTTACGTTCCCTTCTTTCCTTACCTTCCAGTACCTCCTCCCCATTCTCTGTTTTAGCTGATAACCTTGCCTTTTATTTAACTGAGGAAAGAGAAACAATGAGAAAAGTGGCAATACAATAAGAACATCCCCAACCTGCCACTGATTTATCTGCTTCCCATTTCAGCAAAATTTGCCGAAAGTGTTGTCTATTCTCATAGTTTCCAAATCCTCTCCTCACACCTTTTCTTAAATCTACTTCATATAGGTTTTTACTAATATTAATTCACTGAACTTCCTGACAGAGTCAACAATGATTTCAATGTTGCTGCATCATGTGGCCAATTCTTAGTCCTCTTATCTGACCAAACATTTTTCAACCCCTAAATAATACTTCACATGTCTTCCATCATACTTACTCTTATTCTTACCACAAGTTCTTCTTTATGGGTTCTATCAAATTTTCACATGATAGGTAATCCAAACATGCATACATTGTTATAAAGGTAAGAAAAAAGAGCTAAATCTTCCTAGTGTAGTTTAGGAAACTAACGTTGCTTTGGTATTTGAACTGGATAAAAGCTATACCAATAAAATTACGGGCCAATTTCATTTAAAACAAATAGATCTAAACATGCTTAAGAAAATAATAGCAAACTGAATTCAAATGCATATATATAGTAACCAAGTAAAATCTATCACAGATATTTGAGAATGTTTTTCTTTAAAGATTTATTTATTTTAGACAGAGAGAACGAGAGAGTGGGGGTTTGTAGGGGCAGAGGGGGAGGGGGCAAGCAGACTCCCTGCCAGGCACAGAGCCCCACACAGGCTCAAACCCAAGACCCCAGAGACTATGACCCAAGCTGAAATCAAGAGTCTGATGCTCAACTGACTGAGCCACCCAGGCGCCCCTGAGAATGTTTTTATATTAGAAAACGTGTTCACAAAATACACTAACAGATTGGTGGAAAAAAATATCTCTTCTTTGTAGATGAAGAGAGTGCTTGATAAAATTCTCAAGTTTTCACTGACTCAAGTTTTTAATTCAACAAAACTCTTACTTAACACAAAAGGGTATTTATCAGAAAAATAGAGCAAAAATTTGACTTCATGATAAAATTTCAAGGCATTTTCTATATAATCAGAAAAAAACGCAAGAATAACTACTATCACTGTTTATCTTAATTTTGTATTTTACTTGAGGGTCTACAAAATGCATTGAGAAAAGAGACAAAAAAATGATGTCAAACAAAATAGAAGTAACATAGCTATAAGTTGCAGACAATATGATTATCTTCCAAAATCAAGGGGCAAATACAAACCAAAATTATAATTTGCTGGAAATAAGATCATGGTCAAAATCAGGATTTTCTTACATAAGAGATTGCACAATGAATTTATGAACATATAATTAAGAAAAATATTACCTTATTTATAATAGAAACCAAGCACAAAGAGCATATATATAATTCGACCAATACATGGAAAGAATTTTGAAAGGAAAATAAAATATTTTAAATTGTGTGAGACATATTAAAACTTTCACAGGAAAAAAATAGTATAAATAAATAAATAAATAAATAAATAAATAAAATTAATCTAAATAACCATAGAGACAAAACACATGCATAGTCAGGGTGGTAAAGGTAACAATTTGTTCCCAACTAATCTTATGAAGTCAATGCAATTCCATTAAAAATTTATATAGTTTTTTATAGAAATTTATGATGTGATATAATTATATTTATAATATATATAATTATTAAATGGTCAATAATAGCCAAGCCAATTTATAAAAGGAGGATTGTAGACTTATTCTGTCAGTTCTCAAGACTTTCTATAAAACTATGCTAGTTAAAATAGTGTTATTGTCACAGAGACAGTCAATAAACCAATGTAATAGGATAGTAACCCTAAAAGGAGACTTTCATAAGTTATAAAAAATGTTATATAACAGATGAACCATCACATATTAAAAAGGAAAGGAGGGCGCCTGGGTGGCTAAGTCAGTTAAGCAACTGACTCTTGATTTCAGCCCAGGTCAAGATCTCAGGGTCGTGATTTGAGCCCCAAGTAGAAGTCTGTGCTCAGTGGGGAGTCTGGTTGAAATTCTCTTTCTCTCCCTCCAATGCTCCTCCCCCTGCTTGTGCTCTCTCTCTATCTAAAATAAATAAATACATCTTTAAAAAAAGAAAAGGATGACATATCTAATAAATTAGGAAGGAAAAAATGGTCAAATAAAAAAACGATGCCAGACAGCTGGATATTCAGACAAGAAAAAAAAATGAAATTGGATTTCTGTATCACAAAATATATATATTTATAAATTTCAGATGAATTAAAGGCTTAAACAAACAGATTTAAAAAAATAAAATATAGAAGAATATCTCTATGTAGTGAGGGTAGGAAAGATTTTATAAACAAGAGACAAAATACACAACCCATTGAGGAAAATTTAATAAATTCAATTTTATTTTATTGTATATTCAACAACGACACCACACTATATTTTGTTAAAATATGAAATATACACTCAGAGAAGATATTTGAAAATTATTTCATCAGTTGAAGACTAATTTCCAGAATATATGAGTAATTCTACAAATCATGAATTAAAGGAAAAATGAAATGAGAAATGAGCAAAGAGAATGAACAGGCAGTGTATATATCAGTATACACAATCAGCATTAAAAAAGTTCAACTGTAAAAGTGCCATGTCACACTCACTAGTTTGAAGTATTATGTCCAATGTCACCAAATACTGTAAACAAAGAGGAAGAGATGGAAAAACACTGCTAAAGGCAATGTAAAGTCATTAGAGAACCATTTAACAATAGTAGAGCTCAAGAATCTATATTCTGTGACCCATTTTCTAGGTTTCAACACCACAAAATCTCTAATAAATACTAGGACACTTCTAGAGATCCCATTACTCTGTCCAGAGTTTGGTAACAATGAAAATGTGCACATAAACCAAGTTTTCTTGGAGATTGGTGATACATGAATAAATCGCACTATATTTGTGTAAATTTGTACTAAAATCCCCTTTTTATCTGTCTGGAATAAATCACAATAGAAGTTCTCAAAATGATAAATCTCAAAAAACTGATGTTTTATTTCTTAGGATAGTTGATGAATACATGATTGTCAATTAATAAACTTTTATGTAGTTAATATTGAGCTAGAACAATATAGAAAAACACTGGTGAGCAGAGAAGGAAAATTTGAAAAAAGAATGTGGTAATAGAAGTCAATAAATAGTAGCCACTGCTGGGGTTGAAGATATTGTCACCCAGAAGAAGTACATGAGAGCTTTCTGGGATGTTGAAAATGTTTTTAATCTTAATCTGAATGCTGACACACAGGTGTGTGTGTGTGTGAGAGAGAGAGAGAGAGAGAGAGAGAGAGAGAGATTACTAAAGTGTTTTGTGTTTCTGGATGAGAGGAAGGAGTATGGACCGTCTTCAACAAAGATGTAAGGAAAGAGATGTTAGCCCAGTCATATCACGTCATTTAATGTTCCTCTTTCCTTTGCTGCCTTTGTAGTAGTCCTGGACCTCCCAAGGGCCTACATCTGTATGGGTTTCTTAGAAAATCTCTCCATATTGGCTATTTTGGTAATTCTTTTTTTTTTTTTCCTTGTATGACCTTCCAAATCCATGTCTTTGCCATGTTGCAGATTTCCGTTTCCAATCTCTAGCCATGTTTCTCTGGTTCCTCTACGGGTTCTTCATAGCACTGAGAATATAATTAATACAACATATTTAGAATGGATAGATGGATTTTCTTTTCTTTTTTTTTTTTAAAGATTTTATTTATTTATTCGACAGAGATAGAGACAGCCAGCGAGAGAGGGAACACAAGCAGGGGGAGTGGGAGAGGAAAAGCAGGCTCATAGTGGAGGAGCCCGATGTGGGGCTCGATCCCATAACGCCGGGATCACGCCCTGAGCCGAAGGCAGACGCTTAACCGCTGTGCCACCCAGGCGCCCCGGATAGATGGATTTTCTAACCTGCAAAACTGCACTTTCTAGAATTGTAAGAAGGATATAAATGTTGACCAATGCCAAAAGGCATTGAATGCCTCTTTTATACTCCTGTCTAGTGGTTAGCCATGTTCCTTTAAGCTCTTCAAAGAGGGGAATTCTGCATCTCCTGAACCAGGACATCTGTAGATCTAAGGGTTAGAATATTCTTTATGTTAATACCAAAAACGAATTGCAGGTTCCACACCATACCATTTATATTTTTAAAGTACCTAGCATATATTGAGTTCAACACATTCAGTTGAACAAATATTTGCTAAATGACTGCTGTTTTAACAAGAAAAAGTTCATTGAATGCTAGATATATATTTTGTCTCTACATAATAAAATATCTAAATAAAATAAATGGATGAAAAGTAATTTAAAAGAGATTGAAAAAATCCAATGCTAACAAAAGTACAAAGACAACATTGAGTTAAATAATAATTGCATATGATGAAATGAATCCTTGCTGCTTGAGCAAAGGCACCGCCATTTGCAGCAAAATGCAAAGCAAGTCTGCTATCCCTCAGGGAGGACACAGCACTTGATCTACTTTTTCCATGATATATTACCTTTCAGAGCTTTTCTTTCACATAAGTAATCACTTGCAGGACAGAAAGAATGTCTTATGCAAGAATAGAAAGAGGAAAATAGGTTAAAAGTACATGCTAGAGAAAAATAAAACCCCCCAAATTCAACCAGTTAAGTTTATCACACTTGAGGAATTCATTAACGGTGAAAAAGAATCAATAAAATTAAAGACCTATTCGAAGAATAGAAAAGAGATTATAAGGAACAAAAAGTTTCCTTGCTTGTTCTGAAATATTTTAAGATCATACTGCATTTTTCCTCTTATTTTACTATTTTTAAATTACAAGATACAACAAATCTTCAGTGGAAAAAATAAAAGGGATTTATAAAAAAAACATTTTAGGCATCGTAAACATGCTGTAAATACTGAAAGCCCAGTTATACATTCAGAAATCAACAGTAAAATGTTATGACTACATTCTGTGCCAAATATAAAATAATAAACAATATTATTTTCCTTAGATCTCCATTTCCTCTGGTTTATGTCAGGTTTAGAAAACGATGTAGTATCAAGTCCAAGACATCACCATAAATGAAAGTTCCCTGTAGACCATGGAAAAATGGAACTATGTCTTTTCAAGCCTTGTATTTCTTTAGAACTCAAAGTTAACTTGAATCCGAATATTATATCTGACATTTGATGGTTGCTCCTATTTGTAAAATGGTATTAGAAGAATAAAATAGTTAGATTTGGCCACCTGTGTTCATTTTCCTGTACCGTTTTTACCTAACCAAAGTCTTTACAGGTACCATATATTCTCTCAGTTTCTGTTATACAGATGATAAGTCAGGATAGCGATAGAACATTACAGGAATATTTTATGTTGGAAATAATTTACCTGTATTGGAATTGTACTGTTGGGGCCCTTAATAACTTAGGTACTTTTCTGAGCTGAGATTCATCATCTGAAGTTCATTCTGTTCTCTGTACCCTAATCAGCAGTTACAGTACTTACCAATATACACATTAAACTAAATATATCATCTTGGAATAGAGGATATCGCTTCCATTTCTACTGTAAATATAATCTATGGACCAGGACATGGGCACAAGAAAGTTTGCTTGGTTTTAATTTCCTAAACTGAGATTTGTACTTTCCTTTGGGCTGCAACTAGTGAAAAGCTGCAATTTTATAATTAATGTTTGTCTTGGTTAATAACACTGATTTATCTTTTTCATCACCTCCTCAAAGTTTTTAAAATTAATGATCAATGATATTATAATTAGGTTAAACTAAAGAAATCTTTTCTAGTTTTCTTGCTCATGCAGGTGTCTACTCCCCTGAGAAACTTCTCAGTAGCCATTTGATGGTGACTAAGAAATTTTCAGAGGTCACTGTTCTTCTTTAATGTAGTAACTGAACCCCATTTCCTAATATTTGAAGCCACCTCTTTTCAGAAGACTTTATAGGACTTTCCCTTGTTAGGTCTGGAAAACAAAAGTCCATAGTCAATAGACTTTTTCATCTTTTACTCAATTGCCTATGATAGTTTTACAGAAATCTGCCAGTTAATGACTACCAGAAATATTTGCATTATAACAAATCATTCATATTTATTTAAGTTAAATTAAGTGTAAAAGACTTCATAATGTCCAACTTTTGGGAAGCTGGAATATTTCTTGACTTGTCACTCAGGAACCAAGTAAGTCACTCTTTCTCCATGGAGAAGTAGATGTGGAACAAAAGCCTTGGAGGAAGTGGGAATACAATCCTATTTGTAATACCAGAGAATGGGGGGGCGGGGGGTTATGTTTTCAGGTTCGGCCTCCTGCGCTCAGGTCTCTCAATAAGAAATAAAGATACAGGGACCACTGAAAAAGTAGCAATTAACCTGATGTGAAGGAGTCTGTGAATACTACACTGAAAATAGTACAACTTACCAGAGTCTTTGTGCAAAAATGGAAACTTTCCAGAGTCAAAAGGAAGAGAAGGACATGTCAAAGAGAAAAGCAATTTCCAATATGCAGAAACTTGAAAGACCATTCAATGCCTTATTGTTCAATGAATAAGAAAATGAATGAATAAAAATGAAATCATAAGATAACAAAATAAATATCATGCCATGTTTTATACCTTATATAATTATACATGTTATACATTATTTAAAAACTCCTTGAAGAAAAAGATACAGATGAGATCAAAGATTCCAGGAGTATTATCAAAATTTAACATCAATAGTATTGGCTAAGAAGAAACAAAAGAAAATCAAGGGTTTCATTTACAAAGATATTACCATAAAACATATCAGCAAATGTCCGTGAAATCTACCTATTCACTGATGACTGAATCAATATAGTCATACATGAAAGCTTTTAAAGTTAGGTTCATTGTATTCATCTCATGGAATTGGCTATTTATCTGAGAAATGTTAATCACTACTATAAATCATTTTAGTAAAATATATATATATATACACATATATACACATATACATATATATACATATATATACACACACATACATATATATGCACATAGGAATCTTACATGTTATTGTTACATAAAAATATGTTTTGAACAGAATATATCTAAAATATTATATTTTTTAGCATGGTTCCAGAATCTTTATTTAAGCCTGTCAAAGTGTCTAATTGCAGTAATGTTTCATAGAAATCTTTGCAATGAAAAGAAAGAACTTTCATTAAAAAAATGAAAGCTACTTAACATAAACTAAGTATCAGTAATATGAGAGACTGTATAAAATTCAGAATCATTCAAAATTCCTGCCCAGAATTTATATTATAAAAGGGACGGGCTACAATTGCACAAAAGACAGGCATCAAAAAATGAAAACATCTCATTGATACTTAACCTATTCAAACTGCTCATGGAGATTTTTAATGCTAGGTAAAACACAACTTATTTTTCACTGAGTCTTGCATACCCTTTTATTGTAGGCCTCGATAATGTTCTGATTATTTTTGGATGTCCCAGGAATTTTCTGTCCTATAACCCAAAACCTGTAACCCCAAACCTGTCATTTTCTTTATCAATTTTCTCTTTGACTTTTATATTCCCTGTTTAGTTTTACAATTTTCTTTATAATAAGTGCCAAATTAATGTTACTATTTTTAATATATAGCACAATTTTTATTAAAAGATGTTTCTTTTTGTTTATTCTTCTCCTATCCCAGACCTCCTGTCCCCTGCAGAGTCAGAAGTGCACGGTGAGGCGGGCCTGGAGACCATTTTGATGCCATTCTGTGCCTAGAACAGCTCTGTCATTCATGAAACTAATTCTTACCTGACTCTGACTTCCCTTAGGGAGGACAACCTCCAAGGGGGTCCCTGTCACTCATGTCTATGCCTGCAAGAGGGAGCACTCCACTGTTCACAGATGTGCCCCAGCCCTGCAAATTGTAACAAAGGATGGGAACCAAACTGAAAACTCAATAATATTAGCTTGATGACTACTAGGTACAATAAAAATATTGTGCTAGATGCCTTTGTTTTTTCGATTAATCTCATCCTTCACCACGTAACACTCCTTACCCTTCAATAAACTAAGTCTTAGAATAGTCTCGTTCAAAGTCTCATGAAAATAAATTAATTGTAGAAGAGTGACTAGAACCCAGATTTATTTGCTTCCAGAGCCCATGTTTCTTCAGTTATAACAAATTGCTTCCTGACGATCAAATCTTGGAATTGTAGGCCCCTACAGAAAAGATTTACATTCAAATCAATTATATCCTCCAAAGTGTGCTTCTTTAAGCAAACATGAAATACAATTACTATTTCGTTTTTGTTGTTTGTATTGTTTTATTTTTAACAGAACTAGGTAACTGGCTCTTGAGCTAAAACCAGATTTAAAGATGAATTTGTACTCTTCAGGGACCAGGTGTGGTATGTCATGTGCTAGCTGCTTTCTGTTAGGATAAAATAAGTGTTAAATTCACTTAACTGTCTGAAATAAATAGATTAGGATGTGAACAGTCAAAAATTGAAAATCCCTTTTTTTTTTATTGTTTACCACATTTAATTTGGAATTCTCTAAGATTTATTGCACCATCAATACCACATGGGTGTATGTGTGGGGAAACAAATATAAAATAGTTTTATTTTCTCTAAAATTGTCCTTAATCATGCTCTGGAAAAATCTCCCTTTCCAAACTCTTAAAGACATCTCAGAGAGATCCTTAACTTCCTGATCCCTTTCAGATTATAACATGAAATCATTCGGTTCTATCCAGTTGTGGGTTCTCATCTCCTATGTTTCTCTGAGAGCTCCCCTTCCCTCCACATCATGCTTCACTCTGGCTCTGGGGGCCTACACTAGAAAGGTACACATGACTGATTCTACCCATCCTTATATTGAGATGAAGAGAAGAAATTGGAGTGACCACCATAGTTGTGTTCTCACGGGCTGCCTAGTGGTGGTGGAAAGACATTGCTGATGTCACTCCAGCCAGACTTGGTCCTAGTAGCTAGCTTCTGCTAGTGTGATGATCTCCACATAGGTGGCATGCCTGTTTTCTTAGTGTTTACAACAGTGTTCAACATCATAGAGAGCTTCCTAAAGCAGATTCAGCCTAGTTATTCTCAGTTCCTGGCAGTAGACCATGCTCTCAGCCCTAACTTTAAGGGTTCTCACTCTCCTTCTTTGGCAGCCACCTAGGAAATATTTTATGTTCTTTTATGTTTCTTCACATAGAGCCACAGAAACCATTTCTCTGCTTTCCAGCTTTCCAAGAGCAATTGAAAACTTGAGAAGCTATGGGATATTTGTTCTAGGCCTGGAACCCTGTAATCCCTATTTGTCCTCATAATGTGGGCTTTCATAAACATCCCACCATCAGAATTTTGCAGAGAGTAGGAAGCACTAGTGACCATGTCTATGTACCAGAACCAAATTGCAGGGAATTAGGGGCGCCTGGGTGGCACAGCGGTTAAGCCTCTGCCTTCAGCTCAGGGCGTGATCCCGGCATTGTGGGATCGAGCCCCATATCAGGCTCCTCCGCTATGAGCCTGCTTCTTCCTCTCCCACTCCCCCTGCTTGTGTTCCCTCTCTCGCTGGCTGTTTCTATCTCTGTCAAATAAATAAATAAAATCTTAAAAAAAAAAATTGCAGGGAATTAGACTTGTTTTCTTGAGGGTGACCACCCCACCTTTTACTCTGATGTCAGCACCAGAGTAAGGTCACTAATTCCTCAGCATCAAGCAAAACCTATTTTGTGAAAAAAAAAATTGACATTTTTTCTCTAAGACATATTAAATAAGTATGTCTGATGAGCAAATATAAGCCTCCGGTCTTCTTGGCAGGTAGATTTCTTCAGGAAGAAGAATCTACCAAGCTCTCACAGTTCCAGGGCAGAAGTCTCTGTAGTCATTTAACTCACTCCCTTTGCTTTATCTGCAAACTCTATGAGCCACATTTAAACTTTCTTTTTTCAAATATGACTTTCTGTAGATCTTGACCACCAATAATAAAAATTCAGTGTTATGGTGTTCTCTGTGTAATTTCCCCAATCTTTTTCATATTTCTAATCATAATTCAGGTTGCCTTCTCTTTGTTAACTTATTTTCAGTTTGCTGAAAGGAATGTCCTCTCCATAAGTAACTATCATGTGGTAGGGTTATTGTCCAATTAATCAAAGAGTTTGGCTTCTCAAAGATAGTATGCAGAAAAGGCAATCCATAGATGTTACCATTGGCACAGAGAGAAACGCAATATAAGTGGATCTTTTGAAGAAGTCTTGTTCATATTATTAGAACTTTCTATGCATCAAGTAAAAGTTAAGCATGTTTCTTTATATAACAAAATATTATAAATAAGCAATCTTCTATTTACTTTCTAATAAAATAATTTCATTTTTTAAAAATATAAAATTGTCAAAGAAATCTATGAATATCAGGGAAAGTTAAAGTGTCCTCTCCCTCTCCAATTCCAGCTGCCTTTTTGCAAGCCCTTGCTCTATCAAATTCTTGAATAATTTCCACTAGCATTTTGGTTTTTCATAGCATAAAATTAATTTTTGTAATGATCTCTAACAACAAGAACAAATCAAGTTTCAAATATATCTGTTATAGACATACATTTTGTAAATGGTTCTAACATACAAAGGAAAGTGATTCTTTATCCAGTTTAAATGCAAGTGAATAAATGTATTTGGCCAGTTTCTTTATCTACAGAGAAAGACAGCAATTTCATAACTGTGATCTTTGAGGTTCACCTTCTGTTCAAAATCTAAAAGGATTTAGCAAGCTGGAGAAGGTCAACAAATATAATCCAGTAAATGAGGTAGCACCCACTAACTAGTTAGACAAACAATAAGGACACCTCAGTTATAAACTACTTAATCTAGACTTTAGTAAGGACATACGAGACATGAAATATGGTTGTGTTAATTCCTCCCTCCTTTTATTGAACACTCCTCCTCTGCTTTGCTCCACCTGTCCCTCAGATCCTAATGTCGTTATTAGAGTTACAGTACTAGACAACATTGACTCCATTCATCTAGCACTAATCTCTATTATGCAGAGGTTAGAAGTCAAAAAACGATCATCCGTATCAGTGATTTTGGCAGAAGATAGCTGCTGAACCATGTAGAGCTGTTTAAGGGAGGAGAATGAGTTTCCGGCTATTTCACAAGTCACACACTATAGTGGAATCACATTATAATCCTTCACTGATAAAGGAAACACTAGATTACACGGGGTTGATGTTTGCAAAAGTAGTATATCTTCAGAAAACATAAGTTATCTCTAATCAATCATTTTCACTTAAATAGAAGATTTAAAAATTGTCTGTGATCAGTGCTGCCTATTGATCAATAGGGAGTAATACAAATTCTTATAATTATTTGTTGGCATTTAATGATATTTATGAATTTGTCCCTATGTTTAGAAAAACAGTGATTTTTTAATTTCTAAGTTTGTAAATAGATGAATCTTTTTAAAGGTTACATAAAACTAATTTTTGGAAATGAAAATGTAATTAAAATTTGAGATAAAAGACACCTATTTTAAAGATCTACCTTGAAATTCTTTTGTGATGTGAGAGAATCTGTTTTATTATGCAAATAATCTTTCATTTATCTTCTTAAACCTTTTGGCTTCCCTCTCTCTCTTTTTTTAAAAGATTTTATTTATTTGAGAGAGAGTGAGAGCATGAGGAGGGGGGAGAGGGAGAGGGAGAAGCAGACTCCCCACTGAGCAGGGAACCTGATAAAGGACTTGATCCCTGGGCCCTGGGATCATGACCCCAGCTGAAGGCAACTGTTTAACCCATTGAGCCACTCAGGTGCCCCCCCCCACCTTAAGCTGCTCTTTAAGTAACATGTTTATAATTTAACAACTGATTTTTTTTTAAAGATTTTATTTATTTGACAGAGAGAGAGACAGCCAGCGAGAGAGGGAACACAAGCAGGGGGAGTGGGAGAGGAAGAAGCAGGCTCCCAGCAGAGCCAGGAGCCCGATGCAGGGCTGGATCCCAGGACCCTGGGATCACTCCCTGAGCCGAAGGCAGACGGTTAACAACTGCACCACCCAGGTGCCCCAACAACTGATTTTTTAAAAACACATCTGCTCACACATTTCTTCAGTCTCCTTTAACTCTTTTCCATAAAAAAAAAAAAAAAAAAAATACAGGCAGTACAATAACACAATAATGCCAGCTGCTTTTTCCCCCCTTAGTATATCACTGCTTTTCTCTCCTAAAGGCTTGAGTGCTGTTAAAAGACTGGGGGCATTCTATTTTGGTAGCCTTGTGAACCTCTGATAATCATCTGCAAGGCATATGGCTTTAATACAGCCATATTGTAATGGAACATTTCAATCCAAGAAACAAAGGAGAAGAAGTTTGAAGAAAATGGTAGAAAGTCTCCCTGACAACAAAGACATTCACCCATGTGCAAAAAATGATAGACAGAGTCACTTTGGCACCTTGACAATTCAGACACTGCACTCCGCAGTGTTGCCTTCCTGGCTGCTTTTTCCCAAGTGCATATACGAAACAAGAAAGAAAATCATTCAAGTGGTAAATTACTCTTCCTGGAAAGAAGACTTCAGTTTGACCAGTATAAAAATGAGGTTTGAGAACGGAGATGTAGAATAGTTTTTGTAAGGATTCTTTTTCTATGTTTAATCAACAGAGACTGATTCCTGTGGTTGTAGGGCATATTTATTTTCAACACCTTATAGCTCAGGAATTCCCTCTATTCCCTCAATATTAGCTTAGTAGAAACTTTCACAGTAAGTTTTGAATTTTCCATAGAAAAGCTTCCATATTGGCCTTAGAAAACTGAGAAAACTTAACTATCATTTTAATTTTTCTGCAGAGAGCACTGAGATCTCTCTATATGGTTCTTTTGGGAAAGAGAGCCATCAAGCATAACTAATGAATACACCCTAAGCCAGTTGCCAACAACAGACTCTATCTTGGCTAGTTAAAGAATTAAATATTAGCATTTAATAATTTTTTTAAAGATTTTATTTATTTATTTGACAGAGAGAGAGACAGCCAGAGAGAGAGGGAACACAAGCAGACAGAGTGGGAGAGGAAGAAGCAGGCTCCCAGCATAGGAGCCTAATGTGGGGCTCGATCCCACAACGCCAGGGTCACACCCTGAGCCGAAGGCAGACACTCAATGACTGAGCCACCCAGGCACCCCTAGCATGTAATAATTTTAAACATTGGCACCACTGTTTATTTTTTTTATTTTACTTTTTAAAAATATTTTTATTTACTTTGGAGAGAGAGAGAGAGTGCATACACACAGGTGAGGGGAGGGGCAGAGGGAGAAAATCTTCAAGCCGACTTCCTACTGAGCACAGAGCCCTAGACAGGGCTCGATCTCATGGATCTCATGACACAGGCAATCATGGCCTGAGCTGAAACCAAGATTTGGATGCTCAACTGACTGAGCCACCCAGGAGCCCCAGTTGGCAACTAAGTTGAAAAATTTTGAAAAAAAAAAAATCAGGAAAGCAGAAAAATAAATTTTAAATGATATAATAATCTCACTTTCTAATGATGGCTACTATATATTTTTCTGAATTTATGTACACATACAAATACATATATTGATATTCTTTTCTCATAAAACTGGATCCCTATAAAAATCATCAATATTATGTTTTTGGTTTAATGACTTTTTCTGTCATTAAATCTATAAAATCATTTTAACATACACATAAATTTCTTAATTTTGTTTTTTCTTATTTGGTTTTAGTGTCATATTCGACTATACTTTGAAAAAAATCCCTGACCTTATCTATAAAATATTTCCAGATGAAGCATAAAATTTGGAAATGTCAAAGAAAACTGCACCAGATGAGTTCTACAGGCAAGACACACTTTATTCAACACTATCTTCCCTAGAGGAGAGAAGACTACGGTGGTCGAGGAGAGATATTCAACTGAACTACAGTGAAACAAAAGGCAGGGGAATTTTCTTTTCTAATTTATTATCGAAGTGTAGTTGGCATACAATGTTATAATAGTTTCTGGTGTGCAGCACAGAGATTTGACGATCCTGTCCATTACTCAATGTTCACCACAGCATGTGGTTATCATCTGTCACCAACCACATTATTGTATTATTGACTATATCCTCTATGTTGTACTTTATAACTCTGTAACTTATTTTTTAAATTTTTTTTAAAGATTTTATTTATTTATTCGACAGAGATAGAGACAGCCAGCGAGAGAGGGAACACAAGCAGGGGGAGTGGGAGAGGAAGAAGCAGGCTCATAGCGGAGGAGCCTGATGCGGGGCTTGATCCCAGAACGCTGGGATCACGCCCTGAGCTGAAGGTAGACGCTTAACCGCTGTGCCACCCAGGCGCCCCAACTCTGTAACTTATTTTGTCATTGGAAGTGCCTACCTCTGAATCCCCTTCACTTATTTTACCCATCTCCCTACCCACCTCCCCTCTGGTGACCACCAGTTCTCTGTATTTAAGAGTCTGTGTTGTTTTGTTTGTTTGTTTCTTCATTTGTTTGTTTTTTAGATTCTACATGTAAGTGAAGTCATATGGTATTTGCCTTTCTTTGTCTGACTATTTCACTTAACATAATGTCCTCGATGTCCACCCATGCTGTTGCAAATGGCAAGATCTTATTCCTTTTATGGTTCAGTAATATACCAATTTATGTATCTTCTTTATTCATGTTCTAATGGACACTTGTGTTGTTTCCATATCTTCACTATTATAAATAATTTTTAAATCTGGGGTGAGTTAGTGGGAAAGTAGTGAAGGATATTGGAAGGGGCTTAACTAACATGATTAGTCCCTCTGTGCTTACTAATTGATGTTTATCTTATCAAAATTAGACTCCTAACTTCACACAGAGACTAGAATATAGGGGTCTTATTTTTCTCGATTGAAATTTAAAGTGTTGGCTTTCAAGTCCTTGAGAAAGACAGTCTTAGGCTGTAAAGATTTTTAATCATAAAGAGGCTGAGAAAAAGTTACAATTCTAAGTTTTCTAGAGTGAATTCTCTAAGGTAAAGGAGGTCAGGGGCCCCCAGTCAGGAAGACACTTGTCTAAAGTTTAGTCAAATTGAGAAGAATGTTAAGGCCATTTTTGTCAGTAACAATATATGTTGTAAATTTTAATTAACTTATGAATTATTGTTATAATTCATCTATTAAATTGGGAGCTATTAGTGTTTGGGGTGAATGCAGACCTGCATAACATCAGAAAACAAAAAGATGATGCAGTCAAAGCTAGTACAGCTCAAATCCAATCATTATCAGAAAGTACTGAATTCCTACACAGAGTCAATATGTACTACACGATAAATAAAACAAATTAAACATGGTTTGAACTCAATTTCAGAAAGATAGCATACCGCTAAGGCTATAAAGTGGATGTTGGATTATTGAGCCTCTTCAGACTATTTAAAGAGAAAGAATTCACAAGTGCATGTATCATTATGGAAAAGAATTCTTCCACAAAGTAACCAAATCTTAATAAGGAAAAAAAATGGTGCGTGTGAATGAGGTCATAAATAAGCCCTTACAAGTATCTTTCTAATTAATTTAAAAGATAGCATTTCAAATAAACAGAATATCAATATTTCAATACTGTAAGTTAATAAAAATGTGCAATTGTTTCCAGTTCATTTTCTTTTCCTGTGAGAATCTTGGTAGTATAACACCCATCACCCATACATCCACTCCTTGTTAGTTCCAGAAGGATTTAATCAAAACAAATCAAATTATGGATAAAATGAATCCTGAATGACATTTCCTCTGCATCTACTCCTTTACCCAAATGCTCCTGATGTCGTAATTGAGTGGTATTGACTCTTGTTTCCCTAGACTAACTCCACAGGTCCTAAGATAGAGAAAACTTGGTATTTTAAGTTTAGATAGCTTTTACTTAATCATTCTTTATAGATAGATAGATATTATAAAGATATGTACATGAACATAAATGTATACAAGGAAACAATAAAGATACAGATACAAGTTGGTTATATACACACACACATATTTACACATATATATTTAAATATAATTTTTCATGTATCTTATCTTTATCAGTCTGTCTATGTATGTGGCATTCCTTAAATATTTTTGCTTTTACAGCTTAATTTTGCCCATGATCACTTCCTTCCAAAGCTTAAGCTGCCAGTTATTTCCTTTATAGTTATTTTTCGCTCTCTGTTTCCAGGCCTTAGAAACTTTTTTACCCCCACCAAAGCCATTTCATAAAAATAACCTATTTGCTTACTGCATGTTGTGTTCTCAAATTTTAGTGCTCACTTTCCTGCTGATGACAACAGGAATCACTTCCACATGCTAGAATTTCAAGAAGGGATTGTAACCCACAGGTGAGATTTCTGTATTCTTGAAGTAGAAGAAGAGCAATAAAGGACAAAAGGACTCTAGGGATATAAAGAATTTTGTGTTTTGTATTATTTTGGTCTTGTCTTCATTGTTACCATTCCTTTAAACTGTCTTAATGGTTTAAATCTGAGATTTGTGGTGCAAGAAACATAATGATAGAGCCTTAATCATCTCAAAATCATTTTCACATTCGCCTCAATAGGGGGCTGCAATTTCCATGTAGTCATGGAAATTAGTGTGGGCCACAGGCCTAGAAGGGAAAAGAATGGCACAACTAGAAAAAGTTACACTGAGAATGATTAAATGAGCTAAAAAAAAAAAAAAAAAAAAAAAAAAAAAAAAAAAAAAATCTAATCCAATCCCCTACAACAAATATTTTTTTTTCCTGGTATTCTGTACTTGCTTATATAAATGTCTAGGTAAAACATTAAGTATGAGAAATATAAGAAAGATATAAGGAAATTGATCAATTTAGTTCCATGAAAGAAAAGGTAAATAAATTGAAATGTATTAGGGCCTATTGTAACTCACGCATGTGTTGTCAGTGATTAATTCTGGTGACTCTACCTATCTACACATTGTGGGAATACATATAAGACACTCTCTCAGGATACGAAGGTCAAAAATTAGAGTTACATCTCTGAGTGTGGCACGGCAATAGCCTCTTCATCCAATCTCTGATTTTCCCCCATAAACTGCCAATCAGTATTTGCTTCAAGAGCCAAGACCTATCTTTCAACTTCCATGATGAAAACGCTCCACAAGCCTCCTATTACTGTGGGGTAAGGTCCACGCTCCTAAACACAACTGTGTGACCATTGGCGTGCCAGACCCTGATTTAGTCTTCAGCTTCATTTCACACCACTAACCACTAACTCCCTCAGAATCTATGCTTCCCCCACGCCAGATTTGTGGAACTCCTTTCAGTTCCTCAAAGGCGTCCTGTTCTCTCTTCTCTTTTGGACTTTGCATCTAAATCAGACTCTTGGAAAATGGACATGATCCATACAGGCTGTAAGTGCGATGGCTAAAAATATAGATGCAAAAGCCAGAATGTTAGCATCTGAGTCCGGGATCTGCCTTTAAATGTTTCCCAAGCAAGTTACTTTTCCCCATGCAGCTCATCAGTTTACATGCAAACACGGAGGTAAGAATGGTTTTCTACCTCATAGGTCTACAGTGTTGCCAGAGTGTGAGCAAAGGGCGGAGAACAGTGAATAGCACACAGTAAGCATTCAGTAAATGCCAGCTCTTGTTACCATCAAGAGCATGTGATGTAAAGATGAAGAAATTGGCAAGTTCTTGTCTTCTCTTGGACGGGGCAGAAAGAGATGTGCCTAATAGAGCTCTGATGAGAATAAGCACAAATTTACAATATTATGTAAAAAAGGGCCCTCTATCTGAAATATTGGAGTTTCTCTTGTGGTTAATTTACTCATACAAATTTAAAGAAGAAACTAAAGGGATTCTAACTCTCCAAGCCTCATCAACATGGTTATCTAGAATAAATTGTAATATTAGTGTTCTACAGTTGACAGGGGAAGAACATTCTCAGATGAGCCTCCAGGTAATCAGATCTTTTTGAAATAGAGAAAATTAAAAGGTCAATTGTACTTTGAAGCTCCCCAGTGCTCCTTTTTTTTTTTTTAGTCAAACATGCAAATCCACAATGTTGCCTTTAGAATCATCTTCACAAGTACTAGCAGTTTAATAAAATACCTATCTTTATCTTTTTTATACACACTATTCCAAGCTCACATCTAAGTCATTCTTCATGGGAAGAACTAATCTCATTTCCTCATACCTGTCACCGAATCATGTTAAATATCTCACCAAGAATAATTACCTCGCAGCTAAACTTCCCTGGCCTTCCTGGGTACAAAAAAAAAGGAAATGGCTTTATCCATTCAGAAACAGTGTCTTCCAGGACAGTCATTTTTATGTTCTGCAGAATAGGGTATGCATTATTTTGACATAACTCAGCTATCTCATCAGTTCCAGTACAACACTTGAGATATTTCAGTTATTTGTGTCCAAGTTACAATACTGTGGACTTTGGAATTATGGTGTCATCTCAGGAACTATTTCAAAATTTGTATTATCTCTATTTTTCATATAAAGAAATATTTGAAATATTATTATTTTTATATTTTAGTTTCCTGTCTGTCTGTCTCTCCCTGTCTCTCTCTCGTCCCACCTCTCTCAAAGGAAGGCAACAGAAAAAAGCTCACTTCGATATCCTGAGTTGCATGGGAGCAGCTTGATTAACGTGCTTGTGAATTCTTAATAAGGGATGTGTGCATATTCATAGCCATGTTTATTAATTCATAAAGCAGCTGCTCAAAGACGGCTAGTGGAGAGAGACACTGTCTCCTCTCACAGAAGCCTCTTGGCGGTGATCAGGCCTTTTCCCTGCCTGGTCGTAGATGGCAGCCCCAACATCCTAAACCAATGGCCCTTTATCTGCCCTGGGAAAGGAATCCCTTTTGCCAGCAGGAGGCCTGAGGGATTGGAGGTTCAGATCTAAATCCCCAATGTGTGGTGGATGAAATATAAAGCTTAATGAGACTAGTAGAGTCCACAGCTCATTTCAATTATTTTTAATTGTTTTCAGATGCTGCCCGGCGTGCTTCATTTAGTTCTGCGATAAACAGAGCATGCAGTACGGTGGTGGATCTCACTTGAGGCCCTGAGGAAACATCCCACAGGAAATGATGAAAAATAATAAGAGAGTTACATCTATTGGAGAATGTACCAGGCAGATGAGATGGGAAGCACGGGGGTGGGAAGAAGCAGTGGCTGTGTCTCACCTACCTGGAGATTTACAGGAAGTCTCACTTTTGCATTCTTATAACCACTCCTGAAATTAAAAATAAATAAAAAAACCATTGAGATTGCAGTGAACTCAAGTTGACTGAAAGTTACCCATTTCTAGGCTCCCCTTTCCTGAATTATTTTCTTCTTACCCACTTGGGATAAAGGCTGACCACACTTTAGAAGATTTTAAGAACTTGAGATACACAAAGTTGCCGAATATAGTTAGCAATGTGAGACAGACTGTTTTATCAAAAGTATCTCCTAAATCCTCGATTTGAAATGTGAGTGCATATTTGTAAGTTGCTTACTTCCGAAATTT
This sequence comes from Ursus arctos, assembly GCF_023065955.2. Lineage (NCBI taxonomy): Eukaryota > Metazoa > Chordata > Mammalia > Carnivora > Ursidae > Ursus > Ursus arctos. Next base: position 45,246,982 of record NW_026622797.1, on the reverse strand, counting down.
TTCATCGGACATCAGTAGAGAGCATACCATTTGATGAAATGAACATATTTGATTCTAAGGACTTTATAATATTCTATCTTTTCGACTAGAAGATTATATAGTGAATTTAAAATGTCAACTTGGGGGCGCCTGTGTGGCACAGCGGTTAAGTGTTTGCCTTCGGCTCAGGGCGTGATCCCGGCGTTATGGGATCAAGCCCCACATCAGGCTCCTCTGCTATGAGCCTGCTTCTTCCTCTCCTACTCCTCCTGCTTGTGTTCCCTCTCTCGCTGGCTGTCTCTATCTCTGTCAAATAAATAAATAAAATCTTAAAAATAAAAATAAAAAAATAAAATGTCAACTTGGCTTGGAAGGGGTATCCAGGTTTTGGTCAAACACCAGTCTAGATGTTGCTGTCAATGTATTTTTAGGTATAATTAACACTTAAATCAGTAGATTTTGGGTAAAGAAGATTACCCTTCATCACCTGGGTGACCTCATCCAACCTTTCGAAGGCCTTAACAGAAAGGACAGGTCCCTGAGGAAGAAAGAATTCTACCTCCAGATGCCCTGAGACTAGGACAGCAATGTCAACTCTTCCCTGGGTCTTCAATCTACAGGCCTGCTCTGCAGATTTCGGACTTACCAATCACAATAGTGTGATCCAATTCCTTAAATTGATCTGTCTTTCCTTCTATATACAATATCATTGGCCTTGTGTCTTTGGAGAATCTTGACTAATACAAGGATGGAGACAGAATCTTTAGAGCTCAATTGAATGGGATATATCTGATAAAAGTCCAAATGTACTACAGGGCTTATTGAATAAGACATGGAAGTACGTGTACAAGAAAATCCTTCTTTGAGTCTATGCTCAATGACTCCTAGCTTTAAGCATGAGTAAACAGCAGTAAAGACTTTTAAACATGAAGATGTCCAATTCCCACTCCCAGCCTGATTAGAATATTGATGCATGAGACTAGGATTATTATTTTTAAAAAATATCCTAGATAATTCTGATGTTTAGCATGTGTAACACCCCCAGGCTCATGGATTCAGTAATTTAAAATATATACACTTGGTCCACTCCCCCCAGCACACATCTACACATAACAAAACACTATATATATGCTTATATATATATATACAAACACATGCACATACACATACATACACATGCATATATAGAAAATATATGATAGAGTTATAAATACTATGTTTAGGATGGAAAATAGAACAAAACGATTATGAGCTCTGCTCTGCAGAACACGGTCGCTCTGAGGTCCATACAAACATGATGGTAGCTGCAAACATAGCTTATGCAGATGTTCTGGGGGCAGCTGAGGCCCATCCTGGTACGTGTTTCCTGAAGGCTGTATCTTTAGAGGGTGGCTCTCCTTTCCATCCCATTTTACCTTTATTTCCTGATATTTGTGTTTTATGTTACTTTTTTTTTCTGATAACAGAAGTATCACATGGTAATTATGGGTAATCACTGAAACTATAAAGATGGAAACATAAATTACTTATAATCTCACATTTCAAAAATCATTATTCACATATTGAAATAATCTCTTCCATTTTGTGCTACAGATACATATTTATATATATGGTTTTGGGTGAAAACTCCATTTTTTTTTCACTAAATATTACATAATTAGCATTTTACCATGTGATGGAATATTCTGACATAATTTTAATGATGTTTAGTTTTCTTTTATAACTATGTTCTATGATTTATTTACCAAGGATCATTGAGATTGTTCCTAATATTTGCTTTTATAAATAATAATCTGATAATACCAGTTGTTCTATATCAAGGTCACATATCTACATCTGTGCCTAATTTTTTCATTAGGAAAAATTGCAGGAAAAAATAGCCTGGTCAATTGAGGACATTATTCAAGCTCTTAACATATGTTTCCCAACCACTCAAAGTTCATACAACAAGCACTCTCACTATGAGGCCATGAGTGATTATTTCATCTTCTCTTCAGCCATATTGACAATTATAAGTGTTTAACATTTTAACCAATTCATATTGAAGCAATGCCACTGCTGCTTTAATTTTAAACTCTTTCATTACTAATGAGGATGAACATTCTGGGAATTGTCAGTTCACGGCCTTTATATTGGTTTATTAGTGCTTTTCCCATCTATTTTAAGATTCCTTTATATATAGCACTAACGCATTGTTTATCATATTTGTGGCCCATATGTTCCTAGTTTTTAAAGTGCCTTATAACTTATTTATAGTATTCTTCTGCATTGAAATGATGTTATTTTTATAGTGCCAACTTTAGTGATGTACACATGTATAATTTCTATCATTCTTTGTAAGCTTAGAAAAACTTTTTTGTACTGTAACATAAGATCAATGAAAAAATCACTTTTTTTTTTTTTTTTTTTTTGCTTTTAAAGATGTTTAAATGACCCGGAATTTATTTTGGGTGTTATATGAGTTGCAAGCCAGCTAAATTAGTTTTTTCCACCAAATACTCAGTTTATTGAATAATCAGTCCCTCAATTTTTAGATTTATTTAATTAGATACACTTACATAAGTATGTTTATATAGAGAGACTATTTGATCTATTTTTTTAGCTTTTATTCCAGTATCAAGTTAAAATAAAAATGGCTTAAGCCTAAAGTTTTAAAATTAGCTTAGATGAAAATTATCTTCTCATTTTCCCCTTTTTAAATAAATTTTTCTCAGTTTTTCTTCAGAATTCAAGTGTAATTTTAATTTTTCTGTAACATGTGATGATGTGATGTTAATTTGGCCTCTTTTCACCATTGCATACTTAGATCATTTTATTTTTAAAACCCATTCTAAAAAATTTATCCTTTTAATACAAGATTAATGTATTTAAATCCACTGTCATCTCTAAGATGTTTGAATTTCTGTAATCATGTCTTAAGCAAATTTTCCTGTTCTCCTTTGTTTGTTTAACTTCCTTGCTCTTTTTGTTTTGTTTTGTTTTCTTATTTGTTTGACTATATTTTGCTGCTTCTTATTACAGTCAAGACAATATGATAATTATGATTTTCCATCATGAAGGATAAGAAGTTTATCTTAATATTTTTCAGACTTTGTTAATTTAATCCACTGTTATGGACCCAATCTATTACTACATAATTATTACTTTAATGAAATGATTCTTTTTAAAAAAATAACTTTTGTCTTCTTCATCAGCAAGCAAAACACCAATGCATATCTGAAGAAACAGGTGATTCACAAAAGAAAATAAGTTGCTACTAATTGCACAAAAATATCAGCTTCACAATTAAAAATTTAAATAATAGCATATCAATGTTGCCTATTAATTACAAATTTGTACTTAAATTAGAGGAATCATCTTCAAACGGAAGAAGGGAAAATTTACCCTTCATATATTTTCATATACTCTGTGGGTAGGAGTATTAAAAGTATTAAAAGCCTTTGAAAAACCACCTCACACCTGTCAGAATGGCTAAAATTAACAACTCAGGAAACAACAGATGTTAGTGAGGATGTGAAGAAAGGAGAACGTTCCTCTTACGCTGTTGGTGGGAATGCAAACTGGTGCAGCCACTCTGAAGAACAGTATGGAGTTTTCTCAGAAACTTAAAAATAGAGCTGCCCTATGACCCAGCCATTGCACTACTAGGTATTTATCCAAAGGTTACAAATATAGTTATTCGAAGGGGAAGATGCATCCCAATGTTTACAGCAGCACTAACCACAATAGCCAAAATATGGAAAGAGCCCAAATGTCCATCAACTGATGAATGGATAAAGAAGAGGTGGTACACACACACACACACACACACACACACACACACACACACAAACACACTAGAGTATCACGTAGCCATCAAAAAGAATGAAATCTTGCTATTTACAGCAATGTGGATGGAGCTAGAGTATATGACACTAAGCAAAATAAGATAGAGACAGACAAATACCATGTGATTTTGCTCATATGTGGGATTTAAGAATCAAAACAGATGAACAGGGGAAAGGAAGGAAAAATAAAAAAAGATGAAAACAGAGAGGGAAGCAAACCATAAGAGACTCTTAACTACAGGGGACAAACAGGATTGCTGGAGGGGAGGTTAGTGGGGGGGTAGGGTAACTGGGTGATGGGCGTTAAGGAGGGCACTTGATGTAATAAGCATTGGGTGTTACATGCAACTGATAAATCACTAAATTTTACCCTTGAAACTAATACTAGACTATATGTTAGCTAACTTGAATTTAAATAAAACCTTGAAAGGAAAAAAAAAAGACTTATTTAGCTTTGTGGGTAACATTTTAATGCAAATAAGCCAGGGTGGGTTTTATATTTTGTAGTTTTTGGTCCTATTTTAATGCTTTTTGTATGGCAGTGTGTATATTGTGTTTTGAATTCCTCAAAACTCTCCTTAAAAGACTTCGAATAAAGTTTTTTTTTAATAAAGCCATAACAGTGTTAAAAACAAACAAACAAACAAACACCCACCAAAAAAAAAAAACAAAAAGCCTTTGAAATGTTCACCTATTCTGACCAGGAAATTCTACTTGTAGGCATTTGTCCATGGGAAATAATGGCATCCAGATAAAGAGACACACCAAATGAATCAAACATTATTTATAATAATGAAAAAAATAGAATATCTAAAGAGCTAACAATATTATCTATTACTTATCAAGGACTTACTATGTGCCAGACATAATTTTCTATGCATGACTTTCACAGCAACTCATGGAGGCAGGTACTATCGTATTTCTTTTGTCAGATTTGGAAACTGAGTCGTGCAGCTAGTAATAGTTCATACCCAGTTTGAACCCAGGAAGCCTCATGTCAGAATCCAGGCCTTAACCACGGTGCAACAGATGCTTCTCAGAAAGGGTGAATTAATTTAGTTTTTTTAGCCTCAGGAACATGAGATTACCTAGTCTATACCTATGCAATGGAATACTATGCTTTCATTTGAGAGTTCCTGAGTTCGATTAGTTTAAAATTATGTTTGATTTTTGGGTAGACTTTAAAAATATATGCACAGAAGTTATATATATTCTGAGTCGTGTCTTTCTGTCCTTTTATACACATTTGACAATTTGGTTCAATACAAGATTCTTGTGTCACAACATTTTCCCCTCAATAGATGTGGCCCTATTGTCTCCTAGCACCCTATGTTCTATTAGCTATTTACCGTTAAAAAGCTGCGAACCCTTTTCGGACAAAAACATTTTTTAAAGTACATTTATTCGGCTTATATTCTTAAAATTATTTTCAGGAATGTGTTCTTTTTTTCATCAAACTCTTTTCCTTTTCTTTCTTCCTTCCCTCTCTTTTCTGTCTTCTACCTTTTTTCCTTCTTCCCTCCCTCCCTCTCTCCCTCATTCTTTCTTTCTTTCTTTCTTTCTTTCTTTCTTTCTTTCTTTCTTTCTTTCTTTCTTTTTCTTTTTCTCTTTCTTTCTTTCTTTCTTTCTTTTTCTTTCTTTTTAATAATTTAATATCTTTCAAGGCTTCTGTGTTGTTATGTGTTTGGTTTTGTTTTTAGCATTAAATTGAAAAGAGGTTTTCCAGATCTCATCAGTTTGTTACAGACTGGAGAAGTGGAATGATTTTATTCCTTCTCAATATCTTTTTCTTAATATTTTGACATGTTCCATTATAAAATCGTTCAGGTTAATGAGTACAGTCCAGTTGCAATATTTCAGCATCAATAATCTACTTTAAGCCTGCTGGTTAAAGGAAAAAACTTCCCCGACTCATATGGTCAGATAAGCTAAGTTAAGGGTACTAATGTTGGAGTCAACTTCTGTGCATGGAAGTCTACACCCTCCACTGCATTGTTCCCAGAAATTTTCACGCCTCTTTTCTTGTTTTCAATTTCCCCCTAAACTAAACATGTTGGTGTCGGTGTGCTTTTCCTCATTTCTCTTCTCTTTCATCTGTGTTATATCCAGGTAGGTCAAGTCCTGGAAAAAGAGGTAGCAGATTTTTTTTTTCTTCTGTTCATAAAATGTTTCAACATAGCAAAAGGCAAGTATCTAATTTTCCATTCAGTGTTAATGTGTCCTGAGGTAGTGACAAAGGCTGGGGAAGGGTTCACGTCCTTGTTCATTTCCATTTAAAATACCTGTCTTGCTCTGCTTCGGGAAAGTGGAGCCCAAGGCCATAGTCTAGGGAAGTGTTTCACAATTTACACCATCCACAATGGAAGTAAAATAAGTGTCCCAAATACTGGCCAAAGTCTTTCCCTTTAGTTCTCAGTGCAAATACCAGTTTTTCAGCAATTTCGTGGGAAAAATGGAAGGAGGTGTATCAGAATCATTTTGTCTATAGCCACATTAGCTCGAAAAGACTTCCTACACTCTTTTTACAGATTGCAAAAAACATCCAACAAAACAATCAATGACGGATACTTTATTTCTTTTTAATGTGCAATGTAGATATTTACTCTTTCCTCGCCATCTTCTTTAAAATTCCCCCTTGCATTACCGGCTTCCACAAAAATGTTCGTGAACAATGCTGATGATATTTTAAGGGACATGTGAGAGGCAGATTACAATTCACATCAAATAGCAAAAAATTATAAGTTTCCGTCATTCAATTGCCCCTCCCTGTGCAGTCCCTAAACCAGGTTTCCCTTTCTGCCCTTAAACAATGCAGCCCCCAGGTTTACTGCTTTTAGTTATCTTGCTCTCTGATCTCGCTTTCCTCTACTGCGGAGAGGGGATTTAGATCTATCCAACTTCCATCTCCAAATGTTACAATGTTACCGCAGACCATCTTTAATCTTCAAAACAAAGACTTTCAGTTAAGGGCTGGAGCAATGGAGGGAGTGGAGAGTTGTTGCCTGTCCAGTGAGTATGAAGTTTCGGTCACACAGGATGGGGACAGTCTGGGGAATGGTTACACAATTTGCCTAACAGTATTGTATTGTACGCTTGGGGAGATGAATTTTATATGTGGGTTTATTTTTTTTTTTTTTGCCAGTATTAAAATAAAAAACTATCTGTTAAATACCTTATGTAAGTCCCTTGAATCATACCTTGTTACTCAAAAGATGTCTTTAAATTCTAACCCTCACCCTATGGTACTCATCAAAATAACTCTTCAAAAAATAATAATTCTTCCAAACACATACAATGCCATCTTCAAGAGAAAATCAGGTGAATAAAACTGACTCCATCTTTTTTTTTACAGGTTGTTTGTCATAATTATGAAACGTGATTGTATTTATTGCGCTTCTCCTTCCAAATCCAGGTCAGTTCCTACCTACAAACTATTTCCAGCCTTCACAGATCCAGAGTTGCCTTTTCTTCTTATGCACTTAGAATATTTATTGTTTATAGCAGTTCTTGGGCAGTTAGGTGCCAAGGCTTTCTAGTATCTCTTATGTTGGCTAAATTGAGTGAGATTAGCAATTTAAAACTTTAATCATTTGTTCATCATAAATCTTTGCATTAATTTGATTTAAAATATTGCATCAAACTATTATTTAATTAATATTTTGACTCTCAATTTTTTTCTGTAAGACAAGTGCCTTGTTGGTCATCCTAGAGCTCATGTCTTTAAGTCAAATGTCTGCTAATTGTGCTCTTTGGCTCTATTCCTAATTGAAAAACTGAGATCTGAACCTAAGTCCTTCTCTTGATGATGTATGCCAAGATCCCAGGAATATTATCTCACTTTCTCTAGAATGAAGTATGTGCCTGGAGATGAGATTCCCTGAAGTTTTACTCTCTGATGCTGAGTGTGGGCCTCATCTCTGACTCTCAACCATCTGCCTGTTCCTAGAGCATCATTCGTCATGCTGAGTGTACATGCTGGGACCACCTCCACAATGTCCACCTGACAACTCTCACCCACCGCTTGACTTTGTCTTTACTGTACACGCGTCCTCCTAATTTCCGGATCTATACACAAAGCCTGCACTTGCCTCACTGGCCATCTCGGTTTGGCCCATCAATAATTAAGTAAGCGCATTCTGCCAAATCCTGTTTTGACCAATAGAATGTGAGTAATTTCGTGAAAGTCAATAGAAAAAAAAAAAATTCCAAAGAGAAGGTTATGGTTCAACAGTGCCAAATGCTACACTAAAGCTGAAGTGACAGAAAATTCAGCCAGGACCATTGATTTGATTTTTTTGAGGTTTTCTTGGATTTCATAGATCAAGAATTTTATTTCCTTCAATTCAGCACATATTTATTAAAGGCTAATGTGTTATACTCTGCTCATATTTATTACAAGATTACATAGGTTAAAAGCAGATATTCACAAAACAAATATCATGGTGGCTTCTAGCTTTCACCTCTGATCTTTAACACAATTCCAGTAGAATTATTAGTAAGACCTTAGTAATCTTCAAGAGATTTTCAGTATAATGGCTAAGGAAGAAACTGAAGAACAGAGTGAAGAGTGAATGGTGATAAAGTGGGGCTGCCAGGCAGAGGATTTTTCAAGAAATGTGGTTTTAAGAGGAAAAAGGCCGTTGTTTTAGAAGGAAAGGTATTAGTAGTTTATTTATGACTTTTGGGTTACTGCTGTTTGTTCATATTTAGTATAGCTATAAGCTGAGCATGTCTCCTGATAATAAGGGAGGATATAACTGATAAGAAGGGTCGGAAGTATGTGACAGGGGAAAAAAAAAATCTTAGAGAGGTAGAGTAGTATATATGAGTTGTATGTGAAAATATGCACCTGAACAAAAACTTGGCTTATCCTTCCACCAGGAAAGAAGCACACAACATGAAGAAAAGGAGTATTTTGTTTGTTTGAGCTTTAAGGAATAAATTGGAACATTTGTTGAATGGCCTTCATTTTTTTTTCCTGTCATGCACCACAGGTGATCTGATCTCCCAACGGGGAAGCATTTGGGTATAAGACTCAAGGCTATTAACAATCAAGGGCTACTGGGAATAATCTTCAGGGAATACGATAGGAAAGAGATGCATAAAATATTTGGCAAGGATAATTGAGAGCTTATTAGTTCCAGGTAGCATGAATTTGTGGTAGACTCCATCAATGATTGCCCATCAACCCACAGCAGTGACAGATTAGAAATGGAGCGATTAGTTGAATACATCACCACCATCTCATTATGACACGCTTAATAACTTTTATCTCAAAAAAAATTTTGAGTTTCTTGAGTGCAGAAGCCATGTCATATTGTTCATTACTTTCAAATTGCCTTAACACTTAATATTTTGTAGATGCACAACATATACACACAAATAATTAATTGATAATGACGTCTTTTCATGAATTTCAAACATGTTCTTTACCCTAAATCTTATGCTAGTCCTGATATAGAGATATATGTTTAAATCTCCAGTACCAGTTCATAATTTCCAACAGCTCAAGATAATCATTCTCAAAAATTCTATAGTAGTGCCTGATAGTGATACGCTCCAAGTTAGCAAAAAGACTTATGTATTTTAAAATAGCTCCTAGATATGTAGGAGAGAGGATAGCATCACATAAAGTTCTTTCAAATTATTTATGTAGTATTTACAGCAAAAAACAATTATAACACACCAGAAACCACTCAAATTACTTTAAGGATTACACATTATATTGTGAAATGTTTGTTAAAATAATTACAGAGCAATGGTATCTGTGTGCAGCTTTCTATTATATGGATGGCTTGGGAGATAGTTACGACGACTCTCAAATCACCCTAAACACATTTATATTATTTTGTTTATTTTGATCGCTATATGCTCTTGGAAAGTACACTATTTGTAATACAATAGAAAATGCCTATAATCAATAAACACTTTTAAGGGGCTTTTAAACTACTTAAAGGTAAATAGGCTTACCTGAGAGTAGTGGATTTAAAAAATGCAATAGCCTGAGAATCCACTTCTATTTTTAAGAATAAGTGTATAAAAGTTACAAATGTATAAGTTGTAAGGAGCTGAAGTACAAGATTTTTGAAATACCTCAGCCCTTATTGCATCCTCAATATTTCCTGTATTCCAATGTTTAAAGCTTATGTAGACATCCCTTACATAACCAGGTAAGAGAAGAGCCTCTCTGCTTGGAAGCATTAGCCCAGGCTGGAGTCCTGTTCACTCAGCTTCACCCCAATTCTTCTCCAAGCAGAGCAGCCCTCAAGCTGTTATAGCAAAATCCCTCAAGCTCCAAGGAAATAATCTTGAATCCTCCGTTTTGGATAATGTGCAATTTGTGAATTCTTATGCCAACTATTTCACTGCCTTGTTGGAAACAACCCTGTCAAGAAAAACATTATTTTTGAGATATGAAGATGTTGTTATCAAATATTGACCAATTTTTAAGGATTGTATGGCAGTTCCTTGGTAATGGACAATAGTATTAAGATAACAGAACTTTTGCTGCCATACCTTCAAGATCTCATCTATCTTCATGATGAATTGGAAACTGAATTCTTCTTTCAAGGTCTATGTAATTAACCTTGGGAGGACTCTTCACCAAGAAGAAACGTTTCTGGTCTACAAGTCTGAATTTCTTCATCTTTAGCAACCCAGCAGCCTTTGACACTTTAAGGCTGTGCATCACGCTGTGGTCCTTAACAGGTCTCATTATGGTTTATCGATGAGCAGTTGCTAAGAGCACTGCAGTCTTTGATCACCAGGGAGTTCTTATTCCACTAGCCTTGTGATGCCTGTGGCTTGGAGGTTGATGTGCCTAAACTGTTAAAAATAGAAGTTGAAATTGAACCTTGTCATGCTAGGTTTAGGTTTTATCCTGAAGGCAATACAAAGTTATTGAGAGATTATAAGCAGGGAAGTCATATATCAGTTTTTATTCTAGGAAGATCAGTGTGATAAAAAGAATAGACAAGAAAGCAGGGACAGAACCAAGGGGGAGTAGTTGAGTTTTTTACAGTAGGCAAGATATGTAGCAAATAGAAATGGCAATTAGGGTTTATTAGAGAAGTAGATTGAGGACATGTGGATGACACGATTTGCAGATTTTATGTTCCAACCAGATAGAGAAGGTGAGAGAGCTAGAGCGAACTAAGATTATTTCCATATTTCTTGCTTGGTAAATACTGATACCAATGATTTAAAGAGTGCTTACCCTCTGCCATTCTCAAAGGATTACATGAATTAACTAATTCATGTAATCCTCCTAACAAATTTATAAAACAGGTATTTTCATTATCATCATTCTATAGAAGAGAATATTGAGTCACAAAGAAGTTAAGCAACTTTCCCATAAGTAATCAGTGCAGAAATGGGTTTTGGATCTACTCAATTCAAGTTCAAAGCCCATATTTTAAGCTGTTTTGCAAATCATGACAGAACAAGTGTGCCTTGTGTATACCATCACAGGGAATAAAAGAGGAGTACATCGAGGTAAAGAGATGAATTCATATTGAGATTTAGCTGCTGGTGAGTGTTCCAATAGAAATTTGGATGTATAGGTCTGAAACTCATGGGTAGGCTAGAAATAGAAGACATACATATTTAAGTTGATAATTTATTTCATTTCACAGTTTTTATAATGACTTTTCCTATGAATCTATTCTTACATTCATTCATTCATTCAATCATTTAATGAGTGAACATTAAATGTGTGCCATATGCCAGGCATAGACCTTGGTTCTGGGGATACAGTGATGAAAACACAAGACAAGATCCCTATTCTTGATAAACTTAAATTCTAGTAAAGGGAACCAGAAGAAGTAAGTGAATGTAAAAATAATTTCATATAGTTTTCAGTTCCATGAAGGAAATGAAATAAACAGGTGTGACAGTGACTGAGCAGGGCAAGGTAAGGACTTGTTATAACTTGGTAAAAGACTGTGCCTCGCAGGGAATGAAATTATCTGAGACAGTACATAAATGATAAGAAATAGCCAGCCATGGGAAGATTCTAGACAAAGGAAATCTTTGGAAGAAGGATAGCATAATTGGAAAGAATGAATGAGGGAAAGAATGGATTTGCAGCATCTCATAGGTAAGACTGATATTTCCCCATTAGGTACCACTTCAGCACTGCACATTGTGGCCAGTATATATGGTGAATGTTCATTCCCCACCAGCTGTTAAATATTCACTTCAGATACCCTGCACATAGACATGGTAATAAGCAAGAATTTCTCCGTACAGTACATCCTTAGTTTTGATGTAGTGTTCCATGGTGACTAACATAACATAATAAAAAATTATTATTAAAAAATTAAAAAAAAAAGAATTTCTCTCTAAGGTCAAAATAATGAAGCACCGACATGAGAAGGGCATTGACAAAGATCTTTCCGTGGCTAATATTAGATGAATTAGATTAACTAGGTGCTTGAATTACAGAAATCAGGTGATGATTGTGGTGGTACAAGAAGATTATAAAGGGCTTAGCAAGAGTGGTAACAATACAGATGAAATTACACAGAGTTAACAAATTCTAGAACTCTTGAAGTTAACTCTACTTGCTGATGGGTTGGATGTGGGTTAAGGGGAAGGGGAAAAATGAAAGATGATTATTTGTCTTGAGTGGGTGATATTCTTTTTTTTTTAATAATAATATTTTTTATTATATTATGTTAGTCACCATACAGTACATCCCTGGTTTTTGATGTAAAAGGAAGAAGACTGCAATAGGAAGAACAGCAATAGGAAAAAAGAGCTCTGCTTTGAACATACTAAGCTTGTGATATTTATTATACAAAACAAGCAGAAATATGAAATAGGCATTAGGATAGATGCATTTGGAATTCTGTGAATAATTTAAAATTAGGGATAGATAAATCCATTTATAATTGCCTTCATTTGGGTTCCGCAGAAGCAGACTCTGGAATAAAAAATTATATGCTGGTAATTCATTAGACAATTTCTTCTGGGAGAAGCCAGTAAGGAGGTAGGAAAGGAAATCAGGACAAGAATTCCACTGGGAGCTCCAGAGGAAAACTTTCACTGTTATTCTGAAATGTTTCCTTTTGTACATTCTTAACTAATGTCTTCACCTGTGTTTAGAATCCCCTTTGCTGCTACCATTTCAAGGATTTTACTCCTTTCTCTGTTTTTAACCTTTTTTTTTTTTTTTTAATTTACTGGTTCCTTCCTGTTAATATTTTCTTTCAAGTACTGAGGTACATTTTTTTAAAATTTATTTATTAGAGAGAGAAAGAGAGCACAAGCAGGGGGAGCAGCAGGCAGAGGGAGAAGCAGGCTTCCCACTGAGGAAGGATCCTGATGCGGGACTCAATCCCAGGACCCTGGGATCATGACCTGAGCCGAAGGCAGACACTTAACCGACTGAGCCACCCAGGCATCCCGACTAAGGACACTTCTAATGTAAGAACAAAAAACATCTACTAAAATAAAACTTAAAAAGAAATCTCTCAGGGCACCTGGATGGCTCAGTTGGTTGAGTGTCTGCCTTCTTCTCAGGTCATGATCTCAGGGTCCTGGGATCGAGTCCCACCTGCCCAGAGGGGAGTCTGCTTCTCCCACTCCCTCTGTTCTCTCTGGCTCTGACTGTTGCTGTCTCTCAAGTAAATAAATCTTTAAAAAAAAAAAGAAATCTCTCAGTCCATCAAAAACTCCTTCCTCTAGCTACCAGCCTACCTCCTTCCTTTCACAGCCAAATTCATTTTAGCATTGTCCAAACTTGAAGTATCTACCGTTTCCCACTTACCAGTCAAATCACTATCATTTGGCCTTTAAAGGGTCTATGTTCTTGCCAAGGTCACCAATCATATCTTTGTCCTGAAGTCAAATGGATGCTTTTCAGATGTTACCTTTTTTGATCTCTGGGTAGAATTTCAAAATTAAACATTTTTCTTTTCAAAACTTCATTTTTCTTAGCTTCTGTGGCATTCAACATTATAGGTGCTGAGACTTCATATTCTGTAATTTCCCCGTAACACACATATCTCTCTCAACCCCCTCAGTCTGTGTTACATGCTTCCCTTTCTTCAAATGTCACTTCCATGTTGTTAGTGCCAAGATTCTGTTTTCTTCTTTCTCTAGTCTGCACTCACCAATTGGGTACTCTCAGCCACTTCTATGGATTAAATTACCATCTACCTATATATGAATCCCAAACAGAACCCAGTGAGAGTCCTTGTGATCCAGATTCGTATGCCTAACCAGAGGAAACCACTGGGGTCTCTCACAGGTCCTTCAAAATCATTTTGTTCACTTCCAGTGCCTGTCAAGATGGGGTAAGCCCACGAAAGCCTATCTCCTCCCTTAATTACAACTGCAAACTCTGGACAGTTGTGAAAAGGAACTAACTAAGGACATGAAAAATAAGCAACAATAATGGGAAGGTTGGGGAGGGAAGCCAAAACTCAAAAAGTGACTAAATCAGTGGTGAGTTTCTTGGTTACTTTTTCCTCCTTTAATTTTCAACTTTGACATAAGGTTAGTTCCTTTGCTAAACTTCACTACCCTAAGGAAAATAGCACTGTGGGTATCAAAATCTAGAAAGAAAATCAACTCCTCTGGCCAGAAGAATCAAGAAAAGGATTCCCTGAAGACCAAATAGTATGTTTCAGGAAACTCATTTATCACTTTTTTCTTGCTCTGTTGTCTCAAGGGCAGCCCAAGTTGCACACAGCTATACAAGGGTACAGGGGCTAAAACCTTGAAATAAACCAAATTCTGTGGCAAGATGACCTGGGAAAATGGGCCTCTGGGAGACCAAGAGTACAGAGGAAATAAAAAACAGGAGAGAGCTAAAGAAGTGGACTCCCTAAATCTGTGTGCATAACAACCCAAGACCTGGTCTCACAAGTGTGCCAAATCTTGAGTTGCTTATGCATGCAGCTGACCCAAAGAAACACAGCACAGGCTTTGAGACCTGAACTATTACATAAACACCTGACCAACCACCACATGAACCTCAGAGTGGTACATGTATAGTACAGAACTAAAAAGCATAGCAATGGATTTGAAAACTGAACTTGACATTGGAACCACTGCACACAGAAGGCGGGACTAGGCTTGTATTCTAAATCTAACTGAAATTTATTGACAGCAAACACACACGCACACACGCACGCACGCGCACACAAATCAACATTCTCCAGGTGATTTTTATTCAGGACATAATCCAAAGAAGGAAATGTCATCAATTTGAAGAGAAAAGAAGATAAGCAGATGTCAAAAGCAGAAATATCAAAGAGTATAAAAGCGATTATTATAACCATAGTTTTTGACATAAAAATAAAGTTTCTAGAAATGTGTGGAAATACAGGTTTTCAACAGGAGGGACAGAGAGGAGCTATAAGTGGAAACCAAATGAGAATTAAATAACTAAAAAGTATAGCATTTAAAATAAAAATTCACTGAATGGGTTCAGTAGTGCAGCAGAGGTAACAGAGAAAAGAACCAACAAATACGAAGATGGACTGAGAGAAATTAGCTACTCTGAAGAGCAGAGACACCTAATAAAAGATTGAAAAAAAAATGAACAGAGACTCAGAGAACTGTGGAACATAATAAAAAGTTTCAACATTTGAGGAAGGTAGACAGGGATAGGTGCAGAAAAAAATATCTGGAGAAATAATGGCTGAAAATTTAATTTGGTAAAAGACATACATGTACAGATTCAAAGCTTAGCTAGTCCTCAAAAGGGTAAACATAGGGAAAATCACGCTCAGAATCATCAAAATAAAACTTCCCCAAAACGTAAAGAATAAATCTTGAAAAGAGGCAGAAGAAATGATCCATTTATATATATAACGGAAGTGTAATTTTTACTAGGAAAAACAGGGGACAAAAGACAAAAGACTATTCTCTAAGGACTGAAACAAAAGAAATGTCAATGCAGAGTTCTGTATTCATGGAAAGTATCTTCTAGGAAAAAGCAAAATAGACATTTTCAGTTGAAGGAAAACTAAGACTTGTTAACAAAAAACTGATCTAAAAGAAATGCTCAAGAAAGTTTCAAACTAAGGGAAACTCAATGGAGAGTAACTTGGAATGGAATGAAGACAGAGCCATAGAAGTAATATATATCTTAGTTAGAATAAACTATTTTTCCCTTCTTAGGTTTTTAAAAATATAAATGACATTGCAAAGCAAAAAATAAATATATAATATTTTTTGTATGTTTCCATGTATGTAAATCTAATACATACGCTGTAAAGGGACTGTCTAGTTGTAAAATCCTACATTTTAGTTGAAGTGGTAAAATATTAACTCTGAAGGGGCTATAAAATGTTTGGTATATATTTGGTATATATATATGTATTTGGTTTATATATATATATATTTGGTGTATATATATATGGTATATATATTATATTTCTCAGAGAAAATATTAAAAACTATAGAAAGAGCAAAAGATAAAACACAAATAGATAAAATTAAAGGCTAAAAATAATCCAACAAAAGATAGGAAGTTGGGAAAAGAAGAACAAAAAATAAGAGAGAGGACAACAAAAAACAAAAGTAAAATAGGGTACCAAAATTCAATCGTATAAATAACTACAGTAAAAGCAAATAGTCTAAGCACACTAATTAAAAGACAAAGATTGTCAGGCCATGCAAAATAACAATATCTAATGACATACAGCCTTTAAAAATTAAATCATACTACCATAGGTAAATTAAAGGTAACAGCATGGAGAAAGCATGTAAACATTAATCAAAGGAAGACTAATAGCTATGTTAGTTGCAGCAAAAGTAAATTTCAAAACCAGAAAACTTGTTAGGGATAAATAGATCTTATAATGACCAAAGTGGTAAATGCACCAAGAAGACATGACAATTTTAAAGGCTTACACAGAAGTTCAAAGACATGAAATACAAACTGAAGAAGCTGAAATACAAAGTCAATATATCCACAGTTACACAGGGAGACTTCCACATTCCTCTCTTCGTGATCAATAGCTTGATACAAAAAAGAAACAAGATTTTAAAAAGAGCCGAATAGCATCATCAACACAATTTATCCAATTGGCCTATAGCAGTTAGACCCAACAATAGCAGAACGCACATTCATTTTGAATGTACGTGGCATACTCACCAAGGAGGATATCATAAATTATAAGGCAAGCCCTAGCAAATTTAAAAGGAATAAAATTATTCAAACTGTGATTTCAGACCATAATGAATCAAACTAGAAATTAATAAGAAAAATGTATCTGGAAAATACCCAAATATTGGATATTAAACTGCATTCATCTAAAGCTTTCATTGATCTAAAACTCATTCCTGGACCTTCGTACTTATTCTGAGTGAAAAATCCATGCCTGCTATCTTACTTTGCTTGGCTAATTCTAATTTACATACGAGGTATCACTTAAGCTTCGTTTTCTCAATACATCTTCTGTGGTCACCGTGGAATGAAAGACGTGCCACTGCATTGTGTTTTTGTTACATTTTTATTCCCTCTTCCTTACTTCCTCACAGTGTTCTATGTAATCAAATGTTAGGGTGTTTTGTTGGACCCTCATGTTCCAGCCTAGAGGCCAATCTCACCATAACGCAGCATCACAAACAGTAACGGAAAAATAAAATGTAACAGCCAAAATCTGATCCCAGTTACCACTTTCTCAATCACTTGGCCCAGCAAACAAAAAACTTCTCTCTCTTTAGAAACTGGGATAGATGGGAACTTAATTACTTATAATTTATTATTATATTTTTGTGTGTTAGTTTAGGTGCTTGTTTTCCCTGTAACACTAAACTGCATGAGGAAGAAGACCTGGATCTTACTCACCCTCTCACCTGGCCTAGTGCCCGCCCTCAGTTTGTTATTACCATCTGCTGCTTCTTCGTTAGCGGTCTGAGCCGCTAGTGCTCTCGGGCGACTCAGAAGAATCAGGAAAGTCCAGCTCACAAGGAGAGATTTTTTTTTTCATCCTTGAACATCAAAGAAATTTTTCAAAATGCTGACCCACGTAGCTCTAATATAGTCATTATAACCCTGTCTGCAAAACCATTTTCTCCATGCAAAACCCTAATGTCTTGTGACATCCCATATCACATTTCAATGTTTGTATCTTATCGTCTTGTTCAGTATTAACAAAGTATTTCCAGAAGGCAGAGCACTCCTTATTTGTTCGTTCTTCCTATATCTATGCTCGTACTCAGCAGGAATATAACTGCCCCTAGCGAAGAGGTGTCTAGCTGAGAAGAAAATGCACTCAGGAAAGGCATTATGTAAGCAGAGACATTTCACTTCAGGGAAATTCAGACTTTGTACGGGAAGGTATATGGAAGGGAGTGGTGTCAAATTAGTCCACCTCATCAAGCAGGATGCTAAGATGGTTCAGTTAATAATGGTTTCATAACCAGGGAAGTTTCCACCAATGTATTCTGGAAAAACAGGAACGTATAAATAAAAAATAGGCGAATAAAAGGACATTTTTCTTGTAAATATTTTAAAGGCATTCGATGACTGAGATGCAGGAAACATGCTGATAGTCAATAACAGAACTAGAATCAGCAAGTCAAAAAACGACGTATCTGGTGTGACACAACCCTATTGCATCATTTGCATGAAGGTGTCATGAAATCACTTTCCCCCCTCAGCATTAATATATTCAATTGATGCATTATCAACTTTAAAATATGACTTAGAAATGATGTAAATACTGTCTCTTACCCTAGTCCCCTACCTCCATATATTACCATAATTTGGTAATGGGGGAAACCTTTCAAAATATCCCTGAAATAACAAAGGCATGCAATACAATTTGTGAATATATTGCATTAATATCAGTTAAAACAAGGATCTGATTAATGTGGCTTAGGAATCTCAGACAATCTATTGAGCTGCTTGCTGATTACAATCTATGATGCTTTCCTTCTGTGTAGATATTGATTTGATAGATAAAGTGGGAGTAATTTTTCTTTTGGAATGCTGACACTAATGGCCACTGAACTCTCATTGACAACAGTAGTGAGCCACATTTATTGGAACTCCAGTAGTTGCTTCAGTTATTTTTTTCTTCTCTTTTGTTCTCCTCCCCCCTTTTCTCTTCCTTCTTACAATTTCAGCCTTTTAAAGATGATGGGAAACTTATAGGAAGGTAAGCCAGGATTTTAGCCTTTCTTTGAAAGGCAAGATTTAAAAAAAAAAAAAAAAAAGGACGCTAGGACTCTGTTTTGGGGTCTATCATATTAAAATCTTGGTTAAATCTGACTTCACAATTGTTTCTCCGTTGTTTGAAATCATTTCCCCATTGAACTCATTTCCCTATTTTTACCAGCTCACACACCAGGGTCCATGATGATGTCAACATTAGTTAAGCTACAGGTGTTATCTTGGAAAGGGAATTTCTAAAAGCCAGGGGAAGCAGGATAGAAATATGCATGTCTCCAGCTTCTCATCATATCAGGGCATCTGTTAAGGCATTTCAGTGAAGACACCATGCTTTCCGTGAGTTCCCCATCTTATAGGAAAAAGCATAGGAAATTAGCTTTGTCATTGGAAGAATAAATAATCTGACAGGAAACTTGGATGTTTGCTGTCAGTTATTTACAGGAGGCTATTGGGGATGTCAGTTGCCCACTTCTTGCAGACATTTGGGTCTGAAGAATATTGTTTTCAACTCTGCCAGAAGGAAAAAATTTCAGTTTCTTGAGAAGCCGAGCCTGAGTACGTCATCTCTCATTGAGAGAAGGAGAGCATCTCAGGTATCTCAACGTCTTGGCAACCTGGAGTGAGTCCCTAAGGTCATTTTCAAAAAGTTTTATTCATTGCTTCAACATCCTTAGATAAGAAAATAAAACAGAAGACATATACAATTTATATATGTTTAGGTATAACATATCACAATTACATAATGTTTATCATGTTTACAACATGTATATCATGTATGTACGCATGTATATAATGAGCATAATATATGTGTCATATAATTGTGTGTTTATATGTGCATATGCACGCCACATGTCAATGGATAGTTTACTAAAAACAAATGGTATCTGGGTACTTCATTGAAGGCCTTTATGTTTTAGTACACATGGTGTAAACTGGGGAATCAAATGTGCTCAAACGTGAATACTTACTCTGACTCTAAGGGAGACCTTGGGAGGCTTATTTTTTTCTGAGCCTCGGTTTGATGATAAATTAATGACAATCATAACTTCTCTGCAGAGTATCTTTAGATCTCAAAATAGTAACTCTAAAGCACGTAGTATACTATCTTGTATAGTAGACACTGGCATTTCCAGGTTACTACAGTAACATATCTCAAGAAATTAATTTAACAGAGAATCAATTTCGCTCAGTCATTTAATCAAGAAGAATTTATTATAATTCATAATATTGCAACTTATTTTGAAACATAGAGATGAGAAGTCCACAGGCCCTAACTTTGCTGGCTTACACTCTACGGTAGGTACCATGACAATGAAGAGCGTGATTCTGTAGCAGGTGAACAGTGGTGTGAGATACTGATTGACATCTACCTGCCCCCGAAGTTTTTCCTTTTGCTTTTTTTTTTTTAATAGTTTAGAGAATTTGAGTAGAAATAGTTTTCCCTTGAATTATATAGGAGGCCTCGTGCTAGCCATGAGAGTTTTTAGGTGGAAGAAGAGTGGTATGCTAGTTTGGAGGTCTCTACCTGGAGAGCATGTGAATAGAGAGGGAGCCTGGGCTCCCTTTTGTGTGAATGTATCATTCTGTAAGAAAGGTTCTCTCTTGCCTTTCTTCACCTCCCTATCAACAAGGTGCAGAGGCTCAACTGGCTCCCCTTACTAAAGAAAGGGAGGAGGTCCCCAAGGGATCACCTATAAAGTGTAAGTGAGGATGGGGAGGAGCTTTACGAAAGGAAGGGTAATATCACATTTTCTGGTTAAGAAATATGTTCAAGGGTGCCTGGGTGGCTCACTTGGTTAAGTGTCAGCCTCTTGGTTCTCCTTCTCCCTCTCCCTCTATCCCTGTCCCTCCCCTCCCTGCTCATGCATTCTCTCTCTTTCACTCTCAAATAAATATAAAATCTTAAAAGAAAAAAGAAATACGTCCAATCACTGTGTGTGGGGGAGGCGTGGCTTGAATCTTTGAGTATATTATTTTATGAAATCGGAAGGGAAACATGATCCCATATATAGCATACAACTCAGAGAAAGAAAGAGGCATTCAATATAGCACTGTCAGCAGCAAGTATTAGAAAATTGAAATAATTTTGTGATGATAATCCCAATAAATTCAACCTGCTCAGTTAGATAGTTGTATTTATAATACACTAAAGTAAGTACGAGCATAAAGATATGCAGAGTTTTATTGTAGAACCATGGTGTCAAGGAAGACCCCCTACATTAGTTAAAGCCCATCCAAAATTTTAGCACATAGGTCGGCATTATACAATCAAATCTGGTTTGGAAGAATATTATAGATATTTTAAGGAAAGGATGAACTAAAGAACTGAAGCAAGAAACAGACTAAGACAAATTGCATTGCATAATTTGCTACATTATTATTTGTGATGTTTTCCTTTCACCCTGGTAAATCACAGATAAGGAAAATTAAGCTATTTCTCACACACTCATAAACAAGATGGAATTATTTTCTCCCACATGCCATGAAGCATTTTACAGTAATCTTTTCTTTGCTGCAGAGTAAAACAATAATGTTGCTGCAATATTTTTATAATAGGAGGGTCCTTGGGTAGATATCCAATTGGAATGGAGAATTTAGGACACTTGTCAAAATGTTTTATTTACATTGCTTTTACTTAGATTGTATACGGATTTCGGTGGGGGTGGGAGGGGTGTGGTCTTTCATAGAATACCAATGGAAATAAAGCAGTAAACTACCCTGCAAGCCATCTATTCGCTGCTGATATTGAGAACAAGCTCTGATTATCTCTTCAAATCATTCTTCGATACATTGTATATAAGCCCACTGAACATAGATGACAGCACTTTGCGTTGAAGATCTATTAGCTCCTTCCAAATTTGTTCTCAATGTACCAGTTCTTTCAAAAATAATTATTAACTAGAATGTCTCAAAATCATTATAATAAGCCTTGGGATACAAGGTCAAACAAAGTAGATACTACCCTTGTGTACAAAGAGTAAATGATTGAAGTATATTTAATTTCTTTTAGGAGAGGAATGGGATACTTTCATCTTCCTTTAGAATCTTTCTCAGCCATCACAAATCACTCCCCCAAAGCAGTGATGTATTAATAACATATGCCCTGCCTGCTACTGACAGAGGGTGTAGGGAAATGAGGAGGTCTAGTTCTAATTTGCTATTTTATTGTTGATAAGGAGACTATGTGCTAGTCATCTATGCAGTAGTGAGGGTTCATTCAGATTTTAAATTCCTCTATAATCTTCTCTTGTCAAAGAAACTTATAATATGTGGTCCACGATGGCCACTTTGTTGCCTACGAGTAAGCTGTGTTCAATACAAGTGTGAAGTTCCTTTGGATATCCATATATATACATCACTGTTTTGTACCTGTGAATATATGATTAGTTCAGTGAAAAGAAACAATGATAATGTCCATGAATGCTACAGAAAAAACCTACATTGACAAATTATCCCAGTTTTCCAGGAACACTGTTTTAATGAAATATTGAGAGGGAGGGAGGGAGGGAGGGAGGAAAAAAAGAAAGAAGAAAGAAAGAAAGAAAGAAAGAAAGAAAGAAAGAAAGAAAGAGAAAGAAAGAAAAGGAAAGTTCTTTCAGTGAAATTTCTCCATTCTAAGTCACATTAAATTGAATTTGAAATAATTCATAGTGGCTTCTATCTTTGTTAGAGTAAAATAGCACCACCACTAAAATTAACACTAGCATATAAGTAAACACTGGCAACAGGAGAGAAATTTTACTGTTTATGAATGAGGCATGAAAAGACTGTAATTTTGGCTAAATGTTCAGAAGAGGAACCCACATGATCCATACAGCTCCCACACTAAAACCAGTGATATTTCTCTAAAGTAGACTGATTGCATTGAGATCCCTAACTTTGAGTTGATAATTTTCCAATCACCAAGTTGCCCCCCCAAAGAAGCTATTTTTAAAAATAATAGTAATTGTGTAGAATTCTAAAAAAAAAAAAAATTCAGTTTCTTCTCTCTCAATCATATTAGTCAGTGGTATGAAAATATGTCCACTCTTTTGAGAATGAACATATTTATTTTACCAAAAAAGACTGCAAAAGAGAGATAAAGTAGTGTTTACTTTGCATCTTTATGAAAGAAAAGAAATTCTTTGATATATATTAGAATATTCTTATTAAGAACAGAATAAGCTCAGAATGTTGAAAGTATTACTGGAATTCTGCATAGTCACCTCCACTAATAAAGCAATTGGAAAATAAAGTTTAGCATTCACTACCTTAAGAAGAATTTTCTCATACCCAATATTATCTGCATAATATATTATCCAAAAAAAAGTAGGCAACAGTGAAATACAAAATTTGTCCTGCAGGTATATTCTGGCTTTCCAATGTATAATTTGATGAATTACAGTTTTGATATTTAAAATTATTTATTTAAATTGAGTACACTTAATTTCTTATCTTCCTGTGGCATAAACTGTACTTCAAATGCTATTAATAGATGCTGTATATATTGTTTTCCTAATGAGAAAATCTATAGATGGGTTCAGTAAATATTTGAGTTCATAAATCAAAGATATAAGTTGAAAATTAAAATAATGAAATAGAAGGTGATTCATATATTTCTATTTAATTGGCTCTTTAATATTTAACGTCATATAAAAAGGATCTTTAAACAGATAATTCATGATTTAGTGAAAATCTCAATTCTATGCTAAGGTGCTCAGGCTTGATTTTTTTAAGGGAAGAGGAAAGATACTGTTGGAGAAGTCCATCTTATTATCAGCAGTGGGGTCAGGGAGTGTGTTCAAATTAAAGCTGAGAGACTATCAGCAAGTTATTGCAATAGTCGGAAGAAACAGTTAAGATCTGCCCTGGGGTAGACGCTGTGGGAACGGAAAGAAAAGCACAGATGTAGGAAGACGCAGAGATAAAAGAACCAGCATCGATGGGAGTTGAAGCTTGATCACACGGTTGTAAGAGACAGGGAGGAACAGGAGACACTGCTGGGTACCCAGCTTGAGTTACTTGAAGTAGGATATTCGGGGAGAATTCTAGAGCCTGTGCGTCCCACAGCTCCTGGGAATGCTGGTGCTAACGCTCATAGAACTATTGTAGCGGTTGAACTGACCCTTTGAAGATTCAGAAACAAGCTTAAAACCGATAAATGAAGATGGTATTTTTAAAAAAATAAATATGCAGTTATTAAAGCGTAATTATCTTTTAGGGAAAGCAGAGGAAATGTAGAATTTGGATTGGTAAGTGGTGGGAACAAGCACAGGGATAAACAAAAACCAGTAAAGACATCTTTTGTTTCAAAAAGTCAAGTAAAATCTGAGAATGTGTTATACATCTGTCCTGGGAAATTAGTCTCAAACAGGGGTTGACTTCGTAAGGCTTCTGCCAGCGCGTACATTTATATCTAACTTGTAAATCAAGTTCGGAGCTTAGAAACACCATTGAGGTCTTCTTTGAAGGGTTTCTGAACACTGCTGTTCATTATCTTCTCAGTCACGGCTGCTGTACTATTAAAAATTCTGCATTTGAGCAGTCAAGCAGGTGCAGAGAAGAATCCAGCACCCCTTACTAATTATTATAAGAATACCAGCACCTAGTACTAATTATTAAATGGGAAAAATAGTTGGAAGCTTAAGTCATTTGAGAAATATAAAACTTACATACACTAAGCTTCAATCTATTTTTCCCTGTTGTAAATGCGTTAAGCTCATGCAGTTACAAGTGATTTTCTGAATTACATGACCCTGTGGGTGAGCATCATTTCTAGTGAGGCATATGGCCTTGATCCCTACATGGACGCGCATCATGAAGCCTAGCACAGGAGTGGTTGCTGTTAATTTAGAATTTATGCCCTGCTTACTTGCAGAAAAGATTTGATTCGGTGGGGAAAAAATAGAACACAACATTAAATAGAAACACACTCACACGTGCGTCAAATATATATCAAAGCCATAGAGACATAAACATTACCACTCAAGTGGGATGACTGAACCAGTGGAAGAATCACCGTGAAGACCCAACACAGGCACGGAGGGGTTTACACCGTGTCCTGAAAGGGAGGGATGCAGAAATATCAATCTTTCTCTATCTTCCTGGCTTTTCTGGTTCATTAATATCCCCAATCCTGCTAGCCTGCCATTACTACAATTAATGATAGAAAAATTCCTAGTGTGCATCTTATTTCATCATTTCGAGAAGGAAACACAAACTATATTTTATATACTTTGTAAACACATAGAATATTATAATGTCAGAGTACATCACTGATGAATAGACTTAAACATGTGAGTGAACAGAACATGCTTAGGAGCAGGTGGCCCCCAAGAAGATGTTCCGTTCCACTGAAGAGCATACCGTTTTTAAAAAGAATAGAGAGACTACGGACATTGTTTTCTTTTTCACCCACTTAAAATATTTGGAAATATTTCAGTAGTGCAAAAAGAAGAATGAGAAATAATATAATAAATGTACTTACCTATAACTCAGTTATATCAAATCTTAACATTTTATCTTCTGATCATTTCTTTAAAAATTAATCCTTAGAAATGCAGTTGAGAAATCTTACATCACTTTTTCTTTCATTTCTGATGATAATCCATCAATTAAAATTATTTATTCAAGAGGCACGTGATATTGTCATCGCATTTTGTGTACTCATAAACAATAATCTTAGTTTGCATAGCTTAAAAATCTATATAAATTAAATTATATGTCTACAGCATCTTTTTACACTCTACATTGTTTTTGAGATTAATAGTTGTTGGTACAGTAGTTCCCCCTAATCCACAGGAGATGCATTCTAAGATCTTCAGTGGATGCCTGAAATCACAGATAGTACTGAACTCTGTACACACTGTGTTTTTTCCCTATGCATACATACTAAAGCCTTATAAATTAGGGACAATAACGGATGAACGATAATAACTAATAATAAAATAGAATAATTGTAACAATGTAGTGTAATAAAAGTTGTGTGAATGTCGTTTCTCTCTCAAAATATTGTACTGTGCTGACCCTTCTTCCAGTGATGATGTGAAATGACATAATGCCTATGTGATGAGATGAATCGAGGTGAGTGACATAGGCCTTGTGACATGGCATTAGGGTATCATCGACCTTCTGACAATTTTTCAGAAGGAAGATCATCTACTTTGGGACCATGGTTGACTGTGGGTTACTGAAATCAAGGAAATAAAACTACAGGTAAGGGGGACTACTGTGTATATATTTCCTAATGCAGTTACCTTAACAACAGTTATCTATGAAGATACCAAACATTTTTTATTTTATTTTATTTTATTTTATTTTATTTTATTTTATTTTATTTATTTATTTTTTTATTAAGTACACTCCTTGCCCAGTGTAAGGCTTGAACTCATGACCCTAAGTAGCATGCTCTACTGACTGAGCCAGCCGGGTGCCTCCTATCCATTTAAATATTGCTAGACGATTGTATTCTCATTTTTGTTCAATAATAAACAGCATTTTGATATTTTTGTACATGTCTTTTTTGTACATATGTTAGGGTTTCTGTAAAAGTTGAATCATCAAGAACTTATCTATGCAGTGGCAAAATTTTTTTCAGAATTGTTATAATAATGTTCATCTATCTTTTTAAACAGTGATTAATCAGATTCTTACTAATCTAAATCTTACAAAAATGTAATAGTGTCAAAGAATTAAATTTTGCTAATCTGATTGACATTAATTGCTTTCATATTATGACATTAATTTGCATTTCCCTCTTTATCAGCAATATGTACATTTTTAATATGTTCATTGTCCAGTTGGATGTCCTTTTCTGTGAAATACTTGGTCATATCCTGCATTCATGTATCCATTGTGTTGTCTTTCTGCGCTCACATATATATTATATAACATATTATATATATATATATATATATTAGTTATGTGGGATATTAATCTTTTCAATTAGTCTGTGGCTTCCATTTTCATGTTACTTGTCATGTGTCTGAATTAAAAGATTTTTATTTGTTTATTTGTTTTGATTTTGGTTAAATCAAATTTATCATTTTTAACTATTTAGTTTGCATTTTTTCTTGTTTAATAAGCTTTTTCCATCAGTTTTAGAGATAATTTCCTATATATTTTTCTCAAATGTTAAATGCACTGTTTTCACATTCAGAACTTAATCAATTAGAAATCAGTATTTCTATATGGTGTGATGTAGTCATGTACTATTATTTTTTTCCTAAGGATAACCTCTTTTCCAGCACTACTTATTCAATGGAAAATGGAAAAGCATTTCCCCACTAAATGTAATACTACTTGTACACTATGTCAAATTCCACATACACAAGATTGTCATTGTGGTTCCTGTACCTCTTTGTTTAGCTGTGTGCCAAAATCACACTTTATTAATGATTTTCTCTAATATTTTCCCTCTTCAATATTAGGACAACTAAGAAATGAATGTTACATAAAGAAGGAAACTTGCCTGTCTTTTTAAAAGATTTATTTATTTGAGAGAGAGAGAGAGAGAAAGACAGCAGGGGAGGATGGGCAGAGGGAGACAGGGAGAGAGAGAATCTCAAGCACATTCCCCACTGAACCCCAACATGGGGCTTGACCCCATGACCCTGAGATCATGACCTGAGCTGAAATCAAGAGCTGGACACTTAACAGACTGAGCGACCCAGGTGCCCCAAAACTTGCCTGCCTTGACACCAAACTTGAATAGGGATAAGAAAAATGTTCCTATGTAACTCATAATCACAAATTCTCACATAAGTTTAATGACTGAATTTAAGTACTTTAGTGGTACAAAAAGCTAAAGTTGAAAAACTAGTTTATTTCCCATAAGGCATTGGCAAAATCAAATGCAAATATTCCACATAAGAAATTATTCAAGTTATAAGTGTCAAACAATTTCCAGAGATAATGTGTCAAAAGAAATTCACAGGTGTGCACGCACACACACACACACACACACACGCCCCCCCCCCCAAATAAAAAACAAGATGTGTGGGAATTAGCTAAAACAAAAATTAGCCATGCTAGCCTCACAAAGACTTAAAAAATTTGAAAAATAAAGCTTGGAATATGTTGAAAAATAACATTTTGGGGGGTATTGAATGTATTTTAAAAATACCTTTCCAAAAGCCTGTAATATGAAAATAACAACACAAGGTCATAAAAAAACAGCAGAATTTTAAAAGATATATGATTTTAGCCATGAAATAACGATAAAAATTCATATTAAAAATTAGATGGATACATTCAGCAAAAGTTTAGACATAGGTAAAAACAGAGTTATTGAATAGACGATATTGCTAAAGAAATTTTCCAGAATAGATTCCAGAGAATAAAAGATGTGGGAAATAGCATTTTTATAAAACAGAGGTTAAAAAAGTTGTAGGAAAAAATGAGAAGGATTAGCAGCCAACTAATCAGGGATTAAGAAATATATAACAAGGATGGTCAGTAAAAGGTGATAATTACCTCAGAAGAATCATGGATGGGAATTATCCTTTTATGAAAAATGCAGAGAATAGAAAGCATTCATCATGTTCAAGAAATTGTTCATAGCCTATTTTGCTTATAGGGATCAGAATTTATAGACTTTCCTTTCTTTAGTTATAGAAATGTTCACCACATTTAGATTTAGCATAAAACACTTAGTTTTTAGGCTCAAATTCTTTGTTGAAATAGACATTTTCAGTAAGATTACAAAAATTCTGAATATATGTATTCTGGAGACCACAGAAATATGTTGTATAAAGAATGCAAATAGAGCACTAGGCAAGTGGGCTAAATTCCTATTTAAGTTAAAATGTTTATATAATCCATTTCTTCTCACAGTCAGGACTTGAATCACGGTCTTGAATTACAATGAAGGGATCAAGAAGCTATCCAATGTATTCAACTGATAACTAAAAATTTCAGGTTTTTTCCTGGAATCTAATTTTTAACCTCAAGCCTTCATGACTAAAAACTTAAAAGACGCATCTATTGTGGGAATTATATTAATCCACTCAACTGTGGAATGTATTTGTTACAAAACAATATGAACAAGTTGGTTACTGTTTCTAAGTGGGCTCGAATACCTCATGGGAAAGAACATATATGGAAAGCAGAGTCCAAGTTTAAGCTGCAAATGACTCCAACATGTAAAAACTGGTGAAGGAGAAGAATACAGCAAAGGAGACTATAAGGGGATCAGTTGAAGTAAGGAAAAAAAAAAAAAAAAAGACATGTTAGAGTCGTGGAAGGCATGAGAGAGAATTTTCAATAATGTGGATGTGGCTGATTTGTTAGGATACTGAGCAAGCTAAATGCAGAAATATCATTAGTAGTATTGGTGACCTTGACAGATACATTTTTTATGGAGTAGTAGGGAAATGATGAGATTGGGTTGGATCAAAGTCTGACTGAACACTGAACACATAAAATTGGAGACAGCTGTGAAGACAAATCTTCTGGGCCGGTTGGCTCTGGGATAGGCCAGGGACTGGGCCAAATAGTTGGAGATAGTGTGAAATTAGATCTTGTATATTTTTTTCTCTTTTCCTTCTCTTTTGCATAATGGTTGAAGATACCAGAAGATGCTGTTACAATGACATAATTGCCATAGAAAGGAAGGGAAGAAGAAATTAAAAAGCAGAGTTGTGTGGAGAGTTAAGGGAAGGGGCTTCAGAGCACACATGGAAGACTGGCCTTTGGTAGAAGGAAAGACACTCCCTTTATTATAAAAGCAGTGAAGAAAGACATGTGGTGAATGCAGGCAGGACTATAGATTTGTTGAGGAGAAGATTAAGATGGTGAGAAATTAGGTGAGGTCATCAGCTGGGAGTGAGTATTGAGAAAAGGCTATAGAAAACTGGGAGAACTGAGCAACAGAGATAATCTAAGAAATAATCTCCCTTTGTTTTTTCTTTTTGTTTTGTTGTTGTTCATCATGAATACAAGTGAAACAAATAAACCCATTTATGTACTTCTTCCCTAACAATAGTCAACATTCCTGCTTCAGCCATTGCATCTGTAGATTGTAGAGTTTATCTAGATTTGGTGTTTGTGTCAGGAGGTGGTTAACAAAGATCAATTATAGTGGATCAGTGTAGAATTTAGTTTGGTCAAGGAAAAAAAAGCAGGAGAGAGTATATTGCTAGAGAGGAAGTTGTGAGGCTACAGATGAAGTAGATCATTTTTGATGAAGGGGATATTTGAATGGACACCTTCCATTTGATATTGCAGAAGTGTTACAGTGGCTGACCAAGGACTCTATGGCAATATAGAAATAACAGATTGTTAGGCAAAAGTAAGATTATAACTAAGTTTGAACATAAGAATAGCCTGATGGTACATCTATTCATTCCTCGCTATGTAGTGACTTTCTCCAGACAGTCCAGAAGATCACAGTCAAATAAATTTCCATAATTGGAGCCAAGAAAAACTACAGGTTGGCAAGTTAGAGCAAATTGGCAAAAGGACAGTTGGCTAAGTGTGAATTTTAACAGCTGGTTATAAGGTTTGGACTTGGAAGAGAGGCAAATGACACCAGAATTAGAAGTGGGGGAGAATATGCTACGAGAGGGACAACTGGAGATCTCCATCTTGGTAAAGATAAAAATCTAGTGTAGTAGAAATTTAGAAATGTGAAATAGACTGCATCAGGAGGCACAATCAGACAGTGGGATTTTGGAGCTGATGATCCCAAGAAAAAATTCAAATGATAGTCAACTGTACACTGTAACTGCTTGTATGAGTGACTGGAACCCACTGGTATGGAGGTCAGTGTTCCTGAGAAACTAAAGGTATTAAGCCAGAGTGAAAGGAATATCAAATAGTCAAAGGAAAAAAATCATAAACCTCATATTTCTTATGAGCAGCACTAAGAAATTTCACATGTTATTTTTAGTGCTGAGTGACAAAAGTTAAATAACCAATTTATTTTCCTAAACTTTTGATTAATTTCCTTACTGGAGGCTATCATAAAGAAAATTGACAATTTTAGAATTTGAGATAAAGGTCAATCATATATTAAATGTCACTTCTGAGACAAGAAATTGAGTCTTGACAGAGGAATAGATTCAAGGAGAACCACCAACTTTGTCCCCTGTTAACGCACCCTAACTATAGATTCCCCTGCCCCCACACCCCAGAAAATAATTCTTAGCTACGGTAATTATTTGAAATAAGCAAATAGAGATAAAGTCTTCTCATGGAAATTGTTTAAACTGTCCTGAAATTGAGTAGGAAAATTGTGTGTGTGTTTGTGTGTATGTGTTTGTATGTGTGTCTGTACATGTGCTCGCTCACACACGTGACTTCAGATTTTTGGACTGGTTAAGGATATTAGTATATACATTGTAGACAGAGAAGCCTGAATAATTGACAGTAATATAGGACAACTTCTAAGTGTTTTTCAAATTATCGACCAAAGGGAGATGCCAGGAAAATGCACATTTGCTATGAACAAATCTAACATTTACAAAATCCTTTACACAAAAAATAAATTAAACAGATTGGTTATTTGTTTTGCAAAATATTTATTATAGTATTCCTTTAAATGTCAAGTTTCTTCATTGAGCTTTAATAATTGGATACCTCTTGTGGAGCTCAATTATTTTGTAAATCAAGATATTGATACATGTTAAAATAAACTTAAAAAATAAATTCATGGAATAGAATAGGCTTTTCAAAGATATCAATAAGAACTTAGTAACTAGAGAAGCAGAAATACTAAACAAGGGGAAATTCCATGCACTGAATAAAATAATATATAGGCTTGGAGATCTAGAACTGACATATAGATTCTCAATATGGAAATTAACAAGAGAAACATAATTGATGAGAAATTATGAAGAATTCTTAATGAAAAATATGCCATGATAAAAATATATGTTCATTTAAATCTAGTAGTTTTATTATATTTAATAAATGTGTGGAAATATGAAATACTGTTTTAAAAATAGTATTTCTAAAGTTTACTATGAATCATAAAGAGAAAGTATAAAAGTTAGCATGTATATGTGGTATTCCCAGAGACTCCTACATGTGAGAAAAGAATAATTATGAGAGGAAAAAGAAGGATGTGATAGCTAGCAAGACAGAAAAGCTTTCCCTTTTTCCGATTTAAATACAGGTATTCTTAGACAATTTTTCAGTTAATGCTAAATTAAGTTACAGTACATTATAAGTCGAAAATGTGGGAGCATGTCAACTATCTCTCCCAAGGGTCCACAAGTACTATCAACAGAACTTTGACAACCTCTATTCTATATATAGTCTAACATGAAAAATGTATGTGTCTTCTTAGATCAGTGGCTGCAACCTGGTGGTTTAGAAAAAGCATTTGGCATGCAGATTACTTTTGCTTGGCCTACAGAGATTTAAAAATACGTAAACATTTAAAAATTGGGAAATTTTATATGAAAACAAACTTTCTGGCTTCATTGGAAAAATCACAACGTCTGGTGACACTGAGACCTGAATAGCAACTGATCGCTTTTCCCTGAGGCTTGCACTCTATTCTCCGCAGCCCCTTCCTCTTACCTGTGTGTCTGCTTACACCTGCCACTTTATTTACTTTGTTGGCACTTGTAGGCATTTGATTCTGAGATGCTCTGTTCAGAATGTAGCTTGTAAATCTAGCACTTCCTGTAAATCTCATCTTTCACCAATATGTGAAATTTACGGCTTTATCCATATATAGAACCATATTTTACCAATACATAAATTAGAAGCATGAAAAGTCCTAAAGCCCAGGAAATAAGGGACTAAATGTAGCTTTGCCTATGCCTGTGAAAATGCCAAGGAAGTAGAGAACAGAAAAATATCAGCCTTGTGTGCTTGTCTTAAATAAGACATAATGGAAGGACACATGGCAAAAGTAAATAAAATAGTTAATAAGAATGAGATAATGTAAGAAGAGTTGTATAAAATGATCAATTGATTGTGGAAATACATTTCACTTTCCTTTCATTATTACACATCTCAACTTCCCTGTTCAATTAATTCAGTAATGAGACTCTTTCTCATTTTCTTATTCCCTTGTCTTCAATTAATTAATGCAGTAAATGAATGAGAAGTCAAATTTAAGAGAAATATCTTGTAGAGAACAATTAGGTCCAAAGGAGAAGATTTTGGCTAGAATTTAAATAAGTAAACTAAATTCATAAAAAAATGATAACCAAAATTATCATAGTGTATTTTATAATTGCTTTCACAATTTTGGATGGATATTATTTACTTACCCTCATTTAATGGGCACAGAGTTTTAGCTTTGTAAGATGAAAAGAGTTCTGGAAATGGATGGTGGGGTTGGTTTTACATCAATGTGAATGTACTCAGTACTATTGAACTGCACATTTTAAAATGGTTAAGGTGGCAAATTTTAAGTGCATTTTACCACAAGAAAAATGAAATAGAAAAGAATAAAAAAATAATATGTTGAACCCAGCTGAAGGATTTTATGGAATCACAGCTAGGAAAGTATGGTCTTATTTTTTAGTTAAAATAATAGAAGCAAAGACAGTCACTGTGAGTGATCGAAATCCAGGGGCTTCCTCACAAAAGTTAATTGAGGACATGGCAGGAAAACAATTTTTCAGTGCAAAGTTTAGAGATGTAAAGTCCTTGTTTCTCACCAACACTGGTAGATATCCTGGTTTACAGTCTCTGAGGCTGACTTTCATGAAGTTTTGAAATATTCCATCTTAGAATCCTTCAATTCATTTTTAAGACAATTAGAAGTATCTTTAAAAGTAGTATTACAGTAACAGAATTTTTTTTTTTACTTGCTGCTGCAACCTCTACTATACTCTCTCTTGATTTAGGGTTCTGGTCTCTGCCTGTAGTTACGAGAAAAATGTCTTTTTCCATTAAAACATTAATGGATCTTCATCAGAGAGGTTTATTAGAGAAAGAAAAAGAAAAATGAGAAGGAAAGAGAGAAAGACAGAGACAGAAAGAGAAGATTGAGACCGAGTCAGATACTGAGACTCTAATGAGAGCCAAAAATAGCCAGCTGTGAAAAAAGGGAATGATAAGATTCACCCATTTTATTGCAGTCAGGATTTCTTAGCAGCTGCACTACTGGCATT
The DNA here is from genome assembly GCF_023065955.2 of Ursus arctos. Taxonomy (NCBI): domain Eukaryota; kingdom Metazoa; phylum Chordata; class Mammalia; order Carnivora; family Ursidae; genus Ursus; species Ursus arctos. Next base: position 45,212,981 of record NW_026622797.1, on the reverse strand, counting down.
TTGGGCCAGAAAATTCCTTGTTTAGTCTCCACTCACTAGATGCCAGTAACATCCCCTCCCTGAGTACTGGCAGTCAAAAATGTCTCCTAGGAACAAGACTGTTCCCAGAAAAACTAGTGCTATCTATTTTTCCAGTCTCTCGGAGGTAAATTTTCTAAGATACAACCATTTTCAATGTAAAGTTGACTGACTTAAACAAAAACTATCCAGTTTTTTTCATCTCAAGGAGGCTCTGTTTTATTGTATTTTTATTTTAATTTCTGGTTAAAATTGCTTAAACCATGTCATTTAAAAATTTAATTCTTCTCTGCTTTAAAATAAATGATTAGGGGCGCCTGGGTGTCACAGCGGTTAAGCGTCTGCCTTCGGCACAGGGTGTGATCCCGGAGTTCTGGGATCAAGCCCCACATCAGGCTCCTCTGCTGTGAGCCTGCTTCTTCCTCTCCCACTCCCCCTGCTTGTGTTCCCTCTCTCACTGGCTGTCTCTATCTCTGTCAAATAAATAAATAAAATCTTTAAAAAAATAAAATAAATGATTAAATTCAAATGGATATTACTATAGCAACTGCAAATTTTTCAGATGAGGCATACATTCTTGGCTAGAACTAATCCTAAGAAAGAACCTTTAGTATAAATAACGTTTCCTTTAACTAATTTATATTCACACCTTTAACTATTTTATATTCACATTTGACAGAGTATACTTAAGTATGTTGAGTTGAAACATAAAACTCCAAAGCAAAGAAACACATCCATAAGGGCAGGAAGTTCTGATCAACCAATATCTAATATCATGGGACATTATGATGTGCCTATAGATGCATAGCACTTGTTTTCTTGAGTTTTTAAAAATTTTATTTAATAGGAAGATTATTTTCCATTCAACTATAACACCTTGGTAAATGCTGATTTATAATCATGGCATAACTCAAAATACTCATCACTGATGAATAAAAAATATTTGTATTTTTATTCTCATATTTTTAGAAAACTGTTTTATGAGAGAAATTTAGTATCATCTTCAAATAATTGCTGAAAATAATGCTAAGTACAAAGCATAATGTTTGTCACTGTGAAGGATTCTAAGAATTTCATGTGTTGACATGATCACTTTCTACTGTTTTTTAGAATTATTACTTTTAGTCATTAAATAGACTGAAGAAAGGGAAACATTATTTCTTATTAATCATTATAGTAAGCAATGGTCTCAACATATATTTTACATTCAGATTAGCATCCTTTTCATTGACCACTAAAAGATCTATTTAAACACTTAATTATATAGAATATTGCACCAAATTATATACAAGTTAAATTCAATGATCATCCTTTCTGAATTGGTAATCTGAAAATACTCTGTTGTAGTTCACACTATTAAATTTACAGAGTACTACATTCTCTGTGAATGTCCCTCTATACCCTACTCCTAACCCCACTCTCAAAAAAGAATTAGTTATCCCTTATTTTGTGCTGAAAACATTTCTATTATTACTCAAATTACACAGTATTGTAATTTAAAAAAAATTTTTATTATGCTATGTTAGTCACCATACGGTACATCCCCAGTTTTTGATGTAATGTTCCATGATTCATTACTTGCGTCTAACACCCAGTGTACCATGCAATATGTGCCCTCCTTAATACCCATCACCAGCCTATCCCAATCCCTACCCCCCTCCCCTCTGAAGCCCTCAGTGTGTTTCCCGGAGTCCATAGTCTCTCGTAGTTCATTCCCCCTTCTCTTCACCCCCCACCCCTTCATTCTTCCCTTCCTTCTCCTACTGATCTCCCTGCTATTTCTTATGTTCCATAAATGAGTGAAACTATATGATAATTGTCTTTCTCTGCTTGACTTATTTCACTTAGCATAATCTCCTTCAATCCCGTCCATGTTGCTGCAAATGTTGGGTAACTGTTTTTTTCTGATGGCTGAGTAGTATTCCATTGTATATATGGACCACATCTTTTTTTTTTTTTTTTTTTGGACCACATCTTCTTTATCCATTTGTCTGTTGAAGGGCATCTTGGCTCCTTCCACAGTTTAGCTATTGTGGACAATGCTGCTATGAACATTGGGGTGCATATGGCCCTTCTCTTCACTACATCTGTATCTTTGGGGTAAATACCCAGTAGTACAATTGCTGGATCATAAGGTAGCTCTATTTTTAACTTTTTGAGGGACCTCCACACTGTTTTCCAAAGCGGCTGTACCAACTTGCAATCCCACCAATGGCGTAAGAGGGTTCCCCTTACTCCACATCCTTTCCAACATTTGTTGTTTCTTGCCTTGTCAATTTTTGCCATTCTAACTGGTGTAAGGTGATATCTCAAGGTGGTTTTGATTTGAATTTCCCTGATGGCTAATGATTTTGAACATTTTTTCATGTGTCTGTTAGCCATTTGTATGTCTTCATTGGAAAAGTGTAGTTTTTCAAACCAAAATGTTTTCAGCTACTGTCTTATATGTCAGCAACAGAGAATTATTATTGCAAAACTATGCTACTTATCAGAATCTCTGAATACTAGAGCTGGCAAATCTCTAAAGGTCCTAACTTTTCATTTAAAAGTGGAAAAACTGAGGCCCAAAGAGGAAATCATTTCTACAACTTAACATAATGGTAGAGCCAAGACTTAATCAGAATCTTTAGGTCCAGACTCTTCTACCAAACTGCTAAAAGGATTCTTCTCAGAAACCTAGAAGTATCTTAGCTATTTCTGCATTATTTCTGATAGAGGATACTGGAGTTGGATCTCCTTGCCAAGTTTCAATTAATGTAAAGAATTTCTACCTCCCTGGCCCTAAAGTTCTGGTGTCATTCATCTGTTGTTAGAGATTAAGAATTTTCTCAGTAACTAGTAAAGACTTAACCCAACTGGTACACAACAGAGGAGTTAGATAGCTCTTTGGAGCAATTGCATAGCTTGAACTGTAAAAAATTCCCCAAATGTTGTGAATATCTTATTGCATTAGGTAAATCAAGAAAGTACTTCATTCCAACTAGATTTACACAGTGATGGCAACGGCCACGTTTTTGGTTTCAAATGACCACAGGAACTCAATAAAATGTCCAGTGGAGATCAGGGTCAAATTATAAATTGATTTATACTGTACATGACTGATTTTGAAAATGACCTTTGAACTCTCTCTTTAACAGAAGGATGGGGCCCAAGCTTTTTGAAAACAAACGCATTGACTGCACATTGTAGCGACCTCTACAAGCTCTTCTGAATTTTGACATTGGCTCATCAAAGGAAGTAGTGTTTTATTTTGAGCCAGTCCTACTGGAAAAATTTTATTTATCTCCTTTTTTCTGGTGTGATTTCAAAGTATATTCCCGAAGTTCAAATCTCACTTGGAGAGAATTCTTCAGAGTCAAACTAAAACTAGGTCTGGGTTCCTGGTCCTAATTCTAATGTCTGTATAAAGTCTTCCCAGCACCAACAAGCAACTCTTGGACACCAGATGGGTGTCCTATAATTCAACTCAATTCTGACACTTACAACCTGGAGATAGCATCAGATTCCACAGGTTAAGGGTTTAGTCCTGCAAGACTGCACTCCACTGCAGATGCCAATCTCAAGCCCAGGTTGTTCCCCGTGCCTCTGACCAACTGGCTATAAATCAGAGGTTCCATGACCCCATCTGCTGGTTTGATTAATTTGCCAGAATAGCTCACAGAACTCATGAAATGGGTTTACTCAATAGATTACCAATTTATTTCACAAGATGTTAAAGAATACAAATCTACAGCCAAGTGAAGAAATACAAAGGGCAGGTATGGGGAAAGAACATGGAGCTTCCAAGTCATCCAGGTGAACCACTCTCCCAGAGCCTCCATGTGTTCACTAACTTGGAAACTTTGAACTCTGGCCTTTTGCATTTTTATGGAGGTCTCATTACATAAGTATGATTGAATAAATCATTGGCCATTGGAGATTAATCCAACCTCTATTCCCCAGGGGTGTTTAGGAGACTGAAAGTTCTAACTCAGCAATCACATGATTGCTCCACTAAGGATCAACCCCATTTGGTTCCCGAAGTCACCTCATAAACATAACAAAAGACTCCTTTATGGCTCTCATCACTTAGCAAATCCCAACGGTTTTAGGAACTCTGAGCCAGGAAAGGGGACAAAGACCAAAAATATATTTCTTATTATCAATCACAATATCACACCAGGCAAGCTAGGTTTTCTGATCTTTATTATATACTGTTTGACACAGTTTAGAGTCTCTGGATTGTTGCTGCTCTACTCTTTGACCTGGTGGCTTTAGCTCTTACCCCCGATGATCTGGTCATCCACAGGCTGTTCTGTGTTGTACAGTGTTTGGACAAGGGGGAAGAGCAGCAAGGCTTGTTCCCTGGACCTCAAATCTGCATTGAGTCTTATTATAATTATTTTTTTTTTTGATTTATTTTTTCTGTAATACAGTAACCTCTTTGAAGGTAGAAAACAGAAACATTTAAACATTTTTGTATCTACACATAGCACCAAAATTAGCACATAGAAAGCTTTAAATTTTGCTTTTGTGACAAAAAAGGTAAGAAACGAGTCATCAATGGATTATTGTAGAAACAATTATCATCCTAAGTTGTTCATTTGTTTATTCATTCTTTCAATCAATTATCAATTAGGTTTATTAGACATTTAATCTTCTGGGCATGGTAGTAGGCCTGAAGGTACATGAAAACAGATATAATTTTGGTCTTAGCTTTCAGTCCTGATTCTCTATTTTAGGTTAGTCAGACAGAAATGTATCTGTAGACACAGTTATCATCCCATGTTCTGAGTTTGCACTGCATAATATCTCAGCCATAGCCAGCCACATGTGGGTATTGAATGCTTTCAGTGTGGCTAATGCCATCTAAGGAACTGAAGTTTGAATTGTATTTCATTTTATAATTAATTAAAATATGAATTTATATTATATGGTATTATATTATTTTGTATTTAAATTATATAGGTATGTGTGGCCTCGGGTTACTGTATTGGAGAACATAGGTTTGGACAATAATAGAAAAACAAAATCAATGCAGTGTGGTAACACTCTGATTAAAATGTCAAGGTACAGTGTTGACCTAGAAATGGCACCATCCAGATTTAGGGACTGAGCTATAAAAGAAGTGTCATCTAAGGCCAAGTGTGAAGGGATAAACAGAACACAGGTAAAAGTGTTTTGATTTAGGCAAAGGCAGCAGCCTTTACATCACAAAGATATGGGTTATTCGAGGAAGAAGCAGGGTAGTCATGGGAGAGGACTTGACTAAGAAGAGAAGTGAGGATGATTAGATAAATATAGAAATGGAGTTTTGTGTGAAGGTGGTAAGAAGGTGATGTTAATCCTATGATTAAATTCAATGCAGAACCCTGGTCAACAGCTTTGTATCTGCCTGGGAGGCTTACAGGGTTGAATGAAGCACTTGACTATGGAGACATAGTTCCTGGATGAAATGAGACAGATACAGATGACCTCAAAGAATTAGACTTTATGGGACTTGGAGACTGACTGGATATAGTAATCGAAAGACATGTTCGAGTTTTGAGCATTAGTAACTAGGAGACTAGCACAACTAATAATAGAAATAAGCGTATCAATCCATTTTGATGGAAGTTACTTTTCTGTAGGACTGTTGAAAAACGAAATTAGATGATGCATACAAATATTTGAGCATACTGTCTGAAACACGGTAGGCAATTAATAAAATTGGGTGACCATAAAAATGTGCCAAAGAGTGGCAAACTTCCCATTTTCTTTTCATGGAATGTAGCGCTTTATGCTGGAAATGACATTGGCCTGAAGTCACACAGTTCTGAGTCTGAGTCCTGGCTAGTCCACATACTACAGTTAGATCAGCCTTCCTGAATCTCAATTTCTTCATATGTAAGTGGTAATAACGAATTTATCAGAGTAGCTTAAGTATTAGATAAGATAATAATCATAACAGTTATTCAGTGTGTTAAATTATACATCAAAAAACATTTACAGAACTTTTATTGTAAGTTAGCCAAATATACTAACTTCGGGACCACTATGAATAAAAAATAACAATGTTTCTTTTATTCAAACACTATCAAACAAAAGGTCAGATACTATATAGCATACAATATGAAATGGATTCAAACCCACTTCATTATTCATTGGACAAACTAGCAATTCTTCTGGATCTTCTCGTTTTGGATTTTCTGTTTTTCTCAAGACTTTTCACACCTCAGTGCCGCTGCCTCTGAGACACAGCCTTTCTCTATTTTAGGTTATGAGGATCTATCTAAGATTAAAGAACATTCCTCTTTCCTTTTTTAAAAAATTCTTTTAATCTTCAATGTCTGCATCAGATATTTTGGTTCTTAATAATTTTAATCCAATATTACTTCAAGCTCTTAGGTCATCTTATTCTAAATAATTTCCTTTGGAGAGTTCATGTACTGCTCTGTTTTTAACAATATTTTGAAATCTGTTGACTTCCACAATTGCCTGCTGGAAATTCACTCTTCACAAAAGAATTCCCTCAAATCGAGAAAGAATCGTCAACTCAGTAATGGCGTATTTGATGCTTGAACACTTCAGTACCAACTTTGTACCTCACTTTGTTATTTATAGCTCACTACCAGCTTCTCAAGGTAGAAACCCGAAAGCCAACTCATAGTCCTTGCTTCTTTCCCACATGATTTGACTTTTCACCCAATCATTTTGATTCAATCTTGAAAAAACAGGTATAATGCCATTGTCCCAACCACAGTCACTGCTATCACCCTCTCTTGGATTATTAGATTTGCCTCCTCACTGTACTGCTGTCTCTACTCCATATAGACAGCACTTCAGAAATGTAAATTTGTCTATGACACTCTCTCAACTAAAATTTTTCAATGACTCTCCATAACTCATAGCACAAAATCCAAACTCTTTAGTAAAATTGCCTTCAAAATCTGACTCTGACTACTCTGCCACCACAATTATCAATACTTCTCTTCCTCCATCTGTATCTTAAACACCAGTATTAAATTAGCTTGCTTTACCTGAATAAGAGGACCATCAAAGTTTACGGATTTTTTTCATATGCTGCTAATAGTGTTTACACTTATCTTATCTCATTGAGTGAAATCCTAAAGCTAACACTCAATCAAGGCTACTCATGTCTTCACTGGTCCTACTAATTTATTCTGTAGGTATTTCTACTACTCACTCAATATGTTACTGTGATCATTCATATACATTTGTCTCTCCTATGCAGACTTGAATTCTTTGGAAGCAGGAACTGCCTTTTTTTTCTCTTTGCATGTCCAACACTGTTCAGATAAGTACAAAAATGCATGAATGAATGAAAATTGTAAGTTTTTAGTCAGGTACATGCGTGTATATGCTTACGCATACATGTACCTGTATGTGTATGTGTATGCATGTAGATGTTTGTAAAGTAAGAGGTCATATTTCTTCTGAGACTTTTTAATCTTTCTCAAAGTCACCTGGATCTGTTGGCAGAAGCTAAGTATATTTGAAAATCATATTGACTTGCTAGAACTGACCAGCAAAAGTTTAAGGGTAAAAAGTACCACTCTGACTTAGGATACTGTTATAAAAAAGATGCCTCATCTTATGAATACTGCGAATTATAACATTATCCAGAAATTGACATAAGCTTGATTTTCTTGATTCATGACTTAATACTTAATTTCTTGACAACTCAAAGTAATATCGACTGGCTACCTAATCCTGCCCAGTGTTAATGCCTCTTGCTTCAAGACTTATAGTTCTTTCAGGAAGACTTACTTGGCTCTTCCCATTTATATTGAGTGCCTTCTTTGAACATTTATTGTTTTCACTCACAAAAAGAGCATATCTTTTATTGTGCGCTTGTGGTTAGGAAATATGCATCATACTTTCCTTTTCTTCCTCTCAAGTTGTCAAGCCTAATGTTGGGCATGTTTTCATAAAACTGAGAATTAAAAAAAAGAAGAAGAAGAAAATTCTAAAAATAGAATTCAAAATTTCATTTCAGAGAATGAAGAGAATAGAAATAGAATTTCATTCCTGAAATAATATGTGTCAAACCATAAAAGTTAGGAAATTAACTATAGCTATACTGATGGCAAAAACTATAGTATTTTTGAAATATAAATGATTATTTAACTTTGAAAGATGATGGAGATATTTTTGTGCCAGTAAAAAAGTAAAAGACCAAAACATTATTCTGCAGCCTTTTTTACTGTTCTGAATCAAATACAAATAAAAAATTCTTATCCCACATAATACAGTGAATTCTGCTGTTAATTGTTGCACATGGTATTCCCACACCAATACACACACACACACACACACACACACACACACACACACAATTTTTAAGGCTTCTTAAGCTTATTTGAGTCTTAAAAGAAATATGTGTATTCAGGTGAATGAAAACTGTTGTCTTTCTAGAAAAGCTGATAAAATATAATATTTCTGATGCAAATCATGGAGATGGTTGTTATTCTTAAGCTTGGGGAATTCCTCCTCAGTGGAGAGATCATTTTTTTGACTATCCATCAGCCCTACATTGTTTTGGACAGGCCATGTAACCTTCTTACCTGGTAATATTGATAGGTCATTCTAACGTATAAATTTTATTTTATTTTTTTTTATTTTTATTTTTTTTAAAGATTTTATTTATTTATGTGACAGAGAGACAGCCAGCGAGAGAGGGAACACAGCAGGGGGAGTGGGAGAGGAAGTAGCAGGCTCCCAGGAGGAGCCCGATGTGGGACTCGATCCCGGTACGCCGGGATCACGCCCTGAGCCAAAGGCAGACGCGTTAACGACTGCGCCACCCAGGCGCCCCATAAATTTTATTTTTTGATGGAACAGAGTAATGGGTTCTTGCCTTTATCACACTCCAACTTCAGTGACGCCAGCTCATTGCAGTTTTCTTAGTTATTCTTGATGTTGGAATTTCCCATACAGTAAAGCCCACATCTACTCCATTTTCTGCATAGCAGTGATTGAGGAAAAATGTTGTTATTATTAACTGATCACAGGTGGGGGGTGTGCTTCATTTTCCCTGGTCTTGTTTTTCAGATCTTTATCATTTCTTCTTAAGTGTTTTTTGAGTGTTTGTTTTGTTTTGTTTTGTTTTGTTTTGTTTCAGAAAGTAGGTAAAGTGTGGTTTGGTGAGTTTCTTCCTATAAGTCAACATTATTACTAAACTCAGTTGAATTTATTCTAAGCAAGTCTGGTCTGAAAAGCTCAGAGACTCAGGTGGGTGGGCTGCATAAACTTCCGTACACTAGCAAAAACTCCTGTCTCCGTGAGTCTGGATCCAAACTTGTCTAACCTCCATTCTCAGACGTCATCTGGCCTGACCTGTCTCCGATCTGTAAGAAACATTTTTTTTCCCCCCTGGAATTGCTGGACTTTAGGCCTAATACTGCTAGCTTTGTGGACCCCTGGGGCTTTGCTGACCATATAGGTGCTGTTTTGTGCAAAATACTTGCTCTATTGTGAAACTCCTCCAGGGCCTGAAGCTCTGATAAACTCCATGGTTGATGGATCAGGGCGGTGAAATATATCTAAATCTCTCTGTTAGGCCAACTCAGTTGCAATTTGAACATATGTTAAAATTCAGAGTGTTCGTTTATGGATGAGTGAAGAAAAGTTAAAACATAGGTAGTCTTATAGTCAAGAATTTTATATCATAGACTTGGATTTACATTTTAATGATTTTTATTTTTGCCTCCCTTGTGGCTTTGTTCAAATAATGTAGATAATGTATGACTTCAATTCTTTATCAAAGCCTTGATCATTTGAATTTCTTAAGAGCTCTGCAGAGACTTTCAAAGTCCTCTGTGCAAAACTTGCAGTGAATGCCCTTCTATTCTCGTTTGCACATTCCGGGCATAAAGAGAACAAGCATTGCAGTGTTGGCTGTGTAAAGTGCAAACAAACAACTCCCCACCGCTCGATGACATAATTAGTAGAAACAGTGAAAGGGCAATATTCATTTTTCAAGCCTGAGTGGTTATTTCCTCGTGTTAATACAACCTTAATCCACATTTAATATTCTTCAAATGCATGCTAGGTCTTCCCTCCCCTCTTCCTTTCCTTAATAGGTAGTTCATTTCGCCAGCTTGTCATCATCACCACGGTTTTCAAATTCCTGTCTTCCTCCCAGTTTCAGGATAACTTCCCGAGCTTATTACAGACGTTTCTCCATTTTATATACAAAATTATAAGTTTACACAATTTTTTTAAACACTGTTTTTCTTGCAGCCTGCATTTCGTGCCTCTGTTAATCTTCATCTCTAGAATGCTCCACATTATTTCCTAATTGTGATATTGGAATGTGCTGAGCCGACCATACTTGCTTCAGAGCTACATTCTGAAGAAATGCAGGTGCTGCAAAATGGCTAGAAACTGTCACTTTTTATCCAGCTAATCACGGTCACAGTTTGATTAACTGTTTGCCTTTGTCTGCTGCCTACAGCGATGTGACTTCAGCTCTCGCATCTTGATGGCATCTGGAAATTTCTCATAGGAATGAAACTGCAACATAATTACTTTTATACAGAACAGAGAAATGAGACCATCCATTGAAATGCCGTGTAGGTGTAAACAGGGTCCTGTACCTATGTGAAAAAATGACTGAAGAGTCTTTATTCACTAAATAGCTCTCGTTTTCTTTCACACCATAGCAGTATATGAAAACAGAATTGATAAAGTGCCTTTTATCGAAGTTTCTTAGTGTACTTAGAAATTATTCTGTGCGGTATTAAGCGAACACATTACCAGGATGAAGCTTGCCTAATTATGCACATTTAAACAAACAAACAAATAAAAGTAATCATGAGGATATTACATTTCAGAATGAACATCCCTAACAATTAAGAGCTAAAGGCAACTTAGGCCAATTAAGATCATGTGGTAGGTCCAAGAATGACAGTGTCTTATTAAAAAAAAAAAATCTTTGTTTATCCCAAAAGCTCTATCTCTGAAACCACCTTACATAGGGTGTATCCTCCAGAGAAGTATCTGGCTTGTTCCCAAATAATTTATTAATGGATTGTTGATCAGCTGTGAATGTTTTAGCCAAAAATGGTATTTAGTTTGGGATATTTGTATCTGTGATACACTCTGCCAAGTTTGCTTAATTATGTGACCATTCTAAAAAAAAAAAAAAAAAAAAGGATGTGAAGCCATGGAATCCCAGTGGCCACTGGCAAATACGGAATAATTGTTCTATGCCACAAATTGGATTTTTCAGTATAAAATGTGCAGAAGGTGTGTAACATATGTATTCTACAATAAGGTGTATAGGGAAAGAATTTGAAATCTCAATGGGAGAAATATTATTTTTTTAAAGATTTTATTTATTTATTTGACAGAGAGAGCGAGCATAAGCAGGGCAAGGGGAGCGGTGGGCAGAGGGAGAGGAGAAGCAGACTCCCTGCTGAGAAAGGGAGCCCGATGTGGAGCTCGATCTCAGGACCCTGGGATCATGACTTGAGCAAAAGGCAAACACTTAACTGACTGAACGACCCAGGTGACCGGGAGAAATATTACTTTGTTTTCAAAACTTTTTTCTTGAGGAAAGTCATCTTGGGAAAGACGAGCTTCAAAAATAGCAGTCTATATCGCTCATAACTCAGAAGGCCCTGGTTAAAATGAGTTGATGGTCTTTGAAACTAGTTTGCTTTGTATTCCAACTCAGTTCAGAGTATGAGTATCCACTTCACAAGAACAAAAAAGGTATTTGCAACATGTCTGTGAGCCTCAAAGCATTTGATGTAACTAATGTAAACAATTTGATAAACCTATTTTTACTACGTAAGACACACAACAAATTCTCTGCTCGTTCATTTGCAATCATATCTCCCCCCACAGACCAAGACTACTGAAAATGAGTAAGATGATTTCTAGAGCACAGTTGAGTGTAATCTGCAAGTATTATCAGTAACAGTTTATTCAAAAATTTGAATCTGAACAGAGATTTTAGAATAGAAAAGATAAGAGAAAAACACAAAGACAAGACATCGGTGGGCATATGAATGTTTAGATATGGATTTATACTCAGATTTTTTTGTCTTTTAATTTCTGCCTCATCTCTATTTTACAATATCTACAATTCTCTCATTTTCTCTGAAGTGTAAGGATACCAAATGACTCAACAAAGCACTATGATTTATTTTGAGTCCAGTTATCCTGGATTTTAAATTCTAAATCCTGTGATCATATTTCTTCCTCCTCTAAAGCTTTGAATAATCTCAAAGGAAAACACCTCCCAAATAATTGGGTTACCTCTGTAAATCTTGAAAATCCTACAGCCAGGATTGTTTCATCTGGCACAAGGTTTGCGGGTTTGCATAGGTGAGTAACCAACCATGCCCTAATATAGCCAGTCATATAATTTGAAATGGAATTTGATTCCTCCAGTTTGGGAAGGAACAATCTTGTTTGAAAATGAAAATCACTGTCCATTTGTGTGACTGTTTCACCATAACATAAAACTGTCACCGTTTTTTTCCCCAGCAAGGCTAGGAAACATGAGAAAGAGTTGTTGTTCCGTGGAAGAATATCCTTTGCTTACTGTGTATGAAAATAGTAACTAGTTTTGTTAACTAATACTAGCAGGCAAATGGAGCTCAGAAAATTGCTCTCTTGATATAAATAAAATTCAATTGTTATATATTTTAAAGTGATAATCCTATTAAGTAAGGGGTGAATATGCATTTAACATTTCATCTAAAGTTAGAAATATACTCTCTGTATATACTATTATTCTTGCTCCGATTATTTAATCCTTAAAAAGTCATAAAAAGCACTTATTGTGACTTATCCATTATATAAAGTTTCTAGCTATACTGTTTTTGAAAGAAAATAAAGCATTTGCTTTTTATGCTAATTCTATGTATATCAAAGTGATAATAACTGATCGATAATTGGGCCTGTGCAGAAAGTTGTCATCTACAGATTAAGGACACATTGACAAGTTTGTCCACTGACTCTCGCCTGGTCCCCACATTGAGTAGCCAGCATTTCTCAGGACTGTCTTAGACATTGAGTTTGTGATGTGGAACCGACTTAAGTTAACTAGACCACAGACATTTTGGATCTCTAACTTTGCTCTTGTCAACGACAGGCTAAGACTGAAATAACAGACCACACACATCGAAGCAGCAGGACAAGCAGTTGGGGTAGGTTTGACCAAATATGCTATAAGAACTCCAGACAAAACTGCAGTCAATGAATTTTAATTATATTTGTAATAGAAGAAGAAATGCATTGTCCAAAAGTGATATTATAGTGCTTATCACTATTTGAGAGGAAGCTGAGTATTCAACTACTCTTTTGCTTTTACCATCTTTATTAAGGAAAATGATAATCTGCAGACAAGGAGTAGAGAAAGCATGGCTCAGAGGAAATTTACTAGGTGTGGTGATTGTACATAAGTCACTAAACCAGGGTCAGTGTGAGTAGGCGATGATGCTCTTTGACCTTGGGGACTCCCTGGCAGTCCTTTGTGCTCAACGGGCTAGGCCCCACGTTAATTTGGTCAGTCATTCTTTCACTCATCCATTCAACAAATACTTATGGAGCTTACCTTCTGAAGGGTGATGGCAACTGTATTAATGAGCATGTAAGACTGATTTGGAAAGTGACAAATGCTTCAGAAGGATCCAGGGGGAAAGGAATAATGAGTGCAAAGACCTGCAGAGGTCGCTTTCTTCTGTTTGATCGCTTTCCACTGCCAAAGAGCCCTCTCTTTTCTACCCTCATGCCTTCTTCACAGGACATTTTCTCGGGCTCAGATCCCTTTTCTGTCCTCCGCTTAGAAAGCCCATAATTAGGTTTCAAGATCCAACAGAAATAACACATGCCCTGTGAAGCTCTCTCATCACTCAGCTGCTTGAAAAGGAAGAAATTTGAGGATGAGTGTGCTCTTTCTAGTTATTCTTGTCACATTTTGTGAGTTTCCTTTTAACAACATTTTTCATATTACTAGTTTTTTCTCTCACCCTGTTAGCTTTTGGGCTATTTGAAAAAAAGAATCATGTCTATGTGTTTGTTACTACAGATCAAGGGTTGGCAAAACTTGTGATATTCACAAATACTGCCAGATTGTGAGTAGTTTAGGCTTTGTGGGCCTTACAATTTTTGCCACTGCTCAACTCTGTCCTTGAAGCATGAAAACAGCCATAGGTACTATGTAAATGGCTGGGGTGAGTGTATTTCAATAGCAATTTATTTACAAACAGCAAGCAGTGGGCCAGATTTGGCCCGCCGGAAGCAGCTTGTTAATTCATTTATATGTTCTTTGTCTTTTCCTGTCTCTCATTTGGAATAAGTTCCTTTGATTTCCACATTTTGTTACATGAAAACATGTAACATCAAAACATTTTTTTCCTGCTCTTTGGAAGATATATATCATGCATTAAATCCTATTATTGGATAAATTTGAGGGTTCTTTTAAATGTATACTTGAAGATACACTCTATAAATAACGAGTGTATGTATTGAGTGCCCTCAGGTAAAATGAGAAAAATAACACAAAACATTTTCCCCCATCATCTTCCTTTTTCATTTCTAATTTCTACTGTTGAATCATAATTTCTCAACAAGTTCATTATTTTTTAATTAGTTTTGATATTAGGCATATTTTCTTTCATGGTTTATTATGACATTTGAATTGTTTTATAATCATATATCCAAAATTACATGGAGTTAATCATATTTAAAAGCATTCAGTGAACATTATACTAATAGTTTATGCCAGCTTTCTCCCATTATTAGGTTCCTTCTTTTTATTCATTTCCCAGTTGGTTAAATCACATTCTCAAGCAATTGGGGTGAGGGGGGCGAGAAAGCTTATGTGGACGGTATACATTCTGAACCCTTGACTGCTTGTGAACCTTTTTCTAATGCCTTAAACACATGGAAATAATTATCTTAATAATCAAATTTCTCTTCTATGGTGTGTGATTCCCTATTCTGCACTCTCTTGACTTCTGTTTAAAGATAATTATTGAAAAAGGAAAATGAGCATTGCGTTTTATTAAGTTCTTTGAAATACTTGTCTCCTGCTTTTGAAGATTTAAAACATCTCCATCTGCTTCTCCTAGCAATCAATCCCTATAACAAGTACTCATCACTGCCTTCTGAAATATGGTAACTTCTAGGACACTAAACAGCAATTGATATGGTTCTGCGACGAGCAGATTGTAGTGGACTACTAGAGAGAACAGCTAGGCAGAAGTGGGGAAAAGAACTTAGATTTGACACAGCTGTATTACAACAAGACCATTTGATTTGACCTGAGAATTTCACCAAATTTGTAGGAAAGATTGATTTTGAGCACATTTATTTTAAGTGTTATTATTTAACAAATTACTTAAAGATCTAATTTAAGGGAGAAGCTGTTATGATGGCATGAAAAGAATATGGATTTGAGAATAGAGAGATAAGATTGTTTTTTTTGTTTTGTTTTATTTTGTTTTTTACTACATTATATTGCTGCTGCAGACCTTGGGCAAATTTTCCCTTTAGTTTACTAATATATAAAAGAGATATAATACCTATTCTTAATTATCTATGAAACTGAAAATCAGTAGAAAATGTAAATATAAGTGTTTTTATGGCTAAGAATCTGTAGTATTATTATATTGTCTTTTATTAAAACAATTCATGAAATCTGGTAAGTCAAGTAAAAGTATAGCCATTATATTTTAAGAATATCTATATAATTAATTTTTCCGCATGACATAGGGTATGATATATATCAAAAATTATTCTTCCTTAATATTGAATAATATTTTATTTAATAATTTCATGTATTTGAATAGAATACTTCTCTTATCTGCTAGGCAACATGATAGACACTAAGAATGCAGACATAAAATAATACAAAATAATATAGAATTCTCTGTAGTCCCCCCAACTTGCTTGCAAAGATTGATGTGCAAAACTTAGTGTCAAAGTTAATCACTAAACAACTGGGTAGCAACATGGCAAAAGAAGGAAGATGGATTTTTACACCATTTATAAAAATTAACTCAAAACGAATCAAAAACTCAAGTGAAAGAGCTTACACTATAAAAATTATAATAATTAAAACCTTTTGTCTCTCAAAGGACACAGTAAAGAAAGTGAAAAGACAACCCACAAGAGTGGGAGAAAATATTTACAAATCATACATATCTGACAAGGGTCTAGTAACCGGACCATATAAAGTATTCTTTTAAAACTCAAAAGCAAAGAACACAGAACTGACCTAAAAATGGATAAGACATTTTAATAAACATTTTTCAAAAAAAGTTGCCAACAAAAATGTTCAACATCATTAGTCATTAGAGAATTGCAAATCAAAGCCACAACAAGATAACTCTTCACATCTGCTGGAATGGCTAGGATTATATATATATATATATATATATATATATATATATATATATATATTAATTTTCAAGGGAGTGAAGAAATTAGAACCATTGTATGTTGCTGGTGAGGATGTGAGATGATATAGCAGCTATGAAAAACAGTTTCATGATTCCTTGAAAAGTTAAACATAGAATTAACAATGACCCAGAATTCCATTCTTAGATACGTAGCCAAAATAATTGGAAACAGATATTCAGACAAAATTTGTACCAGAATCTTCATAGCAGTAATAATAACAATAGTCAAAATGTCCATCAACAGATGAATGGATAAACAAAATATAGTATATGCATATAATGGAATATTATTCAGCCATTCAAGGGAATTAAGTACTGATTCATGCTATAATATAGATGAACCTTAAAAACATTATGCTATTGAAATAATCCAGAGACAAAAGACCATATATTGTATAATTCCATTTATATGCAATGTCCAGAGAATTAAATTTATAGAGATAGAAAGCAGATGAGTGCTTTTTTTAGGACTAGGGAGAATAAGGGGTTAGGGGGAGGGTAGCTTAAGGATGTGGGATTTCTTTTCTTTCTTTTTTTTTTTTTTTTGGTCATGAAAATGATCTAAAATTGACTATTGTGATGCTTGCCCTTTTCTTTGAATATACTAAAAAACATTGAATTACACACTTTAAATATGTGAATTATATGGTATGTGAACTATATCTCAATAAAGCTGTTTTTAAAAAAGTTAATGACTATTTCTTATAGTTATTTTATCCATATATACTCAAGATTTCCCCATGCTAATGCTGATGTCTTTTTTATCCTTCTTTATACTATGACATGAATATGAGAAGTTTGTACATGTCATTGTGGTAACTTAGTAGGATTGTGAACTTAGTCAAGGTTTCAATGCTATCATTTACCAACTATGTGATCTTAGGTAAGCAATGCAATCTCATCTAATACAACAGGGTTCTTGTGATCAGTTAAGTAATATATGCAAAGGCCATAAATAGCAGAGAACCTAGAACTGTATATCTGTTATCTATTGCAAAGTAACAAAGTAACCAACAACTTAGTGACTTAAAAAAACAACCTTTCATTTAGCTCACTATTCTGATGAGTGGTTCTGGAAGAAACACCAAGATACCTCAGCCATCTCAGAAGACCCCACCAATGAAAGTATATAAGCTTTAGAATAGGGTTGGAGTTAAAATAATGTTTCCTGAAATTTAAAACCATGATTTCCTGAGGACTGGAATTTGTTACTATGAAAAACCTGCTATTTTCTCTTCCTGGGAAAGAAAAAGAAAAGAATGTGTATTCTATTCTAGAAGAGTGTGGAAGTTGTAAGAAATCTCAAAGACATGTATGTACAAAGCATTCAAAATTAATAAATGTGTGGCAGGAATGAAAGTAAAATTGCACCTGATTTTATGAGGGGGAGAGGTCACGACGCTCTGCTGTCTTCACAGCTTTCCCTGTCACACTAGTTTTCCAGTTCAAGGAGCACCACACACTTGAGATTATTAGTACAAATTGGAAGAATGCTTCCCTGCTATAGATGATAAGAATCCTATATTATCCTTAAGATATTTGTATTGTTTCCTAAAGTGTTAGACAACTAATTCTCCAGCTTTATTCACTACCCGTAATTACAAGTTGGTATAACATGGGTACTGTTGCTATATCTGGACCTCTATAAACACATTTTTTTAGTCCTTCCCTTGTAAAATTGATATTCTTTAAAAATGTTTAAAATTGTTACTGAATATCAGGAGTGATTTTTTTTAAAGTTTGTTTTCTGGTTAGTTTGAACCAGAAACAGGAATGCTAGCTGTTTCTCCTTCGTCTTCTTCCCTTCTTCTTCCCCTTCTTCTTCCCCTTCTTCTTCCCCTTCTCCTTCCCTTTCCCCTTCTTCTTCTTCTTCTTCTCCTTCTTCTTCTCCTTCCCCTTCTTCTTCTTCTTCTCCTTCCCCTTCTTCTCCTTCTTCTTCTTCTTCTTCTTCTTCTTCTTCTTCTTCTTCTTCTTCTTCTTCTTCTTCTTTCTCCTCCTCCTCCTCCTCCTTCTCCTTCTCCCTCCTCCTCTCTCTCTCTCTCTCTCTTTCTTCTTCTTCTTCTTCTTCTTCTTCTTCTTCTTCTTCTTCTTCTCCTTCTCCTTCTCCTTCTCCTTCTCCTTCTCCTTCTCCTTCTTCTTCTTCTATCATTTCAAGGAGGAAGCATGCTCTAAAGTATTTAATTGACTAGTTGACAAAGTTGTTACTTGCGGGTAGTTTGATACTTTTGACACAACACTTTCCTAATGTGTGCCAATGCTGTATGAAAAGATACCCTGACTTCTAGTGCCAAAGTTTAACTAAATGTATATACAACTGGAAACTCATACATTTGTGATCATTTTAAAAAATGATGCTTTAAGGTAATTGTCTATTATCTATGCGGTTCCTCCATAATTTTACTCTACTTAGTAGTTGGAAAGCCACGTTTTCTACAGTTTTATACTAGAGTCTAATATACATTCTAACATAACAGAAGCAATGTATTCAAATCTCCATATATGTATTTAACTTATAATATAGTACATGTGATATTTACTAAATTAAAACACCTCACATGATATTTTACAGAGTTTTACCTACAAATTAAAATTTCTCAATTATTTTTCTTAATGCAGAAAGCTGGAGCTCCAGAGTTTTCAAGAGTTAATGGAATTTAAATTTATTTTCTGTATTCTGATTCACTGTTTTAGCAGTCTGACTTTGTCACTTGAAATTTTATAGGAAATTGCTATGAGATTACACAATATTCAGTTAACAGTAAAAAATGGCCTTAGGCACTTTTTCAGATAAGCAAGGTAATAACAAAGAGCAGTAAACATACTGTGAGATTCTAATTACATAAACAACTGGCTGGCTTTTCTTCAGTGTAGATATGGAAGAATTATTAATATTCATTACATTTGCACAAGTGTACTCAGGGAGTGTTTAGACAACCTAAATGCAATACACACTAGATCTCAAAAGAATTCGAATAAACTTGTGCCTCTAAAGGAAGCACTTACAGGGAATGATGTTATTTGCACTTGTCACAGTAATTCTATCTTTGTATTTATACTCCGGAACAACAACAACAAAAAATCCTGTTTGCTTCTTTCATTAACTGTTTAAAATTTATAATAAGATAAAGGAAATTAATAATAAAAATATGATCCTTTTTATATGTTAGCTCTAATACAATTATTTATCTCAGAAAGAAACTTTTTTCCTTATTTTATTCTGGAGTTCATGCTAAAATGTACTCTTTTGGGAGGATATATAAAAATAGAAATAGTAATGCAAAAGGAATTCCAATAGCTCTCAAGATAATATTGTAGAAGGAAAGAAAAATCCTGACACTCTGAGAGCTTATTTATATTCAAGTTTGCAGGCCCTTCAAGTTGCTCAGGTAACAAATCTGTTCCTGTGTTGAGATCTAATATCCTAGAATTTCATAAAGGTCTACACAGAATAAGTTCTAGAGATGAAAGTCGACCACCAAAAGGTTCTTGCTGCTAATTTCCAATCTGACACAAACACATAAAATTAATCTCAAACTTTGCCCAAAATATTTCATAGCCCAATTCAGAGCCAAAAATCTACTGATAGCTATTCAGAAAACTCATATGCATAATGAAGGAAAGAAAGGAGTGGTAGTCATTATGCTTTTGTTAATTTCCCTGGCAGTATTATTTCACTGGTAAATTAAAATTATTTCTGAGATCAGAAAGTGACATTTCATAATAGCATCAAGAAAAAAAATGACATAACTCCAGTCAGAATCTATGAATGATATTTTGCCAAATGCTGGGAATGTTGCCCAAAGGAAGTTGCAAGGTGATCAACAACCCTATCTCACCCCAGCTGGAAGCAGTTTTCTCTAATATTAAGATTGGCATTCAGGGAAAAATAGCTCTATTTTTTTCTTTGATTAAAATGCAGAGCAAAGGTTGGGTGGACCGGGACAAAGTGGGAGTTTCCCTCTAGTGATCCTCTGTGACAATTCAGAACAGCCATGGGATTGAAGTTGAAAAATTACATTGTGCTGTCAAGCCATTTTTTTCCTATAATCTAACCCCTCAGCCAAAGCAAGTTACCAGGAATAAATGTCATAGATGAAGGCCAGGCAGGTAATGAACATGATGAAGAGAAACTTTGAACTAAAGCACTTTGCTGTGAGCCATGCTGACACCCTGACTGCCATAAGCTTTGGAAGAGACTTTCTCCCTGAGCGAAGAAATGATAGATTAGGTAAAATGCACTGAGCCGAAGTCAACAGTGTAAATTAATAGATCTTTACTTCCCTCTCTTCCCCACCCCTGTTTATCTCAAACATATACCTAACAGCAGTCAAAGATGAAAGATAATCTGAAAGAAATCAAGAGAGAAGCTATGCATAGAGGTTGGCTTTTCTTCTGCAAAAAAGAAGAAGAGACAGATGAATAAAGGTACATGAAGTACATACATCATAAGAGGAATTATCTAAGAGTACCATGGAAGAATATAGATAATTATCTTATCACAGAATCAGAGAAGTTGGCAACAATAACATACTTTCAGAAACAGGTCCAAAGAAGAAGTTATAAGTTGTAGGAGATGAACAGCACAATGGCAGAAATTAGGAAAGAGATAAAGAAAAAATATTAAGATCACTGTCAAAATGAAAGGTACATTAAAAGAAAAAAAATATCAGGGCACAGGTGACAAGTGAGATGAAATATAAATGTGTTAATTCCTAATTTTATCAAATAAGTAGTCAATAATATGATATGAAGTGGGTCTATGTGATATAAAATAATCACTCTTAAATTAAAATGTATTTCACAATATTTTCCTACCTTAATAAAACTAATGGATTTCTTACTTCAACTTCTATTTTTATATTGTTAAATTTAAGTAAATTAATATTAATGATTTTGGTTAAAAATAGTATGTGCGTGCTTCAAATTTCTTACGTGTGACGATCTTGGAAATCGTCACTCCTCTCCCTACAATAAAAAACAGCTGGATAAATTAAACCATAACGGCTTTCCTTGGACCCTTTGTGAACCAGTCCTATAGTTTTCTCCTTCTTCCAAAGGACCTCTTGCCAGAGTGCTTTTCAGAAACCTTTTCTAGCGGGGAGAATATAATTCCTTCCCTCCAGCTCCTCCAGTCTTCCGTTCTCATCTAAGAGGGGAGAAATAATCAACAGGGGACAGGGCTTTGAGGAAATTGATTGAGAAGGCTGCAACTAGTGTAGGAAGCAGAGAGAAAAATGTTATACCAAAGACAGAGAGTCTGAAAACACAGACCATCTTACAGATTTAATTGCAAGATCACCAAATACCTTTTGCATCCACCACTACACTAAGAAAGCTCCGGGATAACAACCGTGGACTACAGTTGCAAGACTGTGAGAGCTGTAAGGAGTAGGCCCTCTCTAAGCAGCAGGGCCAGAGGAAGGGAGCCCTAAAGGCAAGATGGCAGAAAAAAATAAGAACACTAGAAGAATTTTAAGCCTCTACCTATAGCTACAATAAACATTAAAATACAGCCCAGCTCAACAACATAAATTGTCATACTAAAGGCCTATTTTCCTCAGTTCTATTCCCCAATATGCCTTTTCACTTCCAACAAATGTTACAAAACTTGCCAAAAGGCAAGAAGAAGCACAATAGGAAGGATAGGCTTAACATACAGCACAAAACAGGAAGGAAATTTTAATAAATGTCTTTAAAAGGAAAGAACATTTTAATAGATGTTGGACTAGCACTATTTCCAACTTACAGGAAAGTCCTTGTTCTCCATGCAAGGGAAAGAAAGGAGGATTTGGTGGTGAAAGGTGGGCATGTGTTCCTTTCCCAGCACTCCAGTGAGAAATTTCCAGACACGTTGTAAGGGATTTCTATGTGGAGTCCAAGGAAGAAACACGTAGAGATGAAGAGAGAATGTGAAACCCATCTTCTTCCCTGTGGTTATCTTCAACTTAAAAATTCTTCTTATCTATTTTAATTGCTGTTCTGTTTTAAAAATCTGGTTTATGGACTGACAGACCCTAGAACAATAAGGTTGTCTTTTTTAAAATTGCATTAGAATTTTTTAAATTGCATAGAATATTACCATCTGGGGGGAGGGGTGGTTGTCTCACCCAAGACATAATAGCTAGAAGGGCAAAATTTTAAGAATATATAAAAGGATTCACTTGAGCACTAGCCATCTCTTTAAATGGCATATACTCTATTCAAATACTGTTTACTAATTTCAAAAATTCTATGCTTTTTTTAATCCATCACATATTTATATTTTTTTAAAAACAAATTTATGTCACAGTCTTATTTCATTAGGACTGAAAAAAACAGGTAGTTATTATTATCTGTGCCTTTCATTTTTATTTTAGTTATACATTTAAGGGTTTCTAAAAATTGAAACAATAATTATAAATAATATCGATGTATATATTTTAAAACTCACACAGAATCCCGTATTCCACATACAAAAACTTTTAACTTTGCAGATGTCTTCTAGCCTTTGTTTATAAGTATAAATAGTTTATGGAATTGAAATTACAGGTTCCATTCTCTTGGTTAACTTCTATTTTAATTAATATATTATTTTCAATATGTACAGTTTTCTTCATTATTTTAATTTTTGAATAGACTTTATTAATTGGAGGAAGAATTTAAACAAGGAACTCAATTGCTCAGAAGGAGGAACAAGGATTAAGTTTAGATGGTACTTATAAATGGAATTAACACAGTGAATTCAGAACAAACTATTCCAGATCAGTCAAACATAGAGAGAGAGAAAGAGAACAAGACCAGAATACACACAGAAGTGTGAAATGGTTGTCATGCTTTCAACTTCAAAAGTGAAGGAAGCCAAGAACACTCAGACCCAACAGATTAGAAAATCAGAATTAAGGCAGAAGTAGGCCCACTTCATCCTGAATTATCTTGCTAAAAAGAATGCCATCTTCTAGTTATGGTATTTTTATGATGAAGAGAAAAAAACACGGTCAAATGAAGTAAGTAATAATTAGAGGGGGAGTTTAATAAAAAAGGACTGGGAAGTAATCTGGGGGGAGGGGTGGTTGTCTCACCCAAGATATAATAGCTAGAAGGGCAAAATTTTAAGAATATATAAAAGGATTCACTTGAGCACTAGCCATCTCTAGGGCATCTCTTGGTCCTTCTGACTTGTATTTCCTTCTCATTCTGGAAAAATCAGCGTAGGCAGTAATACATGTCATTTTATTTCACAATTTTCCCCCTCTGCCCATCATCATCACTACTAAAAAGAAGAGGAAAAGTCTGGAATGTCTATATCAAGCATTACACTGTTCTTAGAAGGCTCTCTCTGGTGGGGAGTGGGGGTGGTCCATGAAAAAAACAGGTAATCATTATCTGTGGATATTACATCATGTTGGTATGTAATAATAAACTATCTTGAATGACACTTAGGCTTTTTTCCATTTGTGTTGCTGTTATCATCATAGGCACAGAAGTAAGTCAGAAATATTACCATGAGTTTTAATTTTTATTTCTGTTAATTTTTTTCCAATATTAATTCCGCAAAGTGGGATGTAATGAAATGGAATCACCGTTATGTTAACTATACTGGAATTAAAATTAAAAAAACATTTTTTTATTTAAATCAAATAAATGAATAATAGATGTGGAAATGTTTTGGCTATTACAAAGTGCTTTACACATACGATATTTTATTTATCGTACAGAGAAATCCTTTTTATTTTCATCCTCTCTCCCTCTTAGTTATCTTTCTCATGTGGGGAGCAACAGTAGCTCACCAAAGTGAAAATATAGAATCAACATAATCATTGAGTCCTTGAGTTTTCCCAACACATAAATCATCTATTACCTAAAATGATTACAAATGAATCAGCAAGTATCCAAGATCAATAATATAAAAAGTTGTGATAGGTGTATGAGGATAAATGCTCATATAATCTTCATTTACATTATAAATTTCATCAGTTATAAGCATACCACACAGGGATGTATAGTAGGTCCCCTATATAGCTACTTGATTTAACTGACACTCTTGCCATTTTAAGAGATAGTAAAATAAAGGAAATAAGTAATAAAAGTGATCAGAAAAATATAAAAAGATGCATGTACAAGCTATTCATTGTAGCAGCACCGTTATAATAACTAAAGACAGAAATCACCCACATTCCTGTCCACAAATGACTAGTTTAAGGATAAACAACAGGATACTATGCTGTCAAGCAGCTGTAAAAAGGATGAAAGACTCTGTCCATAAATTAAAATAGAATGTTCTCCAGGGTGAATTTTTAAGTGAAAAAGCAAGGTGGAAAAAATTGTATAGTATTACTTATAAAGAATTAATGCAAATAAGTCTCTGTATTTATATGTCTCTCCAAAGATACACACACACATGTGCGCACACACATGCACACACACACACACACGCCTCCACATGTATTTACTTATAGCAATTGAAACCATAAATCATAAAATTTTTTAAAGGTTGTTGTTAGGAATTGAGGAAACTAGTTGGAAGAAACAAGGATAGAAGATAGATTTCTCAGAATGCAACTTGCTTCAAAGATTTAACATTGGAATTATGAAAATTTTATACAAAATTTTAAAATAGAATTATGTCAAATTTAAAATAAAGTTTTTTTAAAATCAAAAGCAAATCAAATCTGGTATACAGTTGGAAGCAAATATCACACAAGAAAATTATTTCCAATTTAATCAAATTGGAAATGGGGAGTGCATATACCTTCAAAAGTTGTCCCCCCAACTCTATTACCTCCTAAGACTCCAATTACGCATATATTAGTTCACTTGATATAGTTTCAAAATTCACTGATGCTCTGTGTTTTTTTCTTTTCTTTTTTTTCAGTCTTTTTCTTGTTTTATTTTGGGTCATTTCTATTGCGTGTATTTAGTTTACTAATCTTTTATGCATTGTCTATTCTGCTGTTAATCCTAGCTAGACTATTTTTACCCTCAGACATTTTAGGTTTTACCTCTGGAAGTTCCACTGAGTGTTTTTTATATATTCCAACTCTCTTTATCATGATCCTACTCTCCTCTACTTTCTGAAACACAGAGTATATTTATAATAGCTGTATAAATATTCTTTTCTAGTAATGTGATTATTTGTGCCAATTCTGGCACGAATTGATTGATTTTTTTTTCTCTTTGTTCTGGATCATACATTCCTATATGCTGGTAATTTTTTATTGGATTCCAGACATTGTGAACTTTAGATTATTAGATCTGCTACTTACTATTATTGTTACTATTCTTTTCTTTTCTTTTTGGCTTATTCCTGAGAGGTAATAAAGTTATTTGGAAAAAATATATAATCCTCCTGATTCTTGCTTTTCAGCTATTTTATCAAATCAAAACCAGCTTTTATTGTAGAATAAACTCCCCCTCTCCTAAGGCAATATCATTTGAAGACTCTGCTCATGGCTTAGGAGTTCTTTGCACTCTGGCTAATGAGAGCCTGTTGCTTACTGGTCATTTTTTTCTTTGGCTTTGATAGGTTCTTTAAACACATACGTGGATCAACACTAGACTTGAGAATAACCCTCTTCAGTTCTTTGGTATTACTCTTCTCTCTGGCGTCCTGCCGTTCTAGCCATCTTTGTTCATCAAATTCTGCATGCTACTTCCTCTTCTCAGCAACACTGCCAGGCTTTTTAGGTTCCCTCTCTCTGCTCTGCAGTCCATGGGGTAAACTAGGAAAATCATTTGACTTACTTAGTTTTTGTGTGTTCCTTCTCCTAAGGATTACTGCCCTGTACCACCTGATAGTTACATATTTTATCTGATTTTTTAAAAATTGTTTCAGATATATTACCTTATTTTTTTTAAGTTGTTTAAGGGAGGAGGATAAAACAAGTCCCAGTTATCTCCTCATGGTAATCGTATTTTATTGGTTATATATTTTGTATATACTTATATAGACATATACATGTGGTAGTGTATGTTTACAACAGACCATAATGGAATTAAGATCCAAGATTTTCCGTGCTAGAGGGAAAAGATATGACTAGAAAATTTAAAAAGCTAAGCAAAACTGTATACTTCTAACATATTGGCCTTTCCTCTTAAAAATAAGCCTATTTCCCAGCTCTATAAATGTAAACACCTGAAAACAATGACTGACTCAGTAGCAACATATAATCATGCAGCCCAAAGTATAGCCTCTGAACATCATTTTCCATAAAGAGAATTAAGATAACTTGGAAAGGTGACTGATTCTTGATCTGCAGGAGGTGGTACAGATGAACCTAGTCTCTGCTATCAAGCCAGAAAGCAAAAACAAACAAACAAACAAACGAAAGCATGAAGTAATGTCAAAAGGAATCAGGGACCAAACTGAAAAGATTGCCACTAACAAAATAGGACAATTTGAGCATTAACATGAATAATAATCACAATGAATCAAAACACATTAAAGATATTAATATCCAGGTCTCCCCAATAATCTGCAAGAAGAAAAAGAAACACCTTCAAAGATTGCTAGGCAACAAACACATCACTTTCAAATTGTTAAATAAAGAGAAATAGTTCATCTATTTCCCATACTAACATTAGGATAAACATATCTCTGTGTTTCTTTTCATAGAATAATTTTAGCTAATAAATGGAGAAAGAGTGGTAGAATTAAAATATTGACATTCTGTACATCCCTAATGGAATGGATCTAGGCAATAACTAACATTGTAAGACAGCAGTTATCACACACACACACACACACACACACACACAAACAAAAAGAAGACGCATTTTACTTTGCTTGATAAAAGTACACAGAGCAAACTGTGATGTATTTTTCTGCTGAAAAGTCAAGCCTGAACCAAATCCAGCCTCTAGATGTTCCCCCCATTTAAAAGAAATACAAGATGAGAGAGAAACACATTTAAACAAGACCCTACAGATACAAGCAGGAAAATCCAGACTATGGGACAACCAGATCTCCCAAGAAAAAAGAAGGGGAAGAAGAAAAAAAAAAAAATATATATATATATAGTAAAGGAAGAATTCTAAAACATATCAATAAAACTCTAAATAAAATGGACTAAGTTTGGATATTGCACAAGCAATATGGTTCAAACAAACCAACTTTAAAAGTACAATTTTGAAGTAACTGAGGGAATTCTGATTTCATCTTGATAACTGGTTGTATTAAAACTACTAAAGTCATTTTATGCCTTAATGTTTAAAGATGACTTTTGTGTTTAGATGTGGAAAAAATAATCCTTTTACTGATAGACAGTACATACTGAAATCTTTAAGGATATGGAATCAAGGATTGACTTCAGAATTGTATAGTGGAGGGAGGGGAAATGCACTGAGTTGTAGATGTCATAAGTCTGCCAACTGCTGAAGCTGGGTCACAGGCACACGCGAGTTCATTATACTTTTTTCCCTAATGTTTTAATTATTTAACATTTCTTAACTCCCTCTCTATTTTTTTTTTAAATGTGTCAAATAAATTAGAAGCTCTTCACAAGTAAGATGGCTTTTCAAGGACTTTGATTTTCATTTAAGGGACAGGTGGTACCCAAGCCTAGAACCAGCATAAGTGGTCATTTTCTTACATGTATTCCTTTGTAGAATAAATATGACAATGCATAAATATGACAGTTGGGAAGAGAAAGAGGAGCATAAAACAGATAAGAGGTTTCAAAAGACTTTTTCCCAGTAGGTGGCCCAAGATTCTAGGTACCTGGCTTTAGTTTGAGACTGTTCCATGTCTGTAGAGTCCCAGGGAGAAGCCCCTGGAACACAGTTCTTGGTCAAGAAACTCCTTTATTTGAGTAAGAACTGCTTCCTTTTTCCATGCTTCAGGAGGCTAGCTGGATTTTAAGGACATCCCATGCCTACCAGAAGGATCTAGCCCAGATACGATTAGAGGATACACCAACCTCATGTCGCTTCCCAACTAGAGAAACCAGATGCTTACTGGATTTGGGCTAGTGATCAAATCTCAACATCTGGGTTCCCAGAGCCTAGGTATACATGGTTGCTTCTCTCCTCAGTAGGCCTTGAACGAATGAGTTCACAAATTTCAACTAGGCTTTGGTGATGATGGTCTTACCATTTCTACTTTTCCAAGAGATTATCTCCTTGCTCACAGTCTTCATAATTCTGAAGTCCACAAGGAAGCACTGAGGCTTGATCTATAGAACTGTTATCAGGCATAGTTTTCAGTTCAGAGCAATGTTTTAAGGACTGTAAATATGAAGATGAACAATATACAGTTCTGCCCTAAAATTAAGTTTTTCATCTAATTGGGGAGATGGATACAGAGATAAGAATTTTCTCCTAGTGCTAAATTCAATGATATTTATATACGATGTATTACATAGGAACATTTTAAAGGTGGGGGGCCACTTAGCCCAACCTGGGAAATTTCAGGAAAAATTTCCAGGAAAGTTTGTTCCTGACCTGGGTCTTTATGCAGCGTAAGGGTTGCCAGATGAAAATGAGAAGAAAAAAAAAAAATCCATAAAAAGAAAATGTAAGCAACATGGCTTTAAATAGCCTCCATATTCTGATAAATTCCAAATTTATATTTCCAGTCCAGACCCTTCTTGCAAACTTCAGATATGTTTATCTTACTGTGGATATACTCAGTATATCTACTTTGATGTCTAATAAATGTCCCAAATTCAACATGTCCAAAATGAAACTCCTGAACTGACCCCTTACCATCAAATCTTTACTGAACATTTCTCTGCTAGGTTTATGGCAACTCCATCTTCCAGTTGCTCAGACCAAAATCCTGTAGCAGTGCTTGACTCCTTTCTTTTATACTCCATGCAGCAACTCTGCGGGGCCATATAATTGAAAAGAGTCACAAAACAAGAAAACACGGACAGGGTGTTGCAGTGGTGATGGTGCAGTTTGTTGAGTTTCTGACTTGACTTTGCCTCAGGTAGTGATCTCAAGGTTGTGAGACTGAGCCCTGAATTGGACTCCACACTCAGCACGGAGTCTACTTCAGACTCTCTTTCCCTTTTCCTCCGCCCATTCTCCCCCGCCCCCAAATAAAGAAATAAGTCTTTAAAAAAAGAAAAGACAAGACAAGGAAAGAAAAAGAAAACACAGACAAATATCAGAAAGTTCTAAGACTTCCAGGCATGGTTCCTAAGGAACATTATTAATCACACAGGACATGCTTTGTCCTAGGATTGTAAAACATTAAGATACCTCTTAGAGGTTTATTGGCTACATCTCACTTCTACACTATAAAGTCCATGAAGGCAAGAATCTTAGTTGGTAATAATTGCTGGTATATTTCAAGCACTGAGATATGCCTAACATTTAGTAAATGCACAGTAAATATTTATTGAATAAAAGGAGTAAAATATGAAGAAATTCTGCAATTGTTTATGTAGTGAGTAGTACAGGAACTAAATATTGTGTGAACAAATATGGGAACAGAAATGGAGGTAAAGAAATGTAGGAAAGGGCTGCGTCATGGTGTATAAGAGCTGCCATGCTCTAGAGTGTGGTTTTTACCTTACATGTAATGGAAGGTTGGCTAGAATATTTTTAAAAGGGAAGTACACTGTCTGATTTTCACTTCATATGAATCATTCTGCTGTCTGCTTGGAGGAAGATTTGAGAAAGTCAAGAATGGTCTCAAGGTCATTACAAAGGCTATTTAAGAGATGATGAGGGCCTGACTTAGGGAAATGGGAGTGGAGAGATGAGGCAAATTTAAAACACTATACACCACTAGCCATTACAGTAAGACATGTTGTTTGATTAGATAGAAAGAATATGGGAGAGAAAGCAGTCTAAAAGGACATTCAGGTTTTTTTTTTTTTTTTTTTAATTTGGTATCTGGGAGGACAGCAACTCTGTTAATGAGGTAACGTGTACAATCAGGAACAGACCTTGAGTGGACGTGTTCTTTTTGGACATTTTTAAGGAAGCCCACATAATAATATAATACAGACTGCATTATTTGTAAAATTATACAGACCAGATATGCCGGCTACTAACTTCATGAATAAGAGCATTTAGTTCCTTTTCTGCTTCTGTTTTCTCTTCTAAAAAAAAAAAGGACAATAATAGATAGCTCACAGAATTATTGTAAATATATAAATAAAGCATGTGCTTATTACAGAGATAAATAAATTACAACTATATACGTCTTTGTGGTTTTAATGAAAAACCCCAAATGTCTAGAAGAAATCAAGGTATTCTTACTAAAAATGTAGGAGAAATGAATATATATATTTGAGTCATTAGAATATAGACACTAGATAAAACTTTGAGGACAGATGAGATTACAGAAGGACAAAAGGCACAAATAGAAGAACAGCAAGAAGTGGATAGTCAAGGGGATGAGAAATTTAAATAGTTTTAGAGTAACAGCAACTCACAAAGACAACCAATATAATACAGAGAGACAATGAGAAGCTTAAGAATGGTAGGGGTTTTCATTGTTTTTTGTTATTAACTTCTGGCACTTGAATAGAGCTCACCAAGACTACTAGTTGTGTTTAAATATGCAATCTTCTACCTGGCTCATCTTTCATACAACTCCACAAAACCCTGCATATTAGTAATGGGACAAACAGCAGTAATGCTTCTTTATCCCTTTCCCAGGGCACCTTCATTCACCATGACATTTGTCCTGTGAGAGCCCACTTTCCCATAGTCCTAGACAAGGATATGTTAATGGAAATCAATATATTTTGCATTAAACTTTCAGTTACTTATAACATCATAAGAACTATAATTAGTGTAAGAACAAGGCTCTACCTCCATTCCAATAACATTCCCTGGGTAGAAAAAAATCACCATGGGAAACAGCTGTCAGAATCTGAAGTTAGCATTTCAAAAAGGACAGATTCTTTATGAAAGCCTAACGGGGATTAAATTGAAGCAGTTTAAAGTTTACAGGGGAAAGCCAACCGAAGTAAAGGACCAGAAAATGATATGATGGTGATAAAAAAGTGTGTGTCTATTCCCAGGGACAAGATTAAACTAAAGATCTGAAAATTGAATGGGGTAGTTCAATGTGAAATATCTCAATTTGTCTACAATCCTGAGAAGCCTACACACTATCAATCACACCTGCTGTAAACTAGATGAAGTCCAGAGAATCAAGTTAAAATTAGGAAAGAAGATATTTTATCTTTCTGTCACACTCTATTTGAAGCTAGTATTCAAAAATGAGTCTTTCACATGCTTAAGATTGTATTAGATAGAGCTAATGGTTAAGCTAGGGAGGTCCAATAAAAGTACTCTAGTTGCCCCATGCGCCTGTAATGTGGCATAGGGGAAACATTTCAGTCCTATTGCCCGGGCCCGCCACCACTCAACGTCACCAGTTAACAACATCTTTTTTCCTTTCCACACCTGCACAAGTGTAATTTAGGTTTGGCTTCTGCCCCCAGAAAAAGGAAAGAAACTTAGGCCATCTATAATATTCTGTACGATAGATCTTGTGACATTTAAGAAAGTGACAAAAGATCTTGACATTTATGGGAAAAGACATGTCACGACGAGGTGGCTGCCTAGGAAGCAGTTGGCTATGTAATGATTTCCATGATGATGGAGTTTCATAAACATAGCGCCATTTTCATCATTAAATACCTGCGGATTTCAAGACTTGACAATTATGTTGACAATTATGACGTATGCTTTTGTTACTTCTTTGTATCTCAATAAGTACTTTGCTTTCAGTGAGTATTTTTCTCTTAGAAATTTTTCCTTCCAGTTGAGTCTATTAAAATAGCCAACATATTGCTAGTATCAAAATTTTTTTCTGAGGCATAACACAGTAAAGTGCAAAACTCTTAGGTGTACAAATTGATAACTTGTATGTGCATGTATATACAAATAGAAATGTATATGTAACACACATATATTCGTGTAAACAGGATTCAGATCAAGATATAGGGTATTCATACAGATTTCCTCGATGCTTCTTTCAAGTCAATATTGCTCTCCCCAGAAGTAACCAGTGTTCTTACTTCTACCACCACAGATTAGTTTTGCTTGTTATTGAACTTCATGGAAATGAACTCAGATAGTACGTACTTTTCCATGTCTAGCTTCTCTTGGATGTCACTATGGATGTGAGATTTGTACATGTTATGTCAATGTGTAATTTATTATCATTCTTCACCCACAATTTTTCATTATACTACTGACATACATTTGGGATTTCCAGTTTTTTTCTACTGTGAATAAAATTGGTTAAACATTGTTCCACAGTATCTTTGTTGGTTATAAGCACTCCTTTCTCTTGGGTATGTATCTATGAATAGTATTTCTGGACCTTATAAAAAGCATACATTTAGCTTTATCAAATATTCCCACATGGTTTTTCCCCAGCTTATACCCCAATCAGCAATATACGAAAGTTATGTTTTCTATATATTTTTGTCCCCTTGGTTTTGTCAGGCTCCTAAACTCTAACCATTCCAGTAGGTATAAAAATGGTATTATGCTGTGCTTTTAATTTACATTTCCCTTATGAGTAGTGATGTTAAGCATCATTTCATATACTTATGGGCCATTTGGCCATTCTGTTTTATGAAATGACCTTTCTAGTTATTTGATTTTTCCCTTTTCAATTTGTAAAAATTATTTTATATCCATATGAGTCCTTCATTGGGCATTTTTATTTGAGTATCATCCCCTGTGTTGTGGGTTGCCTTTCTACTCTTTTAGTGTTTTGTTTTGTTTTTCTAATAAATAGAAGTCCTTGATTTTAATTTGGTCCATTTTCTCAATTTTCCTTTTATGGTTAAATATTTCATATGTTTAAAAAAATCTTTGCCTATTCCAAGGATACTAAAATGTCCTTCTAAAACCTTTATTAATTTTTTTTTTCATATTTTGATCTGCAATCTATCTGAAATTTGTGTGTGTGTGTGTGTGTGTGTTTATCATGTGAGTTAAGGATTGGGAAACACTTTCCATTTGAATAGGCAATCAACATAGCATCATATTTTGAAAAGATCATTCTTTTGAAAAGATGAGTGTAGTGGGGACTACACCATGGTGTCTCCTTTGCCTTTGTGATGTTAATTTTATGTGTCAAATTGGAAGGTGCCTTTGGATGACTTTAACATTTAAATCAGTAAACTCTGAGTGAGCAGATTGTCCTCCATATGGTGAGTGGGCCTCATCGAATCAGTTGAAAGCCTGAATAAAACAAAAAGAGAAGCTTCCTGAGCAAAAGGGAGTTCTCCAGTACACTGCCTTTAGACTTTGTCTGCATCATTGGCTCTCCAGGATCTTGAGTCTTTTGGCTCACATTGCAGATTTGGGCTTGTCAGGCTTCATAGTTGCATGAAACAATTCCTTATAGTAAATCTTTCTCTATATATATACATATCCTATTGGTTCTACTTCTCTGGAAAGCTCTGATTAATACAGTCATACATAAGTTAAACAGGCGTATGTGATTTTTTTAAGGTTTCTATTCCATTTCATTTGTCTATTTCTTCATGACAATATCTGTTTTTATAGCTATTCTCTATAAGACAGTTAATTTAAATCAAACAACTTCATCAAAACCAAAATCAGAAGCCTCTGACCAAATATTTTGATGTAACAATATTGAGAGGAATGAAGGGGGTAAACAGGGAAAAAAAAATTTGTTTAATTTTACCAAATCCTTGTCATTCATAATAGGAATTAAATAAATAAGATTTGAGACTAATATATCAAGGGACACCCTGGTAAGTTGATTATTTAGAAATTTGGAGTAATATGTCAGAAACTTTTTTTTTTAAAAAAGGAACAAATGTGGAAAATTCTACTTTTGGCATGACAGCAAGAGGAACTCCATGGACCCAATCCTCTGAAACCGGTACAAAGTATCAAAGGACAACCACTTAAACTCTTTGTATGTGGTTGGGTCATAGAAACCCACACATTACTCAACAAATGAACTCAGTAAGAGCAGGGGGAGTCTGTGTTGAATCAGGCCCCATTCCCTCCTTCCCCTCTCCCAACTCAACAAGATGGAAACTCCACTGCAGACTGTCACAGCTAAGAACACAGGGTTCCCTTGCCCCTACTCCCAGTTGGAAGGCTATCTTCTTAGGAAAAACAGGATATCAGCATTTCTTATCCTGCCCCCAGTTATTTGCCACTGAAAGTAAGTTCTGGGTGAGTATGGCTAAGAGGTGAGGCTTCCTTCTTTTACACAGAAATCTTTGGTGGGGTGGAGGTTCTAACTATGGCACGACACTGTTGAGAATACTGAGACAGTATCACCGTGTCCTAGCGTGGAAGGTGATGATTTTACACTGGAAAGGCAAGGTGAGAAGACATGAAGCTACTACACCCCATCCCCTTCACCATCTGCACTGAGGGCTTAGTTCCTTATGTAGAAATATTATTCAAAGGGTTCATGGGTGGCTCAGGCAGTTAAGTGGCTGCCTTTGGCTCAGATCATGATCCCAGGGTCTGAGATCAAGCCCCACATCAGGCTCCCTGCTCAGCGGGGAGCACTCATTGTTGCCATCCTCAACTCCAGAGGCCTGGTTTGGAGTTTTTAATCCTGAGGGGAAAGCAGGCCATAAAGCATAAAACTCCTAATTTCTTCCCAGGGTAACTGACTTATTTGTAACAGTGATGGAAAAGTTTAAGCCTATAGGTGCTCTCAAAAACAAAGGAGATTTTGGTGAAAGACAATTGGGAGAAAACTGGTGGAATCACTGGGCATATCAGCTAAACTGTAGGCTAGTTGGTTCAACTTTGAGACCTGGGGAGGGAGGCAGTTGGAAGAAGTCTTCTTGGAGGCAGAACAAATCTCAAAACACCGACCTAGGCATTTTTGCTTCAGAACTCCAACTTGATTGATTATTCTGCAAAGCAATGTATGACCTGATGCATTGGTGAAAACAATAAATTGATCAGGCGATAATTAGTGGAGCTTACCTAACAGCTCTATGGTCAAAGAAACAGTCAAAGGGAGCCCTGCCAAAATGACAGTCTCCCCATGTCATTTACTTACTCAAAGCTGTGTCCTACTGAGGAACAACATCAGAAATGAAATGTTGCAGGTGTCAGAGGATCTAGGGGATAATAGTCTGAAATGTGCAATCAAATAAAAATAACAGGCCCTAAGAAAGATAGTACCCAGATTTGCTTCAAGATATTATCTAAAGTGTCCTGTTTCCAACAAAAAATTATGAAACGTGCAAAACGAAACGAAACAAATCAAACCAAAAACAAAGAACAAGCCCTGGAAAGTATGACCCATATACCAGAGACAAAGCAGACAACAGAAACTGCCCCTGAGAGTGGCCAGAAGTCATCGATAACAGGAAAACTTCAAAGTATCCATTGTAAATTCGTTCCATGAAATTTCAACCATGATTAACAAAGCAAAAGAAGATATAATGACAAAACTGAATGAAATAGACAATATAATAAAGAAATAGAAATAATTTTTTAAAGCGCCAAATGGAAATGCTGAAGTTGGATAGAACAATAATTGAACGTAAAATTCACTAGAGGAATTCCAAAGTAGATTTGAGACTGGTAGAACACAGAATTAATAAACTTGAAGAGAGATTACCAGATATGCAACCCACAGAATACAAGGACAGACGAATGACGAAAAATGAACAGAGATTCTTAGAGAAATGTGGGACACCATGAAATGCACCAACATGCAGGTAATAGGAGAACCAGAATGAAAGGGGAAAAAGCAAAAGAAATTTAGAAGAAATAAAGCTGAAAACTCAAAATTTATTTAAAAAGATTAAGTTACACATTCAGAAAACTCAACAAACTTGAAGTAGGATAAGTAAAAAGCTACCAATACCCAGAATTATCATAGGAAAAGGCTGAAATCTGAAGACAAGTAGAAAATCTTCAAAGTATCAAGAGAGTAATACCTAGTCACTTACAAGGGAACCTTTGTGGGATCTGAAACTGACTTTTATCAAAAACAATGGCGGCCAGAGGCAGTGCAATAATATATCCAAAGTATCAAATAAAAAGCTGTCAACCATCAACCCTAAATTCAGCAAAACTACTTTCAAAAATGAAAATGAAATAGAGACTTTCCCAGTTAAATAAAAAACTGAAGGAATTTGTTTTTAGCACAGCCATAATAATAATAAAATTCTTTAAGCTGAAAGCAAATGACCACATATGTTAATTTGAATCCACATTGGGAAAAAAAAAAAAGAGCACAGGAAAGGTAATTATGTAATTATATAATATGAGCCAAAGATCTGATAGACAATTTTCCAAGGAAGATATACAAAATGGCCAATAAACACATGAAAAGATGCCCCAAATTACCAATCATTAGGGAAATGAAAATCACAACTACATTAAGATATCACTTCATTTCCATTAACATAGCTACTATCAATAAAACAAAGGAAACAACAACAAAAAACAACACACACGTATTGGTGGAATGTGGGGAAATTGAAACCCTTGAGCACTGTTGGTGGGAACGCAAATAGTACAACTGCTGTGGAAAACACTAGATTAGGTTTGGTTATGACTGGAGGGTGATGGGGTTTGTTGTCTGATGTTACAAAAATGTTTTAGAATTGATGGTGATGATGGTTGCACATAGCTGTGAATATAATAAACTCTATCGAATTGTGTATTTTAAATGGGCTTATTGAAAGGTATGTGAATTATAGCTCAAAAATGTTTTTAAAAAAGAGAAAAATATAACAAAAATGGTTGCCTCTAAAGAGCAGATGTCAGAACTGGGAATGTAGGGAACTGCTACTTGTTTTGTTTATAATCCTTTAGTACTGTTTGATCTTACTCATTACGAACCCGCGTTTTGCTAAAAAAGAAAATACATTAAAATAGCATGTAATAAAAACTCTTGGCTTAGTAATGATTAAGTTGAAATAAGTAAAGACAAAAAATATATGCAGGAAGAATTGTCACATTTATGCAATCTTTTATCTACTTCTGTAGCCAGATATATTTTGGAATGCAAAAGACTTTTTTTTTGTATTTTAAAGAGGCAATATGGCACATATATGATTCATTATGTAATAATCCCAGCACGACTAAAGATAACGCTACATAATCAAATACATTAATATTTCTGCAGCCAAATACATGAATATTTACACTAAATGCCATAGAGTCTAAAAAGTAGCTTTATGATAATTTAGGTTCAACTTTTGCCACCAAATGAATGAAGGCCAGATTTTCTGTCAAATTATTTAGGGGGGAAAAAAACAATATTTTTCACTTACTTTTTTTTTTTTTTTGGATTCAAAATCACAGATGAGGTTTGCAGTTCTATAAGCCAACATGATTAAACTATATTCCATACCACCTCATTTTAACTTGTGACAAATGTAGATTTTTTTCATCAATTAGTGATTCTAGAATGTTTTAACTACTTTTATTGCTTTTAACTACTTTTATTTAGCTACTTTTATTTATGGACTTTGTTAGAACTGAAGAAGACGTCCTGATAATTTTCAGACAAAATGGGTCAAGAAATTCATTTAATTTGGCGTTACATAAATTAAGATTACTGTCTTATGTGGGCTTCTTATATTAACGTGCAGCTGGCAGGAATAGATGTCATATTCAAATTGTAGTTTGTCAATATTCAAATACATTGCCTCTTTTATATGGTTCTGAGGTAGTTTTTTAAAATTTCCTCTTAAAACTCTCTATCTTCTCTCCTCCTTGAATTAAAGTGCCCCCACCCTAAACCCTTTGGATTTGCTTTTGACCTTTTTTTTCCCCCCAATTCTCTACTACCCCCGTTCCATGTCCATTTGTCTCCAGTTAGCTGCCAAAATGCTTCTTCCAGACTCTTCTTAAGTCATCTCTTTAAACTCTCCAAACTGAGGAAGATTTCCTTTCTCATGCCTTTTTTTATTGAGCTTATCCAAGCTTCCTCACTGAGGAACTAAAATTTGTTTGGGCCTATGGAAGATTTTGAACAACATCTGAGGAGCTGAAGTAAGACCAAAAAACATTTCAAAAATGAGATTGGCACCACGTAGAAAGTCAAGGATTATTCAATTTACAGATGCTAGTCATGTGAATAAAGCTGTATGAACAAGGAACCTCAAATTCTTAGCCAAGATCCCCATGCTACTTGGCTGCTTTTTGCCTTTAGATTCCTGAACCATCTAGAAAGGAGACTTCCTAAAGTATCCTCCAAGGCAAAGCCACTCACCCGAGGATGTGAACTCTGACATGAAATGCTAACAAATTAGTATTAGTTTTCCCACGATTGTAAAACTTCAGTTACATTTGGAAAAAAGGAAACATTCTTTGTGAGTGGTGTTAGTCCCTGACTTTGTCCAGGAGTCTCTAGACTCCAGTGACTGGCTCTGTCCCAAATGTAGGAAAGAGATGCAATTGATCTGAATTCCCAAACATATTTGGAGATCCAAACAGAAAATGAAGCAATATCATAAGATTTCCTTTGTAATGTTCTATCTACAAAAAGGAGTATTTATTTATTTTTTTAAAAAAGGTCAATTTTGTGCACAGCAAAGCCTAAGGAACTCCAAGATTCTGAAAGAGGTGCTTCCCATTTTGTTCATGACATTGTGATTGAAGGAACAGGGGCTTAGAAGGGCTTTTCCTAGAGCCTGCTTATTTTCAGTCAAACTGTGGCTTGAATTAGCCTCCGTAGTTTCTTTGTGTTAAGAATACACAATTAATTAAAAGGTGCTCATTCAAGGAAACAGAGCATAAATGCCAGTGATTATGAGTTATAATATAGCAATCTCATCAGGTAATTAAATAGGATTAGTTGTTTTCCATGTCCCATAAACTGTTTGTCTCTTGTAATTTACCTTCTCCCTTTCAGAAAGTTTACTGTATTTTTTTATGCTTTCAATTTTTTCTTACTATCACCTATCTTCAGATTCTTTCCAAATTTTTAGAAGCTCTTACTAATTATATGTTAGAGAATCACTACTTAAATGCTGCTTTTCATAAATCTGAAATAAAAGATGACCCCTAGGAGTTGTTCTGCCAGGTATCATGACTTTAAGTAACTATGAAGTGTGCGATAGTCACAGGTATAGGAATAGACAAACTGACCAATAAAACAAGACAGAGCTCTTAGCAGATCCATATATATGCACGGACTTTTTAATAATTGATGTGGCATGGCAGAACTAGAACAGAGAGACTTTTTGGCTATTTATACTAAAAAAATAGCTTTGTTTCTTATGAGATACCATACACAATAAACAATGCAGATTGATAAAAGAAAAACATTTAAAAATTAGACTAAAATATAAAAATATATATTTAAAATGATTCATAAACAAATGTTTAAAGAAACCATTAAAAATCGTTATCATTAAATAACATTACAGATATACTTGTCTGCAGGAAAATTAAAAATCTTTATTAAAAAGAGAACCAAGAAATAAGTTACAGACTGGAAAAGTTATTAACAAAACATGTTACTGATAAAAAGTTAGTATCTCATATGAATAAATAATTTCTAAAAATCAGTAAGAAAAATACACACCAAAAAAATCAGGCAAAAATATGAGCAGATTTTTCTTAGAAAGAGAAATAAGAATGAGCAATACACATATGAACAGGCGCTCGACCTTATTGGTAATTAGGAAAATGCAACATAAGACCAAATGAGATACCATTTTATACCCATCAGATGCACAAATATTAATGTCAGGATAAATCAAGTTCCTTGAACAGTTCCTAGAACATAGTGAAATTCAATTAGTAATCATAGGGAGAATGAGTAAATAAGTAGAACTCATATAATTTCTGTGAGAGTAAAATAGCTATGACATTTAGGGAAACAATTTGGTATTATCTAGTAAAGTTGACTGTCATATGCCTATGACCGTAAGCCCTGGGAATTCCCTGTGTGTGTTTGTGGGACCCTGAATAAGTGCGTCAGATACCTGTGTAAAAATACTATTGACATTGTTCGTGATACCATTACAAATAAACAAACTGGACAAAATTCAAATGCTCATTAATAGGGCATTGTATAAATAATAATATGATTGTGAATTGATTAGAATATAATCACCACAATAAATGTTATGCAACAATCAAAATAAATGTACTGTAACTACACAAATATGAATGTATCTTTGGAAATAACACTGAATGAATAATGCAATTTGTGGAAGTCTACATATTGACTGATTTTATTATGATAAAACTCAAAATCATGCAAAACAGGCTAAGTGTCATATAGTATATTGTAGCAGTCTACAGTAATATAAACATACTTAGAAAGAAAACCTATTTGGGGAAGGCACCGAATGATAAACCAGAAGAAAATGCTGGTTTCTAGAGTAGGGAAGGGCTGTGACGAGATGCGAGGGAACATATAAATAGATAATTTCTCAGTAATAGGTAAGTTCTTAGGTTAGATATCCAAACATGGGTATTCACTATATCATTATGTCTCATAGTTGCATTTGATGCATATATTCTTTAATATGAATAACTTATAATGAAATTATTTAACACATGGAAAGCTTATAGAACCGATGTGTTATTCTCATATGCTAAAAGAATTTAATTACTTACATTTTGTCCACTTTTTTCCTAAAGTAATGAATCTACAATGAAAGTGTATTGGTATTTATATGTAATTATGTATGTATACACATTCAGAATGTATAAATATGTTTAATTTATACAATTTCATGTGTTTGGCTTTGTTTAATCACCAATGTTTATTGGCAATGATTAATATTCATATGATTGGAAAATGCTTCAGAATACATCTACATTGATCTGTGACAGCTGGACATAGGAAAATAAAATAGTAATTGACATTTTTAAAAATAAGTCCTAAGTTAATCAGCTTAAGTACTTTTTTAAGAAAGTAGAATCAAATGAGCTAAAAATTTTTATTGAAATTTTATAGTTTTGTTTATTTATTTATTTGGCAGAGGGAGAGATAGCACAAGTAGACATAGCGGCAGACAGAGGGGGAGGGAAAAGCAGGCTCCCAGTGAGCCCCATGCGGGGCCCAGTCCCAGGACTTTGAGATCATGACCTGAGCTGAAGGCAGACACTTAGCCAACTGAGTCACCCAGGAACCCCAGAAATTTTATAGGTTTTATAAAATACATTCCAATATCATTTATTTTTTCAACAAATGTGAAAAAACGGAAAGGGAAAAATGACACTAGAAAAACAGTGGTGTGCATAAAACATTGAATGTAGGTTCATTTCATATAACCAAACTTAGCCCACATGTGTAGTAATTTTATTTTGACATTTTGCCCAATTAACTTCAATAATATTTGAAGAAATACGGCTTCAAGAGATTTACAGATGTGATGCTTGGCAGTTAGTAAAGATTGTTAATTTTCAGATGAACACATTTTATGTTTCCTGAAGGACCCAAAATGTGTTCTTTCCATTTGAGCCATGAATACTTTTTAATTGCAGAAGACATACAAAATATAACCGAATGTCTCAGCACTTGCATCAGTAACATTTTCTTTTAATGCTGCATTTAGATATTGCTGTATCAGGAAATTTCTCTCTAATATTAATTCACAATAATATTAAATTATTATTTTCCGTGTTGTCACCTTGAGAAACTAAAACATGCAAAAAGCAGGATAACCCCTGATCATTTTTCATGTTGATGCTATTTCTTATTTTTAACAGTTTCCACAATTTCAACATTCATGATAATGAATGTTCTAGTAGGTAAACGTAGAAAAAATTAGATTGAATAACATGATTATAATAACTAGAACAATAAGTATAAATCATATCCACTTAGAACATTATTTTTTTAAAGGGATAATGATATTGCTTTGCTAGGGTGTTTTGGAAATTTATGAAGGAGAAAATTGGGAGAGGCTGTTTAGTGAGGTAGAGAGTCAAAAAACACCCCCCCAATGGAAGACCTTGACATATTGTTCCTTGTTCTGTATGACTTCTAAATGTGCCATTGGACAACTCTTGTATGCATAAAAACATGTTTGTAGAACTTTTAGTCACCAATTAAGCCTAGTTTGCCTATAAACAAAACATATTTAAAAACACATTTTAAAGGGAGAAGTACAACTACCATGCAAATCAAAGATTGTACTTGGTGTAACACAGCACATTATCAAGAATTCTCCACTTTTCATGCCCTAACAGCAATGCTGCTGATGGTA
The DNA here is from genome assembly GCF_023065955.2 of Ursus arctos. NCBI lineage: Eukaryota > Metazoa > Chordata > Mammalia > Carnivora > Ursidae > Ursus > Ursus arctos. The sequence continues at coordinate 45,170,458 of NW_026622797.1, read as the reverse complement.
TTTACACTACCAAAACAACTTGTACCGATATGCAATTGCAGTCATTGTATTCATACATATAAATGCAAACACCCAACTACTTAAATATATTTTCTACTGCAGTAAATACCTGAGCATTTACATATTGATATGTGTCTTCTTTATATCACAGTCAACATTACATTGATTATTGGGGGGAGACAATATTGATGTGGTTGGCTGTATTATCTACACATTTTGTTTCATGATGCAAAGGAGAACACTGGGAATAATAAGGTTGAGAACCATTGCCTTAAAGGCTATATTAGATGATGATGATCAATGGGAATATTACTTGATTTCTTCAATGCCTACTGTGTTCTAGTCTCCGAAGAGATTTTAGGAAACTGAAGAGCCTGTCTGAAGAGTCTGCAAACTTCTACAGACCCAATCCTATGTTGAGTCAATTTTATAAATTCAGTATCTTAAGAAACACTTGTAGAGTACAGTTTATATGACATTGCCGTTTTAAATCCATTCTATAGTTATATACTAAACAGAGATTACGAATAAAGAATACAATTGTATTCTTTAGAATATTGTTTTTAGAAATTTAGAATTTTTAGAATTTTCTAGAATTTAGAATTGTTTTTAGAAATTTAGAATCTTTAGAATATTCTAAAGAAAACAATTGTTGTATTCTTTATTCAGTCAAAAACTGGAGCCTAAGGCAGACTTGTTTGTTACTAAAAAGAAAATGTCAGATTCTGATGAAAGCTACCTACCTTGGCATGGATAAAGTGCTGAGGAGCACGGAGATGACTGCATTTAGTTTATAACAGAGGTGGCCCTAGTTCTGGCTCTTGCTGCATTAATAGAAACACAGAGAGTTGATATGGGGATGCACCATCAAGGTGGCAGGAATAATTGAGCCTCAATGAAAGTATGTTTATTAAAGTGCCAGCAGCCTGGGGGCCCCTGGGTGGCTCAGTCAGTTAAGCCTCTGACTCTTGTTTCAGCTCAGTTCATGATCACAGGTCTCATGATCTTGGGTTGTGAGGTTGAGTCCCGTGTGGATCTCGATGCTGAGCTAGGAGTCTGCTCAAGTTTCTCTCTCTCCCTCTGCTTCTTCCCCTCCACCCTCTCTCTCTTTCTCAAAAAAAAAAAAAAAAAAAAAGGAAAAATAAATAAGGAAGCAGTCTGGTGTTGATTAAGCTTATAGTGATTAAGCTCCATCAAGTGGAGAGGATGGCAGTAGTATAATGAAAAATAAGCTGAGAAGAAATAAGCTGAGAAGTCAGAGCTAAAAAGCAAGGCATCAACTCTTTAGAGGTGATTCCTAATCTTGTTGTGAAGAACAAGCCATAACACAGAAACATTAGTTTTGCTCTGTCTCGTTGAAAATTAATATCACTACTATATGTAACAAACCCAAGTAATCACTGGCTTTCTTCTTTTCTAGGCCCCCAAATCTCTGTGGCCATACTTTAATCACTGCTGTTATAAAATTTGCTGTAATTTATTTACATAAATTATTTTAAATGTGTACTTCTTGAAGATAAGTTATAGTATGAATTATTTCACAAAATCTAACACATATCAGGCTGATACTTAGTATATACTTGAATAAATAAATAGTGAAATAAATGTATTATTATTATTATTGGGAATATTAAACATTAACTATAACATCCAGAATTTGGGATTTTTTTTCGTTTTTCTCAGCCAGTGTATTAAATTTGAACCATCATATCATTTGTCTCTATTGTTTAAGGAGTATGTATTGTTGTTATCCGTTTCCACAAACTCAACAGTGTTTGGTAGATGTTTTTAAATTACAGTTTGTTTTTATATACTAGCTGAGTCAATTAAGTCATGAAGCTTCGAACATTTAGAACTTTATTCTTTACCAATAATTATATTGGTAATATATATACGTATATATATATATATATATACGTATATATATATATATACGTATATATATATATATATACGTATATATATATATATATACGTATATATATATATCTGAGAGAGAGCGAGAACAGAGAGAGGCACTTGAGTATACATATGACAAACTTTCAATAGTGCTAATATACTGTAATTCTGGCGAGGTGAATTGCTACAAATAAAAATTAATTTACTTGAACATTCACTTTTGCGTTCACTTTCTATGTAGTTACTCCTTCCAGCTCTTATTTTCATTATTATGTCTCATTAAAACAACTGTAGCAAACATTTTGTAATATTTGCAAAGTAAATTTAGCTATTTAAAGAACAACCTGGGGCACCTGGGTGGCTCAGTTGATTAGGCATCCCACTCTTGATTTTGGCTCATGTCAGGATCTCAGGGTCCTGAGATCCAGCCCTGCATCAGGCTCTGCACTGGGTGTGGAGCCTGCTTAGGATTCTCTCTCTCCCTCTCCTTCTGCCCCTCCTCTCTCTTTTTCTCTCTCCCCCTCTACAGAAATAAAGAAATAGAAAGAAGGAAAGAAGGAAGGAAGGAAAGTAGGAAGGAAGGAAGGAAAGACTTGACAATATCTATGCAAATTTTAGATATTCATAACTTTTGACTCAGTATTTTCACTTCTAGGAATTCATTCAACAGATACACTCACACATTGTTGATAGATGGATGGACGGATAAATAAATACATAGATAGATAAAGGTAGGTAGAGACATTAATGTGGTATGGTTCATAAGTATGAAAAAAACTGTGACCTAAATATCCTTTTATTTTAGATTGGTTGAATGAATTTTTGTATATGTAAGTAATACAATAATATCTGTCTATTTAATTGATCTCTATAACTCAATGTGGAAAAATATCCCTATTATTTAGTTAAAAAATTACTTAAGTTGAAAACAGAATGCAGAATATCACCTATTTAAAAAAGGAAAAAAGAAAGAAAAGGGAAAAAAGAATCTGGAAGATATATGTCAATATATGTTTGCTATAATTTCTTCTAGGGAATAAAATTTGGTGATTCGGGAGAATAGGAATAGGGAAAAACATGAATATCCCTTATTATGGTTTGGTTCCTTATTATAAACATATATTAGTTTTATCATTAAAAAGACAGAGGTTAAGACAGTAAACAGGTAAGAATTTGCCAAGCCTTTCCTAAATTATTGCGTACTTCGCACAAAACATAAAAATATATCTTTAAGAATCTACATTCTGTTACTCAAGTTGTCAAAAGTGAAGAATACTTGTAATTTCAAGTGACACAACATGGATAAGAGACAGATGAAGTTAATGTAATATTTGAGTTTAGACAATGATTTCAAACTATCCTCCACTGGTCTGTTAAAAATAAAATAAAAGTACTAGGAATGAACAATGAAACTGACTGATTTGAAAGCATCCTCATTTCTTTTTCTCTGGCTAGTCCGTGATGGAGATGCCTAATGACTGGTGAAATACCCAGAAGGCAGGCTGCAGAGAATGGACCAAAGAGTAAAGACTATGAGCCATTAGCACACTGGACAGTTGAGAGTTGATGATTCTTTGAATACGGGAAATGCAAGATAAATGCTAAAAATTCATATGTCACTGTTTGTCCCCGCTGATCAGTTTTCCTGCAGCCGAGTCACAGTGGCCTATTAGATTTATATCATTCTAAGCTATGGGATTCAGAAACTTGACCAAATTTTACATCTATATCCTACGTCATTAAAATTAATCTGTCCTAGAAGCTTGTAATGGAAGTTTTCTTCTCTCTCTCTCTCTCTATGTAATCTTTTAAGAAATGCTGCAGAGTTTTTTCAGAGCTCTTAAGTAAACAGTATTGGGAAGAAAATGCTATTTGTAAACAGCTTAACAATTTTTTCATGCTAAGAAAAATCTGCTCCTTTTGTGAAAGAGATGCTCATGGCTTTGCCGAAACCTGCGTAAGCAACCTTTGTAGTATAAAAGACACCATGAAAACTTCTCCCAAACCATTTACCTGCAGGAACCTAGCTGTTCTCTAGAGGTGCGGAGGGATCATAACACCCAAAGCTCCTTAGAGCCGCTTGCCCATTACTCAATTATTCCTTGGAGGGATGGTAACTGCATCATAGATTACAGCTTAACTCTATTTTCCACAACATGATAGTTTATAAAATTACAGTCTATGCTAGAGCATTTCTGTTTGATTTATGCCCAGCCCGAGGCATGAAATCTGCTTCCTTCCAGGAGGAAATTATGTTTCTTGAAAGGGGAGAGTAGATGACAACCATAAAATAACTCGGATCCCCTCCCCCTCTTCTCCTTACCTACATTCTTTATTTCTCACAAAGAAAGAGAATTAGGAGATTACTAATGTTTCTGGTTTGGGTAAATGGGAAAGGTTTAGTCTTTGATTTGTTGGATGCATATGTTTCTAAACTTTTTACTGTAACCAGTGTTTGTCCAGAAATTGGTTAAATTTAAGGCTAGAGGGGAAAATTAATAAATTCCAACTTTGTTATTTAGCCCATGTTATGCCATTGCCTTTCTGATGAAATACTTAATCATTTTTTGATGTGTGCAACTTAGTGAATAACGATGTTTAAAACTGACCTTGGTGGGTCACAGGTTAATTCAATTTCCATTTACTCATGTGTAAGAAATATTCCCATTGAAACGAAATGAGAAAAGGGATGAGGAAGAGCCATTTTAAAAACTACACCAATACAGGTTATGGGAACACAAGTGAAACATTTCCTTCAGCCATTCAAAGAAAAATTCTATATTTTGATACTAGAGCATTAGAAAAGTAACAATGAAAAATGGCATAAATTAGATAAGACCTGAGAGTACAGGTTACCTTATTTTTAACAGTCAATTCAGTTTTGGCGTGATGATTTAATGAAATAGTGAGATGTTTTAAATATGCTGTTTGTTGTTAAAAGTCTAAATGTGGTGCAGTAAAACGCAGTGGATGGGAGAGAATGAGATCTTTTCCTATTTCAAGCCAGCCAAAAGCACATACTTCTTTTCCTCCAGATCCTGTTCTAAATAAGCACTGGTAGTTGTTTTAAAGAGGAGTATAAGGTTTTTATGTGAGTTACATCAATACAGTGGTAGTTAACCCTCGCGTTTCTAAGAATCTATTATTCTTATTTTTGCATCTTATAGTTTGGGCTATGAAGACTAGAGGGGTGGCAACAGATACAAGTAATAAGGCAAGAGGCTTGCATTTGAATAAATGGTTTGAGAACTTGATGGTGGTCATGATGGTTCTTTCAATGAACACTATCCTGTCGGAGAGCCCAGGCTATGTAGCCATGCCAGTAACACGGGAACTCCTGATTGGATATTATTGCCAGAAAGGCAAAACAAATCTAACCAGTACAGTCCAAAAAGTCAGTAAGGCTTCTGAAAGTTTTTCCTACCCATTGCAACAAACAAAATCTAATCAAACTTTCAAGTGAATTGGACGGACATTTTTGTATCTTGTAAGCTAAGCTTCTAGTAAATACGGGGCAAACATCCTGATTGGAAAGGAATTTGCTAAATTAAATGGGAATTGCATTGAAACACACCACTGAGAATTGGACCTTGTGTGGTCCCAAGGAAGGATTCTGGGCTTGTATTGTAAGAAGCAGGAAATATATTGTAGATTTGGAATTATTATAAAATACATGAAATCTGCAATGAATATTGTGAAGACATTATTTCAATGCACCTTTAATTTTTGAAGTAAGTCAGATTCTAATCTTTCTTCTTCTCCTTCTCCTACTCCTTCTCTTTTTTCTTCTTCTTCTAAAAAAAAAAAAAAAAAAATCACATTAAGCCAGGAGAAACTTGGAAGACCTGTATTGTTTCCTCAAGAAAATGTATCTCAGGTTTATTATTTTATAGTTTTATATTAGAAATCATACCATCCATTCCATCCTAGAAAGCTCGATGGGTGAATTTGAAGTGCCATTAGAATCTTATCTTCAGTACTAGGATTTATTCTAAGTTGGAATTTAACATTTCGTATTTCCTTCTAAAGAAAATGACTCACATCTATGAGAAAAGGAGAAATTGCAGAAGTTTAAAAAAAATACATGGTGTTACTTTTTAAAAAAAAATAACATTTATAAGACCAATATTGATAACATAATTACAAATAATTGCTATCACTCCTCCATGGTTTCCTCATTTTCGGCGGAAAAGAAAATATAAACATTTTATTTCTCATTTTGCATACTTTTAAAATTAGCCTCTAGCAAGGCACATAAAGGATCGCTATTTCCATTTGGCGTATCTTATATATTAATGCACATTGAGAGATGACTTTGTTAACCTATGCTGGGATTATATTTTGGCACAGGGCAGTGACATGTTTCAGTCAGTTTTATTTCAATCATTCTAGGGTAAATAGAACAAAAATATGAGCAAGCAAAGTAGTTTTATGACAATAACCAATAGCCAAACTAACCTGATCTAAAAATCCAATTTAAAATTCTGGAAGCATACTTACAAAATATGCAAACAGCCAGAGGAATTATTGAAATAATCTTTCACTTGGAGACATGCCATATTCCAAGCAGATGGGCGATACAACTAGAAGTAGAGATATTGAATAAAGTTGTCAAAGAGGCTAAATATTTTCATCAATATGGCACTTTATTAGTCATTCAGCCTTTACAAAACAAATATCGGATCATCACTAGGGCCCAGGTTTACCTGTTGTGATGCTGCATCAATCCTTTCCTTTCAATCATTCCAGTCAAACCATACATTTAAATGAACCTGGTAGAAACAGTGGGACTCCTACACCTGGTTTCACAAATTTATTCCTCCTCAACGGGACTTGTGAATTATGTGGAAATGTTTTACTATTATAAAACCAGGTGGTTCAATTAAATGTATAAATTGATGCAAACCAGAGGGGTTTTTTGCTGATGCTATGCTTTTTAAAGCAAAGTTGGAGTTATAATCTTATAAACCAATAAAATCTGGGCACAGAGCTGCTAATGTATTTCAATGTGACTTCAGTAAAGACAGAAGGTTTTTTTTTGAAAATATACCATGGCTGGTAGTATTTTTCCCCAAGAAAAGAAAAGAGACACACTAGAGAAAGTTATCTCAGCAATTTAAAAACAATCACATATTTAGGTTTGGCTAATTTTTCATAAAATAGTCGAAGTTACTGAAGTTGAGGAAAAAAGATTTTGTTTTGTGTCTGCTATAGTTGTTGAAAAGATCAATGCTGGATGGGCTAATGGGCACTACTTGATGTTTCAAGTAGTGAAATGATGTTTCATACAATTGGTACTTTCTAAAAACAAATATCTTAATAGCGATCATTTTTTAAATTTTTACATATTGTAATTTTAAATACGGCTCTTTTTAGTGAAAAAGCTAACACAAAATAAATTTTATTTAAGAATGACAAAGTATCTTTAAATATTTTTAAGCTGGAGGAAATGTTCTAATAAAATATTTACAAACCAAGTTAATTTCTGCACTAAACATAGAATATTGCACATGCTTAGAAACTAGTGATTGACAGAGATATGGGAAGAGAGACAACTCCCTCTTCTATAAAAATGTACAAGAATGTACTTTCAAAAAGTTTTTAAAAACAGATATTTTGATGGCCTCAGGTGGCCATTACCTAATAGACCCCATGAAGAGAATGAAATCCACAGAAATGCCATCATTGTACTTGTAATTGACAAGAGTTCTGCAAGAAGGAAAAGCCAGAAAGGGACTTTTCCTCTAACAGGACTGGAATATACTCCTGACAGCAACTTCTTGCATAAAGAATAAGAGATATGCCTGAATATGAATATGAATGTTGATTTAAGGGGCAGCACCTGTCTTTTTTACTACCACCATCCCTCCCCCGAGATATTCTAATCTGGAGCTAGATGCCCGCAAGTGTGTGCACGATCTCTGCAAGATTGTGATAAAGGAAAAAGAATGGACTGAGGAAAGTAAAAAGGGACCTCAAGCAGAATTATATACATATAAGAAATTATAAAATCATAAAAACAAAATTATCTAACGAAGTCAGGTTACTATAGCAATGTATTCAACACTAGGCTGCTTATAAACTGTTATCTCATGAGCAAGTATCTACTGCGATAAACCTGTGACCTATAAACTGTGGAAGAAGGCGCAGCTTAAATGTTCTGTACATTTGATAAGCAAACTCTGGTAAACAACTTATATGTAGGTAATATGCCTTTATATCACTGAATATACGCAACAGTAAAACTGCTTCTTCAACTGAAAACAAAATTCTGAACAACGTAACACTGTGTTAGTTATAGAGATTATTTCTCATCTGAAAAACAAGACCACACTATCTGAAAGCTCTTTAGACATCAATACCATAACATCTTCTTTGATGATGTCATTAAGGATGTTAATCACAATGAATATTCTTGTCTGGCCAATCCCAGCCGTCAGTGAACCATCATGGCCCCATGTCCATCATACTATCTTAGTTATGGTGGACAGCTTCCAAAGAGTCCAGCACACCACCGGGTCACTGGGCACTCTATCCAGCCAGGTCCAAAAGTGATATTGCCAGAAACTTTATTTCCCTAGAGTAGAGTTTATTCAAACTTGAAGTTAAAGTTCACTTTATATATAATGATAAGCAGCACTGTCTTTGGCATTCTTAATGTGTGATGACATATTTTTTTGAGCATACCTGTCAGGACAATAACTGACACATCTACTCTTTCCCTCTTCACTTTCATTGTCATGACTCACCCACTTGCTTTCTTGCAATACCATCCCCCAGAAGTCCTTTGCCATATTTTTCAGGCAGCCTTGTGTGGCAGTATAATACTTTCTTGGGTTTGAATCATTGCACTTGGTTTAAAATTCAGGCATTGTAATATTTCTGTTTTTTATCTGATTGGAAATATTTCTTATCATCGTGTAGGATAATCCTGGCATGAGCAAAGGACAAGATATTTTCATTTCTATTTTTATTTTTATTTTCTTGCCTCAGACTTTCTTTTCAGCTGAAGAGAAATTTGGACTTACTGTACTTTAGCATCACCATTTTTTCCCTCAATTTCTTGTTTAACTCTCTCTGCTGTTCAGCTAATTGTCTTAGTTTTCTAAGCTGGCATTCTATTCAGCATCATTGACACAGTTGTGTTAAGTCTCCTTGACTTGTAGTTTTTTTTTTTATTTTAAGATTTTATTTATTTATGCGACAGAGAGAGACAGCCAGCGAGAGAGGGAACACAGCAGGGGAGTGGGAGAGGAAGAAGCAGGCTCCCAGGGGAGGAGCCTGATGTGGGACTCGATCCCGGATCGCCGGGATCACGCCCTAAGCCGAAGGCAGATGCTTAACGACTGCGCTACCCAGGCGCCCCTTGACTTGTAGTTCTGAATCCAATATTTCTATTATAGGATCCTCCTGGTAATGCTCCTCAAAACCTGTCAAATAATTAAACCATTCATCTCCTTCAACAACATACTTCAGTTCCAACAGTGAATCATGACATGGGGCACTTGAACTTGTCATTATTGTTCTGCTCTTTCTTATCAGCAGTAAAGATGGAGAGAACAAACTCTAGGCCTGCTCTTCTCTCTCACTCTTTTGCACATGGAAGCTGCCAAGTTTTGCTTTTTCTGCCCTCTTTTCAGAGCATTGCCCATGTAACTACCTCTCAGAGGTAGGATCTGCAAAATTAAACTGAGATTACAATTTAATAGCATCTCCATTATTTTCTGTTAATTGCTCATAATGTTCCATGTAATACTGTAATACAGCCAATGTCACAGATTTCTCTCCTCCATATAGGTCATTACAGTAAATCTTAATATGTATAACAGGTAAATTTCTTCCGATGGAAAGAGTTAACTTTTACTAGGCATTATCTATAAATTGCCATCAACCTCTCTTGCCAACAGTAGATTTTCTGTTTCTATAGCAGTGGTATTTGGGTGACACTATCTCTGTGATATCAGGTTCCTCCTACTCTCCTGTTCTGTGACAGTTCTGCTCTTTGCCCATGGACTACTGGTCCTATTCACAGCAGGCTGACCTAAGCGAGGGCCCCTCAGAGCCAGGCAAGAATGAGGCAGAGCCAAAGCCACACACATCCCACTCCAGGCCTGAGAATTCTGGAGCTGCTGTAGCCATATCCGCAAGCCAGGTGTATTCTCACATTAGCTATTACTTTTAATTACATTAGTCTTGAAAATTAACCTATCATAGCAGCAATCTCATCTTTTTAATCACTTTTTTTCTGCAATATTTATCAGAGGCGCCTGGGTGACAGTCAGTTGGGCTTCCGACTGGGTTTCTGCTCAGGTCTTGATCTCAAGGTCATGGGATCCGGCCAGGGTCGGTCTCCCTGCTCTATGCTCGGCTTGCGGCTACTTAGGACTGTCTTTCCCTCCACCCTGCCCCTCCTTCACACTCTCTTTCTCTCTGTCTCTAAAATAAATAAATAAATATTTTTTAAAAAATAAAAAATAAGTAAAATATTTATCGATTCTGATAGAAGCCTCCATTAACATATGAATTAATTGCACAAAATAGTTCACGACTAATAGTGCCGAGTATTTCAGAGTCCATGTTCCATACATCTCCTCTTAGTATACAACTTTAAAAAATCTATTCTGACTGAATTAATTCATTAAGAATCTATCATGCCTGCTATGTACCAGACATGTGTTAGCCACATGAGATAAAGCAGTGAACAAAATATCCAAAGTTACCATCCTCTTTGAACTTCCAATCCACACGGTGTGGGGAGATAGAAAATAAGAAATCAGTAAGTAAAATTTAAACTTTATCAGTGTCAACAACTGTGAAGCATATGAGATTTTACTCTACTTGGAAGCTAATAAATTAGCCTGCCACAGTTTTATGGTTATAAACTGCTCAGAGGCCAAAGGACTTTATTACTCAAAACACTAGTAATATCTAAATATAACCATTTTCTTTGGCTAATTCTCTGAGCCCCATTTCCATGGGAAGAAGCAAAGGTAGGCGACACCTACGCACACAAAGCATTGCGTTACCAGAAAGGAACCCTTAGCTTAGGAAATCTTAATCTTTTATAACGAGCAGCAAGCATGCCTGACTTCGCTCTAGAGAGAGATGTGACCGCTATCTTCCAAGATTGCTATGTGAGCATTTGTGAAAAGGTAGTAGAACAAAAACAGGAAGTTGTTCTGCTTACAAGATGTTCACACAATGGACAGATTTATGGAGAATTGTCATATAACTACCAGACGTCATATAACTACCAGAGGCAGAGGGAGAGAGAGAATCTCAAGCGGGCTCAGAGCCCGATGCAGGGCTCCATCCCAGAACCCTGAGATCAGGACCTGAGTCGAAGGCAGACGCTTAACCAACTGAGCCCCCCAGGCACCAGTACTTACACTTTTTCATTTTTAACTGAAGTGTAGTTGATGATTACATGAAAGTCTCTAATCCATTTTGAGCTGATTTTTGTTAAATTGCATTTTGTAGCTAGAAAACTTACTTTTTTATGGTTGTAATTTGTAAAGAGAAATGGAGGTCACTTTTATTATTTCCCACACTAATTTTGGGACCAATGTAACCATTGCTATGGTTTTTCAAAAGCAAGCACTGATATTAAAACTCTGAGGTTTAGGGGCTCCTGGGTGGCTCAGTTGGTTGAGCATCTGCCTTCAGCTCTGGTCATGATCCCAGGGTCCGGGGATCAAGTCCCACATCCGGCTACTTGCTAAGCAGGGAGCCTGCTTCTCCCTCTGCCTGCCGCTCCCCCTGCTTGTGCTCTCTCTCTCTCTCTCTGTCAAATAAATAAAATCTTTAAAAACAAAAAAACAAAACCAAAAAACAACAAAGTTTTAATGTGCTAACAAGGTTTAATATACTAACATTGGCATTGTACTTACCCAAGTTGGACTTAAATATGGGAATATCTCTAATGAGAAAAATGTAATTTAGAAATAGAGAATCAATGACAGAAACTAATAAAAATCATTTTAATCAAAAATTTTTCCAAGAACTTTAACCAGTACAATTTAAAACAAAAAATTCACTGAAAATAAATAGACTTTTTAATAAGTACATGTAAATAAATTTTGGGGATAAGAACAAATCTATAGTCAGTGAAAGATTCATAACTTAAAAGACTTTTTAAAACAGTAATAGAATAATTTAGAAATTTTATAATAATAGAAATAGAAATAATAATGGAATAATTTAAATAATAGAAATAATAGAAAATTTAAAAGTGACAAAAGATTTAACTTAGGAAACTATAATTAGAAAAATAATGTTAAATAGAGCAAATTAAGGCATAAAATAATTACCGATCATAAAAAACAGAACTGTTTCTTTGACGTTGTATTAAATTGCACACACACACACACACACACACACACACACCCCAAATATCAATTTTGGTAATTAGACTAAAAAATCCCAAATAAAACATTAGCAATTGAAGTTTATAAATATTTTCAAAAACTAATGGCCATACTTGAGTAATGCTCATTCTACAGATACAAAAGTACCTCAGCATAAAAAAATCCAAATCCATATTTACCTACATTAATCATCAAAAAGGGGAACATCTATAAGATTAATTTAATAGTTGCTAAAACATAATTTGATCAAATTTAACAGTGCATTAAAAAAACAGTAATAAACCTGAATTTACTTATTTGGTGGAAAATGTTGGCCTCAATTGCTGTGAATTTACGCATTATCTTTGTGTTTCTCTCTTGGTTTGAATATTCATACTTTTGGTGCACAGATCTTAATGTGTTGATAATCGGATGCTACCCTGGGCCCCCACTGACATTTTATATGTACTGTATTAACTTTCTAAAATATGAATATTCTAAATCCGAATACACATCTTAACTAGGGGAGTTTTGGTTAGGAGGTGTTGTCTTATATTAATGGTGAATGTGTGTGTGTGTGTGTGTGTGTGTGTGTGTGTGTTGCATCGTAATATACATTAAAAAGAACAAAGAAAAGCATTGAATTTTCAATCAACTAATATACATTTGTAAACATTATACAAGTCAGGGTATAGATCAAGCCTAGTACTCAAGGATACCCTCTCATGGCTCTGCCCATTCACTACCACTGCCCAATGCTAACATAGGCTAGCATTGCCACTTGGGTAATTTATAACTGAGTAAATTCTGAAAGCATGCAATTACAAATCATGTAATATTTGGTAGTTGGCATACTTTGTTCAACATTATGTTTGTCAATTTTGTCATTGTTATTGTATGTAGCTATATTTCATTCATTCTCTTTGATGAACAGTATAGCATTATATGAATACAACATGTTTATTCATTCATTGTACTGCAAATGGACTTTTGCTTCAATTCTAGTTTGAGACTGGTGGATATAATTTTTATTTTTTCTTTTGTATCTATTTCTTGATTTTTCAAAATAAGCTAACAAGTTATTCTTCAGTAATAAATAAAAAAATGTCAGGTTATAATATTGACCTCATGGCAGATACTTTTGCGTAAAAAGAACATGATGTTGACCTTCCCCAAATATGTTTGATGCTCAATACCAGACCAAGGTCTTATCTATGATAAATGAAAATAAAAAACAAAACTCTATGGGACGCCTGGGTGGTTCAGTTGGTTAAGCATCTGCCTTCAGCTCAGGTCATGATCCCTGGATCCTGAGATCAGTCCCGGCATCAGGCTTCCAGCTCAGTGGGGACCTTGGTTCTCCCTCTGCCTGCTGCTCCCCCTGCTTGTGCTCTCTCTTTCTCTAATAAATAAAATCTTAAAAAAAAAATGACTCCAAACACAAAAAGAAGTGGATAAACATTTACTAGCCAAGGTTTCTAGGCTTCTTGTTTGGTTATACCTAAAGAAACTGGAATAAGGAAGGGGAATTAAATTCACCTAACTATTCCACAATTGTGATCAAAATAATACATAATATTAATATTTTACTTTTTGTATGTCAAGGTCAGTGCCACATGTATTTTATCTTATTTCATCCTATGACTTCCCCCTTTTTATCATTATAGATATAATCCTTTCCTGTGACAGTATTCATGACCTGTTGCCGTCACCCACGGCCCTTAGTTCCCTATAACATGACAGTGGTCTTTGCTTCTAATACCTCTGAAAGAAACTGGGCATCTAAAATCCAGCTCCAATAGAGAAGGCAGAGAGATGAAGACACCAAATTGGACAAAGGAAAGGAGGATTTGCACCTTATTCCGTATTCCACATATGAACATGATCTTCTGTCAATAACTAGATAGACAGGTGATAGATGATAGATAGATAGATAGATAGATAGATAGATAGATAGATAGATAATAGATAGATGATAGATAGATAGATAGATAGATAGGTGATAGATATAGATAATTAGATGATAGGTAGATGATGATAGATAGATAGATGATAGATAGATAGATGATAGATAGATAGATAGATAGATAGATAGATAGATAATGGACTGAATTTTTTGTTCCTTCCAAAGTTTATGAATGTAAATTAGAATATTTGCGGTGGGAGCTCTTATCTGTGTATTTACAGCTGAACTAAAGACAAAGTTTAATCTCTCTTGGAAAATTTCTGATAGATAATTAAGAACAACAAAATAATAACTGTAAGGACAAGAGAAGGTCATAGAATAAAATATTCAATGGAATATGAATTTTTGTTCCATTTTTCCTAAAATGATTAAGAAATAGTCCCTTTTTCCAGCTTAATAAGCAGTGCTTTCCTTTAGTAGATATACATTCCAGCCATTTTATGCAACTGTTCTATTGATCAAGTAATTTGACTATATATGTATAAATGTACTGTTCTTGTGCTAGTTTCATGCCAAAACTGATAGAGCACATATAATTAATTCATTATTCTTGATCTCAGAGAAGCTACCATTTCAGGTAGTATAATGTTCTTGTAAACTTTAGAAGCATGTATTGCTAAGGACGGCAAAATCTTGAAAAATAGTTAAAACATAATTATTAAACTAAATAAAGGTGCTATTTATTCAGGCCATAATTCAATTATAACTAAAATATCCCAGAAAAAAAAAGAAAAAGAAAACCTTCTGCCCTACAGATTTATACTTAATTAACTATGTATGTAAGGTTTAGCTTGAGACAAATAATAGTTAGTGAGCATGATCAAAGCAAATTATTGATAAAAATAGCCAATGCTGCAGTTTTTACTAATTCCATCATATGCCCAGGAGATCCATGTTTTTAAAGCTCATGGAAAGGACACTTTTCTCATAGGAAAATTTTAGTGTTCCTTTGTTTTCTTGTGAGTTAAACACATTTATTAATTTTAAACATTATTTTTTCCTTTGATAGATATTAGTAGGTATCGATGAAGTATAGATATGCAAATATTAGCAGGACATTTAAACTCACAGAGAAGATATTTCAAATCTAAAATATGGAGAATATTGGAATAAGATTTTCACAGAACAAAAACAAGAATTTTACATCAACAGATATTCTTGCTGGGTTTTGTTTTGTTTTTCATTAAAAAATAGTCAACACCAGTTTAATAGTCTTGGCTTCTAGTACAGAAATAATATGACCCAAAGGATAATTTTGGTGGGTCAGAAGTCATAAGATTCTTGTAATGTTTGTCCTTTAAGACCCCCAAATTACATACTTATCTCAATTTCAGTTAGAATCTTTGTTAAGACAGGAATCTTCAAGGGGCGCCTGGGTGGCACAGCGGTTAAGCGTCTGCCTTCGGCTCAGGGCGTGATCCCGGCGTTATGGGATCGAGCCCCACATCAGGCTCCTCCGCTATGAGCCTGCTTCTTCCTCTCCCACTCCCCCTGCTTGTGTTCCCTCTCTCGCTGGCTGTCTCTATCTCTGTCAAATAAATAAATAAAATCTTAAAAAACAAAATTAAAAAAGACAGGAGTCTTCAAATAAGAGAAGTTTAATTGAGGACATTTGGTTATACAATTGTCCACTAGAGGCATTCTAGTTACAATTGAGACAGTTTTTTAAATGGATGGACTCATTAAGTAATCCACTTGAAGAGAAATGTATAGGAAATATTTCACAAGTACATTCTGTGCATGTAGTGGAGGAAATAACAAAGCAAATGTCAAGTTGGTTTTTCAATGGTAGATGTTGTGATTTAAAAAGAAATGCAAAAGCAATAACCTTAGAGTGGTCAGCAAGTGCTGGCCCAATCCCAGAAATGTTGTAATACCTGCAATCATTAAAATTTGTTTCATCAAGCAAAATAAACCAGTTCAATGAATAATTGTTATACCCCACTTATATGATCTGGCCTCAGGAGTTTGTGAGACAACAGAAAGCAAATCTGTTTTTATCATTTTGAGGGTGAAAAATTCAAAACAGAAAACTCTGCATCTGATGATATCTAGGGATGCAATAGAGAGTGGGTTATGATTCTTCCAGGACACAGGGAGTTTCTGTGGCTATGTATGCCCTTCATATTTGGATGATAAGCTAAGATTTTAATCACTTTTCTGCTAACATTTTGGAAAGAAAGAAAGAAAGAAAGAAAGAAAGAAAGAAAGAAAGAAGACTAAAGTAGAAACAGCTGGCTCTAGGGAGGATCACTCGTTACCATTCGCTACGGTCCATATCCTTAAAGAGAACACCCTTATCCTGAGACTGTTTTACCCTGGAACCAAGGGTGAGAGATTGTTTTGTCAGTTTTTTCCCCTTTGAACTCAGTGAACAGCACACAGAACTCTCTCTCCCTCTCTCTCCCTCTCTCTCCCTCTCCCTCTCTCTCCCCCTCTCTCCCCCCCATGTGTGTGAAGAACCCAGTGTTAATAAAGAAACAGGGAATGATGATTAGAACATAAACCCTGTGAGTTCCGAAGGACACTCCACTAATTAGTACATGTGTTGACACCATTTTTAATTGGAATGACAGAAATGGGACTGTTGTAAAAATGAAAAGATTTAGTATATTTAAGATGAAACAGTCCTTAGCATACAGTAACCACAGTTTTAATCAAATGTAGGGTAGGAAATATTATTTTCCCCTGTTTTTATTATTTTGGTTAAATCAGTAACAACTCAAACAAGAATAATCCTAAATAAGAACCCAGCAACTTTTGTATTCTATAGATTGACTATTTCCATCTCATTCACTTTGCATTGAGATAAGTTTATACATAGATATTATAATATTATATATATTATTCACAAATAAATCTTTGCTACAAAATCAGTCTTTCTTGAGTTTTCTGGGGAATGTCATCACTATGCACACTTTATTCAAATATATCTTTTACAAACACATTACCACAGACTTTGAAGCTGGCCCCTGCTGGATGAAGAGCGAGCCTTCCAATATTTTTGAGTAATAAAGTTTGAGAAATAATATACAAATGCAAATACATATACATATGTGGGAAAAGCATACTTTATTGTGTACAAAAGAAATTCTTCTAAAACACACACACAACCGAACTACTTTAGTACATGCTGCTAGATTAGAGGGACTTGACAGCATTTGCAATAAACATTTGAGGAATCAGAGATTTGGTGGAGAAAATTTCAAGGAAGATGCCTCAGTTGCCACTGTCACCCAGACCACACCCACCTAGGAGATAAACTCTGCTTTCAACTCTCGTGGGTTTCTGAAGACTCGTCTGAAAATCAACTATACAAGAGTGGTTAGATTGTTTTTAATGATATATACTGAACATATTTAAAACGTCTAATCATTATAAATTCCCATTTGTCACAACGTATGCATGATTATTAAAATACTGTTTCTCAAGCTACCTGCAGAAAAAGTCCTCTTTTTAAATTCTCAATTAGTCACACCTTGGCGTCTTTATAAAAGTGAATAAATCTTTTTAAAGATTTTATTTATTTGTTTGAGAGAGAGAGCAGAGTGAGAGTGAGAGAGCATGAGCTGGAGGGAGGGGCAGAGGGAGAGGGAGAAGCAGACGCCCCTTGAAGCAGGGAGCCAGGTGCAGGGCTCCATCCCCAGGACCCTGAGGTCATGACCTGAGCTTACTGGCTGAGCCCCCCAGGCACCCCCAAAGTGAATAAATATTAATGACTAGAAAAATGAATTAAAAAAACAAATCAGTCACAAAAGATCACACATTATATTATTTCATTTATATGAAATGTCCGGAATAAGTATATAGAGACAGAAAGTAGATTAATGGCTTGCCTGTGACTGGAGGGAGCATAGGCACAGGTAATGGAAACTAAGTTTCCTTTCAGAGTGATGCAAATGCTCCAAAATTAGATAATAGTGATAGCTGTAGAATTCAAATGGTTAAACTGTATGTAATAATTACAGCTAAATAAAGCTTTTTTTAAAGCACAGACACACAAATTACAAGGCAATATTTTTATTATCAAACTCAAAAGACAGAAATTACATTGCAAGATATATAATTGGAACTAGCCTGACAAGTGGAAAAAGGAAGAATGATGGTAACTATGCAGGACACTGAGCTAGGCATCTTGCAGGTTATTGAGCAAGAAATTAAGCATGGATTATAATACTGACTTTCATTTTTTTATTCATTCAACAAATTATTGAGAGTTATCTATGTGAAAAATCCTGTGAACACAACAGTGAATACAATTTAAACATTCTCCAAAGTGGAAGAAGAGATTACACTACATTTTCACATATAAATACTGTGTACACTTGCATAGCATGGCATTTACTATGAAAGAAAGTCACAGGTAGTTAGAAAAGCATAAGTAAGAGGAAATAATTTAGATTGGAGGGGTTGCACTGGTGGGGGAGAGGGCAATTGGAAGCATTTATCTATCAGTAAAAATTAAGAGACGAGAATAGAGTTTCCTCCAGAAGCGCTGGGCTGGGGTAGATACTCTGAGGCAGGAAAAAGCACGGCCAATGCTAACAACTGAGCAATTCCCATCATGCTGATGTGTAGTGCATGAGAGACAGTGATTGTGGGGAAGGCCAGAGTGGCTAGCAAGAAACAAGTTATGTGCCTTATATATCACAATAAAAGTTTTGAATTTTATCCCAAATACAATTGTAGTATTTGAAGAGTTCATTTTGATCCATTTTGTGGTTTAAAAGATCACTGGTTGATATTTCAAGAATGGACCGGCAAAGTCCGATTGCCTAAAATGTTTGCACCCCACCTTGCCAAAAAAAAAGAAAAAAAAAAAATTTCGGGAGTATCCGTCTCCTTAAAATGAATCTATAGCCAAGCTCTATCTTTACAAATATCTCATGGATCTTATCCTATCACATCTTCTATTAAACACCATATTGTATTTTTTATATATATGCACACATGTACATACACAAGTATATATACATATATACATACATATATATACACAAACCTATGTGCATATATATGTATATGTATATGTGGACATATATACACACAGGGGTGTGTGTATTTAGATTATGTGCATATATGCATGCATATAAGTGTATACAATGTGTGTTTGTCCATATATATATATCATTGCATGTTGAACACATTCTTTTTACCTTTTTTCTTCACACTTGCACTAAGCTTAAACCTACTGAATGTCTTATTGAGGCCATCCACTGATTTTTTTTTTTTTTTACAAATGTTGCAAAAGCAAACCGAGTTTATTTGAACAATCAAAAGGGTAAGTGAATATATCCAGTACAGAGAAGAAATATTCTATGTCAAATTTTAAAAGAGAATGGCAGAATAAGCTAAAAAAAGTTTATTTCTAAAGGAGTTGTGTGAAAGGAAAATAATGTTTACTATGACATGACATTAACTTGACTCCTTACAATGGTAGATCTAGTACTTGAAGGTTTGTCTAATCCAGTCTTTTTAATATTGACACCAAATGTAAACTATGTCTACATATGTAAATAAGGCTTAATGCAACACAATTCGTTCTCTGATTTTATCTAATAAAATACTGAAAAAGAAAGAAATTAAAATCACATAGTCTTCAAAGATATGCTAATCACAAGTTTTAAGAAAAAAGAGACAGGAGAAAGAGTGTGAAATGGCTTCAACAACATGTAATTTAAACATTAGATCAACTTTGACTTGTACACCGAGCAGTGACAAATGCTAACTTAAGGCTATCATTGATTTTAACATGAAAAATGATTTGTACCTTTGTCCCAATTGTATTTCCACTAACCGACTTCTAAAGTTTGTTTCCATTAATTTTAATAAAATCATAAGAGTAAAATGTACAGTAACTTTAAAATAATTGGATAACCTAAATTACATTACAAACAGATATGGCAACCTGCCAAAGATGTCAATACCACCATGACTCTTGAAGTTTTTGTTAAGTGAACTGTAAAATATTAATATAGAATATGTAGAATATTAATATTTAGATTATATACACACATATCTGTAAGTAGTTTATTTAAAGTCATCAATATTTATAATACATGTTGAATAACAGTACAGCTAGGACAGATTAAGAATATCTTGTTATCTCTCTACATTCTATTTATTTACCTTATACCCCCATCATCACCCTGCGCAAGGTTATCTATATCTTATATTGAGCTCTTTATACATGCTTGCACTATTTATCTGTATACTCATTATTCTTAATTTCAAATTGTATCACATCAGTTAATTTAAAAAGAGTTGACATGCTTTATACCAGAATATTGGCCATGAATATAATCATTGTAAATTGTTCTAATTCATTCTTTTTCTTTTAGTTTACATACTGAAGATAAAAGTTTTAAAGCATGATATGCAAATATATGCAAACATGCAAATTAGCTATTTCATTTTCATCTAACACTCAAGAAAAAACAACAACAAAGCTTAGTAATGTAACACAGTAAATAATACCACCAAAGAATGTTAAATCATTCAGGATATCTGGAAAGGTAGTTATTTTGAACTAACTTGGATTTACATTAGAGATATGTTACTTATTTAACTTTTTAAAGAAATCAGCAATATATGATTCCACTTAATTTAAGCAAAAAGACCTTTAGAGATGTTTTGCTCATTATCAGTCACTGCTCAGTGATTGAATTATTATTAGGATAACCTCAATTTGATAGATACTCTCAAATAAGTATTTTGATTAATCTTGTCACTGTACTCAATTGAGGATTTCCGAAGGATAGTAGTTATCAATTTTTTTGTTTTTAGGACTTTTGTAGGTGCTTAAAATATATGAGAACTTCAAAGAGCTTTGGTTATATAGATTTATATATTGATATACACACAGTAGAGATTAAAAATAAAAAAATAAAATAAAATATTTTATTAGTTCATTTTAAATTTAAAATGAGCCTATTACATGTAAAATAAACATGTTATTTTATTTTTGAAAAAACTTACATTTTCCAAAAGCAATAGTGGAAGCAGGCATGATTTACATTTTTCAAATACTCCTTAATGTCTGAATAGAAGACAAGCAGAGTCTCATTTCTGCTTTTGTAGTCATATTGTGTTACTTGTTGTATACAAAAGCAATGCAGTCTCACACAGATATGTAGTTAGGAAAGCGAGGAGTATTTTGATAGATTTTTCAGATAATTATGGATATTTTTCTTTGTTACGACACCAAAATTTGACAAGTGATATGGAAACTGAAACCACGCCAGTAAGCTTTTTGTATCCTTTACAGTGAAATCCACTGATCCCTCTTGCACTCTGAAATGATCTGTTACCCATTCATGATTGTGCAACAACATCCATTGGTCATTTGGAAAATATTAGTTCACTTACTTATACAAATCTTCTGAGTTTTGACACATCTCGTTATGCAGTATCAATTATGTGTGTTAGCTAATATCACCACCCATCCCTATCTCATCAGAAAAGGCTTCAAAGATTGAGAAGTTGTCAAGATGATACCAGTGAGTACAATTTCCAAAATTCTAATTTTCACTTGACATCTCAAATTTTGTCATTGCAACAAATATTGTCAGTTATTTTCCTTGAAGTTTCAGTCTACTTTGTTTACTTTGAAGAAAATGTCTGCCAAATACCTACATCTGAATAATCATAGCTTGTCAATTTTTCTTTCAAATAAAAATAGTGATCCAAGAGAAAAGCAACCAGTTCGCAATTCAAACAATCACACAAGTTCTTTTCCTGGAGGCAAACATTGGATTTCGGCATGCCACAGAAGTACTGCTTGTGTACTCTCATTTTGTCAGACCCTAGGCTGTGAGGTTTAGTAAAACTAAAGGTAGACATTTAATAAAATTAATAATTTTTACCACTTTACTAAGGACTTTTTTTAAGTGTGACTGCCTTCTATTTTTCTTGTGAGTGTACGGTAGGGAAGAATACACGGACTACTTACGTAGCTGGGCGCGCCATGACAGTATGGTGTTGGCATTTTTACCAACCATTGCTTTTACTCCATCAGTCCAAATGTGAACATGGTGAAAAGGTAAATGTTGCTTTAGGATTATTATTAAACTAGTTCTGAGCTCTTAGTTTCATAAAAGGGTCTCAAAGACCCTCAGATATTTGCAAGCCACACTTAAAGAACAGCAGATACAAAAGAAAAAGTGATGTCAGTATTTAACAAGAAAAAGAAAACATCTCAGAAACACTTTGCCTACTGAGAACTAAGATGAGGAGTATAGCTAAAAGAGGAAAATACATAGTTTAAGTGTAGAAAAATGAGACACACTAAGGGAGAGGGCCACAGTCATTCTCTCCAACGAGCTCTTCCGACCATCCTCACGGTGCTTTCCTCTGTAACTCCACGTGAAGACTGCATCACTCTAAAAAAATCATCCAGAAATGGAGCAGAAGGTATGCATTCTATGGTAAATTCCTCCTGCAATTAACTTTTTTTTTCAATTCAGTTTTTTTTCTTATTCTTTTCCACAAAGAAGGGATTCTCATACGTGCCATAAAGACATGTTGCAAAGAATAAATAACAAAATACATAAAATACTTTGCGTTTCTTAGAAAAAGGATCATTTTGGAATCATTCCATGACTCTTTGATTTGTGAAACTCAAATTCAGAAAACAAGTCAGTTCAGCTTTGAACTGGCATCAAGGTCACTAAGGGGAGAGTCTTCTAACAGGCAAATGATGTCGTGTTCTGATTTCAAATAGTAGAGGACCCAAAACATACAAGCAGGAGGGCAGTCATTTGAACTTAAACATTATTCCTTCCCAAAGTGTTGCCTGAGTCTAAACATTTGTGATTTGTATTAACATTTGTCCTCCTGAAGGAGAAGGAAAAACATTTACCTCTTATCCAGCTGACATGGCACTAAGCATTATCTAGTTCCTATGCCCACATACATAGAAATGTGCCCAGAATGTTCTGGTTAACATTCAATTATATCCCTGTCTATTAATTTTAAATTGATAATATAGTAGCTTCTTCACAAAATAAAAGAGCAAGTATGAAAACAAGTAACAACTGAACTAAAGAGAGAGGATACTCTCACTTTTCTGAAATTTTAATTTGACTTTTTCAATCGATACTATATTCACATAATTTAAACTTCAAAAGATATGTAAGCATA
This sequence comes from Ursus arctos, assembly GCF_023065955.2. Lineage (NCBI taxonomy): Eukaryota > Metazoa > Chordata > Mammalia > Carnivora > Ursidae > Ursus > Ursus arctos. The sequence continues at coordinate 45,147,106 of NW_026622797.1, read as the reverse complement.
TTCAGTCAAGATCTCCTAACCAATCTTGTCTCCAACCACCTACTTCATCCAGGAAGCAAACAGTATTGGAATGGATTAGAAAAATGACATTTTTGGCATTTCCCCCTGTTGGGGTTTTTCATATGCCATGTATGGAAGAAGAGAGATTTTGCTAATCTTCAAAAACGCAGATACCATAAGTTTTCCAGATTGAGCAAAATATCATAATCCAACCTAGTAGATGTTTAAGAATATTGCTTCTTGATGATACTTGTTTGTAAAAGAAAAGTTGAGTTAGGGGCTTTCTATAAACGTATTTGGCAATTGCAAATTCAAAGTAATAGAACAGTGCCAATCAGTGTCAATAAGATTAGAAAAGTCTTGTTCTGACTTATGATTTATTAAAATAACTAAAGCGTTCTTATGACATTTTTAGATTTTGTTTTAGAACATTGTGGAAACGGCTAAATCAATTTTGGTAGCTTTGTGATATAGTTCATTGAGGCTACAATTTTTTTTATTTCCCTGTCAGACACTATTGCAAATTCTACAGAACCAAGAAAGTCCTTCAAACGCTGTAGGCTGAAGAAATACATCTTTCTATTTCTATTCACTAGAAATGATGTATTTCAACCCATTTACTATAGAAGTTAATGCATTAAAAAACATTAACAGCGGGGCGCCTGGGTGGCTCAGTCGTTAAGCGTCTGCCTTCGGCTCAGGGTGTGATCCCGGAGTCCTGGGATCGAGCCTCACATCAGGCTCCTCCGCTGGGAGCCTGCTTCTTCCTCTCCTGCTCCCCCTGCCTGTGTTCCCTCTCTCGCTGGCTGTCTCTATCTCTGTCAAATAAATAAATAAAATCTTTAAAAAAAAAAAAATTAACAGCGTTTTTTTAAATTCCATGGACAAATTACTTTGTAGCACACTACAAAAGAAATTAGTGTACTCAGATCTTCCTAACTTTGATTTACTTCTATGAGAGAGAAAAGGCACACATAAACAGATTTTGAACATTGTTTCAGGTTGAATGACCATTTAACAACCAATAACGTACTAGTTGCAGTTCATTTGTTTATTTTGGAAAACAGGACATTTCCACTGTTCTTCTCTTACAGATGCAGCAAATAAATTGAACATGAAAGCAAGGGACACATCTGAGTCACAACTCTCACCAGACAAGACTAGATCTGATAGCTGTGAATGTTCTTGGAACTGTTCTAAAGGGACTTGGAATCAGATTCCTTTAAGAACTTTTCCTTCAGTATAACTTTCCTATATAATACCAAAGCAGCAAAAGTGATACTATATATTGGGCACTGACCATGGTTTCATCTTTTTCTGAATCGTTTGGTCTTCAATTCAATTTTTTTAAGGTGGGGATATTTAAAATTATTTCTGATGAAACAGAAGAAAAAAGGAGAATATTCACCAAAATTACATCCACCTGTTTACTTGACTGGCATTTGCATTTCAGATGGATATTAAAAACTCAATTTAAGGCATATCCACAAAATTATGTAAATTTTATTTTAAATTTCTATGCTTCTTGCCTTTATGGAAAAAGAAAAGCATATCACTCCCCCAAGTTATGGATGCCTTTACACATGACAATCAAGTTTTTAGTCTTGTTCCTCTCATCTTGTCATTATCTACTTACGATGCCTTTCCAGACGAGGAAAAGAACAAACAAACAAAACAAAACTAAGCTCTCTTTTGGAAACACAAAAACAAGCAAACAAAAGAAAAAGTAGCCATATGATGAGAGAATGTAAATATACTCAATGAATACTATTGCTGAAGATATGTGACTTTTATATGAACTAATATGGCAGTTTTTCCCTCTTTTCATTGCAAAAGCATTGAAAATTTAGTATATTATTATGGAAAAATTCTTTCTAATGTGACCACAAATGATTGTTTACATAAGAGAGTGAATTTTCCTAAAATATACTCTGCTTTTCCTCCATCAGTGGAAGGAAGAGTTTTGAACCTAATTTTAGAGTCTACTTTTTCCAAGTAGCTTTTTCTATAAAACTAAACCACCATCTTTGTACATTAAGACACTGGATTGAAATGATAATCAACTCTATTTCAAAATGCCAATGTACTTATCTAAACATCATATTTCATTTGTTTTCCTTTTATTCCATTTACCTATTGCCTTAATGTTATATATGTAATTGTGTTTCTTTCAAATGTATCAATTCTCATGAGTACACCATTCCTATGTAAGTCATTCTAATTCAAGCTTTTGAGAAACTTGATGTTAAAAGATTATTTTCTATTCATAAAAATATTTTCAAATTTTAGTTTATTGGTTTGGTAACATATACCAATTTGAAAATCAAACTGTTATGTTAATAGTTGTCTTCCTCAACAATTTCTCTGACTACTTGAGTCCATGGACCCAAGAGTTTTCTAACTGTTGTGAATTATACAGCATCATTTTAATAGTGATTCTGATGGATATATGTCAATGTCCTAATTCAAATGATGTAAACTGAAGTGTTTGGGCAGCACAGAAGGAAATATCACCATGATACAACTTCTTGTCATGTGGGCTGCCCTAGCTTCAGGGTAGAAATCTTGAATTGAAGAGTAGTCATCTCAGTCCTCTGGGCTGAGGATCTGTGCTGTAATGATGGCCAAGTGACACTCAAAGCCCAAGCATCAATCTCAGTTTCTGGAAATAGAATCTACACAATGCCCCAGTTTTAGGATATAAGACACATTTGTATCGAGTTTCAGAAGGCAAAAGAAATTGGGGCTGTGGTTAGCCACAAGAAACCTAAACACAATCATTAAACTCATAAATGTACTTTTGGGGCATCACGGATGTACAATTGTAGCTTGTCCTTGTTAGGAGTAAAGATGTGTTTGTTTGTTTCTACCACAGAAAGTGTTATTATAAAAAGAGTTATAAAAGAGGCTGGGTTTCTTTCCTTTAGAAAACTTATCTAGCTCTTCTGTGTTCTGCGCTTGAGAAATGCATGCGATTACCACAAAGACTGAAAAAATCAGTGGCTAGATAATAACTAACAACCATCACTAGTTACTAGTCTCGCAAACTCTGTCACCACCAAGATATTCTAATATATGCCAGGCATTGTTAGGTAATTTCAATATGTAATACCATGTTAACATCCCAACAAACCAAAAGGTAGATATTGCCTCCAGTTTACAGATAAAGAAATTGATGTTTCAATGCATGTACCTGTCAGTCCCTATGGAAGAGACTATTTACAGGCTAGTTGGCAGGGTTAGGGGAACTAATTAGGCAGGCAAAATAGCAGGAAGCCATCAGACCCTATACCTAAAAGGGCAAGGGGAGGGAATGGTGTTCTTGAATCCTGTGAACACTAGAACCTAAGAAGAAGACATACCCATACCAGTAGAGTTTAGGACTGAGAGGAACACAGCCACTGTCAGAACTGCTGTGAGGGGAAACAAATACCCAACATTTCGCTTCTTTCATTCTCCAGGCTCCATCTTATGCCTCACACCGGCTCAACCTACCCAGCATCCAGAGCAAGGCAGCCTAGTGTTGCAGCCCTCAGAGCTCAGGCTCCAGGAGCACAGAGAAGGGTGGGAAGGGGACAAAGAGAGTAACCACCAGAGCTGACTCCCCAGCATGGAAGTAAGTGGCATGGCTGGAATTCAAGTGAAGTTTTTTCTTTCTCCAAAAGCCACACTTTCGACCTTCACATACCTTTCAAGCCTCCTTAGATTAGACACTTAGATTGGACGGTGGTCTAATAAAAAGGTAACAAGTGGTCTAATTAGAGGTAACAAGAGAAGAGAAAACCAAAACTTAGTGTTTCTTCTTGCTTTCTCCTTCTAAGAAGTGGGGACATTTTACCATGTTCAAAACTTTTTTCCTCCGAAAAAGCTGCAGTGACAACAATGATAATGATAATTAGAATGATAGATGGCTCCTGGCATTTAGAATTTTGTAAACAGAACAGCTATATTTTACCTCACGCAGATTAAATTTAGATTTCTTAAATTAAAAAAGAAAACATCTCAGCTGCACGTGCCTTACAGGAAAGAGCTGTTGATTCACACTTGCTGAGTAAAACAGCTGATATGTAGGGCCCCCTGTGGTTCACGAGGGAAGGGTGTGATGCATGGGGAAAACTGTGTGAACTGCCCATGATGTTTGACAACGAAATGCTTCGTTTTTACATGTAAATTGGTCTCAAAGTGCTGCTATATCAATGAAGATTTTGTTTTTATTTATAAATCTCTACAGATTCATATTCCATATTTTACTAGCTCTACAAACACACAAACCATACACTTTTATTCTGACTTCTTCATATATAATATTAAAGACATATTTATGGTTTTATTATTCCTGACAGAAGATGTTCTTTATAACTTAAGCAAATTTATCCACTCAATTAGTATTTATTGGCCACCTACCTTGGGCCAGGCATTGTTGTAGGCACTAGGGATCTAACAGTAAATACATCAATCAGAGATCCCCATTCTCATTCTGATGCGGAGACAGACAATAATAAGATGCATACATAAAATATGTAATACAGTTTATTGTAATTACATGATAAGGGACAAGATCAAACCGACCAAAAGAGGGGAAGAGGGATTACAAGTGTCAAGGGTAAGGTAATTTCATTACTCCCTAGTACTTGGAAAACAAAACAAAAACAAAAAACAAACAAAACAGTAATTGTGTAATGACTGTGATCGAGATCAAGACCCTATAGCTTGCACCTTTTTGGCATTACCTAAAGAGAAGTTACCTTTCTTAATCCAGCCTTTATCAGAAATTTGGGCCTGGGGGCGCCTGGGTGGCACAGCGGTTAAGCGTCTGCCTTCGGCTCAGGGCGTGATCCCGGCGTTATGGGATCGAGCCCCACATCAGGCTCCTCCGCTAGGAGCCTGCTTCTGCCTCTCCCACTCCCCCTGCTTGTGTTCCCTCTCTCGCTGGCTGTCTCTCTCTCTGTCGAATAAATAAATAAAATCTTAAAAAAAAAAAAAAAAAGAAATTTGGGCCTGAAGACATTGTGAATATAATGCCATATGCTTACCCCCCCCCCAGCAAATTTGTCCTCCACTTCCTCCTTTTTCTTCTTTAGCTTAATCGCTTTGGAAGTATATTTCATGCCACTGTGGTATTTGAAATGTGCGTATTGTAGAAACAATTCTACAGCAGTTATGTAAGTTAGCACAGTTAGGCTAACTTATTTTTTTAACTAATATAATGTTATAAATAACAACCACATTTCATTTTATAGCATCTTGGTTTTTTTAGGAATAGAATTTAAACATCATATTTTAGAAACCGATGCTTTTATTTCTCCTTTTTTTGGGGTACAGTTGCTATTACTCCCAACTATAGCAGAGATAAATGAATAAATAAGCCATTAATTAAGTGAAATTCTAAAACAACAACTCCTTTCAGGATTTATGTGAATAACTTTAGATAATTGAGAAAAAAAAGATTAAGAACATTCTGGTCCCTAAACTTACTGGCAAACCCACATCATGTGGGTAAAAAATATTCATTTTATTGCTTTTTAATAAATTTCCTTTAGACCAGTACAACCAATGGCTATATTGGATCTTGAACTGGAACGATATTAAACGATGACCCCTCCAACTAATAAATTATATGTTTAAGGAAAACATTAGAATAGAAAGCACAAGAGCAATATTAGACAACTCTAGTGTAATGTCTAAGAGTAAATAATTCATTTGTGGAAAGATCTGTGTTTGGGTCTAACTTTTGATACTTACCAAACTGAGTTTCCTTGAATAAGCAAAGTTAAGTTTTTCAGGTCTATTTTATCATCATAAAATGGGAGTAAGGCTACCTGATCAAAGTATTGTTAATATTAAATAAGATAATTCTTATAAATTGCCAAACACAAGTTTTGGCTTATATTGTGTCTAATGAGTGTTAGCTCTCATCACGATGATCCAAATTGGTGAGGGACCTAGCATTTTGCTAATATTCACCTCAGTATTCCCAGGAAAGAAAGTGAAGTTGGAGATCAGCCTTTTCAGTGCAAATATAAATTCTGTGTCAATGTATTTGGAATTATAGGCAGAAAGCAAATCTGTGAGAAATGTAATTCTCAAAGGATTTATGCAAAATTGCAGAAAATCTATATTATAAATAATTTCAGCACCTCTTCTCTTGGAGAAGAAATGTAAACCTTATAGGAAGGCAAACTCTTCTTTCTTAGCCAATGCTCCAAAAAGAATCATATCCAGATTAAAATGCCAAGTACAGTAGTTATATGCAATTAAGTTTCAAGAATACTAGAATTAAATGATTCATCTGGGTATAATATAATCTCTATGCCTCGCATGGTACATTTAAATAAATTCAATGACAGCTGGCTAAATGGTGCATAATAGCAAAGGAGAATCGATACCTAACAGAGACCAGGGAGAGAAGACACTGTGTCAGTAGCACACAGCACAGGGACAGGACCCAAGAAGGCAGCAAGTAGATAGCATATCAGGACTATGGCATCTGAATGTGAGTGTGTCCACAGGAGAGCTGAACAGAAAAAAAGATGCATCAGATATTGAAGAAAGGGGGGCACTGGCTCTGTATGGTCATCAGGCGAGCCTCTCCAGGTTGCCTGCTGATTGATAGTTCATTTGCTGGTGGACACTAGATTTGAAGATGACACTGGATAACACCGTTTTAATGACAATAATATTTAGAAGGCAGCGGATTTCACAGAAATCACTTTTTCTGCATAAATGTTTATATAGGATGATTCCTTCAGAAAAATTTTACTCTTCCATTTGTCTTTTATCAAAACCTTATCTGAACAATTCCAGGCACATGGAAATGGATTCCTGTAGGAGAGCAACCTAATATAAATCATTTTGTGTCCTGATGTAAAACTGCATTTTGTATGTTAAAGTACTTAACTGGTGAGAAATTTGATCATGTTAACTTTATATATTTAAGGATTAAAAGATTTATTACTAAATAGATATACACCTGATGTCCTCAGTTTGAGGCGGTCATGCAGTAAAAGTCATGATCACTATTTTCAAGGAAATTTCAATCTTGGGGCACAGTGATTATGACAGGAGTTCCGTCAAAGCCTCAGTCGCTGGGCAGCCTTGATTTTCAACATCATCTCACAATTTTTTTTTTTACCTCTTTGAATAGTGAGATTTCCTTCACTAAATGTTCTATTGTACTTAAAATATTCACCAGCTGTCTAACATAATAAGTAAACAGTATTATTTTCACTTATTGTTAATATCTGAAAAACATAAAAAAATAGAAGCAAGAATAAAATTGTGTCAAATATTGTGGTGTACATTGGTATTCAAGAAAATGTAGTAAACAGGCAACATGCCTGTGGAGCTTACCCTCAGGCCTGTAATGTTCAGTTACCTGGTCTACTGTGTTGAAAAAAGCCTAAGGAATATGGACAATTTCACCCCAGCTAATGCCCATATAATTTTCTCTCCTTCTGATCCCTAGGTTTCTAATGGGTTGAGAAGCATGAGAATCAAGCTTAGATTCTCTCATTTTCCTAAGAAAGGACTGAAATATTCAGTCACAGCCCACTCTCCTCTATCTTTTCCAAGTTTTTACTCTTGGTGAGGATGGTGTCTGCCGTGTAACTACCCCCGTCCATGAATCGAATGGATCCTCAAGAGAAGGCTCTCATAGATTACCCAGGCATCCGCTGGGCTACTCTTCACTGCTCACTCTCTCCATTTCTGGTATTTCCATTGTCTTTGGGCTCCCCCGCTCTCACTTGTCCTTTTGCATATTTGTCTTAGGTTTCTATCTAGACTTCATTTCATCTTGGCATCCCTTTCAGGATTGGAGTTGTAGGTGCTTTGGATCCTTACCTAGAAATTGCTTGACTATGGCTGCCTTCCCAACCCCAGCTCTCTGAAGCGGAAGAACCAGACAGGGAGGATGTAAGAAATGCAATCAGATGTATTGTCGTGCAAGGAGTTGGATTTGTTTTTGGCTACGACTGAAATCTTGAGAAAGCCTCTCACACCAAGATTCTATTGTAAATTTCTAGTTGTTGCTATAATAATAATAAGTAACATACTACAGATCTTTTAATTAAGAAGTTTCAATAATTCTGGTATCCTATATAAAGGACTTTCGTGGCACAGGGTTGCTACTAATGTGGAAAAAAGGTTCTATAATGATTAATTTGAGGTAGTGAAGAAATATTTAACTAACAGTTAAGAGTTGTGCTGTAGTGTTAGAGAGAGAATGGCCTGGGGGAAACCAGCGGACAAGCCAAATGTGTATGTTTCTTCACAAATTACTCTATTTCTCAGAGTACCAAGGTCTCTTGTTTGAAGAACAGTCTATAAATGCATGGATAATAAATTCTCTCAGACGGTTCGCAGATCAAAAAAATAATAATAAAAACTTTGCTACAGAAGAGCAAATCAGGGGCAGATTTAAGGTGTGGAAAATTAGCCAGAATTTTCACTTTAAGCTAAAGGTGAAACACATTAAATACACCATGAAGAGTACATTTTAAAATTTAAAATTTAGCTCCTAGTAATCATTGAGTAGTATTTATTATAGCCTCTTTTTACTTCAGGTATTAAGGGACAGAGGTAAAGACCTTTCCAGTAAGTGTGAACCTCCTGGTGCCTAGGGAAGCACAGTGGAGGAATTATTTGTTGTGTGATATACCTGAATTGTTGGTGTATAGAAGCAATTTGTACTATTTTGCTAGGCTGCTAAATATTTACCAAGCTTCTCCACTAAATAACTATTATAACAATTCCAGAGCTGAATCTTCAAGAATTTCACAACCTCAGTTTTTGTTTGTTTGTTTGTTTGTTTGTTTGTTTGTTTGTTTTTCCTCCTGGCTTTCTCTATCTCCTGCCTATTAAGATGCTTCATCAAAACAAACAAATCAATAATCAGAGAGAAGGACTAAAGCAACAGGGATCAATCAATCATCAAACGCTTACTGTTGGGAATCAAAGTTTGAGAAAAAACAGAAACATGTATTTTCTCATTCCCATCATCCAAAAGACAATGTAACATGACGATTATCAGTTCAGGCTTGAGCCAAATTGCTAGGGTTGGAGTTCCAGTTCTGCCATATACTAGCTCTGCGACCTACGGGAACTTACTTCACTCCTCTGTGTCTCAGTTTTCTCATCTGTAAAATAAGTTAAACTATTGAACATATCTCAGGAATTTGATATGGGGATTAAGTTTAAATTTTTAGAATACTTGTGATACCTTCAATTGTGACTTGTTGTTTAAATGGTATTTAATAATCCAGAAAAATATTCTACAATTATAAATTCATACTGTTCATTGAGAAAAGAATAAACACAAAAAGAAGGTGTCCTGCAAAAGTTGCAGGGTCTGAGTTGGTTTAGGATTACCTGTCATCAATCTTTTGTGACTGAGTAATTATGCTTTATGTTTGTTAAATGTTTCTCTATATTTCCCTGCATATTACCCATAACCAAATTATTAAAATTACCTATGCAACAGCTAAAGTAAATTTAGAAATTACAAGTGCTTACATTATATCAATATAGTTTTAACTATATAATAAGAAAATAATGATCGACATATGCTAGCTACTGTTGTTAGCACTTTGCATGAATCACCTGAAATAGTCCTCAAGCAACACTATGAAATAGGTAGATTCCCATCCTTATGTTACGAATGCAGGAACAAATGCAGACACTAACTTGCTCTAAGAATTACACTTCTAGGGGTGTAGTTAGGATTTAGAATTAGACAGAGTTTAGGTGTGCAACGAGTATAGTTCTCATTATATGACCGCAACTCGATTTATTTTACATTTGTCCTCATGTACTCATTTGATATTAGGGATATTTCCCTAAATAAAGCAAATTAATTCCCATAAGTAAGCCAATTCCATGAGTTGGTGTTTTCAGTTCACAGCAGATAACTAAACAGAATATGTCCATTACACAGGGCAATTCATAAAGTAACCCAGTTTTGTTTGAGTCGACTTAGTGGAAAACCAACTTCAGGTTATTGGAAAATCAGATAGAACATGTTCAATACTGTTTCTTTGAGTTTAAAAACTGCGAAAATCTAGTTGGGCTGGTAAGTAACATTGCCAGTCAATCTTATCCTGTAAATTACAGGTCTTAGAGATGGGATGTTCTTTTTTCTCGAAGGAAAACCAGGGAAGGGAATACTATTCTTCTACTCAAAATCTTTAATGACTTTGCTAGTTTCTAGAGTAGTAGGAATTAATTTTTTTTGTTTTAAACCTATTGTCTTTTAATTTATACGTAAAATTTTGCTTTATAAATTTAAATATAATTAATTCAAGTAATACTACTACTACCTGCTAAAGCTTAAATAGTATTTACCATTGCCAGTAACCCCTATACAGTTAGTGTTTTTATCATAACCTATTTTAATGGGAGAATATTGATACTCCAAGAGGTTAAATAACGAATTCAAGTTAGTAAGTGGTGGATCCTTGTCACATAACACATATATAAAATTTCTAAGTAGAGTATATTTTGTTGTATAGTTTTTTAGTTGATTAAGATGATTAAGTTGATTAAGATACACAGTTACAAAGCTTGAATGTCACTGTCTTTGAGAGTATACTGGCTTGGAATTTGGAGACCATAGGTTGTAGCAGGAGGGAGGGATGGAGGAAAGATAAGAATCAAGAATCACTAGTGAACATTTATGATTATGACCTGACATAAATCTACCTTTCGAATGTTATTTTCCTTTGCATGTGTTCTGGTTGCTCCCACTCACACAAGACCGTGCACTCATTATTTTTTAGAAAACACTCTGTTTGCACCCTTTTAGCCTTATTTCCCTCATGCCCTGTAACTGGAATGTTTTTTGCTTAAATGTTTTCTAAATTCTGCCTATTCTCTTCAAGGTCTTGATAGTGTGATACGCTACACAGAGGACTTCCCCTGACCTCAGGTAGAAGCCCTGTGGGGCTATCCCTCCCTTCTTGGGGCTCCTATGGCATTCTATCTCAGAGACAGCTCTTCTCACTGCCCGCTACTATTGATAGGTGTTTGCAAAAATATGCTCCTCATTAATGTTAACATTTGGAAGAAGGGGAATACGATTCATTGTCTTTTTCTCTCCCAAAACAGACTTTAGTAAAGCCAAAGAAACATTTTCTAGCACTTAGAGCTGACCAGCAGTGAAAAGGCTGAATTCTTTTTCACCCAAATTATTTCAGAAAGAATGAGACTGCTGCCCACCAGTGACATTTTAAAAGAGAGTAACTCCAGCTGATGTCTGAAATCCCTCACATCTTCAATATCATGTGGCCATTTGACCTTTGAAGAGTCAAGTTGAAGAAAGCAACTTTAATAAACTAGTTTAAATACTTCTTTTAAAATATGTGCATTATTTATTTACAGAAAACTGGAGCAAGGGTTAAAAGTAAGAGAGTTTGGGAAACTAATTCATAGAAGGTCAATAAAAGTAGATAAAAAGCTGAAAGATTATGAAAATGAAAAATGACAAATTTTATACTTAAAAATTATTGTTGACTGCAAGCATGTTATATATACATAATTTTTAATTTTACCATAATGTTTTCTACCACTAAGCAGATGTAGTCCAAAATATCATTATAGGAATTCAGAAACTGAGTACAAATATATGCAAAGAGAAACACCTCATTTTGATTATACCATTTTGGACCTTGTATCGTTTTCTTCTTCAATTTTAATTTTCATAATTTGAAAATGAAAATTTGTTAATTTGTGACATCTAATATAGATACAGAGAAGAGACTGGTGGTCGCCAGAGGTAGAGGATGGGGGAGAGCAAACTAGCTGAAGGTGGTCAAAACATACAAACTTTCACTTATAAAATAAATAAGTCCTGAGGATATAATGTACATCATTGTAGTTATAGTTAATAATACTGCATTATATATTTGAAAGTTGCAAAGACAGTAGAATTTAAAAGATCTCATCACAAGGAAAATATTTAATATTTTGTGGTTATGAATATTAACGAGACTTATGGTTATTGTTATACAATATATACAAACATTGAAACATTACGTCATACGCCTTGGTTTCAGGTGTTAGTTTCATATAATCTTAGATGTTACTTATATCTCCATTAAAAAAAGCCCCACAAATCAGTAAAGACTGATCATTGAAGATATTATTAGGAGAGAACTATGAATATATTTTATAACATTCAAAATGGATTAAACATGTATGTATTAAATTTATATAAATACTAAATATAGTATTTAATCATGTTATTGTTTTTTTAACTTTGAAAAATAAAGTGGATAAATTAAAGAATGTAAAATCTGAAACATGTTTTAGAGACATTCAGTATCACCTTTTACTCCACATCTAATGAAACAAGACTCAAAGCAGTTGGTGCCCCAATTTTCACATGGTGAGTTCATTTCTCACACTATACTTTGACATCATCAAGTGAAGGGAAGGTGAACATTTATACTTGCATCCCCTTACCTAGAAAATAGTAAGTGTGAAGTAAATAATTAATTGAATAAAGTATCGACTCAGTCAATATTGAATAAATGAATGCATGAAAGAACGAGAAATTATGTAACTTGACTGGCATTTTACATTTTCTGTCCAGTGTTCTTTCTGGAATACTATTTTGTATCTTTAAGCAGTTGCCGTTGTCTGTTTTCAGGAATAAAGAAAATGAAATTACATCCAAAAAGCTTCTGCATGGCAAAGAAAAGCATCAACAAAACAAAAAGACGGCCTACTAAATGGGAGGAGATATTCATAAATGATATATTTGATAAGAGGTTGATATCTGAAATATATAAAGACCTTATACAATTCAACACCAAAAAAAAAAAAAAAACAAAAAAACGAAAAACCCAATTAAAAATAGGCAGGGGACCTGAGTAGACATTTTTCCAAAAAAGACATCCAAATGGCCAATGGACACATGAAAAGACGCTCAACGTCATTGATCATCAGGGAAATGCAAATTAAAACTACTATGAGGTATCGCCTCATACCTGTCAGAACGGCTGAAATAAAGACAAGAAATCACAATTGTTCGCAAAGATGTGGAGAAAAAGGGACCCTCATGCGCTGCTGATGGAAATGCAAACTGGTGCAGCCACTGGGAAAAACAATATGGAGCCTCTTCAAAAAAATTAAAAATAAAATTACCATATGATCCAGTAATTCCACTACTGGGTATTTATCCAAAGAAAACAAAAACACTAACTCACAAAGATATATGCACCCCAATGTTTATTGCAGCATTATTTACAATGGTCAAAATAGAGAAGTAATCCATGTATTCATAGATGAATGGATAAAGATGTGAGATATATAGATATAGATATAGATATAGATATATTACTCAGCCACAAAAAAAGAATGAAATCTTGCTATTTGCAACAACATGGATGGACCTAAAGGATATATTGCTAAGTGAAATAGGTCAGAGAAAGACAAATATCGTATGATTTTATTCATATGTGGAATTTAAGAAAAAAAACAAATTTAAAAAAAGAAAAAGACAAAAAACAGACTTCTAAATACAGAGAGCAAACTGGTGGTTGCCGGAGGGGAGGTGGGTGGGGGGATGGGTGAAATAGATGAAGGACATGAAGAGTACACCTATCTTGATGAGCACTAAGTAATGTATAGAATTGTTGAATCATTATACCGTACATCTGAAACTTATATAACACTGAATCGTACTTCAATAAAAAAGAAAAGTAAGTCTGATTTAATTTTGAAATATGTTAATGAATAAAATATTGTAAATTGTTAAAATAAAAAGACATAAATCTTTTTCTTATGACATGTATGTAAGAGGACAAGCTAAAAATATTATTTTATTAAAAAAAGCAACTGCTTCACATTAAACACTTCGATATTAGGCAAAGTACAAAAACACTGATATTCATGAATATGCTAAAGTTTTTATATATACTTACTCTTTTATATTTACATTATTATATTTACATACATTTACTGTACTAAAACAAGGAAATGAATTTCACCTAGATAATTTTAAGGGATTGAAACAACCATATATCTAACAATTGAAATATAAGTAAGTTTGGGGCGCTTGGGTGGCACAGCGGTTAAGCGTCTGCCTTCGGCTCAGGGCGTGATCCCGGCGTTATGGGATCGAGCCCCACATCAGGCTCCTCCGCTATGAGCCTGCTTCTTCCTCTCCCACTCCCCCTGCTTGTGTTCCCTCTCTCGCTGGCTGTCTTTATCTCTGTTAAATAAATAAATAAATTCTTTAAAAAAAAAAAAAAGAAATATAAGTAAGTTGGAAATTGTGTTCAATGCATTAGAAGAACAAATTTCTCATACTGTATCTACAAGACCTTTAGCGTTTATTAGTCTAAATTGAAGTGTAGTTAATAATTTTGACTTACAGTTATTAGGAAAACCCTTAAAAATGTGGAATTTTGCTTTGTATGTTTTTATGGAAGTCAAAATTTCTTGTCTCATAGAATAGAAATATTTCTAATGTTTGCCACCGCAGAACAATGATGAAATAAAATATAAAGGTCCAAAGTATTAGAGGCAAACTATGAAATCCATTCAGAAAGCAAAAGACAAGACACAATTACAGTGAATTATTAGTACAGCAACTGTAAATGTGAACTGCTTGGTTTGCATTTCGTGAAGAATTTCGTTCTATCACTTACGGAGACCCTCATGTTCTTTGTAACAGACTGCTGTGGAAGATTACCAGATAATCGCATCAGCCTTCAATTTGAAAGGATGTGTTCCTGTTAAGAGTAAAGCAAAGCCCACTGGTTATTCATACTTTGTAAGAACTTTGTAGTCTGAGAATAAGGAGCATACCATTTTTTGCATCTCCTGGATTCCCAAAAGAATACTGGGTAGCAATGTCCTTGTGGGCAATTATTTTCCAGTGGTCTTTCTATGTGCCTGTGTATTTAAGCTTCTTCCTGACAGGATTTCGTTACTTCCTTAGAATGGCATTGCCTTTCCTGAACAGTACTTCTAGAGATGTGAGCGATCTGCTCCTGTGTGCTTTCTTGTGGAAGGCTTGTGTTTCTTTTGTGCCCTACAAACCCTCATCCCTCTCACCCCCTTATATCATTGTTATTAGCGGATCTAAAAGCAAAATTAAAAAGAAATATCTTACAACAACTTTTAGTCTATTGTCCTCCACCCAATTGATAAAAATGGAATAATCTAACTAAAATAAGCCAAATCAAGAATATGTATGTGTGTATAAGTCAAAAATCACCTTGCAAATAGACATCGTAGGAACATGAAACCCAAACTGAGATTTAGTTTTGAATGTGAAATGACTAGTTCTTTTAGAAATTTCAGTAAGAATCCAAGAGGTGACTATACACTAAATAATATTCTGACATGGCCTGTGTTCAATTTTAAAACATATAATTATCATACGTGGAACATGATATATTAGTTATGTATCATCATGAGAGATTTATATATATATACGTTTTATATATATGTGTGTTAACTTTAAAAAGTTATATATATATAGTTATATATATATAACTTTGTGTACATAAAGTTTCTATATATACTTCATATACATGAAGTATATATATATACATATATATAACTATATATAACTTTTAATATAGTTATGTAACTTATATAACTAAATATACAATTATATAACTTAACTTTTTTAAAGTTAACACACACACACACACACACACACATTTTTTTAAAAGTTAACACTCCTGGGAGATTTCTACTATAAATAATTGTAACTAATAACAAAGAAGCAGATGAAGAAGCAGATGATGTTTTGGTTGTTGTCAGAAAAAGCATATTAGTAAGAACAACAACAAAAAGAACACCAAAAAATATTTTTTAGAGTTCAGTTCAAAGTACCTTTAACAATAAAAGCATGTTTTCCACTAAGTTCTGTTTGAGCATTTGGTATAACTTACACTGAAAATATTTCTATTAAAGCTATTCCCTCCAGAGCTATTTCAACACATAGATCTCCTAATTTTCTTTTCAGTCTGAATGCTGATTAATGACAGGAAACCTGCCATTACAATGGATTGGGGGAAATGCATTGTGGGAATCCGGTTAGGATACTGAGGACGTTTCACTGCTTTCAGAACAGAGCTCGTCAAACTACAATCCGTTCAAAAGCAGCCAGGCTGGAAATATCTCTTCCTTGTTTATGGATGATGCCATGTAGTTTTACTGATTCATAATGGAGCCACAGCCTTTTTATTTTGACAGTTTAAGCACCAAGAAGAAAAATAAAACTGCTGTGTGAGAACCTCCCTCATAAATGGCTTCATGTTAAGACTTCCTCTCTACACATTCACATTAAGAGCCACAACAGGTCTGGCATCTGGAAAAGCAAAACTTTCCCTTCGTGTAACAAAAGGTGTTTCAAAGAAAAGGAAGCAAATGAAACTTAGAAATAAAAGCATGATGAACTGTTTTCAAGTACAACTAAAATTTTATAAATCTGCATGGTAATTTTCCAGAATATGCAAAGATGTCTTTATCTGCATAGTAAAAATCAAAATATGATCACCTATACATTTTCACACACTTTCCACAAAAATGCCATCAGCACATTGATTAGACTGTGCAAGATCTCTAGAGAGAATAAGTGTTTTTTCCACTGCAGCCCGTAAACCCAACTTGTAATAAGAGACAACACACATTAATAGGTTTATCAAAAGGGGGAAATAGCATTTAGAGATGCAAAACATCATTTTGAGGTTTTCCAGGTACCATAATGATAGTTTTTCTTACCACTGAATATTCATGACACCTCATAAAACTAATGATAAACATAAAAATTGATGTGAACGTTTGACTAATCTGCTCTTATTTGTTTGGAAGAGCTGTCGTAATTGCCTGGTTTGTAAATTAAACATCTGCTATGGGAATAAACAAAAACATAACTGAGCATATTCAAATAAATTGAATTCACTCTGGTTCCATAAATTTTATTATATGGGCTCATCAATTTTATTACACCTGAGCGCAGCATTGCCTCCAAAGTCAATGAATTTTTAGGTGTCCTATTTGTAAGAATAAATGCTTTCTTCTTCTACTAAAATGCAGATCTTATTTAGAACATTTTTAAAGGAGTGCTTCAATACTAGAACTGAACTGATTGAAGCCACCCGCCATGTTGGTTGAACATTTGCTTGACTCTGCTACTGTGCACCTTGAGTTTCGGCAGTTCATTGAAATCATCTATACAGCACAGCAGCACATGTCAAACAAGATAATAATCATTTCACTTCAGTGAAATTAGTCTGTCTGATGGTTAGCATAGCCATATTTTTCTAGTTTCTAAGCCATAAAGATGAAACATATTGCAAAACAACTAACCAGAACAAGGCCCACAATGGAAGACACCAACAAGTGTGCTTGCCAAAATCAGGGAGTCATACCTTTGATGTAATTATATATATTTTCCTTCTGTATCTATTCTTTTTTTTTTTTTTTACAGGAATCACCACAGTATTTTTATTTTTCTATAGTTTTTTGAAAATATAGTCAACTAATACATGCCTTAAAACGTTGTCTCCCGTGTACAAATCAAATTACGCTATCATATATACACACGGGCTTGGAGTCTGCTTTTGTCACTAAACATTTACAATGTCATCATGGACTTTTCTCCAGATAATTTTTTCAAAATCAGTTGTATGATAAAATTTGCTTTTTGGGTGGACTGAAGTTCGAGTTGGTTCTTGTTTGATCAGTGGAGGCTGAGAAGATGAGGTCAGTAAAGTTAGTGTCTCTCTACATGATGAGGGCAAGGATGCTAATCACAATCTTTCTTCTCCCTTCCTGCTAGAGAGTAGCAGACCTTCCTCACAGTTTGGTAGGGTGAATATTTGCTGATTTGTCGCGTGTAGTGTGGAATATCAGTCTGTAATTTATATTTACTGTTATTTTTGTGTCTATTCTTTGATGCTGCAGATGTATTAAAATAAGTCCCACCAATATTTCCATTTTTTTTTGTAGAGATTATCAAGGCAAATGAAGTTTTCAAGCAACAAACAAGTAAAAAATGGATGGAAATGACACTTTGCTGATATATTAGGATGACTGCCCATGAGAGGAAACTGATGTAAAGTTGAAGAACACAAAATATGAAATGGCTCAGAAATCCCTGACTTCTGATATTTGTAAGGCATGTTTCACATTATTCTGAGAAGTATGAGATACAAATGACAACAAAAGGCATATTGTGTGATGATTCCATTCAAACGTTTGCATAAAGATGGCTTAAAACTTCTGACAGAGTAGATTCCATTTTTAAAAGAAAAGCAAAATTCCCAGCTAGTAAGAGAGACCAGAACTTTACACTTATTTACCTTGAAATCACAGGTGCTTACCTAGAGGCCTAACACCTATATCCCTGATAATCTGGGCCTCTCACGGCCCCTTATTTTTTCTGGGAAGAAAAAAGGGAATTCCATCATTGCTCAATCAAGAACTCTGTAAGCTGAAGGAGGCTATGGAAACTCGAGAGGGAGCAATGCTCTTGACTGTAATTTGTCAGAAACTCCCAATTACTAAACATGTTTTACTGAGAACTTTTCATATCTAGACTTGTTTTGTAAATTGAGAAAGACTTTTTATTCAAACAGGTAATGACAGGATTCTAATCAAGTTCAGTCCCTGAATCACCCAGTCATCTGAAACATAAGTGTAAGGTAAGAGATATAATCACCAAGATTTTCTCAGAAAAACAAAATCAAAGACAAACTACTAGCTCATGCAAGGACAGTATCTTATTGCATCAAAGTTGATTAGATAGTTAAGTGTCACTGACTCAGAACATTTTAAAATCCATATCACACCCAGCTGGAGATAACATGCAAGAAATACCAACCCCAACTTTCATACTGTTCAAAAGGCTTTGATTTAATAGCAACAATAACCTTAGAGAGGAAATTCATCTTTTTTAGTCCAGTAGATATGCTTCTAACAGTAGCTGATATAGTTATTGCTTAATTTTATGCTTCATGGTGGTAGTAGCAATTAGGAAGAAGTAATTTCTATTATAATTGATGAACAAATAAACTTTTATTCCCTTATAGTGTTTTTAGTAAAACTTCAGCTTCCCAAATACAGATTAAAGTCTCAGTCTTATTGAAGGGCAGCAGAATATGCCACCCAAAATATGTCAGTTTAGCATATTGACTATTTTGAATTAATGTTACTTGCAAAACAGCCATTGCAAGAAGGACACTCTGACCCCTCTTTGTCCCCCTGAAAGCAGGAAATGAATTTCCCATGGGAAAGTTAATTTCCCTGTACCCAGAGGAAGAGAGACATCCTTACCACCAGAAATAAGAAAATTAGGGCTGAGAAGACTATAAAAAAACTTGTTATTTCCTCACTAATTTACTACCTCAAACCCAACCTTTTCTACCTTACACTATAAATATATTTTCAGAGGTATAAAGGAAAAAAAAATAGCATTGCCTTTCATTGCCAAAAAAAAAAAACCCCAAAAAACAAAAACAAAAACCCTTTGACTTCAATGTTATCATCATAGCTAATAAACAAAACATATTGAAAGATACAATATTTTTTGTATGCCATCTAATACCTATTTTTTAAGTACAGTCATTTGATAGTACATCCATTGGATCCTTTGTGAACTCTTAAAACTAATACATGTCAAAGTTCAGATTTACATTTTATATGAATTGAATATAGGATAAAATAGTATACCCTATGTAAGGTGCTATAATAATTACACTATTGTATTCTTTGGAGAAAAGACCAATTTAAGCAATTTTGTAGCTATAGGTCATCTTTACTAGATTGTTCTGATGATTTAGATTTATAAGTGTGTTGCTCTATACAAAACATACAAAATCTGTTGATCATTCAATAATTATTTTGAGTGTTTTTTCTGTGGATAATGCACTGTCCCAGGAATTGAATAAAGCAGTGAAAAAACCAGATCAGGCCCTTGCCCTCATGCAACTCATCTTTATATAAGGTGGGATTCTGTATTAAACAATGGATTCGTCATGCCATACAATTGTGAGAGGTGTTCCAAAAGGACAGGGCTTCTTATCTTTAATGTGCATCTGAATGACCTGGGGATCTTATTAAAATGCAAATTCTGGTTCAGTAAATCCAGCCCAAGCCTGAGGTTCTGTATTTCCAGCAAACTTCCAAGTAATGCCAATGCTGCAGGCTGGCCTTACAGACCTCCCTTTAAGTGGCAAGGAGTTTGGATGCTGCAGAATGCACAAGAGGGAAAATGACCCAACTCAGGAGATTAGGGAGTGATGAATAAATCATTGAGACCTAAAGAAGCAGGAGTTAAATGATGAATGAGAAGGGACAAAGAATATTTCGTAAGAGGGCATAGCAAGTGTGAAGGCCCTGGTGGGATAGAATCATGTTGCACCACAGGATATGCAAGGCCAAGGTGGCTCTAACATCAGGTTGAAAAAAGAGAAAGGATTGATGCCAGTTGACATTGGCAGGAGTCAAATTACTAAGGGGATAAGGATGGGATGCAGAGGCATGGTGGTGAAAGTCTGAAAGCAAGAAATTGGAAAAAGTTTGGGAAAATGGAGTTTTGAGGTCACGGGTGTTTAAAAGATAAACTGAAGCATATTAAAATCTTTAAAAGTTTGTTTGAACAATAATTGATTCACATCTGGCAGCATCCCACCTAACAGATAGAAAGGAGTTCCAAGGAGCTATACAAAATGAAAGATTTTGATAGACAGAAGGAAATGGGAATAAGAAACAAGAAACGTGTGCTGGTCAAAAGAAAGTTGGTTGGTTAGTGCAAGGTTACTTTCCGTTAGGGGGTAGCAGAGGTCTCTCAGGAAGATTACCTAACTAGTGTTGATCAAGCTACTCCTGATTGACTGGTTTCCGATTCCATTTTGGGAGAGATGAAACTGTAATTAAGTCTTGGTTTGGTGATGTAGGGCTTAACATAAATAACTCTGGCTTTAACACAAGCAATGAAGTTTTCAGAAAAGAGGAATGTAGATGAGAGCCAGGGTTTCAGAAAAGTTGTTCACAGGTACTCTTTGGGGTCAAGAGTCAGAGAGAAGCCTGAAAAGTTAAAAGAATGGCCCTAGGAATTCCCAGATGGTGATGTTGAAAGTAGGAGGAAAGGCTGAAGGGACAAGCAGGTGAAACTCTAACTGTCCTGAGGAGGACACACTAGACAATAGAAGAGGAAACCAGATTTAAAATGGTCTTCTTTGAGCTTTAATCCAGGATGCTGTTAAGTATCAATGAATGAGAGAAATCATGTTTAGTGGTCAGGAATAAGGCCTTGAATCCTGTTGCAGGATTCAAGACCTATCTCAGGATCCTCATGGCCCTGTGAACATGGGCAATGTAATTAACCTCTCTCTCATCAGTTTCCTTGTCTCTAAAAAGAGTTAATATATCAATTTTCTAGGGTTGTTGTGAGGACCAAATGCAATAACAATATGTAAAGGGCTTCCTGGTACATGGTAACTAGTCCATAAATGTTGGCCATTATTATTTTTGTTCTCACACAAACTATGTATTTATTTTTGACCTTAATTTTCTGAGGATATTAAAATTGATTATATCTAACACATTCTCTAATTTAAATATCTATGATTTCATCATCATAAGAAGAATATTTAAATATGTAAATTATAAAAATAGAATGACTTAATTTCCTGTTCCCAAGTTGTTGCCCAGGTGTTTACATCATTTATGAATTTTGGGAATCCCTTTAAAATAGCTCTGTATTCTGTTCTTCCAGCTCTCTATTTTCAGAACATAGCCACCAAAAACACTCATCCAAGATAGGATGTCTATAAATTATTTTATTTTTCAAGAGTTATGTAAGTAAAGTGTAGAAGAGACAACTTGAACAAATATTAGTTATCTTTTTTTCGGAAATTGAGTGTTTTTAGTTGCTTAAAATTAAGACTGTCTTTCATAGCGTTCCCTGTTGTGGGATATAGTCCAGTGACTAAGTTCTGGCCAATGAGAGACACATCAATATGCTGTATGGTAGCCTACAGGAAATCTCCCCAATGTTGCTTGTGGCTCTTCTTCTTCTTCCTGCTTACTGGAATGTGGATGAGGTGCCTAAGCTGAAGTAGCCATCTAGAAGAATCAGGTGGAAGTCATGTGCTGATGATGGAGAAGCAGCAAGATAAAAGACGCCTGCATCTCTGGCCATGTACCACTACACCAGCCCAGGATAACCTTCATCTTGCTTCTTTTAAGTGAGTAATGAATGATCTTCTATCTATTTAACCCAGTTATTTGGGGATTCTGATCAATAAGTGGTAGAAAGATAGAGATCTATCTATCCAGATAGATGTATCAAAGGAAGACCTTAGTCTCATACAAAAATTTGTTTTATTGTCAAAATTACTTTGAAATTTTGAACAAATTTGAACACAGTTTCTTAAAATATATAAATTCACATCTATGTAGAAATATATTGAATTATAAAAACCCAATGATAGTTTATCACTTATAAAAGTGAAACACATAATCCAAAAAAATGCAAATTTAGGGTTTATTTTATTAATCAGAACCAGTTTTGTTTCAAGGAAGAGAAATCTATTTAAATTTGTTCAGGGAAGAAGATGGGGAGGGAAGAAAGATCCTGTAAGGTTATAAATATCTTAAAACACAAGGGAAAAAAAAGTCCAGAATAAAATAAAACAAGCAAAATGAACAAACGGAAGTCATGAAATGTATGAACGAAGTTGTCAACCACAGTAGTTCCTAAAGACTATTCCATAATGAAATACCTCAGGATATAATATCTCATGATTCAAACTACTGAAAGAATGAATCAAATATAATTAGTTCATTCCAGCCTATAAGTTGGTTTGCCTTTGGTCAAATGTCCAGCTCTGGGTCCAGTTATGTCCAGAGTATCTAAGTCATATGATTCTATCAATGTTGTCAGGTTTCTGGTGAGAAAGACATTCTCTTAGAAAGGAATCTGAGAAGCCAAGCAATTATCAACTTCTTAATATGCTAATATTTAATGTAATAATTTACATATATATAGTTATATATATATCCTTTTGTAACTTGTGCTGGTAATTATCTAGCAATCAATACTCATTCTCATCTGCTTTTATGTCAATGATTTTGTAAGAATTTATATATTGGTATTAAATTCATTTTTGCTTAAATACTTGAGAAGTTTTTTCTTACTAGGACTGATACACTACTCTAATGATGAAGAAAGCTACCAGAACTTCGAATATTAAATGAAGAAAGTTATTGTCACTGAAAACTTGACAAAAGTATTTTGATATTTAATCTAATATGGGGGCATCTGCATGGCTCAGACAGATAAGGGTCCTACTCTTAATTTTGGCTCAGGTCATGATCTCCCAATTGTGGGATCAAGCCCGGTGTCAGGCTCCACACTGGACATAGAGCCTGCTTAAGATTCTATCTCTTCCTCTTCCCCTTCTCCCCACTCTTTCTCTCTAAAAAAAGAAAAGAAAATGGTCATGTAAGTTTCATGAAGACAAGGAATTCTATTTTTGAAAACTGTTATATCCTTAGTGTGTAGATATCATATAGTATGTCTTTATATTTTTTGAGTGAATGAGCTATCAAAAACACATTGACTAAAATTTACATGCAGTACAGAGTTAAATGACAACCATCCAAAAGATGGCTACCAAAAGCTTAATATTGTCAACAGTACAGAGAAAGCATTAAAGATGTTAATCTCCCAAGGAAAACAGATGCATACGACAGATTTCTGATATTGTCATCACTAGAAGTGCTCCAGTGAATTAAAGATATTGAAAAGGTTATTATCTAGAGCTATTATGTTTCATCAAGAAAGAAGTCAGACTAATTAAGGCATTTTGTTTATGAAAATGATTTTACCTACATAACTGTTGTTAACATTGATCATTACTTTCAATGTACTTTGTTAATTAGTTTTGTGACGTTTTCACCTATACCAAACATGCAGTAGTGCCGTATGTCTTGTGTTGTGGTAATTGACAATAGGCCATGAGTAATAAGTAGTAACTAATAATATAAAGGCCATGTTTTAAACAATAGTTAAAACAATAGATGCAGCAAAACAATACAAACCTAAACCTTCCAGAAAAAAGAAGCATGCACTTTTTTCAAGGTGAGGTTGAATTTCCTTTGATCTTTTTATATTCTATCAACACACTATATCCCAAATGTGTGTACATAAAACAACAATGTGCTTAAACACACACACACTCCAACTCTAATATAAGCCAATGGTTTTATTAAAAGAAAGAAACATGAAATGGGTTTTAGTTGTTATTTGAACATCATAATCCATGATTTATAGGTGCTCATTCTATAAAATATGACTTACGCCTAATAAAATGTGAGATCCCAAAATTTAATTTTATAAATTAGAATGTGAAGAGAATTTAGAGTCACTGTATCCCTGCCTTCCTTTCTGAGACAGGAATACCTTCCTTCAAAATGTCTTTTTCAGTAACCTCTTAATTTTCGTACAGGCAGTAGCTTCCAATACAACTTGATTATGAAATTTAAATTATCTTCAAGGAAGTTCCACTTACTGATCCTAGTTTAGCACTTGAGCATGATTTGAAATCAACCTTTTCTTTATTCCACAGTAGAGCCTTCTGAATTCTTGGAGATATACTTTGTCTTTCTCCTTTAGTCACATGTCCTTCAATCCTAAACATTCCACCAAATCTTCTGTGACACAATCTACAACATGATTTTGAGATCTCTTCTTCCATCTCTTCTGTCTTAAAGGACAAAGTATTCTTGACCAAGCCTACCATACCACAAATGCTTTATTCTGTGCCTTCTTGTGTCTTAGAAATTCTTAAGCATGCCATATTTATACAAGGTTGATAAATCATTACATTGTTTCTTGAGGGAAGAAATCATTTGTCTTATTCAACTCAGGCTGCCATGACAAAATAGCATAGATTGGGTGGCCATATATATATATATATATATATATATATATATAGTTTCAAGTTTTTACTGAAATTCTACTAACATATGGTGTAATATTGGTCTCAGGAGCAGAATTTAGCGATTCATCACTTACATATAACACCCAGTGCTCATAATAACAATGCCCTCCTTAATCCCATCACCCATATAGCCTTTCCCTTACTTACCTCCCCACCATCAACCCTCAGTTTGTACTCTATAGTTAAAAGTCTCTTATGGTTTGCCTCCCTCTCTTTTCCCCTCCCCCTTCCCCTACGTTCATTTGTTTTCTTTCTTAAATTCCACATACAAATGAAATCATATGGTATTTATCTTTCTCTGACTGACTTGTTTCACTTAGCATAATATACTCTAGCTCCATCCATGTTGTTGCAAAAGGCAAATTTTCATCCTTTTTATGGCTGATTAATATACCATTGTACATACATATATACTATATTTTCTTTATCCATTCATCAGTTGATGGACATTTGGGCTCTTACCATAATTTGGCTATTGTTGATAATGCGGCTATAAACATCAGAGTGCATGTGTCCCTTCAAGTCTGCATTTTTGTATCTTTTGGGTAAATACCTAGTAGTGCAATTGCTGGACCTAGGGTAGTTTTACTTTTAAGTTTTTGAGAAACCTCCATATTGTTTTCCAGAGTGCCTGCACCAGTTTGGATTCCCACCAACAGTGTAAAGTGTTACCCTTTCTCTGTGTATCCTCACCAACATCTGCTGTTTCCTGTGTTGTTAATTTTAACTATTCTGACAGGTGTGAGGTGGTATCTCATTGTGATTTTGATTTGTATCTCCCTGCTGATGAGTGATGTTGAGCATTATTTCATGTGTCTGTTAGCCATCTGGATGTCTTCTTTGGAAAAATGTTTATTCATGTCTTCTGCCCATTTCTTAACTGGATTTTCTTTGGGGGGAGGTGTTGAGTTTGAATAAGTTCTTTATAGATTTTAGATACTAACCTTTTATCAAATATGTCTTTTGCAAATATCTTCTCCCATTTTGTAGGCTGTCTTTAATTCTGTTGATTGTTCCCTTCTCTGTGCAAAAGATTTTTATCTTGATGAAGTACCAATAGTTCATTTTTGCTTCTGTTTCTCTTCCCTCCAGAGATGTGTCTAGTAAGAAGTTGCTATGGCTGAGGTCAAAGAAGTTGCTGCCTGTGTACTTCGCTAGGATTTGGATGGTTTCCTGTCTCACATTTAGGTCTTCCTGTCTCACATTTAGGTCTTTCATCCATTTCAAATTTGTTTTTGTGTATGGTGTAAGAAAGTGGTCCAGTTTCATTATTCTGCATGTTGCAGTTTTCCCAACATCATTTGGTGAAGATATTGTCTTTTTTTCCATTGGATATTCTTTCCTGCTTTGTCAAAGATTAGTTGACCATATAGTTGTGGTCCAATTCTGGGTTGTCTATTCTGTTCCATTAATCTATGTTTCTTTTTTTGTGCCAGTATCATACTGTCTTGACGACTACAGCTTTGTAATATACTAGGGTCCAGAATTGTGATGCCTACTTCTTTGTTTTTCCATTTCAAGATTGCTTTGGCTAATCAGGATCTTTTGTGGTTCCATACACATTTTAGGATAGTTTGTTCTAGCTCTGTGAAAAATGCTGGTGGTATTTTGATAGGAATTGCATTAAATGTGCAGATTGCTTTGTGTAGTATGGACACTTTAACAATATTTGTTCTTCCAATCCATTAGCATGGAATGTTTTTCCATTTTTTTTGTGTGTCCTTTCAATTTCTTTCATAAGAGTTCTATAGTTTTCAGACTACAGATCTTTAACCTCTTTGGTTGGGTTTATTCCTAGGTATCTTATGGCTTTGGATGCAATTATAAATAGGATCAAGTCCTTGATTTCTCTTTCTCCTGCTTCATTACTGGTGTATTGAAATGTAACAGACTTCTGTATGTTGATTTTGTATCCTACGACTTTGTTCAATTCATGTATCAGTTCTAGCAATTTTTGGTGGAGTTTTTCAGGTTTTCTACATACGGTATCATGTTGTCTGAGAATAGTGCTAGTTTGGTTTCTTCCTTGGCTATTTGGATGCCTTTTGTTATTGTTGTCTGTTGCTGTGGTTAGGACTTCCAGTGCTATGTTAAATAAGAACGGTGAGGGTGGACATCCCTGTCTTTTCCTGACCATAGTGGAAAAGCTCTCAGTTTTTCCCCATTGAGAATGACATTAGCTGCCGGTCTTTCATATGTGGCCTTTATGATGTTGAGATATGTTCCCTCTATCCCTACTTTGTTGAGGGCTTTTATCAAGAATGGATGCTGTACTTTGTCAAATGCTTTTTCTGCATCTATTGAGAGCATCATATGGTTCTTATCCTTTCTTTTATTAATGTGGTGTATCACATTGATTTGCCAATATTGAACTATCCTTGCAGCCTAGGAATAAATCCCACTTGATTGTATGAATAATTCTTTTAATGTATTGTTGGATTTAATTTGCTAGTGTCTTGAGAATTTTTGCATCAATGTTCATCAACGATATTGGCCTGTAATTCTCCTTTTTAGTGGGGTCTTTGTCTGGTTTTGGACTCAAGGTAACGTGGGCTTCGTAGAATGAGTTTGGAAGTTTTCCTTCCATTCCTATTTCTTAGAACATGTTAAGAAGAATAGGTATTAACTCTTTAAATGTTCAGTAGAATTCCCCTGGGAAGCCATCTGGCCCTGTGCTTGGGTTGTTGGGAGATTTTTGATCACTGATTCAATTTCTTTGCTGGTTATCAGTCTATTCAAATTTTCTATCCCTTCCTGTTTCACTTTTGGTGGTTTATATGATTCTAGGAATTTATCCATTTCTTCCAGATTGCCCAATTTGTTGGTATAAAATTTTTCATAATATTCTCTTATAATTGTATTTCTGTGGTGTTGGTTGTGAGCTCTCCTCTTTCTTTCATGATTTTATTTATTTGGGTCTTTTCTCTTTTCTTTTAGATAAGTCTGCCTAAGGGCCTATCAATTTTTTCTTTTTTAATTCTTTCAGAGAACCAGTTCCTAGTTTCATTGATGTGTCCTGCTGGGTTTTTTTGTTTATTTCTATGTCATTTATTTCTGTTCAAATCTTTATTATTTCCCTTCTTCTGCTGGCATTAGGCTTTTTTTTTTTGCTGTTCCTATGGAAACTCCTTTAGGTGTAAAGTTAGGTTGTGTATTTCAAAATTTTCTTGCTTCTTGAGGTAGGCCTGTATGGCTAAATATTCCCCTCTTAGGACCACTTTCACTGCATCCCAAAGGTTTTGGACTGTCATGTTTTCATTTTCATCTGTTTCCATGTATTTTTTTTTCTATTTCTTCTTTGATTTCCTAGTTAACCCATTCATTCTTTAGTAGGATGTTCTTTAACCTACATATATTCGTGGTCTTTCCAAATTTTCCCTTGTGATTGACTTTTAGTTTCATAGCATTGTGGTCTGAAAATATGCATTTTATGATCTCAATCTCTGTGTACTCATTGAGGCCTGATTTGTGACCCAGTATGTGATCTATTCTGGAGAATGTTCCATGTACACTAGAAATGAATGTGTATTCTGCTTCTTTAGGATGAAATGTTCTAAATATATCTGTTAAGTCCATCTGGTCCAGTGTATCTTATTCAAAGCCATTGTTTCATTGTTGATTTTCTGCTTAGATGATCTCTCTATTGCTGTAAGTGGGGCATTTAAGTCCCCTACTATTATCGTATTATTATCAATGTGTTCCTTTGTGTTTGTTATTAATTGATTTGTATATTTGGGTGCTCCCAAGTTGGGGGCATACATATTTACAGTTGTTAGATCTTCTTGTTGGATAGACACCTTTATTATGATATAGTGCCCTTCTTCATCTCTTGTTACAGTCTTCGGTTTAAAATCTGGTTTGTCTCATATAAGTATTGCTACTCCAGCTCTTTTTTAAGTCTATTAGCATGATAAATGTTTCTTTATCCCCTCACTTTCAATCTGCAGGTGTCTTTAGGTCTAAAATGAGTCTCTTGTAGGCAGCATATAGATTGGTCTTGTTTTTTTTTTCCATTCTGATACTCTATGTCTTTTGATTGGAGCATTTAATCGATTTACATTCAGAGTGATTATTGAAAGATATGAATTTAGTGCCATTGTATTACCTGTTAAGTTGTTGTTTCTGGAGATTTCCTCTGTTTCTTTCTAGTCTTTATTGCTTTTGGGAGGTTTTATTCCCACTCAAAGAGTCCCCTTTAATATTTCTTGCAGGGCTGGTTTAGTGGTCACAAACGCTTTAGTTTTTGTTTGTCTGAGAAATTTTTGATCCCTCCTTCTATTCTAGATGACAGCTTTGCTGCATTAAGTATTCTTGGCTGCATATTTTTCCCATTCAGCACATTGGATATATCATGCCATATTCTTCTGGCCTGCCAAGTTTCTGTAGGCACCTGCAGAACATAGGTGAGGGGGGCTTGATGTAAGCTGCTCAGGTCTCCACTGCGTGTACTTTACTGCTCACTGAAGTTCATCTGTGCTGAAAAGCAGTGGGAATAGTGGTGTCAGCCAGCTCTCTTGTCCTTGGAGAGGGGAGTTTGCACCAGCCACTGTTCAGGAAGCCCTCACAGAAGAGTGAACAATCTCTCCTCGTGTGTCCCAGGCATCCCTCAGGTCCTTGCATTTACCCTCTCTGTTCCAAGCCATGTGCCCACCCAGTGGCACAGGGCTCCTGTGTTTTATCTCAGGCACACTGGCTAGGTTTCACAACATCAAATTCTAGGGACCCAGCACAGCATGGACCCTCACTGATCCTCTGACATAGGGTCTTACTCTGCTGTGGCTAGTGCCAGTTTGTCCCAAAAAGGCATTCACACAAATGTGCAGGTGCTTGGATTTTACGGAAAGGCACAGCAAAGCGCCTGAGTCCAGGTGAACCACCCTCAGCAGGCATCGCTGCTCTCATGCTAGTGAACTGGGCAGGCAGCTCAACAGTGCCTGCCAGCTCTTTTGTCCCCAGAGAGGCAGTGCCACCTCTCCCGGATGCTCCCAGAAGGGGAAATGTCTCTCCCAATGTGACCCCAGGGATCCTTAGACCATGCTGTCCTTTCCCAGGCTTCTGCCCTCCTTCTCCATAGGAACGCCACTACACCCACTGGGCTCCACCCCATCAAGAGCTCAGGCTTCTAAAACTTTAGGCTTTGAGCTCCATGCTTATAAAAATTTGTGATTCTGAGCCCCAATCTTTCTCCCTGTCAATGGTTTTGGGGAAATAGTTTTCTTGTTCAAGCCCTGCTTTCTGTTCATTCTCTCTTTCTCTCTCTCTTTCTCTTCTCTCTCCCCCACCAGAGCTTCCTCCCCTCCACAGCACCAGTGATTCTTTTCTCCCCCAAATTATGCCTCTGCACCTCCTACCTTCCACAATGTGGCCTCTTTTCTCCCTCTAGTTGTGCAGTTCTCTCAATCCTCAGATTGATTTCCCAGGTCTTCAGAATGATGCAGTATTCATCTAGCCGTGTTTAAGGCATGAGGCAAGCGTACGGTCTTCCTGCTACTCCAGTATCTTAACTCTTCCTTAGAAATGGGGTGCTTTAAAAAAAAAAGACATTTATTTATCACAATTATGGAGGCTGAGATGTCCAAGTTCAAAGTGCTGACAGATTTGGTTCTTGATAAGGGCCCTCTTCCTGGTTTGCAGATGGCTGCCATCTCACTGTGGGTTCTTATGGCTTTTCCTTGGTACATGCATATGGAGAGAGAGAGCTCTCTGGTCTCCTTCTTTTCTTATAAGCACACCAGTTCTATCATATATGTACCACCCTCATAACCTAATCTAAACCCAATTACCTCCCAAAGGCTCCACACCCCAATACCATCATATAGGGAGCCAGGGTTTCTGCATATGAATTTTGGGGGAACACAAACATTCAGCCCATAACACCAGTCCTATGTTGATCTTCAGATGGCTAGAGTGGAGTCTGGCACATATAGATATTTGGTAGTGGAATAGTTTCATAATTTATATTGTCAATTAAGTTTTCTTAGGCTGTGAACTACTTAAAGATAAAAAAATATATATATCTTAAATGGATCATTTCACAGAATATTGTAATAACTCCTTAAGCAAACTGTCAAGCTGATTGTCCAGCATGATTAAAACAAAAACAAAACAAAGCAAATAGAAAATGACTTTTTTAAAGAATGAGATCTCCATAGTTACAGGTAAAGGGTCAGAATTTAATCATATCTCTTAGTTCTTTTACGACTGAAGGCCAGGATAAATGCTTAGGTTATACATAAATTTTAAATATATATATATATTAATTATATATAAATATATATAAATTTTTACATTTTTATATTTTTAATCATATATATATATATATATATATATATATAAACTAATTGCTCCATCAACAACAACAACCACAAAATAATGGGAAAAGAGCAGCTTTCTTGTCATTGCTGGTTTGTCACTATACCAACATAGATTATTGCTCAGTCGCCTCATTAATTAAACTAGGCAATCTGTAGGAAGTCAATGGATATTATTCTCTTATACAGGAAGGACCGGTTCAAGCTCTAAGTGAAGAATCATTTTTAACCATTTAGACTAAAAACAAAATATTCAAAACTTGCTTTGACTTTGGGAAATCGGTGGAAGTCACTTTCCTGTTTTTATTATTGACTAGTGCTTAACACATATTTCCAATTTAATACTCCTAAGGATGCATTAATAGTGGTCCTCTACAAAGGGAATTCTCTAAAGGGGGACAAAGAAGGAGTGAACTAGTATGTGTGTTTGCAAAGCCTGTCTAAGGAGTCCAACAAATAACTTTCAGTACCTCCACTTGAGCTGAAGCCCCACACTGAATCATAGGATTTCAAATTGAAAGGCATTCCATCACCACATTAAACACTACAACCCTAAAGACAGCCAAAGCATTATTTTCATTGTTATTGTTGTTTTGGCCAGGGAAGACAGGTACACTTCTAATTATTAGTCCAATGAAAGTAAAATTCAGTATGTCATATACTTTGATAGAAAGATAGAAAGCATGCTAGTAACCAACATGTATTAGATGAGAAATAGAGTAATCAATCAAAATAAGCCATAAAAACCTGGTGTGCTGAAAAGTCTCTACCTCTAAAATTGAACTTTAAAATAGAGTGCGCATGCATTGAACAATGATCAATGCATTCATGGCAAATGCCATCATCTGAATACACAATTATAAGCATCAGTTTTCATCTTGCCTGAGCTGGTGTTGTTTTTGGTGCTTCCCAAAAGTGCAGTGAAATTCTTTTTGTTTAAAATGAAGGAATTTGTAACAACCTTAGAAGACTCACCTTTTGTGATAGTATTGGCATTTTTCTGTCAAGCCATGCAAAAATGATTTAGGATTTTTGTTTCTGGGAAGTATGCAGATTGAGGGAGGTGTTTTTGTTTGTTTTTTTTGTTTGTTTGTTTGTTTGTTTTTCCTTCTTTTAGCAAGCCTCATAATGAATGCCTTAATTGTTAGGAAACCCATTTAAAATCTTTTACTTGCAATTTCCTGAAAATAACCATGGTTCTATATTGAAAACCTTCTAGGGCAGCCTTTATTTTATAGCAGGAAAATAATAAATAATGTCCTTATGTAGAGAATCTGGAGGCTGAGATAGAATGAAGTTCAAAAGAATTTTTCTGAGAGAGGAGTGAAGAAATGACATAGACATTACTGTCCTGTATAATTTGGAGCCCTGTACATGCAGTCATTTGAACAGTGATATCAGCAAAACTGAAGGTCATTTAAGATTCGGTAAAAGTAAACAAAATATAATCTAAAATTGAATACTACTTCTTTTTTATAATGAGAATATTTTTAAGGATATACTTTTTATCAATAATTTTGTTGCCCCAGGATAAAATGACTTAGAAAAAGCAAGAATTTTTGCCCTGTCCCCAAATCCTCAAGGTCACTCCATTAGTACCCCTGTGTTAACCATCACAGTTGTCTCTATCTTGGCCCCCTGGGACACACTCTTCCCTAGCAGGGCTGTTATTACCACCTGCTGCCCTTTCAATCTTGAGCTGTGTATCCCTGGCCCTCCACTCCCAGAGCCACTGTTTGGGAAGCCACTGCCATAATTCTTCAGTCACCACGATAACCATTAATATGGTATTATATATATATATATATATATATATATATATATATATCATTTCTCTCTTCCATACATTCTCTATGTCAATGCCTTTTAACCTTCACAAATTATAAAATATTTGTTTTTTATATAGTTATGGTTGCATTTATAAAATGGATTCCTGCTACAAGAGGATGTATTTATCAGCGAATATCAGCCCTTTCCTGGGCTAGGTTTACTTTGCAAGACTGTGGGTCGGTGAGAGCCAGACTTCTTGTCTTTTATAAGATAGCTATCATCCCTCTGTCCATGTGGTCAGTCTCCTTGTCTAAATGCTCTGCTATCATTACTGGGCTTAATTCCACCCCTTTCTAGATTGGTCATTATGATCTAGATTCTATAGAAATTATGAATAGCCTGGAGGCAAGCTACATAGGTCAGTATACTACATCTGTCACTTATTAATGGTGTAAACAATTCATTTCCTCATCGGCAAAACGTGACCAAAAATAGCTCTCAGCTTTCAGAGTTGTTTTGAAGATTAAATGAGTTAATATGCTTATAGTAATTAAAACAGTACCAGACATATATTAAATATAATTTATACTAATAAGAGCAAGCGTACATTGCCATGGTAGTCAGAAGGAAATTCATTCCATTGTGGAATGAAGATCCAGAAACTATACTAGGTAGAAAAGAGGTCACAGTGCTGGCCCTGGAAAAGCAGTAGAGATGTAGAAGAGAGAAGGTCTAATAGGAGCTAGCAATACAAAAAAGGTGTAGCTGAGAAAATGGTCATAAGTAAAATTGTAAAAATACAGTTTATTAAAACTTGTAAGTGCATTGATTAATATGGAGTTCAGAATTGCAGCAGGTCAGAGACATTTTAGAAATTCCATATGAACATAACAAAATTAATTACATTTTGAAAACTAGCCTCTTCAACATATGTAGAGAGAAATGAAGATAGTTGGCTCAGAAAGTCAAGGTTTGGTAGTGGGTTTTATTTTATAAATTTAATGATGTGAAGAAATTTTAGATAGGGAATGAGATGAGAGCAATTTTCAATACAAACATTTCAATATGCAAAAGTAAAATCAGGCAGGAAGTTAACTTGCCTTTTCTAAGTATATTTTGGGGTCCATAAATGTCCTTATTTGGTTGGATCATAAATCATGTGGTGTGTCTGGTTTGACTTATGAAAAAGTATTAAAAGTAAGTAAATGTAAGTCAAAATTACATGAAAAATATTCCAGCAGAGTCTTGTCCAAAGTTGAAAGGAGGAACGAAATGCTAATAGCTGTTATGTAAGTGAGGAACCATGTTGTCCTGTGAGATCAGGGAGTTTTCAGGGAGAGCTGAGGGAAAAGTTGCCTGGAGTACAGAGATCATCTAGGGAAAAGTTAAAGTATATTTAGGATATATGAAAGGGTGGTTGTGCAAAAAAGAAAGATTAGGGAAAATAATTCCTAGGCTAGAAATGTAAAAGTATATTAAGTTCCCACCCAGCGACCTGTTCGCATGGCTGCCCCCGGCATAACCTCCCTGGCCCCTGTCACTATAGGTCAGGTTCCCTAGCTCAGCATCACACCCCACACACAAATAAGCTGCAGGTCAGCTATGTAATGACTCAGGCTTGTTCATACTGATCTCACTGTTTTGATTTTGCAATTGGAGTAAATGAGATGTGACAGTGCCAGAAGCATTCTTTATATTTTAGTCTCTCACCTATTAGGGGATTGCGAGTTCAGCATACCCACAATCATACTCAAAAACTGTTGCAAACATGCCAATAATAAGAGAAGGTGCATACATGCCTGAGTGTGTATATCAGAAACTTACCATGTACCACTTCAAGTCCTTTTAACCTTATCTTTCTTATCGCAGCCACTGCTGGGCTCACCAGCGGTGTGTGGTCTCTGACTTATATACGGACCCAAGCTGAGAGTGCCTTGCTTGAGGCGAACACTACACACTCCTCTAGAACTTCCCTGCTGCTGTTGAAACATCAGATGCCTTATATCGCCACTCAGGGTCCACTCGTGTGCAAACCAGAAGCGCAATGGGGTAAAACCATATAATGCAAACTTGTGAGCAGTAAGATCTAGGACCCAGTGAATAGTTTGTTTTATTTTGTTTTTCCTTTCATCTCCTTAGGTGTACGGTCCTCAGAAGCAACCATTTCTCAGCCTTTTTACAAGTCATCAGAAGATTATCCCAAGATTAAGCTATAAAGTATCTGGATCTAATTCCAATGTCAGGGAAGAGTGGATTTCCCCACCAATAAGCAATTCTTGGATACTAGCTGGGTGTCCTACAGTTTAACTGAGTTCTAACACTATTTACCTGGAGATAGCACCAGAGATCGTGGCTTAAGGGGTTAGTCCTACAAGACTGCCTTCCCATCAAGCCCCCCCCCCAACCTACCTCTTCAGACACCAGTTGCAAGTGTAGGTTATCACTTGTGTTTCTGATTGACTGGCTATACATTGAAGGTTCCAATGACCCCCCTTCTTTGGGTTCATTTAATTTGTAGAGCAGCTCACAGAACACAAAGAAAATCTCAAGAAATTCAGTGAAACCTGAGTTGGGTAAATGCAAAGGAAACCCCAAAAAAGGACATTATTTTCAAACTGATAAAAGCCTAGGAAAAAAAGAAAATCTTGTAAAGTAGAATCACACATCACATATAAGGAAATAACAATATGAATGTCAATTGACTTCTCATCAGAAAAAGTGGAGGCCATAAGAAAGTAGAATAATGTTTAAAGTGCTAAAAGAGAAAAAGTCAGGACAGACTTCTGTATATGGTGAAAATGTTCTTCAACGATGAGGGTGAAAATAGACATTTTTGGGTAAAATAAAACCAAGAACATTCAACATTAATAGACCTGTACTATAATAATTGCTATACAGAAAGTTATTCAGATTGAAAGGAAAGGAATTAAAAGGGAAACTCAGATCTTTAAGAAATATGTGAACATGAAAGGACATTTGTTTCTGTTAAATTTTACGAAACACATTAAACTAAAGCGAAAATTATAATATCTTACTGTGGATTTATAATATATTTGGATGCAATGTTATAACACTATACATAAAAGATGGAGCTACGTGTGGTAAATGGACCTATATGACTACCAGAGCTTTGCATTTTATGAGAAGAGGTCCAGTGGGATAATTAAGAATATATAGTGTGATCCTTTTAGCAACAATTACAAATCAGTGTAAAAAGATAAATACTGGGGGCGCCTGGGTAGCGCAGTCGTTAAAGCGTCTGCCTTCCGCTCAGGGCGTGATCCCGGCGTTCCGGGATCAAGTCCCACATTGGGCTCCTCTGCTGGGAGCCTGCTTCTTCCTCTCCCACTCGCCTGCTCTGTTCCCTCTCTCGCTGGCTATCTCTCTGTCACATAAATAAATAAAATCTTTAAAAAAAAAAAGATAAATACTGAATTTAGGATGTCTACATGATGACTTTATCAATGCTGTGGGACGATGCTAAAGCAATGGAAAAGAAAAAAAATGTCGGTTAATTCACTAATCTTACTTCAAAAGCTACTGTACATGAAATCTTTTAAGCATTTAATGTTTCCCGGTGAGGAAAGAGTGTGAAACTGAGAATGAGAGTGAGAATCTATCAGCTATAAGGTTTTGTGCTGAGTATTTTGAGGTATTTCTTATTGCCTTAAAACTTGAAAACATCCAATGTCTAGGATACACTCCAAAATTATTTGGCTTACAAAGATACAGAAAACAGGACTCATTTCCAAGAGAAAAAATAAACAATGAAAATTGACTTCACGATGATGCAATAATGTCCATTATGTATTTTCACATCGTTACATGATTGCAAAATTACAAAACGGTTTTTGTAAACCATTCTGAAACATATGTATAAAAGGACCGAGAGCCAAGAGGATGTCCTTATACTTTAGCAGTTTGAAAAGAAGTCGCTAAAATCAGATATAGATCACTATTCGATTTTTTAAAATGTTTGTCACCAAAAGCAGAGCAGTGGTTGTCTGGTTGGGGTGGAGGTGGCATAACTACGAAGAGCTTTTGAAGGATACTAGAAATTGTTTTTATGTCTTGACGGTGATGGTGTTTGATTGAGTAGATACACGGGCCAATATTCATTCATCTGTGTAGTTAAACAAAGCACATTTTAATGTGTAAACTATATTATAAAACTTTTTATTTATTTAAAAAATGTAGATCAAGTCCATTAACTTATTGTATTCTTAAGAAATCAAATAATCATGATCAATAGTTATTACTTAAAATGCCATCTGATTTAAATTTGTATTTAAACAAAAGTACTTTATGGAGAAAAATGATTATTTCTTCCAATTAGCTACTTCATTTGGAAACACAGGAATTGTTACGTAACAGACACATTTTATTTATTTTTTCCTTAAGAGAAGAGCAGCTTATCAAGTGATACACGGAGAAGAGATTAAGAAGACAGATAAAATTAAAGTAGTATATTTCTTGCTAATGAACCACGACAAACTGGGTGTAAAATGTAGACTCCGCAAAGATAATACAGGTGGTTGAGAAAATGAAACAGAGTAATGATCCAGAAACATCATAAAGAGCTGCAGGTTCAGCTTTGCATCTTTACTATCAGCAAATATAGTTCGAAGTAGATGGTAATGGCTTTGTCATTACTTTTCTGTGTTTCTCTCAGGTTTAATGTGATGGTATGCTTTTAAATTCTGAGCTAATTGGATACTTCAATATATTAACCTTTTCCTTCCTTTTTTTTGCCAGGTAGTATCTATATGGTTAAATTCCTTTGGAATATTTAATTTTATAAACCATTTACTTGGACTTGTAATACATAAGAAAAAATGAATAAAAATAAATAAGAACAACCGATTGGTTTGATAGAATCGGGCCCTGTAACTTGATTATACTCATTCATCTATTTAGTAAGTACTTATGAACTACACTATGTGTATTACACAACTAGATACTGAAGAGCTTGGTAAAGACATACTGCTTATTCCAAGAATTTTACATAAGAAAAAAAATACTCAGAGCAAGACCATATAGCGTTAATTACCAAATAAATTATCTAAATGTCTGATCAAGACAATAATTGCTAAAAAGATCAATGAAAGTTAAGAACTTCCTAATTTAGAACCACCAAAAAAAACGAAGCTTGAGCTTGACCTTGGGAGATAGTATGACAATTAAGGAAGAATAGAACCCTTTTGTAATTTCTATTTTCACTTTCCCAAGGACAAATAGAAAAACAGTGTTTTGTAACATATTTTTTATCATAACTACTAATTTAGGACTTAAATACAAGCTTGCATTTTATAAAAAAATAAGTTTATTTTTTTTCAAATAGAAAAAAGGACATTTTCAGAAGAATATATTGCCCTCACAGACAAAAGAACCCAAACTATTACATTTCTTTTCTGAAGCCACATTCATAGAATATCAGATGCAAGAGAAACAAATTTGTATGCATGAGTTCATACTTCATTGGCTCCTTTTCCATAGAAAATACAACCCAAATGTATTCTATGGCTATCGACATTATAAGTTAAATGAAAAATTATTTCTTGGCTATAATTTTAATTATTGTATATGATCTATGTAAAGGGAGGATAAAAATGAATCCAAAGGGAATCCAAATATTGTTAAAATATATTAAGTAATTAATATTGGGACATTGGGTTTGAATAGAGTAATCCACTTGGAAAAAAAACTAGCACTGTAGATACATTTAGAACATAGTAGCTTTGTGGGGGCTTATACCCTTATGTCTAAATTTTCCTTAGCATATTAGCTGTATTTTTTTTTAAAGATTTTATTTATTTATTTAGACAGAGAGAGACAGCCAGCGAGAGAGGGAACACAAGCAGGGGCAGTGGGAGAGGAAGAAGCAGGCTCCCAGCGGAGGAGCCTGATGTGGGGCTCCATCCCCGGAATGCCGGGATCACGCCCTGAGCCGAAGGCAGACGCTCAACGACTGCACCACCCAGGCGCCCCAGCATATTAGCTGTTTACTAGCAAAACAATTACTCATTGACATTTAAGTAATTACATATATTTCCATTCAGAGTTATAAGGCTTCATGATAATAAACACTAGTCTATACCATTTTCTTTAGATAACCTTACAGAAAATATCAAGAAATACAGGCATTTCTCCTAATACCATAAAAAGTATTTATTTATAAAAACTATTCTGCAAGATCATGCACTAAAAATAATAGAGCTAATGGGAAAACAAGGATTGAAGGCAAATCACGTAATGAAAGACATATGAAACTTTGTACTAAAATCATATATAAGTATGTATACATACGTATGTATATAACATATACATACGTATGTATATAATACACATGGGTATAGATATGTATTCACAGTTACATATTCATAGGCAATTGCACCCATTATTTCTGACAGTCAGTCTTTTTCAGCCTTGAACCTTGTCCTTCTGCTTATATCTAACATATTGTCCCCTGGAAACATTTGCTCATTGATAGAATTAAATTCTATCCAATAATAATCTAATCCAGAATGTAAACTTCTTCATCCTTCTTTTTTACAGAATAAAGATTGCTGACCCGTGTTCTAAGTTCTGCCTGAGCTGCTTGTTTCTCCCTTTCAACATATTGTTCCTTGAGCTGCTGAAATAATCATCAGCAAATAGCATTTTGAATATTTAAATATCCACTTTAAACAGTTCCTTTGAGACTATAATATCAAATCCAGTCCCTTCCTCCTAGTGCATTAACTTTCTCCATCAACTCCAGGTCTCTGGCATCCACTTCAACTGGGCTATATAATTGTAAACATAGGAGGTTGTAGATGAGTGTGATTATTTATCTGTCCCAAAAAGAAAACAGAGAAAAATTAACCTGAAAGCTGATTAGAGTAATTTTTGTCAGCTATTAACCCAGTAAAAACAGACAGAAATACATAATGGTGACTACCTACTTACAATTAGGCTTTTTTTTTTTTCCAGCACCAGGGAGTACAAATATTCCTAGAAATAATGAGATCCATCTTTATCCTAGATAGCGATTAGAGAGGGAGACCCCTCTGCCTATGAAATTAATGCAACAAGTCTTTACAAATTATAATTACAAAATTTAAATACCTAGATACATCATTATCAACATGATAGATGATAGATGATAGATGATAGATAGATGATAGATAGATGATAGATAGATAGAT
Source organism: Ursus arctos (assembly GCF_023065955.2). Classification (NCBI taxonomy): domain Eukaryota; kingdom Metazoa; phylum Chordata; class Mammalia; order Carnivora; family Ursidae; genus Ursus; species Ursus arctos. The sequence continues at coordinate 45,106,867 of NW_026622797.1, read as the reverse complement.
AGATAGATAGATAGATAGATAGATAGATATCCAGTTGGTTCTGGTTTTTTTTTTTTGGAGAATGCTGACTGATACAGTGGGATTTTATTTTTGTCCTAAACAGGAGTACCAAAAGGGAGGTATGGAATTGGGAAGGAAGGGGAGAGAGAAGGATGAATAAATATCAAGAAACTGGTGGCTGAATTGCAAAAATAGTCAAAATTTTTAAGAAATAAAAGGTTGAAGATTCAACTTTAAGTTATTTATATTTCTGCAATGGATATCTGCCTCCTTGAAGCATTTAATAAAGTCTGCTGTGAACATAATACATTAGGTCAGTGAAGATCAAGGAATAACAGGCTGGCAAAAACAAAACAAAGCAAAAAAAAAAAAAAACCAAACAGATGAAAAACCTAAACGGAAGTGAGTTTGCAAGAAAACCCCTAAACTGATTTCAGCTCTGAGCCTCAGGTCACCATAATCATTTACATTTCCACTTCGCACGGATCCTTCTTGCTAATCATTTTAAATCCATTCTTGATGCCCATCCCCCATGATTTTTAGCAATGTAAGGATAGCCTTGAAATTTCTGCAAATATGAAATGAGTTTCAGAGCCGATTCTATCTACATCTTGAAAGGCAATGTGACCTCAGCTGAAGACTGAGGTTAAGGAGATGATGGAGGTAGAGTGGCTCCCAGCAGTGACTGCTGAGACTATGCACAGCCACGTGCAGAAAGTACATCTCAGCGGAGTACGATACTCTCTGAGTCAGAGGCCCGGTGGTGTGGGGGCAGAGATGAGGTTCCACACTCCACCTGCCTGGGGGTCTGAGCACAAGCATCATGCTGGTGGCTCAGTCAGTTAAGTGTCTGATTCTTAACCTCAGCTCAGGTCTTGACCTCAGGGCCATGAGTTCAAGCCCCATGTTGGGCTCCACACTGGGCATGGAGCCTACTTAAATAAAAAGCAAAACAGATTCACTAAAAATAACTCTCCTTGGAACAACTTTGCTCTGCTCTTATAATTCCAAGGGATATTAAAGATTAGGGTCATGCTTTAGTGGAAATTACAATAACCCTGTTCCTCCATCCTCAGCTCAACGGGCATTGTATGTATGTATGTATGTATGTATGTCAGAGATCAGGGAATCCTTGATGGCACAGTTTACAAATCCAGTGCCTCCCATATCACAAATCACGTTGTTCTTGTTTTGTAATGTCACTTTCTTTATCAACTCATACTAAACACTAACCCTACATGAGATGCCTTGTCTGCCCAGCATAGGACCTCGGAAATGTAATTTTTTGATAGGACACTTTTAAGTGTGAGTTTAAAATGACTAGTTTACACTTTATTTCCCAGTTCATGCTTATAGCTAAGACACCATTTCATGTTTATTATTTAAAAACCTCGATAAAATTCTCAAAGGTATGCAATGTTGTCCATTCTGAAAAGTAAAAACTTTTATTCCATGAGAGCAGCAAAGAGAAGGTGATATAACAGCTGGATTTGAAGTCCCTTCAACTAAGAACGTTGCACATAAATAAAGCAGAAGTTTGTCTAGATGGAAGGAAAAAGTCTGTTCTAAAAATAGAGGCTGATCCTCTGTGTGAGAGATTAAAGTAACACGTTATAAAGGAGAGAAACGAATGAATATGCTTATACATAAAATATTTGACATCGTTAGAGTAAGAAAGTCATGGAACTACCTTTCCCAGAAAAGTTAATTGCTTAATTTCTTTCCAAAATGTGCCAATCAAGTTTTCGTGCATATAAGCTACATGAAAAAAATATATACCCGTGTTGCAATGTGGAAGAGTGGGCAGGGCAGGTATCGGGGAGAGCCAAGGACGGGAGAATGGGAGATCTTACTTACGGAAAATTATTTTTTCTTATTTTCATAAATGTTATAATTTTGAAAGTAGTAATTTTAATTAGACTAATTACACGTTGCCTGTGAGGAGTTCTGACTACTTAAGCTTTAGTCATCTATTGCTTAAAAGGTAGCATTAGCTATTTATTTTTAAATGGTAACTTCTTACAAGCTTCAAGAAAACAGAATAATTTTATTCCATCTCTTCTAAACATTCCTCTGAATGTATTTTTACCAAAATTAATTTTCATAGTCCATTAATGAAAGTTTCCTAAAGCAAAGGTAAACTAGAAATGATTTAATACTTACCAAATTAATCCAATTCAAAACAACATTTAGCCTTAACATACTTTTTTTCTGTTCCAATGATGTACTTTGACTTCTCAGTTATGATATGCAGTGTAATTATAACATATAGATTTATTTGTTTATATCCTTTCTTTTTCCAGAGATGAATTAAGTATGCCTACCTTAAATACCTATAATACAATATGTTAAAATAAACATTTTTTAAAAGATTTTATTTATTTATTTGAGAGCACACATGATGGGAAGTGGGGGAGGGGGAAGGGAGTCAGTGGGAGAGAGAGAATCTGATTGAGCCACCCAGGCAGCCCTATGTTAAAATAAACTTTTTAGAAAAGATTTTATTTATTTATTTGACAAAGAGAGAGAGAGAGAACACAAACAGGGGGAGTGGCAGGCAGAGGGAAAGGGAGAAGCAAGCTCCCCACTGAGCGGATAGCCCAATGAGGGCCCAATTCCAGGACCCTGGGATCATGACCCGAGCCAAAGGAAGACACCTAAATGGCTGAGCCATTGAGGCTTCCCTAAAATAAACTTTAAAACAAATGAATGAAGTGATTAAAAAAAATGAAAAGAGGCAGGATATGGTAAAGTCGAAACTGAGATTAGTATAAAATTTAGCCAATAAACTTGCCAAATGTGGGAGAAAAATATACTTCTTTGCAATTAAGTCACCAAACAAAGAGGATGAAAAGTCAAATCAAAAATCACATCATCTATAATAAAAAATAAACTTGGTACACAGAAGTAGCCTAATTAAACCATATGCTGAGGCTAGTAAAAATGTCCTATGAGTTTTCAAAAAGAGACTAGCACTCCACCGTACTATAAACACATTCCTCACCATCATCTTCACAGTGACGGGGACAATGAGATTTTTAAAGGCACTTTTGAATAATATCCTTCCAGGTGGGCTGAAAGCCTAGTGAGAACAATCCTTTTAACGATGAAAATAACAGAGCCCAACTTCTGGATCAGGTCAAGATAAGGAAAGGAGTTTCTCTCCCATGAATTAAAACTAAAACCCGTAAATAGAAATGTTCAGTGGATCCAGACAGATGTCTAAGAAAACAGTCTCTTTTAAGTCAGAGAACTTGGAAGGGCCACCTCTGTATGTGAATGGAAGAAAATCTTGTTTTCTTTCTTTTGGCACTCTCCAGCACTGCCTCAGAGCAGGTCCCTCTTAGGGAGCTGCATGCCTAGGGAGGGATGATGGCAGGAGGGGTAGAAATGGCGGTCCCCTGGGCCCCTAAAATGTTGATAAAAATATCCTCCTCACTGACAAGAGAAACTGAGAAAATAGGCCCCTGTGATCAAAGCGTGGCAGGGGTGGGGGTGGGGGTCTCTATTACTTGTTCTCTCTTTTTACATCACTTTTCCTCAAAACAGACCGAACTGTAGAAAGCCTACACAGCATGGTAGGCAACCTCAGCTTTCTAGCCAGAGCACCAGCATCAGTCCTGAGGGAATTAAACTATGGGAGAGAAATACAGAGACAGTATTCGAGAGAACACAGAGATATTTTTGGAAAGTAAAATAAAAGGGGTTTAATAATGGATTAAACCCATGGTGAAGGAGATTGGGGTATGGAGAATGGCTGTTAGGTTTCTGGCTGAACGCCGGATGGGATGCACTCACTCTATTTACCGACACAGGAAGAGCGCCAGAGTTGATGGCTTAGGTCCTGACTGTAATTTTGAACATAAGAGAGTTAGAAACATCGAGTTTCGTAGGTCACGAATTTTGGGTCTAAAGCTTAAGGAAGAGATTAAGGTTAAAAGAAAGATACATTTGAGAAATATTGGAGATACAGAGTTCTTTAAATAGAATATGATTAACACTATAGAATTTCATCAAGTATTCAAGTCGAAAAAAATCCAAAAGTCGACGTTTTATTCAGAGGTGGTCATTGGTGACTGTTTTTATTTTTCTGTGAAGTGGGAGGCAAGATTGAGTAGGAAGAAGAAGATTCGTAATCATGAGCAACACAGAAATGTATCCAGATACCATGACATCCCCAGTATGACGGTGATCATAAATTAATCCATGTTGTTACCCATCTACTCTGTTGTTTATTTTTTCAGTAGTGATTAACTTCCTGAACGTTGTTGAGTTTACATACATCTTCAAAGAAGGAGTTTGAAGGGGAAACAAAGTATGTTTTATTCTGTTCCTATACACGGATAAGAGGATGTCAAGGATCCAATACCTTTCTCTAAAGAGCAGAAAGTCATCTCATAATAGGGACAATAAGTAGATGGGCTTTCTTGCTGGCAGAGTATTCATCTTATTAAAATGGCTTTTAATTCCTGGAGGAAGGGGAATGCATTGACTGTTCACACATGGTCATGACTCCTTGGCCCAATTCACAATTCTATGTTACTTATCTCCTCTCTGTACACATTTGAGTATATAATTTTTCCCATGCAACATGGTTGCCACGATAGTATTCGTTGTGTGAATAATTAAGTCATATGTGATTCATAAAAAGTCAATAAATAGGTTAATTTTGAACTTCCCATGATAAATTAATGTGCTTTAGAAAATGGGTGAGATTGTTAATCACACACCTGTTAAATATTAAGGATATCAACAAAAGTAATAACTTTGATTTTAGAATAAAATGTAGGATCTCCCCCATTACTCTACCTATACTCTTGTATAATTAATCCCCTTCCTTTGAGTATAGGTGAGCCTATCATATCATTACTATGATTACATCATATTATATGGCAAAAAAGACTTTGAAGATGTAATTTAGGTCCCTGATCAGTTGATTTTAGTTAATCAAAAAGGAGATAATCCATGGTGGGCCTGACCTAATCAGGAGAGGATTTTAAAGAGACTTGAGAGAATCTCCCACGGGCTTTAGAGTAGGAAGCTACCATGTTATGAAGAGGCTACATAGCTAGGACCTGAAGGCAGCCTCTAGGAGTTGAGAGTGATCCCCAGTCAACAGCCAGAAAGAAAGTGGGAACTTCAGTTCTATAATCCCCAAGAACTAAATTCTGCCAACAACCTGAATGAACTTTGAAGAGGAACCCAGCTTCCAGATGAAAACATGGCTCATCTGAAACTTTGATCCAGCCTGTGAAACTGAGCAAAGAACCCAGTTACACTATGCATGAACTCCTACCCTACCCTACAGAAATGTAAATGGGTGTTATTTTAAGACACTAAGTTTGTGATAACTTTAAGTTGCAGTAGAAAAATAATACCTGTATTAAGGCCACACTTATTTTGTAACAATTAATTCATAATATTCATCTGCATGAGATTTATCATCTCTCTGTTTTCCACTTAGCAAAAATTAAAAGATATCTGTCAAACACTATTTCTAGATTTCTCTATTTTGGAACTCAATAAAATTCAAGAACAATAAAAAAATATATACAGGCCATTTTTTTCCCCTGAAGAAATGAATCTTCATAGGGTCCCACACAGGGAGTTCAGGAGAGGAAATGTATAATCGTACAGTGTAAGATTAGCTATTTCATCATATAAAAAGAAATGCCAACGAAAAAGCTGGCAATTTTTTAAGCACTAAAATGGTAACATCTGGGTATATATGAGAAGTAGCAACATGAATTCAAATTTTTACATCCTGAAATTAGATACCAGGCTGTACTGAGAAGCCAGTCATGGCCAGGGGTTTTCATTGCCAATATGGACTATCAAGAAGCAGTCGTTTTAAAGAACACATTTGGGGTTTCTAACTGCCACTTTGCTATGCATTATGGGACTTTATAGTTTCTAAGTGCAAAGGGAGTTCAGAAAATCCCTTTCTTTCAACATCTCAGTATGAAAAAGTGGCAAGGATTCTTCACAAATATCACGTACTGGGTAAAATAATTATTATCAGAATTGCTTTGTTAGACTTCTTATATAGCTTTCCGTAGAATGTGAGCTATTATCCGTTATATCTGAACGTGTTTGATTTGGAAACAATTTGTTCAGTATTTTAAAGAATCTTTGGCTTATATGATCTCATAAGACAAAAGAATATGTTATGGTGGCACCTTTGATTATAGTTCTTGAAATTGGAAATGCTTTTGAACTGTTAACTTCTTAGTTCGAAGAGAAGTGTGTCTGTGTTAATGCCGTCCTTCAGTCAGATGTGTCGGGGAGAGAATGGGGTGGGTTTGAGCAAACCTCACGGACCAGCCTTCATTTCTATGTAAAGAATATTTGCTTATAGTAAGTACTTTGTAGGTAAATATCTGATTTTCTTTTTCAGTATTTGTCTGAGTCAGATTTATTTATCAAAATTTGTATTAGCATTAGTCAGCTGTGTTGTGTGATAATCTCATTCCCTGTTTCAGTGGCCTCGGACATCCAGCTGGAAGGAGCAGCCCCCATACAGGACATAAGTAGAGAAGACCAAGGGCTGAGCCAAGCCGTGCAATAGTATTTAACACTTCCGCTCAGACACGGTGTATGTCACACTGGCTCACTTCCCATTAGCCAGAGTAAGTCACACAATCAAGTCAGAGAGCAATGAGGCAGGATGGGTATTCTCCTTACATGAGAAAGGTAAATCACATGGCAGGGATGTATCATCTTACTGAGAAGGGGGAGTAAGTAACTGTAAAAAATAATGCAATCAAGATCAGAAGTGATGTTAAATGTCGTGGTAAAATATATTTGAATTAAGTCTTTCATTTAATTTGTTCACTATCACATTCAGAGATGTGTACATTTACAATGAGAAGTCAAACATTTTAAAACATTGGATCATAAGTATCAAGGAAAATTCAGGCATGAACAATTGTTAATTTCTACTCAAGTACAATAGAAATAGAGAAAGACAGACATACTCAGAAAATGAAAACATTATTTTCAGGAAAAATTAGTGGTCAAATGCATTTCAAAGGCAGAACGTGAAAATTCACCAATTTTACATTTACTTAGAACAATACTCAGATGTCACTGAAATCATGATACGTTGTGATGTAATTTCAGGCTGACTAACCGTATGAACAATACAATCTTTAGAAGCATACGGAGAACTACTTTAGGTATACCCTTAAGAAATATACTACTAAATGTTTAATTTTGTTTTGAATTTTCACATCTGATGATTTTATGTTTAATAAATCAAGGAGAACTTGTTCTATTACCTATCTAATATTTCAAAAAAGTCTCTTGAAGTAGTATACTCAACAGCACTTTATAAAAACTAGATCTCACGTGTACATTTACACTGAATTTGTTAGTCTGACAAATCATTTAAGTTCACCCTCCTTGACATACTTTCTTCTTGTAATCTGTTATCTATTTCTAAAACATTTTCAGAATAATAGCTTTTAATACTAATAACATATGCACGTATGCCTGTGAGCGTATGTGTCCCTGCAGTAATGTATACCAAATTGTTTATTTTGGTTGTTTGAAAGTGCAATGGGTGGAAAATAGTATCAAGCATTTAAAAAATGTTTCTGTGCTGACTTGAACAAGAATATATTCATTTTAAATAAATATGTTAAATAGTTAGTCCAGAAGGGGAATTCTGTACCTTCATTTTTTTTTTTTGTCCTTCAGAATTTTATTCTGAATTTTAGTTTAACATAGATCCTTGTGAACATATTAAAAGCTCCAAATTATAAAGTAGCCAGCTGTTATTCAATGATAATCCTAGATTCAGAATTCAAGGATGTTAAAAGATAAGTGTAGGAACATTTTTATTTTATTGGAAAGTCTAACCTCAAAAGGTCTCGCTTGGTCTCTCAGTATTGTGAAGCCATCAATGTTATTTCAAGGACACTATGCACATTTCTGAATAAGAGATATTACAGAAGAAAAAGGGTAACCAATTCTCTATGAAAAATACATGTATTTCTCAATTATTTTCCCATACTTATGTAAATATTCCCTAAATCATTTGGGATATTAAAATTATTCTAGTATAGTTTAAAATGTGCTACACTATTTTCTCTAAATCTGTATTATTTATGGGACACAACTGGAGTTTTATTTTTTGGTAAAGAACATTTACTCTATTTACATATTTTATGGGGTTTTTGGCAATATAATCAAATTTGTATAAGGAACAGGGACCTTCTGGGAAGAAAGGGAGGCTAAATTGGTAAACCTCTTTCCCACAAATTCAAAGCTACTGAACTCTGTCCTGTGGGTAGAGCTGATGTCTCTCAAAGCCATTGTCTGGCAAGAATAGTGGGTCTCAAGGTGGGAAAGCTCAAAACTGATGTGCCACAGCTTAAAGTCTCTCAGTGGAAGACGCCACCAAATCTTTCCCAAACACATCATCCTGAAAGAAAGCAATTGTGCCAGAGGAGAGTTTAAGAGGAAAGGTGATTGATTTCTTACAGGACTGTAGTTTGGGAAACTCAGTTCAATTGGGCATTGGCTCAAGTTTGGCAAAATTTAACACAGGCAGAGGATGGTCCCACCTTGTACCTTAAGGGCCCATTGCAGGCCAGGGTGAACTCTACTAGTTACCCAGGCAGGAAACAGACTGTAAGGTTTACAGGCCACCTCCCTTCTTTGGAGTTGACATGGAGTGGTATACATGCTACTCCAGCAGGTGCAGCAGCCCCTGTAAATGGGGACCTTTTTTAACCTTTTGTGTTACAAGAGCTATGCCACGCTCCTGTCATGGCAGCAGAGCCGCATTGAACCCTATTATTTTGGAACAACCAGCTCAAGGTACAATTGGGAAATTCTCTAGATCAGGGGCTCTGGTGATACAAGCATTAGGTTCATGGAAGATACAAACAAGACAAAGGACAGTATGAATCTGGGAGTTCTAAGACATCCACCCTGGGAGAATGAGTGAAAAGGGCACAAAGACAAGAGGCTAGACTTCCTGTCTTGCTCAGTATCACGTGTGCTCAGTATCACGTGTGCTACAGTTTGGAGCTCTCTATTGCCTATAACCTGAAAAGCCTGTGGTTTGTATCTCTAGATTTTAAGAGGAACACTTCAGTTAAGGAACCATTATTTCATTTAATTTTCAAAACAACGCGTTATGAGAAAACTACTATCCCTATTACATATGACAAGGAAACAAAATTTTGAGAGGTTATCTTGCTTAAGGCCATCCTGGCGGTAGCAAGTTAACAGCTAGGATTTAAAACTAGGTTTATCTGACTCAGAGGCCCTTTCCTTTTAGAACCTCAGGGTAAAGAAAGTTAATGTTATTATGATTATATTTCAAATATTGAAATGCCAACTCTGATAAGTGGAATGGTTTGCTTCTGAGTCCAGACTTCAATAAGTAGCCAAGCCAAAACAAGAACACAGGTTTTCTTCCGGCGTTGCATCTTATTGGCCCTTGAAGTAATTTATTAAATTTTTTCCTATTAACTTAATGCCAAAGAAACTCAGGAATATACTACACACTCCATTTAAGGTTATTTCCTTCATAATTTTAGATTTTTGAAACCCAGAAGTTTCCTAAGTGAGAACACTAAGACATTATTTCCTTCCAGAAATTTATCACAAAGCATATTTTTTAGGCTAAAGGAATAAAGCTTTTGGCCAAAAATAGACCTTGTGTTTGCACAGAAGTTCAACCCTACAGGATGTTGAAAGAATAACTTAATCACATATTCATCAGTGTTTTCTTATGTTCTTGAAGCAGAGAAAGAGCATCATTAATCTTGTTGGGCTTGTGACAATTTATCTTCAAAGACTTCAAGTGGTATAGAGTTTATCAAAAGATTAATAAACCCTGAGTGCAATTTGGGTTGAGTTAGCAAACTGTCCAAAGTAATTGATTTGGCTTAATATTAATCTTTATTTATGAAAATATAAATTTAACAAAAATATCAGGAACCTGGCAAAATGCTTTAGACTTTGAAATACTTGCGGGTTTATGTTTTTGAGAATGTAGAATTAATACCTATGGTTAAAATACTTTTAATCCTGACCATTTGAAGGATTTTTTTTAAAGAATGTTAATTAGTTTCAAGCTATGAGTTGTATTACTACTAAATATGGTATTAGTGCATATATTTTCTTTGTTTAATTTTCTTAAATGATTACTTTTCCCAGTGAACACAATGTCTTTTCAAACAATTTTTATGAAAAGGAAAGAAATCAAATATGAAGGAATTTGTTAGGACATTTTTTGTGTTGCCAATGTGTAGGTCCCAATCAGAAATTGTTTCTCTATGTATCAACGTCTACTGTTTGATCACTTCACCAGCTGCAATTTGTGATAAATTAATTTCTAGAAAAAAGGATTTTAGTTCATATCTGGCTGGCGGCCAAATTTTTAGATAGGGTCACATTGTTCTAATAAAAATGTTGCAACACTTGTACAATGAGACCTAATTTGCTTTGACAAAATAAGACCTCAGAATCATAGCGGAGAATAGCCAGTTCAGGAGCATCAATTAATGTACTTTCAGCAAACACTTACTAGGAGCTATTATGAGCCAGGCAGTGTACATGGCAGCAGTAATATTAAAAACAAATAAGACTTAGTCTTGTCTTCACAAAGCACATAGTCTCATGAGAAGGCAGGCATATGAAAAAGATAATTTCAACATAAAGTAGAAGTCCTGGGTGAATTGGCAGACCCAAGGCAAGGTGGGCCTTGTATTCATGCCAAGGAACTGGAACATTACCTATGGGAGGCATTAACTTTTTTTTAATCAGTTGGGAACTTTGGGGAGAATGGTTTAAGAAGACTGGAGGCAGAGGTATAACTATGAGGATCATCTCAGTCCAAGGAAGATCTGATCCCCAGCAGTGACAGCAAGGCAGAAGAGGATGTAATCAATTTTAAGAGATACTTTAGAGAATAGATAGAACAGCAGCATTTGGAAGTATGTAAGAAATAATGTAAGAAAAAGACGATACAGTTAAGAATTATTCTGTTTGGCTTTGTTTTATTTATTTATTTATTTATTTATTTATTTATTTATTTATTTTTGAATCTTTAATGAGGTGGAATTACATTAAAATGATGTTGAGATCTTAAGTATACAATCTGATGAGCTTTGAAAAACATATACATCTATGTAACCCACACCTTAATTAAGATATAACACATTTCCATTGTCCTGGGAAGTTCCCTTCTACCCTTTTTCTGTCTGATTACACTTCACCCGCCATATGGAACCACTATTCTGACTTCTATATCCTTGGATTAGTTTGATTTGTTATTGACCTTTCACATATGTGCCTAGTTTCTTTTTCTCAGCATAACTTTGAAATTAATTCCTGTTGCTGAGTGTTCATTCCTTCTTATTGCTGAGTAGTATTCTACTGTATAAATATACTAGAATGTGTATATGTATTATTCTGCTCATGCGCATTTAGGTCCCTGAGAATTTATATGCCCTTTGCTCTGAGACTTCCTCTTTGATATGTGGATTATTTAGAATTATGTTTTCTCGTCTTCAAATCTTTGGAGATTTCCTTTTTATGTTAATCATATTGAATTCTAGTATATAATTGCGTTATGATCAGAGAACAAACTCTGTATGATTTCACTTCTTTCATATTTTCCAAGCTCTGGGTTATGGCCTAGGATATAGGCTATATCAGAATTTGTTCCATGAGCTCTTAAAAAAATATGTGTTCTGCTGATGGCGAGTGGAGTATTCTAAGAATGTTGACTATATCCTTTTGTTGATGGTGTTGAATCTTCCAAGTCCTTGTTAATTTCCTGTCCTGTTGCTCTATCAATTGTTGAGAGGAGGCTATTGATATCTCCAATATAATTGTGAATTTGTCTATTTTTCTTTTCACTTTTTAAATATTAAAAAATTTTAATTATGGTAAAGTTCTATCACTTTTTGCTTCACATATTTTGCACCTCTGCTGTTTGTGGCAAACACATTTAGGATTGCCATGTCCTCTTGATAAACTTACTTTTTTTCTTTTTTTTCATTATACAATATCCCTCTCTGTCTCTAACTTTATTTGAACTGGAGTCTACTTTATCGAGTTTAGCTATTCTTGCTTTTATAATAAAGCTATTAAAAACATTTCCTTTACATATATTTATGATCACATCAGACAGTGTTATAATTTTTGCTTCAATCATCAAATTTAGAAAGTTAAAGAGAAAAAGAAAAGTCAATTTTATTTAGTCATATTTTTGCCTTCTGTCTTCTTCCTTTCTTCCTGATATTCCAAGGTTTATTCATTTATTATTTTCTTTGTATTTAGAAAACTTCACCTCAATTTGGGCAATGTCTACTGCTCTTCTGGTTCATTAATACTTTCCTCTGTCTCCTTTTTTTCTACCTTTGCACCCTGTTGGGATTTTTATTTCAGTTATGTATTTTAGTTTGAAAATTGTCATTTCTTTCTTTTTTATATATTCCTTTCTCTTCTTCTTTGTTGAAGTTTTCTAATATTTGTTGAAAGTGTGTTTATAATTCTTCACTGAGGCATTTTTATCATGATCACTTTAAGATACTTGTCAGATACTTCTAATATGTCTGTCTTCTTGGTGCTAGCATCTATTGCTTTTCTTTTTTTCATTTTCTTTGAGATTTTCCTCGTTCTTGATATGACAAATGATTTTTTGTTGAAACCTTGACACTTTTGTATTATGTTAGGAAATTTTATCCTATGTAAAATATCAGTTTTAGCTGGCTTCCTCTGATACTGCTCCAGCAGGGGAAGGAAGAGTGCCACTTTGTTAATGTTAAGGTGACAATGAACATCCAGGTTCTGCACTTGGCTTCCATTGACACCTGAAGGTGTCCTTCACTGCTATTGGGCAGGGGTAGGAGGTCAGGTGCCCTGAGTGATTTCTAGTGACACCACAGTGGAGATGGCCTTATAACCACTGGGCAATCATGAAAGTGCTGACTTTCCACTAGGTCTTCTTCAACACCATCACAGTGGAGAGGGGAGGGGTGTTAGCTAGGGATGGAAGTCCGGGCTCCTTATGTTGTTTCCACTAACTGGTGGCACTCAGAGTCAGGGAATTGGTGGTGGTCTTATTACTGGCTAACAGGGATGAAATTCTCAACTCCCTACTTGGACTTCTCTGAACCAAACACAACAGTCCCTCAGTATAGCTTCATGAAGGTGCAAGTCTAGTTCTTTACCTGGCTTTAGCTGGAATAGGTGGTTGTGAAAGACAATTTTATATTTTGCTATATTGCTCATTTCCTGGTCAAATAGCTAGAGAGTAGTGTTTGTCAGAGCTTTTGTTGTCTATACCTGTTGACATTTCTGGGTTGTCAGTTTCTTCAACTCTATGTCTGGGATCTATGAGCAACATTTCTGGGTTGTCAGTTTCTTCAACTCTATGTCTGGGATCTATGAGCAAAAAAGAAAACCTGAGAGAAATCACCACCATGTTCCAAGACAGTCTCTTTTATTCTCTCTACCTTTTAGAATATTTTTTTAATTTCTGCTATATATGTATTTCAGAGATTTTAGCTTTTTTTGGAACAGAAACTCTAGTTTGTTCTTTTGTATATCTTTTATGTTTCTGCTAAGATTTCTGTACCTAGTCGCCAATTATTTGCATCTTTTCTTGTATATTTGTGAATTTATTGCTAACAGCTGCTTTAAAGTCTTTGTCTGAAAAAAAAATAGTCTTTATCTGCTAATTCCAATGCCTAGTTCATTTGCAGGTTAATCTCTGTTCATTTTATTCTTGGTTAAGTGTCACATTACTTGCATCTTTGTATTTCTTATGCTTTAAAGAGAAATTGTACTGGGTGGTTTATATAGAAGAACAATAATGAGGTAGGTATAGTAATATTTTAGTTTTTATTCACCAGAAAATGTGAGCTTATTTCTGTGCTTTGTACCTAACCAGAACAGTGAAATATTCAATTCATCTGGTACTGAGCCATAGCACTAAGAAGACTGACCTCACTTCTGGTAAACCCAACTCTTATTCCATGCTGCCACTGCTGCTGGGAGCTCACAGGTCTCATTAGTCTTAGCAGTGTTTTAGCCTGAAGCCAGGAATCTTGTTGAGCTAAGGTATTACCGTTGGGTGAAGCAGTTCTAGACATGGAGAAATTGAGTGAAGCTGTCCACACTCTTTTTCTGTTCAGTTCTAACTTTATTGCCCTTTTCTCAGCAAAACTGGGATAAGTAGAGATAAGTATAATATCAACCCAAATAACTGTTGCATTTTGGGCATACTGCAGACTTAAATCTTTCCCAATTGTCCCCATCATCACCAATAGCTTGGCTGGCTTCTTTTAGACTCAGTGACGTGACTGTTTTTGGCACATCTTTTCATCCATCTGTCTGAAAGACATGGAATTTGTTCCCACCTGTACTGTGAAGGAATTATAGGTCTGGAAATCAGTTCATAAGGCTTTCTTTATAAAGAGATTAAAGGTCCTCTGGGGTCTTTTGTATTCTAGTCCTTAATGGTTGTTTTATTTCATTTTGTTTTGTTTATTCATTATTTTTTCATATATTAGTTTGCTTATTAGAAGCCAATTGTGAACAAAGACATTCAATTGAAGGCACCTGAGTTATTTAGGTAAAGAAACACCTCACACAGGTAGACAGGCCATTCCATTTTGCAGCCAAACACAGGTGTAGAAAGGAGTTGCTTCTTATGGATGAGCAAAGAAAGTGGTTTCTTGAGATGGGATCAACTTTTGGTGAAGATGCTGTGAAGATTGTTGAAATGAGAACAAAGGACGTAAACTATAATATAAACTTAGTTGACAAAACAGTGGCAAGGTGTGAAAGAATTGACTTCAATTTTGGAAGAAGTCCTACTGTGGGTAAAATGCTATCAAACAGTATTACATGCTATAGAGAAATCATTCATGAGAGGAAGAGTCAATCAGTACAGCAAATTTCATTACTATCTTCTTTAAGAAATTGCCATGGCCACCCCAACTCTCAGCAACCATCACCCTGATCAGTCAGCAGCCACCAACATCAAGTCAAGACCCTCCACCAGCAAAAAGATTATGATGTGTTGAAGGCTCAGATGATAGTTAGCATTTTTTAGCAATAAAATATTTTTTTAGTTAAGGTATGTACATTTTTTTAGACATAGTGTATCACACACCTAACAGACTATGAAATAATGGACCAGACTAAATAATCTAGAGAGCCTAGAAGTAGCCACATACTTTTGTATTTACAAATGACATATATAGTCATTTAACTTTTAGGAAAGCTGCCAAAACAATCCAATGAAGAAAGAAATGTCTTTTCACCAAATGGTGTTAGAGAACGATCTGATATCAATACAGAAAGCAATGATACTTGACCACTACCTCACTTTATACACAAAATTTAATTTGAGATTGGTCATAGACCTAAATACTAAAACCTAATATTATTAGAATTTTGATGGAAAAAACATAGGAGAATATTTTCATATCAAGGGGTAGGCAAATATTTCTTAAACACAGAAAGCAGTAACCAGGGGGCGCCTGGGTGGCTCAGTTGGTTGAGCAGCCAACTCTTGATTTCAGTTCAGGTCATGATCTCAGGGTCCTGGGGTTGAGCCCCTGGTTGGGCTCTGCGCTCAAGGAAGTCTGCTTATCTCTCTCTCCCTCTGGTCTCTTACTGTCTCTCTCTCTCAAACAAATAAATAAATCTTAAAAAAAAAGAGTAAACATTAAAGAAAAAAAAGAGTTATTAAAATCAATAATTCATGCTAATTAAAATAGATTAATAAGAAAGTAAATAGGCAAGCCACATATTAGGAGAAAATATTTGTAAAATATATATTTGATGAAAAACTTGTATTTTGGGTGCTTAAAGAATTCTTATAAGTAAATCTAAAAATAGAAACAACCCAAATAGAAATGGGTAAATATTTGAACAGACATTTCATAAAGTTATGTATGTGATAGGACAATAAACACATGAAATTGTTCAATATCATTAGTTGTCAGAGAAACACAAATTAAAGCTACAAGATACTACTACATCCCCACCTAAATGGATTCAGTTGAAGAGACTGTCAATAACAGATACTAAGGAGTATGTCGAGAAATTGGAACTCTCCTACATTGTTGGAGAACTACTTAGGAAAACATTCTGACCGTTTCTTGTATCGTTTATACATAGCATACATACTCTACAAGCATGTGATCCCACTCCTAGGTGATCACCCAAAAGAAATAAAAGCATATATGTCCAAAGACACTTCTATAACAATTTTGAAAGAAACTTTATTTATAAGTGCCAAAAACTGGAAACATATTACATGTTTATCAAATACACTGCTGTATATTCATTCAATAGTAATAAAAAGAAATGAATTACTAATACATGCAATAAGATGGATAAATCTAAAAAATATGCATTGAAAGTAGTCTTTAAAAGAGAGTTCATAATGTAAATTACTATTTGTATGAATTCTAAAAGAGGTAAAACCAATAAGAAATGGAAAATATCAGAATATTGATTGCCTCTGGGGAGTGATTGACTCTGGGAAAGTGGCAAGAAGGCACTTACTATGTTGAGAGGAGTGCTGTGTGTCCTGATGGGGATTTTGATTGCAAATCCTCATGCATTTATCATAAGTCAATGCAAGGTATACTTCAAAATGTTTGCATTTCATTTTATTTAAATTTTATCTCAAAATTTAAAAGAAACATAAACAAACATTGGCTTCTTTAACTACATGCATCTTTGGGAGAAAATATATTGATAGCTACGAATTACTGAGCAAAACATGAAAATATATTAGATCAATAAATGGGCAGAGGGTTGGATAGATGAATAGACGCAGTAATGCAAATGCAGTTAAATATTAATTGAATAATAATAATAATTAACAATGTGTTAGTGGTAGGTGTATGGCTATTTGTGGTAAAATTCTTTCCTTTTTTTGTATATTTAAAGCTAATCATAATAAAATGTTGGGAAATATATATATCTGGCATAACTCACATATACCTGACAAAAACAAACAAATAAAAACTCATCCTCTAATAGCCCTTCTTTTTACAAGGATCTTGAAAGACTGGGTTTACTTACTGCCTTCACAGCCCACTTCTCATTTACTCATCAATGCATTACACTTTGTTTCTCTTCCCACATGATTTCATTGAAACTGTTTTCTCTAAAACCTCCTTTGCTAAATGCAAGAGTAATGGATTATACTTACACTACTTGATGTATTTACTAAAAAAATCTAGTTCCTCAGCTCCATGACATTACACTCAGTGGGTTTCCCCTAAGTTGTTTTATCTCCACTCCGTATCTCCTCTTTGACCCACCTTGTTTATTACCATCCTAAGAGAGGGATGATTCCCAGGATTCTCCGATGCTTATTTCCCAAAACGGCCTTGGTGTCTTCTGTATTCACAGACCATTAGTGATAGTACACATTCTAAACTGAATTTTAAACTCTTCTAACTCTTCTGAGAGCCAAATTGGACTATCTAGTTGCCTACTTGATATCTACATTGAATTTTTCATAGGTATCTCCACCTAAAAAATGTGTAAAATAATTCTCCCTTAATCCTGCTCCTATTTCCTATATCAATAAGTGATTCTCATCTTTTCCAAACTAGACAAATTCTAAACTAAGTAGTAACCCCTTACCTCTTCTTCTATATTTCCACACATAATCAATCATTAAGTTTGATTTTTTCTATCTCTTTCATAGCTCACAATTTTATTTTTCCCTAATAATACTGCTTCTATATTAGTCCAGCGCTGTTTTCCTTGTATCCAGATCTCTTAAATAGTACCACTATTTTACCATTTAAGTAGTATCACTAATTCAGATCTGTCTTTCTCCGGACCAATCTCAATACTGAAGCCATGATCATTCTAAATGTAAATTTGATTACACTGCAATCTTCTGAAAAATTATGTAGCATTTTCCCATTGCCGCAGAATCAAGTCTTCATTCTCACTCTGTCCTATAAGGCTTATTATTATTTTCCCTCTATTTACATTTCTAGTCTCATCTCCATACCTACCCAGTGTGATAGGTTGAATAATGCCCTCCCCGGCAAAGTTGTCCACACCCCAATCCTCAGAATTTGTGACTATGTTACATGGTCATATAAGCTGAATGTGCCCCCTCAAAGTCATACGTTGGAGCCCTAACCCTCAATGTGATGGTATTTGGAGGTAGAATTTTAAGGACTTAGGTAGAGTTAGATTAGGTTATGAGATTGGGGCCCTCAGAATGGAATTAATGGCCTTCTAAGAAAAGATAGCTCTCTCGATCTGCATTCAAGTACCAGGGAAAGACCAAGTGGGTACATAGTGAGAAGGTGGCCATCTGCAATCCAGGAAAGGAGCTTTCACTAGAAACCACATTGGCCACATCTTGATCTTGGACATCTCAGTCTCCCAAACTGTGAGAAAATAAATTTCTGTTGTTTAAGCCACCCAGTCTACGGTATTTTTTTCATGGCAGCACTAGCTGAATAATACATATGGCAAAAGGGACTTTGTAGAGGTAATTAAATTAACAAACCTTGAATGAGAATATCCTATATTATATGAATGGATGCAATCTAATCATATGAGTCCATCAAAACAGAGACCTTTCCCTAGCTGAAGTTAGAGCGATGAGGCAGAAAAGAAAGCAGGAGAGAGGAGGTAGGGGGAGGGCTTGACACCAGTTGCTGGTTTTGGAGATGAGGGAAACCTTGAGCCATAGAATGTGAGTAGCCTCTAGAAGATTATAGTAACCCCAAGCTGACACCACAAAAGACATGGATACTTCAGAAATACAATCTCAAGCAACTGAGTTCTGCCAACAACCTCCATGAGCCTAAAAGCTGATTCTGTCCACAAAGCCTCCAGTAAGGAATGAAGTCCTCCTGCCTCTTGATTTTAATCCCATGAAACCTTGGTCAGACTTCTGACCTATAGAACTGTGAGATGATAAATTTGTGTTGTTTTAAGCCACTATGCCACTATGTTTATAGTAATTTGTTACACTGGCAATAGAAACCTAATATACCCATCCTGAATCACATGCTTCAGCATTTCAAGAAACTCCTGTACTTCCTTTGACTCCAGAGGTTTTCATATGCTCTTTTCTCTGTCTGGCAAACCCTCTTTTATTCTTATCCCCATCATTTCCATAGATATTTCTATTGATATTTAAAGTCTTATTATTTTAATATCCTATTTGCAGCGGAGTTAGTTGATCTATCCACCCTTCTGATACCTAGACTTTCCCCCATCAAGCACTTGTCACATAACATTAAATTTTCCCGTATTCCTGTCTGTCTTTTTCACTAAGCCTGAGGCTACTTGAGGCAGAGATTGTGTATCATTTATTATTTTATCTCCTTCATCAATCATAATTCCTGGAATATGGTGGGCTCTCAGCAAATATATTGTTGTTGTTGTTGTTGTTGTTTTTAAAGATTTTATTTATTCATTCGACAGAGATAGAGACAGCCAGTCAGAGAGGGAACACAAGCAGGGGGAGTGGGAGAGAAAGAAGCAGGCTCATAGCGGAAGAGCCTGATGTGGGGCTCGATCCCATAACGCCGGAATCACGCCCTGAGCTGAAGGCAGACGCTCAACCGCTGTGCCACCCAGGCACCCCCTCAGTAAATATTTTTTGAGTGAATGAATAAAAGTTATTACAAAGCAAATAAATTAACACTGTTTAGTATTTGATAAATGTTATACATGCTTTGAGATTACTAAAGTCAATCACTTTGATCAAATGAAAAATGAGAGAAGGCTATTTATGATGTCTTTCGATTTCTCTAATTATCTAGTCAAAATTCTTGAGTCCTGTTTTCTCCAGCTCAAGATTGTTGTTGCTTATAGTTAACATGCTCTTAGTTATTGGATTTCCTTGGATTTTAAGTTTAGCTGTTTCACCATCTCTAACATTATCATTACAAGTCTGTGTCAACTGAGCGAATATTTTGCCTTTCCCAGACCTAGCTATTTGTATATGTGTCTGTATAAAGAATGTCCTGGAATTTTATAATTTAACTTCCTCAGCCTCCCAACCACAACTGCCTGTATACAAGTGACAGGCAAAGCCCCATTAAGGGAAGTGACATATTAAAAGACAGTAGCTTGGAATGACTCTGGATAGAGGGTCGTACATTTTGTGGCACTAATGTTTTCTATGTTAGCTCCAACGGTCTCTACCATTACAAAGACCTCAAATAAATCAAAGACACAGGTCAAAATGGGTAAGCAATTGGTGGCATCATCATGCTTGGCATTTTTTCTTTGTTGGTTTGAGTTTAAAGTGACCTTTGAATTTAGTCTCCATTACTTTTAAAAAGTAGAACTTGAGTGTGGGACAGTAAACGCAACACTTCGGAAAGCCTCATAGTTAGTTCTCAGCTGCATTCATATGTGCCCAACAATTGTCATAAAATAATATTGGGTCCATCAGAAATAATTCTCAGAAATGTTTTGAATTATTCAGAGAAAGGACTTCAGTGACTGGTTTATGCTCAGATGTGTCATATATGCCCAATGCAGGGCTTCAGATGTTTCTATGAATCACATCTCTATATAGAGACAGAGTGTTACATGCATGTGTAAGTTTTAGGGAAGGGAATTCATGGCTTTCATTAAGTTCTCACAAGAGGCAGTGGCTGATAAAGGTTAAGAAATAATGCATTTCAACCACCTTGTAAAATATATACCCTTAAGCTTATCAATGGATTCTCAATACACTAGCATAAATAAAGTACTGTCAAATATACATTTTTATAATAATCTTTAACATACTTAATAATTCATAGTAATTCCCTAGGAATGCTAAACAAAACAAATACTACACAGAATTTCCTAGGAATCCTTTTTCTCTTTATTTTCTTTACTCCATATTATGATAATTATTAACCTAATCGTATCCTGAAATACAAAACAATGTCCTTGCTCCACCTTTTGCTGAGTAATGTATCATTGCCATGATTTTCAAAGTGAAGGAAAGGTTTAAGAAATGAATTTGTTGTTACTTTGGTAAAAATTTCACTGACACTTTGACCTCTAATGTAGGAACTCTGCGCCTTCAGAGGTCATAAATCTTCATCATGATGGCCTTCAGAGGGCCGAACCTCATTTGCTGCTTTCACAAGCCGTATGAAACAAAAATTTCCTATTCAGTGACAACCATAGAGAAACAAGGAATACTTTTAACCCTTTGGTTGTGCTCTATTCCAATGTACAGCAAAGCGAAATGAATATATACGAGTAAGCGGATTAAAAAATAGGGTTTTAGATTTTAGCAATTGCAAAAAAAATCTCAGCAGAACCCTTGGATCATAATTATTAAACACAGGCTATTTCTTAGCAATAATCAATGAAACAAGTTCATGGCAAAAGGGAAAAAATTAAGTATAATAACTATTTTGTAAAGTCAAAAAAATATGGGTCGAGAAGCAGTCTGAGTGAATCTGACTGGGTCATACTGATAATTTGTTGTGAAGCCAAGCTAATGAAATATGTAAACTTATAATCAGAGAGCTTTGATTCAGCTCTAGAACTTTTCATGTATGTGAATTTTGGCAAATGAATCAACATCTCTAATGCTTAGTTAGTTTAATATAGTATGTCTACATCACACTATTGTTTGTGAGATTTAAAGTAGAGAATTAATATTATAGCACCATATAAGTATAAATATGTATGATATTGTAAATATTACCTCCATGTGCCTTAGAGAGAACTCTCTTCTTTCATGCTTATATTTTTAAGCTTTTGTATTATATTTTAACTGTCTCCACAACTACTCTATAAACTCCTTAGTGTTATTTCATGAATTTGTTATATCCATCATGATGCGTAACACACAGAGGAGGCTTAAATGATTTACAGGCCTTAATAACCACATAAAAACACCTACCAAACTATTACTGATCTTATTAATTTGCAATTAGCAATGGTAATCTTTCTCTAGTTAGACATGGTAATGGTGATTTTCACTATTTTATTTTGGGGAAAGATGTCTTTAAAACTTGAATGTACATAAACATAGAATTTAAGAAAATGTGTCCTTGCCTCTCTCTGACTGCATATCGCCCAACAAATACTTCAATTCTAAGTTAAAAATAAATAAACTTCTCCATTGGAAGGGTGAAGAGAACCTAAAATTCTACAAATAATCTTTTACCTCTTCATCATGAATAGCACTATGATCATATTCATAGTAGCTCCTATTTATTGATTGCATAAGAGGTTCTGATACCTGTACTGGTCTCTTTTATGCATTATATCATTGAGTCCTCATAACAACCCAGGGGTAATTATAATGATCCTCACTGTCAAAAATAAGAAACAGGACCTAGAGAGGTTAATTTGTTTAACAAAAAAATAATGAAAAGGCAAGGATTTGTGTCTAAACATGATTAGCATACATGTTCACAATGTAATGAGTAACTCAGAATTATTTTTCCAAAGAATTTTTCAGTTTGTTAAATCAGAAGTTCTAGAAATATCAGGAGAAGGTCACCAGATTGGTCTTCCAGCCACACTCAGATTTCTAAATGTCTCAACAAGCTAGCTGAATATCTATGTACAAGTCTAGGAAGATAGTAAGAGAAATATAAAACATGTCTTCTATACATCGTAAAAGTACATCCCTACAGAACCATGAAGTCTGGCCCAAAGATGTGAATGAACATAATGTTACTGTAATGGGAAGTCGGTCTCAGCACTGTCACCCATACTACATTGGCCAATAAAGACCAGATTGAAGACAATTAAACTTTGTTTATGAAACATTAGTCAAGGAAACTACTATGCAGAAAAGTTTGCCCAGACCGAAGCTATAAAGCAATAAAAAGTTCCCCCCAGAACTGGGGAAGAGTGGAGGGCATGAATAAGTATTGGCTTTAGAGAAGAAATACAATGAGTTAAGTAAACATGAATTCAAAGTATGTCTACTATTTCTATTTGCTTTTCAAGTAGGTTTCTTGGCTCCTAGGATGAATTCCAGGAAAGTGGTGGCATCTTGAGGATACATATGATTCATACTTCCTCACTGCTCAAAGAGATCACCTAGAAAACGTACAGTTTGGAGAATAACCTCTTCTGGATTGGAAGCCTGAGAAGAGAGCAAGCCAGAAGTTCCGAGGGATTTGGCAGTTTAAATGCAGATGAAATCAGACTGAAGAGAACAGAATTCTGGCACACAGGATACTTCTTACAATAAGACCAGGACTGACTTGTAGAAAGAAAAGGTAAACACTAGTCCAAGAAAATCCGAAATGAAATGAACAAAGGCTTATGAGAACTTAAAACCTACCAAAAAAAAAAACAAAAAAAAACTTCATCGAATCCTTTTATTTCCTGTGAGTCAGCAGAATTGAAGACTACCTTGGCATCATGAAGCAGGGCTCAGGTGACTACAGTTACCCGAAAGATTATGGCAGACACCGTTGTCAAGCAAAAACTGTGCCAGGAGACATTAAACAGGCAGGGAAGACTTTTTATTCAAGGTTATGGCAATAGGGTAGGCAGGCCAGTTTGAGCTCCTGTGGAAACAAAAAGCAGGAGTTTGTAAGAGCTGGGACGGTGGGAATCTGAGACCATCTGTGTTGGTTACTTGGCCTTACCCAAAGGAAAGGTAAACTTCTTGGTGTCTTCATGAAAGGAAGTGGCCTTACAACTTAGAATAAGGCACACACTGAACTCAGGCTCTTATTCTCCCACAGAGACCAGAAAGCACTTACATTCCAAAGCACTGGGTTCCTGGTCCTAAAGAAAGAGATTCCTGGGTTTTGAAATACTTTGAAAGACTTTTAAAAGACTTAAATCTCAAAGGAGCAAATAATTTGGAATTGTAAGTTTTCTAAAGTAAATGCTCTCAGAAAAGGGTTTACAGTCTAGAAAAATCTTGTCTAAAGTTTAGTCAAACTGAGGGAAGTAAGTCACAGGTTAAGTTACAAGTTAAAGACTGTGGACTATGAGAAACAAACTGAGGGCCTCAGAGGGGAGGGGGGTGGGGGAATGGGATAGGCTGGTGATGGGTAGTAAGGAGGGCACGTATTGCATGGTGCACTGGGTGTTATACACAACTAATGAATCATCGAGCCTTACATCGGAAACCGGGGATGTACTGTATGGTGACTAACATAATATAATAAAAAATCATTAAAAAAAAAAAAAGAATCAGAAAAGAGGGACACCTGGGTAGCGCAGTCGTTAAGCATCTGCCTTAGGCTCAGGGCGTGATCCTGGCCTTCAATCAGGGATCGAGTCCCACATCGGGCTCCTCCGCTAGGAGCCTGCTTCTTCCTCTCCCACTCCCCTGCTGTGTTCCCTCTCTCGCTGGCTGTCTCTCTGTCAAATAAATAAATAAATAAATAAAATCTTTAAAAAAAATCAGAAAAGAAAAGATTTATGATATAAAAGCAAAAACCCCTTCTCAGTCTAATAGGTCAGATTTTCCTCTTCTGCATTTTTTTCCTCAATGTCGTTTTTCTGTACTCAGCCCTGAGATCACTTTTCATTTTTTCCCTATACAATTTTCTAATTGATATCATCAGCCTTCATGACTTTAATTATTGTTTAATGCTCACCGTTTCCAAACTATGATATTTATACTTTTAAAAGAAAATATATTTTGAATCAAACTTCTAAATTTGGTGTCTTCTGCTTGTCTTTTTTTAAAAAAAGAAAGAAAGAAAGAAATATAAAGCATACTCAAGCAGCTAAACCAACAAATGAACAAACAAGGACAAGAATTAAAATAACAAAGGAACCCAGGTTGTGTTAGAAAACTGCTGTAAATATGATTATAGGAGAATATTAAGATCCCAATGTTTCTTAAAAGGAATTTGTTATAAAGTGTTATTTGAGGGCTGACTGGGTAGCTCAGTTAGGTGTCTGACTCTTGGTTTTGGCTCAGGTCACTGCGATCTCAGGTTCATGAGATCAAGCTCTGCATGGGGCTTGTGCTCAGTGTGAAACCTGCTGGAGATTCTTTCCCTTCCCTCCACCTCCCCTCGGTTCCTCCCCCTGCTCCCTGCTCATGCTCTTTCTCTCTCTCTCTAAAATAAATAAAATCTTTTAAGAAAAGAAGAAAAGTAATTTGGAAAAAATAAACTAGATATAAATTTCCATATTATACTAATAAAACTGGGTAGAAAGAGAATAATTAGGCAAGAGAAAGGAAATACTATGTGCCTAAATTACAGTAAGTAGAATTGGTGTTACAATTAGAGCAGAGTTTTAGAGAAAAGCATATATGTATTTTCTCCATTCATATACAGAGTAGCATGCTATATACATTTTTCTTCACTTTGCTTTTTCTTAGCAATATATTCTGAATGTCTTTCTGTATCACTCTGTAGAGAGACATAAAGTGGTAAAGTAAAAGACATTAAATGATAAAATGGTAGAATTGATAACTGCATTGTCATCTAATTCATTACATAAAGAAGTAATCATCAGTTTAATAAAACATGACATGAATTATAAAAAGGGGTAATAACTAGAGAGGCACTGGGATATTTTTAAATAATAGAACATATATAATTCTTTGCAATTGGATTTAAATATCTCCATTAAATATATGCTATTTTAGGAAATCATAAATGATCAAATTGACTCAAGTGGAAATAGAAACCTGAATGGTATAATAAAGTCTAAAGAATTTTCTCTAAGTATAAATTGATAAAACTCTTTATTTCTTAACTTTTTAAAAGATTTTATTTATTTACTTGAAAGAGAGTGCATGGGAGCACAGAAGGAAAGGGAGAAACAGACCCCCCCACTTGAGCAGGGGTCCCGATGCGAGGCTTGATCATTGATCCCAGGACCCTGGGATCATGACCTGAGTGGAAGGTAGATTAACTGACTGAGCCATCCAGGTGCCCCTGATAAAACTTTTTAAAAGAAGACATTGCAATAGCCTTAACAATTTTTAATTTAGATATGCACTGGTCTACTACTAGAGACCTCTCTTGTATATTGCAGAAGCATTCAAATATGTATTTCAAATATATATTATCACAACATTTTAAATTTAAAAAAACTTATATACTCTGAAACTGTACAAAAACTTGCCTTGAGTAAATCATTACAAATATTAGAATATAAGGTCCATGTGGGTGTGACTCTTTTGTGTCATTTTTGTTCATGGCTTTATCAATAGCACCTGTGTTTGCACGTAGTTGGCCCATGATAAATATTAAATGCACAAATATGATCGAAAACTATGCTAGTTATTAGGCATAATAAAATAGATGCTTAATAAAATTGAGAAAATTTTAGCATATTTTAGGTGAAAAAGCATGTTTCATTTATTTTTTCCTAAAATTATTTTTCCAAAGGTCATTCTATTATACCAGTGGCGAAAGCCATAAACAAAAAATATTCATTAACTATATTGACTTTAAAAACATCTTACAGCTAAAATGCCATAAAATCTTACAAGATGAAATAAAAAATGAACAAGAAATGTACAGAAAACTGTGGATAAAAGATTATTATTAATATACAAATATAACTTAAAAATTAGTAACCAATAATGAGCCCATATGCAAATGATTGAATATTACTGATGGGTAATTTTAAAAGAAGAAATACAAATAGGAAACAGGCTTGTGTAAAAACCTTCCCATTTATTAATAATCAAATAAATGCTACTGAATAAATTGACATTTTAGATTTATGAATTAAGAGATTAGAGGGAATGTAGGGTAGTATAGTAACTTGTGATCGAATTCTGGAAAATGCTCGTGCTTAGACCATCTGAAAGGAAAAGCTGCTGTGTGCTTTCTGCCAAATCATGTCCTTTTACCTGGCCTTCACAGCAGTACCAGGAAACTATGCAACTATTTACCGATGATTAAGTGTTAGAACCCAGACAGTTTTGATTCATCAATTAGGTGTTACATTCCATATTGTAAAAGACAGTGTGGCACCACGATCACAGCTGGTGGGGAAGAATGTATCTAAAAGTTTAATTAGAATTATCAATGTGCAAGAGTGAATCTTTTCCGCCTTTTTTTTTTTTTTTAATCCCTTAGGCCATTTCTCCTATTTCCTATCCATTGCCTCTGGCAACCACCAGTCTGTTGTCTATATCTAGACGCTTGTTTTACTTTGTTGTTGTTTTGTTTTAGAGTCCACATATAAGAGAAATGATATGGTATTTGTCTTTCTCTGTGTGACTTATTTTACTTAGCATAATGCCCTTGAGTTCCATCCATATTGTTACAAACATCAAGAATTCACTACTTTTTACGGTGGAATAGTATTTCACTGTGTACATATACCACAATTTCCTTTGCCACTCATCCATCAATTCACGCTTCGGATGTTTCCAAATCTCAGCTATTGTAAATAATGCCTCAGTGAACATGGGATGGGTAGATATCTTTTCAAGTTAGTGTTTGCCTTTTCTTCTGATAAATACCTACACCTGGAATTGCTTGATCATATGGTTATTCTATTTTTTTAAATTTTGAGAGATCTTCATGTTGTTTTCCATAGTAGCTACACCAACTTATGTTCTCACCAACAGTGCACTAGGGTTCCCATTTCTCCACATCCTTGCCAATACTTGTTAGTTCTTATCTTGTTGATAATAGCCACTCTAACAAGTGTGAAGTGACATCTCATTGTGGTTTTGATTTGCATTTGCCAACTGATTAATGATGTTAAGATCTTTTGATGTACCTGTTGGCAATCTGTATGTCTGCTTTGGAAAAATATCTATTCAGATCTTCTGCCCATTTTTAATTAGATTTTTTTTTTTTTATCATGGAGTTGTATGAGTTTTTTTTAATATATGTATTTTGGATATTAACTTATCACATATATGACTTGCAAATATTTTCTCCCATTCAGTAGGTTGTTTTCATTTTGTTGATGGTTGTGTGTAGAAGCTTTTTAGTGTGATTTGGTTCCACTTATTTATCTTTGCTTTTCTTGCTTTTGTTTTTGTTGTCAGATTAAAAAAAAAAAAAGCATCACCAAGATCTACAAGGAGCTTACTGCTTATGTTTTCTTCTAGGATTTTTATGGTTTCAGGTCTTACATTCAAATCTTTAATCCATTTTGAGTTAATTTTTGGGTGTCCTATAAGATAGCAGCCTAATTTCATTCTTTTGCATGTGGCTGTCCAGTTTTCCCAAACCATTTATTGAAGAAATTTTCTTTTCCTCATTGCATATTCTTGGATCTTTTGTTATAAATTAATTGATCATATATGTATGGGTTTTATTTCTGGGCTCTCTACTCTGTTCTATTGATCTATGTATCTATTTTTATTCCAATACCATATTGTTTTAATTACTATAGCTCTGTAATATGGTTTAAAATCAGGGCTCATGATGCCTCTAACTTTGTTCTTCTTTCTCAAGATTGTTTTGACTGTTTGGAGCTTTTTGTGGTTCCATACAAATTTTAGAATTTGTTCTATTTTTTTGAAAAAAAGTCTTTGGAATTTTGATAAGATTGCATTGAATTTATAGATCGCTTTAGTAGTATGTACATTTTAACAATATTGATTCTTCCAACCCATGAGCACAGAATATCTTTCCATTTAAAAGACTGTGTTAAGACAACCCCTTGTAGTTTTGCTGTATAGTAGCTAAGAATGTTTTCTTCAATGCAAATTGGTGCTTTTATTACAGCACAGGGACAGGACCCATGGGCAGAAAGAGCTGCCCTGGGATTGTGACGAGCAAATGAATAGCTAAGAATTTAAACAGAATTTCACTTTTAAATAACTGCTTGAGGCCATTGGCAATTTTCAGTAATTGAAAAAGGATTTTTCTCAAATTATGAACCTTAACAACAACATTCCTTCTAGAAAATGTTACTAAAAAATATTTTTCCAGGGACACCTAGATGGCTCAGTTGATTGAGCATCTGACTTCTGGTTTTGGCTCAGATCATGAACTCAGGATGGTGGGATCAGGCCCCACATTGGACTTTGCACTCAGCATGGAGTCTGCTTGAGTTTCTCTCCCTCTGCCCCTCCCTGACCCTCCCCCTCTACTTATGCACACACGCGCTCTCTCTAAAATAAGCAAATAAATTTAAAAATATTTTTTCCAGAAATAAATTCTGTTCTGTACAAAAAATAATTGGTGATATTATTAAACAGTCCAGTTGAAAGTAGACATCTTGTCATATTTGTGATTAGTGACCGTACGAACAACGTAGTAGCAGCTGAAAGTTTTGAGAAATTACCGTTTCTGGAAAATGCATTTTGTTTACTAAACTTTTTAGTAGTTAACAAAATAATAAAGTAAAATTCTAATATTAGCTATGTTTCTTTGAACGAAATTTCTATGTCATTCTGCTTTGATGATATTTAACTTTAACTTCAGTTGGGGTTGACTGTTGATATCAACATCTAGCCATTTGTTTCAACTAAAATGTGCATTTTATGCACCTCTTCTTAAGATTTGTAAGTATTTAGCATAGTGCCTAGCACATAGTCAATAAAGGCTATCCATTTAGTATTACTATTACTAGAGGAAATCAAAACAACTGTGATATATTTTTTCACTTTCCTAATTAGAGAGATATGATTTTTAAAAAATCTTACAACAATCATTGATTTTGAGGGGGTTGTACGAAAAAAAGTTCCAGCTTATACATTAATGATATAAGCATAAACTGATGTGACTTGGACCACTTATCATATCAATTAAAAATCTTAAAAATATCACTATTCTTTGTCCCAACAACTCAACTTCTAGAAATTTATCCTCAAGGGAAAAAAATTTCATAAGTTACTAAAGGTGAATGCACTTGAAAGTTTACCTCACGGGGTGCCTGGGTGGCTCAGTTGGTTAAGCATCTGCCTTCAGCTCAGGTCATGATCTCAGGGTCCTGGGATCGAGCCCTGCATCAGGTTCCCTATTTAGCAGGGAGTCTGTTTCTCCCTTTCTCTCTGGTCATGCTTTCTCTCTTTCTCTCTGACTCTCAATAAATAAATAAATAAATAGATAAATCTTAAAAAAAAAGTTTACCTCACAAACTAGATATCATAGTATAGGTTAAACAAATCAAAGTATATCCATATAATCAATACCAAGTTACCATTAAAAATGAGAATTTGGAATGTGTATTTGTTGATGTGGAAATGTTTTAGTAACATTTTGTGAAGTAAAAAACACATTATATCTCTATATGCTTTGCCATATTGTAATTTTATTTTTAAACAAGTATGAATGTGTATATTCATAACTATTACTGAAAGATTATATCGAAAGAGAAGAGTGGGACCTGACACTCAAACCTGGCGTCATACTAGCAGCAGCATGTCAGTGTTTTTAGGCACTACTCTGGTATTCTCCTGAGAGCCATGGTGTCTTCCTGTTGAACCCAAGCAATCTCACGGAACACGAACATCAGATGAGGTCATTTTGTGACTTTAATGAAGTGGGGTCAAACAAAGAAACAAATAGAAAATACAAACAACACAGCTTCTTAGTCTTGTCTAAGCACAGACACAAACAACCCACTGTGTAAACCAAATACTGAACAGTCTCCTTTCCTGGCTTAGTGACTGCAGTTTATTCACACTGTTAGTCTTACCATATTTTTCCTTCATTCTGGATGGAATTAACGTGCTTCTAACAGCATCCAATCCAGAACAAATCCCAGCTTACTTGAAACTTCCGCCAAATTACTTTCCTCAAGTCCTACGCTAAGTCCTTTCTAACACCTTTTTATTGAGACACACATGGTTCCCCATACTGGTTCCCCCTAGCCCTTGTTCTCCCTTGTTGTAATGAGTAATGAACCCAAGTGTGTAAAACTACAGATACATCTCTGGTGGTCTTTCCTGGAATTTATGAAATATATATTATATAATATATTAAATAATATTATATTATATATTATCATTTATTTTTAAAGCAACTGTTTACAAAAATGATGAAATAAATAAATTCTGGGGAAAAAAGGCGAAGCATAGGGAATATGGCCAATAGTATTGTAATAATGCTATATGGTGACAGATGGTAGCTACACCCACAGTGACCATAACATAACATATAAACTTGGTGAATCACTATGTTGTACACCTGAAACTAATGTAATATTGTGCCAACTATGCTTCAAAAAATCAATTAATTAATTACAAATTTAAAAATTATGTAATGTGCATTTTTATTTTAATTCAATTTTAAAGCCGTGGTTTTTAAGGGCACTGTGAATCATATTCCTGACGGGAGTGCCCTATATTTTATAATCCATTTCTAATGAAGTATGTAGTTACCATATACTTTGTGTACTGATATCTCCACTAGCTTCATCTTATTTAGAATAATTCTTATTTTCCTGTGTCTCTACTTCTTAAATCATATAAAAAATAATTTTATCATAACCTTTTTTTATAAGTAGCCTTATATCAACTTGGTTGGAAAATTTATTATAAATAAAATAAATATTTTTCTGTGTTTGAGAGCATAAAAATGGTATTACTCATTAAAGTGTGCATTTGGCCACACAAGTATTATCTCAAAGCCAACCACAGGACTTTTTTAAATGAATGAACAAAATAAATGATCCAGAATAACTTGATTATTCATAAAATAATCAGGACACATGCATGTACATATACAAATAGATACATACATTCATTTATTCCAGATAAATTTTCATAATAAATTATATTTACTTGTGACAGTTTAATTATTTTAAGTATTTTGGGTGTTTCTTTTTTCTTAAAACCAGTTTTCTTACTGTGTAACAGAATGTAATTATCAATTGCTATACGGTAAACTAAGCAAATACTTTAAGATTTAAAAATAATTTGATTCTTGCTCTGTCTCCTTCAGGGAAATTTTTAAAATTCAAACTGAAAGTGTGGTACCACTTTACATAGAATCATATTAAGATATGACTGAGATTTAAGAGACAAATCAAAAGGTCTTTGCACTTAAAGGCTTCTGTATTACACCATTTTGTTTAATTGTTTTAAGTAGTGTAGCAGTCAAGTTCATGGGCTGTAGAGTCAGATTACTTCAATGTAAGCATTACATGATCTCGAGCAAGTTACTTGGTTTGTGCTTCAGTTTTCTGACCTATTAATTGAAAATAATATTCATAATATCTCTTGCTTTAGGTTTTTACACATGTTAAATGAGTAAATATCCTAAAGCACTAAGAACAGTGGCATATTGAAGTGCTATATGCCACCATCTGCCTCTAAGTGTCATGTTGCTTTAAGTTTTACCTTTGCCATGAAAACAGCAGGGAAATAAGAGATTTGAAGGCTTAAGTGTACCTATTTGGAATATGACTTCAGTGAGGTTTTATTATCATTTATGTCAACAATCCCTTCAAAAAGTAATCCAAATTTACTTCATACTAAGCAACTCAATTCCTGATAGAAAAAGTTAAATTATAATGTGATTAAGAAAAAGTATTTCTTATTAATGGAGTGGAATATAACTGTTTGCTTTTCATGGAAAATAATTATTTTCCCCTTAATTGCTTTTAGTGTGCGTGTGTTTCTTAACAAACCAAACACAGTATTTTGTTATGAAAATAAACCATTTTCACAATTTTACCTGATTTATAGTTTATTATTCATAATTTTTCCATTTTATATCTTTGTGTGATCTGTGATAAGTGTTTTATAAGTAAAGAGATGTTGTTGTTATTATTACTAACAGAAAAGTTAAATTACATAAACATTAAGGACCATACACTAAGTAATAGTTAACTTCTACAAGTAAAAACAAAACTATAATTTTGATTTTCTGGCTAGTATTTCTAGAGGTGATTTATAATATAATTTTCTCATTAAAATCAAAATTAAATTTCCCACTTTCTGTCAAATTGAACATAATGTTTAGAGTGGCTTTCAGAACTATAGACTAGTATTAATAAATACATTTTCTTATTACATGATAAAAGTTACCATGACTCTCTGTACCATCAGCTCTATAAGTCATTAGTAAAGCTTTTAAGAAATCAAACCGTCCACTCATGATTTTAAATATTGCATTACTATATAAAGTAGATATAAAACCTATCTGTGAAATCAGAAGCAGGACAGTGCTTATAAAAGAAAAATAACCATTCTGTTAGAAAGTAGCTCAGTATTTAACCTGTGATACTATTAAGATAACTTAGATTTTGTCTATCTTGTGAAAGATTATGAAAGACTTTACAACTCTCATTTTTTAGTCTATCTATATTGCATACAATCTTTTCTTAAAAAAACAATTAAGGTAGTTCTTCACAATATTTAATGGTTATGAAAACGTTTCTAGATCTTGGTAGGTAATATAACAGATTTATATAAATCAAATTTTCTTAGGCATTTCCAGTTGGAAGCTTTATAAAAGATATAAGTATGCTTAAACTTGTGGAAATCATACAAAAATAGCTATTGTTTGAAAGTACACTAATTATACTTTAACAGTATTTTAACAGTACCTTTTTTTCTTTTTCCTGGTGATCCATAGTTAAATTATATAGTTCAGATACAGAAATTTAATTCTCTGTGTATAAGTCTACCCTTACATGTTGAAAACGTATTCAAATGCAAATATCCGGACAATAAGTGTTGGATTTTTAACTCAATATATAAAAGTAAAAGTTAAAACTTGTGTAAGTTTCAGGGCAGTTGAAAATATTAATAAACTGATATAGTTTTAATAATATAAACATATAATATAGTGTAAAATGAAGCTAAGATTATGACTGGGCCTCTAAAATAATGGAATGCAGATCCCTGTATTGTCTTTAGCTATGGCAACAGACATAGCCAAAAGTAGAACACAGCATGATGCTTCCTGGAATTTCAATATTATTTCAAGATTTAGAAGAACAAGTACATTATTTTGTATTAAAATAAACATGAATCTATTACTCATTAAAATTCAAATATTAGAGCAAAGTTTTAAAACAAACTGTTTTCCAACGTTATGATATAACTGTCCAGTTCTAACCATATTTCTGATTTTCAGGAGGCTATTGTTGCTGTTTATTATAAGACTATTTGGTGAAAACAGGTAAGAAGTATTATTAGATTACTTATTTCTGTCTCAGTTCTTGACAAAATACTTGCATGCTTTTGTCAGGCCATCATATTTGCTGGATGATTTTATGAGTAAACTTTTATTAATATATTTCTTCAACAAATATACATATTCTGTCATTAACCAGATTGGGAACTCAATAATGAATAAGACCCACTCCTTGTCCCCAAGGTGGCCTACGGTCAAGGAATCAAATCTACAAAAATCATCAGCTACAATGTTACAACATGGATGAACCTTGAGGACATTATGCTAAGTGAAACAAGCTAGTCACACACACACACACACACACACACACACACACACACATACACAAACACACACACAAATACTGTATGATTCCACTTACATGAGATATATGAAGCCAAAATCATAAAGACAGAAAGTAGAATGGTGTCTGCCAAAGGCTGGGGGTGGGGAAAATGGGAAGTTATGGTTTATTGACGGAGAATTTCAGTTTTATAAGATGAAAAGAATGTTGGAGATGGATGGCAGTGAGGGCCTCACAAAATGTGAATGTATTTAATACCACTGAACTATGGATTTGAAAATGGTTCAGATGGTAAAATTTATGTTTTATACTTACCCATACACACAAAAAATTAAATTACCACCTCCTTTAAAAATGTATCTTCTTATTAATGGCTTAGCTTACAAATTTGAGTGAAAACACATCTAAGGAAAATAAATTATTTAAGAGATTATATTAAATGATTCACTTAGAAATATCCATAATATACAATTTGCACAAATATTTGGGATTTTCTGTAACTTTCTATAGTAGATAGAGATTTTGTGCAGCGAAAAGTGTAAGAATCTGAGATTCTGCTATT
The DNA here is from genome assembly GCF_023065955.2 of Ursus arctos. NCBI lineage: Eukaryota > Metazoa > Chordata > Mammalia > Carnivora > Ursidae > Ursus > Ursus arctos. The sequence continues at coordinate 45,072,015 of NW_026622797.1, read as the reverse complement.
AATGCCTATGTTCTTAATTATAAGAAAACTTTTATTTTTTTTATTTTTTAAAGTTTCTATTTACTCATTTACTTTTAGAGGTGGCGAGGGGTAGAGAGAGAAGGAGAGAGAGAATCCCAAGCTGACTCCAAGCAGAGCACGAAGACTGGACTCCAAGCAGAGCACGAAGACTGACCGGAGTCTGGCTCTCACCATCGTGATGCAAGCTGCAATCAAGAGTCCAACGATCTACCAATCGAGCCACCCAGGCACTCCATAAGAAAACTTTTAAAAGTTTTTTCATGAATACCTGAAAAATAAATGAATATTGTGCCATTAGTCAGAATGAGATACCTGAAAGCTTGCTGCCCTCTATTACAGATTTTCTCTTAATAGATATTTGTTCTTAGAGTCTCTAAGTTTTATTTCATCATATACTTCCTCTTGAGTCCAGAATTTTTTATTTTCCGAAAGCATATTATTTCTTTCTCAAGCATTTCTGGTATTTTCTAATCAGGATTTTAGTGACTTTCTACCAGAAATTTAATTAACTCAATGTATTTTCTCCAGTGTGTCATCAGGACTACAACTAAATAAGTAGAGATTTACCAGGCAATTATCTTTTCTGTTCTTAAAAAAAAAAAAAAAAATTGCTTTCATGTAAATAAATGTTCTGGGTTTCTGCTAATTTCACATAAATATAAAAATTCTCTACCCTGAGAATAATTAGCTGAATTTAAATGATATAACCATGGCCAAATATATTATTGTTTAAATTGCAGCACAATTCTCTTTAATTCACAATCAGACTTAATTGATTTTTTAAAGTAAATCCTAAATGTAACCACATATTTTAAAAGTAGCAACTTTTACAAATGAAAGAGTGGAGACTTTCACTTTTGGGAAGATAGCATTCTGTTCCTTATTCCTCCAGTTAAGTACAATAAAAACCCCTGGACATTACATACAGAACAATCACACTAGCTAAAAAACTGAGAATTCAAATGACATGGTAGTGAATCCACTGAGATTCTTGTTTCTTTTTTGCCTCATGACCCAGAGCTAAAGAAGCTGAAAATCAAAAAACACCAATGGGCACAAACAAAACAAAGCTCCAACAAAAGTCTGCTTTCTCTAGCCAGAGAACCAAGAATGAGCAGCATTAGAAGACCGAAAGTGATTATTCAATCACCACTCTACTCTAGCCACACAGCAGAGAAACTCTTCACCCTACCCATCCATGCCAGCTGAGCGGGGAGCATAGACTTCCATGCTACCAGGCTCTAAACCCGCAAGCCAGTCCCCTCACTGAGATGGTGTCAAAGATGGAACCACATCTTTCAATCCCAACAGGCAAAAAAAGAAAGAGACCTTACCCAATAGACAGGATGATGGAAACCACATGGGCAGCCAGGACTTCTGCCTTCACCTGGAAGTAACAAGACACCCTTCTCCATTAAAAAGAAGTCAGAAGAGACAAGTCACAGAGTCATGATTTTTACCACCAGTAGGCAAAAATGAGGCTACTTTGCCCTATTGCCCCCATGGTGTCAGTGAAGACCACCAGGGGTGGAATAATTTACTTTCTTCTTCTATCAGCCAAGGAAGTATTCATGGAGTTCTAAGGGAAAGCCAAAACTTGTACCTCTACTCAACAGTAGCAAGAAGCCCCCCACCCTTTGTATGTCAACAGAAATTGATGGGGGAACCTGGATCTTCTACCCCTACCTGGCAGTAACTAGGAAGTCCCTTTTCCTTTCTCTGCTGAAGTGGTGTTGGAGGAAGCCAGCTCAAATGCAAGGTGTAAAATAATATCCAGAGTCTTATAGCATAATACTTAAAATGGCTGGCTTTCAACAGAAAATCACGTTACGTCAAAAACCAGGAAAATCTCAAACTGAATGAAAAAAATAAAAGACAACAGATGCCAATGAGGAGAAGACAGAGATGCTCAAATGAATATAGAATGAAAGCATGAGTAGATAATTAAAAGGATGGATAAATAAATGCATGCCAAGATAATTTAACCTTCTGACAATGTAAACGCCAGTCGGATAGGCACGATGTAGTCTTCTCGCTAAAGAGGCTATGAAGACTTTCCTGCAGCATCCACTTGCCCTAAAATTTTAAGTGTGTATGCCACTGAATCCCTTGTATCCAGGGGGAATGACTGTCAGCAAAGGAAATTCTGTTTCTCTTTTTATCAGAAGCTATTTTTAAGATAGGTAAAGAATATGCAAAGTTTTATAGACAGGTTAATAATATCTTCTTTTGGTCCTCAAGTACAGATTTTTCCTTCAGGTAAATTGATTAGGCTTTTGGACGCAACAGAAAAATATAACTAGCTCTGAAACATATGATGATAAACATAGGTAACAATGGCATCATTTCAGGATTTAATAGGAAATTTTCCAGATATTGGAAGGTTTTAAAATACAGACCTATATAGTTGTCTCAAGTACCGATTGCTGGCTGCTGGCAGTGTCCAAGTCTATGCGACCCATCACTTCACTACTGAGCTCTCACCAAGTGTCCCTGCCTGGGAACCTCCTCTTTACCTGGTCCCAAGGCTGGCCTCTTTCAGAGTGGGGGTTCTCAAACCCAGCCCACGTCAGAAAATCACTTGGACATTTGTTGAAAGACAGAGCCTGTGCTGCACCTTCAGAATTTTGGAATCAGTAAGCCTGGCGTGGGGCCCAAGAATGTGCATTTCTACGTTTGCCCAAGATGCGGTTGTTGCCGGTGCAGAAACCACACTTTTATTAGCTCTGCTTTAGAGCAGGATTTCCCAGGTATGAAACCACATTTATTCAAGATTGAACAAATATTCCACAGTATATCTCATAAAACCTATTAAAATAAGGATTTATGAAAATTCTGTTAAACATAGCTTTGTTTACTATTATGAGAAACTCTCTTTTTGAAATGTGCCACAACTGTGAAACCCAGGCAATTGAAAATTACCAGACTCAGGTAAGCATGGTTTCAGATTGTCCACAGAAGCAGCATTCCTTAACCGTTTAATATTTTTGGTGTGATTGTTACTGGTCTATAAGCTATGTCATATTGTCCTTAGACAAAAACTACCAACTTAATTATATTCTTTTTTATTTTTGTTTCTTACAAAACAAGTGTTATGAATCAAATTTTGATCGTTTTATGACAATAAGTCTGCTGGCCCATTTTTTTTCCTAACCAGTTATTTCAAGTTACTATTAGAGTCCAGAAGTTCTGGTGGCTATGTCACCAATACATTATGAATTATAACCTACTTCATAATCATATAATCATATAAAAAATACACAAAAACATTTTACCCAATAGCACTCCGTAATATACTCTCTGATAAAGGTGGGCTAACTCAATGTACCGATCAGAATATATTTTCAAGATCAGTAAAGTGATACTTCATCAGATTGGTTCTCACAGAAGTTTTATTTCTTCTCTAAAAAGTATAATCCGTAAGTGTGCAATGTTCGTGTGGACACAGGCATCTGTTTTTGCCTACAAGGTGTATTTTATTTTGTTCCGGACAACAAGAATTCCTATGAAGTCTCTCGCTTATAAACCCAGATATGGCAACATTCCAAAAGCTTTCAAAGTGCCTTTCTAAAATATTGGCAGGAGACTATGAATTCTGGTGGTTTTATTTTGACTTCTTGTTGCATTTTTCCATCATTCTTTTGTTTCCTTGTTTCTCTTTGGAGGATACAAGACTTCGCAAACAATGCCGGGGCTTGCCTGGAGTGTTGTGACAGGGAATTACATCCTATTTTAAAGGGAATTGTTTATGATGAGGTATTTACACCGGACGCGGGGCAGGCAGAGGAGAGCCAGACTCATAATTAGTAGGGGAGACATTTATCTCGCAGCAGCACAGTGCTCCCCATGGGCAGGGCCCTGAAGCCAAGCAAAGGCAGATGTAAACACCCTTCTGCAGGTCAGCAAAGGCTGAGTCTGGCGTGGTTTGAGGCCCAGTGAGTGTTGCCAGGACGGTTGGCTCAGGATAGGCTAGAAAAAGCACATCTGTACATAGCCGTCCTCGCTCTTGCTTTTAAGTAGTTTGCCTTAAAACCTCTATGCCAGATTTTGTTTTCGGTATGTGAACAAGTCCCATCACTTGTATAATTTAAAATCATTTTAAAAGTACAGAGAGTCCCTCCCTGACTTATGACAGTTCAACTTTTGACTTTTCAGCTTTATAATGGTGTGAAAGCAATATGTATTTAGTAGAAACTGTATTTCGAATTTTGATCTTTTGCTGGGCTAGCAATACGGGCTACAATCCTCTCTGGTGACACTGGGCATAGGAGCGAGCCACCGCTCCGCATCGGCCGTGGGATCACAAGGGTCAACAATCCATACACTTCCATATTACTCAGCCATCAGAAAGAACGAGTTCTCAGCATTTGCTGCAACATGGACGGCACTGGAGGAGATAATGCTAAGTGAAATAAGTCAAACAGAGAAAGGCAATTATCATATGGTTTCTCTCAACTATGGAACATAAGAACTAGGAAGATCGGTAGGGGAAGAAAGGGATAAAGAAAGGGGGGGTAATCAGAAGGGGGAATGAAACATGAGAGACTATGGACTATGAGAAACAAACTGAGGGCCTCAGAGGGGAGGGGGGTGGGGGAATGGGATAGGCTGGTGATGGGTAGTAAGGAGGGCATGTATTGCATGGTGCACTGGGCGTTATACGCAAGTAATGAATCATGGAAATTTACATCAGAAACCAGGGATGTACCGTACGGTGGCTAACATAATATAATAAAAAATATTATTATAATAAAAAAATCCATACACTTCCAAGCATTCAGTACCCACACAACCATTCTGTTTTTTTCACATTCAGTACAATACTCGATAAATTACATGAGAGAGTCAATAGTTTATAATAAAATAGGTCTTGTGTAATACAATTTGGTCCAACTGTAGGTGAATATTCTGAGCATGTTTAAGGTCAGCTAAGCTAAGCTATGATGTTTGGTAGCTTAGGTGTATTGAATGCATTTTTGATTTATGATATTCTCAATTTACGGTGGGTTTATCAGAATGTCGCCCCATGGTAAGATCTGTATAACAATTTTCTGTAGGCTGTGTAAAGCCATCTCTTTTTCAAGTTAGCAGAACAAGATCATCTGGCTTGAAGTGTTTAACCTATGATTTCTCATTGTCACCTCAAATTAGGTATAAAGAGAAATTTATCTCTTCTAGGAAAATTGCCTCTCGTTATAATTATATGTTGATGATATTTTTGTAGCATCAAATTGTAGTGGTTGGCTCTGGAAAACAATCACAGAGCCTGGAGTCATGGAGAGTAAAAAAGAAACAAGGAACAGAGACCGGAAGAGGAAGAACAAGCAGCTGATTTCTCCGGTGAATCAAAAAGCATGCGGTCACCACAGATAGAGGGGGCTGTATCCAGAGAAATGTGAAGGGACAACACGACGACTGCCCTGGATGAAGTTAAAGGCAAGGGAGGTTCTATTCAAGTTATTACAACAGGGGAGTGAGATCAGAGCTAAATTGGAACTCAGCTCCACTGGAACAAAGGGTGGGAGTGTTCTGAAAGGCTGGAATAAACCGGTGGAAAAGTGCAGGATGGCACGAGGGGGAGAGAAGTCCGTGGGATGTAGTGAGCGCGTGGATTTATTCCTGAGTTTGCAGATATTTCCGTCTGTGATTAGGCCATCTGTGTTTGCTAACTGGTGTTCCCCAAAGTTAGGCTCCCACCCTCCCAGGAGATAGAGATGCTCTCTTCCTTGATGATGATGTTTCAAAGGGATGGTTTTCAGGTCTTTGAGAAAGGCATTTCTGGGCCATAAACCTGGCAAGAGCCTTTTAAGAAGATTTACATATATCCCAAAGGGGCAGAGAAAACATTCACAAGCATGAGTTTTCTAAAGGAAATGTTCTAAGTAAAGGGAAGTCAAGGAAGGGCCTAGAGTCAGGAAGAAATTTGTTTAAAGTTTCATCAAAAGCTCATGGCCCCTCCAGCGTATAGCAGGTGCCACCACTCTGTCTCTGTCTCACTTGGCCAGATTCAGACATATAAATCACATCCCTGGGTCCTTTAAGCATTTAAATTAAGTTTTCCTGCACTAGCAGTTAGAGTGGACAACTAGACCTAATTCTTTTATGAAGAATGCATTCAATATAACAACTCTTGCAAAAATAGCTAAAGCTGTGCCTGGCAGAATTTGTGGTCTGCAGTGAATACTAGTAATTATTATTTGTGACCTTCCTTTTTTTCTAGTAAGGATGCTACACAGGTTGGAAAGTGCTGTGGATGGAAGACAAGGAGTGACGTGGATTTTGTAAGGCAACGTGTGACAGCTCTGATTATTCACCTTTCAGGTTTTTGCTCCCGCAGGGTATGTGTGGACAAATATTTTTCTTGAAATGGTGAATGTAGAGTCCTCGATACACACAAATACATTTCCAGCCACAATCCTCCACAACATATTCAAGCGAGTACCACAGCAAGAGTAGAAAACCTTGCTAAAGCTTTCCAACTTAGAGGAAGACAGTAAACTTAGTTGTCATCGGAGTTCACAGCTTTGCAGAAGAAAAACCATCTGAGTCATGTGTCTTTGTCCTTAAACTGACATTAGAATAAACTGATTGTTAATATAGAGGGATATCATCTTACACGCACTCACACGCTTCATCACACATATATAAGGACAGACAGGTACCCATTAATACCCATATAATATCCATGATAATTTTATTTCTTTGATCTAGTTTGAAATAGCATGTGGGCAATTCTATTTTCCTAAAAGAGCGCCAGCAATATTTCTGGACCCATCCTTCTTCTTCAGGACCTCGCCACTCCCTATCACGTGTTGGAATCTATTTCTTCTTCCCTTGATCTTGTGCAGGGCTTTGTGACTTTGTGATAAAGAGGATGGGGGCAATAACACTGTATGTTAACTATACTGGGATTTAAATAAAAAGCTTAATTCAAAAAAAGAGAATGGGGCCAAAGAGATGCTGTATGACTCTGAGTCCAAGTCTTAAAGGTGACATGGTTAATGCCGGAGTTCTCTCTCTTTCTGTCTGTCTGTCTCTGTCTCTCTTTCTTTTTCTCTCTCTTGCATGTGCACATGCCTTTGGATAATTTCACCCCTTACCTTTGGAGCCTTTCAGTTAAGACCTCAGACTTCTGGAGCAGAAAGAGAAGCCATCCTTGTGCCCAATCCAAATTCTTGACAGGCAAAATCCGTGATTGTAATACATGGTGGTTTTATACCGCTAAGCTTGGGAGTTATTTGTTTTACAGTTAAGTGATCATAGCAGAGTTGTGGCTTGTATATATTTCAACTATTTCTGTGCTTTAAAAGCCTCTGTAAAAAGAGCTGGGACTTTTTTTCATGCTGGCAAATGCAATACGTGAAAAGAAATGCAACAGTCTAAATGGCCACAGATGGTGACTCACTACATGGTTGAACTCATGGCAGCCTCAGGACCTAAGAGACAGTAGAAATCATTTGGCCTAAAACCTTCTCAGCTCACACATTCTGCTGAAAACTGCCTTGATATGTGTTTACCTAGGCTCCAAGTAATGTCAGACCTGAGAAATATGCTCTGGTTGATTTTCAAAAATAGCTTACTGCTGCAATTTCTACAAAGTTCAAACAAACCTTTATTCTATAGTGAAAAGTTTATTTCTGTTTTTTATATTTATTTTTCAAATTTTAAGTTCCAGTATAATTAACATAAGAGTGTTATATTATTTTCAGGTGTGCAATATAGTGATTCAACACATATATACAATCTCCAGTACTCATCACAAGTGTCCTCCTTAATTCCCATCATCTATTTCACCCATCCCCCCACCCACCTGCCCTCTGGTAACCATCAGTTTGTTCTCCATAGTTAAGTATCTGTTTCTTGGGGCGCCTGGGTGGCACAGCAGTTAAGCGTCTGCCTTCGGCTCAGGGAGTGATCCCGGCGTTATGGGATCTGGCGTTATGGGATCGAGCCCCACATCAGGCTCTTCCACTATGAGCCTGCTTCTTCCTCTCCCACTCCCCCTGCTTGTGTTCCCTCTCTCGCTGGCTGTCTCTATCTCTGTCGAATAAATAAATAAAATCTTTAAAAAAAAAAAGTATCTGTTTCTTGGTTTCTCTCTCTCTCTTTTCCTGTGAGAGAGTTTATTTAAAACTAAGAAAATTTTCAGCCAAATTCCATATCCTGAACCATTGTCTCTCAGTACCTTGCAGAGTTGATAAGTGAGTTATAAGAACATGGGTTAATTTTTCCAAAAATTGTGTGCCCTTGCTATGTCTTTCATTCATGTTGCCTAGCCCCCTTGCATATTCTAATCTCATTCATTGTTGAAAACCCAGCTAAACTCTCAGAAGGTCAATAAGTGCACACAAATGACAGGTATCACTCTCTGTATTTCAGTTTCTATATCCATTCCTCAGTTCTTCAGTGACTGGAAAGAGAGCAGGAATATATGGCAAGGTCTCTGTCCTTTAATTTAATAAGGAAGTGTAACTGCATATCCCTTGCTGGTCTAATGAGCTCACTTTATAAAATCCTATTCCTAGATCTCATTCTTAAATGATGACCCAACTATCTTTTTTAATTGTTCTTTCTCTCCTCAATAAAAAACTTTCTTCAGATCCTTTTAATCATTTTATTTTGATGAAAAATGTATCCTTGATAAAGCATTCTTCCTTAACTTATTAGCATAAAAAGTACCTTATTCCTTTCTTCTATTTAAATTCAAGTAAAAAGTAACTACAGTGTTTCAGGGCTGGGAAACTGGAAAAGTACTGATGACGCTGTAATAAATAGGAGATTGGAAAACTTGATATGTGTAGAGAGTCCTGCAGGAAAACCTGAACCTAAAGAAAAAGTCAAGGATAGAGCCCTAGGGTTTTGAGATTTTCTGTACAGAAATAATAGCTGAAATCATTAAAATGAGTTAGCTTTCTGAGTGAGTGTAAAGAAATAAAAATACCACTTAGTTATGTATTAATTCATGATATATTTCCAATTGTCTTCATTTAAACATATTATTAAACGTATTTATTTAAATGTATTATTTAAACCTATTATTACTTTTGTCTGTTTGTACATATTAAACGTTTCCTACTATTTAAAGCAGCCTGAAGTTTCAGGCATTTTAGAAAAGTAACATTCTTTACAAAGTATGTGTTACAAGACAAAATCCACGAGAAGATAAGAAGACTTTAATAAGCACCCTCAAGCTTTCTCCTTATTTTGAGCTTCTGCTAAAATACCCGGGGCGGGGGGGGGGGAAGGTCCTAGGTACTGAACACACACTCTGGGCAAGGCACTCTCCAGCAGTGGTGATACAATGAAGAACAAAACAGATAAAAACCCTGCCTTCGTGAAACTTTTATTTTATTAGTGACAGGGATGAGTAGAGACGTAGAGTGAATAAACAACTCCTTAACATACATAGTGTCAGATACGGCCATGGGCTTTGACAAAAGTGACTTTGTGAAGGATAAGGCAATGCTGGGCAGGAAGGCAGGCGTTCCAACTTCAGTAAGGGACACAACCCAAGCTGCCCTGAGAAATGGCAACTGCACAGATGTGAAGGAGGGTATCCAGCACAAAAGAAGTGCATGGCAGATGACTGGCATAATGGAAGAACGACAAGCATGGCAATATAGGTCAAGGGAAGTGAGCCAGGGAAGTCTGAAGGGAGATGGGAAGGCAGGTAATCCCATAGACCCTCAAGGACTTTGGAAAGGCATTGATTTGTCCTTTTTGTAAGATGGGAAGCCTTTAGAAGAACAGGAGCAGAAGAGGGACATGAGCTACCTTCATTCTGAAAGATATTCCTGGCTGCTGTATTGAGACTAAATTTATGGGGGTAAAAGTGGAGGTGGAAGAGCTATTGTAATAATCCAGGCGTGATTCAGGGTAATCAGGGCAGGGTTCTTTGTCCAAGAGGAAGTAAAAGGGTAACTAAAGGGATTTCTTGATAGGTATTAGGAGGAGGATTGATAGGAGAACCCAGTGAGTAGAAAGGAATATTAAAGTATTTGAGAATGTATTTAGCATAAAACTAAAAACTGGTGGCCCACAGTCAGTATAAATTGCAGTCGTCTCATGAAAGTGGGTTAGAACATTATCTGTGTCTTAACTGGATCATGAATGCCTTGAGTTTACAATAAATACTCTGTAAATATTTATTTATTTGAATATGATTTGAAGTTGCGGCATATTAACATATGGATCCACCAGTCTTGCTGGCCAATTGTTCATTTTTGTTCTGCCCTATAATTACTCAAGCTTTATTTAACATTTTAAAATAATCTGTAAGTAGAAATTCTCATGAAAATGCTATTTGACATAAACCCTCATTAATAATTAGAATGTATATAACTATAAATATACCAAATCAACAATAAACGGGATGTTGTTAGTATGAAATACACACTATGGATGAAGATTTCTTTTTTGCTCCACTCCATCATGAAATGATTTGGGGTAAAACTGTTAGAAAAAAGTATTTGGAGCTGAATTGGTAATAAGACTCATTAGTATTTATCAACCATTTTAGCTGTCACTTAGAAAATATGTTGTACACATCTACTTTCAAGAGCTATAATTTCAGATACACAGAGAGGGAGAGGGAGAAGGAGAGAAAGAGATGGAGGGGAAGGGGGGAGAAAGAAAAAGAGTGATTTTTCCAGACTGAGCATGTCCTTACGTCCCTGGGCCCAAATGATTTTTGGATTACTCACTGTGATGGGGTTTTGGAATATAGGTAAGGTTCAGTGGGGTGAGGTCCAGAGCCTATAACCAAGAAAGAATTCTTGAGACGTCTTTGGTGCAAAAAAGTGATTTTATTAAAGCACGTGGACAAGACCTTTGGGCAGAAAGAGCTGCTGCACTGGGGTTGTGAGGGGTGGCTGATTATTACTTGGGAATTGGGGGAGGTTTCAAAAGGGTTTTCACCACATGTTAAAGACTCACAGGGTACTGGAGGCCTTGCCATTGTCAAGGTTATTTTTCCCTCTAGCAAGCCTTCATTAACATGAAGATAGTTGGGAGCTTCCTAGAGAAACATGACCCTTTGCTTCAAGTATCTGTCAATGGGCTGCAGGTTATAAGGACATTGTATCTACGTTTCCTTCTGGAAGCTAGGTTATTGATAGAAATGCTCTGTTCTTGTAGATTGGTAAGACATTTGTAAACTGAGGGAGACTCATTTCTTGCAGGATTGTGATCTCTCTAAGTTAACTATCTGCTTTTCCTTCCCTTAGCTTTAGGGCAGCTGGGAGTGCATGAGGAGTGTCACATATGTCCCTTGGGTGCAGGGGGGGGGGGGTTATAGGGTGTCAGCTTCTGCTTTGTCTTCAGCTTGCCTTCTATTCCCTCATCAACTGCTTTGGATAATTTCCATCATTCAAAATCTCCTCTGATGTCAGTAATGATATGATTTTAGGAATATACCAATCTAACTAGGGGATTAGAACCTTTCCATGTCTATCTACCTGTATCCTATAGGAATGTGGGAAAAGAAGGGAGCAGAGTGGAAATAAAGAAAATGATCTAGACAATATGGAAGATCCTCAAGTCACAAATCTCTCTCATGTTGTCCGCTCTAGAAACCCACAGTGAACTAACAACTATCTCTTTTTAAATGCAAATATCCCCTGAGAAGATGAAGTACTGGGTTTGGGGTCAAATATATCTGTTGTTGAATCCTGGCTCTGCCATTTACTACTCATGTGACCTTGGGAAAGTAGCTATTATTTACCAACTGATTTTTACAGAGACTTGCTCCCTTCAATATAGTGGAAAAGACCTGCTGTGGTTGATTAATTGCAAATAGCTTCTCTCCCCCTAAACTATGCATTCTTCTTGAAATACTGATCCTCATTCCTCCTCCTCTCTCCCCAGCAACTCCTCCCCATCCCTCTCATCCCCCCCCCCCCAATACACAGTAGTAGTCTTTCCTGGGAGATTTATATCACTTTATTCACTTGTTTCCAAATAGAAATCTTTCATTCCTTTATCTATTCATTTAATCAGCTGAAATTTATTGAGTATGCCAATCAGTACTATGCACCCTTAGGCTAAACCAGTATACAAAACAGACAGTGGTACCTGTCCTCGTGGAGCTTATCTTTTAGTAGGGGATGATAAACACATACATAATAAAGCATCACTTTCTATAGAATTTTAGAAGGTGATAAATGCTTTGAAAAAAATAAAGTGGGATACAGTATTTAGAGGGTATTAATCAAAAATTTGTTATAAAAGGTCTCCTTGAGAAAGTGACTTTTGAGTAGACTGGTAAAAAACAAAGGAGCTTAAGGAACAGCTAAGAGGCCAGTGTAACTAGGAAAGAAGGAGAAAGAAGAAGATAGGAACAAGGCTGAGTTAGACCCGGCAGGGCTGGGCCGATGAGTGCATGATCAGTCCTACACAGGGCCCTGTACCCAGAAAGGCCCTGAGCTTGAGGCTGAATGCTCCATGGCCACCTTCTTGAAATTATTAATAATTCGTCTTTGAACTTGTCTTTTATAGGTGTGCGCCGATGGGACAATCTACTGTTCTCCAGAGCTTGGAGGCTGAGGGCATGCACAATCTCACCTTTCAGGCCTTGCTTGACTACTCTCCTGTTCCCCCAGGCCCCCACCTGAAGGCCTGGTGGGGCCTGGATGGGGAGTGGAAAGGGTCTGGGTTATCCTCCAAGCAGAGCACAGTGGTGGCCACGTAGTTCAGCACTAGCAGTGCTATGTGCCTTCCCTCGGCGCTTCAGTGGGGGATGCCTCACCCATCCTGGATCCAGGTGCCTGGGGCACCTGGTACAGAGTTTGCAATACCCTTGGCAGTTGCCCATCAACCATATGTTGGGACCATGGGTCTGTGGAAAGTGGACATGCCTCACTGGACTTCCCTGCTCCCCACAAGGGCATAGCTTCTGGGTCCTGCAGCTTGTGGGGAGGAGGGAAAGGAAACCCAGGAGCCAATCAGTGCCACACCACATTCAGTAGTGAGGCAGGGCCCCTGGGCATCAGGAGGACCTTTCGTTTCCTGAGGGAGTGCCACATTAAATGGCAAATTGAAAATAGCATGACAGGTCAAGAGAGACCATGAAAGACCTATATTTTAGTATTAAAAAAAATTTATTTATCTATTTGAGAGGGAGAGAGAGTGTGTCCATGCACACAAGATGGGGGAGGAACAGAGAGAACCTTCAAGCAGACTCCCTTCTGGGTGTGGAGCCCACATGGAGCTCCATTTCATGACCCATGAGATCATAACCTGAGCCGAAAGCAAAAGTTGGATGCTTAACTGACTGAGCCCCCCCGCCCCCAGCACCCCTATAGTTTAGTACTTTTAATGGAACTTAGAAAAGCAGAAAAAGGGGCCCTGCATTTTCATTTTGCACTGAGCCCTGCAAATCATATAGCCAGTCCTACAGATAGGTAAGAGAGGGCACATTATTTAGGATTGTGTAGGCTTTTCATTTCAAGGACAGTCCCTGCAAGTTCTAGAAAGAGTAGGAATATGGCATAATCTGCTTTATTTTTTAAAAAACTTTGCTATTGTTTTGAGAGAGCCTAGAAATGGGCTAAGTGGTAATTTCCAACCCTAGTGAGAGATGATAGAAGCAGACCAGGTCAGAGTGGTGGTGGTAATTTGTGAGAATCAAGACAGGATTTGAAGGTAGTGTTGAGATAATTTCCTGATGGATGGTGTAGGTCTCTGGGCTACACATGTTTATGCAATTTCCCAAACTCAGTGAGCTGGTACACTTATGATCTGTGTATTTTAATATATGGAAATTACACCTCAATAAAAGTAAAAATAAAAACAAAAGCGCTATGCAGAACAATTTTCATGGTATGCTCTCCACGTGTGAAAAAAAACAAGGAAAGGAGGGGGTTTTCTTCTTTAGAAAAATATTTTTCTGTGTATGAAATAGTAATTTCTGGGAGGTTGCACAAGATCCATTAGCCATGTTAACCTGTTCAGAATCTGGGTCAGGAAAGAAGGAGAGAAAGAGAATTATTCTCTAAAGACTTTTGTAATTTCTAGATTTTTTTAACCACGTAGAATATTACCTAATAAACTGCTAAATAAATGTTTTAAATTATGCATTTGGGACATATTTTAAAAGTTTCCACCATCCAGCGTTAAGGGAATAAAATATCCCCAAGCACTTTCAATACCAATAAGAGAATCTCTGGTTCGGGCTAGCAAACTCAGGTATTAGCAATAATGTCCTCTGGTATTCTGAATCCATGACATTCGTAAGTTCTAGCCATGACAAGAACAAAGGAAATATGCTTCCTTCTGCATGTCACTTTTGAAAAAGGAGGCAAAGAGGCCTTAATCAAGCATAATAAGGCAGAAGAATCAGAAAGTTGCATTCTGCCTTTGGCAAAATCCAAACAGGGCAAATAAAGGAGTAATTGCCTAAAACTAATAGAAAATAAACAGAAGGAAGTATAATAATAGAGAACGATCACTACCCATGGGAGAAAATAATCTGACCTAAGCTAACAAAAGCAAGCAGTATGTTCTAGGGCAGAGAACCACTCTGCTTGGATCCAGCACCTCCTCTCTCACCTCAGCCAACTGCACAAGTCTCCCCTATTACTCTGCCTCCCACTCCAGCTTGTTGTGCCTAACTTCATCACCACACCAGAGAAACATTTTTAAACTGTAAAGACAGTCATTTAATTATCTTGCTTAAATCCCTTCCAAAGTGTTAACACGGTCAACAGTAGTCACACCATGTCTATCTACATCCCATCTATAGTTACCTTTTTTTTCATCTCCTCAGCACATTGGTCCTATTCATCTTCTTCTTGCCTCAGGATCTTTGCACATGCTGTTCCCTAGGCATCTACTCCTCTCCTTTTACAATGCTCTATCTGGTTAACTCTCATTCACACTTCAGTTCTCAGTAAGGGGCATTTCCTTGGAGAGGTCTTCCATGACTTTCTGATCTAAGCTAATAGTCCTTGCTATAGTCTTTCTATTACTTTTACTTAATGATATTTATCATAATTTATAATTTTATAATTATTCAGCTTCTGTCCCCTGAGGATATTGTTGACACTATCAGTGCAGGAACTATGTGTGTTTCAGTCATCATTATTCACCCAAGACCTGGATCAGTGTCTGACATAGAGAAGCAACTCAGTTAATTGTTGTTGAATTAATTATTATTTTCTTCTTTTTTTTTTTTTTGAAAGAATTGTATCCTAGTATTAACCTGTCCTCCTTCAAAAATTCCCTTTATTTGTATCAGTATTGTCCCATGGGAGCCACATAGGTAATTTTAAGCATTCTAGTAGTCATAATTGAAAAATACAAAACAATAGGTGAATTAATTTAATAATAAATTTTATTTAATCCAACATATCAACATACTGCTATTTTAACATAAAATCAGTGACAATTATTAATGAGATAACTTACATTTATTTATTTATTTATTTATTTATTTATTTATTTATTTATGTAGAGAGCAAGTCGGCGAAAAGTGCAGAGGGAGAGAGAATCCTAAGCAGGTTCCAAGCAGAGCCTGACGAGGGCTCAATCTCACAACCCTGAGATCGTGACCTGAGCTGAAACCAGGAGTAGGATCCTTAACCAACTGAGACACCAGGAGCCCGAGATAACATTTACATTTTCATAGTAAGTCTCTGAAATTTTGTGTTTGACACTTAAGAACATCTCATTTTGAACTAAGCGCATGTTAATGCTCAGAGCTTTTGTAGCTAGTGGCTACCTCATTGCACAGAGCAGGACATAGAATCTCTGGAATGGAAAATTTGGGCTCCCATATGCCCACAGTCCTGTGGGCTCCTTTTCCGAATGTGTGTTCTTCTTTACTTCCAGCTCCAAAGAGTCACCTCTCCTTTCATGCTGGTCGCTGAGTAAAATGTTGGCCTCAGTGTGATCCAACCACCTCCTCTTGAGCCTCAGGAAAGGAGAGTATGTGGAGCAAAACCCTTTCCTTTTTCTTCCCTGTCTTTCCCACACACCATATATATGTACATCTTTAATTGAATGAAAACTAGTAGGCTATGGCTACTTTATTCAAAGTTTGAGTTGACTAAAGAAAATTACTCATGCAAAAGAATAAATTTAATATTTGCTAACTCTGAGTGCCTACCATCCCCACGTCATCTCTGGCAGTTTAAGAGAAAACCACAGACAGAAAAGCAAATCTTTTAAAAAAAAATCCTTCCTGTGTACTTAAGTCGGGCTCTGGTCTCATTCTCCTGACCTTGGCCTACTCTTGTCTCTAAGAGTACTTCCTTCTCAAAGTCCACAGGATATGTCTCTACTCTCCTTTAAGAAAATTATACTCCTACATCTGACTTTATAACAGCAGTTCTCGATAAAGAAAAAAATAATCACTAAGGAGTGTTTTGGAAATCTGTGGGAGCATTGTTGATTGTCACATAACTGGCATTTAGTGGGAAGAAGCTGAAGATGCTGGATTTTCTGCAATGTATAGTATGCAAAGAATTGAAATAATTCAGTTTTCTAGCAGATTTTCTGATGACCAACTGCATATGCATGTA
Organism: Ursus arctos; assembly: GCF_023065955.2. Taxonomy (NCBI): domain Eukaryota; kingdom Metazoa; phylum Chordata; class Mammalia; order Carnivora; family Ursidae; genus Ursus; species Ursus arctos. Next base: position 45,055,474 of record NW_026622797.1, on the reverse strand, counting down.
GATGTGTAAGTGAAAGAGCATTTAATTAGAAAGGAGTGACATTTTTAATTAAAACAAGAAATACTATATTAAAAATGGTGACTGATTATACTTGATTATATAAAACCATATAAAACAGTTTCTTAGCCCTGTTTTGGCTTATAATAAAATTTTAAATGAAGTTTATATCAAGGATTGATAAACTGTCCCTTTTTTTTCAATTTCTTTTTGTTTAGATTTCCATCTTAGAAAAGGAAAAAAGACTCAAGAACAAGAATTGTTCAATCAAACAGGTGGCTGGAATGAGGTAGAGGGTAGGAAAGACCCAAGCTGGTTAATTTTTGCATCATACATACAAACACAGACACAGACACACGCACACAGACACACAGACACACAGACACACACACACACACAGACACACACACACAGGTTTATGAATTAAAATTACTTTCTAGGTTTTCACCTAATTATTCTCTGGCATTAGGTGAGCATACATGAAATCTCTCCATTGCCCTTGTGTGATTTGAAGCAATTATAAATAAATATAAAATATATTTGACACATAACTACAATCTTCCTAGTGATATCAACGGATGACAAGTGTTTTTAGTATGGGAAATTTTAAGTGCTTTGTCGGAGCAAAGCACCTTGTTGTAGAACAATTCTCACCCCTGAATTATCCTTCTCATATTAACTGATTTATTTAAAAGGAACACCAAATTCACTTGCTAATTCAGTGAGGGTCAACAGGGTGGGTAGGGAAGGCAGCAAAAGAGAAGCAGCACGTGGGAACTAAGTAAGTTGTTTCTCCGATTTCACCCACCAGGCAGAGGCAAGAAAGGAGCTTAATATTCTGAATTTCATCACAGTCCATTCTGCTCCAGATCACCGTGACCTATTTAAACTAGAAAGTACATATCTAATGACTAATACAGCTGACTGGCTCCTTCTCTGACTTTCTGCAAGCAGGTGATCAGAGCATGGAGACAATGGCAATGTCACCTGTGTGTTTCAGGCTTCTGCTGCACATCGTGCTGCTGAGAGGGCAGGGACTGGAAATTGAAAAGAAGGACATAAAGCAGCAGGACTTCAGTGTTTCCACTCCACAGAACCTGCCAGCCATATGGCTCTCTCAATGCCCGGGTGTGCACACGTGCGTGTGTGCGTTAGCACATTTATTTCATGGGACCTCATTATTTCACAGCTTTATTTCTGTTTATGTGTAGTAGCAGAATCTACAGGTGTCTACACTTTTCAAATTTATTAAATTGATTATACAAAATATTGAGAAATATTAATTATGAAAAGCAGCGGGGTTTTTTGTTTGCTTGTTTTAAAAATTGGGTCTAAATTAGCAATGAAAAGATGAATAACTCAAGTGAGCCAGAAAAATAGACCATGAAGACAGTCCTGGGATCATGGAAACTTTGATGGTTAAAGTTAAAAAGGGGCTAAAAATAAATGTTCAGGAGCAAGAATTTACTGTCCCCTTCTAGGTCCTTCTAGCTGGACTAAGAATGAAATTGACATGAGACAGATTAGCAGGAGAACAGCAGACTTAATTTCATACATATGGAGAATCTACACAGACATGGAAATCTCAAAGACAGTCAGGAAAAATGCCTATATATATATATATATATATATATATATATATCATCCTGAACGAAAAAGAAGAGAGTAGAGATCTGGGACTTCAAAGGGAAGTAATGTAATTCACAGGGTAATACGAAGAACAGATGTTTGGTAATTAAGTAGATGTTTGCCCCGCCATACAGACGGGTCACTCAGATAAAATTTATCTCTGCTATTAACCCTCATTCTGGAAAGGACCACCAGTTTAGATTCTTCTCTGCAGTCAAGAGAGCGACAGAAGTTTCTGTTGAGGCCGCAGGGTCTCAGTTGCCTTCAGCTCAGAATAATCTTCATACCAAAGTGGCCCACCTTGGGGTGGCCTGCCCTTGTCCCCTGTAATATCATCTAACCCATGCTCTCTTTCTATGGCCAAAAAAACATGAAGCTCCCTAAGAAGTCAAAAGACTTGCCTGAGATACTCAGGACCATGAGGAGGGATACTGGTGGGACTAGAACCTAGAGCATTTAAATATCACCCCAAGCCCCATCCAACCTACCAGAAGATACATGGGTACTGAAGGGAACAATTAAAGTTTTGGAGAAAGAAATAGAAGACAACAAAACTGAAGAGGTTGAGATTATAGTGTATATTCCCTGTTTATGTGATACGTGGGTGATTTTTCATCATGGCAGATGAAGTAGGCCTATTTAGGTCCCCTAATATTAATGCTTTAACAACCCGTATTTATTTTAAATAACGTGATATGATAATGAAGTGTTTCAAGAGTATTTAGGAAATTTTCAGGATCCTGACAACTGTAAAAGAATAGCTCATATTTGTGTCATGCTCAGCTCACTTAGACCACGATGTCTGCAATTCTATTAATAAATAATGGTTCAGTGTTCTGAATGTAATATATTCTCTATTGGGTTTTTTGGCAGAATCGTTCCAATTTGCTGCATCTACCTCACTGCTCTTTCTAAAAGGAATATGAGAATACATAAATATACGTAAGAATATGAGAAGATATTATATAAACACTATAAGACATCGACTGTTCCATCTCTAATTTCATTGAACATTTGACTAAATAACAATATATCATCCCCTATTTGCAAAAGAAGATCCTGCTTCCATAAGTTTGCAAAATTCCTATTGATCTAAAAAATTTTTTATAATAACATTATTATATATATTATACACACTACATATGTCCATATATCCAAATAGAACAAAAACAACTTTTAAATGTGTAAGTTCTACACCTTTAAGACTCCTAAATGCTGGAACTTAGCATGTAACATTTTAAAAATTCCTGATGTGCCTTGGTATTCAAGGTTTCTAAAGGGCTACATCTTCATAATCTAAAGTAATAATTCAATCTGGAAGTGTCCAGGTAATACATTCTTTGATATTATTTCTTTAAGAACTATTAAACAAACAAAAAAAGAACTATTAAACAACCTTCAGAGTTTCATGGGTTAGCATTTTTTTCTTATTTCTATTTATATAAAAACCTGAGAACAAACCCCCATTTACATTTACTATAAGTCATACTCCTTGTTCATCTGGGAGGCATGGAATATAGCAGAACATATGTTCAGAATTTCACAGGATAAAGGAAATTGTAAAAATGGTGATCGAACTATAAAAATGTATCTAAAAAAAAGAAACCTTTTCTGAATTATAGTTTTACAGAAAGACTATTTGGGTGGTGGAAGGGAGGTCATTTTATTTTGTATCTTTAAAAAAAAAAAAAACAACTTGCTCTAATTGTTTCCCTCTTCCTCTATACAGCCAAAAATCAAGAAATGAGTTTCCTTTTGTAGTGAATATATTTCCAAATTTTTGTGATAAAAAGTAGGTTGGATATGTGTATATATATATATATATATATATATATATGTATTGTCTCAGTTAAACAAACAGTAGGTTGACTTAGAAAAATAAATGTTGGACAAGGAAAGTAATGGTCTTAATTAACGACCTTCACTCAAGAGACAACTTTACCTGGCCCACACCCACCAGACGGATTTTCTGGGCCCTACTGAAACATTGTAGAGTGTAGTTCCCTCCCTCTTAATTGAAACACAATCAAAGCCACATGGCCTACCAACCCCCACAGCATACCGTTGTCCTTCTTGGCTTGAGCTTTTTGCTGTCTATTTTCACAATAAGTTGAAATGTTTATAAGTGAAATCAGACCTCACATATTTATTGTCCTCCATCTGGCCCCACAAACTCGCAAAGCTGTCACATTAAGTCACTGATTCTTCTTGGTTTTTTTGTCCTTTAAACTTCCCACTCTTTTCCATCCCTTACATTCTTTCCTTGCAAGCTCACTGAAGACCCTCATTGTTTCCCTGCCTGAGCCAAGGGCAAGTCCGGGCAGTCTCTTAAATGGCTTACCTGTCTCAATCTCACTTGCGTCCATCCATTCTCCCTGAGAGTTACATTCCTATAATGCAAATTAAGGATAAATCTCTCCTGCTTGAAATTCTTCACTTTCTGCCTTCTTTGTGAATAACATTTGAACTCTTCCTTGCGACATTCAGGTGTTTTCAGAAATAACCCCTCCAAGTTTATTTCTCCTGCATTCTTGTCACTTCTCAACTTTCTCCAATTCTTGAGCCCAACAAATCTAATGAGAAGTCCTCAAAAGGGTCACTCTTTCATTTTCGCCCTTTTGGCTTCCCCTGCTTGCCTTCTTTTTAGTCTGGCTACCTCAATCTAAGTAAAATCTTCCTGATTCTTCAAGCTCTAATTTGAATTGCCATCCTTGTTCTGTGTCCTCAGAGCACTCTGTGATTTACTCGTATCTAGTTACCCTTTCTGTATTAAACTGTCTATTTTAAGGGCCAAGAGCAGGCTGCCCCAAAATGCACCACATTGGCAGGCAGATTATTTCAAGATGAAAACAATCAAGCCCGAAAGACTGAGGAGCAAACTTTGATCCCTTCCCCTCAAAACTGCATAGAAGAATTGAGATAGAGGACCTGCTTCAGAAGGAGAGCTATCACCATAGAAAACTACATTGTAATATGAACCAGGGAGAGTAGATGGAGGAACCTAGCAAGGCCTGTTTAATCGAAGTGTTCTCTAAGTCCCATTGTTTCTGAATGGCCCAACAAAGATTCTTTACCAAACATGTACACAGTTTCATCTTACTGTGAATTTTACTCCTTCCCTTTGAAGTCCCTTCCAACCTCTGAGACTTAGCATGTGTGCCAGTGAGCTGCAAGTTACAGCACCATCACGGTGAGATCCACTAAGTTTTTGTTTCACTGAGTTTAAGAATAAAAATTCTTGACTTTTAAGCCTGCAAGAAGTTCTTATACCCAAACCAATTTACCTTATTTATTATAGGTTATATCTTAGTTTCATCTCCAATTTCTATGTCTTTAATGGTCTTATTTAAAAAGAGAGAGAGAGAGAGAGAGAGAGAGACATTGCTGAAGTTACCTTGAGATTTTGAAAAAAACCTGCAGCTCCAAAAGTTATAGTCCCATTTAGATAAAGGTTTGAAACAATAGCTTCTCCTGAGTATAACTTAGTGGGGTTTTTTTGTTTTTTTGTTTTTAATGATACCCAGGGCAGCCGCAGGCTGTCCAGAGAGTGGAGTGGCTCTTTCTTGTGTGGCTTCAGTGAGAATCATGGCTATAGCTGTCCTGTGCCCATTCTCATTTAGGTTCTTTCTGGGTTCTGTTGAGGTCCTAGATTCTTAGGGGCGAGAAGTGCCCTCAATAAGCCATCCCTGTCACAAAGAGCTGTGTAATGGGCTGATAGCAATGCACCAGACTTGGTCTTCAGTCTGGATGGTGTGTAAGTACTACTACAAATGGCCTGAGGCCAAAGGCCATACCTGGTTCCCATTCCAAAACACCCTCCATAAGTGCACCTAATTCGGTGGTTCTTTAAGTGTGGTCCCCAAACCAGCACCATCAGTATCAATTGCAAACGTTTTAGAAATGCAAATTTTGGGTATTCTCCCAGATCGTTGAATCAGAACTTTGGGTACCAGCAATTTGTGTCTTAAAAATCCTTTTGAATGATTCTACATGCTAAAACTTGAGAACCACTGATACAACTTTAATACTCTTAAAATTAGGTACTGAGAAGGAGTACACCAAGAGCTAGCATAGAGTTCTTTTACCTGAGGGACATCATTGCTTGTAGAACCTTCCTTCCTATGCCAATTCCCTGAAGATTTCCTATCTACATGCTTTTGATGTGCAGAATAGATTTTTTAAAGCTTTAATTCAGGTTTTTGCCTGTCTTAAGCTTGTGATGCATTTCTGTCCATGTTTTCTTAGAAATAATGGGAATTTTGACTAAACTCACCTATCATATGGGAGAGTAATTTGGGTGCTTAAACTCTTGAATTTTGACATTAAAGTGAGCAGTCGAAGGCTTCATCAACCCTGGGCAACTTACAGCTTCTCAAAGAGCTAACCCAGGCTCCTCAGAGGGTTGTTCTTAGTCAACAAGACGGAAGCATCAGAATCACTCAAGGCAATTGGAAGAATATTCATTTCTTGACTCCACAGGAAATCTACTTCTACTTCAAAGTTTAAAGGTGAAGCTACAAAATCTTTATCATGAATATACTCTTCTAATTCTCATGCCCACTAAAGTTGGAGATTGTTTGACTAGAGAGATAATCTAGAATTAAGATAGTTGTGGTCAACTTACAAAACAGCATTCTCAGGATCCTTTGGTGCAAAAACTGACAAATTAATTTGTATAATTGTCTCACACAGAAAATATTTGCACTTTCATGTAACTTAAAATATCTTTTTTTTTCTTATTCTGAGATTTCACCTTCAAAGAAATGGTATGCAATGTCTCATTAGAGTCAGTCAAGTATAAAAAAGTAAAAAGCATGACTCAAGATTACAAAGATGTAGGAGTTGAAACAACTGCTACCCAGAGTTCTATTCACGGGTACATCATGTGCATACAGCAGTATATTAAAAGACCTCAAACCTGTTTCTGACATGCTCAGTGACAAGTCCTTTATATATCTGTACCTGTGAAAGTTGAGGTCAGGTGTTCAGAGTCTTAATTAATTACATGCAAGCATTTAATTATGGGATAGAGAAGAAAATAACAAAAAATGTGTGCCGTTTGGAGATTCTGAAAACTATGAATGCCGAATGTTTAACCTAATTATACTCAGTCCTAGAGCAAAAGATAAATAACTATTAGTGAGTATCCTATATAAATGGAGGTGTTTTTCCCTTATACTGCCAACAAATTCTTGGCCAACCAGCCCATTCAAAGCATAGATACCTTGGCTTTATAAATGTCTCGACATAAAAATTTTTAAAAACAAAATGTTTTAGAGATAGTGTTTCCAAAATCTATTAACAGATATTTATCACATTTAACAGTTAATTCTGAATGTAGATATGCAGATACATATTTGCTTTTGCTTATCAACTTAGCAATCATCATGAATGCAATGGTATTATACAGAAGGGAACAGTGATCCACTCAGGATCTTCGGAGCAATAAAAAACTATCTGCCTCTAAACCACATGGTTCTATCTTGCTGACACTTATTCTGTCTGCCAATCTGTAGTATAACTCAGTACGTATAAAAGTAACTGTAGTCTTGAGTATTTTACTAGTAAAATGGCTAATAATCTTGGTATTAACCCTACCATTTTCCTTCTTTCTCTCTATGAGTGTATATGCATAATTGTTTGTGTGTGTGTGTGACTCTGTGTGTGTGTGTGTGTGTGGAGGAGGAGCAGTGGTAGTTGTAATTATTCCCCAGCTTTATGGGTTGCCATTTCTCCTGGCAGCTACCCTGTCTTATTGCAGAAAGTCTCCACTCTAAAAGCCTTATTAGAATTCCATGTGAGGTACAACAATGGTTCTATCATAGTCCCGGCTTTGAGATTTTTAAAAAACATAAAGAATATCAATAGCTAACATTTATTTAGAGCTTTCTGTGTGCCTAGCATGGTTTTCTGGTCCTTACAGATGGTATTCTATTTAAACCGTACACAAGTATCCTACAATCTTATAAACCCTTTTATACATGTAAGCGATTCTGATAATTAGCAAGTTTTGAAAACAAGTAGAAGGATTTTAAGTAAGGTCTTGAAAGGGTTTCTCCTGACTCAAAAATACACACTTTAGTGCATTTTTAAAAGTCGACATTTGTTTTGTTTTGTTTTCCTGCTTGTGCCCAAATAGATTTGGTTATGAAACAGAAGGGGCATCTGGGTGGCTCAGTCATTAAGCATCTGCCTTCGGCTCAGGGGGTGATCCTGGGGTCCTGGGATGGAGCCCCACATCAGGCTTCTCGGCTGGGAGCCTGCCTCTTCCTCTCCCACTCCCCCTGCTTGTGTTCCCTCTTTCGCTGGCTGTCTTTCTGTCAAATAAATAAATAAAATCTTTAAAAAAAAAAAAAAAGAAAAGAAACAGCAACTTGTGGTCTAGAAACTTGTTCAAAAGTCTGAAAAACTGGAATTAGAGAATGTGAGGAGGCCAAAAGGAGGATCTCGTTATGCTTTCTGCAAGAACGGTCTCCAAATAGCATTCATGTAATGCTGCTCTGTCTGCAAACACATGAGCTAAAACTAAATAGAACCTCCAAACTGATGAGCTGATTGGAAAAAAATTAACATATATTGTGTGCTTACAATGTATCAGGAAATATATATTTTGCTGCTCTGATGAACATTATTTAAATCTCCGCTAACCTCAGTTAACTCATTTATAAACTGATAATAACATTTTCTGCCTCAAAGAACTGTTGTCAAGAGTAAATCTACCCCAACGTACTACTTATACTCTATATGGGTTATTCATCCATAGTACGCTTGGGTACAGATTTTTTAAAGTCTTCTCTATTCGTAATCTTTCCATGGGCTATTGATACTCATAGCACATTGTTCAGAAGAAAGAAAAGGTACGGAACAATTTGCAATTGGGCTGACTTCAAAATAAATTTACTTTGGCATGTTTTATGCATTTTATATCAAATCAAGATAAAACAAGATCTAGGTATAACAGCCTCTTCATTCTGATTGTCTCCATTTCAGCATTTGGTCAGGTAACTGTTAACATCATAAAAAGCAATTGTAATTCAAAAGCAGCTAGTGACAATCCATTGTACATCTTCCACCAACTCACAGTGGGCCACTTATCATGATGGTTAGCAGTTCCAGGTACTTTCAGGAACTATAATGCTTGTCTGAGCCTTCATTCAGAATTTGAGCTCATTTCTACCATCTAATTCCACTAAATGTCACTGAATAAAAGGAAACATGTACAACTATTGCATGAAAAGCAAGAAAAATGATAAATGTTTCTATAGCTACAGGTTTGAAAGAAATAGGACATGCTGAGATATGAACCAGAATAAAAGTGGTGCACGAATCCATCGGGCAGCCTAAATTCTTTTCTCTAAAAGCAAGTGGATTAAAATACAAACATGCAATTGGTAGTCAGGACACCATTCTCTTGAACAGCGGATTCAAAAAAGTGCACAGGAGGTATGCACAAAAGGTTAAAAGGTTGTGTGTGTACACGTGCACATGTATACACACACAGACACAGTACCAAAATCATGTTTGCACCAATAAGATTCTCAGAAAATCACTACCGAAGAATACGACAAGAAAAGAGACCACCCCAAAGAGAAGTTAGAGCTTTACCCACTTTATCTTGATGGTTGACGTTTTGAGGTCTCAGCAGGATGCGGACATAATTCACATTAGTATCCTCTCCTTAACCCCAGCTACCACATCGCTTTTCTCTCTACTCAACAGAGCTTGTTTTTTCCTCCCTGGTACTCCCTCACTGAGAGCTCGTCAAAGACAGTGTGCCACTCTGGGATGGTTTTGCCCACACGATGCCCCGTAGTAGCTCATGTAGCCCCAAAACAGAGAAGGATGATGGACCGGCAGCTGTATGAACAGTATGGATGCATTGCGGGCAAGCTTAGAGAAAGTTCAACTCAGTTTACATCTCTCTATAGTGTAGCTATTACAAGATACGTTGTTTTTTTCTTAGAAATCTTTTAGGATTCTTTCCATTTAGATATAACTAAGGATATTTCAAGATTCCATTATGCATCTATTTTATTTTCTTAATTATTCAAAATGGTTTCAAGGTCAGTGAACCCTGATGGAGTTTGCAAAACAAAGCATGTTTTTACTAGTCACCTGGTTTTTTTTTTTTTTTTTTTTTTTTAAGATTTTATTTATTTATTCGACAGAGAGAGAGAGAGCCAGCGAGAGAGGGAACACAAGCAGGGGGAGCGGGAGAGGAAGAAGCAGGCTCCTAGCGGAAGAGCCTGATGTGGGACTCGATCCCATAACGCCCGGATCACGCCCTGAGCCGAAGGCAGACGCTTAACCGCTGTGCCACCCAGGCGCCCCTATTCACCTGTTTTGGGTTTTTTCTCTCACCAATCCAAATGGTCTAAAGGAATTCTACATAAGAAAATAAGAAAGCAATAAAGAAGTGTCTTAAGAATAAATGCATTTGCAATTTGGAAGTGATAGAGGATACAATACAACTACAAAACAAGTATAGGGAATTAAAACACAAGAGCAAGTATTTATGAAAAGGAATCAAAAAGAGCGCACTTGTGAAGAGCACCAGGTGATGTATGGAATTGCTGTGTCACTGTCCTGTACACCTGAAACTAATATAACACTGTGCGTGAACTAGCTGGAATTCAAATAAGAACTTAAAAAAAAAAAGAAGGGCAAAAATTTTTTTTAAAAAGAATCAAATGGAATATTTAGAAGTAAAAATATAACTGCTAACTTAAATTTTCAATAGAGGATTTTTATCTGTAATGATACTTTAGGTTTGATGTTTAGAAAAGTTCTTGCGGATTCAGAACACCAAAAATGCTGGATAATGTTTGAAAATATTTTTTAAAACATGGCTGATCAAGTAGTAGTAAAGAACACAACGCTAAACCAGAACTTAGATAGCTCAGAAACAATAAAATCCAAAATGAGACCTACTCAGACTAAAAACAGTAAAATCATCTGGTAAGCAACAAGTCTTATAAGCAACATATACAAAATTCACATTGTGTTTAAGGTTGTAAAAAAAATATTAAATATATGTTGAAAGATAAAGGGTTTTTTTTAAGTTTAAATGGAACTTCTAGATATATAAAATGTGGTAACTACCAATTCAATAAATATAATTACAGAGCAGATTAAAAAGAGACTTAAAAGCTTTGATACACCGCAAGATCTACTTGAAGAAATACTCAGAATGCAGACCAGATAGACAGTGTAATAGGGACCATGAAAGTGATATTAAAGTCACAAAGCCCTGTGAGGAAAACCAATATAGGCAAGATCAGAATGTTAAAAGAAGAGACTAGGACACGGAGCAGAGGTTATATTTGGGGGGGAAAAACACTTTGTAAGATTGATAAAAGACAAAAAGCCCAATGGATATCAATACAACAAATAAAAAAAGAAATTCATGCCTGGATACATATTAGAGAACACTTTGAAATCTGCCAGAAAGAACAAAGAACTGCAAGTGAATCGCCATTAAACCAGCAGCTGAGCCTCAGCAGCAACAAAGAAAACCAGAGACAGAGGGTTATTCTCAAAGTGCCAAGAAAAAGAAGTGTTGACTGGAGTGATGTGCCCCCCAAAGTATATCTGAAGAGAAATTACTGACAAGAACTTTACAGAGAAGTAAAATTGATAGTTTACCTCAAACCCACTTCCATGAAAGAGACGTACAAGGTATATGCAGCCATGTATCAAAATGAGGGAAAACGTCCCCATATGGAAAATCTGAGATCCAATAATGTAATGGTGAATAAACTAAGATGAAAATATTTGTTAGATCTAAAAGGTCTTTATAAAAGAATAACAATTCAATTCTAAAGTCCTTGTGTTGTTCGTGGATGTGAGCAGATTGGTTAGAATGTTCTTGATTCGCTGATTGTGATCTTAACTATGTATTTTACAATTTCAAGGGTAAACACTAACTGAGCACATATAAATGTGTAACTTCTAAACCAATAGATGGAGGGCAAATGATAATAGTAAACAAACACGTGAATATAAAATATAGAAGCAAAGTCAGGAAAAAAGAAAAAGAAGCATAGAAAAAATGAGATATGTTAAAAGTGCAATATATGATAGTGAAAAGGAGACTAATATGTTAGTAATCATAACCAGGGTAAATAAACTAAGCTTATAGTTAAAAGGCAGAGATCGTCAAAAAGTTCTTTTAATCCAGCTATAATCTTTTTCAGGAACCAGTCATGAACTATAAAGCCATAAAGGGCTGAAAGGAAAAAGGCAGGAAAAGTGTATCAGTCAAAAACTAATGAAAATAAAGCTGGAGTAATTACACTAATAACAAATAAAAACGACTTTCAGATAGCAGCAACACCAAAGAAAGATAGTGTTGCTACCTAAGGAGAAAAGGCTTAATTTAATTTACCAAGAAGATAAAACACATTTAAACTTATAATCATCTAATGTCTCCAAATGCATTTTATAAAACTGATAGACATGTGGAAAGTAGTTTACAAATCCCACATCGTATATGGAGCTATTAATATATCCCTCTCAATTTTATAGATGAGGCGCCGAAAAAAGGTTAAATATAGAGGAATTGAAAACACAACTAATAGCTTAATATTATTTACTTATTTATACATGTATTTATTGGACTACTACTATGTGTATTATTTTAGTCAGTGCTTTTTAATCATATTTATAACATGCACTAGATCTGGAGTAATTTTAACATATTGAAAATGTGACATCATATGCAAAGACCAGTACAATAAGTACAAATGAGCATAATATGCAGTTGGAAATTACAACAGGCCCAAATAACTTTAATATTTAAAAAATAGAGAAATAATATACAATGGGAATTTTATAATACTTCATGTTTAAAGATGTATGACAATAAAATGATATATCAAAAGTAAAATTTGATTCTTTGAAATGACTAATAAAACAGGCAAGCTTCTATTGAGATTGAGGAGAAAACAAAAGAACATCACATTATACCAAGAATGAAATAGGTAGGTAGGTATCTTACACAGAGAGTAAATAAGATAAGATATTTTATAAAGAACTTCCAGAAAGTCTGAAGTACCTTCAAACAATAAAGAAGATGACTCAGTATTTTAAAATTTTCTGAGAAAAAAAAATTCAACCTAAATTCATAATGAGCTAGAAGTTATCAAATTTAAAGACAGAACTACCTTCTGTGCAAACTCCTCCCAACAGAAAAGGGAGGGGAAATGCGTCCAACTTATTCTAGGAAACCGGCATAAACCTAAAGCAAACAAACAAAAACAGACAAAAGCAGCATTAAAGGGAAATTATAGCCTAACTTCATTTATAAAAAAAAAAGAAAAAATGTGCAAAATACCAAATACACTATTCATGAAGTGAGTCTACAAGTGCATTTGAAATAATCAATCATGACCAGACTACACTGGTCATATTATCAGATTAAAGGAATAATGTGATTGTAATAGTTGCAGAAACATTTCAAAAAGATTCCAAATTTATTTAAGATAAAAAAAAACTAGCAAGCTTGGACAAGAAGGATATTTCCTGATCATGATAAAGTTTAGATACTGAAAGCATACAGCAAAAGTCATTCTTCAAGCTAAAATGTGAAATGCATTTGCTTTAATTTAGTAACAAAATGAAGATACTCACTTTTACTATTTCTATTTAATATTTACAGATCCTAGGCTAAACTGTAAGATAAAATATTGACTGATAGATTGACTCAGAAATAAGGAACATAAAGGAAAGACAAAATTTTTCTTTGTATGTGATAGATATTCAACAAAAATTCTAAAAGTATCTATGGATTTTGAAATAAAATTAGAAAATTTTTGTTTTGGCTATTTATAAGAATAATTAAATCTGCTTAGAAAACTCTATAAAGAACAATCAGAATTTAAAATTTTAAAACATACTATCTATCCCCTTTCTATAAGACCCAAAAATAGGAGAATTTAATCTGTGCTGTTAGAAGTCAGAAAGGTGATTTTATTTGGGGAAGTTTATTACTGGAAGGAATCTGAGGAGTTTTGGGGTGATGATAGAGTTTTGTTTCTTGATTTGGGGCTGATCTGGGCATGTACAGTTTGCAAAAATTCATCAAGCTCTATAGTTAAGATACTTACATTTTAATGTAAAATTATACTTTAACAAAAGGAAAGAAGTAACCCAGGAATTATTTTAAAAATGAATTGAATTGTTTAAAATGGAAATTAATTAAGAGAAAAGTTAAATGACTTTACTGAAAGCATTTAAGAAATGAACAAACATAGAGATACATCATGTTCTTCGATAAGATAATTCAATATAGAAGGATATCACTACAGAAAGATCTCAGTCCCAGACTCACCTACACATTAAGCACATATCTCAACAAATTTGGAATTCTTCAAGTTGAAAGTAAAAGTTATTTGGAAAAGCTGATAGCCATGTATACAGCAAGATGCTACTAAAGAAGCAACATATTATAAAACGCAAAATAAATGAGGATTCCATGTGCCAGATCAATTTCATATAGATTAAGAATATACTTGACTGAGACAAGCTCAACTTTCAAACTTAGAACAAATGCAAGGGCACACAGATGGTTCCCAATTTTCTGATTCAACTTACACTCTTTCAACCTTGCCATGATATGAAACCTATACACATTCAGTAGAAACTACACTTCAGATTTTGAATATTCATCTTTCCCTGGGCTAGCAATATGGAGACTATCCTCTCGTGATGTGGGGAAACAGCAGTCAGCCCCAGATTCCAGTCAGCCACACCATCACCAGGGTAAGCCACCAATGCACTGACAAGCATTTTGTACCCACACGACCGTTCTGTTTTTCACTTTCAGTACAGTATTCAATAAATTACAGGAGATAGTAGACACTTTCTAATAAAATAAGCTTTGTGATATTGTGTATCCAGACAATAAAACAATTTACACACACACACACACACACACACACACACACACACACAAAAGGGAAGACATCAACAAGCAACCCCAAAGAATGTTGGGCAAGACTAGAAAGATGTTTTCCAGAAGATTAAAAGACAAAAGTTCTGTAAACTTATGAAAAGTGCAATTGCTTTGGTAATGAGGTAAATCAAAATAAAAAAACAAAATACTATATCTCACAGGCACACAAACACACACACACTTTGCTGACACAATTTAAATGTTGGAAAATGCTAGAAGTTCTTATATAGCACTAGTGGAAATTTAAATAGGCACAATCCTTTCAGAATACTGCTCAGGAATTATGTAACAAATACAAAAATGTATATACCTTACAAACCAGGAATTCCACTATTCCACTCCTGGATAACTATACTGGAAAATTCTTGTATATGTGCCCCTGTAGAAATATGCAAGAACGTTCACTGCAACATTATTTATAACAACAAAGTGATTGATACAGCCAAATGTCCTTTAATATTAGAGTAAACAATAAATATTGTATTTTTTAAACAAAATGAAATAGTGAATAAAGAAGCAATCCCAGGAGAATGCATATATTATTATTATATTTATCTGAAGTCCAAAAATAAATAAAACCATGTGTGGAAGAGGGTGGACATAATTATTTATGGATAGACAAGAGGACTCCAAAGATATTATTAGTGAATTCTTTCTTAGGTGGACTTTTAAGTGTATCAGGAATTCAATTTATGATTTTTTTTTAAGATTTTGTTTATTTATTTAAGGAGAGAAAGAGCACACAAGCAGGGTGAGGGGCAGAGGGAGAAGCAGACTCCCTGCCGAGCAGGGCGCCCAATGTGCGGCTGGATCCTGGGACTCCAGGAGCACAACCTGAGCTGAAGGCAGATGCTTAACCAACTGAGCTACCCAGATGCCCCTCAATTTAGAATTTTTAAAACAAAAATACTTGCAGATATTCTGTAATATGTGCAATATACTACAAAATCAAAAGACTTTGACAACACAACTAATGTGAGTAGATAGCATACTGATACAGCTGCAGAGCAGATTGTGAGCTAAAAAATTGAATTAAGAAAATCTTCCAGAACATAAAACAAAAACATAATGAAGCCAAAGGTATGAAAGGAATTTTAAGGGTCATATAACATTGATACAGAAACCCCAATACCCATTTACTTGGAGTTCCAGAAAGAAAGAGAATAGAAACATGTAGTGTTTTTTAAAAAAGTATTTAAGGATATATCCCAGAAATACATAAAGAAACAGGTCATATAAATGAGATGTCTGTTGTTGGACAGAGCATACCAGAATAAAAACCCAGATGTAGGCACACAACAGTTCCTTTTGTGAACATTGGGGTTCAAGATAAAATTCTCAAGGCTCTCAGGGAGAAAGGTTACGTGACTTTCAATGAATGAGACTGCCGAATTACTTACAATTAATTGCACTGTTTGCAAGAAAACAATAGCAAATGCTATGATATCTTCAAATTACTAGGGTAACAACTTTGAATCAAAAGCTTTGTGTAAAACACATAGTATCCAAATGTTGGGGTTTAAATAAAGACATTTTTGGATATATGGAAACTGAAAATTTCTTTCTCACAGGCAATGTTCAAAAGCATGAATGGTAAAAGGAAATTAATCCATGAGGAAGTACTGGCAAGCAATGAGCTATAAAAACATGTTCATGTATTAAATATATAAGTAAAAATTAATATTGAAAAAGGACATTTAAGTTATTTCTTTATTATATATTCATTTAGTTGGTTGGTTTGGGTTGGTTTGTATTTTTAACCAAAGTGTATTTCCATAGCTTCTTTTATGTCTTTTTATATTTTATAATATTTGAGGAGACTATTATCTTTACTTAGTTAACACAAGACACAATACATACCCAGATTTCTTGTTAAACTAAACTACGCTCTCATGGAAGACCCATTCCGAAGAATTACAGTTCATCAAACCTTGCGAGTTTGGCAAGCAAATCAACCCACAAGAATATGGAGAATATATTCGACGTGATCTTTTATCGGGTCTAGAAATACTAGGCTAGATGATTACCAGAACTGGCAAAGTGCCTACCATGATATTGCAGAATATTTATAAACGGAGCCTACAAATTACTATCACCACGTACATTACTAGAGTAGACTGCAAACTCCTACAGGGAAGGAATACGGTCATAAATTCTTTTATTTCTAATCCCAGGACCATCCCAGCACAAATCTTTGGAATTAAAATATTATTTATGTATGTATTTATTTATTTGAGAGAGAGCAGAATGAACCAGAGAGAACATGAGTGGGGGGAGGGGCAGAGGGTGAGGAAGAAGTGGGCTCCCCACTGAGCAGGAAGCCGGACGCCGGTTTCCATCCCAGGACCCTGGGATCATGACCTGATCTGAAGGCAGACACGTAACCAACTGAGCCACCCAGGCGCCCCTGGAATTAAAATGTTAATAAAATGTTAAAAGTTTGCTTGTTTGTTTCGTTTTGGTCTTTTGGGTTTTTTGTTTGTTTGTTTTATTACCACAAATGATAGCAACATGAGGGAAAAAACCTAGCAATTAGTGAAGGTGCAGAGGAGGAGTTATGAAGAAAGGTAATTGTTTCCATTATTCTTATTTTCAAGTGGAAGAGTCTCAACCTCCCAAAGAAATTATATCCAAAAGACTTTCAACTTACACGCTGAATGGGGCATCGGGTTCTCTTGTAAGAGCAGACAGTGTAGACTGTCCGTGATCACTGCAAGCTTGCCCTGGTAGTCCCACTTTGTCTGACTTCCAATCCCCACATCTCTTTTCCTGAGAGATTTCGCTAGTGGCCGGAGCCAGATTTGCCTGAGTACGGGAACCAGAAATTCGGGGGCAATAAATGCTGCGGGGAATGGTGTGGAAACAATGAGAAGCAGATGTAACTCTGACGGAAGCTCGCCACTGCATCTCTGAGTTTCCCAGTGGAGTACCTTGCTTGAGAATTCTTTAATCGTTGATTTATCATGCCGGGAATGGCCCGCAATCCCTGTACCGACAGATGAAAGAGGACTCCAGACTTGCTGTGAAAGAGAGCAGAAGGCAAGGGGATCAACGTTCAGAGGCAAGACCCTTTGCTCTTCTTTGCTGCCGCTTTTATTGATTCTGCAGGATAATCACAAATCCTTATCACTGTTTCTCAAGCACATGATGTGTGAAGGGGTCTTACTGAAACTGAAGGATCTATTTACAAGAGATACTATATGCTAATTTGCATGTGCTGCAAGTTCTGCTAAACATAGCCTAAGGGACAATGCCTACATCTCTTAGATTGTGGGTCAACTGTTTGCGCTAGGAAAGCTTCAGGAAGGCAACTCCCTGGGGCATTCCCAAAGGCAGAGTGGTCACGTAGGCCTTTGCCTTCCAAAGGCTTATGCAGTTTTCCAAAACCTTCCCTGCCCTCTGTGGCCTCTGTGTTACACTGTAGCAAGCCAGGTCTTACGGTTGATTTCACGCTCTTCATTAACCCCAACATTATCATCTTTGTTGTACGTCCCCACTCCCCTACGACCTCACAAAGAAACAATCTGCACTCTAATCCCTGTCTCAGGTTCTGTCTCTGGGGAAATCCAGTCAAAGATCCTCTCAACTTCAATGCCCGCAAGAACTCTCCCCTACCTGATTTTGTCCGTTTCTCATCAATTCCCTCTCCAACCTATTGTGGAAATTTTCTTGCAGTCAAAATGGTTAATGTTCCTTGATGAAGAACAGACCTTAATTCAACCAGTGAAGTACTCCCTTCTTCCTGTGATATTAAGCATTGTTTTCGGGATTGCTGCAAACAGGAGTCCCCCCATCTTCAGAATGGGCGACATATGCGTTTGCTTTTCCTTATGGTTGTCATCGGCAGCATCTCTGCTGCCCCTTCATCGGCTGGTCACAGCCCCTGGGTACCTCCTCTCCATCTTAAAAATATTTGAGGTCTCACACGAGACAAAGAAAACTGGGCTCAATGAATAGAACCCAGTACTGTCAGATACCTTCTATTTCCATTTATCTGCATTCAAGAATGACTGACTCACAATGTTTTATTTACTAATTTGTTCTTTGACAAGGTTCAAGGATGACTAACAGGACACAGTCTTCAAAAATTAGGGAGGGGGAAGGGGAGATGGCGCACAGTTCTTGCTACTTATATTTGAATATAGCATTGAGTCCTAATAGCTTTTTCAATTACCACCACCAACATGGGGGTGCAGGTAGAAGGATGGGGATGGTATAATCGAATAGAATTTGTAAATACGGCAGACACTGCTTGTCCCCAAATCCATTACTTCCTTTAATAACAAAACCCCTGAATTTTAGATGAGAACATACCATTCA
Source organism: Ursus arctos (assembly GCF_023065955.2). Lineage (NCBI taxonomy): Eukaryota > Metazoa > Chordata > Mammalia > Carnivora > Ursidae > Ursus > Ursus arctos. The sequence continues at coordinate 45,036,573 of NW_026622797.1, read as the reverse complement.
GAGTCAAGACTGAATTTTTCAACATGCATCGCTGCTAGGTGTGGCCATGGAGCTCATCTCAGAGCCGTGCAAAGGGAACAGAAGACATCTGTTGCTTTAATTTTTTTCTTCTCACCTTTCTGGTAACTGTGTGGACATGATGGTGGGAACAGGAGCATCTGGAATCATGAAATAAAAGATGCATTTTAGTAATTTGGCAAGATAGAGGGAATTTTTGCATCCAATGTAAACAAGCCGCTATAGCAGCCCTGAATCACATGCCCATACCCAGAGCAAAATGTACTTCTAGCTTGATTAAGCCACTGTACTTTAGGTTTACTTTGTTATAGCAATGTAACTTGTATCCTAATTACGACGGCATCCTACAAGACTACTGTGGATTTGTCAACATTTACTACTGACACTAGGAAGAAAATTAAAAATCCATTAAATCATGGATAAATTAAAATATATGATATTGAAACATTTTGATGGTTTGTTTGCTGAAGCTATAATACATTTTATTTTATTTAAATAATGTATTTATTATTTATAAAATAATATGCTTGAATTTACTTCTATAAATAAGTGAAAATCGTATACATCTTACACTGATTATCAGGGGTAGATAATCAGTGCTCTTTAATTATAACATAAAATAAAAGCATAAAACAAATAAACAAATGACTACTTTTCATCTAGAACTGTAAATATATTCTAATTATCATGCCCCAAGTTGTTTTTTTTTTTTAAGATTTTATTTATTTATTCGACAGAGATAGAGACAGCCAGTGAGAGAGGGAACACAAGCAGGGGAGTGGGAGAGGAAGAAGCAGGCTCCTAGCAGAGGAGCCTGATGTGGGGCTCGATCCCATAACGCCAGGATCACGCCCTCAGCCGAAGGCAGACGCTTAACCGCTGTGCCACCCAGATGCCCCATGCCCCAAGTTTTATTCTTTGCTACAAGTGTGCTTTGGACCAATTCTGCTCCATCAAATATACATACATAGGTAACTCTGTGACTAAGACTTATTCTTTTACACTATCTACATTATTTCACAATCTGATTATAGAAAATTTGTTGTTTATGTTAGTGAAAGTGGAAAGGGAACCTATCTCAAATAATTTAATATATATGATCTAAATATCCAATTGCTCAACTAAATTTAATGCATTTGCAAAAGATGTATTAAATCTGATTCACTTTTTTTTTTGATGATTGTCTTGTTATTTTAGTTAATTCTTATTTTATTTAAACTTGTATGTTTTTACCTCAGCTCCTCAAGTACAATTCAAGTTGCTGTGGCTAAGAGCTGTGGTTGCTTGGCATTGCTAGACTCACAGCAGGTGCCCACCACTTCTTTGTGGGTTGATTGCTTAGAATGAGAAAGAGTTTGCCTCTCTAATCACTGTCCTTCACCTGTAATGCTCTCATCAGCGAGTTTCCTCAATTTCCTCTGGTTTGTGAGAGCAAAATCCAACAGGTGTCTGAGCCTTGCCTTTCTTTTTTTTTTTTTCCCCTGTTTTAAAAAAAAATCAAACTTATTTATTCACTTTCTATCTAATCATTATTATATCAAAATTACATTCCATTTTTTTCTTAACTTTATCAAAACTATTAAATTGCTTTGCCCTACTTTCCGTTTTATGTATCCCTACAGAATATATAGCAAAAGTTATGACCAATTCATATTAGCATTTTTTAATCTAAATACCTGATTGTTACATAAATCTGCTGATCACACCCAGGCTTTAGGATTAAAAATGTAATGGATAGGAATGATAAGAAATATCAATGCTTGGGTCGCCTGGGTGGCTCAGGCGTTAAGCTTCTGCCTTTGGCTCAGGGCGTGATCCCGGTGTTCTGGGATCGAGCCCCACATCAGGCTCCTCCGCTGGGAGCCTGCTTCTTCCTCTCTCACTCCCCCTGCTTGTATTCCCTCTCTCACTGGCTGTCTCTCTCTCTGTCAAATAAATAAATAAATCTTAAAAAAAAAAAAAAAAGAAATATCAACGCTTGTTTGTCCCATAAGATATTACTTCCAGAGCGGTTAAGAAAAAAAAAAACAATAAACTGTAAAAAAAAAAAAATTAAAATATCAAAAATTCTGTTTAGGAAGAACACACATTTGTTAAATAAACTCAAAAAAACAAAAATAGGAGTAATTGTGTTGGAACCAAAGTTAACATATGAAAACCTAATAATGAGGAGAAAGAACAGATAGATTGATGTATTTGATCAAAAAACTGTTTTGTTTATAGAACTTTCATATATTAAGTGTATGAAAAGCTGGTGAATTTGCATGAGACTGTAGTTTAATAGGATTCAGTAATTGTAATTTTTGTAAGGATATTGTCACTGTTACATGTCTTATGTATGTAAAGGTGAGTTTTAAAATATGTGGGACAATTAAACAAAATGTTGCTGTAAATAATATTTATCAGGTTTATGTGAAATTACATCCATTAAAGTTAAATGTAATTCACCCAACAGAAAGTGCATTAGCATCACTAAGTTATTATTTTATTTTTTTTATTTTTATTTATTTTTTTTTAAAGATTTTATTTATTTATTCGACAGAGACAGAGACAGCCGGCGAGAGAGGGAACACAAGCAGGGGGAGTGGGAGAGGAAGAAGCAGGCTCCCAGCGGAGGAGCCTGATGTGGGGCTCGATCCCAGAACTCCGGGATCACGCCCTGAGCCGAAGGCAGACGCTTAACCGCTGTGCCACCCACGCGCCCCACTAAGTTATTATTTTAAAGAGAAATAGTTAGGAGTTCACAATCCCTTTAAAATAATCTTTGTCAATTCAATTTATTTTAAAATAGGTAGGACATCTGGCATAAAATGCAAAAGGTATAAATATCTTATAAGAATCTTTATTCTCCCGTCACTAGACATCTAGAGGCATCTATTATTACTACTTCATACGTTCTTCAGCTCTGTTTGCATTCTTGTTTTCACAGTAATAGTAGCATATCCTATCATAACTTGCCTTTGTACCTTTTTATTTTTTGAGTCAGAATATCTTGGGACTATGTCTCTGTTAGTGCTCATGGGACAAATGCATAGTATTCAATTTCATGTACGTACCAAGAATTATTTTTAACCAATTTCCGATATTTATGGGTACTTACGATTTGCTTAAACTTCTATAAAAATATTGCAATTAATATTACCTATTACGTATGTCTCTTTTCACATCCTATCCGTGATATAAATATCTAGAATTAGAATGGTTGAGTCAAAAGGTATATACATGTTTAACTTGAATAAATAATGTCACATTTTTCTTCACAGGTATTGTAATACTTTGCTTTCCCACCATAATTAAATAAAAATTCCTTATCCCCCTACCTTTCTCTTAAAATCAGTGCATCATCAAACATTCTCACCTTTGCCAACCTGATAGTCAAAAATTGGGGTCTCCCTGTTAGTTACACTTCTCTTATTATGAATATTATTCCAAAAATTGGGTTCTTCCTATGTTAGTTACACTTCTTTTATTATGAATATTATTTGTGACATCATAATGAGCCATTTATGTTTCCTTTTCTTTTTTTATGTCTTATCCAAATTTTAATTGTCATAGTACTATCTAATTGATTTTTAAGAACTCATTCTACATTGAGGGAATTCTCTCTCTTTCTGTAATATGAATTACAAATAACTTACCTATTGGTCATTTGTCATTTTATCACTTTTAAAAACGTCATGCAGTAATATTTATTAGTATATTTTTATGAATCTTTAGTTTTATGTCCTACCTAAAAGTCCTTTTCAACTTTGAGATTATATAAAATATTGTATTTATTTTCATAAGTATTTTAAGCTTTAAATTACGGAAATATTAGAAATCTGTTATCTTGCTAACAATGAGGCAGGAACTGTGGAAGTTATTTATTGCTGGTTAATATTTTCAGTTCTCTTTAGAGACACAACTAGAATTGTATTTCCCTGCTTCTTTGAATTCTCGTAGTACTTGTTTTGTTCAAAAAAATGTGAAAAGTGTCATACATTCCTTCCAGGTAGAAATTTTAAGAGTCAGTGTACAATTCAATACGATTTCTTTTTCTTCCACCAAAATTGTTTTTATTTTTCCACAGAGAGCAGCTTTTTGGATAGCTTGGGTCCTGGAGTGGGAGTGAGTATACCATAGAGCAGAGAGCTTCATTCAGACCACAATGAACCTGTGACAGAATAAGAAATAAGCTTGTTATTTTTAGCCATTGACATTTGTGGTTTGTTTGTTACCATAGTATAGCTTAACCAATCTCATTGAATACAACAATTGGTATCTAGAAGTGGGGACCTGCATAACACACCTCTACTCCCAAAACCATTTTGAACATGTGGCAGTGGTTATATGGGCTTGGAAGTGGCCACCATGTCAACTGTATCAGAGACTGGGGACATGATGAACCATGTTATGATATGATAAAACGCAGTATTGTTGCTTTTGGAAGCAGATCATACATCCAATGAACTTTCAGTCCAACAGCAAGACATTGGTTAACTAAATGTTTCACTGTTCCTTGCTTATTGCTGATTACATTTGGGAATATTTGCAAGAATGGGCTGAGATTTAAAAAAAAATTAAAACGGCCAGTTTGCAATCAGTAATTAAAGAGACTAGAGTCTACAACTCAGGGACTTGTAAGTTTTAAAGTGGCAACTCCTCAATCCTCAAAATTATAAGTTAAATGTGAGAAATATTCTAAGGAAATGCAGATTTAGCCTTGTCATGGTTTAGCTGTCAAGCTCACTGTTAAAACTTTGAATGAATGAAAGTATATGAAAGTAAAGGTGTGGCAGGCAGTAAATTCATTCATTTGGATAAATGACTCAAGGAAATGAGATATAGGCTCTCCCCTTCAAATAAGATAAGTGCAAAACACCCCAGTTCATTTAAGAGAGAAAGACATGAGATTGAAGTCTGTGGGTGTATCTGCTGGCATATAGAATTAATTGGTGTCAGATAAATAAGAATCTTACTAAGTTTTTAAGAATATTCTATTGCTAAAGCAACCTCAAGCATGTGGGGAAAAGCATCTGCAATTGTTAGACATCACTGGTCCCCTGCCATCTACCAGGCAGACAGAGAACACTGCTCAGTCTACAAGGAGGGTCTATTCCCAGACGCCCACTGGAGGTGTGATCTAGACGACAGTGAAAAAGGAAGACTCTCACTGCAAGTGAAGCCAGGGACAGAGGAAAACAAGAGAGGAAGGCATTCCTTCCAGACAGTGAAATCAAGACCCAGGCATGGAATAAAAGATCATTCAGAATATCTTCTTTGCAGTTTCAGAAATGCCTAAATGAATACCAGTGTCTGCTGTGTGTCTTGAAGTTGTCTCTTTCCAAACAAGAGTGTTCATTGTCATTATCATATCCCTGTTTCGTTATTGCATATCGGGTGTATGGGACAGACAACTTTCATCTATTGGGATGACCTATGAACTAGATTGAACTAAACTTCATAAACCACATCCAGAGCTTCTGTAGTGACTACAGGGCATATGTTCATCAGTTCAAGCTGCTATCACAGAACACCATATACTGGGTGGCTTAGAAACAACAGATTTCATTTCTCACAATCCTGGAGGCTGGGAAATCCAAGATCAAATCACCAGCAGACTCAATGTCTGGTAAGAACCTTCTTCTCAGTGCATAGAAGACCATGTTCTTGTTGTGTTCTCTCATAGCTGAGGATACTTTTCCCCAAAGTTAGGGGTGCTTTCCCCCAAATCTTTACAGTTTTCGACTTCCAAGCATATGTAGGGTTATATTTTCTTATTATCTACCTTGAAAGCAAGTGAATATGTACCTTAATTTAGCTCAAGACATGAACATCAAGGTGATATGTTTGTCACTTTGCTCGGAAGCTTAAAGAACCAATGCATAATATGCCATCTTTTTTCCCCTGCAACTTTCTGGCAATTTTGGAAGCATGAAAAAGGAACCTCATTCAGCTGAGCACCTGAATATGATGCAGAACAGGGTCCCCATCTAACCCACAATGCACATGCGGCATGAAAAAGAAATCTTCCTTTTGATTTTTGAAGTCATTGATAGGTGGGGATTGTTTAATACTGCAACACATCTTAGCTGCTCCTGACTTGTTTTTTCATTGACGGCAGAAGGGCTCCATACTACTTATGGAGTAATTTACTTTTTCTCCTCTTTTGTTTGCTTATTTATCACATATTACATTCCTGAAAATATGTGACCTTGTTTCTCATTTTTCTATTCTATTCCATTAATCTATTAGTCATTAAAAACTACATTATTTAAATTATTGTAGCTCTGTGAATATCTAAAATAATAGCCCACCATCATTACTCTTTGTTTTCAAAATTTGCCTGGTTTGTCTTGCTTGCTTTTGTTTTGTTTTTTTTTTCCCACATGAAGTTTACAGTTTGTTTTATTAATAACAACAAAAAAAGCCCTGTGTGTATTTTCATTTGTGTATTAATTGATGGGTTTATTATCATTCTTATATTAGCTATCATTTGTGCTTTGTGATTACTAATTGTTAAGTGTAAAATTATGACTATTATATAGATTGACTGTTCCAGTTATTTTGAAGATGATTCATATGTATACAGGGTATTCATAACAACTTATTCCAACAGAATGTATGTATTAAGATGGGTACTATTGAAGAGGAAAATTACCCAGAGCAGGCCCAGGCCGGCAGGCCCCAGAAGATGGAAAGTCACTAGCAATACTAAAAGATAACCAGAAGCCCCACTTGAGCAAGAGATAACCAGCCATTTCTGCTTCTGTAGACAGGCTTCCCACCCCGAGCTTCCTGCACTGCCCTAACCACTGCCCTAACTGTTGTTCCTGCCTAAAGCAACCCCCCAATTTAAACCCACCTACCAGCAGTGAGCACAGCCCTTGGAATCTGACCCCCTGCACTGCCCTATAAAAGCTCTGTAACCCCGCTACCCAGGGCCCAGAATTTCATCTGGGTCCGCCAGCGTAAAATAAACCCAAGTTCCCCTACTTCTCCCAGTGTTGCTTGGTTTCTCACTGGTCTGATTTTCTTCCATAACACTATGATTTAATCACTGTAGTGTTTTAGTAAAAATTGTGTCATTCTCCACAAAGCATTCACAAAATTCTCATTCTATGGAAGTCCCAACATACAACAGAATAGGACCAATCAAGGGAGAAGGACTTGTTCTAAGATACACTTACAAAAAGCTATTCACTTCCTAGCTTAATGGTCAAGAGAGAAGACTGTAGAGCTAGACTACCTGGATTCTCATCTACGTTTTGTTATTTACTACCTTGTAACTTCAGGCAAGTTATTGCGCTTACCTGTGTCTCAATTTCTTCATATATAAATAGCGCTACTTCTGAAAAAAAAAAAAAAAAAGGACCCACACAACTCACCATAATGCATAGCCTTATAAAAACTTAGTTCATCAGAATTAAAGAAAAATAAACGTAAAATCTTGTAGAAAGGAAAAAGAAAACACAGATCACATAGAAATGATTAGACAGACTGCTTTGAGCTTTTCAATAACAACACTGGAAGCTGGATGCAAATGAAATAATACCTTAAGTATTTTGAGGAAAATAATTTTCAAGCTGGAATTCTTTTTTTTTTTTAAGATTTTATTTATTTATTTAACACAGATAGAGACAGCCAGCGAGAGAGGTAACACAAGCAGGGGGAGAGGGAGAGGAAGAAGCAGGCTCATAGCAGAGGAGCCTGATGCGGGGCTCGATCCCATAACGCTGGGATCACGCCCTGAGCCGAAGGCAGACGCTTAACCGCTGTGCCACCCAGGCGCCCCTCAAGCTGGAATTCTAAACTGGACTGAGCATTCATCACATATGAGAGAAAAATAAAGACATTATCAGATGCAAGGACTCAAGAATTTTATAGCTACGTACCTTTCTCCAGGAAGATATGGGAAAATCTGCTTCATCAAAATGAGGCCATAAAATAAGACAGAGAAAGGAAAGAAATTTAGTGAAGAAGGGATTTACTTTGGAAAAGAACAAAAGAAAATCTCCAGAAAGGTGAAAGAAAAACCCAGGGAAGTCATCCTGCTGCTTGCCTCTTCAGACAACTCAAATTGGTGCAAAATGTCAGGGGCGCCAGGAAGGATATTTTCCAGGGAGAGTGAATCTGGTAGATCATCTGCTGTGCTGGGTCTCATTGAGAAAGCCTTCCAGTTCCGTCAGACAGTTTGCACGTTAGCAACAGTTGCAACAAAACCTCAACGACTGAAAAATCTAAGCCATTATGACTCCCAGAGAGGAGAAAAAGTTGTACAAGTAAAAGACACAATATAACGATATAGCATGTGATTGAGCTAAAAGTTGATTTACAGTTGAAATGAATACACATTTAACAAAAATTGTGAAATGAATGCATTGAAAGGATGGAAAAGAACTATTTATTGTGCATATGTGTGTGTAAATTCTTATGTTCCTTAAGTAGGAAGTCAATAAAGTATGTCAAAGTAGTAAAATCAACAAATGTCCACACATTTTTTATTTTGAAAAATAGCAGTAACTTCAAGGAAAAGTAGTTGAAATTGAGTTGAAATTGGTTGCTTTGTAGAGAGAAGATATTAGGGATAGGAAGATGAGCTAGGAGACTGCTCTTTTGTTCTTACAAGCCCTATATTATTTGACCTTCAACAATGTATATGTGTTATTTTGATAAATATTCAAATTAAAATTACAAAACTAAAGATGAAATAATAATATTTTTTAAAAGAGAGAAAAATATATGAACAACACTGATTATACAGCTCAAAAGATATTTTATTGGTTAGAGAAATGACCATATTTGTAGGTAAAGTAAAAAGTCCAATTGGAAAAAGTAAACTATAAAAAGAAGGGATAAGTCCTGAAATAAGTATATGAATTAATCACTTTACACAGTCACAGGATGTACACAGTGATACTCCAAGAGCCAAACAGGAAACAAAGCACACAAAACAATGGAAATTTACTAATTTACAAATAATTTGTATATTCATCACATATAAATGTGCATATATTACCTTTTGTTTTACCTCATACCAGGAACAAGGATATAATTTTGCTTTAAAACAACCAAAAGAGTTTGAGTTTGTGAAATAAAAAGTAAAATTTGAAATCCTAAGACTTTTGAAATGTAAATTCAATTTCAGCAGTCAAACAACTGCCATTTTGTGTGACATTTAAGAGAACAATTTGTTAATTTCTAATTTTTGTCTATGACTATCAAATTAGTCACCACCCCAAATGAATTCTATGTGAAAGTAAATACAGTGCTGGTTGTGCATTAAAAATCAGGACATTTTTAGATAATGCTTTGTCTGCAATTCTCTTCTCAAGCCAATAATTTATTAAACTGATGCATGCAGCCTTCATTAGTGACCGTTATCATATTAGCACTGTATTTTCTGAACAGGAAAGAATAATTCTTTATGCTTTTGCTTGCCTTTTTTTCCTCAAACTAATTACTGATTTTGGAGGCTATGGTCCCAAGGTTAACAAGTTAAATGAGTGGGAGGTACCTGGGCAGCCTAGTCCGTTAAGCATCTTACTTTGGCTCAGGTCATGATCTCAGGGTCCTGGGATTAAGCACCCCCCTCGAACCCCATGTGGAGCCCTGCCTTGAACCCTCCTTAAGCCCCAAGTGGGCTCTGCACTCAAACAGGGAATCTGCTTGTCCCTCTCCCTCTGCCCCTCCTTCCTGCCTGTACCCTCTCTCTCTCAAATAAATAAACAAAATCTTTTAAAAAAAGTTAAATAAGCAAATTATTATAACAAACATTACATACTAATATAAACACAATTTTTAAGGCTGACCATTTATGAACAATGACAATTGAAGAATATATATAAGCATACACTTAAAATAACTTTTATTTTTAGAGCGATAAATATATGTAGATAGAGATCCAATACTTGTTTTAATATTGCATTAATTGCATCCCTCCTGAGCATATTTACTTACACAAAGTTGAATTTTTGTTTCTTTCTTGTTTTAGTAAAATTCTTGCTCCTTTTACATTATAGCTCATGGTATGCAAGAAGAGTAAAAAGAACGTGTCTAATTGCTGTGGTACAACTGCTTTAGCCCAATGCCTCGGCATATTGGAAGAAGAACAAATGAGGCAACTGAGTTATCTAGATACAATCTTTAAAAGTAAACTTGAGTTCATTCCCCGCACCCCCCAAAAAAGATAGACTTAACAATTCTTACTTATTTCACCATGTAGGACATGGAAAATTGTCTCAGGGTATCCACACACAGTGAGCATATTGTAGGCAAAATGATTGATTTTTGGACTATACCAGTCAACGCAAACAATAAAACCCAAACAACCAACTGTGAGATTACCTGCTATTACCTAAGACTATATGGGATACACTGGAACAGAGTATGTCTCTTTCCCTGAGTAAGTGAAACAACCAGGAAAGAATAAACTGCTTAATGACATCACTATTCCAAACATAATAGTTCTCGACATGTCTCCTTTCTCTCACATAACTGCATTGCTGAATTCCAACTAAGTTTGTTTTAAGTATTCTCTTACTGGGGAATACTTTACGTTTCTTTTCAAAACAAAAGAGGGGAAAGAAAATGCAGGTTCAAATTTTAAAAGAAAGATTCCATTTCCTTATTACTCATCTCAAATCAGCCCTGGACCTTCACCTGTTATTGACATGGAGTGTGGCTATCAAAATCCCAAAGAATATGAGGTGTCCTGTGAGAGGAAATCTTTAATTTGGAAATCCATGCTATTCATTAGAACCCATAGTTGTTCAGACATCACCACTGATATCTGGTATCTGACCTTTATTGGATCCTTTCTGGGTGAGGAGCAAATGAAGGACTCCTCCTCACTTGTGCAAAACAGGGCAGGGCCCCACTAGACAGAGCAATGGGAGTTGTTATCCCAGCATTATAGATGAGAAACAAGCCTAGAAAAATGAAGTGGCGTTATAAGTTTACACTGTAGCTATCTTCACCTGACTCAAAATTTTTAAAGCAACCTGTTGAGCCCAGTGATAACAATTCTTATTAGACTTTATGTACATTTAGAGTTCTTGATCCTGGCTGCATACTGGAATCCTACACACCAAAGTGAGGCCGTGGTCCCATCCCAGGCCAATCACCATCTTTGGGGGTTAAGCCCTAGGAACTTTTTTCCTTTTTTAACTCCTCAGGTTAAAATCCTACATGCAACCAGATTGAGAATGCCGATTCAGAAAAATGTTTCATTAATGAGATATTTTGGATAGTATATATGAAAGCAAGCCAAGTTATTCTGCTCTCACAGCTTGGATAAAAGTTTTAGTTTTAATTAAATTTGTATTTTCATAATTTATATTAGACATATTTTACCAACAATAAATAACCTACATTTACAAGACTTGCCTTCAAAAAGCAGAGAAAGGACTGAATTGTTAGTAGCTCTGTCCTAATTTACCTATCACTCAGGATAGGCTAGTTTTTTCTAAGGTAACAAATAATCCAGCTCGAAATGACAAAGTTCATTTCTTGCCCAGGCTACATGTCTTTAGGGGGTTGGCAAGGGACTTTGTTCACAGGCAGTGACCAGGTGGGGCAGATTTATTGAGACAAGCTTCCCTAATCACAGAAGGTGAGAGAAGAGTGTGGCTACATGGTGGCCCTTAAATTACATCTGGAAAGTGGATGCGAGCACATACCACTTCTCCTCACATTTCCTTGGTGTAAGCAAGTGACATGGCTGCAGTTGGTTTCAAGCACATGCAAGATGGAGGTCCCACCATATGTTTAGAACAAGAGAATTGGCATTTATGAACCTTCCTGACTACTACCATGCTACTTTAAGTAGTTCCACAACGCCCAGGAGGGGAAGGTACCAGAAATACAGAGCACAGTCAGCAGTCAAAATAACATTCCACACAGACTTGCTGAACACTAACATATTTTGGGGTAAAAATGCACGGGAGCTGAGGAGATCGCAAACAAAAGGTACTGGAGGTGCAAAAGCCCCCGGGAGAGCCATGTTGGGGAGTAGCCTTACCTGCAGGAACATAAACATGAAGATGGAGAAGCAGTCCCAGGCCCAGGGCATTGTAAGTTCTTTTAGAGATTTACATGTCACTATGATTACCATAGCTATCATAAATTCAGGAGACACCAGGTGCCAGACACTTTTCTTGGGTATTTTAGGCATGTTAAGGTACATAATTCTCACAATGATCCTATGAGGTATGAGCTACTGTTATTCCCTTTTTAAGATAATGAGACTGAGGCCTTGAGACATAACTTCTTGAGGTAGTGACCTCATAAGAGGCAGAAGTAGGATTGAACCCAGGTCGTCCAGGCCCTGAGTCCTTACATTTAACCATACACTTTGTGCCTAAGAACGGCAGGATTTTAATTCTGTAACTGGTCAAAGAGTTACCGAATTCAAGATTTCCATGTCATGGGTAACACCATTAGATAAGAGCTAAGCAGGAACTTAAAAAATCCAAAGCTCACTGATGCTCACTCTAGGATTTTTCTATTGCAACTTCAATCTGTTTAGTGGCGAAATATTGTTACTTTTTTGAAGCTACTAGAAAACATAGCCTTCCTACAATTAACCTAGGGTTCATGAGGTGCTGCCAGTCAGTCTCAGGGCATTTCCTTCAAGGCTGCCATGTAGGCCCCATACAGGGGCACCTGCTTGAACGTGTGAGTTGAGGCAAAACACAATCAGTGTTCTGTTTGCCAAGATCTGTGACCTGGGTTATTAAAGTCAAAGAAGGGGATGTACTTTTCTAATTTTAACAGAACGGGGTTTCTTAGCCTCAGTATGTGACATTTTAGTGCAGATCATTCTTTGTTGTGGAGAGCTATCCCACATTTTAGAAACATCCTTGCTGTCATTCCATTGTGTGTTGTTAACATTCCCCCACCCCTAGTTATGACAAGCAAAATGTCCCCACATATTGCCACGGGGCCCTGAAGTGTGCATGTGTGTTAGGTGGAGGGAGGGGGAGGCAAAATTGTCACAGGTGGAAAACCACTGCTAACAGAGCATGATCCACTCGCCACGCCGTATGCCCCTGAGGCTCTCTCTCCCTGCAGAGCTGGTATTTTTTTCTTATACAAGATTTTGTAAAAGCTGGCAGAGAAATTATCTTCCTTTAAATTTCTGTTGGCTGCTTCTTAACCAAGCCAGTGGCAGCATTCCTAACATTTATTTCCTAAAACAAAAAATAGGTGTCCAGAAGATTAAATAAGTTCAAAGGGAACGTTCTCTTGATCATAATGATGAGCATTAGAAGACTTGCAGGATGACATCCCTTAAGAATGTTCGCACGGACACATGAAGACATGTGTGCAAGAATGTTCTTCACAGCTGTGATTGCAGTATTGAAATATTGAAAAACAACCTAAATTCCCATCCATAAAGAGGTGGTTAGGTAGAATATGGTACATTCTTAATATGTAAAATGGAGTGTCCATTAAAAAAATAGATATATATTTCTGACATAATGTATTTGATAGAATGTGAATTGAAAAGGCAAGGGTCAGACAACATATATAATCTGATCCCACTTATGTTTAAAATATACATTATTTATGTGCTCATGGAATTATAGAGGGAAATGTCTAAAGGAGAGTGAGATTAGTAGAGAATGAAATGAGATGTGTGTGTGTGTGTGTGTGTGTGTGCGTGTATGTGCGTGTGTGTGTGTATTTAAGTACATCATACTGCTTAGTTTTGTATTTCAAAGTAATACAATAACACAATTTCACTAAACATGGTAAACAGCATCTGTGTGGGCTAGAAGGCACAGTTCTACAGGTGATTTAGAAAGGCCCTATTTAGCTTCATAAAATAATTATTATTTTAAAGTTTAATAAAACATGAAAGCTTTACATTTTTCATTGTATGAAGGAAATGGACATTTAATCATCCCAACTAACCAATGGGTATTTTCTAGAGTTATAGTTTTCAAAGATGGCTCATTGCAGCTACACTTTAGCTTCCGTTTGCTAATAAAGATGAATTTTGAAAAAAAAATGAATTGGGGGGAGGCCTGGGCGGCTCAGTCAGTCAAGCGTCTGCCTTTGGCTCAGATCATGATCCCAGGCTCTTGGGATCGAGCTCCCCATTGGCCTCCCTGCTCTGTGGGGAGCCTGCTTCTCCCTCTCCCTCTCTCTGCCACTCCACATGCTTGTGCTCTCTCTCTCTGTCAAATAAATAAATAAAATCTTTCAAAAAATGAATTTTGCTCACTAAAATTATAGAAGATATGGAAATCTATTTTATTTTATTTCAGTTCCAGATAATTTTTTAAAATATCATTCTGACAAAGGTAAGAGGTCAGTTTCTAAGTGAAAGTATGATAGAAGTGACCAGCCTAGTGTATACGGTATTTAATACTAGACAAAGAAGACTAAATTGGGCTTCAAAATATGATTAAATTATATGTTAAACAAAATGTATATGTTATTTATCTTTTAATGGATTATTTTTGTATAAGGGGAGAGCATCAATAAATTATAAAATTTTCTTCTAATTCTATTATCAAGTATTATTTTTACAGAATTGTTAAAAATATGATAATCGATACCACAATGCTTGGACAAATGAGTATTTTTTAAAATAATAATGTAGCTTCAATTATAAGGCTCATTCGAGGTTAAATTTTGGGAAGTAGGAGAGAGCTTCTTTTCTTCTGCATTTTTATCTTAACCTTGAACAAAAACAGCTAATCATTTTTCCATTCCAACATGTTTACATTGGATGGACACAAAATGATTTTATTCATCTGGGATTTCCCTCTACCTGGTAGTCAGTTAGGTCACCTGGCTTCTCCCTGTTCATGGAGGGCTGTTGAAAGGCTGCTCCCTGAGACTGTAAAGAGTTCTCTCTTCTGTTTTCTCTCTTTTTGGTTCTATCTTGTTAACTCTGCCCGTGTTGAAAAGGCAATGCAACTCTGGCCATGCCTGTGTTTGTCTTTCTGTATAACTCAAGCATTCAATTGGGAAAACAGAGTTCACACATTCTGTTTCTACTTCAATTAACAACTATATTATAAACTGACAGATAACTAATGAAAAATAAGGGGTTATGAAAATAATAGCTCCAGTGAATGGGTTGCAATTAGAAGCTTATCAATGCCCACTTTTGTTATCATTCTGTGGTGCTCTGAAACCTCTATATTGTAATTAATATTTCATACAATTCGCAGCCTCTAAATGAAATTTTGCATTTACATCAATGGACAAAAATTAATTAACAATCATCAGCAGGCTGCGTAGGAATGTCTTGTTTACACAAAGATTATTGTCCAACTCAACTTGAGAAAAATAATTACCTGCTACTCACTAGGGAGAACTTTACATTGTTATAGAGACCTCCACATGGATGACTTTTTGAGTGAATTATTGTTAAACAAACTGTTGGAGAGTTGAAAACCCTTGTCCTACATGTAATAGCAGTTAGGAGAGTTAATGGAAATTCTGCTCAGAGTGCTGGAGAGGAATACAATGTGATGGTACCACCACCGCAATGAAGAAATCGTAGAAGTTTCCCTGCAGTAGCCCAGCATGGTGTTATCACTCTCTTTTCATTCAGTTAGATTTCTTCTTTAGATATAATCAAAGAATAATTATTATGTCTTGCCTCTAAACCTCTTAATCACTCAATATTACACAATCTATTTTTTTCAAACAAATATTGCTTCCTTAGGATGGAACTATTTTTATGATTGGCAAATATAACCCAATGCAAATTTGCAGACTGCTAAATTGTGTACACTATTTTCCTAAGAACATATCAAAGAACCAAGCTAAATCTTTTCTGGAACATGACAGTGGGTAAATAGATGGGTAGATGGATAGACAGACATTGACAGATAAGCAGCAGATAGATGATACTTAACTAGAATGCTGGCTACATAGAGGATAGACACTTCCCACTTCCTTCAAGACAGCGTCCTAGACCTAAGAAGCAGAACCGAAGATGGAATCACAGGAAAAAATCATAGGTTCTAATTGCACAGTTTCATAAGTCCTTCTCCTGCAATACCTAGAGAAATCAAACTCACTAAGCACCACATTGTTGACGTAGGCATGAAAAAGAACATGCTGGTACCGTACTAAATCCTTCAGTTCTGTTAATCTTTTTAATCTGGTTCTTAAACATTTGGCAATTGAATCCCTCTGTTTGAATTTATGAACTTAATCTCCTGTGGCTAATGTCTCCAGTAGGAACTTTAAAACTGAAAACAATATCTATATTTTCTTAAACATTGATCTTTGAAGTAGTTGGGCGTAAATCTGATTCCCCTGTGAATTTGCAGTAGTCCATTCTAAGGACTTACAATATCTCAAAAGCGTACTTATTCTTTTGTGAACATCATTATAGGATTCTCTAAGACCTTACCTTTGAACTTGCAAGATATTGTGTTCCATGTGTATCGCACAAATGACTCTCAGAGACATAGTCAGAGTTAGTAAAGTCTGTCCCCTGAGCTTGGGCATATGTGGCTGTAGTTGTATACCGTTCATAACATCATTCAGGCTCTGTCTAGACTTTCCGTGGCAGAAGCATTAGAAAATAATTCTGACCTTGAGTCTAACCAATCAGCCACAACTAATTTACATGACAGTGTAATTATAAGCATCCATGAGGATTAGTTGTTCCAATTACAACACCATGTAGATATGCCAAGTCTGACTAGTGTGATTAAAAGATACAGAGAAAAATACTGGAAAGTTCTGCCTCCAAACAGAAAGACTCTGCTTCACTCACTTAACCACCACTTAGCTTTTTGCTTTCCACTAAATGCTCACATCTAAGTTTTAATTTTGTCATAAATTATAGAATCGAAACTACTAAAACCAAGTGACATTGTGGCTAGCACTTCTCTTGATCTGTAAGGCCTTCACTGTGTCATTGGAGATCTTAAAGGAATCTAATTCGCTGTGTTCTCTAAAAAGTCATGCAGATTTCAATCAGGAGTTCTCTTTTCTTCAGGATATTGGTAAGTGTATTTTTATAATCCAATGCTATCATTTTTTTCTTATTTTAATGGTAATAAATCAAGTCCATAAGTGCATCTCTATCTCTCTCCTTCTTCTTTCTCTCCTCTTCTTTCCCTCTTTCCTTTCCTCCCTTCCTCCCTCCCTCCCTCTCTCTCTCTCTCTCTGTCTCTCTGTCTTACTCTTTCCTTCTGTCTCCCTTAATATAGGGTATTTAGTGACAATGAATAATGAATACGGCTAAATCCCATTCTCTGTATAGATCTAACTATAATATACATTAAAGCCTTGTTTTCATTTCTGAATCACCCTAGAAAGATCCTCATTTGGCCAACAGTCTGGAACTTTCGTTGCCCCAGCATTATGCAAAACTGAGTGTTTATTGAGCATTTACTATGTGCTGAATATTTTTAAGCTCTCTCAATTATATATAAGAAGGTTATTAAAGAAGGTTTCCTTGAGGAACTTACAATTTGGATAGGAAGATTGCATAAGTATGCTTGTGACAATTAGAATATAATATGGCCAAGTTTGAAAGTTATTAATAAGTCATTTTTAAAACTTTTCATAATTTCCTGTAGGCCATGGTAGAAACATTGTTTTTTAGAAAATGAGTTCTAGCTTTAAACTGATCCGTTTTTATATTATGTTGTTGGATATCAACAGAATCACCTCTCCAGAGGCATCACATGCTGGCTAGAATAAGGGAAAGCATGGTCTCTGTGCCTTACTTATAATTGTGAGGAGACTGAGAACTCCCCTAACTTTCTTTAGGTCTCACACCATGGGTCTGCAGGGGTCATATCTTCTTTTCTTTGGTGCTTGTAAATGGAAATTCTATATTTTTTAATGGTTTTAAGAAGTTTCCCTTTAAGTTACTCATATTTTTTTATTAGCTGAGTTATTTTTCTTTAATATGGAGGTTTTAAAACATTAGCATGTATACGTATCCCTGAAAAGTTTGTTCAAAATAGTGATTGAAAGGGGCGCCTGAGTGGCTCAGTCAGTTAAGCATTCGAATCCTGATTTTGGCTCAAGTCATAATCTCGGGGTCCAGGGATCAAGCCCCCAGTAGGGCTCTGCATTCAGCGGGAGTCTGCTTGAGGATTTCTCTCCCTCTCCCTCTGCCCCACCCCCTGCTACCACACTATACTCACTCTCTCTCTAATATAAATAAATCTTCAAAATAGTGATTGGTAGTCTCTCTCCACAAGCGTTCGACTGTGACTCAAAGGAGCAGGAGTATCTATTTTAAACAAGTATTTTTTTGTGATTCTTATGTAGGTGCCTTTCAGATTATGCTTTGAGAAACACAGCTTTAGTAACTTTGATACTGAATTTTTAATATGATGATGTTTCTAATTAGAGGAGCCATCTTTGGCTGATTGTATTTGTGTCCATGGCTTTACTACGTCCCACCTGTAATCCCACTACCTGTTGGTGTAACTACAGTATTCATACCATCAGAATAGAAACTTAAGTGGCACTCAGACCAAAAAGACAAGTGATGCCCTATACCTAATGATCCGAGAGAGATCAGCAGGGACAACCCTGTAAGGATGAAATTCAATGGCAGGAAGTGAGAGACACAGGAGACACCCCGACAGAGTGCAATAGACAAGAAGGTGAATGCAACAGTCCTCACAAGCAGGGGTAAGCACCTGTCAATCAAAAACATTCCTCCAAGGGTGCCTGGGCGGCTCAGTCAGTTAAGCATCCAACTCTTGATTTCATCCTAGGGTTGTGAGATCAAGTCCCAAGTCAGGCTCTACTCTGGGTGTGGAGCCTGCTTAAGATTCTCTTTCTCCCTCTCCCTCTGCCCCACCCCACCACCCCAGCTCACGCACTCTTTCTCTCTCTCTCTCAAAAAACAAAACAAAACAAAACAGAAAACTATTCGTCCAGTGGTATGGAGATTTTGCAACTTATCCTACTTTCTTTTTCTTCCAATCATATATTTGTTTATTATTCATCTGTATCCACCAACTCCTCCTAATTAGGGTAGGCTTCAAAGGAAGCTTCCCTTTCTTATGTATTGCTGTATCCTCCAATGCTTAAAAATGCACTTAGTGTATAGTATTTGATGGAAAAAAAATGTTGAATGAATTAATATTATTAAGTAGAAAGGACTTTGAATGCTGACCCAAATGACAGATTTTTAGTGTTCTAATGGATCTTATCATCACTTACTACAACTATATATTCAAAAGTTGGATCATCTCTCACCTGTATCTTTCTTACTGACATTTCTCCAAGGACATGAATCCATTACTTTCTGATGAAGTCTGTCCCATTTTTGGAACTTCTGACTACTAGGTAATTCTTCCTTCTCGTTAGTAGAACTCTACCTTCTTGCACATTGTATACTTTGGCCCTAGTTCTGCCTCTACGATCGGCACTCACACAACTGATATACCTTCTTTTTGGCATCTGTTCACACGTTTTGGAAACTGGCTTTTAAGTTCTATCATCCTGTGATCTCAAAATTAAGCCTCCCCAATTATTTTAACCATTTTTGTATAAAATATAGTTAGCATTTTGAAATCATCCTTGAGATTTGCCTCTTGAGCTGCTCATCTGCAAATATTTATCTAAAATTTAGGTGGCCAGCATTTGAATCAGTGATGCAGATGGGAAATAATCTGAGCAGAATGGGACTCTCACCATTCCAGACATCCTACGTATGTTAATGCGTTTACAATTGCACCAGGTTTATTTGCTTAGTTTTTTCCTATCCAAGTTACAATATAGAATCATATTGAGCTAAGTGTTAATTAAAAGCTGTTTGCTCCCTTTTGCATATTTGTTTCTTAGCACTTACGAGTGAATATAATAATATATATATTTAAAATATGTAAATCTTCGCCTGTAAGAGTTATCGAAATTTTTTTTGAAGAAAATGATGTTTTAAAATATTACCTAAAGGCTATTCAGCTCATCCATTTCTTCAGATACCCTAAAGACTACCCCTAGATTAATTCTGATCATCAGCAAGCTGCATTTGTGGACTTCTTATCCTGATTTGAATTTTAGTGCAATGCCAATGTCTAGTACAGGAAACTCTGTATATAACCTATGAATTGATTTTTTCAAGGCATTATTGAGGATAACATTTATAATATTGCATAGACTCTTCTTTGAGGTGCATCTTGAGTTTATTTGGAAGAGGGGTGCTTGATACTTAGAATAGCTCTTCTTACTATTAATTATCTTCATTTTGCCTTATGATTGGTTTCTGCAATTGTGGAACCGATTATGTTTCTATTTCCCCATCAGATGTTTGAAAACTTATAACCAAATTGATTTTACCAAATCAAAGGAGTTTCATTACATGTATTTGTAATGCTGGCCTACTTCTTGGTTCCATTTCCTGTCCTTATCTATTTTCCCCCAATTCTCTCCTATTACTTGAGCAAACTGCTTCAGGAGCCCTGTGTCCCAAAACTTCAGCCTACCTCTGTTTCAGCTGTAGCTTCAGTAGATATGTCCTAGGAAATTTGGAATCGTCTGATGCCACACATCTTTCTTCTTGCTGCCCTTGGGTCTTCCTAAAGTCCAGGAAAACAGGTCTCAACTTCTCCTTTGTCCTAAGCTTGTTCTCTTTTCCCTTATCTTAACTGCCTATTTCATATTCTTACTTAGAAAAAATTGTAAGATCTTAAATTTAGACTATTCAGACCTATACCTTTAATTATTCCACTCACTGACTTTACTCCACCCTTATAAGTCGCCATCTTGGTAAATTGCAATATATACTAATGTGACAAGGGCAGAACTTAGACTCACTTTTTTCTCCATTTACTTTCTTACTCATGTCCAAATTTTCAGCAAGTTCTCATGTTTCTACAACCAAAATTTACTTTAATATTCACTTTAATTCATTTTTCTACACACCTTCCTAGTCCAAGTTGCCATAAGCTTTTGCCTACACTATGGCGATAGCTACCTACCTAGTCTTTTCAAGCAGCCAAAGGAATCTCTTAAGAATGTGGCCTCATGTTATTCATCTGCTTAAAAAGTCATCAATAGTTTCCTGTAACTGACAAAAGGCCCTCATTATCTGTTCCATCTTCATCTATCACCACTATCTGCCTGGTTCACTAAGCCCTAGTTACATTGACCCTCTGAGAGTTCTAGAAAAATTAATTTTATTTTCTAATAAATCTACATGAAATGTGCTTTTCCAAGCTCTATGAATCCATGATCTTTTCATTGTGTAATCTTATTATTAATATTACCTGGTCTCCTTCCTCTTTTTGTTATATCTTTATAGCACAGTGTAAATGTTTCTTTATAGATCTTACCCCATTTAATATAATTTTATTTATTTTTAAATTACAGTATTTCCACCAGAAAAGTAAGATTCATGAAGGCAGGCACCATCGAATCCCTAGAGGCTAGTCCAGTGGCTGGTACATAATAAGACCTCAATAAATTTTACTTGAATAAATAATGAATAAATCTGCTCACTGACTGTTTTCAAAAAAGGTATTTTCTTATTAATTGTACATATTTAATTTTACATAGATACTTTCTTCAACTAAACTTGGTGAAGATAGGCAATCTTTGTACAGACTTATAGTCTCAATTTTATTATATTGCTTTTATTCTGTATATAAGGGGAAAAAGTTGATTTGGATTGCAAAATTCTAGAAATAAGTCCCTGCTTAAAATTCCACATGGCAGAGAAATTCCCAAAGCGTACACTTAGCATCACATTAAGCGATAAATTCTATAAAATGGATAACATTAATAAAATTCAAGAAAGGAAGAGATCAATGTTACTGAACATCTTCGGAAAATTTTATAATTGTAAAAGGAGATTAAGTTTTGGAAGAAAACTAGCACTCAGATAGTTGGAAGAGCAAAGGCAAGTTTTTATAAGCTAGGGAACACTATAAAATACTTGTGGTAAGCCATATATTTTCTATGGGAAATTGACTTCCATTAAATATTAAATACTTCCATTAAATAAAAATTAAATCTATTTTATTATGATACTGTATATCATGCAAAATATATTTTTGGTTTACATCCAATATGATTTATAAGTTTTCTTTATCTTTATAACTATGCATAGAACATGGTATTATTCCGAGTTTTTCACTTGGTGAAAATTAACTTCAGTTTGGAGTGTTTATGCTTATGGGAAATATTTTTACATATAATAAATGAACTAGGCTAAGCTTACCAAACCTGATAAGCTTTCTTTAGTAAAGCCTTTAATTAGAAGACAAAAATGAAGAAATGTATAC
Organism: Ursus arctos; assembly: GCF_023065955.2. Lineage (NCBI taxonomy): Eukaryota > Metazoa > Chordata > Mammalia > Carnivora > Ursidae > Ursus > Ursus arctos. The sequence continues at coordinate 45,014,335 of NW_026622797.1, read as the reverse complement.
CGCAAAGACATTTTTAAAAGATAAGAACAGACTAAAAAGATGAAACTATAAAATTACATGAAGCACCAGAGTAAGTGATATAAGTGGAAAGAGAAGAAAACTCTTGTTCATTTATTCTTGTTATTAATTTTTTTACTTTTTTATACAAAATTATGTAAAGATGGGTGACATTTGTAGTGATGTATGTAAATAATGTATGGAAATAGTTTCACTATTTGAAATAGTACCTAACTATAAACCAGCAATTCAAAGGGAACATTTGAAGACTTGAGCCTTTTTAACTGAAGTTTTAAAATGAGTCTAAAATACTGATGTATTGTATTGAGCTATATTTACAAAATGATTTACCATGTGACTTATCACAGGACAACTATATAGCTATAGTTCCTAAATTTTTTTTGATCACTTGACAAACCCACTAAACATTTCTTAATATTATATTACATCCACATCAGATATATACCAAAAACTTTTTTTTAAAAGAGGAAACAAATGTTTCTTAACGTTCACGAATGATCAATTACAGAAGATGAATTTGGATTGTGTATTAATTGGACCTCAAACTAATGTCTGCAAGAAATATTCTACTTTTAATATTTTCCTTTAAATAAATTATAATCCATTTTATGGTCATTGTTGGGTTCCATTTATGTCATGTCCACAACCTAAGAGACAATGGGAAAGTAGAAAATGGATCTACAATCTTCACTGGAAAAGTGAAGTATATTGGCCTCCAGTACATTGTTTCTGACCCTAACATCTTCAGGGTTCAAGCTTACAGTGGTCCCTTGAATGGTACTGTCTTTGATATCTTTTTCAAGGATGTTAATTTTGTTTTCTGCCATCTTCTTAAATTGTTCCATGGGGCATGATAGAGTTCCTAATAGGTTTAAGATTCATCAGCAACATAGCCAACCTCTTCCCAGGACCTCATAATCACTCCTCTCTCTATTTCCTTTTTTTAATTGTACCCTTCTTTTACCTCCTTTTCTGAAACATCCTATCATTATGTTTTTGGTTAGTCCAAGTTTTGTAAGGCAAAAAGGCAAAAAGGAAGATTTTTGTATACAAATTGTCATTATGGCCTTGCCATAAGGAAAATTTTCTCAAAAAGTCTTGGCCGCCTTCTTAAAATGGAACAAGGACAAAAAATAAAGAGAAAAAAAATATAAATTTGTATCTTATTAATTATCCTGCCTCAAATTTTTAATGAGAAATAATCATATCCAAAGATAGAATGAGGGAAAAAAAACATAGAATAAGAGGCCAGAAAAGAGAAAGCAATATTTCAGAACAAAAACAGGATCTTGTACCAAAACCTCAAAATATTCTCTGTATTCTTGACATGTAGTGGATGTGTTTAAATGTTTAGGATGGATGGATGGTTTGAAAAGACTAAAATAGTACCTGGATAGTTGAGAAACCTACGTATGTCATGTATGAGCACACACACTCACACCACACACGATATATGTCCATCCCATCAAATATGCTCGTAAATATTTGGTTGAGATAAGGAATACTTTTATTTTAAACAGTTGATGAAAAGTGCTGTGTTCTGTTGGAGGCTGTAGATCTGGCTGTTCTAACAAAAACTAGAAAAACTCATCCTAAGCTAATTTTCATACACTCGTATTTTCATTTAAACAATATTCCATTCTAATTTCACCGTGTTAAAAATACTGTAAGAGGGTGCGCCTGGATGGCACAGCAGTTAAGCGTCTGCCTTCGGCTCAGGGCGTGATCCTGGTGTTATAGGATCGAGCCCCACATCAGGCTCCTCCGCTATGAGCCTGCTTCTTCCTCTCCCACTCCCCCTGCTTGTGTTCCCTCTCTTGCTGGCTGTCTCTATCTCTGTCAAATAAATAAATAAAATCTTAAAAAAAAAATACTGTAAGAGGAGTCCAGAGATCTTTCCTAATCAAGAACTTGTAGGGGAATAGTATGTTGTTCCATTTGCTTTTATTAAGATTGCAATATTATATTGCCTAATTTTCTCTGATTTGATAAAGCCCATCATCTAATTTTGTCAAAGTTTTACTATTATAGTTACTATGATTAGAAGATTTGTGGAGGTTAGTAATTCTTGAGCACAGAATTTAGAATGTAGGAAATGAGCTTGACCAGGTCAAGGGATTTACAAGCCAGGAACTATTATTACTTTATAATGAGCAATGAGGCAGTTCGGTTTTATAGATAGAATATTAAATATGAAGGGAGTCAAGAGTCATATTTCTGACTGTTATTTTAAATATCATAATCATTTAATCAGTTGATAATTTAATAGTCATTGCCTTTATTTGAATGGGAATAATTCTTTAAACTTTTGGGGGAACTGGAATTTTGATGCAAACACATATAAATAATAATCGTCATCTCAGTTTTGCATAATATGAACAGATCAATGAGTGTCCAAAGTCTACCCCCAATAACTCTCTCTTCTTTAACTCCTTCCCTTGGGTGTGGGTTTATTAAAACTATCTCGAGAGCAATGCCCTGGAAAACAGAGGTCCTTTTACTGGGTTAGGAACCTTTGATTGTTCCTAAGTAACTAGCTTTGTCTGAGAGATAAATGAGAAACAGAGTATGTTCCAACTGTTCAATGACTGGTACCTTAGGGTGGGTGCCTCCCCTGAGGTCTCTGAGTCTTCTAGAAGATTGCTGCCTCAATGTTATAATCACTGCTGTGGTGTGGGAGGTGGTGTGAGGCTGTGGAATAAAGGAGGAAAATGAAGCCAAAGAATCTAGATCTTTCAGGTGTCCCAGTCACATCTGGCAGCTCCATGGTGTTATTTAGGTGAGTTTCACCTCTCAGGGATGTAGGGAGATAAGGTTAAAGGAAATCCCCGGGTGACAATATTTCTTCTCCATTTTTTTCCTGGGGTGTGTGAACTCACCCTTTCCCTCACCAGAGACTTCATTAATAGCTAAATTCAACTCTAAGTTCATTTGTGGATTTCTCCTTTCCTTGATTTTCCTTTTGCGGTTTGAGGAATCACTGCCACTCTGGGTGTGAGATCCCACTCTAAAATTTTCTGCCAAAATCCTCTTAATCCCTCAACATTCTAGGTTGAGGCATAGTAGTTTTTAGGTTTGCTCTGGCTGTCCCCTGCCACTCTCCCTGCCTTCCAGACAATCAGGTCAAAAAAACTAGGGCATTTATTAATTTGCTTTTCCTTATCCCTGAAAAAATATAATTAATTATACACACTCTCATTTATAATACGTAAAACTATCAACTTCCAAAGACAATAATATAAAAAGTGTATTAATTTGAGATAAGTTTTGTTATATTGATTTCATTATTAAAATGGGCCTTATGAGTTAAAATGTATTTTAGGGATTTCTTTTTTTTGTAAGTTTTTGTCTACATTGTCTATGCAAGGGAAGTCATTGGTACCAGAAAAAAAAAAAAAAATAGAAAGGCAGATAAACGTCAGTGGAGTTACAAGACAGAAGCACACCCTAGAATATGAATACATTTCATGCAAGCCAAGAATTACCACATACATAAGTAAATTTCTCAAGTGGCAATAGGAAAATTCATTATTCAAATAGAGAAAATAACTGGGATTTTCACCTCACATCAAAAAACAAAACAGTTTATTATTTTTTTTAAAGATCTTATTTGAGGGAGAGAGAGATAGTGAGAGAGAGAGCACAGCATTGGGGAAGGAAGAGGGAGAAGCAGACTCCCTGCTGAGCAAGGAGCCCAATGCCGAACTTGATCCCAGGACCCTGGGGTCATGACCTGAGCGAAGGCAGACACTTAACCGACTGAGTCATCCAAGTGCCCCCATGCCAGTTAATCAAAAGAGAATTTTATACCTCAAATTATGAAGGTTTATGAAAATGGGCATAACATTTATTTGTTGGATGAGAAAACTTTTCATAAATTTCTGAGGATAAAATCAATAGCTTTGCTGAATTACAAATTTAAAGTTTCTGCATGTCTAACAACATCAACAACAAAAAACGGTCAACATATTGAGAACACGTATTATCCCTGGGTTGGGAGAAAAAATACCTACTTTGAACTCTGATCATCTCCATGGACTTTATTGGATCATGTCATCATCTGAATCATCCCCTGATGTTTAAGAAAGACCACATTCTATTGATACCCGCAACGGAAGCTAAATACTTGATTTTCCCCCAACTCCCTACCAGCCACCACACAATACTGCGCTCAAGCCGCGGCCTATCATTCATATCCCTGTGGGACATTATTCAGTCGATTACTTGGCAAAGCCGAGAAGAAAATCACTCAGTGGATAATAGAAGCACCCAATTTCCACACGAATCTGCCGGGAATGGCCCGCAATCCCTGTACCGAGGATGAAAGATGACTCCAAACTTTGCTGTGAAAGAGAGGAGAGAGCAAGGGAGCAACGCTCAGAGGCGAAGACCCTTTGCTCTTCTTTGCTCCCGCTCTTACTGGTCCCACAGAATAATCACAAACCCTTATCACTGTTCCTCAAGCACGTGATGTGTGACAAGGGGTCTTACTGAAACTGGGAGCAGCTGTTTACAGGAAAGATACGATATGCTAATTTGGGTGTGCTACGAGTGCAGCTAAACATAGCCTAAGGGACAACGCATTCGTCTCTTAGATCACAGGGCGGCTGTTGGGGCTAGGAAAGCTTGGGGAAGGCAACTCCCCACGGCATTCCAATGGCAGAGTGGTCACACAGGCCTCAGCATTCCATAGGCCTACACCCTTCTCCAAACCTTCCCTCACTCCCAGAGGCCTCTGTGTTCCATTGTAGCGAGCCAGGTATTATGGCTGATTTCATGCTCTACGCTAACCCCAACACACATCCATTTTTGTCACTAAGATGATTGTCAACTGAACTAGGATTACCCAGTCACCAGTACCACATATGATCATACTTATTTTTACAACCTAGTATTTATAAGGTTTCTTTGGGCTTCTTACCCTCTCAGATAATACCCACATTTTTCTTACTCCCCTGCTTATGATCATCTGACCCTCCTCCTCCAAGATTCAGTTGTTTTTTACACACTTCCACGTGCACCTTCTGCTTTTGCTTAGTTCCTTCTGTTTATGTGTCTGGACTAAACATATAATGCATCCCACCTGCAGATTCTCCTTTAATGATTTTTTTTTTTTTTTTTTTTTTTTTTTTGGCAGAATCCAACAGGAAGCCAAATGGCAAATGAGTATGAGAAATGGAGCTCTTAGAGTCCCAGCACCAGGATCACAGAGTATAGAGGGTAGAGTTGAGGTCGATAAAAAAAATGGAAAAATAATCACAATGCTTCCTGCCATTTCTTTTGATGATTGAGCTAGTTCTTAAAATGTTCTTACAATGTAAGTGCTAAATAATAATAATGTTAATAATAATTTAGGATTTACCCCATAACCCTTTCTTCTTATGGGTAACATCTGTGGGTGATGTTATTGGTTGAATTTGTGCCCCTCCACCCCAAATTCAAACGTTGAATTCCTAACCTTTACGACTTCAGAATGCGACTTTATCTGGAAATGAGGTCATTGCAGGTGAATGAATGGCCTCCTCATAAAAAGGGGAAATTTGGACAGAGACATACACATAGGGAAAACACCATGTGAAAAGGAAGATAGATACATATAAGCCAAGGAATGCCAAAGTCTGCCTGCACAGCACAAGAACTCAAAGAGAGGCATTCTTCCTCACACTCACAGCCTGCAGATGGGACTAACCCTGCTGACATTTTGACTTCTAGCCTCCAGAAGTGTGACACAATAAATTTCTATTGGGTAAGCAACCCCTTTTGTGGCATTTTATAACAGCAGACCTAGCAAGCTAATACTACTGGGAATCATTATTTGATTTCTCCACCCACCCTGGCTACTAACCAGAGATGTGTACTGATACAAAGATAGACAAGTTAAATGGTGTCCAATATTCAGTAGTTAACAGACAATTACTGTGACAATGGCTCACATGGATTTGGAAGACAAAACAGAGGTAGAGAGCAACTATTTGGTGGTTAGACTCCAAAGCTGAAAGATGTTAGTAAAGAAAGCAGGGAACAGAAATGATAAGCAAGAAGTAATATATTAGAAAGGAAGCTACAGAATTAGTAGTAAGGGCAAACATAGGTTAAAAGCACACAGAGTTTACATTAGTAATCAAAATGGTAAAGCAATGAGTTTGTTGGATAAGGCTAAAGCAGAATTTAGGGGAAAATTATTATCCTTAATGCATATATTGGAAAAGAAGAAAAAATAAAAATAAATGATCTGAGCTTCAATCTCAAAACTCCAGAAAAGAGAACAGTTAAGTAAACTCAAACATCTTGAATAAATAAATTAATCAAGATAAAACAAAAATAAATAAAATAAATGTATATCTACAGGAAAGAAAAACCTATAAAGCCTAAAGTTAGTTCTAAAGAAAAATGAAAAAAAAACCTCTAGTAATAAATAGAAAAAATAAAATGAAAATAATCAATAATCAAAATTAGAAACAAAAGAGGGAATATCACTACTGATCTTTCAGCTATTAATAAGATTACAAGGAACTGCATACCAATAAATTTGAAATGTTAATGAAATGGACATATTCCTTGCAAAACACAGCTTCACATAACTGACACAAGAAATAGAAAATATGAATGTTTCTAAGTCTGTTAAAGAAATTTAATTAATAAAAAAGAATCTTCCTCTAAAGAAAATTCCAGGTCCAGGTAGCTGTGCTGGTGAATTCTTCTATACATTTAAGAAAGAAAGAAGATAAATATTACGCAGCTATTTCAGAGAATAACAAGAGAGAACGCATCCCAATATATTTCATGAAACCAAAATATCTTGTCACAAAAACTTGACAAGAACATTACAAAAAACAAAATTACAGAACAATACTCCTCATTAACTCAGACAACAATCCTAAACACGATTTTAACAATAAAAACCAAAAACATATGAAAAGAATAATATGTCATAACTAAATGAGGTTAATTTCAATAATTCAATTTGGTGTAACACAAAATTAATTAATGCAATTCAATACATTCGAGAAAGAGGAGAATAATATTATTTTCAAAATAAATAGAAAAAATAATTTGGTTAGATTTAACACCCATTCGTGGTTGAAACTATGAGCAAATGAGAAATAGAAGGGAGTTTCCTGACTTGACAAAAGATATCTAAAAAAGTTTCTAAAGAAAGTGTTATAGGTCATTGTGAAAATTTTAATACACTCTGAAATGGAAACAAGACATTTCTATTTGACATTCTATTGGAAGCTCTATCCACTACAACAATTAGAATAATTAAATAAATAAAAGACAAAAATAATTAAAAGAAAGAAACGAATTTTCATTTTATGCTATTGGCTTATATATAGAAAATCCAGAATAATTTATAATTATTATAATTTATATGTGCATTTAATGATACTCTAATGCAAGATCAATATACAATAGGTTCTAGGAAAAAAATAGCTCCAAAGAAAATAATAAAAACAAACTCCTTTTACAAATTACCAAAAAGCATTGCATTCTTAGGAACAAATTTAATGAAAGATGAGCCCTCTGCATTGAAAACTATAAAATACTTAAAGGAGAAATTAAATAAAATGGAGGGACATAGCATGGTAATGGGCTGGAACACTAAATCTTATTAAGACATCAATCTTCCCCTAAGTGATCTATAGATTCAAAGCATTGTATAAAAATCCTAGCAGATTTTTTGTTTGTGTGCATGTTTGTTTTTTGTAGAAACTGAAAGGCTGATTCTGAAATTTCTATAAAAACTCCAAGGAGCTAGAATAGCTAAAGGTGATATGAAAGAAGAACAAAGCTGGAGGACTAAAAGTACTGGCAAGCAACAATACTGGCAAGAATAAATGGATCAAAAGTGATAGAACGGAACAAACTTATGCATCTAGTGTCACCTGGTTTATGGCAGTATCACCAACGCAGTTCATCTAAAAAAAAAAAAAAAATTAAGTGGTCCCTTCAATAAATGGTGTTGGATCAATTTGACATCCATCTCAAAACATGTCCCTTGTCTCCTACCTCACTCCAGACACAAAAATGAAATTGAAATGGATCACAACAACTAAATGTAAAAGCTAAAGCCATAAAACTTCTAGAAAGAAACAGAGTATTTTTGTGACATTAAGGTAGACAAAAGATTTCGTAAACAGAAAAAAAAACATACAATAAAAGATTGAAAATTAGATTTCATTTAAATTAGGAATTTCAATTAGCGAAGGTGACCAAAAGGTACAAATTTCCAGTTATGAAATAAATAAATCGTAGAGATACAATGCACAACATGGTGACTATAGTTAATGATAATGTATGTATATTTAAAAGCTACTAAGAAAGTAGATCTTAAAAGTTCTCCTCGAAAGAAAAAAAAATTGTAACTATGTGGGGTGACAGATGTTAATTAGACTCATCATGGTGGTCATTTCACAATATATAATATAGCGAATCATGTCCTACACTGAAACTAATATGATGTTATATGTCAATTATATCTCAATTTAAAAAACATTAATTTAAATTTAAAAAAAAAAGAAACTTTAATTATCTTGAAAAAGCAGCCGTACCCAGAATATAAAAAGCGGTTCTACAAGTTAATAAGAAAAATCTGTACAGCATGGTAAAGGGACGGCCAAAAACTCAGGCAGGCACTTCACAAAACAAGATTTTCAAATGACCAATAAACATGAAAAACATGTTCAACATCATTTTTCATCAGAGAAATGCAAACTAAAAACACAAAGAGACACCACTGCAGGTTGATTAAAATTAGATAGACAATGAAGAATGTGGGGCAGTTCAAACTTTCATACATTGCTGAAGGAGTACACGTTTATACAAGCATCCTGGAGAAAACTAGCAATATCTACTAAAACCAAACATATGCTAACCCTTTCACTCAGCAGTCCCATAGCTGGGCTTATACCCAACAAAAACGAGTGCTTGTGTTCATCAAAAGACTTGTATGAGGATGGTTATTACAGGCATTATTCATAATAAACCAAACCTGGACACAATCCAAATGCCTTTCAATAATAAATGGGAAAAATAGACCACGTTATAGTCACACAATGGAACAGTGCACAGTAATAAAAGAATAAACTAGAATTAAATTAAACTAAAATTAAAACAACAGGATGGATCTTACATGCATGATGTTGCACAATAGGACCAAACTCAGGAAAGTATATGTTACCTAATTCCATTTATATGAACCTAAAACAGGTATATTGACTTAAAATTTGGGATCCAAAGAGGTTATTTCTGTGGGTGGGTGTTTAGAAGTGACATGATAGAGTTTGTGAGGTGCTGGGGAATGTTCTATATCTTGATTTGATTAATAATGGTATGGATGTGTATATATATATATAATTCATTGATCTATACACTTAAATTTTTTAATATATCAAAAAAAGTAAATGACAGAGCATTAGGGATCAAAAAAATTCTCCGCACTGGGAGGAGAACAAGTAAACTGTCTTTGGAGAGCTGCACGATTCCTACCTATTTCCGTCTCCTTGAGTTCTTGGCTGTTCATGCCTTCTTACCAAGTAAGTCTGAAGCTCTTCTTAGCCTCCTTTGCTCTTCCCATGAGTTCTGGATCTGCCACTTGACTTACTCTCTTCCAGTTTTTCCCTGTGTGTCTGCAGCAATAACCTGATCACTGAGTGAATCTCTGGGGCAACCAAGCATCTCTCTACCCCACCACCAACCTCACATCTCCCTCTAGACTTCTATAGGTTTGTTCCTCCCACTTGCAAAGTGATTCCTTTTCTTCTTCATTTATCCACAACCTATTACTTTCTAGAACCCTCTGAAATGTCACTATTAAGAGAGTACACTTCCATCTCTAATAGTTTTTGCATTGCATCCATAATGCATAATGAATGCTTTGTTTGATACTCCAGATATCCCCTTGGTCACTATTTCACTTTATTCAGATTTCTGCTCAAATGTTTTTGGTCCTTCCCTAAAACCTGACTCATAATTGCAACCCCTCGACTTTCCTTCTGCCCTTACACTGCTTTATTTTTATTTCTATTACTTTCACATACATATATACCAAAATAAACAAAGAAAAACACATTAACATCAAAAATAATGACTAGAACATAATGGATGCTCAGTAAATATTTATTTAATGAAGGAAGGAATACTAGAAAATGCCTAATTTTGTGAGCAGCACAACGTTGTGATATATTACTTGGAATGTTTTAGTTGCTAATATTCGTTATCTGTGTATGTGTTGCAGTTACATAAACTTGAAATTTATTCTTAACTCATTTACTGAAGTGCTATATTTTGAGTTATTTGAATATTTTCCACTAATCATTGATATCTGGCCATATTTTCCTCTATGTTACAGTTTAAAATAAATATATGGATTAAAATCTATTGACTTCACTCTTTTTTTAACTCATCAAATGCAGCAGAGACATTGTAAGCACTAGGACAGTAAAAAGCAAATGCTTGTCTACATCAGAATATGGTGATTTGAAGAAAACCAAGACTGTATTTAAATCAATAATATGCTTAAAATAGTAAGGGTGAAGGAATCCAGAGACAGCTAATGTTAGGATAACATATGGTTGCATAATCAGAGGTGAGATCTTAACAAACTTAAGGATGGTCTAAAAATTCAGATATATGTGAAGCAATATTCCTAGTAGAAACACAATCATAATTATTTTTTCTCATAAGGTGTTTTATTATCTCATATTGTTCATTTTTTATTCCCCAATTTTGCTGAAAAATATATTTCCCTTGTTTCACTAAGTACTTTCTTGATTATATATGTACTGCCCGAAGCCATTTAAATAATGCTATTTATAAGACATAATTAAAATTCTTATTTTTTTCAATAAAAACAATTAAACACTAACGATCCCAAATAATCAGTATAGCTTAAACAACTCAGGATTAGTCTAGTCATACAGAAGCTGAAACAAATTAGTTGAGAATCAAGAAGAAGTATTTAGTTTCTTAAAGATTTCCAAATCCTAATATAAATGAGCAGTTTTGTATAAAAAAAGAAAATGGGTAAAAATTCTCAGCATGACTGCCAGTATTTCTATAGGCTTCTTGAAAAAAGGTTGAACTGATATATGCTATTGTAGCAAATATTCTTAGTGGCACTGGTATCTTTAAATTGTACTGATAGTTTTAATTTAAATTAAACTCATTGTTATCAGTCCCTGCAGATGTGTGAAAAGTTTACTGTCTAAATGGCACCATAAAGTGAAACTGAATAATACAACAATAAAAATGAAGGCAGGTTAATTAAAATGGAACCCATGAAGACTTCTCTAGGAGAGACACCCTATTTCATACTGCAAGTCAAATCCTTCCCGTTCTCCCTTTCCTCACATATCCAAATTCTAAAATTCTAAAGCTTACAATTTGAAATAAAATTTTATAATTTTATAATTTATAATAAATTTGAGTAAAGAATTGCATGTCAAAGCATACCAATGTATGTGGGCTTTTAAAAAATTCCATTTATCTTTTTTTCTATTTAAAAAAAATGAATTTAAATCATTCCAAACAGTATATTATGAAGGCGAGCAATCAGCCCAGCCAAGCTGAAAAGAGGAATGAATTTGCCCAAGAAATAAAAAGAGGAAAACAGCTAAAAATGAAATATTTTGTGCTATTTAAATTGCAAATGTAGTTATTTTTTATCAATGTCTCCAATACCGTTTTGGCAGCTTTGAATAAATGATGAAAGTAACATCTTTTTCTTGCCACCCTTATCAACAATTTAGACAGGGCAATTAATTTCTTCTAGGTGCGTGAGGATTTTTCTCCCTTAAAAATTTTGACAGTTGTTTTCTTTATGTTCAGCGTTTTCATCTACTTGGTGGTAGATCTGATAATTTCATAAAAAGAAAGTGTCTGTGGGGGGACAAAAAAGGAAAATTAGGATCAGAATAATAACTTTTTGTAGAGAATTCATCAACATGCCATTTTTTACCATTTCCTTCATTCTATACTGAAAAATTTGAGCTCGTATTTAGTATTTCAGCTTCTTGAAAGGATGGTATACAAATATCGTAATTTTTTGACGTGACTTCTACAAAAAGCTGTTATTGTTTTCAAATTATTTGTAACCTGGGCCTCCTTATATTTAGCCTTTTTGACTATGATAAGGAGCCTCTAACTGAGTTTTTCCCAAACACAATATGAAATATTCCCTTCAGTGTCATTTGAACAAATTAATATAAACTTGAGATGAGTTTGGTCATAGCCATTCTTAGATTGCCATTAGGTAAAGAAAGTTGAGTTTGTGCGTCTTGGCCTCATAAAAGAGTGATTATTTTCTTTGTTACTTTACTGCCTACCTTCTTGCTAGGGCAAGCTACTTCTCAGGGGAAGGCCCTCTGCTAAGTCCTACCCAGAGCCCCTCAGAGAAGTCCTGACAGAAACTGCTTAGACCCTTGAGCCCGATCAGCAGGATTCAGTCTCCATTGTCTGGGGAGATATTTTCAAAGAGAGGAAAGACCTCCCTCTCTCCTTCTCTGTAGAAGATTCTCCTGACATTAAGAACCTAGGCTAGCCCATGACACTTGTTTCTTATGTTTCTTCCATGGGAGTGCAGCTAGAACTGTACTGTTCAGCTCTGAGAAAGCCCACAGTGGCCATCTTGGGCTGGGAAATCCACGGATGGTGCAGCGAATGCTTTCTGTCCGGCCCTGGTCCTGGTCTCTGTCCTCTGACCCCAACGGCGTCACTTCTGAGGTTTAGGACGGCGCATCTAAGCAAAAGGAAATGCAGTTTAACAGGTTCACTAATAAAATGTCACTTTGGGTTTTTTGTCTCTGTGCATGTCTCCCATTGTCTGGGACTTTCAACCTTTTTTAGAGACCTGCCCGGAAATATTGCGTTTGACTGTTTTTGTACTAGCTTATTTCGAATATTCCTCTAAAGTGTGTTTTCACGACACTTTTGATATGTGCTCTTATCTATTGATGTAATTGTCCCAATAGTTTTGGATCAAGGCAGGATGCAAGCTAAAATATAGTTATAAGCAAATGTTTGCTATACATTTTTAACTGAAGGGGAAACCAGTATTTACTAATTTTACTAGCTCTAGCCCAAACCAATCTTTGTAAACATATTCGGAGACTCCCCCAGCCAGGCTGGTGTCTTCATCCTCTGTTCTCCTACAACAACCTTAAAAAAGTCAATTCATTGGCAATTAACTGTGCCTTGTGACATTCCTCCGATTAATGTGTTAACTCTTATTTTGAACTTGCTATTTTCCTTGTGTTTTTTAAAATCTTATCCAAATATATTGTGAGATTTTAGAGGCACAGATTTATCTTTTTAAAATTCTAAGCCAGTAATGCTAAAAGTTAAAATGCTCGGAGTTCTTACTACACCAAATATATTGTTTTATATATATCCGTGTATGGGGTCCTCACCACAAACCTGTGAGATTAGTACCATGATCATCACCTTTGCAACAGACGTGAAAGGTAAGTAACAGTGAGTAAGTGGTTGAGTTGCATTTGTCCTAGCCCCCAATATTTGGTCCAAAAAACAGGAACTATTTTTGTACACAGAAAATATGGAATTGGAACCCACTGTGAGTACAGTGAGGCCCTCAGACACCCAAATACGATGCTAATTATGGGTTTGCAGTCCAAAGGTTCATATCTCGACCTTTACATGGAAGGGAAAGCCAAGTCACTATTGAAAACAAACAATAATACAGAACACGAGAGCTAGATGAAACACACATTTTCTAGTCTTTAACCTCTTCTCATTGTCCCAGGCACAGAGCCATTGGTGGGGGAGGCAGGACTTTGGTCCAGAGCTTTTTCAATTTCGTCTAAGTTGAATTCCCAGGAAATATTTTTATTGGGTTACTACCAGGACAGGCCGTTAGTAAATGAATTTATAAAAGAAAGTTTCCTACACAAAGGCCTTAGTAGCAAGGCTTTAACAAGATTTGCTGAGTACTCCATGAGTAATAGATTTAAGAAGGTCAACAAAACAGACATTTTTATTGTATACTATATGGTATTTTATTACATCAATTCTTTGGCTTCCATGTGGTAACCTTTCAAAAAGTTTTTAGAGCAATTTCTTAAAACCACTTATTGAATTTAGCTATAATAGAATCTCACAGAGCTCTGCATCATTTTTTTTCTTCATGATGAAATTTAAGATATTCTCTAATTAGCCTGATTTTTTAAAGCATAACTCAAATAAAGACAAGGTAAAGAGTTCTTGACATTTCAATATGGCTTATTCTTCATTTTCTAGTCATTTATCAAAAAATGCTTTCAACATTAATTATATTCCATATATATACATATATATATATATGTATATATATGTATGTATATGTATTTGACTTTGTGATCACATGTCCAGATGAGTTTAAAAGTAAGCTGATTGTTTTCAGGAATTTTTTGGCATATTTAAAAATATGCCTCTAATTGATCATTAATTTATCCAATCATTCAATTGGCAAATATTCATTAAAAGAAAATATTATACACTAATCATTGTACCAGGATCTAAAGACATTTTGCCGAGCAAAACACATACCTTGCCCTCAGTCTAGTGAGGAAGTCAAACACTAATGGAGAAATTACATCAATATATAAATTCTAACTGTACGAGTTCTGTGAATCAAAATATAATGGGAACTCTGAAAACTTACAAGAGGTGTATAGCGTCTCTTTAGTGGAATTCTCTAATACAGGCAAAGTAGCACTATCAACAGGGATTGTTCTCAGCATCTCTGTTGAATAGTCAACTCTCAGCCTGCACGAGGTAACCTGGAGTCAATGAAGTATCAAAGCCGTGAAACCACACCGTATGAGGAGATATTCCTTCATTTCCACTGTTGAATAAGGTTTAAAAATGGCAATTGTTGACAAAGGCATATTAGTGTGTTACTCTATAGGGAAATAAGTCCTGAAGGGTCATTTCCTTACCAAAAACATTATTCAAGGAATATATTAATGTCTTTCTAGCTGAAATGTTTCCGGGTGAAAAAATTGGCTGCAAATACAGGTACAGTTTACTTGAAAAAGATGTCTCTTCTTCTAAGTTGATCAAAGTTAAGTCAAACATAGATAAAAGTCGCCGTTAGGATCATGTTCCCTAGCAACACAGGGCTCCAGATTTCTCTTCCAGAATGCATTCCCCAGCTGTTTCAAATTGGCTTATGATCATTGTTTCTGTTGATATCATTGACATTCTGTTTTATATTTTGTCTTTACTTTGTGTTAAGAAATGTTACCTGAATTTCTTTTAAGCTGTTTAACTTCCTACTTATCAATTTAAGACTTTGTTTGAGGGCAGCTGGCAGTTTCAGTGAAAAATAGTATAGTCTGACTCATTTCTTCCCATTTATCCAATTGAAGTGAAATCATCAGTCTAGCAAAATACACATTTTTAAATGTATACCACCATTTGCATAAAATTAAGGAAGTAGTTTATTACCTGAAAGTAAGATGGTTAAAACACACACACACACACACACACACACACACACACACAACTACATTTTATTTTTAAAAAAGATTTTATTTATTTGAAAGAGAGAGAGAGACCACAAGGGGAGGAGGGGCAGAGAGAGAAGCAGACTCCCCACTGAGAAGAGAGCCTATGCAGGACTCAATCCTAGGACCCTGAGATCAGGACCTGAGCCAAAGGCAGAAGCTTAACCAACTGAGCCACCCATGTACCCCCCTCCCCCGACAAATACATTTTAAATAACTGCCCTCCCATCCTCTTCTCCTTCAACCAAACCAAAGTCACTTTGAGGAAATAGAAGCTGCCTTGTGTTCGTGGGTCCTGTTGTTTTAACTTATTCTTTAACTACATATCCTATTAATTCACCCTTCCCCCAACGCTTCACATTTTGAAGTTAAGATATATCTTTGTTTATTTTACTTTATAATCCTCCTGTAGTACATCTTCCCCAACTGCTTTCACAAAATTACAGAAATGTTCCCACTCCCTGTTAAAATCAGGGCTGGAATCCGCTGCCTTAGTAGACAATTATTACTCTTATTAGAAAAAGTATATTAGATACATGAGATATCTTATATTCTCATCTAATGAAAATTTAGAAATATCCCACTAATGAAGCATTATAAAGATGCACATAAAAAAGAATTAATTTATTGCCATTTTAGATGTTTACACAGATAAATTAATTTTAGAGCGCTAATAACATTTATGGCTTATCCTAGAGTTGGGCATGAACACCAAGTCATTATTTTTTTTACATCTTTAAAATATATATTCCTTCAAAATACTTTAACTGAATTCATTTATATAGATGAAGTATAAAAATGCATTTGATTAATTCCCTGACATAAACTTGACTAATTATTTTAAAATCCAGATGGCAAAAATATCCTGGAACAAAACTTTACAATACTGTTGCCATACATTTAAATTTATACAATGCTAAATTATGTTTATGGAAAGAATACAAAAATCAAATGCAATTGGAACTTTTTTTCTAATGCTTTATAATAAAATTACTTGAATGGGTGTTAAACAAATGTACAGAATAGTATCCAGAATTTGAGAAATACGATAGTGAACTACCAAAATCAAAACGAATCAGAAATATAATTTACACCCTTGAGTTTACAAACCTAAATAAAAGGTTACTTCTAATATTTAGGTTTTTATTCTCAGAAGATTTATATGAACTAGACTGATCACCAGTCAACAGCAAGAGTAATCATATCACGTTGTGTTAGTACCATGTTGTTCTCAAGCAGAGTTAAAAAGCCAGATAATATGAAGTCAGGTATTCAAAGACAAACAATTGTGGAGCTATTCAAATTATAGAAAATGTGCAATGTCGATTTGAGTTAACAAATTGAAGTGAGTGTCTTTTTCAAATGTCCGTTAATGTTAATAAGCAAAGAGGCAGAGCGCTGGAGCTCCACTCATCCGGAGTTGTCAATGGTGGGTCAAAGAACTAAGTGATGGAGGTAAATTTTATACACTTAGTAATAAGTAGGAGATTATTATGTATGATTTTATCTTAATTGGTTTTGAAAATTAATTGGGTGGTAACAAAAGCTGGCGTAAAGGTTTTCATTTGAATAGAACAATTAAAAACCCCCAAAGGCTTGGAGTTGATGATAACCACTCTACTGGATTAACTCCCAGCTATAAAATCAGAAGAGATTTATTATTTATCTGAAAATTGAGTTAATGTTAATGACTAATGTATATTACTTAGCTGGGAACATTTCTACTTTTCAAAGCATGTTTCTTTGGTCAAGGTCAAGTCTGTATAAAATTGATTAATAGTAAGTGACTTCCAAGACTACATTTTTTTCTCATTCAAAATTGAAAAAATATATAATGAAAGTAACAGGACATAGTATATATTACCCTACACTCCAATAACTGAACACTTTTTTTTTTGTCATCTGTAATATCTGTCTGCTAAAAATAATATTGGGTTTAAATTAGAAATAAGAACAATCATTTCTATATTTACCTGTCTTGGTAAGGTTGCAAGTATATACCCCAGCCTTTCCTAAGTTTAATTTCTGAAAATTTCACGTTGTCTTTGAAGGTAGTCATTAAAACAAAATTTGGGGGCACCTGGTTAAGCGTCTGTCTGCCTTCAGCTCAGGTCATGATCCTGGGGTCCTGGGATCAAGCCTGGAGGTGGCTCCCTGCTGAGTGGGAAGTATGCTTCTCCCTCCCCCTCTGCCCCTATCTCTGCCCCTCCCTCTGCTCCTGTTCTGTCTCACCATTTCTCTCTAATAAACAAATAAAATCTTTTTAAAAACAGAAATATGAATTCTAGTCTTGATATTTGTTAGAGATAAGATATTTTGGAATGAACTATAGTGTGTCAGCAAGTGAAGGATGAAGTTCACTCTTAATCATGTTAACATTGACACTGATCATTTATTTCCGGAATCCTAAGTGTTAAAAAATATTTATGACTATAGAATAATATTTAGTACAAATGACATATATACGTATACTTTTAGTACTCATGCAATGATATGTATTTGTAAAGTTATGCTTAACTGGCTAATATTCAACAGGAACCATTAACTCTTCTTTTAGCTTTTATCAACTATTTTCTTACCAGATATCACAAACTTACTTTGCCCACATTTTACCTTCCTGGTGTTTAAAAAGGAGTGGCAATGTTTTTGTATGTCACCAGATTTTTAAGCAGATTATTTAGAACAAATGCAAAATGCTTTGAGTATTTACATAAATAAAATGGAAGAATTAGTCTACATTCTGTTCTAATATGCATTGTAGATTCTGTTTCCTATAAAGATATGGAATTAAAAAAAAACAAGATATCTTAAAGTGAAAAATATTTACTTTAAATTAAGCAAAGATCTCTCTCCTTTAAAATATATTTGTAAAAAGCTGTTTATGTAAGATTAACATTCCTCAATTACATTTGTAATTAATTAACTACCCAGGTAAGTGAATTTTATTTTATCCTCACACTAACAAAACATCAGGGCCCAATGGAAATTTAGAGCATATCTAGGCAGATGGAAATAATAAATAAAGCAAGAGAATGAATGAACAGAATGAAACAGCAGAAAGTATATTATCTCAACAAGAAATGCTGGATTTTGTCTTTTGAAACCTGTTCCAAATCAGTAAGCTTTTTATATTCACCGGGAGTGTTTGTTTTCACATTTTCATAGTCGTTCAGCAGTCCTTGACAAGCTTTTTGTGGCTAAGGAAATTTAAAACTACCTTGAAATTCTCTGAGCAACTCACAGATACCATCAAAATATATTGCCATAGTATGAAGAAATGTTGAAGAATTATGCCTTTAAAATTGTGCCAAGAAACCTAGCCAGCATCTTTCTCTCTTCCATTATCAAGCAGAATTCTACACTGCCTGCCTTTGGGCTAGGCAATTCCATAGATATTTCTCATACAACTGCTTACTGCAAAAGTTTTAGACCAGAAAAGACTTACTTTTCTCACTCTGGGGAAGTAGCATAGTGTAAGAAGAAAAAACAGTATGCAAAAGCAGAAGAACTATCTCCGCCATTAACCAAGAAGAGATGGAAACTCTCCAGCATTTGGTCTTTACATCCAGAAAATAATGGAAGTGCATTGTGGGATCTCTAGTGCCCCATTCAGCTCTCAAAGTATAAACCTGCTACCTTTCCAGTCAGTTAAATGTCCAGATCTTATTATAAGGAGTGTGACCCAAATCTCAAGGCCTTCCTCTAAACTGCACAGTCTGTTAAAAGGAATAAGTTGTAGGGTGGCTGGCAAGGAAGGAAGGAAGAAAAGGAAAAGCTTATAACCAGCTGCTTCTTGACATATTGGATTGTCCAGGGACCTCAAATAAAGCACTACCCTTTACAGATCTGATGCTTTCCCTCTGTTCCTCCTGCCAATGAATGGCACCACCATCCAGAAACTTTGGAAGCTAAAAATCTCTCTCATTTTTTTTAAGTAGGCTCCACGCCCAGCATGGAGCTCAACCTGGGGCTTGAATTCATGACCCTGAGACAAGACCTGAGCTGAGATCAAGAGTCAGATGCTGAACCAACTAAGCCACCCAGGCAACCCCCCAAAAACCTCTCATTTAAGTCCCAAAGGGAATCCATCATTAAAGCCTGCTGATTTTAGCTGCTAAAATCATGCAACTCTGTTCACATCTCTCATCTCCACGTATGATAATATTTTTGTTAGAGGCTATAACAGCTTTTTAAGTTGCCTACTTAAATGCAATTTGCTCTTCCCCAGGCAAACTGTCTCCATTCTATAGCCATCAAGTTCTTCTCAAAATATGCCTTCTGGTTGTATCATTCCCTACCTCAATGTTGAAGAAAATCCCTCTGTGACTTCCTATTGCTCTTAGGGTGAAGTTAAATCTAACACAGTTCTCTCCAGTAGAACTTCTGCAATAATGGAAATGTTATCTGAATTTTCCAGTCTAGTAACCACTAACCACAAATGGCAATTGAGCATATGAAATGTGGCTAGTTCAACTGAGGAACTAAATTCTTAATTTTATTTAATTGTAATTCCTTTAAATCCAAATTTAAATAATCACATCATCTGGTGACATCCACATTGAACAGTAGCTCAAAAATATATTTGCTGTATCATGTGGTCTCTACCACTTCTCAACCACTTCTTTCTATACCAAATCCTCTATCCTCTTGATGTCTGTGACTCACTCCTTCTTTAAGTTTTCCAAACTCATTTTGTTCCCTGCTGCCTCAGGGAAACTTTGCACACAATATGACCCCTGATGGGACACTCCTTTCCATCCCTTTTCTCCTAGTTAATACCAGTCATCCTTCAGATGAGCCAAGAATGAAAATAATTTCCTTAGAGAATAAAGAAGCACTCTTCTTCATTGTCCTCACCATAGTTGCAGACTTACATTTAGGTCTGTGGTTATTTGATAAAACTAGACTGTAAGATAAGGGCATGGACCATTGTTGCTTAGCAATTACGACAGTGCTTAACATACAGTAAATATGCCATAAATATTAATAACATGAAGGAGTGACTCTAATTATTCTGTGACCCAATAGCTTCGATTTGATTTGAATTTTTCTGGTAATGCCTGTGGCAAATCTTTGTGTAAATACTAAGCATACAAAGTATCAACTACAGGAAACTTACCCAATTGCCAACCTTTTCTCAGAGGAACAAGGGAATGGAATTTGAGAGCTTCCTTGGTATTTACGGATTTGGAAATCATCCACTAATATCTGATGTAAAAGCTCAAACAGTGATTATTGGTATCCAATTTGCCCATGATAGCCTAAACTACATTCAGGCTGACAAGTTAGTGGAGAAAACTTTCTTAACTTTCACCAACAACCTGAGCTACACAAATCCCTCCACTCTTGATATCTTAATTTAATCCCTTTTGAAGTCATTTGTTCCTGTAACTGGCATTTTAATCTCCTTGTGTGCTTCTGGTTGTCCCCATTTCATACTTGTTATCAGCACACCCTTCTGCAGCTTAATGCCTTCAAAGAGCCAGGCATAGTTTTACTGTAACTCAGATTTTTAAGCTCCTTGTCAGGGTTCTTCCAACTTTTAATTTTTTTCTTCATACCGACAAACTCAATCCTAATTCCATGAATACATCTTGCATTTTTTTTTAAAGATTTTATTTATTTATTTATTTAACAGAGATAGAGACAGCCAGAGAGAGAGGGAACACAAGCAGGGGGAGGGGGAGAGGAAGAAGCAGGCTCCCAGCCGAAGAGCCTGACGTGGGGCTCGATCCCAGAACGCCGGGATCACGCCCTGAGCCGAAGGCAGACGCTTAGTGACTGAGCCACCCAGGCGCCCCACATCTTGCATTTTTGAGGGACAGGTTTATAGGGCAGTGTGTGCATTCTTCCAGTTTGCCTCCTACCTTGAAGACAAAGAAGTTGTCTCTCTGATTCTCTAAAGGGCATGTAATACGGACTAGTATACTCTGAATCTACATGAGCAGCCATACAAAGTGTTTCAGTAATCTACTCATTGTAATTCCATAAAGCACCAGAGACTTTCCAATAAACTTGACATCAGATCTCTTTAGTCAAATGACATGTATGTGAAGAACGCTATGAAGAATATATAAGAACATTTACATTTGGCTTCTTTCAATATAAACAGGCTGTGGGTGCATCATGATATGGAGCCAAAAATATGCATTTCAACATTATGACATGCTG
This sequence comes from Ursus arctos, assembly GCF_023065955.2. NCBI lineage: Eukaryota > Metazoa > Chordata > Mammalia > Carnivora > Ursidae > Ursus > Ursus arctos. The sequence goes on along the minus strand of NW_026622797.1, from coordinate 44,992,640 downwards.
AGCTGTGAATCATACTTGTGTCACTATCCAACATTCTGGATCCCATCACATCAATTATAATAAGAAAATTATAACACTTACCCATCATTCACTAATATTAAATAAACTAATACAGTTCAAGTACTAGTTATAGTACATTTGGCAAATGTTAAATTCTTTCCCTTCCTAGTCCCTCTTTCCATTCTTTTATTATTAACATTTGTCAAAGCCTTCCCTCCAAGAATTCTATCTTTGTAGGCTTAGGCCTGTCATTCTCACCGAAAGCAATGATGACATAGTCCTTCAGTATCTTCACCCTACCAACTCCTACTGTCTAGCGTACTTATGTACACTGAGTTCAAGTACTCAGTATGGCTGGATCCCAGACAACAGCAAGTCTACGGGGTTGACCATTTGGTCTTCAGGGTCTTTCTGACAGGTTAACTCTAACTATCATACATTGCCTATTACTCCAGTTTTCTTTTGCCATCAGAGCAGCAGCACCTACATGACCAGAACCATGGCTAGCTCTTTCTATTCCTTTGTTTTTGGGAGGTAAATCCGATTGTCTCCATCTTAAACACTGGTCTTATTTTGAATGCATGGGTGGCCTGAAAATTCATTTCTGCCCTCTACTGAATTTAAAGTCTTGAATATCATTTGTACTTTTTTTTGTCTTACCATATTACATCTTTGTGGATAACAACACCTAAATTTGCCATTGTATGCCAGATTGTCTGGCTGTCATTGTAAAGACCAGCCATCATAGCTGATAAATCAATCTGCTCTCTTGGCCTTATCTTTTTTCTCCCCAGTTGCAAGGCTCATGCTTCTGATGTCAGTGTCTGACTCTTCAGCCTAACAGAAGTCTCTTGTTAAAATGAAATCCTTTATGCAATCACTAAGAAAGTAGGAGAAATAGGTTCTAGTTTAGAAAGCCTAAGCAAAAATGTGTTTTCCAGTAAAATATAACCATTGGCTATTATATAGATGAAATGATAATAGATACAGAACAAAAACAATCCAGCAATAATTGTTGATCTCTCATTTTTAAAGCTAAGAAAAGAACTTAACTTGCTGGCTGATCTTTAAAAAAAAAAAAAAAAAAAGCCCTAAAAGTGCATAGTTCAATTTTACCCCAACATCCATTCCCAACTCCCAGCTCATGAATTCTCTAGGGTCAATGGCAAAGTTTCTATTTTCTGAGTTAATGTAATGACATTTGAACAACCACTGACCTGGAAAATCTGGAGAACACAGTCTCCTAAGTCTAATAGCTTTTGCAGGGAAAATGCCCGTCCTCTGTGGTGGCAGCACAACACACACTCAGTAGCAGGCATCCATCAGCTTGGCTCCTCCAGAAGAGACCTAACGTAATACCTCAAACTTTAAGATGGAAGCTCCAAGCCAGGTGTGCATTCACTTGGCTTCTTCTACTCTACATTTAAATTCTTCAATCTTAAGGCAACACATGTAAAATCTGTTCTATCTTCCTCCTGTATTCAAATTTGTTATCCTTCAACCATTACTTCCATGAATACAGAGAATTCTACTCCCTTTGTAGACGAAGAATTTCCTGAGATGTTGGACCTAAAACCTACAGAAGTTTTACAGATCCATTTTCAGTCAACTCAGAACCAGAAGGATAAAACTTATTATTGTCTGTCCTCGTTGGTTTGGCCATTTCTAATTAAAATCTCAAAAGAGGCATAATATACTAACGTACAGGCCAAATTTCATTACAATAATTGTAATAATAAGCAACCCAAAGATAAACACACTATTCAAGGTAACCACCTGTTCGAACAAACGTCTTAGAAGCAACCACCTAAAAATTTACAGTGAAAGAGATTTTATTCACTCATCAAAGTTTAAATTCAAAAGGTACTAAAAAAAACGGACTTTTGGCACAAGATCTATTCTGCCTGTTCTAATAAATAAATAAGTTAATGCTGTTCTTATTATTGAAATATCTGTTAAATATCCTGTTTCTTCTCATAAATTCAATTTCACTTTTGGATAAGCAACTTCGATTAAGAAAGGCAAATAGTTGGGGCACCTGGGTGGCTCAGTCGTTAAGCACCTGCTTTCGGCTCAGGTCATGATCCCAGGGTCTGGGGATCCAACCCCTCATCAGGCTCCCTGCTCAGAGGGAAGCCTGCTTCTCCCTCTCCCACTCCCCCTGCTTGTGTTCCCTCTCTCGCTGTCTCTGTCAAATAAATAAATAAAATCTTTTTTTAAAAAAGGCAAATAGTTTCAAGTAAATAAAAACTTAGGAATAAACATTTTTATATTTTTAATCCAGTTGATTTTCTTTCTCTATATATGTATGTTTCCCCTAAGTTCAGATCATAGAGAATTATTATTAATCTTCTTTTCATCATATGTTTCATGGCAGACAATTTCCTAAGATTTTAAGAATTCTTTAAAACCCTGGTTTTAATGAATGACTTATATTATCTGAAATGGTGATGATACCATACGCACACTCCATTATTATATATTTCAGTTATTTCTTATTTACCCTTTACTATAAAAAAGATTCTGTCAAAATCCTATATATACATTTTTTTCCTAAATTATGAGTATTTTCTTGAGGTAGATTTCTAAAAGTGGAATTAGTGTTGTAAATAATATCAATATATTTATGATTCTTAATATATAATGAAAAATTGCTCTTTAGAAAGTTTGTACCAATTCACACTTCTACCATGACTATATGGGAATGCTTCGTTCAATAAACTGTCTTCAGCCTTGAGTATTACCTTCAAAATAAAATCTTGCCCCTTTTGAAATGTTAAAAAGAAATAATTGTTCATAATTTGTATTATTAATAAGATATTATAAATTCTATATACTTAATTTTTACAAATCGTTTGCTCATATCTCCTTCACATTTTTATTTAAAATATGTTCTCTTACTGACATAAATGAAATAACTTATTTACCTATCTATCTATTTATCTAATTTATCCACCTATTTAGACACAAAGGAAATCAAGTCTAGTCTATTATTTATAGGTAACATTTTCCTAAAATGTCCTGTTTCTCTTAATTTTAGCTATTTTACTTTTATTTAGTTGAAGTATTTTTAGGTAGCTTTATTTTGATAATTTTTCTTTTGTGTTGATATATTGATATTGATATATTTCCCCAAATTCCTAATATTAAATACTACGTACTTGTTAAAGTATTCCTTTTCTATTCGTTCTGTGGTCTACTTAAGGTCTACGTTCTGCTCCTATAACCAGTCTTTTGCATCTTTACCAGGTTAGTATAATGTTTTTAGTTTTCGAATGCATTTTAATATGAACTAAAATAGGTGAAACACGAAGAAAATATTGATAGGTATATCTTTATCTCAGAGGTTTACAGGCAAACTTTCCTTCTTGCTCACATGTCATGTCTGTCTGGGTTGGCTCCAGTTCTGGATGTTTTCACTCTGGAACATTGCAGATTCATGGGCTGAAGGAAAAGACACATAGCTGGCTCTTAGAATGCCCTCTGTTCCTGTACTTCATTGGCCAAATCCAGTCACAAGGCAAGGCCTGAATTCAAAAGGGTGGAATCCTATTATCTTCCTGCAGAGAAAGGTACAATGTAGCATAAGCTATAAGTTTACACTAAATCAACTTTAAATAATTTAATTAAGCTCAAGAAAGATCCCATTGCACTTTTGACTGACATTATTCTAAACCCACAAATTAATTTAGCAGGAACTGGAATTTTTACAATACCCAGTTTTCTTATCCAGATACACATTTCTCTTCATTTATACAAATCTCATCCTCAAAACTTTCAGCTAAGTTTCTAAATTTTTAATAGTTCTAAGAGAATTATTCATTTTATTCAGTTTATGATAGATAGGTTTTGGATATTTTAATACAATAATAAATTGAAAGAATTTTCCAATTATAATTTCAATTGCTTAATGATAGTGTATGGAAAAGGTCATTTAAAAAATACTGATATTCTATCTGCCATTTCTCTGGATATTCCTTTTAATTCTGCATTCTTATTCCCTCAGGCTGTGCTTCTCAATATAGTAGCCACCTTCCACATTTGGTTATTTAAATTTAAATTAATTAATATTAAATTAAATTAAATATTCACTTCTTTGGTCACACTTGCCACATTTCAAATGCTTAGTAACAACAAGTGGTAAATAGCTACTGCTTTGGACAGGCACTTGCTGGATCTTTCTGTCATTGCAAAAAGTTCTATTAGACAGTGCTGCAGTAGGACTTTCTTAATTATATAACCCTATTATCTGTCCATAATGTTAACTTTTTCTTCTAATGCTTGTAACTCTTCTCATTTCTCTTTGTGTTCTATTATTTTGACCACAACTTTCAGCAAAATGTGCATTACTGGCGGTGATAGAGTTTTGCATGAATTACTAATTTTTATTAATTTTCTGTTTTTGTTAGTTGAAAATAAACCATCACCTAGAGTGTCTTGCATGGCTGTGTGACCCAAATAGTCTCCCAAAATTGTATCTATTCGTTGCCATTTATTTTCAGGCATTTCGTTATTAGAAGTGGTAACGAAAGAAGCATGATGAAAAAGAAAGGGGGTGCCCATGAAAACAGTATTCTGACTGTCTCCAATATTAGTACCAAACCGAGAGAAGAGACACTGTCCAGTTTTTTGATAGGTACAGACTGTGGTTCTCCAAGATAAATAGGAAATTGAAAAGGGATGAAACATTCCACTTACTGCTCTCAATCAAAGTGTGTGGCAAAGCATAGATTGCAATTCTTAATGAAACTCCATTGATATTATCATCAGTGAATTATCTTCTTCCAATTCTACCTTCCTATATTATAGGATTATATTTTCTCAGTTTTTAGGTGTCCTGCATTTTCCCTTCTTTTTTCATGTTCACAGATGATTTTTCAGGTGAAGATAATGAATGGTAAGCTTCATCAGAGTTCACTAACCAAACACCACATTGAACAAGAAACTCGTGTTGACTGAATATTATATACTCAGACTTTTTCTTTACTCACATTTTTGTAGATAAATGGACTTGTAGACCTATAAATATGTTATTGACAATAAACTTAAGAGTTAATGACTGCCATTTACTTAACCTTGTTTTGTGTACAAGGCACTTTACTAAGCTTTTAAATCATACTTCTGATGCTTTAAACATCAAATAATATTATTAAATACCAACTCATCTTAAATTGAGGAAAATAACCCTCAGAGAGATTTAGTAATTTTTCCAAGGTCACAGCAGTAGTACTTGAAGAAGCAGGAATTTGAAACTAAATCTATTTAACCCCAAAGTGATTATTTTTATTGATAAAAATGAATTTTGTGTGTATGTACATGTGTGTTAGCTTTTAAAATAGAATTGAGGGGTGCCTGGGCGGCTCAGTCATTAAGCGTCTGCCTTCCGCTCAGGGCGTGATCCCAGCATTCTGGGATCGAGCCCCACATCAGGCTCTTCCACTGGGAGCCTGCTTCTTCCTCTCCCACTCCCCCAGCTTGTGTTCCCTCTCTCGCTGGCTGTCTCTCTCTCTCTGTCAAATAAATAAATAAAATCTTAAAAAAAATAGAATTGATAAATAACATTGTATAGTGTAATTTAATTAGAATACATTTAAAGGAAATATTTTTAATTTTTACTAGGAAATAGCAATAGAAAGATTTTCAGATGTAAAAATCAAAAATAGTCTTTGGTTCCCTTGTGATACACAGGTGCTTTGAAAATCTGAGATAAAATTTTCCTGTATTAAAGATATTTTTTTAACAAGACTTGTGATTTTGTCACTATCTTGGGAATATAAAGGGAGGGGAATATTTGAAATAAAAGGAAATATATATGCATAAAACACTTTTTATTCTCTGAATTTTATACTTACTTACTTTGTAATTGGGCAACTGCGATAATCAAAATATCTAGTTCCAATAAAACTCTCCAGAAGCAAATGCGGGTTTTTGGGGCACATATTGATCATGATTCTCATTATAAAGCCTTATTTAAAGTGATTATTTTCTCCCCCAATGTTTACATTAATGACTTCCATAAATATCAACAACCACAAACTACAACTTTGTAATTGTCCTATGGGAGAGTAAATTTATGCTAATATTTCATTTATTAATACAAAATACTTTTTTCTTAAGTAAATTCACATCCATGAAAATCCTTATGTTACCTTCATAATTATGCATATTAAAACTCATTTATAAAATCTTCATATAGAACTTTCTCAGAGACAATATAAAAGCATTTTGATCAACACTGCCAGAAGAAAACTTTGTGTTTAGGCATTAAACTAAACTATGAGTAAGTACATTTCATTTTGAATGTTTCTATTTCTCTAATTTTAAATACATATGAAATTTTATTCAATAACATAAAATTAATGATTGATATTAGACACCGAATTTAGGAAAATTCAACTTAATCATAAAAGTGACTCCTAGACATATTTAAGAAATTTTTCTTTTCCTTTATCTCTTTTTGGAAAAGCATATGAGCATAGGGTAATTGGTCTGAGGCGAGAAATGGATGATTTAGGGGTGAGAGCTAAGAAGTACCACTCCTACTAGACTATAAGCTTCATAAAAGCAGGAGCCACATCTACCTTCTACATGACACCATCCTCATAATCCTGCCCTCAATAAATATCTGTTCAATGAGAGAGTAGTCAAATAAATGACAAGTGGCATATGCCTACCTCTATACAGTTTAAATTAATAAAAATAATTTTAAATAAGTCATATTTTCAAAGCACAATTTCTTGTTTATTTACTTTTATTTATTTTTGTCAAATATTACCATTTCACCCCTATTCCCTAGTCCCGATCATGAATCTCTTCTCCATACCTCTCTCCCACCTCTTATATCTACTTCTGATCTCGTGCTACTGGTTTCCAAGGTATGCTCTATTTGGGATGTTTTGGAGTTACCTATATACTGCGGAGTACATTGCAAAAGATGCCTATTTCCAGCACCCAGATGGCTGGGATAATCTACCTACACATATCACACACTCATGCACACCCTTTTATACACACATAGTCACTCTTTAATCTCCATGTGAATAACATTATTAACGGTAAGCATTTATTGTTTATTAAGTATTGCCTAGCAAATATACTTCTATAGTACTTGTATACTTGTTTCACATGGTAAATATATTTGTAATATATAATAAATATGTATAGTAAGTATACAAGTATTTATAGTAAACTTTTGTGCTTATTACATGCAAGTTGCATGTAACAATGATTATGGCCTCACAAACTTGCAGGCACTATTTACAGTCTTACTGTCAACACACTTAAAGCCCAGAGCACCTGAGTGATCACCTGAGATTACACAGCTGGTGAGTACCTGAGCCATGCTTCACACGCATTCAGAAATGCTTTTAACTCTGACTTTATATGTATGTTGTCAGGGTGGAAAATTTCTATGCCACATTTGGAGTTTGTTTTTTTGAGAGCCAATTATTTTTGCAGAAGACATTTTTTTCTTTTCCATCTCAGATCACAATCTTTATGAATATTAAATTAAATAATTGTTAATGAGTAAATAGATAAACATTAAACTTACCTCTGAAAGATATTGTTAACTTGGGGTGTGGATTGTATTTATTTATGAAATATATGTGCATTGGGAATAGGAAAAGAAGTAAGGTGAGAGAAATGAACTAAAGCTAAGTACTATTGAGTCAGTCTCCTTTACTTCTTGAAACATCACCCTAGGATGGGTATTATTATTTCTATATCTATAAAATATATAGATGTGAAGAAACTGTGGCTCAGAGAGTTTAAGGAACTTACCAGATAATCTATCTAGTAAGTGGCAAGGACAATATTCAAAAGCAAGTCTGCCTGGCTCCAAAGCCCATGGTCTTAAACCAATTTGCTATATAAATGCCACCACAGTATCTGACATTTCTCTTGAGATTTCAACTCTACGCATGAATAATTAAGAGAAGTTTTTTAAGTTCTAGTTTTTCTACTCATGGATTCTATAAGTCTGAATAGTCATTTCAAAACTTTGTAGTGGTTTACTTACTGAGAAATTAAGGAGTTAAAGGTCATGACATCTAAAATTCACGCTTGATCTAATGGACGGTTATTTGGAAGTTTACCAGCTCATTTTTGAAATTACAGTTTATTCCAACTGCAATATCTCTGGTTGAGAAATGTATATGTATGAAAACAAGCTATTGTTGCCACGGAAAATTCTACAAAATAGATCAAGAAACAAACAGACAAACAAAAAAGATTCCAATTCATAAAGTTATCAGCTATCACGGTTTGTCTGGGGAAGCAATCCAACATGTACATTTGCATGAGTTTCGTGACACAACCTTGAAAGAAAACTGTTCCAGCTGAATGATTTCCTTTATAACAATAGTTTTGCTGATATAGAAGTTACTTTATATGTTTTAAAATTATTTCATATCTTCTATTCTGTAGAACCTAATCTCTCAATGACAATGACTAAGAATTGATGAATGGTCCAGTAGAGAATTAAATGGTATTTAGCTTTTCTGGAGAGATATGACATTTCAGGTTTAGGATGATTCATTACATGGTTGATATGTCAAGTTTTCCTTTGGGATGTTCGTTGTTGCAAGAAACATAATGGAGAGATCACTGGTGCATCTGGAGCTTGGCTAGAGTCTACCTGTCACTCTGGGGTGGCAAAGTAAAAGCATTGGCCACTTACTGGACAATATCTTCTGAATTGGGGGCAAATACTGCTTTCAAACATCTTGGCATATTCCATATGCATAGTCAGTGTTCCCCTGCTGACATAGAGAGCCTTCCCACTCTGATAATTAGTGAAACCATTAAGGGAGTCTCATCGATCAACAAATTTTGGGTGTTGCCCAAACTTGTGCACAACCCCAGTCAATATCTGTCAGGGTTAATCCCCTTTTTAAGATTCACACTTCGCACAGGATACTTGTTCTTTTTGTGTGCTGCCTAGTCATCGAGCTTTTTAAGAGAGGTTAATAAAAAGAGAAGAAATCTGAACACTTTAGAGTTTACCTATCTACTTAGAGAAGACACACCCACACAAAAGACCCCTGACACTAAAACCAAAGTACCGAAGGATGACCACTGCTCAGAAGGAAAATTGGGCTCTGAATCCATTATTATTTGGGGCTCACCATAGCCATACCTAGGAAATCAAACTAAGGAACTATAACATGGGGTAAAAAATGGGATGCCTGGGTGGCTCAGTAGGTTAAGCATCTGCCTTCAGTTTAGGTCATGATCCCAGGGTCCTGGGATCAAGTCCTCATTGAGCTCCTTGCTCTGCTGGGAGCCTGCTTCTCCCTCTGCCTGCTGCTCCCCCTGCTTGTGTGCTCTCTCTCTGATAAATAAATAAATAAAGTCTTTAAAAAAAATAAAATACATAAAATGGTAAAAAATGAGCACAAATTAGATTCTAAATCACAACTATGATTCAAGAATGATACTAATTTCTCAAAGTTGTATCTCTGTGGATTAATTTCACATAGAAAATGCCCTTCCTTCATGAAGCTGAACCCATGACTTCCTAGGTTTTCAAGAAATCTTCTGAGAAGGAATTGTTCAAGAGGAAAGAGGTCATTGCCCAAATGGCCTCAACTGTCCCTTGACGTTTGGTTCTCCATTACTTGCTCACTTCTATTTCCCACAACCTGCGTTAGGCCAGACCCTGGAAGGGTGCTCACCAACTCGGCCCGTATTTCCCTTAGCAGAGCTAAAACTTGATTTTTGAAAAATAATTTCAATATGAAATAGGAGAAAAAATTAAATAAAAAAGATAGCATAAAAACAGTCCAGTTAATGAAAAACATGTTTGTTTTTTTACCATAGCTATCTCATATTACTTTTAGCTTTGAAACCAAGTACTGAGTTCCTTCCAAATAATTCAGATTGCCTTTCAGGACCTGAATCCAATAATAAGTGCTTTTAAGTATAGACATTTATTTTTATATACTATAACTTGATGCAGTCTTAATTATAATTTATATTTGTTCATAGCTATCTCATTTCTTTATTTTATCTATAGGGCCATTCTGTGTATAAGCAGAATAGACAGAAGCCACCGCTAACCAAATTACATCTCTATCACTGGGTACGTACAGTAACTAAAATTTCCAATTTTTTTTTCAATATAAGGTACTGAAAGCTTTTGATAAAATAAAACACATCATCTGTCCTTGCTCACCAAGCCCTGGTTGAGCATGAACACTGAATATGAGAAGGGGAGATAAATTTGTAATCCACTGGAAAATGCTCTGTTCAATGCCAAGCAAAAAACTTGTTATTTCAGTTGTACCATAAACTCAAAACAGAACCCATTTAAAAAAAAAAACTAGAAATATTAGGAGAATAAATGAAAATTATTTGGAGAAAATTTATATTTCAAAATTAATTGTACATTTTCAGCAAAAAGGAGTCATGAATTATTAGTGATCTCATGACAACAAGCTCTAAGTTAATTATAGGTTCGGCATGAGTCAACAATGTAAAGGGAGTTTAAGGAAGACAACGTGACCTTGGAATGGCTAACAATGTCTTTCTCAATTCAAGCAAGGTAGTGATCAACTCACTAAATTCTACACTAGACCCAACTCACCTAAGTGATTTTATAAGCTATGTAATTAGCAGGTGAGAGTGGTAGATATCACCCAGGACAAAACTGGTGAAGAATCCAGAAACTCTTCGCTGTTACAGACTATCTAGCACTCCAGAAGTGCAGTCAGAAAGATTAGGTTTGAACAATTCTGCTTGATGAGAGTTGAACAGTTTGGGGCTAGTCATTTTGTTCCTTTAAGGTCCAGTTTCCTTACCTATAAAACTGGCACAAAAATACCATCCCCCTCCTAAAGTTGTTGAGTAGGTCAAATTAAATCACTTCCATTAATGCATTCTGTAGGTTGTAACATGCTAAGCATGAAAAATAGTTGATCCCGTCCTGAGCATATAACATACTGTGTGAGAGGGAGGATTTTGTTACTTATAATTTCATAGGGTTTGAAGCAGAAGTAATAAGCCAAAGTGAAGCTGATTTGGCTTAATGAATGAAAGAACCTAATAATGACTAATAAGGTATCAATAATTGTCAGGAATGGCCAGCAATCCCTGTATCGATGGATGAAAGATTACTCCGAACTTTGCAGCAAAAAAGAGGAGAAGGCAGGGGGGTCAACGCTCAGAGGCAAAGACCCTTTGCTCTTTTTTGCTCCTGCTTTTATTGGTCCTTCAAGATAATCACAAATCCTTTATCGTTGTTTCTCAAGCACAGGATGTTGACAAGGGGTCTTACTGCAACTGCGAGGATCTCTTCAACAGGAAAGATCCGATATGCTAACTTGTGGTGCTATGAGTTCTACTAAACATAGGCGAAGGGACCATGCCTACAACTCTGTGACAGGGAACCGTCTGGGCTAGGAAAGCTTCGGGAAGGCAACTCCCCGCTGCATTCCAATGGCAGAGCGGTCACGCAGGCCTCGGCCTTCCAAAGGCCTATGCCCTTCTCCGAAATCTCCCCTGCCCTCCGCGGCCTCTGTTACATTGCAGCAAGCCAGCTATTATGGCTGAGTTCAAGCTCTACATTAACCCCAACAAATAATATTGCTGATTGCCTCAAAAAAGTAATAGGCTTCCTCTCTTAGGAAGAATTCAAGGAGAAACTAGATAAAAAATCCTGGATGGGATGGTTGTGAAATAATTTATTGTACGGGCCAGTCAATACCTTTCCTGGTGAAAGAGTTTACCGATAGGATGGGGTTTTGTTAGAATCCCAATATGCATTTTCAAATCACTCAGTTAAGGACAATTGTACATTTAATGCCAATTAGAACAACACTGATCAGAGACACTAGCACTTATGAGTCACCAATCCTATTCCAATGAGCCCAGACTATTTGTATGGTTCTTTACAATTTTCAAAGCCATTTATATACATACTTTTCCTGGGAAAGAAGAGAATATCTTTTTAAGACCTATTTCTCTTATCCTCAGTGTAATATGGTTGATCATAGGACAAGAAGTAGAAAGTTTGTTGTCCAAAATGTTGTTCCACATTTCTTATACATACACGCTTTCTAATCTGGCCCCCAAGATACTGCTTAGAAAAGCAAGCTTATGCAGATCAATACTGTAAGAGCAAAGGAAGTCAACATAGGCAACAGCAAGCAGAGCAGGTAGAAAAAAAAATTCTATACCACCCAGCAAAGAACTGCCTTGTGAAATTTACAGCTTTAAAAATCTCACGTGGCTCCTGAAACAGAAAGAGAGCTCAACCCTTTTTTTTTTTTTTTTTTTGACAAACTATAGGTTGATTCTACATGGAGAAATCAGAGTAATCAAATCTCACTCTTCAGAAATAAGCTCAACACTGTAGGGGTCAGGAAGATATTTTTTCCTTTGTAACCCTGTTCCACTTGACAACTGGTTCAAAGCAAAGAAGGTGGCACTTGGGGCTTCTTTGCTTCCTTTTGATCTATCAGCTTCAGTTTGGCTAATGGCCATGAAGGGCAAAGGCCCTAAAGAGGAAGGACAAATACCAGCTTCCTCATCTGAAGGTGTTATGCAAGACCCAGACCGTTTGTTCTCCTTGTTGATCTGGTCTCTTATTTGTAGAATGTGTGAGAATAAATAAATATATTCTTTGCATTCTTTAGCTAACAAAGGGATTATCATTTGGGGCAAAGAGAATGATTTCCTTATATGCACACACACACACACACACACACACACACACACACACAGGACTTGTTTATTTTACTAATCCAGCTTTTTCTTTCTGTCAACTCATTTTTAGTTTGGCTGGGATAAATGAGACAAAAATGCTATAAAGAATAAATCTTTAATCATCTCTGGGTCTATTTAGAAGCCAACTTGTGAGCCCTCTAACAGCAGGTTGAAAATTGTTGAGGAGAGCACCTGTCCATACCCTCACTCAGTGATGACTTGTAGTGGATGAATGTGCCAAAGGGGAAATCCATGCATCCTTGTGAGTTACAGCTTCATTTTTAATGGCACAGGACAAAGAAATAGCAACAGACGGCCATTGTAAATCCTTCTATTTTTCAGACTCAGCTTTCAAAGGGTGAAAATAATCAGATAATTTAAAGCTGTTTGAGTTCAAATGAGAGAGGTGGCAAGGTGAGTGCTTTTATAGTTTTGAGAGCCTTATTTTGTAGAAGGAAAAGGTGACCTGCTGGAATTGCCCAGTGAGTAGGCACCACCAAATAGGACTGTTAGAGGTGAGAGAAGATTTTTCAAATTTTCTGGTACAGGTCTGCAAGGTTGTGCACGCTAGTGTATTTGTTGATGAAAGCAAGACTTGCAACACACACATACCTTCATTCATACTTTACGAAAGGGTGAGGAGATGGAGAGAAAGCCTGAAAGGCTTAACACCTTAGTTTAACCCACATGGCCATATATCCCCTATGGATAGTGACAGCCAGTAAGTCTCATATGGGCACAGGTGGAACTGTTCCTGGAAACTAGAAGATGTATTATATTTATCTTCCTGCTAAGGCTATTTCCTATTCCAAATACTAGACATGGAGCCTGGCCTGATGAGGTTTAAAGGGGAAAACATTTAGGAAACATCTCTATCCTCTGATTTATTGAAGGAAATGAAGAATTCTTACACAAGATAGGAGAAATATTCCAGGAAGGTGGGTAAGGGGGGAAAAAGTTTCTGAGGAAGCAAGGGAGAATTTAAACAAACAAACAAAAAACATTAAGAGGCTGACAACTGAAATAAGATAATGAAAGAGTGGATAAATGAAAATAGATACAATTTCCAAATACATAATATGTCTGAGGATCTTCTAGAGGGTTAATTATGGCATTCTACAAAATAGCAATAAACAATAATTTAATACATGAGCAATAACAGATGCATGAACACTGCTGTAATTCCAGGAAGAAATGATGGTGTATTTGTGTCTGGTAACTTTCTGCTGAGGCATATGGTGACAGCCATATGCATAGATGGCATGGCTAATTGGCTCTTATGCTGTCTTTCTGGAGTGTGAATCCAAGACATGACAGAAAGCCTGCCCAGAATCATCAACCTTGCTCCTCTCTACTACCACTGGTCCACGTGGGGATGAAGGAGAGGGTCACAAAAACAGAAACAAACAAACAAACAAAAAAATGAAACACATTTATGCTTTCAACATATATTTATTGAATAACACTGTGCTAGTGGAGACAACCATAAACATAGCATGGTTTTGTTCTCATGGGGTCTACAAGCTTGTACTCAGACAAGCTTTAGACAATAACCATTGAGAATGATCCTTGCTTTGACAGAAGAGTAAAGGGCACCGTAAGATTAATCTTTTCCTGAAGAAAGAATAGCATGTACCAAGTCTGGGGATAAAAAAAAAGAAAAAGAAAATGGTCAACTGAAAGTGGTTCATCTTTACTGATTTGACAATTTAGATTTAAAAATCACTCAAAAATTTCAAAGAAATTGAGAAATAGGAATATTAATTCCATCATCAACAAAATGAGGAAACATTTGTAAATCCAAAACACAATATATGATAAGGGAAAATTGATTAAATGATTATAAACAACTCATCAGAAAAAAATGGAAAGGCAAACTTCAGTGTCCCTAAAGGAAGAATTGAATGAGCTGCCAGATGACTCATCCTGGAGAGCCCTCTCAAATATGCCAGGAATCTAGCAATATGAGGTGAAACAGAGTAATTGAAAGTGAGACTTACGTATGAGTACCTGAGTAAGGATCATTTAAACACCCAGTGACCTCCCCACCACTAACTAGACAAGTGACTTCTCCCCCAGTGTATATTTGAAAGGAAACATAATCCAGAGAGTTTCCAAACTCCCAGGAAGTATAACAAAGGCAAGAGAAAGGAAAAAAAAAAAGAGAGAGATAGAAATAAAAGTATGTATTCAAGATAACAAGCATTTGGCTAATAGGAATTTCAGAAAAAGGAAGCAAAGGAGATTAGGTGGTGAAAGTATTACTAAAAAAAGACAATTTTCTCCAGGCTGAAGGACTGAAGTTTCCTGATTGAATGGACTGACTGAAAGCCCTGTACAATAAACAAAAAATAACCCACAGCTAATCACATCTTATTGAAATATTGATATACCTGGCATAGAAAGAAGATCCTGGGAGCTTCCAGAAATAAAGGCAGTATGTAATCGTGGGCATTGTCAATCATTTATCTCAAATTTGATTTCAAAATACATAAATAATACCATAGCAAGAGCCTTTTTTAAAAATATGGCTCAAGATGGTAGAACATACTAAATTTTTTATTATGCAATTCATTATAAGAAAAGAAAGGAAATCAAATTAGAGGAACCAGTGTGAATGCACAGTAAGTTTACAGATGAGTTTGAGTTATAGAAGGAAACAAGCTATCCAAACAAGAAATGCCTATAAATAGAATAAATGAAAGGAATCTTACAATATGTTAAGAATATCAGAAAATGTTGGCACAAATTACATAAGGCTTGATAAAAAAAAAAAAGTGCTAAGGAAAATTACAAGCGCAGAGTAATCCATGATTGGAGAGCACAGATATACACATACTATGCTGATTTTGGAAACGCTCTTTGCTATCTTAAAATGGATGACAGATGACAAATTTAAAAGGGAAACCCAGTTTTCAAAAGCAGAAAAGTATTTTATATGTCAGTTAATCCCTCATTTGTAAAATTAGGATAGTTCATATGGTTCTGAGAATAAAATTAATTAATTAATGTAAAACATTTAGAAAAAAATGTGACATATAGTTAGCATTCAGTAAGATTAATATTCATTTGATTTTAATTATGATTATCTCATATATTTACTCTCCCATACTTGACATGGATTCATCACAGGACGTTTAGTGGTGGCCCAGTGGGGATGGGAAAATGAGTAGGATGGGGATTAGGAGAAAGTTAGTCCCCAGAGAGTGGAAGAGATTGAATGACAGTATTTCAACTTACTATATCTAGTGGGATTTGGCAAACCCAGGTTCAACTTACCGTGACTATATCTACGGGTATATTAGTAGTGGTGATGCATACGGCCAAGCAAGGATCATTTGCCTGTTTGTTTTTTTATTTAGAGCTGGGTGTGGAGAATATAGTTGTTGAGAAGCACAGTGGACCTATTGTGTAGTTTGGTTGTAGCAGCCAGGTAAGATCTTCAGGGTCCCATTGTATCCAGTAGAAGCAGGGAAAGAGGACACAAAGGCAGAAGTCCAGGCATGTAAACTGGATTCATAGTGAAGGCATGAAGCTAATTTTTAAAACCACCTACTTGTGAGCATATGGTTATAGGGTGCTGACAAGGTTTAGACTACGGTCAGGAACTGGTAAAGGTAAGCTTATAGGAAACATGACACAGGGCCTGAGGTAGAGCAAGACAGGAGAAAGAAAGTGGTAGTCAAAACTCAGCAGCAACCCTACCCAGTTATCTCCTGAGCCAACTTTCCCAAAATATTTTTTTTCACTTCTCATCCAGTCAGAAAAATGAATTTAATATTATTTGGGCTTCAATAAAAAAATTTAAACAATTAATGAAAGTAGAAGAGAAATGTATTTTATTTTTTCTTGAAAAGTAAGAGAAAATTCAACAGATCCTATTAAAATTATTAGAATTTGCCCTAAGGACCCCAAAAATGTTGAACATGAATAGACCTACAACAAGACATATTATAATTAAATTGTCAAAAGTCGAAGACAAAAAAAGAAAAAGAAAAAGAATTTCAAGAGCAGCAAGAGAAAAGAGAAGTTACATACAAGTAACCCTGATAAGATTATCAGCAGATTTCTCAACAGAACTTTTCAGGAAAGGAGAGCAAGTGATAACATAATCAAAATATTGAAAGAAAATTACTGTCAACCAAGAATTCTATACCTTATGAAGTTTCTTCAGAAATGAAGGAGGGATAAACTTTCCTAAACAAAGAAAAGCTGATGGAATTCATTACCACCATAAATGCCTTACAAAAAAATGCCAAGGAAGGAGCACCTGGGTGGCTCAGTCATTAAGCATCTGCCTTTGGCTCAGGTCATGATCCCAGGGTCCTGGGATCAAGCTCCACATCGGGCTCCCTGCTCAGAGGGAAGCCTGCTTCTCCCTCTCCCTCTGCTTGTGCTCCCTCTCTCGCTGTGTCTCTCTCTATCAAATAAATAAAATCTTTAAAAAAAAAAAAAGCCAAGGAAGCTTTTTGAGTGGAAGTAAATAATGCTCATTAACATCATAATAACATAAAAAGGTAGTATAAATCTCACAAGTAATAGTAAATATGCAGTCATAGAGTCTGCAACATGGTAACAGTGGCACATCATTCACTTACAACTCTGGTTGCAATGTGAGGCAGAGGAGAAATAAAAATGTAAAGTTTATAATTTCTAGTGAAATTAAGTTATTATCAGTTTGAAAAAAGGTGCCATAAGTTTAAGATATTTTA
The DNA here is from genome assembly GCF_023065955.2 of Ursus arctos. Lineage (NCBI taxonomy): Eukaryota > Metazoa > Chordata > Mammalia > Carnivora > Ursidae > Ursus > Ursus arctos. The sequence goes on along the minus strand of NW_026622797.1, from coordinate 44,975,220 downwards.
TATAAGCCTACTCCAACCACAAGGGAAAACCCTGTATTAATTACACAAAATAACATGCTAAGTCAAAATATACTGATACCAAAAGACATCAAAACACAAAAAAAGACAGGAGGATAAATAACAAACAACAAAATACTAAACAACCAGAAAACAATTAAAATGGCAATAATAAAGTCTTTACCTATCAATAATTATTTTAAATGTAAATGGATTAAATTATTTAATTCAAAGACATAGAATGTCTGACTAGGTAAAAAAAACAAGATCCAACAATCCAAAAAGAGACTAACTTTAGCCTTAAAGACACATATAGACTAAGAGTGAAGGAATGGAAAAAGACATTTCAAGCAAATGGTAATGACAACCCCCCAAAAAGCATTGTAGCTATACTTAGACAAAACAGACTTTAAACTAAAAATGTTAAAAAGAGACAAAGAAGGTTACCATATAATGATCAAGAGTCCAATACATCAAGAAGATACAACAATTGTAAATATTTATACAGTCAACATTGGAGCACCTAAATATATAAAGCAAAAAATAACAGAGATAAAAGTAAAAGTAAACAATAATACAATAATAGTTTGAGATTTTTATACACACTCTCAACAATTGGTAGATCATTCAGACAGTGAATCAATAAGGAAACAGTGCAAACAACTCTATAAAGGAAATGAACCTAAAAGACATATACAGAATATACAAAATATACAAAAATATACAAAATTAATATACAAAAATTAGTAACATTTCTATACACTAACAATGAATTTTCTGAAGGAAAAAAATACCATTTGCAATAGCATCAAAAACAATAAAATACTTGGGAGTATATTTAACCAAGGAGGTAAAAGCCTGTCTTTCAACAACATATTGATGAAAGAAATTGAAAAAGATATAAATAAATGTATAAATATCCTGTTCATGGATTAGAAGAATTAATATTGTTAAAATGTCAGTACTACCAAAAGCCATCTATAGATTCAATGCAATCCCCTCCAATATTCCAATAGTATTTTTTATAGAAGTAGAAAGAACACTCTTAAAATTTGTGTGGAAACACAAAAGACTCCAAATAGCCAAAGAAATCCTGAGAAAGAAGAGGCATCACACTTTTCGATTTCAAGCTTTATCATAAAGCTATCGTCATCAAAACAGTACAGTACTGGCATAAAAACAGACAAATAGACCAATGGAACACAATCAAGAGCCCAGAAATAAATCCAAGCATATATGGTCAAATAGTATTTGACAAGGAAGCCAAGAATACCCACTGAAGAAAAGACAGTCCTTTCAATAAATGGTGTTGGAATAATCAGATATTCCCATGTAAAACAATAAAACTAGATCCATATCTTATACCACTCACAAAAATTAACTCAAAATAGTTTAAAGACTTAATGTAGGACCTGAAATCATGGAACTCCTAGAAGAAAACATAGAAATAAAGCTTCTTAACATGCATCTTGGTAATGATTTTTTTAATATGACACTTAATGCATAAGCCACAAAATCAAAAATAAACTAAACAAAATAAAAACTTTCTGCACAGAAAAAGAAACCATCAACAAAGTAAAAAGACAACCTATGAAATGGGAAACAAATATTTGCAAACCATTTATCTGATAAGGGGTTAATATTCAAGATATATAAAGAACTCATTCAAAAGCAAAAAAAAAAAAAATTAAAAAATGTGCAAAGGACCTTAATAGACATTTCCTCAAAAAAGATATATGAAAATCAAAAAGATACACACAAAAAAATGCTCAACATCACTAGTCATTAGAGAAATCCAAATTAAAACCACAATGAGATATCACCTAAGGCCATTAATATGGTCATTATAAAAAAGACAATAGATAGCAAATATGGACATGGAAGTGGAGAAAAGGGAACACTTGTCCACTGTTGGAGGGATTGTAAACTGGTAAAGTCACTATGGAAAACAGTATGGAGATTCCTCAAAAATTAAAAATATAATTACCATATCACCTAGCAATTCTACTTTTGAGCATATTTCCAAAGGAAACATAAACAATAACTGGAAAAGATATCTGCACACCCATGTTCATAGAAGCATCATTTACAATAACTAAAACATGGAAAAAATACCTGTGTCCATCTATGGATGAATGGGTAACGAAGTTGCCACACACACACACACACACACACACACACACACACACACAGAGACAATGGAATATTATTCAACCATTAAGAAAAGGAAAAATATCTTAACACTTGTGGCAACATGGATGGACCTAAAAAGCATTATGCTAAGTGAAACAAGTCAGACAGAGAAAGACAAACATTATATGATCATTTATATGTGGAATCTAAAAAAACAAACATACAAACAAACAAAACACACACACACACACAAAAAAAAAACCTTACAGAAAAAACAATCAGATTTCTGGTTATCAGAGACAGAGGGTAGGGACAGAAGGAATTAGAAAAATATGGTCACAAGCTACAAACTTCCAGATACGAGATAAATAAGTACTAGGGATATAAAGTACAAAATGATGTTTATAGTTAACGCTGCTATATCATACACAGGAAATTTATTAAGAGAATAAACCCCAGATTTCTCATCACAAAGAGAATTTTTTCTTTTCTTTTTCTTTTCTTTTTATTGTATCTATATGAAAAGATGGATGTTAGCTGAACTATTGTGGTAATTATTTCATAATATATGCATATCAAACCATCATCTTGCATGCCTTAAACTTATACAATGATGTATTTTAATTATTTCTCAATAAAACTAAAAAAAAAAAAAAAAAGGAATTCCATTTCCTGCAGTTGTGGAATTGCGATCCCTAAGGTTTTCTTGCTGGCTATCAGCCAGTGGTTTCTCAGCTTTTGGAGACTACTCACATTCCTTGGCTTCCGGCCCCCTCCATCTTCAAAGCCAGCAATGGCACATTGACTCCTCTCATGTCTTGAATTTCTTTGACTCCAATTCTGACTTCCTTTTCTACTTTTAGGCACTGATGAGGTTATATTGAACCATGCCAGGCAATCCAGGATAAGCTCCCTGTCATAGGGACAACTGATTAGTAACTTTGGTGACATCTGCAAAGTCACTTCCATCACGTAACATGACATATTCATGAGGATGACAACAGGGGACAGAGATTATGGGGACAAGACATCTGCTTCTCACAGAGGGTAACACCCCTCCAGGAAATAACTGTGGGCTCCAGGGTCCTTCCACAGATCCAACACTCAGCTCATGCCACTTCCATTATCCAGCACCAAAGCTTCACATCTCCACAGTAGTCTCACCACCTGCTGCATCCCACCATGTTCTTTGTCTGTATACTCCCAGGATCGCAGACAAGAAACTTCTGGGAACACCATGTCCACCCTTTGGAGTTGCAGGTATTCCCTGTAGCAGCAAATCTCTTAGTCTCATTCAACTTTCCCAACATTTCCTAACTTATGCCTCTGTGGTCAATCCTCTCTGAATTATCTAGCTTATTTTCATTTTCTTCATTCAATTCTGCTCACACATTCTTAAGTCTGTTTTTCATTTTAGTTTTTTAAAATTGGCTACTAGTGGAGGTATCGTATGACAAAAGGGTCCCATGGCCTTAGGAAACACCAAGTCAACCAAAGTTAAGCAATTTTCCTTCCTGCAGGACTTTTAAGAACATTGTATATATTAATGGGTATTGTGAATAACCTAAAAAAGGATCTAACATGCAGCATCACTGTTTTCCAAACATTTTTTTGCAAGGGACCCTTCTCTTATGGAGCATCTTGTAGGCTTAGAGCTTGTGAAACTTAAGAAACATTTATAGTTGAAATACTCTCAAGTTATTGTGTTAACTCTAATCAGCACTAAATATTTGATTAACAAAAATTATACCTATATTTTTAGAATTTAGAATAGCATTTGGGAGTTAATTTTGATGGCCAGAGAAGTTAAAACTGATAAGCTAAGTTTGTTTTCTCAATCCGTTCCCTATAGCCATCTTTTCTCTAGACACTGAAAGTCATTCCAAAATGTAAATGAAAAAGTCGTTCGCAAAAATATCCACTAGCGAAGAAATTTTTTTAATAAAGATTTTATTTATTTATTTGACAGAAAAAGAGCACAAGCAGGAGGATCAGCAGGCAGAGACAGAGGGAGAAGCAGGCTCCCCACTGAGCAGAGAGCCCATCTTAGTATTCAATCCCAGGACCCTGGGATCGTGACCTGAGCCGAAGGCAGACGCTTAACCCACTGAGCTACCCAGGCACCCCATTAGTGAAGGAACTTAGCAGATAAAGGCCTGTTTCCTTCCAGCTTTCACTTTTAGGAGTCTTAACTATGAATGTGTATCATTCAACTTCCTCTGCGTGCTTCTCTTGGTGCTATTTTTCTCCTCTTCCCATTCCCCATCCCCTTGCTTGCCTCCCCTCCCTCTCCTAGAGGACAGAAGAGAGACATGACATCAAGGGCAACCTTGAAGGAGAAACAGAGCTCTTGAAAGGGTCACAAAAGACCCCACAACAGAGCAAATATTAAGTAATCTACTTCCCTCTTGATGAACTCCTATAGTCATTAAAAATGATAATTACGATGACTTTGCAGCAACATGGAAAAAATGTTTTTAATTAATACTAAGTGGAAAATGTAGAACACAAAATGAGAGCTACACTATGATTATGACTATTTGAATTATATGTTCATGGGGACAAAACTGGAAGGGAACATGGAACAAATAAAAATAGTTTAATTTGTCAGGGATGGAAGTGATAGCATGGGTGAATATTTTCTCTCTTTATATTCAGCCAATGATTCTGTAATGCTTGAGCCAATTTTAAAAAACTAAAATGAAAAACAGACTTAAGAATGTGTGGAAGTAGTGAGAACAGATAATCATTCTTTTTTTGCATAAGGGTGAGAAAGTAGGATCTATATAGAATGATAAAAAATAGTTAATCTGTTTTTTATATCCAAATGCCATTTGTTTACTTGCTGCTTAAAAAACAGAGCATCATTCTTCTAAGCAACCAATCAGGCCCTGCTTGGGAAGGATGACTTTATGTTACTAAATATCTGAGGCTCTAATTTAAAGGGTAATTCCATCTACTCTATGTGGGCCTTGAAGTTCATTGTGGCAGATCAACAAGATAAGAACTGGCTTTCTGCTGACAAGCGGTGGGAATTGAGAGAACTGGAAAGAAGGACTTGAATAGGCCCCATTCAAGATCTTGAATAGGTCCCATTCACCACAGGTTACATCCCAGAAGAAGAAGATTTGTATCAGGGAGATGCCAAGGAAAGGGCTGCACCACCCGCAGGCCCAGAGCATCTTGCCAGTCAACTACCCCAACTTTGTGTTTGGGACTCTTGTACACCTGCCCTCAGAGCACCCAGCTCTGGTGGTTCAGCTATGATGTGAATGCCATAGTGCCCTGAGTGAGCCTCAGATCTTAGGACCTGTGGACTCTCAAAGCAATAGAGGGTCTCCTGGGGCTGGTAGAACATTTAGAGCTGGGCAGAGATGCCCGCAGCCTGGAAAAAGCAAAGGAATGATGACTTTTGGGCACACTTCAGTTCAGGGAGACAAAGCAAACCTGTGACAATAAGCAGGGCTCCCCTATTTATACTTTGGAGAACAAGATAGCTTGGAGGAACACAGCCAGGAATTCATCCTGGAGATGAGGGTTGTGGCGTTCTCTGAAAACAGGCAGTATGAAGGAAAGCAAAAAGAAGAAGGGCTTGTTCCAAGTCAGTGGGAGCATAGCCAAGGGGCCAGGAGGGTTGGCAGGCCTTGGGAGAAAGAATTGTGCGAAAGCCAGATGAGCACGAGCTGGAGAAACTCAAGTAATCAAGCACCAGGAGGGTGAAGGAGAGAACTTGAGGGATAGGAAAAGATCCAGGCATCTGACTTCTCTGTGAGCAGTGTTCTCTTGTGCTCACCCATTCCTGCAACAGAGGCACTGGTCAGATGCTAAACTTGGTCCAGGGTGAGGATCCCAGCACTCAGATACCTGTCAGGTGTACCCAGAGCCTGAGCTGGCAGCAGTGACTTGAGTTAAAAAAGGTGAGTCCTGAAAGTAATGTACACAAGCATGTGGTAGACTAAAAAATGGCCTCCCACAGATGTCCTCCTCCTAATCCCTGAAATCTATGAATATGCTACGTTACATCCAGGAGGGACTCTCCAAATGTGATTAAAGTAAAGGACATTGACATTAGGAAATTATACTGGATTAGCTGGTGAATGCAATGTAGTCACAAATGTCCTCATAAGAGTGAGGTAGGAAAGTCAGAGTCAGACAAGATGTGACAACAGAAGAAGTCAGAGTGATGGGATGCCACAGGCCAAGGAGTGGGGTAGCTTCTAGTGACTAGAAAAGGCAAGGAAATGGGTTTTCATCCCAGATCTTCCAGAAGGAACACAATCCTGCAATCTATTTTAGACTAGCAAAATAGATTTCAGACTTCTGACCTCTAGAATGCTAAGATAATAAATTTGTGTTGTCTTAAGCCATGTAATATATACATAATTGTATTATGTTATATATTTATTATTAATGAGAAAACTTTGAAATGTAAGTTTTTAAAAAAAATAAACCAATAAAACAGATTTTAAAAAATAAAAGGAAAAACTCAATTCACGACAGCAATTAAAGTTATAAAATGCTCAAGAATGAACAAGTAAACCATAAAATGCATAGGAAGAAAACCATAGAATTTTAGTGAAGGAAATAAAATGAGATCTCTATAAATGGAACAGTATTTCTTTTTCTTTAATAAAATGACTGAATATCATAAAAATGTCAGTATTCCCAAAATAAATTTATCATAATCCCAAATAAAATTCTAACTTGGTTTTTAAATTTTAAAATTATCTTAAGGATAGTAAAACTTAATTCTCTGATAATAACTAAGTCAACTATTTTCAAAAGGGCACATTGCTTAACATACACTACAATTTGACATAACAAAAATATTCTGGAAATAACATAGGAAAAGAAAAATATATAAGCAAATATAGAGTCCAGAAATAAAGCCCAGGGTATATGCAAACTAAACATGTGAAAAGTTACTGTCTAAATTCAAAAGCAAAAAAATAAAAATAAAAATAAAAATAACAATGCTGGTTCAAGTTGCTATTCATAAAACAGGATATACCTTTGAACATTTTTTTTACACACCATAAACAAAATAAATTTCAGGCTTATAAGAATTTTTCTGATAAAATATAAAAGTAAAATAATAAAATGTTAAGGAAGATTTAGGAGAATAAATATATAATTCAGAGTTTGGGCAGCTCTTCTTAATCCGGATTGGAAATTTGGAAGCTAAAAAATGAAAGAGCACCATGATTCCTTACTTATACGTAATTTTAACATAAGGTAAAATATATCACAAACCAAGTCAAAGATTAAATCATAATTTGGAGAAAATATTTACCAAGCATTTGACAAATATAACATTCAATAAAAAAATCAATGTAATAGAAAAAAATAGTCAAAATTAGTAGCTTTGTATTTCTGGTTTAATAGAACTGCATGCCCAGATCTTGAATTTCTGTGGCCAGATACCAACACTAGAAAACTCTATGTAGAATGCTTGAAACCATGAAATAGTTCTAAAAGAATATCACAGATCAGATTACACTTGGAGCATTTCGTTCTATTCTAAGAGCCATATCATGGAATGAAATGCTCACGACTATGTAAACAGAGGGATAAAATACCTGGAAACCACATCATTAAAGAATGATGGAATTGAAGAGTAGAAAAATATGAGGAACACAGAACTGCCTCCAGATATTTTATTCCCTTTTTTCTATGGGCTAAAAACCTTAAAAAGTACTGGGTCTTCCATAAGCAAACATTCAAGTGATGTTTGGGTGACTGTTTTCCAAAATGAGGCGTAGAATATTACTATTCCATGTCGAAGTTTAGACTTTGTTTCAGTCTAATATTTTTTTCTATTTTCTCTTTGATACAGCTGCCAAGGATATAAGTTCCCTTTCACTGATCTCCACAGTGTTCTTAATAGTATATTTAATGGAGTAATGGCAATTTATCAAAAATGTCTTTTTGAGCCTAAGCCAGGTTTTGTATGAATGACTGGCCTCTCCTATTACAGAGACTTGTGTTGAAAAATAAATGTTGCCAGACACCCACTATGATCCCTAAAAAGTATTTGTATATCACTCATTAAACTGCATAGCACATAGTAACAGAAACCCAATTCAAACTTGCTTAAGAAGAGAGAGAGAATTATACTACATTTTTAGTTCATTAAAAACAGGATAGTAACATTTAATTCTGTTATTCCTTCCTTATTAGTTGCAAATTTTAGAGCCAGAAAGAATTCTTATTGAATTCTGGTTATCCTGAGTTACATTTATACTGAAAAGGAAGGATAAATGTTTGGTCCTTTCCCATTATTTCCCAATTTTGTAGTTTTCCCCATAGATCTCATGCATATTTTACTAGATTTGTACCTAAGTATTTTATTTTAGGGGGAGAACTAATTAATATTCTGTTTTTAATTTCAAATTCCGCTTGTTCACTGATGGTATATGTCCTCTGCCAACAAACATGTAGCTTTATTTCTGCCTTCACAGTCTGTATATCTTTTCTTTTTCCCTTTTTTTTAAACTCTTTTTTTTTTTTAATATTTTGTTTATTTGAGAGAGAGAGAACAAGTGTTGGGGAGGGGCAGAGGGAGAGAGAGAGAGAGAAGCAGACTCCCCACTGAGCAGGGAGCCTGATGTGGGGCTCGATCCCAGGACCCATAGATCATGATCTGAGCCAAAAGCAGACGTTTAACCAACTGAGCCACCCAGGCGCCCCTCTTTTTCCCTTTTCTTATCTTATTACATTAGCTAGGGCTTCCAGTACAATGTTGAAAAGCACAGTGAAGTGAAAACATCTTTGCCTTATTCCTAATGTTAACTGGAGAACTTTCAGTTTCAAAATATTAAGGATGATACTAGGTGTAATTTTTTGTTGATGTTCATTATCAAATTGAGGAAGTTGTCCTCTATTCCAAACTTACTGAAAGTTTTTATCATGGGTGGGTGTTCTATTTTGCCCAGTGTCTTTTCTGCAGTTACTGATACAATTTTTCTTCTATGGAGCCAATAGATTACATAATTGTTTTTCAAGTGTTGAACCAACCTTGCATATCTGGAATAAATCCCACTTAATTGTAATATATCATTCTTTTTATGCATTGTTGGATTCTATTTGCTAATATTTTGTTAAGGATGTTTGCATATATGTTCATGAGATATATGGATCCATAGATTTCATTTCTTTTAACATTTTTGTGTGGCTTTGGCATTAGGGTAATGAGAGCCTCCTAGAATGAGTTAGGAAATAATCCTTCTACTTCTGTCTTCTGGGAAGAGATTGTAGAGAACTGGTATAATTTCTTTAATGTTTGGTAGAATTCACCAGTGAGCCCATCTAAGCCTGTAGTCTTCTGTTTGGGAAAGTTATTAGCATTGATTCAATTTCTTTAAGGCTATAGGTCTATTCAGGTTGTCTATTTCTTTTCATTTGAATTTTAGCGGATTGTATCTTTTGAGGAATTGGTCCATTACATTTAGGCTATCAGATTTGTGGGCATAGAGTTGTTAATATTACCCTCTTTTTATTCTTTTAATGTCCATGGGATCTAAAGTGGAGATTAAACTCACAAAAACGTAAGAACCTCCCCAAACTGGAATCCCCTTGGAGATTTTATCTCTCAGGCTTGACCTCTCTGAGACTCCAGCACCTTGTTGATTATACTTCTGGTTTTCCCACCCCAGTAGTGGTTCCCACAAAGGTGGGTTTCTGCTCTAATAAATGGTTATTACTTGTCTGTCTGTCTGTCTCTCCAACTTTGGAACCAGAGATTTAGATCCTTGATAGACCTAAACATCTTGCTGATTTTTCAGTTTGTTCAACTTGTTGTTAGGATGGAGTAGAAACTTCTAAGTTCCTTGAATGACCAGAAATCAGCAATCTCAATCTATTTTTATCCCAATTTATCTTTTAAAGACATTTATAAAATAAGGAAAAGTTGTTTTGATTTATTTATTTTTATACCTCATGTACCATTTCTTTGCATAGATTCAAATTTCTATTTGTTGTCATTTTTCTTGTTTCTAAAAGATTTCCTCTTATATTTCTTATAGAACTACTCTGATGTTATTTAATTTGTTTTACTTTTATGTCTTTAAATGTCTTTATTTCCTCTTCATTTTTGAAAGATATTTTCAGTGTGTTCAGAATTCTAGGTTTATAGTTTCTTTCTTTTAGTATTTTAAAGATGTTGCTTCACTGTCTTTTGGCTTGCATTTCAAAACTCAACAAATAATCAAGACGCATCAAACAGTGGTATAAATTTGAACTGATCACATCCTAAGAAGATAGTAATTTATCTGTTTTCTTAGGCTGAAGAATACCTGGAGGCAGTGTGCTGATGATTAAAGCAGAAGCCACATATGAAAAATAGATTATTCTATGACTAAAAAAGGAGATATATTTAAGAAACCCAACCATGACATATAGCACAGAATATCCAAACTCAAATAGATGTAGTATTTGCTCAATCAGTCTTCGCTTTAAGACTAAGATCACAGATAAATTGATCTAACAGTAACTTCATAGAACACGGTTGTACCGGCAACCTGCCTAGTTTACAAATTATCAGCAATTCCTTAAGGCTCCCAACAGTATATATATCCTTCCATAACTTCTTTCATTTTAAGATATTTCATGGATCGAAAGAAAGAAAGAAAGAAAGAAAGAAAGAAAGAAAGAAAGAAAGAAAGAAAGAAAGAAAGAAAGAAAAGAAAGAAAAAAGAGAGAGAAGAAAGAAAAAAAAAGAAAAAAACTTCATAGAGCCTCTGAAGAGCTTTTCCCTTATTGAGCAAGCTCAATAAATCCAACTTCATTTATTTATTTACATACATCACATATATACTAAAACTCTTAGTCCCCTGTTGTGGTAGACTGAAAAATGTCCCCTCAATAATGTTTTTTTTAACCGCCAGAACCTGTGAATAAATTACCATATCAGGCAAAAGGGACTTTTTAGATGTGATTAAGGATCTTGAGATGGGAAGATCATCCTGTATTATCCAGGTGAGCCCATTAGATCACAAGGATCCTCTTTCATAAGAAAGAGGCAAAAGAGTCTTAAACACACAGAAGACAATGTGATGCTGGAAGCAGAGGGACAGCTAGAGAAAGGGACATTAGAAGTTGTCATGCTGTTGACTTTGAATATGGAAGAAGTATCCATGAGCAAGGAATGTAGGTGACCTCTAGGACTGGAAAAGGCAAGAAAACAGATTCTCTCTAGGGCCTCCAGAAGCCGACTTCTGACCTCCAGAACTGCAAGATAATAAATTTGTGTGGTATTAAACCTCTAAATTTGTGGTCATTTGTTTTAACAGTAATAAGAAACTAATATTAAGGTGATTTTTTACTCATATGTGTACATATGTATGTGCGTGCACATCCTTTCAGAATCAACATACCAATGTTCTAATGTTAATAATGACATGAGTACAAGATCAGGTTAAGGGTTTTTTGTTGGTTTGGGGGAGTTTTGTCAGCTTTTTGCAGTTTGTTTGACCTGAAGATCTAAATGTCATGACAGATGTGTAAGTCAATTCCTTATTTTAAATTTCTATTTCAAGTTTCTCTGTTTAAGCCACTAATGCCATACAGTTAGGTTTATTTGCCTCATTTGCTTAATTTTTTAGAGGTTGCTTTCTTTTTCTTTCTTTCTTTCTTTTTTTTTTTTTTTTAAAGATTTAGACAGCCAGCGAGAGAGGGAACACAAGCAGGGGGAGTGGGAGAGGAAGAAGCAGGCTTCCAGCGGAGAAGCCTGATGTGGGGCTCGATCCCAGAACACCGGGATCACGCCCTGAGCTGAAGGCAGACACTTAACCGCTGTGCCACCCAGGCGCCCCTAGAGGTTGCTTTCTTTGTCTCATTTTGCCTTGATGTTGTTTCCTAACTATGTAAAATATTTCCATGTTTTCAAAGTCAAATCTAAAATGAAAGATACTTTAAAGAAAGTCTCTATATCATCCCTGTCCCTTCCACTCTGGAATATTCCTTTTTGAATGAGAATTCCCACTTATACTACTGGCCTTGACAAAATGACAATTCTTTTTTTTTTTTTTTTTTTTTTTTTTTTTTTTTTTTAAGATTTTATTCATTTATTTATGTGACAGAGAGACAGCCAGCGAGAGAGGGAACACAGCAGGGGGAGTGGGAGAGGAAGAAGCAGGCTCACAGCGGAGGAGCCCGATGTGGGACTCGATCCCGGTACGCCGGGATCACGCCCTGAGCCGAAGGCAGACGCTGTAACGACTGCGCTACCCAGGCGCCCCAAAATGACAATTCTTTTCTGCTTTCCTATCGCACAGCAGGCCTCCCTCATTTTTTTTAAACTGTTGTTTCCTGTTTCAGGGGAATTGCACCAGGAGTGATAGTCCTTATTCTCCCTTTTATCCTCCCTCATGAACCAAATCTTCTATTATTAGTATGTCCACTGATGACTTCTTTTATCTCTCACCTTTTTACTAGTCATCCATATAGCATTTTAACATCTATTGGTACAGTAAATGCAAATGTATGAAAAATGGTTATGTGGTTTGACAGTGTCATTCAATTTAACAAGTAATCTCTGGGGGTGAGAGATATGCTGGCCTCAACAGAATTCACTCATCCCTAAGAGTAAATAGGAATTGGATATTATCTATTTCACAAAGAATACTATTTCTTGTTTTTACTTTATAAGATTTATTCTTTACACCTGTCCCAATATCAACAAACTCTATCTTAAAATATCTCCCATTGTTCCCAGGCTCGTTTTTTAAGGTTAAAAGAGAAATTGGACTGTGCTTTAAAATGATGGCTTGAGTTACACTTTCATTAATTTCTCTCTTTTTGTTTTATGTTTGTTTGTTTGTCTTTTTTCCTCTTTCATGAGAGGGATTTGTTCACAGTTTAAACAAATGAAATAATAAATAATTTATTTTATCTTTGAAAGTCTCAAAAACTTCTTGTCCAATACATTTTCTTTCTTAATCTTGTATATTCTACAATAATACCATAATTTATTCTGCTATCCAGGCTTAGACCCATCAATCAGCAGGAGCATCACATGCCATATACACGTGTACAAGGAGCTAATACTTTACACACACCCCCCACAAATTTCTACAAAATAAGTATTATTATTCCAATTGTACAGATGATCTGACTGAGATTTAGAGAAATTTTAAAGTTAAATAATTGTGAGAAGGCTGCTGGAATATCAAACAGTAGATATCACAATTCAAACAAATGTCTCTTATACTCATAAGGCAATAATTGTGTCCAAGTCACTAGGTTTTTTTAGTTCAAATTTCTAACCATATTTTGTTTATTATTTTTTTAATAGCATCTCCTAAAAAAAACAAAACAAAACAAAACAAAACCAAAAAAAAAACCACCTTTCAATCCATTCTATGTTTAGAAACAGTTCAGTTCAATGGTTAGCAGCCCATGTCTGGAACCAGACTGCAGGGGTTCCAATCTCAGCTTTGTTAAATGTGTTCAACCTTGACCAAATTATTTGTAATTCACTCAGACTATCCTTGCATATAATAAGATTCTAATAAATGTTAAATGTTTTTATTCAAGCAATCATCTGTCTTGAATTCTTATTATTTTCCCCATGAATTAGGTCAAAATTTTACTGCTATCCTTGCCTCCAGTCTTGACCTGGTACCCTTTGACAGAGTAATCTTCCACAAAACACAGATACAATTTCATTGTTTACTTGAATTTTTATTTGAATGATTTCTGGACCTCAATTAACAGAGATTATGAGGATTCTATCTGATCTTTAATTCTTTACCTAGGGCCAGGACAGAGATATGAGTCACAGTCAAATTTTAGTGAAAGAATTCAATAGCAACTCAACTTCTGCTCTTCCGACGTTCTGTAGAAGAAACAACTTAACAAAGCCCTCTCTCTCTTTTCCCAATGGGAAACATTTCTTATCATCTTGGGAACATTCTAATAACTTTTTTTCTTATAAATAGTAAAGAAAAGATAGAAAACCTCTCTCCAGAGCACGTGACTTTCAATTACCGCTTTTACTTATTTTTCAGATAGATAAACTTATATTCTTAACATTTTTGGTATTTAAAGTGAACTCTCCCAGAAATAGGAACCTTAGGTAGCTAATTTTTCTGATTATCTAACTTTTGAAAATATTTCTATTTTAATGGGGAAAAAAAGCATCTTTTCACACAACTATTAAGGAAGGTTTATTTCTTCAAGAAAAAAAATCCCTTTTTGAAAAAATTAGAGTGGTCGGGGAGGAGCAGAGGGAGAAGGAGAGAGAGAGAATCTTAAACTGGCTTCACGCTCAGCACGGAGCCCAACACAAACACGGGGCTCTATCTCACAACCCTGAGATCATGACCTGAGCCAAAACCAAGAGTCAGACGCTTAACTGACTGAGCTACCCAGGCACCCCCCCCCCCAAAAAAAAACCCTTTTAACCACTCGGCCAAGGTCCTGTGTGCTCTTGCCCTATCTGAGTGGTCAATAAAATCTTCCACTACTCTTCAACTCTCTACTTTAAACTAAGGAATTGTCCACTTACTTTACCTCAAAGGATCTTTGCTGTATCGTTATGTGTGTTCCTAAACATGTGATCTAATTAATCTCATATATTGCCTTGTACTACTTTTACATCCATACTTTATTTTTTTAAAGAGAAGTAAGCCTTTGTTTCCTTGTCTCATAAATTAAGCTGGCTGAGTTGGTTGCTTTTTTAGTGATGAATCAGAGACCAAATCCCATATCCTCACCTGATTCCTCTGACTCTTCTTTTGTTCCAACCTTGCCTAGGGTGGCAACAGCAACAGCAGCAGCAGGAGAGCTGTGGTGGCACTGGCCACAAGAGTAGCAGCCACAAATGCAGGTGGATCAGCCAAGAAGGCTTGATCTTTTCAGCAAGTGAGCATGTGTAATCAGCTTCCACAAAGGCAGAACGCATTTGTATTCACCGCTAATAGAACAGGGTACTGATGCAACAGTGGGATAGCCAGTCTGCAAATATATACTAGCAACATGGCAGACACCCTTGGGGAACTGAGAATGCAGTTTCCTCTGTGATGTCAAGCACCTCAGGGTCATAGATGCTGCCATTGTCAAATACGTGCTGGGTGATCAGAACAAAGGAGAAGGGGGAGATGTTCAGTCGTATGGCTTTGCTGCCTCCCACTCTGTCTCCTGCCTTAATCAATTGCACATCACTCAGTATTTCAGTGGTTCCCCTGGAGATTTAGGAATGGTGATTTCTAAAACCTGAAAGAAGGAGGACTTCTTTAGCCCCATATGAGTGTTCTGGGCTGGTACACTGACTTCGTGTGGGGTTATGCCACCAGCATGCTGGCACCTTATTGTCCAGCAGGATGACCCTGATCTCAGTGAGCTCCTTCTTGGTGAACACAAAGTGCACATCGCCCCTGGATATGAGGCAACGGTTTCTCCAGAGCTGGAATGTTCTACAGATGCCCCCAAATGGCCTTGTGAATCATGATGTTCTTGCCTGTAGCACCAGAGCTTTTACAAGAAGGGACATGCCAATCTGCTGCATCTGCTTGGAGCCCTCTTGTCTACTCCTATAATGAAGCATCTTGAATAATACTGAAAAGTTGGATGATCTGGGGGTGCCTGGGTGACTCAGTTGGTTAAGTGATCAACTCTTGGTTTTGGCCCAGGTCATGATCTCATGGATAATGAGATAGAGCCTCTAGTCAGGCTTCCTACTCAGTGGGGAATCTACTTGAAGTTTCTCTCCCTATGCCCCTCCCCCCACTCATGTGTGTGCACGCACGCGCGCTCTCTCTCTCTCATAAATAAATCTTGAGAAAAAAAAGAAAATTTGAATATTTTAAGGAAGTAGTTGGATTTCCAGGTCTCCATGTGTTCCCTGGGTATCACAGCAGTGCATGAGGGATTGCCACACAGGGTTTAATGACAATGTTACTCTCATGAGGATGCCAAATGAGAGGCTTGTGTGCCTATATTTTATTATCTTAACAGATTTATAAACTCGTTGATAAAATTCCTTGAGAGACATGTATGGACATTCCTTCATATGCATGGTGCTTTGAATATAGTAGGCACTAAATCAATAGTTATTAAATGATTGATTAAATGAATTCATAAATACTTCAAGGAATATGTTGAACATACTGTATGTTCCCAATATTTACTAATCATTTGTATGTAAAAATATAGATCTTTTGAATTATCTCAAATTTTATATGTTCCCAAGTATTCGGCTGTCATGGAAGGATGGTTGCATGTCAGAAATACAAAGGCCTTTCCATTCATATAGCACTGACACAAATGTTCAGTTTGTAGCAAATTATTAATTTTTTTATACATTTCTATCCTATTATTTTCCATTTGCCTTAAACTACAGAAAAATCCCTTCACAATATGTTGCCGAAACTGTCTTTCCAATTTATTTCTTGTGAATGCATGATGCCTGCATTTCTCCTTCTTCTTCCCCCTTTCTTCTATACCCCGAAACACAAAGAGATATACTCACTATTTACAGCACTTCAACAAGTCTGTACTCCACACACACAAAAGCCCCCACTTTGCATTATAACTAGAAACTCACTCTTAGTTCGAAAACCCATTTCTCATATCTGCAAAATGTCCATGATTGTTCCAATGCCTCAAGGCAAGAGAGGCATGAGAGACTCGGCATTATAACAAATTGCCATTAACAGAGTGCTTTGTACATTTTACAGAAATGGTTGCCCATATGATCGCATTGCTAGACTACCACCCAGAGCCCTGAAAGCGATTCATGCAAGCGAGGAGTCAAAGCTTAACCTTAGTTTTAAAATAATGTGCTTATAGGCTTAGAGATCAAGCAAGAGGTGTAAGTGGAAATATAAATGGGGGATGGGGAATATACAGGTGGCATACATAATAATGAGTAGAAATGAGGTGATTAAGGTGTGAATATGGGTTTGGAGAGAGAATTGAAAAGGAATAGGAACTAAGCCCAGGAGGAGAGGAGAGGGCTCCAAAGTTAAGAGGTAACAGAGATGAAGAGGAATGGTCCAAGAGACATGAGAAGGAGAAAATGATGAGAATGGGTGAAAAATAAGCTGTCAGTTAAGTGAAGAAGGTCGTTTTAAGAAGGAAGGATATATTGTGTCAAATGCTGTTGACAGGTTAAGCAAGAGGAGAACTGATATTTGTCCATTGGATTTCGCAAAGCAGTCACTAGTAAGGATTGAAGTTTCAGTGGAGTGATTGGAGACTAGTGTGTTGGAGCTTGTTGAAGAAACAATGCGAAAAGGGATTACAGAGAGTGAAGGTAGGTAACTCTTGCAAGGACTCTTATGAGGACTCTTGCTACAAAGGGAAAAAAAATCAAGCAGTAGCTATTTGGTAGAGTGGCTTCAAGACAAGGTTTTGTTTCTGAGAGGAGGAATGAAGACATGACCGTACATCTTATGTAACTGGAGTCCTCCTTGATTCAAGAAGGGATGGGATCATCATGTCCACATTTAGGTATGACCATGCATAGCTCAACTATGAAAACAGACACATCGGCAGAGCACCCGAATGACTTCATATGGCAGTGGTGGCCTTGGCATTGTCTTTGATTTGAGTTAATAAAAAAGCAAGCTTATCAGCTGACAGAGTGGGCACATTAGCAAGTATTAGGAATTTAAGGTGATGACATTTGTTTAGGAGAGTGGGAAAATCAGTAGACTAGGGATATAGTGAGTTGGGGATTCTTCTCTCTGTGTTCAGTAGATGTTTGCCCTTACCCCTATTTTAGCAATTTTCGTATTGCTTTACAGTTGTGTTCCATTTGTTTGTTTGCTTTTTCCCTCATGAAAGTGTGAATTCTTCCAAAGCAAAAATAATCCTTGTTAGTATCCTGTCTGCTACATTACTTCTCAGCCTTTTTGGTCCAGAAAAAAAATAGTATGCACTTATTCATATGCTCTGCTGAATATTTCATAATCCATCAATGTGTGTTCAACCTCTTCAAAACCATAAAACACTCCTTGAAGGGAGTATTATTATTATCCCTAATTATACTCCATAGGTGCAGAGAAATGTTGGTTAACCATGGAGTACAAATCAAACAATTGGTTTGGCTCATAAGTTGACAGAGCTAGTTAGTGTCAGATGCAAACTCTTAGTTAGGCTTCTTTAATAGACAAAAAGTGCTCTCTCAACTAATTTAATTGCAGATGTAGACATTTGTTATACCAGGACTCCATTGTAACAGTGACTTCTGTGACTCCAATATAAAATAATTCTATCTTGAATCCCAACAGCAAAATATAGAACGTCTTTGTTCTAATCACTTCCATCTATAATAAAGACTGTTAAATGCTTAAAATTAAAATGCAATGTTAGGAAGCAATAAAACATTCTGCTGTTTTACCGAATCACCCCTGGAGATGGCTGCACTTATTAATTTCCCTCTCTCTAACACTGAAGGCAAAATATATATAATATAACGTTTCTGCTAAAACTCAACAATGAGACTCAATTTTTACATTTTTATAAAGCAGCAAAAGTCACAATCTTAACTCTCAGATCCATTAAGCAGTTCAAAATTAGAAAGAAAGAAAAAATGGTTGACTACATTCTTATAAAAGGGGAAATTTCAGTACAAGCTGTGACTAGATTAGAAGCAGATAGGTGCTGGTTCACAGCAAGAATCTGGAGATAGACTTCCTAAGTTCAAATCCTAACTGCCACTAAACAGCAATCTAAATTCTCAGGGTGAAAAATCACATCTATAACAGAGGACTAATGTGAATTTAATGAATCAATACATGTTAAAAAAAAAAAGCTTAAAATAGTGGAAAACATTTAATAAGCACTATATAGCTGTTAAATAATGCAAACGATCATGTAATTTTCAAGGATTTAAGGGTGATACCAATAATTCAAAATAAAAATTCTCATTTCTTCAAATCATCAGAATGCATAAACTTTGGGGAAAAAACGTCCTTTTGAAAACATCTGCCAAGGATTGTCCTCTTAGTCAGCTACACAGCTGTTCTGCTTGGAACTCCCTTCACTATCATACTTAGAATTATTTTACCTCTCTTGTGTTGAATTGTCTTTTGTGTTGAATTCCCTGTTTTGTGGATGCCAGGTTTTCCTCACACTTGGTTTATACCTTCATAATGACAGAACACATTCTTCACCAGTTTGCTAAGAAAGAGTACACAAGAAGTAAATTTTTAAAAACATTCCATGCTTTCAAATAGCTCTATTCTTTCTTTATTCTCGAGAGGAAATTTCAGCTAGGTGTAGGATTTGGCTGGAAATTATTTTCCATCAGAATTTTGTTAGCATTGATCAATAGCCTTCTAGCTCTGATTTGCATTTCCTTGATGATGAGTGATGGTGAGCTTCTTTTCATGTGTCTGTTGGCTGTGTGGTGAGCATCTTTTCATGTATATGTATGGTTTTTTTTGGAGAAATGTCTGTTCATGTCTTCTGTCCCCCCCCCCTTTTTTTTAAGTGAGGTAGGGGAGGGTCAGAGGGAAGGGAAAAGAGAAAATCCCAAGCAGGCTCTATGCACAGCATGGAGTGCAATGCAGGGCTCAATCCCATAACCCCAAGATCATGACTCCAGCCAAAATCAAGAGTCATATGATGGACTGAGCCACCCAGGCAACCCCTGCCCATTTTTAACTGGATTATTTGATTTTTTGGTGTTGCATTGTGTAAGTTCTTTACATATTTTGGATAGTAACCCTTTATTGGATATGCCATTTGCAAATATCTTCTCTCATTCAGTAGGTTGTTTTTTTGTTTTGCTGATTGTTTCCTTTGCTGGGCAGAATCTTTTTATTTTGATGTAGTCCCAATAGTTTTTGTTTTTTTTTTTTCTTTTCTTTTGTTTCCTTTGCCTTAGGAGATTTATCTAAAGAGAGTTGCTATAGTTGATGTCAGAGGAATTACTGACTGGGTTCTCTCCTAGGATTTTTATAATTTCAGGTCTCACATTTAGGTCTGTAATACGTTTTGAGTTTATTCTTAGGTAAGGTGTAAGAAAGTGGTCCAGTTTCATTCATTTGCATGTAACTGTCCAGATTTCCCCCAAACCATTTCTATGTGTGTTTTTTTATTTAAAGTGGGTTTCTTATAGACAACATATAGTTGAGTCTTTTTTAATCTACTCTGACAATCTCAGTCTTTTAATTCATTTGTTTAGACTATTGAA
Organism: Ursus arctos; assembly: GCF_023065955.2. NCBI lineage: Eukaryota > Metazoa > Chordata > Mammalia > Carnivora > Ursidae > Ursus > Ursus arctos. Next base: position 44,954,945 of record NW_026622797.1, on the reverse strand, counting down.
GTTTTAATTGATTATTGGTATAGTTGGATTAATAGTTACCATATTTGTTACTATTTTCTATTTGTTGTCCTTCTTCTTTGTTCCTTTTTTTTGTCTTCCACTCTTTTTGTGCCTTTTGTAGTTTTATTTTTATTTTTTTTATTTTTTTATTTTTTTAAAGATTTTATTTATTTATTTGAGAGAGAGATAGGGTGAGAGAGAGACAGAGAACAAGCAGGGGGAGGGGCAGAGGGAGAGGGAGAAGCGGACTCCCCACTTCCCCACCAAGTTACTTTGAACATATTATTGCCTGTTAGATCAATTAAAAATAAGAAAAATAAAAGTTTTTTTAGTTTTACCTTCAATTATTCGTTTTATAGTAATCTTCCTTTCTTTATGTAGTTCTGAGGAATACTTGTCATCCTCATTCTTTCTGAGGAATTTGATTACTATTTGTTTCCCTTCACCAGACAGTTCACTCCAAGAGACTAATCTGTACACTTTATCAACTCATTAATTAATTAATTTTACCCTTTTTCACTTCCCAGTACTAAGCACAAAGCCCTCAGTAAGTTAAAATTCAATACATATTTTTTAAGAATGAAACACAGGCAAACAAAATACTTTGTACAGAAGGTAACAGGAAAAGCAGTAACTTTAGAGGTAAAGGATCTGTGCTCCATTCACGACATTAACCTTTATAGATTGTGACTTCAGCACATTAATTAACCTTACTGAGATCAGTTTTCTCATCAGTAATTTGGGTATAAAATTGCCTGTCACAGCTTATTAGAATGTTGTGAGATAGCCTCAGTTAAAATGTTTTGTCCAGTGCCCAGTCCATAAGAAGACCACAGCAAAACACTGGCTAAGTCTGTTAAATCTTTGGGAACCAACTTGTGACATTTGTTGCTGGGGTCATTTGGCCTAGGGAATGTTGATCGAATAATTAATTATCCTACACAAGTCGGTTATATAAATCAGTTAATACACATTTGCAGCATTCACAGCTTAAGGTTTAGCAAGTGACCAGGCTGTTAACTGTGGGTGTGTTTGCCAAAAGTATTGTTTGCTGTAAAGTGTACAGAACCAGTGACTCCTACTGCACGGTCTTGATTTTTCCTAGAAAAAGGACAAACAGGAAAATTTGATTTTGATTACAAAGCAAGAAATGCATATTACAGAAAGATGTTTGTATTGGCAAATTCAGGTCTTATTTTAAGCATATCACAGGAAATATCTGATAGTAATTTGCTTGGAAAAGTGTTAGATATCCGGTTTCCAAGAAAAGTTCTGCTAGATAAATGGAGTAAGACAGTAGAGATGGAAGATTTGCAATTTTCATCAAGTCACAAGATAACCTGGAAAACTGTGGTGGCTATCTCCAGGGAGAATCACTTTATAAATAATGGAGACAAAGGTATATGCAAAAAACAAGACTGAAAAATTTCTTATAAAAGGTGACATTCAGGGAGCTAACCCATACATTAATGCAAACACTTGAAGTTCTTCATGTATATAAAATACTTGTAAAGACGTTTAATAGTATTCTCTATTGGAAAAACTTTTATATTTAAAGGTGGTTGTGCAAAAGCCTGAATGTGTTTTGACCCAGGAAATTACTTCCAATAAAGAAATATTTTTAGGATGGAAATTTGTATCCAAGGCTGTTCATCAGACTTTTGTTTAAACAAGTAAACTGGTGAAAAAACTAAGTATCCAACAGTATGAGGTTGGATTATATATCCAGATAATTTAATTCTGTAATACTATGCCACCATTAAGTTTATGCAGGAGAATAATATTCATGGTAGCAGAAAATGTTTGTGAAGTTAAACAGAAAAAACCTAACAATCATATCTACAGTCTGATACATATAAATGCAATCACACACACACATACAAATATGGTAGCAATTTTAATTTAAGTGATATGACATTTTGTAATAGGAAGATACTACTTTCATAACTAGAAAAAAAAGTAATGCAACATGTATATGGATGCTTGCTCAGCAGCATTTGGAAAAGAATTTAAGTCTAGCGTGTGCCACACAAAGAATCAGTTGCACAAAGAATCAAAGCCAGAATAACACAGAAATAATCAACCTGAGCAGAGGCCTCTAAGGCAGATAGTAAAGAGGCGTTATCTACCTAACTTAATTGGACTGGATCGATGTTATCACAAAATCCAAAGGAGATTCAATTTCAGAGCACGGCTATATGGTTTGTACCCCAGAGATTTTGGCTTATCAATTGCAGAATAATTAGTGATTTGAATCCAAAGCCCCACGTCCACAGAGAAAGGAAAAGAGAATATGGAAAAAAACTTCAAGAGCACAGATCTTGTCACCCTATGTAACCAGAATATCACGGTTTTAAGAATAACATCACAAAAACAAAGCCAAGGTTGATTATTTTACCATATCATTTTCTCATAAGTTGCCAAAATAGAGATGATTATCTATCACTCAATTCAATTGTTATTTTACATCTAGACACATAAAATAAAAAACTGCAACATGCATATGCTTCTAATGTATCCAATTGATAAAAGAAGTTGTTTAGAAAAGATAAAATATTTTTCAGAAACTTTCTAAATATGGTTTTCCCCTATACATCAATGTACTCGTTTATTGATTCACAAACTTTAACCATCAGTGGTGTTCTGGATGCTATATAAGCTGCAAAGGGCAATAATAGCACCAAGTTTATAGGGCTTTTGTGACTATCACGTGAGAGTCTGAAATCTGGGACCTGAAATGGGACCTGTAGTAAGTTTTAGCTACCAGTCCTACTCCTACTAAAACTCAACTCCTAAACTTTATTCTTATAAAGGATGAAAGTATAAAGCATATTTCCCCCCCAAGCTACTTGCTATATTGTGCTTTCAGCGAGCTTCTCTTACAGCAATCCTGGACATCTCCGCATGATTCAGACACTGAAACAGCCTGAGAGCGTACTCATTACACAAAGTACTCCTCCAGATATGTTGTCTAAATGATGTCAAAATGTTAAATTGTTGAATTACACACAAAGATGCCCCAAGACAATCCAAATTTAACATCATTTTGTCATCTTTAAATATCAAATTATGAAATTTCACCTATTTAATGTGTTGGCAGCCCATAAAATACAAATTTGACAAGGAAGATGGAAGGAAGAGAGTGTTTTTCCTAACTCACAAAACTCGAATGTGATTAGTGAACCCTCTGGACATTTGGTGCCTCAGCAAGGTATACATTTTCAGGAGACATTACTCAGAGCTACACCGTGTTTCTGTGAGCCTGCATGCTGGGAAGCAAACCTTCTGGCATTTCAGTGTAGCGATATAAGAACACAGGACAAATTTTCTAAGCATAATAAAATCATGGAGGTTTAGTGCTAGATAATACCCTTTTCACAACATACTATTTTTCCCATAGTGTTTTGTTCTCCACATTTTATTTCAAATGTTTCAGATGGTCTCATTTTAAATGATTCCTAACCAATTGATTGAGACGCCTTCCTTGGTTTCCTCAGCCTAGTAAGTACACCTGATAGAAAAAGGTTTCTGGAACAGCCTTGCTTAATCTATTCTAATATATTTAAAAGATGATCCAGAAATAATTAAATACTTCCAAATGAACTTAAAATTACCTAGATCATTTATTGGAGGCCTATGAAGGAATTAAAATGGCTAAGAAAGCATCTAAACATACACAAAAGTATGATTAAAATAATAGTTGTAACTTTTTTGTATGTTTTACGTTTTTCTTAGTGCTGTTTAAAAAAAGGAGTTGGCAATAGCAAAAATAAGCATATCAAAATGTTGATAGTTTTTTTCTATTTTATATTTATCTTAAATTCCAGTGTAGTTAACATACAGTATTACATTTGTTTCAAGTGTACAATATAGTGATTCAGCAAGTCCGTGTCTTACCCAGCGTTCATCAACATGAGTGCCCTCTTAATCCCCCTCACCTATTTTACCCATCCCCCTACCCACCTCCCCTGTGGTAACCCTCGGTTTATTCTCTATAGTTAAGAGCGCCTTTTTTGGGGGGGGGGTGTCTCTATTCTTTCTTTGCTCATTTACTTCTTAAATTCCACATATGAGTGAAATCTTACAGTGTTTGTCTTTGTCTTATTTCACTTAGCATTACTCTCTCTAGATCCATCCATGTTGTTGCAAAAGGCACAATTTCATTTTTCTTTATGGCTGAATAACATATATATTATTATCACATCTTCTTTATCCATTCATCCATTGATAGACCCCTGGGCTATTTCATAATCTGACTGTGAATAACGCTGCAGTAAACATGGAGGTGCATTTATCGCCTCAAATCAGTGGTTTGACATTGTTTGGGATACCCACCCAGAAGTGCAATTCTGGATAGTAGGGTAGTTCCATTTTTAATTTTTTGTTTTTGAGAAAACTTCCATACAGTCTTCCACAGTGGCTACACCTATTTACCTTCCCACCAACAGTGCGGAGGGGGTTCCTTTTTCTCCACAACCATACCCGCATCAGCACTTGTTGTTTCTTGTGTTTTTGATTTTAGCCATTCTGACAGGTGTGAGGTGATATCTCATTGTAGTTTTGGTTTGCATTTTCCTGATGATGAGTGATGTTGAGCATCTTTTTATGTGTCCAGTGGCCATCCGTTTGTCTTCTTTGGAGCAATTTCTGTTCAGGTTTTCTGCCTATTTTTAAAAATTGGATTATTTGTATTTGGGTGTTAATTTGTACAAGTTCTTTATATATTTTGGGTACTAACTCTTTATTGGATGTCATTTTCAAATATCTTCTATTCACTAAGTTTCCTTTTAGTTTTGTTGATTGTTTCCTTGCTGTGTAGAAGCTTTTTATTTTGATGCAGTCCCAATAGTTCATTTTTGTTTATGTTTTTCTTGCTTCAGGAGACATATCTAGAAAGATGTTGCCACCAATGTCGGAGAAATTAGTGCCTGTGTTCTCTTCTAAAATTCTTATGAGTTTAGGTCTCACATTTAGGTCTTTAATCCATTTTCAGTTTATTTTTGTTTATGGCATTACAAAATGGCCCAGTTTCATTCATTTGCATGTTATGTCCAGTTTTCCCAACACCATTTGTTGAAGAGACTATCTCTTTTTCATTTCATATTTTTGCCTTCTTTGTCAAAGATAAATTGACCATATAATCATGAGTTTATTTCAGGGTTTTCTATTCCGTTCCATTGATCTATGTGTCTACTTTTGTGCCAGTACCATACTGTTTTGATTACTTCAGCTTTGCAATATAGCTTGAAATCTAGAATTGTGGTAAGTCCAATTTTGCTTTTCTTTTTCAAGACTGCTTGGGCTATTCAGGGTCTTCTGTGGTTCCTTACAAACTCTAAGATTGTTTGTTCTAGTTCTGTGAAAAATGCTGTTGGTATTTTGATATGGATTGCATTAAATCTGTAGATTGCTTTGGGTGGTATGGACATTTTAACAATATTTGTTCCTCCAACCCATGAGCATGGAATGTCTTTCCATTTCTTTGTGTGGTCTTCAATTTCTTTCATCAATGTTTCATAGTTTTCAGAGTATAGGTCTTTTACCTCCTTGGTTAGGTTTATTCCTAGGTATTTTATTTTTTGTGGAGCAATTGTAAATGGGATTGTTTTCTTAATTTCTCTTTCTGCTGCTTCATTATCAGGGTATAGAAATCAATAAATGGTGCTGGGAAAATTGGACAGCTACATGCAAAAGAATGAAACTTGACCACTCTCACACCATACACAAAGATAAACTCCAAATGGATGAAAGACCTCAATGTGAGACAGGAATCCATCAAAATCATAGAGGAGAACATAGGCAGCAACCTCTATGACATCGGCCACAGCAGTCTTTTTCATGACACATCTCCAAAGGCAAGAGAAACAAAAGATAAAATGAACTTGTGGGACTTCATCAAGATAAAAAGCTTCTGCACAGCCAAGGAAACAGTCAAAAAAACTAAGAGGCAGCCCACGGAATGGGAGAATATATTTGCAAATGATACTACAGATAAAAGACTGGTATCCAAGATCTACAAGGAACTTCTCAAACTCAATATGCAAGAAACAAATAAGCAAATCATAAAATGGGCAGAAGATATGAACAGACACTTTTCCAATGAAGACATACAAATGGCTAGCAGACACATGAGAAAATGTTCAAAATCATTAGCCATCAGGGAAATTCAAATCAAAACCACACTAAGATACCACCTTATGCCAGTTAGAATGGCAAAAATTGACAAGGCAAGAAACAACAATTGCTGGAGAGGATGTGGAGAAAGGGGATCCCTCCTACATTGTTGGTGGGAATGCAAGTTGGTACAGCCACTCTGGAAAACAGTGTGGAGGTCCCTTAAAAAGTTAAAAATTGAGCTACCCTATGACCCAGCCATTGCACTACGGGGTATTTACCCCAAAGATACAGACGTAGTGAAGAGAAGGGCCATATGCACCCCAATGTTCATAGCAGCTTTGTCCACAATAGCTAAATCATGGAAGGAGCCCAGATGCCCTTCAACAGATGACTGGATTAAGAAGTTGTGGTCCATATATACAATGGAATATTACTCAGCTATCAGAAAGAACGAGTTCTCAACATTTGCTGCAACATGGACGGCACTGGAGGAGATAATGCTAAGTGAAATAAGTCAAGCAGAGAAAGACAATTATCATATGATTTCTCTCATCTATGGAACATAAGAACTAGGAAGATAGGTAGGGGAAGAAAGGGATGAAGAAGGGGGGTTGTCAGAGGGGGGAATGAAGCATGAGAGACTGTGGACTCTGAGAGGCAGGCTGGGGGCTTCAGAGGGGACGGGGGTGGGGGAGTGGGATAGGGTGGTGGTGGGTAGTAAGGAGGGCACGTATTGCATGGTGCACTGGGTGTTGTGCACAACTGATGAATCATCGAACTTTGCATTGGGAACCAGGTATGTACTGTATGGTGACTAACATGATATAATAAAAAAACATTAAAAAAAAAAAGAAATGCAATGGATTTCTGTACACTGATTTTGTATCCTGAGACCTAACTGAATACTTTCATCAGTCCTAGTAGTTTTTTGGTGGAGTCTTTAAGGGTTTTTATACATATAACATCATGTCATCTGCAAATAGTGAAAGTTTTACTTCTTCCTTACCAGTCTGGACCCCTTCTATTCCTTTTACTTGTCTGACTGCTGTGGCCAGTACTATGCTGAATAAAAGTTGAGAGTAGACATCCTTATCTCATTCCTTATTTTAGGGGAAAAGTTCTCAGATTTTCACCATTGAGTATGGTGCTTGCTGTGGATTTTTCATCTATGGCCATTATTATGTTGAAATACATTCTTTCTAAACCTACTTTGTTGAGGGTTTCTTATCATGAATTAATGTTATACTTTGTTAAATTTTTTTTTGCATCTATCAAAATGACCATATGGTTTTTATCCTTTCTCTTATTGATGTGATGTATCATCTTGATTGACTTGTGAATATTAAGCCACCTTTGCATGCTGGGAATAAATTGCACTTGATCATAGGGAATTATTTTTTTAATGTTTTGTTGGATTTGGTTTGCTAAGATTTTGTTGAGGATTTTACATTCATTTCATCATCAGAGATGTTCTTTCTGTAGTGTTCTCTGTAGTGTGTTCTCTCTCTCTTTTTTGGGGGGTGGTGGTGTCTTTATCCAGTTTTGACATTGGGGTAATGCTGGCCACATAGAGTGAATTTGAAAGTTTTCCTTCCTCTTCTATTTTTGGAAAGTTTGAGAATAGATATTAACTCTTCTTCGAATATTTTGTAGAATTCACCTGAGAAGCTGTCTGGTCCTGGACTTTTGTTTGTTGGGAGTTTTTGACTACTGACTCAATTTCCTTGCTGCTAATTGATGTATTCGAATTGTCTGTTTCCTCCTGCTTCGGTTTTGATAGGTTGTACATTTCCAGGAATTTATCCATTTCTTAGGGTGCCTAATTTGTTGGCATATAATATTTCATAGTATTCTTTTACAATCCTTTGTATTTCTGTGGTGTCAGTTGTTATTCCTTTCATTTCTGATTTTGAGTTTTCTCTCTCTCTCTCTCTCTCTCTCTCAATAGGTTTAGCTAAAGTTTTATGAGTTTTGAATATCTTTTCAAAGAACCAGCTCCTGGTTTCATCAATCTGTTCTGTTGCATTTTTTTTTTTTAAGTTTCTATTTCATTTAGGTGTTATAGTGCCCCGCAGTGAAATGTTCTCCATTTCCTAGATCCTGGCACTTCAGGGGTGTCTCCTATGTGCTGTGTGCACCCTGTTTTTGTGTTAAGCCACTTTTGCCTTCAGTATAGTCATCTGCAGTGGGTCTCTTTGCCTGTTGTGAGCAGTGTTTGATCCCCGTGTTGTTAGTGGACCAGTCTGGAGATGCCTCGGGCTTGAGCTGAGTCAGACTAAGCATTTTCCAGAGATATAGTGGCACCAAACTGCAGGGTACTTTCCCTGTTTTGTCCCCTGAGAAGCTTTCATTGTGGGAGGGGACTACTATCAGACCAGCCCTCTGTCCCCAGCCCACTGTTAGGGCCACAGTCTGACCACTGTGTGTGTGGTTATCTTTCCCTCTCCCCAGGGTAGGACAACTTTGGAGTGGTGATGGCCCCTGTTGGAGCCACTTGCACACTGCCAGGCTTGTGGCCCTGATTTGAATGGGCCCTAGCCACCATTGTATTGGAGGGGGCAGATTCCCAGCATGCTTGGGGGTGAGGTGCACAGTCAGTCCTCTGGGAGAGGGGACAAGCTTCTGCTAGACCAGGGTGGCCTAGGCCAATCTGCAAAACAAGCACGGGCAGGTGTTCAGTGCCCATCAGAAGAGATATCCCTCTGGGATATCTGCAGAGTGTTTGGGGTGGGGCACACAATTTTACGGAGGTGCATGCGGGTCTCCCCTAAGAGGGGATCTGGCCACCACTGGAGAACTAAGACCCCCCAAAGTGCACCTTCAGGAGACAAAGCATTGACAAGGCTTGCACTGGCCTTCTGGGGGGAGGGGACCTATAGTGCTGGGACTGAGGCAAGCCTGGCTGGAGAAGGCAGACCCCGAAGCCAGGGGGACAGGGAGGCACAGTATAAGCAAGTTAAGTAGTGAATGACCGGCACTGTGCTGGTTCTTATAGGTGGCCAGTGTGTTTATGCCAGGGGAGAAGGGGAGAGAAATGGCACCTGCCAGGTCCTTTGTTCCTGGAGGACTGTTCCAGAGATCTCTTCCCTCTGGGACAAGCTCTAAGATTAGTAAATAATTCTCCCTCCCATATGCTCCAGGCATTTTTCAAACTGCTGCTTCTATGCTGTGTCTCCTCTGTGCTGTCTCTTTAAGTGTGAGGATTGTTTCCCCTCACCCACCAGACTGTTCCAAAACCTTGCCCACTGATTTTTTAAAAACTCCAGGCTTGAATTCCTGCTGGCTATAAGAATTTATAAAATTCGGCCTCTCAGGTTTTCAAAGCCAAACCTTATGAGGATTCATCTTCCCTGTGTGGGCTCCCTGGTGTGATAGTCTTTTTCTCCCCCCTCTCTGTGCCAGCAGGTCCCTCCCACCAGTGGACTGTCCCGCGATCCATTTGTCACCCAACTGCATCTCTGCCCTTCCTATCCCCTTTGATGTGGCTTCTTTTCTACATTTAGTTGTGGAATTTGTTCTCCCAATTTGGGGTCATTTTCTGGGTTATTCACACTGATGTGTATGTTATCTAGATGTATCTGTGGGACAAGGTGAGCTTGGAGTCCTTCTCTGCCATCGTCCTTTACTCTCACAAATGTTGATAGTTTTTGAAGTTAGATGAAAGGTGTATTTTCCATTCTTGCTTTATCTATCCTCCACTCGTGTTTTTAGAAATAATCTCAAAACAAAATGCATGCACCGTATCAACTCACCTATAAATACTTCAATATGCATCTCAAAAGCACAGAGGACTTTTCTTAAATAATCCAATATCATTATTGCACTTAAAATTAATAATTTGTCTTAATATTGTCTAATTCCTAGCCCACTTTCAAATTACCCCAAGTGACAAAAATTCTCCCCATATAGTCATTTCATTCAAACGAGGATCTAGACAAGTTGTACTCACTATATTTAATTGTTATGCTCATTTTAGTATTTTAAGTGACTATCAAGCCAAAAACAGGGTTGTTTTTTTTTCTTTTTCGTCTTTTGCTTATCTGTTGTAATTTCTGTACGCAATATTCTTTTGGAAACCACATTAGAAATCCAGTGAATATCCCACATTTTGTATTTGACTGATTGCTCCTTTAATATGTCATTTGAATTATCCCCTTAGTTCATGAATTTCCTGTCAGTTGGATTCGATTCATGTTCTTTTTATTTTGTTTTGTTGGTACAATAATACTGCTGAGGATATTAACGTATTTGATATTACATCCTATCAGTAGACACATGTTTTGGTTTTCTCACTGCATGTTAGTGATGTGTAGTGATGTTAACATTGGTTAATAAATTCAGAAGATGACAGCAAGACTATGTCAATCTAAAGTTTCCAATCAACCTTTCACCTAATGGTTTTACTATCCATTGATGACTTGCCTGGATCAATTTTTCATTAGGGGGTGAAAATGGTGTTATCATTTCTTCTGCATTTTTTTAGATGGAATTATTGTGTATAGAACTTTCCCTAATCCATCCGAGCTATTTGATTCCCCTCAATACAGTTCATACTGAATATCAGAATGAATGTTGGATTCTTTTCTTGTAATTATTGATGTTTATTGTACTGAGTTGGTGCTCTAGTAATCTCCAGTGGTGTCCGAGAAGTTTTATTTCTCCTTTCTCCTTACCATTATGAACTTATTTTTTAAATGTTTATTGTTTTCATCAATATAGTTATTCTTTATTTATAATTTTTATTTTGTTATATTAGTCCCCATACAGTACATCCCCAGTTTTTGATGCAATGTTCCATGATTCATTTACTTGCATATAACACCCAGTGCACCATGCAATACGTGCCCTCCTTCATACCCATCACCAGCTTGTCCCAATCCCCTACCCACCCCCTCTGAAGCCCTCAGTTTGTTTCCCAGAGTCCACAGTCTCTCATGGTTCATTCCCCCTTCTGTTTACCCCTCCTTCATTCTTCCCTTCCTTCTCCTACCGATCTTCCTATTTCTTATGTTCCATAAATGAGTGAAACCATATGACAGAAAAGTGACCAATATAGTTACTCTTTTTTAGTTTTCAAGTTGCACCATGCTGGCTAGAGGACTTCAAGCTTGTCCATCTGTTCTTTTGACACACTGCGTTAGCCTTTATGACATCTCTCTTTTTTATTTTACATTCTAGGTTCATCTGATATATTTCTTAATCCATAATTATAAACAACCATTTATTCAAGGCATACATTTACCTATATATTTTTTTAAGGTTCAGAATGGTATTTGGAAGTCACAGTCTGAGAGTTAGGAGTGGATTGCTCTTTCATTGTCATTAGCATTTTCTTCCAATGGCTAAAGATAGGAAATAGTTTTATAAAGAGAGTAATAACGTTCATACTGATATTTTAAATTTAACCTTAAGATTAGAGAGCTTTCACTTAACACTTCTTCTCTTACACTGAAAATCTTTGCTCTTGAAAATGACTTTTTAAATCTCTCTTACAATACACATGTAATTATGTCTTAATAACTATATCAATATTAATACTAATAGTAAGATGATTGCATACAGCTACGTTTTCTTTATAGCTAATTTTATCTTTAGAGTAAAAGCCTGCTATTTATTATTCGTAGCAAAAATACTGTGTTCTAAATTTAGCAGGAGCAACTCTTTCTGTGAATAATTATGTCACAAAACAGATAAACATTTAGATTTGTTTTGCCTTGCTTTTAGTTTTTAGAAATTGTAAATTTTTTATTTGGTGGGTTTTTTTTCCTTAACAAATAAATTTTATTTATTTATTTTTTTATTGTAATAATATTTTTTATTATGTTAGTCACCATACAGTACATCCCTGGTTTTTGATGTAAAGTTCCATGATTCATTAGTTGCATATAACACCCAGTGCACCATGCAATACGTGCCCTCCTTACTACCCATCACCAGCCTATCCCATTCCCCCACCCCCCTCCCCTCTGAAACCCTCAGTTTGTTTGGTTTTGTTGTTTTATTATGTAAAGCCTTCATATGATTTCAAAGATAAACTATGAATTAGACATGCTTTTAATCTCAGTCTTATCCTTCTCACTTGCTTCTTGCTCCCTTTTCTTCTTCTATGGGTAATCTTTTCATGAGCTTTTTGTTTTATTTTTTTCATTGTTTCCTTTTCCAAATTTAAGCAAATGAAGTGTACATATTTTGATTTCAGTCCATTTCTTACACAAAGTATACCAAATTATGTATACTTCTATGCACATATATACTGAATATCACTCCATATCAGTGGGCAGACATCTTTCTAAATTTTTTACAGCTTCATAGTTCACTGTGGTATGTATCATTATTTATTCAAGTCATTCCCTATTAATAGACCTCTGGCTTATTCTGAACCTTTTTCTATTCTAAATAATTTTAACAAATAATATTATATAAACTACTTTGTGATTTGCTAATATACCTTTGGGATAGATATCTAGAAGTGGAATTGTGTGGTCTAGTGTTTGATATAACTTTGCTAAATTTTGCCAAAATCTCCTCTGTAGGAGTTGTAACACATTGCATTCTTCTTAGCAATATATGAGAGTGACTATTTCATTATATACTCACCACCATGATATATTATAAAACTTTTTCTTTTTTTTTCCAATCTGTGTGCAAGAAATGGTATCTCAGTGGTATTCTATTTGTTACTGTTTTTATGAATGAATTTAAATGTTCTTCTATGTTTTTAATGGATATTTCTGTATTATTTTCTCTAAATTATACATGTTATTTGCAAATTTCATAGTAAGTTGTTCAGTTATATTTTCTTTTCATTTCAGAAGTTGTTTACATTTTAGGGGCGCCTGGGTGGCACAGTGGTTAAGCGTCTGCCTTCGGCTCAGGGCGTGATCCCGGCATTCTGGGATCGAGCCCCACATCAGGCTCCTCTGCTATGAGCCTGCTTCTTCCTCTCCCACTCCCCCTGCTTGTGTTCCCTCTCTCGCTGGCTGTCTCTATCCTGTCGAATAAATAAATAAAATCTTTAAAAAAAAAAAAGTTGTTTACATTTTAGATATATTAGATATAAATTGCAATTAGATATAAATTGCAATTTCTTAGTTTCCCATTCATCTTTTGACATCTGTTAATTCAAATTTGCATGTTTATTTAATCAAATATATTATTCTTTTTAAATTATATCTTATCAATTTTGAATCATAATTTTATTCATAAGAAAGTTTTTATTATAGCCAGGCAAAAAATTATTCACCCATGCTTCCTTCTAGTACTTGTATAACTAATCCAATGATTTAAAAGATTAACTTATCCTCACTGACTTTCCATGTCAACTCTTCATAAATTATCAAATTCACTTAGATCTATTTCTGAGATTTTCCTTAACTTGCATTTGTCCATCTGTTCATTCCCTAGTTTAGCCTTAAAGGCCTTATCACATAGATACTTAATTAATTTCTTTTGCTCCTTTTTAAAATGAATTTCTTAATTACATACACTTGTTTGATTTTTTCAGCTTTACTGAGGTATAATTGACAAATAAAATTATATATATTTAAAGTGTACAAGGTGATAATTTCATATACATATACACTGTGAAGTATTTACCACGATCAAATTAAATAACCCATTCATCCCCTTACATAGCTGTCGTGTGTGTGTGTGTGTGTGTGTGTGTGTGTGTGTGATTAGAACACTTGAGATCTGTGTTAGCAGCTTTCAAGTATATGATATGGTGTTATTAACTATGGTCATCATGTTTTACATTAGATTCTCAGGCTTTATTTATCTAATAATTGAAAGTTTGTACCCTTTAACCAACACCTCCCATTTCCCCCACCTCCAGCCTCTGGCAACCACCATTCTACTCTCTGCTTCCATGAATTCCACTTTTTTTTTTTTTAATGGATTCCACATGTAAATGATAACATACAGTATTTGTCTTTCCCTGTCTGGTTCATTTCACTTAGCATAATGTCCTCCAATTTCATCCATATTTTTGCAAATGCCAGTATTTTCTTCTTTTTTATGGATAACACTCCACTCTGTGTGTGTGTGTGTGTGTGTGTGTGTGTGTGTGTGTGTGTGTAGACCACATTTTCCTTATTTATTTATGCATCTATAAACACCAGTTGTTTCTGAAACTTAGCTATTGTGAATAATGCTGCAATGAACATGGGGGTTCAGATATTTCTTCAGAATAGTGATTTTGCTTTCTTCAGCTACATATCCAAAAGTGGGATTGCTGAATCATATGGTAGTTCTTTTTTTAGTTTTGGGGTCCCTCCATACTGTTTTCCATAACAGCTGTACCAATTCACACTCACCACCATTGTACAGGATTCCCTTTTCTCCATCTCCTTGCCAATATTTTATATCTCTTATCTTTTTCATGATAGGCATTCTAAAGGCTGTGAGAAGTGATATCTCATTGTGGTTTTGATTTGCATTTCAACAATAATTGATGATGTTGAGCACCAACATATCTCTATTTTACCTGTTGGCTATTTGTATATCTTTTTTGAAAAAATGCCTATTCGGGGCCTTTGTTGTTTTTTTTGTTTTGTTTTGTTTTGTTTTGTTTTGTTTTGTTTTGTTTTGTTTGAAAGAGAGAGAGAGAGACAGGGGGAGGGGCAAAAGGAGAGGGAAAGAATCTTAAGCAGGTTCCACACTGGGAGCCTGATGCAGGGCTCAATCTCACAACCCTGACATCATGACTTGAACTGAAATCAAGAGTCGGACACTTAATTGATTGAGCCACCCAGGCCCCTTTCAACTATTTTTTAAATCAGGTTATTTGTTTTTTTGCTATTGAGTTGTAAAAGTTCCTCATATATTCAGATATTAACCTTTTTTTAGATATGTGGTTTGCAAATATTTTCTCCCAATCTGTATGTTACTTTTTCTTCTGTTGATTGTTTCCTTTATTGTGCAGCTTTTTCCTTTGGATCATAAAGAAATAGTAAATCTGAATAGACATGTAACTAGTAAGGAGAGTGAATTTGTAATAAAAAGTCTCCCAAGAAAGAAAAGCCAAGGACCAGATGGCTTCACTGGTGAATTCTGCCAAACATTTAAAGAAGAATTAATGCCAATTCTTTTCAAATCTTCCAAATAATTGAAGAGAAGGAAATACTTCCAAAATAATTTTAGGGGCCAACATTATCCCAATACTAACACCAGACAAGGATAGAGCAAGAAAATAAAATTACCTTCTAATATCCCTGATGAGCATAGATGCAAAACTCTTCAACAAAATATTAGCAAATTGAATTTAACAGCAAATTAAAGGATTATACACCATGAACAAATGGAGTTTATCTTTGAGATGCAAGATCATTTCATTCTAGAATAAGTAAAAGTGATACACTACATTAACAGAATAAAGGATAAAATTATATGATTATCCCAATAGATACAGAAAAA
Source organism: Ursus arctos (assembly GCF_023065955.2). Taxonomy (NCBI): domain Eukaryota; kingdom Metazoa; phylum Chordata; class Mammalia; order Carnivora; family Ursidae; genus Ursus; species Ursus arctos. The sequence continues at coordinate 44,939,414 of NW_026622797.1, read as the reverse complement.
AAACATTTGACAAAATTTAACATACTTTCATAATAAAAACACTCAATAAGCAGGTATAGGAGAAATATAATTTAACATGTCATATGTGACAAGCTCATAGCTAACCTCATACTTGATGGTGAAATGCTAAAATCTTTTTCTTTAAGATCAAAATATCTCTAAGACAAGGATGTCTATACTCACCACTTTTATTTAACATTGTACTGCAAGTCCTAGTCACAGAAATTAGGCAAGAAAAAAGAAATGGAAGTCACTTAAATTGGAAAAGAAATAGAATTGTCTGCAGACAGTAAGTTCTTATATGCAGAAAATCCTAAAGACTGTTAGAACTAATAAATGAATACAGTAAAGTTGCAAGATACAAAATCAATATACAAAAATCAGTTGTGTTTCTTTTTTTTATTGCGTATAACACCCAGTGCACCATGCAATACGTTCCCTCCTTACTACCCATCACCAGTCTATCCCATTCCCCCACCGCCTTCCCCTCTGAAGCCCTCAGTTTGTTTCCCAGAGTCCACAGTCTCTCATGCTTCATTCCCCCCTCTGACCACCCCCCTTCTTCATCCCTTTCTTCCCCTACCTATCTTCCTAGTTCTTATGTTCCATAGATGAGAGAAATCATATGATAATTGTCTTTCTCTGCTTGACTTATATCACTTAGCATTATCTCCTCCAGTGCCATCCATGTTGCAGCAAATGTTGAGAACTCGTTCTTTCTGATAGCTGAGTAATATTCCATTGTATATATGGACCACAACTTCTTAATCCAGTCATCTGTTGAAGGGCATCTTGGTTCCTTCCATGATTTAGCTATTGTGGACAATGCTGCTATGAACATTGGGGTGCATATGGCCCTTCTCTTCACTACGTCTGTATCTTTGGGGTAAATACCCCGTAGTGCAATGGCTGGGTCATAGGGTAGCTCAATTTTTAACTTTTTAAGGGGCCTCCACACTGTTTTCCAGAGTGGTTGTACCAACTTGCATTCCCACCAACAATGTAGGAGGGATCCCCTTTCTCCACATCCTCTCCAGCAATTGTTGTTTCTTGCTTTGTCAATTTTTGCCATTCTAACTGGCATAAGGTGGTATCTTAGTGTGGTTTTGATTTGAATTTCCCTGATGGCTAATGATTTTGAACATTTTCTCATGTGTCTGTTAGCCATTTGTATGTCATCATTGGAAAAATGTCTGTTCATATCTTCTGCCCATTTTATGATTTGTTTATTTGTTTCTCGTGTATTGAGTTTGAGAAGTTCCTTGTAGATCTTGGATACCAGTCTTTTAGCTGCAGCATCATTTACAAATATATTCTCCCATTCCATGGGCTGCCTCTTAGTGCAAAAATCAGTTGTGTTTCTATACACCAACAACAAACTATCTGAAATTAATAAATTATTCTCACTTATAATAGAGAATAAAAAACAATAAAATACTTAGGAATAAAGGATTATCTCTTCAATAAATTGTTCCAGGAAAACTAGATTTTCATATGCGAAAGAATGAAACTGGATTCCTATCTACACCATTCACAAAAGTTAACTTGAAATGGACTAAAGACTTTAATTTAAGACCTGAAACAATAAAACTACTAGAAGAAAACCTAGGTAAAGATCTCCTTGACATTGGTCTTCACAATTATTGTTTGGATATGACACCAAAAGCACTTGCAACAAAAGCAAAAATAAACAGTATAAGGACTACAGTGAACTGTATCCTTGATTATTTTCTATATGAACTTTAAAGTCAATGTATATATCTTCAATTTAAAAAGGAACTGCTAGTATTTCTATTTGGATCATACGGATTTTGTATATCAATTGAGGAGAATTGAGATCTTAATGAAATTGAGATTTCTAAAAACATAAAATTCCTCTCTATTCAAGTCTACTTTTATGATTTTCAAAGATGTTTTAATGTTTTCCTTAGGTAGGTCTGGCATATTTCTTGCTAATTTTGTCCTAGGCCTTTCAAAATACTTACTATTGTAAATGTTCTACCATTTTAATTTTTGTTTAATTTTTTAAAGATTTAGTTATTTATTTATTTTAGAGAAAGAGCATGTGAGCAGGGGAGGGGCAGAGGGAGAAGGAGAGAAATCCCCAAGCAGACTTCTTGGTGAGCGCAGAGCCTGATGGGGGGCTCAATCCCAGGACCCTGAGATCATGACCTGAGCCAAAATCAAGAGTCAGACACTTAACTGACTGAGCTACCCAGGTCCCCCTACCATTTTAATTTTTAATGGCTATTATCTGTACATATGAGGCTATTAATTTCTGTATACCAGCTTAATACTCAGCTTGCTTAAATTATTTCATTGTTTGTACTAGTTTTATTGTTTATTCTCTTGGGTTACCAATTCTTAGGACTTAAACTGTTTATTTCTGTTCATTGTCTTTTTTTTTCTTTTTATTCATTTTTCTTGAATATTTATTTTGTTCATCGTCAATAATGAGCTTCTTATTTTGTTCCAATATTTACATTAATGGCCTGATATGTGTGTGTATGTGTGTGTGTGTGTGTCCATTTACATATGGATAGATTCATTTTTATCTGTTCTTTTATGAGGAATCTGTGTTGAATTATAAAATTCTTTCATTAGTAACTACGGAAATAGCTATATAATATTTCTCTTTAAATGTCTTAATATGATACATATCTCATCAAAGAAAAATTGCATCAGATGGAGTTAAACTGTCAAGGAAGTCTTTAATTCAAGACTAGTATAATAGGGAAGAGATTGAATCCAACTCAGTTGAAACAAAGCATGGAGTATTTTTAAGCACTGAGAAGTTAGTGAAAAAGTCCTGGAAGACACTGGGGAGGTTTGGTCCATGTCATTAGACCATCTGTGTTTGCTTTTTGTTACTTATGGAAGTTGGTCCCCTACCTTCTCAGGAGATAGGAGGCCTATCTTTCTTGATGATTACATTTTAAAGGGATGGCTGCCAGATCCTTGAGAAAAACATTCCTGGGCTGTAAAACTGGCAGGAGGTTGGAAGAAGATTTATCTATACTTCAAAAGGTCAGAAAAAGGACTTGCAATTACAAATTTTCTAAAGCAAGCACTTTAAGAAAAAGAAGCTCAGAGACCTACAGGAGGAAGAAATCTGATGTTTAATCATGCTGGGAACATGAAGGCCATCTTGGTCAATGTTGATCAGTTTTCTTGCCATTATGAATAAATCTCTTTGGACAATATAAATTATATTTAAATTCACATAAGATTTCATTATCTAATATTTCATTTAAATTTTGGCATTGATATTCATTAGTATTATTTGATTCAATTTTTATCAGATTGGCTTTGAAAGTTTTTCTTCTTTTAGTATTCTCCAGAATAATTTCAGCACATTCAGAACTACTGGACCTTTAAAGGTTTGTTATAAACATCTGGGCATGGTTCTCTTTTGTGGGGGAAACTCTGAAAGTTTTCTCTAATTTTTATATAGAAATTTATATATTTAGACATTGCATCTTTATTAAGATTTCTTTTGGTAGATTATTTTATATGTATCTTCAAATTTATTTGCCTAGAAATGCATAATAGCTATTGTTTTATTTATGTTGTTTGTTTTTCAAATAAATAGGATTTCATTAAGTTCTATTTTCCCATTTTCTTAGTCATTATTTTTTTTCATCTTTACTAAATTTTTTCTTTTTCAGTCTTTCAGGTAACTTTTTAATAGCAGGGTTTTTTTTTTTTTTTTTTTTTTTAATGTTACCCAGCATATAGTACACCGTAAGTTTTTGTTGTAGTGTTCAACTACTCATTAGTTACATATAACACCCAGTGCTCATCCCAGCACGTGCCCTCCTTAATACCCATCACCTGATTATCCCATCCCCCCCTGTAAACCTCAGTTTGTTTCCTGGAGTCCAGAGCCTCTCATGGTTTGTCTCCTTCTCTGATTTCTTCCCGTTCAGTTTTCCCTCCCTTCTCCTGTGGTCCTCCGCGCTATTCCTTATGTTCCACATATGAGTGAAACCATATGATAATTGTCTTTCTCTGCTTAACTTATTTCACTTAGCATAATCCCCTCCAGTTCTTCAGGTAACTTTTTTTCTTGTTTTTTTTTTGTTTTGTTTTTTGTCTTTTTGTTTTTTTGTTTTTCTTTTTGTTTGTTTTTTAAGTAGGCTCCACACCCAGCATAAGCCCAATGTGGGGCTTAAATTCACAACCCTGAGATCAAGACCTGAGTTGAGATCAAGAGTCGGATGCTTAACCAACTGAGCTACCCAGGTGCCATATAACTTTTTTATTCTTTTCCCAGCTTTTAAAGTTGGATGTTTACTTATTTGCCCTTTTCTTGTTGTAATTGATATAAATATTTAATGCTATATTTTCTTGTTTTACCTACATCTTAAGAATTCTATGTTATATTTTGATCATTATTTTTTAGAAACTCTGCAGTTTACCTTTGTATTTCCCCCTTTGGTCCTCAACATGCTTAACACTGCACTCCTAAGTTTCCAAGTGTAGTTCTTTAGTACTGGTTTCATTGCATTGTGAACAAAGAAATGCTGTTTGCCTTATTCACAGTTTCTTTAAAAAAAAAATTATTGAGTTTTTTGCTTGTAGTCTAGAAATCAATTTTCATAAAACATTACACATACATGTGAAAAAATATAATCTCCATTATTGGGGAGCAGAAATTGACACACTGTGGATTATATCATTTAGATCTCAATATCTTCACTCAATTATTTTCCACTTTATGTGGCCAGGTATTGGAGGGGTGTGTAAAATTCTCCTATCCAAAATGTGTCTTTAATTTTGTCATATTGTTTCACGGTGTATTTAATCTTCATGTAAAATTTTGTATTATTTTATTTCTTTTGTATACTTTTTAAATTTTTTTAGAGGGACTACTTTTATGATGGGTAATTTGCATTTTTAATTTGCATTTGATACTAATATCCTTATATAAAATCCTTAACCAACTCTTATTTAGATGCTATATATTACCATCTTACTACAAACAACATTATTTCTCCCCTCCAGTTTCTCCTTCACTTCCTAATTTTAGTCACTATTACTATCTTGGTCTATTTTTAAAAAACAACATAGTCTACCATCTCTTACTCATTTTTATATTTTAGCCTTAGTTCCACTCATAAACACGTGTACTGTTCACCCCAAACATACAACAACATTTGTTGGTTATTTTAAGGTTACCAGAAATTTGTTCTCTAAAAGATTTCTCAGGAGAGGATCATTCAAACAATATCCCGAGTTTAAAAAAATTCATTAATATATGCATGCGGCTTTTACAGTATATAAAATTCTTGGCTTACTTTTTCTTTTCCTGAATATCTTAAAAACATGGTCTTCAGCCCATACTTCAGTGAAATAAGATATCAGAATTCTATCAGATCCCATTCTGACATTTTTCTTTTTAACTGAGTCTTTTCCCAGATGTCAAAAAAATATCTTCTTTATATTTAAAGTTTAATCATTCTAAGAACTATCTCAGTTTTTATTATTTTGAATAGAATTTCCAAGGTAGAGATTGTACCTATAAAACATTCAGATTCCAATTTTATTTATTGTAAGGAAGCTTTCAGAATTGCAGTTATAACTATTCTTATGCTTTATTATGTTGCACTTCCTCTTTGGGGACCCCATTAGGCATCCATTGGATCTTTTTGTATATCTTTTATGTCTATTACATTTTCTCCAAACCATCTTTGACTACTTTTTATTGTTATTTATTTCCTTTTGATTCTCTCTCTGTGATTTCTTTTATATCTATCTGCTTCAAATTGCTATTTAGTGTTGGTTTCTAAATTTTGTTCCATTTTCTTTTTTTCATTCTTCCCTTCGGTCCCTTATTTCTTTTTTATTTATTTCTTTATTATTTTTTATATTTTATTTTTTAACTAGGCTCTCCGCCCAGCATGGAGCCCAACGTGGGGCTTGAACTCAGGCCCTGAGATCAAGACCTGAGCTGAAATCAAGAGTCAGATGCTTAACTGATGGGGCCACCCAAGCATGCCTAGGTCTCTTATTTCTGGACTCATATCCTTCTGTTATTTAGTCAAATCATTTCAAAGCTTTTGTATTTATGACTTGTAAAATTTGCATAACTGATTTTTAAATATTAGGTTAAAATCGTCACATTCTTTCTGAGCAATGTTTCTTGGGGTGTTTTATTTAACTACTAAAATATTGTTCATTTTGTTTTCATCTTTTTTACTTTCAGTGACCTAGTATAGAATTTAATACTGTTTTATTTTCCTTTTGTTAAATGTTAGTCTTTCCCTTTCCATACGCACTCGTCGGCTATTAAGAAGGTGTTTCTGTGAGGGCTGGGAAGGGTCAGTTCAGTTATCTAGTTCAACAGCTAAAGCCTCCCTTCTCTGTTAGAACGATGAATTATTTAAAAATATGGTCTTTTTGTAAAGCCACTTTTCAGGGATGTAAAGATAAGCCTGTCTCAGGAATATTCGCACATTCATATCATTTTTATCCAAAGCTTTATAGGCTGCATCTGCATTACTGGACATTGTGATGTCTGAGCTCTATTGTGAACACAACAAAGTGACTTGGATCTTCGCTCGATTCTTATAGGTAATTTTTGATTCACCTCTTGGCCCTTATAACTCTTGTTACTTCTAGAGCCAGGATTCAAATTTAGATGTGACCCCTCCCCCACCCAAGTCCTTGCCCTTTAAGGTTTATTAATAACTCTATTGCAAGGTGCATGATTAAGATTTCAGAGTTGCTTCCTATCTCACCCGTGAGCAGCCACTAAATAATTTTCCACTTTTGCAGCATCTAAGGCAAATTAAAAACAAACCACTTTGGAAAAAAGAAAGAAGAAAACAGCAGTGGAACTGATTAATGGCATGACCATTAACAGTGGAGCTGCGTCTGTCCCAATTTTAGACCAGGCCCTTGCATATGGCAAAGGTTAATAAATGTTCATTTTTTTTGGCCACAAGTCAGCATATCTTACTGGCCTTGCTATTTTTTTTCTTACCAATACTGACAGTCTAGGACCTGGCTTTCATATTTCTCAAGTATCAACAGTTTTCGGTGATTTCAGGAGCAAGATGTTGGAGAATCTGCTTGATGTTTTTAAAACTCTTATTTCTTGACAAATCTGGAGTTGTGTGACGAATAGGGATAAGATGTTCATTCATTCATTTCTCCACTTGCTTCACATCTGGTGTCCTTGTTAATCCACTTCAGTGAGATTCTTCCTCATCTAATTTTATTACAGTTCATATGGGGATGCTATGATTTATAACGAAGTCTAATGAGATGCAGAAGCTGCCACTTTGTTGAGAAATAAAAAGTGGAAATTCCTATTCTTCCTAATTTGTTGAGCTCTGATGAAGTTGGTCTATTCTGTTAGACATGTCCACATATATGTGATGTACATACGCATCATATATATACACATTATATATATGTATATATATGATGAAAACATTAAGAAAAAAACAATAGAAAACATCATGATTTTGTGTGGTTATTTACTAAAGTCAAAAGAATGAGTTTTGGAGGATTCAAAATTTGAATCCTGGCTCCAGAAGTACTATGCTGTGTATCCTTGGAGGTTACTTAATTTCTCTGATTCTCTTTGCTTTTCTGGGAAAGTCAGTATAATAGCATCTATCTCGCTAAGTACCTCCAGCAAATGAGGTAAACAGTACACTTTGGTCTGCAGTATTACGTTAAAGAAATGTTTGTTTCATTTCAATTTCTCTCCTCTTCACCTTCCTTATATTAATACTGTGTGCCTCAAGATGATTCTCGTCTACTACTTCAAAAACCTGTGGGCTATAAATCCCAATGACTCCTTAATTTTATGATACATGATGAGAGACATGGAAGTGGAGAGTGAGGGTGGGGAAAGGAGAGTTGATTTACTGAGCAAAGTAGTTTATTGATTACTTGCTCTGTGTGTCCTTTAGGAATTGTGCTTGGTTGCTAATAACAGGACTTGAATACCATGTCTTAACTTAGGGTATTATTCTAGAAAAAGTCCATATAGAGAGACATCAAAGCTAATATAAAAGCTCTGAAAATCATCAGGGACCTAGACTCCTATTTTCTCTTCTGCTACCCTTAGTTCATTGCTTCTGAAGTTGCAGTGCATTGCTTCCTTCTTCAAAGTTACATGAAATCTTTCTTCTAGAACTCCTTCTATTGTGTCTAGTGTTTCAGGCAGAAAAATGGAAAGGGAAAAGAGGTAAATGGGCTTTCCTGGAAGCCCAAACAATGACTTCTCTAACATCTTATTGACATCCCTAACTACAAGGGAGGCTGGATAAAATGGTTTTGGAGCCCCGTGCCTTACCATCATGCCATTAAATTAATACTCTGTTACCAAAAAAGAAGAGGAAAATAAATAATAAGTAAGAAACTAGTAGTCTCCATAACACTGTTCAGCTCAAGTAATCATACCCTCATTCCCAGGAGGCAGAATAAGAACAGAATACTATGGAAAAGAAGTGCTAAGCAGCATGTCCTTCCGTGGGAACACATCAAGGTTGAGGAGCTACCCTCGAAAGAGGTCATAGCTGAGATAGTGTTTTGGGTAGGAGTAACACAACATCCAAGGAGATGTATAAGAAACAGCTGGAGTCCCAGAGAACCAAACATGGGGTAAAAATGTAGTATCAAGTAACGATGATAAAACTTCAAGGAAACAAAAAGTCTCATACTTAAGACCTTGTTTTTGTTAAGTTGGGCAAAAGTCTCTACATTACTAGCAAGGAGATTTTTTTCACTTTAAAGTGCTTTACAGTACTCTCTTGTAGTAGCATCTCCATACTTCTTCCTCTGTGGTATGCTAAGTACTGGTGTGCCTCTAACCAAGCAGTAGGTTCAAATACAAAGTCAAGTAAAAGACAAGATGCTATTAGGAGAAAACTATGAGTATATAAAAAGCATTGAGAAAAGCAGATTAGAGTGGTAGAGATTTGAGTCAGTCCTATTAAACAGAAAGTGCAAAGCTGTTTTAGGAACATTTACTTCAGGAAAAAGACAGTGAGGCACATGAAGATTCAATGTTCTGTGGCTAGAAAAATACATCTTAAAAAGTCAATTGGTGGCTTAATAAGCAATTGTAGCAAAAATTTTATTATGGTAGATAAGTTATGAACATTTTAAAGTGCTTAGAAACTTTTTTTTAATCATCCAGGGGCTCATGGTCAAGTATTCACAGATTCAAGTACTGTAGCCCAAATGTCAGGTGGTAAAATTCCATCTGACTCAATACACGCTCGGGTCTTAATGCCTCGGTACTTTATGGCCAGGCTTAAAGAGTGGGAAAGAGACGATTTTCCATTTCTAATAGCTATCAAATAGCACATGAGGCATTTGTGTCCTAAAGAAATAACAGAGAACTATCTCATTTTCAGCAAATGAAAGATCATATATTTGCCAAGTACAGCCCAAATGTCTCTTTTATCACCACATATTTTGTCAATTGTGACCCTGGCAGGCTTCTCTCTATTTTTAAAGGACATTTAAAATGTGCTTCCATCATTTTCAGTTAATTATAACACTAACATGTTAAATAATGGCTTCAAACTTGATGCCAAATTATAGATAGGAAGGGAAACGTGTTGAAATACCGAGTGTTAACAAGTACAGCCATCCTGAGGATAACATCTGGAAATGGAAAGACTACTGTAAGGGTGTGAACTTGTACAGAGAGAATAGATTGTCAGTCATTTTCTAAATATGCAGTTTTACTGGGGACATATTGCTTAAGCCACTGGAAAAGAAAATCAAAGCTCATCACACAGAAGCTGAAAGTATTGCCACGCCATATATTTTTGAGTCTTTCTAGACTCAGGGCCTTTGCATAAGATGTTTCCTCTCCCTGGACCACTCACTTCTCACCTCTACTCACTACCTCCTATTCATCTTAAAGGTGATAAGTGGGATGTTCATTCTTTACACAACCACAGCATCTATTAGGCCTTTATCACACTGTAATAATGTTGTCTATTTATTCCTATTTATTTATATGTTTTCCCTACTATTCTATAGTCCCTTAAGAGGAGTGGTAGCACATTGGTTGTTACTCTATCTCCATACCAACTCTAATGCCCAGCAACCCTGAAGAAATCCTTGCTAATAAATGAATGAAAATAATACATTGCAGAGGCAGTTTAATATTTATTAAAATGTATATAGCTAAATCCAAGTTCTCTCCCATTCCTACATCTTCATAATTATTTTCTGAGAAAGAAAGTACTAAATGAGGGTGTTATTTGGAAATAACTACCTCTTATCACACACACACACACACACACACACACACACACACACATGAATTTAAGTGAAATCTGGTCCTGAAAATGAGAAGTTTTCTACGTTTCTCTTGTCTCAACAAGGATTCAAAATGTTTTCTTCTAGCCACCAATTTTCTTTTTCCTGAGGAGAAAATCCTGCCAGATTTTCCATATACACCACCATTTCAGGATTTCAATGGCCTAGAAGATTTGCAAATAGAAGTTCTAGTGTGTTGAGTTTCTGTCTGTTTTGCAGCAAATTCATGGGTAATACAGGGTGGATTTTTTTCAGGCCTGGGGAATGTGACCATCTGCATCAGAACTTTCAAAGGACGTGATAAGTAGCAATAATAAATAAAAGCACATTTACGAGAACTGATTACATAGATTCCTAAAGGTGGAAGAAAGTAAGAGAAGGAATATTTGTACTGATGATGACCTGTGTCCTAGGCACTGTGTTGAACACTTTATAAAATGTAGTGATTAAGAATACAGATTCTGGACTCAGACTGCCAAGGTTCAAATTTATCTTTGACACTTACTAGATGTGTGACTTTGGAAAAGCTTCTGAATCATCATCGTGTTTACATATCTGAGCCTCAGTGTTCTCATCTGTAAAGTGGGAAGAGATATAGCTCATACCTGATATGATTTAGGGGAGTATTGATAATATCTGTGCTATGTAGGTAGAACCTGGCACATAGAAAGTGCTTATATGTGTGTTTGCTTCAGTTATTGTTATTAGTATTTAACCCAGATCAGTTTTTTCCCCCCTAAAATTTCTACAATGGGAAGTTTGGGTTTCCTGCCCAATAGCTTAAGTAAAATAACAAACAGATATTTTCCTTCTAAGAAGTCAGGAAAATCCTAGTCTCATGATTTGAAGAAAGAAACCAAAAGTTTTATCACTATTTCTAAAACCAGGCTATTTGTGCGAGCACTCCTTACTGACAAAAAGCATGTGGGCATTTCTGTCTCTCAGCTGAGAGTCATGTATACGTACCGAATAGCACCAACAATTTTTTGAGCGATGTTTCTTATCCAAATTGAGTTTGGAAAAATATTTGGTAGAAAATGAAAGTGAAGACAATAGAGGAGTTGGAATATGATCAATCAGTACTCAGGTAGGAGGGTGCACAACCAGAGATGCCTTTTGTGAGAACTGTATCAACAAAACATTCTCCGTCATGTCAGTTGATCCATCCAAGTGTGGTGTACATTTGACAGTGATGAAAATAAGGATTCCTATCCTGAATAAATCTACGTGAGCGGCTACAAAGACTATCAAGAAAAGGAAGGCAGTTTCTGAAGCAATCAAAACAAAGTCACTATTGGTGGGTGGCAAGAGTAATTGCAGTTTCCCTGATATTTTGAGTTAAATAAGTTTTTTTTTTAAAGATTTTATTTATTTATTTGACAGAGAGAGAGACAGCCAGAGAGAGAGGGAACACAAGCAGGGGGAGTGGAAGAGGAAGAAGCAGGCTCCCAGCAGAGGAGCCTGATGTGGGGCTCGATCCCAGAATGCCAGGATCACACCCTGAGCCGAAGGCAGACGCTTAACGACTGAGCCACCCAGGCGCCCCTTGAGTTAAATAAGTTTTATATCTATACATCCTGATCCTCTTTTTACAGGTGTTATATCAGAACAGTCCACTTTGTCACTATTGGTGCACGATTTTATAAGACCTGCTATAAAGTGAGGGCAAATGCTCCAACACTTACACAGGTGTTTCTTAGTCCGGTGCCACAATTTTTAAAACTAGATCAATAATTTCTCATTCTGGTGGCTTTAAGATAACCTACCAGCCACTGAGATTAAAGTCTATGATACCAAATAAGAAAACAAACAAAATCTTTATAGACTTAATGTTATATTAAGTAGATTACAATGGAAGGGTTTTAAAGAAAGAGCTTTACTAATAGCACAAAAGCTACTGGTTGGCCAATAGGTGTTAATCTTTGCCATCATTTGAGACCTCAGTTTTTTAAACTGGTGCTATTCAGCATAGTCTCTTAAATAAATGGTATTGGGAAAACTGGACAGCCACATGCAAAGGAGTGAAACTGGACCTTATCTGATACCATATACAAAAATTAACTCAAAATGGACTAAAGACTTGAACAGAACCTGAAACCATAAAACATTTAGAAAAAAGCATGGGGGTAATCTCCTTGACACTGGTCTTAACAATAGTTTTTTGGATTTGACAACAAAATCAAAGGTAAAAACAGCAAAAATCAACAAGTGGGACTACATCAAACTAAAAAGCTCTGCACAGCAAAGAAAACAATCAACAGCATTAAAAGACAACGTACTGAATGAGAAAATATTTGCAAACCATCTCTCTGATAAAGGGTTACTATCCAAAGTATATGAAGAATTCATACAACTCAATAGTAAAAACAAACAAAAAATCAATCCAATTAAAAAATAAGCAGATCTCAATAGAAATTTTTCCAAAGAGGACTAAAAATGGCCAATAGGCACATGAAAAGGTGCTTAACATTACTCATCACCAGGGAAATGTAAATCAAAGCCACAATAAGATAGCACCTAACACCTGTTAGAATGACTGTTTTTAAAAAGACAAGAGATATCAAATGTTGGCAAGGATATGGAGTAAAGAAAACCCTTTGAGCACTGTTGGTGAGAATGTAAGTTGGTATAACCACTATGGAAAACAGTTTCTCAAGAAATTTTTTTTTTACTTTTATTTTTTTTAATTTTTTAAAATATTTTTTATTATATTATGTTAGTCACCATACAGTACATCCCTGGGTTTTGATGTAAAGTTCGATGATTCATAAAAAAGGAACTACCATATGATCTAGCAATTCCACCTGTGCATATATATCCAAAGGAAACTGTCTCAAAAAATATCTGCACCCTTATGTTCATTGCAATATTATTTACAATAACCAAGACATGAAAAAAACCTAAGTTTCCATCTATGGAAGAATAAATAAAGAAAATGTGGTAAGTACATACAATGGAATATCATTCAGCATAGAAAGAAGGAAATCCTGCCATTTGGGACAACATAAAGGAGCTTGAGGACATTATGGTGAGTGAAATAAGTCAGACAGAAAGACAAATAATGCATGATCTCACTTATACATAAAATCTTAAAAAACTGAACTTAAAGAATAGAAAACAGACTGGTGGTTGCCAGTGGTGGGAGGTAAGGAGTTGGTGAAATGGATGAAGGTGGTCAAAAGGTACAGCCTTCCAGTAATAAGAGGAATAAGTTCTGGGGATGAAATGTACAGCATGGTAACTATGGTTCATGAGCAGTGTAAGAAAGTAGACCTTAAAAGTTTTCATCACAAGAAAAAAATATGAACAAATAATATAAAGGATGTACTCTGGCAGGTACTGATGAATGTTATTTTAGTGTTTTTAAAATAAAATAAAGCAAGTAATTCTCTTAATATGTGTTATTATAATCACAGTTGTTGAACCCTGAGATTTAATTCAAATGACACTGCAGATTCTCAAATCTGTGTGGATTATCAGGAGCAAGGCTTGCGAAGAACAAAGATGAAGGAGCATCTCATTTTATCAGTAAATGTATTTTTAGGATTGATCATGTACAGAGATTATGAGAGTTCTTAAAGCATCAAAACTGCGTCTCCTACAAAAATCATGTACTTCATTCCAGTTCAGCAATAACTCAACATTTTCTTGGAAATAACTATAATTCACTTCAAAGCCTGAATTAATCATTTACTTATTGGTACTGATCTTTAATTTTAATTTTAGTCCCATCTGTTTTTTGTTTCTCTGTTGTTCCTTTCTTTCCTTCCTTTGACTAATAAGATAAAATCAGTATTCATTTTATTTATTTATTCATTTCTTGAAACATTGTCTATAATTCCTTGTATTTTTGTTTATATAATTCTTTGTATATTTGGATAGTGGTTACAGTGGGGATTACAATATGTTTTTAGAACTTGTTCCACTTCATAAAACATATAAAATGTATAAACATATTAGTTTAACGTTCCATTTTCATGTCATTATTTTTATTATTTATTACTTATGCATATATCTTAGATCTTACATGTTATTTTTGCTTTAAACGAACATATTTTAAGGTATTTAAATCTATTAAGAGAAATAGCCATGTTAATCTTTTTCCTTTTGACTTCATATGTAACATTTCTAACATGCAAAATTTTTCCAAATCTAATGTGAATGTAATTTCCTTCTACCGGAAGAACTTCTTTTCACATTTCTCATAATGTAGGTCTGCTCGCGATCAATTAATCCTTTCATACTTCTTCATCTCTAATTTTTATCTGAAAGTGTTTTTCAGAAACACAATCTTTCACCTTTGAAAGATATTTTGAATCTCTCTCTCCATCACCCCTGCCACTGTCTCCTGATGGCCCTTTCCCTATGTTGCCTTGTGTCTTTCCGTCTTCTAAAGTCGTCAGCCAAAGGATTTAGTGCCCACCCTAGTCCAGTATGACTTCATTTTAACTTAATTACAGGTACAGAGATCTTATTTCCACATAAGATCACATTCTGAGGGGCAGCTGTGTGGCCCAGTGAGTTGAGCATCTGACTCTTGGTTTCCACTCAGGTTGTGATCTCAGGGTCGTGAGATCGAGTCCCCTGTCAGGCTCTGTGCTCAGTGCAGACTCCTCTTCAGGTTCTCTCTCCTTTTCACTCTCTCTCAAGTAAATAAATAAAATCTTTAAAAAAAAAATCACATTCTGAGGTTCCAAATTGTCATGAATTTGGGGAAGACACTACTCAATCCACACCACATGTGTTTTACACTTCTGGAATCTGATAATTACTACAGTAGCACCCCCTTAACCATGGGGAATATATTCCAACACCCCCAGTGGTGCCTGAAATCACAAATAGTACTAAGCCCTATACATACTATGTTTTTTCCTATACATTCATACCTATGATAAAGTTTAATTTATAAATCAGGCACAGTAAGAGATCCACAATAACTAATAATAAAATAGAAAAACTGTAACAATATACTATAATGAAAGTTATCTGAATGTGGTCTCTCTTTCCAAATGTCTTATTGTGCTGTACCCACCCTTTTTCCTGTGATGATGTAAGATGAGAAAAAGCCTGTGTGATGAGAGGAAGTGAGGTAACTGGAGTAGAAATTGTGACATAGTATTATGCCACTATGGACATTTTGACTACATCTCAGAAAAGAATCATCTGTTTTCAGAATGCAGTTAAAACGAATAACTGAAACAGCAGAAAATGCAGATAATGAGGGACTACTGTATTTTCACAGAAACCCCACTCTCTTGTAATGACCAGTACATATGATTCTTTTTTTTTTTTTCACAAATTGTGCAAGATCAGTTAACAGGGTGCAGTTTGCCCAACCAGCAATTTCATATCACTTATATGTCCTTTATCATTGTTGGTGGTGTTTCTGCTGTACTGTTTTACATTTAAATTTCACCAAATGACTCAAAGGCCTTAAAGTTATTTCAGGGAAGTAATGTATATGTTTAAACTCAGAGTAATCTTATGCACACAAATAGTCAAAAAGACTCCAGGCTTATTGCATAATATGAGTCCATTGATGTTAGGTCCAATAAATCTGAAAAGGTGATTGATTGTTTTTCAACAGTCAAAATCAAAATTGCAAATTGGAAATGAGAAGATTAATTTCTGGAAATTGGGTTGCATTGTCCTAGTAATACATTCCCCTAGTCCTTCATCAGTAAAGATAGAATTTTAAAAGTTTCACTTTCTGTAGCAAATATATAAGATGTTCATAAAACTAGATATAATGCTAATGACATATATTCAAAAAATGGAAAAAGCTCTTGGCAAAAATCTTCTATGAAACAGCACTACAGAATCCACATCATACAATGGGAAAAATAATCACCATTCTTTCATGTACAAGCTAGAAAGTTGTTTGCTTCTCAGGATTGCTAACGGGCAGAATCATTTCTTGGCACTGATTCAGTATACATATAAATATAATATACATTCATATATATATACATGTTCATATAAATATGACAACATTGTTTCTGTTTATTACTGAAAAGCTATTCTACAGGAGAAAAAGTATTTTCAATTTTTTTTTCACTTTATAAAGTAAACTGAAGAAAGAATGTTGGGATTAACGTAGTTGAGTGCAATAAGGAATGGAACTAATAAGTGTATTTAAAAAGTTACAGTCTTAACACGGCTTTATTCAGACAAAATGGTAACAGGTCAACAATATGACTGCTGATTTTCTGATTAAGTGAGGAATAAAGCAGTGAACATTAGGAATATAATGAATTTGTGGTCACCAAGAATACATCATTGCCATGTGCTATGTAAAGAAATAGTAGAAAATACTGGTTTTACTTCCTCTGAGTGTAGAACACAAGCCATCAAGGGAAAGATATTTTCATGAACTTTCAAAATAAGGAATCGATTTTAAAAATTGACTTATCTCGATAAATTATCTTTATAAAATTTCAAGTTTGTTTTCTAAGTGATTTGTCTTTATCTCAAATAGTGTGAAAGAAAGTTGTGATTTTTAAAATTGAGATTAGGAGAACAGTAAATTTTAAGACCCAGTTATAGCACAAATTGCTGAGACATTGATTTTTCTCTCCTAATCTTGATGAAATTTTCAACCATCAGAGAAATTAATTAATGAATATTCTTGAGAATATTCAGCACCACATATAAGTGATGGGCTAGAACAATAAAAACCTTCCACAGCTGAGTGGTTCAGGGCCTCACTTCTCTCACCCAAGGCAAACGTGAAAATTTGTACTTGTTTGCCCATGATATTCTTATCCACTTAGTTCCTAGTGGTTTTCAGTGTGAAATCTCTTCTTGGTTTCTCAGTTCATGGCCAATCTGAATACTTAGAAGTAACTGTCAGACATATGAAATATTTGTTGGCATTCCCAACAACCAGTAATTAATTGCATGCTATCTGTTTCAACTTGTATAATGAACAGTAAAAATAAGCATGACCTGATAGAAAATCTGAGCTATAGGTCAAGTAGATGCCATTAAGCTTAGTATAGATAACTTCAGTCCAAGTTTCTAAAGGATATCTCAACCCTCTGCCTCATATTAAATAATCATTAATTGTTCTTAATATCACTTAACTTTAAATATATATATTTATATCATTTAAATTTATGAGAATTTTTATTTACCAAAAAAGTTTGAATTTTTTTTTAATTTAAAGGGAAAATATATGCAGAAAATAATAAAATGCATTGCAATGTGTAAAAATGTTGTTTTAAACTAGAATGTGCAAAAAGTTGTGCATACCATTGACGGGGTCTTTGCAAGCTAATGAGATAATCTGGGCTACCAAAAAACAAAATAAGCAGTTTAATTATAAAACACCTTGTATTGGGACATCTGGGTGGCTCAGTGGATTAAGCCTCTGACTCTTCATCTCAGCTCAGGTCTTGATCTCAGGATCATGAGTTCAAGCCCCATGCTGCGCTCCACGCTGGGTGTGGTGGCTACTTAAAAAAATGAAACAAAACAAAAAATGTTTTGTAGCAGTTATTAAATGAATAGATAAATTAGAAGCACTGGGAATTCATCAGCTGGAAAATCCATTTTGTTCCGTTGAAACCTACTTTTCCAGAGTACTCATGAGAAATCTTCAGATTTTCTTTCTTCTATACTCAGAGCTTATTCTTTCATGCTAAGTCTGTTGCAAACAGCAAGATCTTATTCTATTTTATATGAACAAACAAACAAGAAAAGAGAAACAGACTCGTAAATACAGAAAACAAACTGGTGGTTCCCAGAGGAGAGAGGGATGGGAAGATGGGTGAAACAGGTGAAGGGGATTAAGAGGCACAATTCCAGTTATAAAATAAATAAGTCACAAAGATGAAAAATACAGCATAGGGGGATTATAGTCAGTAATATTGTAATGACATATGGTGACAATCTGTATCATGGTGAGCATTGAGTAATGCATAGAATTGTCGAATTGCTGTGTCGTACAACAGAAACTAAAATAACATTGTATGTCAACTATAATCCAATAATAATTCTTAGAAGTCTGTAGTGAGTGTGATGTCTTGCAAACAGTTACAATAACTATTAATTCTGTTTCAATCAAGCTGTATTTGTTGCTTCTCTATAGTATTGGTTTTGTTCCTCAGATTTCTCGGAATGGTCAAGTAATTGCTGTTTTAGCTGAAACTCCTTCAGAGTTCTAGCTCTATCCTCAATCATCAGAGGGAGGAGACTTCAATTTAGACACTAATGTCACATCTTGTTTCACTTCATTTTTCTTTCATTTTACGGATGTTTCAGGGACATATTTTCTGTTTCCATTTTATTTTCCATTAACTTTGCTCCTATATATGAAAATCTGATTTTTCCCTTTAACCCATAGGAGAATACTATAGTTTTCACAAAATTATGTTGAACACAATTGAGGCTTTTCTCGATTACATTTTTCTTGATTGTGACTTAGCACATGGATTCAGAACACAAGTTCTCAAATCTATTTTAAGGGTTTTTTTAGTTCCTTATTTTCTTCATCTATTTTATCAATTTAAGGTGAAGAGAAAGGAGACAAAATTCAAAGAAACAGAGTGAAAGGATGCAAGAAGTAAATATTCCAGATTGGTAAAGAAGCATGCAAGAGATTACTGAATAATAAGGAAAGTCAATAATGCATGGGTGGGGATTGGGGGGGTTGTGCCAGGGGATGAATATGATATTCAATTGCCAAATGCATATACCTATCCCTTTGACTTGATCTCAACAGGCTGATTTCTCTAATCAAAGTTTATCTTGATATTTCAAATTGAATTAAATACTGCAAACTGCACGTTATGGCTCTAGAATAGGGAATTAAATTATCCAAATTATCTTTTGGAGAAATTATCTAAAACAAGTACTACCACAATTCCAAAGATTTCACATTTTTGCTTATATTCATGAGAGATATTGGTCTGTAGTTGTCTTGTGATGTCTTTATCTGGGTTTGGTATTCACATAATGCTGGCCTCTTGGAATGATTGAGGAAGTGTTCCCTCTGTTATTTTTTGGAAACGTTTGTGTGCAATTAGTATCATTTCTTCCTTAAAAAATTGAGAGAATACTCTAGTTAAACTATCTTATCCTGATGCTTTCTTTTTGGAGGGGCATTAACTATTGATGAAATTGCTTCAATAAAATAGGCCTATTCAGATTATCTATTTTTCCCTGAGTGACTTTTGATACACTGTGTCCTTCAAGAAATAGGTCCATTTCATCTCCTAGTTTTATTACAGTATATCTTGTTATTTATATGTATGTGTATGCATTTATGATTTTTGGTTTTGCTCAGTATTACAGTCCCAGATTCTAATACTGTATCTGGAATTTATTTATTTATTTATTTATTTATTTATTTATCAATCATTTATCTGTCTACTTATTTAGCTTACTCAATTAATTAATTCACATAGAGGTGTAAAAAAAAATGACCTAACTCAAATGGGCCTATCACATAGTGATTTTCATTATTTTATTGTTGCTTTTTACTTTATTTTTAACCTATGAGGGAAGGGTCTGTGACTGGCCACCGAGTCATTAAATGATAAAATTCTGTCAACATTGATTATGAGTCTTTGTCTCTTCAACTTATGAGATTTGTGTTTTCACAATCCAATCGTTATTTAAACAGGCAATGATCACTGATCTTACTTTTCAAATCAGTTAGAAGATAGATCCGTGAACATTTGCCAAGTGATATTTATTTTGTTCAGTTTGGTGTTGGGGACGTAGGACAACGAAGGAGAGAGCATTATTCTAAGTGCTTCATGTCCATAAGTCCTTTCAGAAGAGCACATTTCTCTGTACTTGCTGATATGATTATCTCATATGCTGTGAATAAATTTCATATTTACGAAGCCTAACATTTGACCAAAAGATGTTTTCTTTTTTAACAGCTCCGTGTGAACTCCCTCTTAAAGAAGAATGAAATGTAACAGAATGACAGTGTGGAAAACACATCGGAGTGACGATGTATTACAGCAGTCGTGGAGTCTCAGCTTATTGACCACCACTATTCTGTTTTTATAGTGCAATATGGACAGATCATTTTCTCCCTAATGTCGTCAGACACAAGCTCTGTATCCATGTGTCTCATCAAGTTCTTAAAATTGTGCTTATATATACATTAGTCTGAAATAACAGACATCACCACTCCCAGTTATCTGAGACATACTCAGTATCATCACCTACTAACCAGAAATTGTAAGTTGCTATGTTCCTAAAAATTGTTTTTAAGTTTACTTTCTTCTTATTCAAAGTCTAAAATGATACAAACTTGCTAAATAACTTCCTCTGTCTGGCTTCATAGTTTTTTGTTGCTTATATCACCATACCCTGTGTTACCTGCATTTAATATCTGAAGTCAGAACTGAATGTTTTTATCTTGACTGCTCACATCTATTTTTAAAACCAAATTCTTGAGGCACCTGGGTGCTTCCGTTGGTTAAGCGGCCAACTCTTGATTTCAGTGCAGGTCGTAATCTTAGGGTCATGGGATCATGCCCAGGGTCAGGCTCCCTGCATAGCAGGCAGTCTGCTTGAGTCTCACTCTATCTCTCCCTCTGCTCCCCCTCTGCTCATCTTTTTTTTTCTCTCTCTCTCTATAAAATAAATAATAAATAAATCTTTAAAAAAATTATTTTCTGCTTTACAGTATTGATGTAGTTTTTGTTTTTTCTTGTTGAATTTTTTTTCTTTTTTCTTTTTTTTTTTTTTTTTTTTGCATTCCAAGTCCACTGTGCCACTACCCTCACTAAGGTCCTTATTTATTAATGTTCATATTATAACTGCTGCTACAAACTGGTCTTGTAACGTGTAATTGTTCAAATAATCATTCACACTATATCCAATCAGTCTCCTTAAAACAGCTTTTCGTGTCATTTCACTACGTTGACTAACGGTGAGTCCAGTAATGGTAGTTGTCATAGTTTGGATGCAACCTGACTTTTTTTAGTTAATTTTCCGCTAGACTGCTTCAAACCCCCTTTCCATCAATCCCTGTCAGCCTTACTCTCTGTTTTCTGAATTACAGAGTCAGATGTTGAATGTCTAAACGTAATAAGTGTTTGGATGTTGATCACCTTAAAGTTGCCAAAGATCTTTTCCTGGACAGCCTTTTATTTGAACTAAGGGTTTTTTTTTGGGGGGGGGTGGGGTGAATTTTATATTAGTTGAATTTTGAGAGATTGTTTTGCATATAATAGTGAATAGATACATTTCAATATATCTGTGAAAGAAAGAAGAGCTATAAAATTTCACACGCACCCACCATCAGGCACTGGGATGGACTATTACCAGAGTTATTCATGAACCCTCTCCTCAATCTAACTCCTTAATCTGCTGTCCTTGAAGGTAACTGATAGTATTGTGTTAATTATGTTTTCCTTCTCATTATTGGTTCAATAGTTGAACCCTTAGGTTTACTGTTTTAAATGTAGGTTCTGGAACTTATGAAAATGAAATTGCACTTTATGTCTTTTCCTTTCATTTCCTTTTTTGTTCAATACTATATTTCTTCACATTCATCCTAAATGATGTCCATATTTCTAGTTTGTCGGTTTTTACTGCTATGTACTATTGCATTGTTTGAATGTAACACGATCCTTATACATTCTGTTGTTTTCAGTTTTTCACTGGTCTAAACATTTGCAAATATTCACAGAAGTGGATTGTTAGGTTTCACATTATATACATTTTCCTCTTTACCAGATAATACCAAATCATTTTCTATACACTGGCTCACAAATGTATCTGCTACTATCAGGGTATATTCTGTATTAGGAGAAGAGCCAGAATAAAAATATTCTGGTTTCTCTGTATTACCCATATTTTATTTTGCGGGATTTAAAAAATTTCATCCTTTAAACTGATGTTTCACTGTAGTTTTAATTATGTTTCCCTATAAATTGTATTTTTGTGAATTCAGTTACACTTTAAATATATTTTCTGTGAAGATGGTGGAAAGGACAAAATCCTCTGACAGATGTTAGATAATTGGATGCTATTTTAAGCCTGTAATTGTATCTTAGGAGACTTACCTATCCTAAAGAGCCTCTGAGCCTTCATCCATGCAATGAGAAGGTAGCAGAAAACCTCTTTCAGCAAAAACATTTTTGCAAATTTATGAAGATTTTGCTGGAATGAACAAGACTACCACGATGTACCTATTTCCTAAATTCAAGCCATCATACAAATGATGTATCAAAAGAATAAATTTTAAAGGAAGGATGAGTTTGTAAACTAGCAGTATTTTCTATTATTATTCAAGGAGTATATATTTACCCATATTTTCTTTTTAGTGGTTCATGTAAACAAACCATAATAAAGAAATAAATAAGATTGTCTTCCTCCGATATGATGTAGAGGGAATATTTATTATTTTATTCTAAACAATGCAGAACATGTGTTTTTCAAAAAGTGTAACATATCTTTGGTCCTCACACCAAAACTTTTCTGTTAGTAGCATAGAAAATAGTGGTACAGGGTTATTTATGAATTACCAACCTGGAAAAGTGTATAAAAGATGGGCTAAACGGGGGTCCACTGTATAGACTGAATATGAATTCTTCATATTTTTAAATCAATGACCATGACAAATATACTACTTAATTAAACTATATTTTAATTATATGAATTTCAAGCATCATATTATCCTATAGTTACAAGGACTCTGGATGTAAAACAAGCAAAAAAGAGTATATATATACGTGTGTGTTAAATCCTACAGAAATGTAAAGTCGACTTTAATGTGGTATTCCACATTGGTTCTACCAACTGGCAGGTTCAGTTGATCTGTTTAAACACAATATAATTGGCATCTCAATATTTATTTAGATAAGACAGTCTTTTCAAAGCATCCTTAATGATTCTGGAATTTCAAAGTCTTTTTCAATAGATTCAAATCTAATCTAAGTAGTATTAGTTTTCATTTTAGTCTAATGATGGTGCTTATTGAAATAACTACTTTTATAGTCCAAAAGTCTGTCACCCACCTTTCTTCCCAATTCTTCCCCAAATCAGACTTACTTCATCAATTCTTTAAAACTTCATCAAGTCTTTCACCAGAGATTATGAAGAATGCACAAGCTGATTAAAGGGAAAGAGATTTCAAAGAAGTCTTCACCTTGACATTTAAAACACAAACTGAAATTCCTAAAATGTGCCAAGAGTCTTAAGTAATAATAAATGACAACATTTGGATAAGAAAGGAGACATCTAAAATTATTCCCAAATTAGCACCTCTAACAGGTCACCGAGTTTCATTTTAAAATTTATTTTAAATGAAGTATGCTTTGGTTTCTTTTGACTGAATTTCTGAATACTGAAAATTAGTGTTCTTACCGTTTTGTGATTTTCTGTTTTCAGTTTGTATACTTATATTTGTTTGTCTTAAAAATTGCCCTGTTTATACTGAGAGGATTGATTTCATATAAGCTTTACTCTTTATAAAAGTTTTTGTTTTTTAATATGAACTTGAAGAAAAAATTTAACCTCATTTATCTCAAACATTTAACATGGTAACCACAATTCCCATTTTCTATACTTCATGGGATTCATTTTGCATTCATTTATTTGCATACTAAATAAAATATAAGAAAGCCCTTTATAAAATATATAAGATGCTATACAAAATAAAATGATTTATTTCTAAGTTTATTGCACTGCATCACAAACTTGAGGGGATCAGATAAGATAATATTTAAAATTATTTTACGATGAACTAATGATGTAATATCAATGCCCAAATGATAGAATATATCTGGGAATTCATATAAATGAAACATGCTTCCTTTTTAGAAAGTGTTTGACTAATTTCCTCTCAAACTGGCTTCAACAGTTTTGCAAAAATTGTGGATGGCACCACTCAATAAAAACAGAATTTTTTAATTTAAAGGGTCCTCAGAGGCCACCTAATCAAGCTCCTTCATTTACAGATGGGCTTCCGGAGGTCTAGAAACATGAAGCAACTGGCCCCACATCCAGTGTCATTGCTAGAACCCACTTGTCCTAGCTTTCATATTAGTGTTCTTTCCACTATATCAACTGGTCATTTGATTGAAAGCCCGAGAAATCTGCTTTGAAAGTCAGAGGGCAATAAATCTAGCTCTTCTACACATTAGAAGGTCAACTTGTAATTTATTGTCAAATGCATGAGCTAAAACTTTCTCAATGTAGCGTATAGACTAGTATGGATCTCCTATCCTAGGATACACGAACAATTACATTGGATTAAGACCTTTGAGTAAGTTTGAAGTTATGCTAAAAATAATAACATTAGCTCCATACATCTTCGTATTAAATACTTCTTCTCATGTAATGCATTTCACGCTAGTACTGGTTAATGTAGAAAGAGATACTGAAAAATTGTGATCTAGTAAAGGTTTTATGGATAATAGAATTTTTAAAAACTTATCCATAACATTGACCTGAAGCTACAGAGCTCTTTTGAGAAGTTTTATGTGGCATTTTTAAAATCTTCTTGATTACGTTTAAATTTTTAGCACAGAAGATTATGCTATTTTCCCTTGCTTCAGGAAACTCCACCCTCCAAGAACACTCCTGGAGATTTATTAATCTGATGCCTGGTTTTCAGACATAACGAAAATAAAGAAACCTCCACAAAGCTCATGCTACCATTATTGATCTTAAGCTTTTGGGGATAACAACCAAAGCTCAGAGGTGGGTAATATTGCAGACACTTCTCCCCATGACAGCAAACCAAGATCCAGACCAGAATTTTCATCAGTAAAGAATGCTGACCTGGGAAGTATATGGAGGGGACATGGAACATTTAGAATATCAAGGGCCCACTTACCCTTTATTCTAGCAGCGGCTGAACTAATAAAAGTCAAGGGTTATTGAAAATATATCTTTCCATCACTAGTTTTTTTCTGTAGCAGTTATCACCACGGGGCCTAAGAGCTTTGACAAAGGAGCTTCTTAACATGAAAACAGCAAGAAGCGAGCCCCAGAGCTGAGCTGGTTAGAGGCCCAAATGGTGCTTTTTAAAAATAAGCTCGGAGAGCATTAAGCATCTCTGAACAGGCACTTCCTTTCCCTCAGGATCATAGATGCTGCTTGTAGACTTTTTCCTCTTTCTTAAGGGTCTGTAGGAAATGGGGCCAAATGAGATAGCTCTGCAAACAGCCATTCTTTACCCCTCAAGATCCCTACTTCTTCTCCCTAGAGAGCATGGCTCTCAGAGGAAATTGAAGGGAAGAAGTAAATAGACTCAGAAGAGGAAATGAAAAGTGTAATAATCAGTAGAGTAACGGGATAGTAATGACAAATGAAGATTAAATTTCCCATTTAAAACCTTGTAATTTTCAATAGATTGTCCAAACATTCTATTTGCAAATATAAAAATAGGAAATAGGAAATAGGAGCAATCAAGTTATCAATATTTCCATTTGACTTTTTAAAGTGGCAGGCTGGTACTGAGTGATGATCGACTCAGCAAATCAGTGGGGTCAGAGTTAGTACAAGGGACAGTGGGACTGGCCAACAATTAGCAAAGTCAGAAGAAAGTAGGTATTCTGCATAAGGTGGTGGCATCCTCATACAGCAATGACTCTTGCTTTTTTCTTTTTAATTAATAGATCAGGCTTTCTTGGAAAAAAATGTGCTCGCTTTGCATTTATCTTGTGAACAGATGACTGACTCATGGACCACATCAGCAAATTCACAGAATGATGAAAGCCACAATCATTTCTCTTCTTACTATTTTTGCCATGTTTATCTAGTCGTGTCTCTTTGAAAGACATTTATTAAATGCCTACCATGTACTATGTCTGTGTTCACGAGCCTAGAAATCTGGGACTTATAGAAAACGGACAATGGTTATGTGCAACATTTACGAGGGTCAGTTTATTTATCACATAAATCTTTGGCTCTAAATAGAATCAAAGGTATTTTTTTATGCAATTATCTTTTCTAAAAACAAGTAATATTTATTCCATAAGCTATGCAAACGCCTCCCCCCCCCCATTAATTAGTATAGGCAGTCTGCAGTGCTGAATGAAAGCAGCTCTACAGGAGGGACATCTGGAATCCCCTTTCTGAAAGAACCTGTTTGTCAGTTGCTAGACAGTGATTGCTATCATTGCCTGCCTACGTATCATAGCCATTCCGTACAACGCTGATTATTAATGCAGTGCTTAGAATTAGGGATAAAGACGCTCCTAATTTCAGAGACAAATTTCTCACTGTTTAAATAACACCACAGGCTACTGAAGTGTTTTAACAAAACAGAATAACCACATAAAATCAAAGACTAAAAGACATCAGACTAGAGTACAATTTCATCCACATATTTCTGTGGAAGAGCAGCATATGGACGAACCTTGAGCTTTCATTTCCATGTATTATGGATCATATATATTTATACGAAGGCAGACTAATATATACTGACCGTGTATTATTTGCTAGGCCCTATGGTAAATACATATATTATCTCACTTAATCCCTACAATTACCCAGTGAAGCTGATATCAACCTTATGGATGCGTGAAGGTAATGAGATCTAGAAAATGTGTGTAACTTGTCCAAGGTCACACAAATAGCACAAAGCAAGCTCGAAACCTAGGACTGTCTGAGAGCAAAGCTTCATGATTTTTTCTCCAAGTCACACTGACTACGGTGTTTCTTGATCTCAGATTAACATATGTGATACAATGGTTACATCTACTCATTTCCAGTGTTTATAAATATAAACTATTGTGTTTGTATAGTTAAATAAATCACGTATTTTATATGCAAGAAACACTGAGTTTATCTCTGAATATTTTCAGTCACCTCTGTTTTTATAAATATTTTCTATAAGCAATTACTGGGTTTTAAATGACATATTTATTTTATTACAATGGTTATATCTTTAGGTGTTAATTATTTGCTTTAGTAATTCCCACAAGAAATTTAGAATATGTGAGAAATGTAAATTGTAACATCGGACTATCTATTAACATATGAGCAGTATTGAGTGAATATTTTTCATATGGTAATGCCTGCCTCTTACATCCAGGAATTTCTTATTAGCTGCACCTTCATTTGTACAAGTGAGGAGGTAAAAATTCATATTTGAACAGTGGATGAATTACAAAATGATTAACTTTATAAATGATTATTAGTTTAATGTATCAAATATTTATTTAAAATTTGTGATTCAAATATTTTCCTGGACTTCCTTTGCTAACAAGCTTAACTATTATAATTAAGAATCACTTTATTTTAAAAATTTGTTTCCAAAATTTCCCCCTACACACACACTGTAATTTGCCCTCCGAGAATGTGAAGTTATTAAAAAGCTATTTTAGTATGGGAAAGAATGAAAAAGAAAAGTAATGTGACAACGTAGGAGAAGTTAGGTATTTCTATATGGTACCGGTGAACAACCTGAATAGAGCTAATGGGTTAATATTTATCAAAAGTTTTAAGAGTGTATGGGCCTTATCCATCAATTTTACTTCTATAAAGTATAATTCAGAAAAGCATGCAATAGATGCAAGGACATGAATGCTTATTGGAAGATTGTTAATAATACCAAAAAAATGGACCCTGTCTAAACATCCTTCAATAGGCAGTGGGAAAAAAAAAAATTTGTGTATCAAAGGACACTATCAAGAGAGTGAAAATACAATCCATATATGGGGAGAAAATATTTGTAAATCATATATCTGATAAAGGCTTAATATCTGGAATATGCAAGGAGTTCTTAGAATGTAACAACAAAAGGACAAACAATTCAAAAATTAGCAAAGAACTTGAATAAACACTTTTTCAAAGAAATACAAATGGCCAACAAGTACGTGAAAAGATGCTCAACATCTTTAATCAGGGATTGCAAATCAAAACCGTAATAGAATACTATTTCACACCCACTCAGAAAGCTATAATTAAAAAAAAGAAAAGGAAAATAACAAGTGTTGAAGTGGAGGCAGAGAAACTGGAACCCTTGTGCATTGCTGGTGAGAACATAAAATGGTGCAGCCATTGCAAAAACAGCTTATTTATCTAAAAGTTAAACATAGAATCCAACAATTCCAACAATTCCATTCGTAGGTATATACCCTAAAGAACTGAAAGCAGGACTCAAACGGATACTTGCATGCTGATGTTCACAGCAGCATTATCTACAGTAGCCAATAGGTGGAAACATCCCCAAGGACCATCAACAGATGCCTGGATGAACAAAACATGGTGTATATATACACAATTGAATGCTATTCAGCCATAGAAAGAAATGAAGCATTGATACATGCTACAACATGGATGAACTTTGCAAACATTATGCAAAATGAAATAAGACAGACACAAAAGAACAAATATTGTATGATTCCATTTAGATGCATTATCTAGAATAGGCAAATTCATAGCATCTGAAAGATTAGAGATTACCAGAGGCTGGGGTTAGAGGAGAATGAGGTTACTGTATAAGGGGTACAGGGTTTCTGTTTGGAGTCACGTAAAAGTTCTAGAAACTGTGGTGATGGTTGCACAACATTATGACTGTAATTAATGCCACTGAATAGTACATTTTAAAAGAGTCAGGGGCGCCTGGGTGGCTCAGTCTGTTAAGCATCTGCCTTCAGCTTGGCTCATGATCACAAGGTCCTGGGATTGAGCCCCGAATGGGGCTCTCTGCTTAGCCGGGAGCCTGCTTCTCCCTCTCTCCCTCCCCCTGCTTGTGTGCATGCTCTCTCTCTTTCTCTCTCTCTCTCTCTGTTTGTCAAATAAAAAAAATAAAATCTTTAAAAGAGTTAGAATGGTAACTTTCATTATATACATTATACTACAATGAAAAAGACTGTGGGTTGAATATGAATTCATTCAGATTATCATTATGCAGACATTAAAATGTTGACATAGATCTAAATTTATTGGTAAAGAAAGATGTCCACCATGCATTTGTAGGGGAAAAAATCCTCAAAACTCAGTTTATATAGTGCGATGACATTTGAATAAGTAAATGTGTGTGGTATGTTTCCATGTACGTGAATGAATGTGTGTGTGTCTCTGCTGTATGTGTGTGTGGCAGAGACAGAGAGAAATGATAAAACTACATACATAATGGTTAAAACTAAACTGAAGTTTCAGGTAATTTTTTTTTCTTTTCTGAACTCTGATGTTGTTTTCTTAACTTTTATTTTTTTATATACAGCACTTTTAAAAATTAAGCTTTTCCCACTTGAACAGAAAAAAAAAATGAAGACTAACATATGAAAAAGTGGAAGAAGTTAAAAAAGAAAAGCAGAAGGGAAGAGGAGCAGGAAAAGAAGGAGGAAAAAGCACTGAGGCCAGCTTATTGCTACTGACTTACCTTAGAGATCAATTCTTTATGGAGGAAAAAGCCTTAGCACTCCAAGACACAGAGAAGGAACCATGCAAGACCAACTCCTGGAGTTGCATGTCTCCCTTCTATTGAGTGCTTTCCAGCCGATCTTGCCCCCCAGAACCCTTGCTGTAAGGATTTCTGTCCAATGAGGTTGCAGAGTTATTCCTGTCATACATAAAATTGTGAAATTTCCATGAAGATAATTCAATGGTAGCCAGACTATACATACATTCTTCCACTTCATTTTCCATTTTCAATCTGGCACATGGGAGGTTGGGACTCCCTGGACTATGTGAAGTTAATGTGATCATGCAATTTGCCTTGGCCAATGACATATGAATAGAAAAGCCAGATGTCAATTCCAACTGGAACCGTTAGAGTTAGCACATCATTTTTCATGTTTGCTTTTCATGCCTTGACAACAATGGAAGCACTGAGATGGAGTCTCCCTCAGCCTGGGTACCTGATGATGAAAACATAAATCAAAGCTCGTCGTGATCCATGACCGACAGGTAGCATGAGTGAAAAATAGATCTTTGCTGTTTTACTCGCCAAGATGTGGGAGTTGCTCATTACTACACCAGAGCCTCACTTATCCAGAAGGGTAGTTTGGCAAAAAGTATTTCTGAGATCTTGTACTCAGAGATACAAGAAGAAATGCGTTCATCAAATATTTCTTGAGCACCTGTTTCGTGCTGGACATGGTCCCAGCTAGATGATAGGCCCAAGGAACAAAACCGGCCTTGTGGAGTTTTCATTTTAA
Organism: Ursus arctos; assembly: GCF_023065955.2. Lineage (NCBI taxonomy): Eukaryota > Metazoa > Chordata > Mammalia > Carnivora > Ursidae > Ursus > Ursus arctos. Next base: position 44,909,025 of record NW_026622797.1, on the reverse strand, counting down.
TGTGGGAAACAGACACAAACAGTAAGCATAATACATACAAATCATACGCTATTCTTTTTTTAAAAAGATTTTATTTATTTATTTGAGAGAGAGAGCATGAGTGGAGGGAGGGACAGAGGGTGAGAAAGACGGAGAAGCAGACTCCCCACCTAGCATGGAACCAGATGCAAGGCTCCATCCAAGGAGCCCGAAATTATGACCTGAACTGAAGTCAGACACTTAACCGACTGAGCCACCGAGGAGCCCCAATTGTAGGCTACTCTAAAGGATGATAGTGCTAGAGAAAAAGCACTGGAGCAAGATAAGAGGGATCAAAAATGATAAGTCAGCTGAGTTAAAATTTTAGATAGGGTGTCTGGAGTAGATCGTACTGAGAAATGACATTTGTTCAAAGACTTGGAAGCAAACACACTAACTTCAAGTGACTCAAGATGAGCTGAACAATAGGGGCCAGAGACAGTGAATTGGTTTTCATGCCTACTCAGAACAAGAAAAGTTATTGAGGATATTATTGAGAAATAATCTCAACAGAGACTGAGTTACTATGTAAATTCATTGCACATACACAGTCACATTTTCTTTCATAAAATAAAAGGGTTAATTCTAAATTCTTAACTGAACTAAAAATAAAATCCACATGCTTATGTGTAGGAACCATGATCTAATACATTTCCATTTCATTTATCATTGCTTCTCCTGGATCATGAATTGGATAGGGTTATAGAAATCATAGAGGGTTCAAAGGACTTACTTTAAAAATTTGAAAACAGCATTCACAGTGAAATGCTGAGGGGATTAAAATTCATTTGCAACACTGTAAGTATGTGCATTTGCATATAATGCATATGTATAGGCCATTCACATATAGACACACTTATCCATGCATATAGATATATATCCTTAGAGTATTTTAATGCCATTTGTCATACGATTTCTTGCCATGAACAGGCTGAGAGTCAAGCTGCAGTTGGTATGCCCATAGCTAACTAGAGTTTCCACCCACTAAGTCTAGATTCATATCACAACATGGTCGCTAATGTGATGCAAAATTAAATTGTTTTAGCCTAGCTCACCAGATATTCTAGAGGAACGGCCTAAGAGATATGTGAACCATTTGTTCCTCTAGATTCACTAGCTCTGTATCGAGATAAAACCATGCGTTGATCTATGAAAACTTTGAAGAAATATCTTTGTAGAAATATGACCTAAGAATCTACCCTTGGCATAAGTAGTTCTGTATACTGAGAGAATCGTGAAATAATTATGCAATTAGCACTCAGACATTTCTTACTCTTCTGCAAAGCAAATCCTAGTTCATGAATTTGAGTTCCTAAACATCTTCAACCATCATTGAGAGATCAAAAATTATGAAATGAAAGGGTATAAATGGGAGGACAACCCTTGAACAGACTAACCTTTCCTCGTTCCTATAAGCTCGGATAGTTGCTATTCAATGCAGGTGTCAAGCCCTGCTCCAAATTAGATTTATACCCATCGAAAGTGGGTAGATCACTTAGGGGTATTCAGTAAAATTCTGTTTACTTTACATTACACTCTGCTGATGGATGTTTGCTCTCAGGGACTAAATAGTAGGAGTCACAATACCTAACACTTGGGTTAATAGTAACACGGTATGGGAATTTCAAACAAAGGAATATTTTGACTGTAAACTGTGGATACCATTATACCATTTTGAGTAACTTGGTTGAACTTGTTTTTCCTTTCACATGTTATTCCTGTGGATAAATTAGAAAGGATGGTTTGAAGGGGAAAAGAACCACCGAGCTGAAGCTTTGTCCTTGGCTTTTCATTGCTCAACTGGGAGAAAACAACTACCAGAGAGGTCTGCAACCTTACTCTGCCATATCGTTCAGAATGTCAGCCATAGATCACCTGTGACAAGTATTTAATTCTTTGTCTCACCAGGGACAATGTGCAACCTTCTCCTGGAAGTGAGGTGTTTCGTTTCATTTTAAAGCTGCCAAAAATAGTTGTCTTTTTGGCCTTGCAGTAAGCTCTTTTTCGATTTAGTATTCCCAACTTCTTCCTCTAAAAGCTGTGAAAATCATTCCTTTTCTACTGATTTCCATGCTAAATCCTTTCAAAAGTCTATGACATACATGCCTCTTCCCTTCATAACAGTGCCTGTTCTTGTTTTCCCATAGAAGGCCACATAGAGCATTTTTGACTTTGTTTTTCCCAGCTGAATAGAATAAAATATTAGGATGTGATGATTAAAGAGGCAGACCAAATGAGCTCTCGTTATTCCACTTCTGCTGAGGAGGAAATAAAGATTTGAGCAAAGGTAGATAAGCAGTTTTTATAGGCGATGTGCTGAAAACACACGATACCATAATCGCAGCCGATATGCACAGTCATTGGAAGACTCAGTCTACCACTAAGACGAGAATATCTGCGGAGGCAAATACTGCCTCGTGCCATTGTTCAGACCGTTGACAACTGAGTATGCCTCTGTACCTGGACCATCAATGTAGTCATCTAGCGGTATGGATCAGGCCTCCCATTCCTCCAGCTGTGTCCATCTTGATGGAATTTAAATTACCATCATAATGCTATTAAATAATCAGAACTATCTAAAGTATTCTCAGCTTTATCTCAGTTTCTAAAATATTGACAAATAAAAGTGAAGTGTGTGCTGTGTGCTGTATTCAAAATGTATTCAAAATATTAGTTTCTAAATGTGTGAACCTATCATGGTTATCTCTATATATTTTATCATGATGTAAAATTGGCCCATTGAAACTTAAGACGGAGAAACTGCAGTACTGTGTTTCTCTCCTAAATGGGTTCTTACTGTTGCAGATACAGTGAACAATGAAAAACCTAAAAATTGTTATAGTTAAATAGTAAAAAAAGGTACGCATGTAGTAATTAAATAAATTTTAAAATAGTTTGGCCTTAAAAGTTGTAAAATCTGTGTGGAAAAAAAAATAGACTAGAAAACCATTTGTTTTTATGCTAGAGATGTAAGTCACCCAGGGCAAAATAACAATGTATATAAAATAATAGTTTTCAGGCCATGGATAGTCACTCACCTGCAGGAATTGTTTAAACATTCTAAGTTACTGCTATTGGTTTATTAAGAGGCTTTTCCTCAGACATAAACTCTCATTTGTATATGGAAGCATGGATGTGTAGATGACCTATTTTGGTTTCCTTTTACATAATATTTTTCAAAGGTAATATGGACTTTAGAAAATAAATGCAAAAAATAAATATGGGAAAATGTAGTGTTTGTAACTTTAAATTTTGTATTTAGAGGTTTAGAAACCCTTTTTCTTTAATTTCATGTGTACTTCATTTTTCCATGTATTATGTTTATTCATTACATACTAAGTTGCTTGTGGGCATATGGAACGCTTCAGTAAACTGCATGTAAGCTCCTTGAAAATTTGCAGTAATTCCAGTGACAGTCATTTCCAAATTTGCTTTCTCTGTTAAAAATTTTGCAGGAAGAGTGGAGACATTATTTTCTATCTGTTAGGCTCTGACTGCATTCCTGACCCAACCATGCCAGTAAGATATATGTTAGAAAATGTTGTGGCATTTGTAATAATGCTTTCGAGTGGAACATATCCCTGTGGGACATATTTTATGTGTGCTGTAGATATTGGGAAGAAAAGCATTCAGGGGGCATGTTACTCACAGTGAAGCTGTCGCCAGGTAATAGAGTACTACAGTACTTGGGTGAAATGATACAGAGAGACTTATTTCGTTTTCCAGGGAAACATTTTAACTGGCTTCCTCTTAAGAGTCTGCAACGTGTCTAAGCAGGGGGAAAAAAAGCAGCAAGGCTGATAAAATCATAAATAGCTTTTCCATCATTGCTGAAACTCTAATTTTCTTGCTTATTGCTTGAGTTGATAAAACAAATAAAAGAAGGACTCTCAGAGAGAGATTTCTTTAATATGCAAAATGAATTTCAATGTACTCTCCTGCTGGTATTTTTATGGAAAACCTAACTACATGGTACACATGGAATGTAGAAATCTGCATTTAGATAGAAATATTATAAAATGCATGGTAGGGTACAAAGTCAGTCTTTTAATGGAGACGGTAAAGTGCCGCATCATACGGTTGAGTGGAAAGACAGCACACATATAGGTTTTCACTTCTCCGGTAACCAAGTGCCTGGTTTGCCCCAGAGAGTATTACATTATTTTGAATCTTTGACAAATATTGATGACGAAAAAAATATACCAGATGGGTAGGTCCCCATCCAAGGGAAATTTTTCTGCTATCCAAAAGCTATGCTTGTAATGTACGGATTTTCCTCAAATCCTTCTGGGAAATAGTGAAGATTGATTGCGTTGGAAGGTATTTCATTTTACTGAGGTGAATTTCACTGTAAAAAACTGAGTGATGTCTCATGATTATACTAAAACAAGAGAGGACAGAAATACTTGCATCTAATACCATAACTGATTTTGGGGTGGCCTCGCGAATTTCACAGTCTGGGCAGTGGCTCAGGCCTTCAGCTAGCACATGGAGAGAGAAGGGTGCCTCTGGCCAACTATTCCACAGGGCTACAGGAAGGACGGACGAGTTGACATTTGTGTCGACATTTGGAAACATCAGATGAGCATTTCCTTATGCTGTGAGTGGAATTGTTAATACCAAGCACGTGTACAAATAGCTATTTGATGAATGGGAAAGAACTGAAGTAATGGTAATAGCGATATATACATTGTTGCAATAAAGATCATGGATTAGAAGTAATTACAGGCAGAAGTCATCATAAGGATTTGAGCTGCTTCATAGAAAATTATCTTTTGTAATATTCATATATTTGAATTAAGCCGATCCAATGAGTTCATAACAGACAGAAACTAATCAGGGACACACACTTACAGCAGGAGGAAAATTTTTGTCCCTGTGCTGGCTTCCAAAACCCCCCACACAGAAAGAACAGGATAAAGGCCATGGAATTCCACAAGAACAAAGAGAACAGGGTAAGAGGTGACAATGACACACTTGGGGCAGCTGGAAAGCGCGTGTACACGGGGCGGCTGATTAAGCAGACTTAAGAAAGGGGTAACAGAGGTCTGAAGGGGCTGAAGTCAAGGAGGCAAGCAGACTGCCACCAGAAAACCCCAGAAAGGCCGAGGTGTTGCTCCGCTGAAGTGGGGGTACGGGCGGGGCTCGGAATAGGACTGGCTGCAAGTCTGTGTACTCGGCAGTTAGCGGCTCAGCCCCTTTCCTCAGCATGACCGAGCTGGGCGGGTCCCTACTGTGCAGCGAGAACCTGAGACCCCGATACCCGAATCTGCTGACGGTGGGGGTTTCACTGAAGCCTCCACAAGTAAACCAGGGTCTACAAAGGGCAAGTCGTCCTAGAACTACATTTTTCATAGTAGAAATCCTATAACTCTGAAACTGAAAAATTAAGAAACTTATAATGAGCTTGTAACTTAGAAATATGGAGACAACTACCAGAGAAAAGGAATTAAAAACTAAAATAGCTAAAAGAAGTGAGAACCTATGATGTATGAGAACTGCAGGGAGGGAGGACTTGCTCTAATTTTCCGGAGCCAGTAGAATTATTTGACTTTTGGGGCTCCTGGGTGGCTCAGTCGGTTAAGGTCTGCCTTCAGCTATGGCCCTGATCCCAGAGTTCTGGGATCGAGTCCCACACGGGGCTCCCCGCTCAGCGGGGAGACTGCTTCTCCCTCTGCCCCTCCCCCTGCTTGTGCTCACTTGCTCTCTCTCTGACAAATATATAAATAAAATCTTAAAAATAAAAAAGGAATTATTTGACATTTAAAACTATCTGCATGCATAAATTTAAAAAGTAAAAATTAAATTAAAATGCAGAACTGATGACACTGTTTGTGAAAAGAATAGTATACACACTGAAGCCAAGTATGGAGAAAAGAAGAGCACATTGATATATTCAGCAATGAGCATTGTTTTTTCAAACACAGAATCAAAATGATCTGGCAAAATATGTTAGCAATCAAAGTGTAAATGAATCTCTTCATGTAAGAAAGAGTATTTTTCTTGCTAAACATTCTTTTCTCCCACTTTTCTCTTGAGAGCCTATTCACTTGTTTTTCAAATTCCTCTTTCTGGCCCATTTTCATAACGGGACATACACTGGGTGATTTGACTTAACACTGAGTTTGCCATCTTACTCAGCATCAAAACAATGAAAAGAGATCATGAAAAGAAAAGCAACTTTAGGGCAAGAACACAGGATGGTTCGGTTCACATTCCTCATGTAAATAAAAATCATTGCTTTAACGACACAGTACACTGAGGCTAAACACTAAAAAGGAAAGGTAACCGATGATTCACATAATTAAATTTAAGGGTTAGAGTTTGATTACACTGATTTTTCAATAAAGTTTAAATAAATAGGCTAAAGTAATAAGGCACCTTAAAGACAACACTTTTTCTTTTTTTCCAAATTTAATCTCTCTGGGAATACAGTGTGGTCTCGCATTAATCGTTTTGAGCAAAAAGGAAAGTGTTAGAGAATTATGCAAAGTTTTTAGTCACTAAATAACATAGGAATGTTTTTCATTCCTACGAAAAAACTGCAGCTAAATGCAGTTTTTCATCATCTCTTTTTCTATATAATCGAATTCGTGTTTGATTAACTCTTAATCTTAGGAGTCTCTGAATATTCAAAATGTCTTTCTGCAAAGAACACCAGAAGTACTTCAGGACATATTTATATTCACTGCGTTCCAGTGGCTGCCCGCTGAAAGTAACAGAGACCTTGTGTGAGGCACGTCTCGGGCTTGCCATGGAGCCCTGATTCTCCCGAGGTTAATGGATGACTGTACTTTAGTTGAATTATCAAATATAATATTCTACTATCTGTGCTATTGACTGGGAAGGCACAACTAGGCACTAGAAGCTAATGGCCATTACTTTACTCTGCTTTCAACTTTAAACATCGCTCCCAAGCATTACTTGCTTTACTGATGTTGACTGTTATTGACTTGAAGAACAGCATTTTGTTTCCTGCTGTTTTTCCTTCTCTAATCAGGAAAATCAAATGGGGTCTGCTTTTCTTTTATCAAAATGCTATCATTTTGAAAACAACAGCAATGACATTGTATGTTTGAAACATTCAGATTTTGCAAAAGGAAATTTAAAAGAATGACCAGGATTAAAGACATACAACATTAAAAAAAAAAAAAATCTTCCTTAGCTGGTTCTGTTCTTTAGATATTAATTGAACGTGTTGAAAATGTGCTGCAAAGATTTCATAGTCATTTAAGCCAAAAATAAGATAAAGATTGTTAAAGATTTATGAAGCATATTATAAAATTAAATGATGAGGCATCACGAATCTTCGACTCTGCACGTATTCCACAGACGTGTTTCAAGGAGTAAAGCACAGCATCCTCCCTCTATCTGCCCAGAGAAAAGGAGAAACATGACAGATGGACCAGGTTTAATATTATAGGCATTTGCAACCGAACAGACTGGCTTCCCGTTTAAACTACTCAAGCTTCACTCTCAGAGTTCATTATATCATCCTGATGCTTCAACTGAACTGCTGGTCCTGTTAATGCCAAACACTATCTTACTCTATTATGAGAATTTTGTTGCCGCTAATTGTCATTGGGTCTTACTTGATTAAGGAAGGCAGAATGAGCATGCATTCCTCCACTGTTCATATCTAATAGTATAAAATTGCTCTGAAATGTCCTACGTCGCCTGAAATATGAATAAATATTAGAATAACAAGACTTCTGTTTTTCAGAAATGAGTAGATCTTAGAACGTTCAATTCCTTCTATGACATAACTTCATCCATAACCTGCCGCAGGATTCCTTTGGAATGTCTAGGTTCATTAGTATCAGGATGGGTCTTCAGATATAATCTAATAAGATGGTTTTTTAAACCAAAGCTCTTTAACTTATTTTATTAAATTTCCTTTCCTGTTAATGCAGAAGTTCAGTAATAATTAGGACTGTGATGGATTAATGATTGATAATTTTTCAAGTTAATATTGGCAAGCTGGATTCAGAGACATGCATTATTGCTATTCATCCCCGCTCTCTGGCATATTGAACGTAAGCAAACTTGCTTTCCTTCCCTCTGTTTAATGGGCTGGAAGGTATTGACCTGGACCTGCAGTCTGCTCATTTCCGTGATTGATGTATTTCCACTTAAATAGTGTGGATTCTTTTCTCGGTTTGTGTTGCCATTGAGAATAGATTTAAAGGGGACCCGACCTATCATTAATCCTTCAGCTCATATTTTAGATAACATGAACATAGCAAAAATCACTATAGTGAAGAGAAATAATATTTGTTTATCCAGTACAACTCTGCACTCAAGATGAATTCTAAGTAGGTTAGTATTTTTTAAAAAATAGATGCCTATTGTTTTAGTCTAAAATGAAAATCAACTAACATCTTTAGGCATCTATGAGTAATCCATAGATATTAAGAATTTTAGGCATAAATATTAACCAGGTTTCTTAAATCTCCATTTTTATCATAACTTAGATTTTGTCTTGTGAGCAACAGGGAATCATAAATATTTTGTTTTAAGCATGGCAGGTGTACTACTAAATCTATTTTTTAAACAATGATGCTATGCTGCTTGCTCTGTAGATGATGGATTGGAATATAAGAGACTCTGAAGGCAGAAAGAGCAGAACGGAGGCTATTACAGTGTTCCAGGTGAGAGGTGGAGGGTGGTGCTGAAAGACGGTGAGGTGTGGAGCTGCGCCAGCGGCCGTGGCAAAGCAGAAAGGAATTGGATGCGAACGAGCTTGGAATGATAGAAGTACTTACAAACGAAACGACAATGTGCCCATGAGTTTATGTGGATGACTCAGGGGCAGGGGTTGGCAGGAAAAGCTGGAGGAGGGAAAGAAAGATACTAGGGATGACCTTGCTCAGACGATTTGGGTAGAGGAATATCGACACCCAACCATGTTCACACCAAATGTCACCAATGTCTCTGTTCTTGTAAGGAAAGAGATGTGTGTGGCATTTTGTTTGTTTTCTGCATGGAAACACAAGTGCATAAAATTAATCAACACTTATCATCTGTGGAGTACAGCTGTGTGCCAGCAATGGTGCAGAATTGAGAACACAAAGTTGTTTACATATGTTTTCTTCCCTAAGAAAGAAACAAACAATCAAGATACTGCAATCAAAGACAGAGAGATCTTGGAAAGATCATCTCAAGATAACTAAAAACTAGGTTTTTAGTTGCAAATAGAAGAAAGCCACTTAAAGGTGTATTGGAAAAGAAGGTATAAATTAATAGTGCCTCTTTCTTCTTTCTTTTTTAAAAAAATCTCTACCTCCTCACCACTATCATTAACATTTGGCTTACACATTGCCAGAAACTTTCCTGTCTAAGTTGATTCTTGAAAAGGCAGGAGAAATTTTAAGGCTAAGCAGTAACCAGACACCCAGAAACTTGCCTATCTCAGTTAATCACAACTCCATCTAAACTTCAAAGTAGTCATTTTGTTTAAGGCTTATTTGCATAGAACGATGCTACTAACCTCTTCTGGTGAGTAGAAACCTAACCTTTTTATTTCATAAAATTACAGAACCAGAATATTTTATACTACTTAACCACGTCTTCAACATCGGCAGTATATTTGATTTTATTACTAGTACATTCTGCCCAACCAAAACCCAGTTATGAGTGCCAAAGTCTCTAAGATATCTACCTATGGACCTTCCTCATTTAGGTTAACGCATCAGTGCATTATAAGAGAAGGCAGTTCCGGATCCTCCACCTTGAGCAATATAAACTGTATGAACTTTTTGCGTGCAGTTTCATCTTTATGAATGTGTACCCTCCCCATAGCATTTTTCAGCAGAGAATACCACCTATTTAAAGCTTAACACACTTCAGTAATTTACAGTAACTGAAACAGTACAAATGAGTCTTTTATAAAAAGGTTAATAACCTTTTTTAAATATGAAGAAAAGAGGATGCTTTGAATTCCAATACTCTATATATTTTACAGAGAACTTTTGTTTCTTCCATAACTGCAAGCATCATCAAAAGTGGTTCGTAAGACAGATTCTAGTTTTGTAAGCCTCTCAGTATGTATACAGTTACTAAGAACATAAGGTTAACTTTTTAAAGAGTTCATCTCCAAACACACCTAGGTATTTGCAATCTTTAATTGCAATCGTTAATTTCAAGAAATCTATGGGCTCTACAAGAGAAATACTAACTATATTGATCCACATTCTTTCCTTCCATATTGCCAATGTCATCGCTTGTTAACAATTTGGAAAACAACTGTTTCCAACAAAGATTACAAAAGACAAGTAGAGTCTCCAAGTAAAGTTTATGAGACAAAAGTCATAAATAACCACGGGCAGAAATATTCTAAATTTTTATAGCCCACTTAATGTCTCTCACACCAAAACATCAAAAATCTTCATAGATATTCTTCTCTGTTGTACAAATGTTTTACCTTCATTAAAATTTATTTCTTGATCTCCTGAAAGTATTAATGTATTGTGGAGAAAAGAAATTGTACCTTGCTAGAATGTTTAAATCTAAGCATATACCTGAAATAAATGCCACTAGAAGCTATGTGATTAATGATATAAATTCTGTAACTCTTAATCAGAAGGGACTTTAGACAGACTGCATATTACAGTCTTAACAATATAACAATATAATATTCTGGTGTGTTTGGCTGTTCTATTACACTTTTAAATGTTTCATTTGTTAGGTTTGGTTTTTAAATAGTTTTACAACCCAGTAAAATTAAGAGTATGGAAATTATATATTTTTTCTCTTTAAAGAGAAAGAAAAATAGATTACGGATATCTCTAATGTAATACCTTTTTTAAAAAATTCATTAAATGCTTTCAACATTATCTCATGGTTACAGCTAATTGTACTAACTATTTTTTCTTCTTCATTAAAAGTCTGCCACCTTAATAATGTGCTATTGATGTTTTTATTAAAAGAAATCGTTGTTCTCTTGTTTCAAATACATTTCCTTTCACTTTGCTTTCAGATGTGTCTATGACTGTAATAACTTTTCTATCAGGAATATCCTGGTTCGATAATTTTATTAAATAAAAAGGATGATTTTTCTCGTGAGAAGAAGCTTATTAACCCAGGTCTATACAAACAGGTATTAAAGAAAATGACTACATTGAGAAAACTGTGTTATAGAAAAGCAGACATGGTTGTAAAACTTCAAATCTAAGCCAGAACCATGTTATCCTCTAAGCCAGAATAGTCACTGTTCCATAGATGGCAAAGGGAAGAGAATGGCAGAGAAATGGGGAAACGCCATTTGTATTCAGGAGCCCAGGAGTGACTGGCCATGTGTCTCCTAATGTGTCAAGCATCAAGCGACTTTTTTTTTTTGACCAGTCAAAAAACATATCGCTTGTAGAGAATTTTTCAAATGAAATAATCTACATACAAAAATGCATATATATTTAACATACAGTTCCAAGAATTTTGAAAATTGCATATGCCCATACAGCCAACATTTCTATCAAGGTAGAGAACATCTCCATCATACCAGAAAGATCCCTCATAATAACTTTAAATGGCTTTACCTAACATTTTTAAATGTGAAATATGGCTTGTAAATAAGACAAGTGCATGCTACATGCAAAAGATGGATCCATGTGATCTAAAAGCATGAAACAAGCAAATTGGGGAATATATGTCAGGTTAATAGAACAAAACCAAACAGGGTATCCACTTTAATTAATATTAATCACGCTCAAATATCCCATACTAGCATTTAGTGGGTAGAGATGAGGAATGCTTCTAAACATTCAGTTATGCACAGAACAATTACTACCTCCCCCAGTAAAGAACTATCTGGCCCAAAATGTCAATAGTATGAAAGTTGAGAGGACTTGATCTGTATCAAAGTCCATATCCCTATAACAGAAAAAAAATACTGTATATTAGAATATTTCTTAAGTATAATTGCTATTTAGGGAATTATATATAAAAGTATAATTGACAGCATTATAATAAAACAAATATCAATAGCATTCTAGCATTCTGTGGATAATACTTAACATCTACATCTACATGGATGGAAGTGGAGGGTATTTTGCTAAGCGAAATAAGTTACTCAGAGAAAGACAATTATCATATGGTTTCACTCACATGTGGAATATAAGAAAGAGACAGAGGATCGTAGGGGAAAGGAAGGAAAACTGAATGAGAAGTCTACAGAGAGAGAGAAAAACCATGAGAGATTCTTAACTATAGGAAACAAACTGAGGGTTGCTGGAGGAGGGGCGGGTGGGAGGATGGGGTAATTGGGTGATGGGCATTAAGGAGGGCATGAGATGTGATGAGCACTGGGTGTCAAACACAACTGATGAATTATTGAACTCTACATCTGAAACTAATGATGTACTATATGTTGGCTAATTGAATTTAAATAAAAATAAATAAATAAAATAAAAATAATAAGATAATTTGGTAAGATGGTTGAGTGCAATGATAGAATATTAGCAACATTTCCACATTTCAACATAATTAATGAGAAAATACACTGAAAGAAATGATTTTTGAAAACAAGCTTACTAAAAATGTATAGAAATTTATCTGTACATTAAAAACTGTTCTGAGGTACATAGAAATTAATAAATTAAAAAATCACATTCTAAGGTCAATATTGTGAAAATGTCATTTTCCCTCAAATCAATCTATAATCTATAACTGTAACCTGATCACAGTAAAAATAGCAGTTACGAGTTTTATTTGCAATATGAAAACCTGATTTAGATACATGTGGAATAATCAAAGTGCAAAAATAGCCTGTAAAACTTTCAGAAAGAGAAATAATCTAAGGATAATGACCTTGCAAATATTAAAACATATCAGAAGGCTAGAGTAATTAAAATAGCTTGGTAAAGTTGTAGGAAGAAAAAGACAAGTTAGTGATTTGAATCAAGTCACAAGTGCCTTGGCAATTTGGTAGATGATAAAGAAGGCATTTTATTTTATTTTTTAAAAAGATTTTATTCATTTATTTGAGAGAGAGAGAGAGAGCTTGGGGAGGAGTGGAGGGATAGGGAGAGAGTCCCAAGCAGACTCCCTACTGAGTGCAGAGCCACACAGGGGCTCAATCTCACCACCCTCAGAGCATGACCTGAGCCCAAACCGAGAGTCAGAAGCTCAACTGACTAAGCCACCCAGGCGCCCCAAGAAGGCATTTTAAAACAGCATGGAAATGAGGAATTATATAATAAATGATGTTGAGATCATGCACTCACCAATGGTAAATAAGAAAAAAATAAAATTTAAATTTTACACCACATTTTACACCAAAGTAATTCTTAAATGGGCAAATATTTAAAATACGTAAAACAGATGGTTGATGTGTGGATGGTATAATACCCAGAACCCATAAAGGAAGTATTTTAAAATATTTGTATAGGAAAAAAAACATCTAGATCCAAATTATAAAAGTCAAATACTAAAAATTTCTAAGAGAAAAGATTGATTTCCTAATACACAAAGAACAACCAGTAAGTAATCCACAAATTCAAAAGCAAATGGCAAATCTATGAAAGCATTTCGTGGAGGGGAAATAGAAACAACAACATAAGAAAATAACTCATAAATTTGAGTGAAAGATTAAAATTGTCCCCTGAACAAACCTACATCTGCCTGGGAGGGTGACATCTGCCTTCACAGTAGCCGTATTTTTTTAACTTTCTGAGTTAAGATAAATGGAGAATGTGAAGTACCAGGAGTCCAATTTTACTAAGCAGCCCCTGATTTGAATCATAGCTCGGAAAGCTATGATTCCATACAGAGGTCTTGGGCCCGTGTGATTATAACATTAAAAAAAAAAAATGGTGGAAACTAAGGTTACAGTTTCTCTAAGGCAAGGCGAACTACTTGATTTCACTTTCAAGAGATGAATGTTCCATAGATGGATGAGATGTGGGCGTGGAGAGACGAAGAAGCTGCATGTAGGGTCTGTTATGGAGGCTTCACTCTTGAAGCCGTGTATGGCAGCTGAGGTAAAATGAAGACAGTGCATAGGCTGTATTTCCCATCTGGGTTCCATCTATAAAAGCTAACCCAGCACAGCATTGGATTCGAGTTACTGTGTTTTGTCAGTGTCATTGTACATTTGAACTTGTGGTCACAACTCATAATGGGACATACGTACAAGAAGCACTCTCAAATTAAAATGCAAATTAAAAGAATAAAGGAAATTATTTTTACCTATTAGATTTGCAAAGATTAGCAGTGATGGTGAAGATGTGGAGAAAAAAATATCCTCATATATATGTTTTAGAAGGATCCTTTGGTAATATCTCTAAAAAGTCAGAAATGTATATACCATTTTCCCTCGACCTTTCACTTGTTGGAGTTAATCGACAAAATAACTATAATATGTTCACATGAAATATATGAACAGACATATCCCTTTTAGTACTGTTTGTAGTAGAAAACTCTCCATCTGAAAAGTTTGGACTTAACTTTAATATTCATTGCTAGAGTACTCTTTTAAAAATTATAGCATATATGTTTAACAAAGTATTAAACAAATATTTTTTAAAAATGAGAAAAATCTTGGAATACATACATATAGAAAAAAACACTCAGATATTGTATGAGAAACAGCAAAATATAAAATGGCATATCTATTTTTCCGTTAATTATAAAAAATGTACATATATGCCTATTTTGCCATGGAGAATTTCTTAATGAACATACTAAGACTATTGGCTATTTGGCAGTATAGCTAAGTTATTCAAATTCTAAATATATATGTATAAATATATATTGAAAAGTCTTCTCAGAGTTGAGGTTATCCTTAGAATTGGGAAGAAAATACTACTTTAAAACATAGTTCATCCAAACTTAGTCTGTAATGTATCACCAACCTCTCCTTATATATGTGATGAATTGATTATATTAAAGACAGAGACGCATCAGTGATTTTTTCTCTCTTCTAGCAGTAGGAGTTTAAAGAAAGGATTCTTATGAGACAATTTGAATAAATATTTAAAGTGAAGTTTGCAGTAAATTTAGAAATAGTTGCTCCTGTTCTATATTAATTTTGGGTGCAGACATAACCATAAAAATTAGAAGGAAATCTCTGCATGAGAAAAATTCAAATACAATCATTAATTGTATCCACAGCTGGTGCAAAAGGAACTTAGGTTTGCATCTTGATTTAAGGTTTTGGGGGGCCACTGAAGTATAACCGAGCACAGCAAGTCATCAATTTATCATTTTCTTTTCTACGAAGAAATACAATGCGTCATCACAATTTCCCAGCAAGATCACCAGAAGAGTTCTCATTCCAACTTCTTAGCAAAGAAAATAAGCAGAGTAACGGCACCTTCCACAAACTCATCCTGCCCTTGGCAATAGCAAACAGCATGCATCTAAAGGACTGATGGAATGGCTGTGACTTTTCTGAATTACTTCTCTTTTGAGGGTAGTTCACAATAAGGTGACATTCTAATTTCACAAATATTTTCTCGTAAATTAACTAAGAACTGATATTAATCTTTACTCCCATTAATATAACAAGAAACAAAGCATAAAATCCAAACCATCAACTTCTAGTAGAGCTTTTGCATTTAGTGTCTATAATATATATTATATATAATATGTATTTGTCTACCGGACACATATTATTTATTTATTCTTATTTGTATTTATTTAAACTAAAAAAAGAAAAACTCCAAAAAGCAAAACCATTCTCTCCCATCTTTACCCCTCACCTCCAGCAACCACCAGCCTGTTCTTTATATCTATGAGGGGTTTTTTAAATTTAACTAATGATTATTATTATTATTTTTAGATTTCACATGTAAGAGAAGTCATACAGTACTTGTTTCTCTGTGTTTGACTTATTTCACTTAACATAATGCCCTTGAGGTCCGTCCATGCTGTAGCAAATGACAAAATTTTATTCTTTTCTATGGCTGAATAAGATTCCATTTGTGTGTGTGTGTGTGTGTGTGTGTGTGCGTGTGTGTGTATCACAATTTCTTTATCCGTTCACCCATCAATGGACACTTAGTTTGTTTCCATACCTTGGCTATTGTAAATTATGCTGGAATGAACATAGATGTACAGAAATATCAAATATTATTTACAGTCTGTTATCCCACAAGGGGAAAAGCTCTGGGACTGTAACAATGAAAGATGCCAAGTCTATATGATGAGTCATATTGGTTGAGAACATTTGGTTCCCTTTAAGGGAAGAAAGAAATCCCTGTGGTTTGGGACTTTATTTTGCTATTCTGTTTTTCTGATCCAGGGGCCAATATTATGTCTAGCTTATAGAAGACCCTCAATTCATGCTAACATAATAAGTTAATGGTATTTGCCTAATGAAGGAATTGACAAAGTTTCCTTTTTTCTTCTTCTGTTACAAAAGGGACACATCCAGTGGGAGACATTTTCTGAGATGAGATACCAGTAGCTACATTGATAATAAGTCCCTTAGAGACACAAGGGAAGGGATTGATAGGAATCTTTAGTTAGCACAAACCTAGTTTATCATCTCAATTCTCTAATTCTTTCTGTTACTCTAGCTTTCTCTCCATGCACTACGCTATTTTAATTTCATTAGAGTTTTTGTAATTGTGTTTTCACATATATAAAGCAAAGACCCTTTTTAAGTCACAGCGTGGGGATCCAACAGTAGAACTGGCCAGGAGGACCGATCTGAGGGCGGAGTGCCTGGTTAACACATGCGTGTTTTATTTTTTTTTTTTTAAAGATTTTATTTATATTTATGTGACAGAGAGACAGCCAGCGAGAGAGGGAACACAGCAGGGGGAGTGGGAGAGGAAGAAGCAGGCTCATAGCGGAGGAGCCCGATGTGGGACTCGATCCCGCCACGCCGGGATCACGCCCTGAGCCGAAGGCAGACGCTTTAATGACTGCGCTACCCAGGCGTCCCCACATGCGTGTTTTACATGTTGGCGGCCCCCAAGATAGAATCCTTAGTGACTAAGAGGTAAGGAAGACTTTCAAGGGTTTTACAGAAGGTACTGAATGATGTAAACTCACTGTATGTTTGCAAATCCCTGATAAATAGATGAAAAGTTTCACAATACGCCACGTACAAGATGAACGGACAACTCTAACTGTCTAGCCAGCAAGTCTCACCACACATACTTTGTCTTAACAAGGAAGATATTATATTACAGTATTTACATTTCAGTTAACTGAGAATAAATTAGATTCGTTATTCAAAAACTAAGCCATAATTTTTCAACAATTACCAAAAAAGTTCCTAATAAAAAATTTTCAGTAGATTATAGAAGAAAGTGTCTTCCAAAGTGAAAGATGAATTTAAGGAAACTTAAATTTAGTAGGTCTTCTTTTTTAGTCCATTATTACTTTTGAAAACATGTCTAGGAGTTTTTCTGAAGACAAAATTATGTTTTATTCTCCTCATATGTAAAAATAAATCAAACCAATATACAAAGATAGAAAAACAAAAGAGAAAAATATGACCTCCAAATTTCTTGGAAGCTAGTTAGTGTTAAGAAGTAAGATGTCTTGAACTATTGAGAAGGCATAAAATTCCAAGAGAATGGCTCTATTCTGCAAATGGAATTTGTAATTCTTATACTATGCTTTTAAGAAGGCATTTTAAATATCAAGGTCTTTAGCATAGAGCACTTGCTATCAGAAATAATGAAATCCTCTAGAGAATAGAAAGTTAAAGTGTTTTGTGGAAAAGCCAAAAGTTATTATTTTTCACTTTTTTTACATATATCAAATTCTTTAATTCTATTCATTTTGTGAGATATGAATCTTAATGACTAGGATGATGGCAATTTCATTGCCTTGGTCATTTTTAAGCTGCTTTTAATCCATCGCAAACCCTAAATTAATTCCATCAATTTTCTGATTTTTAAAAAATTTATTTAGGATATTGTTTCATTGTTTCCTTCTAGTAAAAGCATGTTCAACAGAATTTCATATAACCTTACTATTAAGAAAAAAGATTAACTGCTAATTAAGCAGATATTTCAAACAATACTAGCTTTGAAATATACATTTTAAAATAACATAAGAATAAAGACTTTGAGATCTTTCAATAATGATATTTTTTTTTTCCATTTGAAAGCTCCTTTCTTCTTTTCCATGCAGGTTATAAGAGTTTTACCACTTAATACCATAGAATTCTAGCTTTATATTATTACTAACCTCACCTCAGTAAAATTTGCTGAGAATGGACTGTTTTTTAACAGTGATTTAAGAGAAGAAAAATTCAGGACTTTATTTGGAACACTAAGAGTCAGCTAAATTACAGTTGAAGCTTCTTTTTTCACAACAAATTCCAATTTGGTGGTGGTGTTGAATCTACTTTGCCTTAATTATATGGCAGTCAGGTTTTCAGCAGCACATCATTCTTGTAAGGAAACAATTTCAGGACCGTTGTGGCATTATCAGTCCACCAGGAGCTGTGCAGGTCTGACAATGGCTCTATTGACTATCTCTTCCCATGACATCTGGCAGTGTGACATCTTGCAGTGATATTCTTAAATACGATTACTGATTGGGGGAGGCAAAAACAATGCAGATAAAAATTTGGAAAATAAGGGCTTTTCCCATTTTTTACTCTCCAAATTAGCCAAAATCATTTTAGTATATTCCATATTTTCAATAGAGGAAATGTTCTTTAGCCTATGATGAGTGGATATTTGAATATTTATGTTGTTAACAAGAGTCACGTCTGGTTCCAACCTTGAACTGCCATGATTATTGCCCATAATAGTAAATAAGTTGTGCCAGACTTAGCACCCAATTGTTTATTGTTCAAGTCATCACTACAAGTTATTTTATTAATTGATGATCAACCAGTCCTTAGGACAACTTAGCATGAATGGGAACTAATTGAAAGAAGTATTTTAATATTATTTATACAGTCTGGGTCTTTTTACATTGTTATTAAATCTAACTTGTTATCTCATAAATCCAGTCCCCAACCAGGTTTTGCCAACTGTTTCTAAAATGTAATTCAAATTTGTATAATTTTCTCCAATGACACTATCACAATCCTAAGACAGATTTTTACGAACAACTAATAGTAACTCCCTGCTATTGAGTGTCTCCTGTCTTGATTTTTCCCATTATTCATACAATTTTCAGAAACACGTGAAGACAACTTTTTGTTATAATAGCACATACTTTATAAGGTTTTGCAGATGTTAAATAAGATTATCTATAAAAAACACTTAGCCGACTGACCAGGAAATACTGAACACTCCGCAGATATTATCCATTACCACCAATCATCCTCACTACCATTGCTGTATTACACATGAGGAAACTAAACTTTCATAATTTCTGTGAAAATCAATTACATGCATTTCAAATTCTAATGACTTATTGTTTATGCCACATAATTTAGCATTATAACATATATATCCTAGTTTCTAAACATTATTATACATTTATAAATTTTGTATCACAAATATGTAAATTTCTATTAAATGTAGATAAAATATATATTTATATATTTAAATTTATATTATAGTCCATCTTCAGAGTTCTAAGAAAACTTAACATATATAACACAATTAAATATATTTTCCTGGCATTTAACGATTGTTTTCTGATAGAATGTAAAGTCCATTGATATTATTATGAATAAGGGAACAAAAAGAATATCAGCAGATATACCTACTATAAAGGTATAGTGGCTAGAAAAAAATTATTCTGGATACTTACATATCCAACATGTTGCTCAGATCAAATGGTAAATGTGAAAGATATTCACAATCATTTTTTTAACTTGTTATAATTTTAGCTTATAATAGTTATTGAAATGATTCTCAATTAGATGTCAATCATTGAGTTAGATGCTACAAATATGACTACAGCCCAACTTCTGATTCAAGCTTACCTGGGATACAAACAAGTAAAAACATAATTACAATTCAGTGTGATCAAGTTATAAACAGTGCAAGGGACAGTATGTAAATCGCTGGGACTGATTCAGTCTCAGGGATTCAAGAAGGCTCCCTCATGGAGGAACATATAACCAGAGTTCCTAAAGAAAGAGATGTGGGGTATGTATTTTTACCAAAAAAAAAAAAATTATAGAGGGTGGCTGAGTCAGTTAAGCATCTGCCTTAGACTCAGGTCATGATCCCAGGGTCCTGGGATCAAGCTCCACCTCCAGCCCCACATCGGGCTCCCTGCTCCCTGTCTGCCACTCCCCTCTGCTTGTGCTTTCTCTCTCTCTCCTTCTCTCTCTCTGTGTCAAATAAATAAATAAAATCTTTAAAAAAATTATAGAGAATTTGTAGACTTTTCAGTAGTTCAACATGACATACACACAGAATGACTGAGAATGGGAGAAAAATAGAAAAGATGAAGTAAGAAGAAATAATACCTGTTCTTATTGGATTTAACACTAGACATAAGCACATTTAGTGTAATTTGGTAAATAACTGCTCTTGACAAGTATCTGAAAACAAGTTAAATTAACTAACCATTTGATAAACTCTAGAGCATGCCCCAGAGATGAATAGAGTCATATGGTGCATGTTAACGAAGCCATATTAGCTTTTATACTTGAAATTTTCTCTATGTGGTGTTTCTCAAATTTAAAAGTGATTCTGAATATTATATTCAAAATTTACTGGACAAATATATATATAAAACACTGGTATTATAGCACTTTAAATGTGTGTGTGTGTAATTTTGGATATAACATACAAATATATATTTAAAAGTAACATGAATGATAGTGTCTCCTCTCAGCTCACTAAGCTATATGAATATAATGTGTTTGTGTATGCATTTACCTCAGTATACATTTTTCTTTAGTATATTGATTTTCTTGAGAATAGTATGCTGTGGTAGTTTTTTTAATATTTACTTCATAGCTCTTATTCCCCTGCTTAGTGCATTCCAAAGACTTAATCAATGCTGAAAGCAGATATAATACACTTGCAGTGTATTCAAATCAACACTTCCTTCACTCTTTGACTTTTAGGCTAATTTCATCAGTCATCCTTCTCTCTATGGACACCCTGGATGCAATAGTTCTGGTTGAATAGGTTTATTTTCCTTTTCTCTTTTCAATTTTCTGTATAACTTTCCTTTTCCACTCTTATTTCTGATTTTTAAAAAAAAAAAAACATGACTATAAAGTGCTCATTCACTTCACTTTTAATACACTTAACATTTAATGAGGGTACTATATAGGAAACCTAAAAATCATAGGGTTTTAATAAAATTTAAATGTACTTTATATCAGTCCAGTAGAAACTGGCTCATTCTCATCACGTGCAGAGTTAGATTCATTGGCACTATTATTTTTCATTAAATGTTGTTTGTTTGTTTTCAATTAACCTCTTAATCTAATAATTATGCTTCTATTCTCTAAATTTAGGAAGTTTTAAAAAGCCTCAGTGATTTTTTTTTTAAAAGCCCACTTCAAAGGAAATATTAGCATATGACATCTTTTAGACTATTGTTTGGAAGTTGAAGAAGAGTAAGAAAATGTGCCCTTGACTGTGAATCTGTCTAATGCATCAAAATAAAATATATTCAAAATCATATATGCAAAAGACAACCTCATTTTCATGTTAAAATATTTTCATATTGTGTCACATGGAATTTGGGGGGGTCACATGCTTTATATGCCAATTCTTTCTTTTTTTTTTTTTTAAGTACCAGGCTTATGTCAGTTGTCTTCCCATAGTCTTGGCTTATTTACAGTAACTAAAAACTGAAGAAAACAAAACAAAACAATACAAAAAACAAAAAAAAAATGTGCATCAGTTGGTAAATGGATATAAAAATGTGGTATATCCATACAATGGAATACTACTCAGCAATAAAATGAATGAACTATTGATATATGCAACAATATAACTGAAGCTCAGGAAAGAATATGGGATAGAAAATATATTTTAAAGGCACCTGGGTGGCTCAGTTGGTGAAGTATCTGACTCGATTTCAGCTCAGGTCATGATCTCAGGGTTGTGAGGTTAAGCCCCACATCCAGCTCCATGCTCAGACAGGATTTCACTTGAGATTCTCTCCTTCTCTCTCTACCACTCCCCACTTCTCTCTAAAATAAATAAATAAAATCCTTTAAAAAAAGAAAATATATTTTAAGTAATAGTGAATGAATATTTCTCAAATGTGGAAAAAAAAAACCTATACATTCAAGAATCTCAGTTTATCTTAAGTGAGATAATATGAAGAAAGCCATACTTTAACTCATCACATACAAATTGCTTAATGTAAAGTTAAAGAGAAAACCTTAAAAACATCCAGATTAAAATAACACATTGCATACATTGTTGCCTATGTAGAAACCCAAAAATAAAAGGTAAACAAACTTTTCATCGTAAACAATGCAGATACAAAAATAATGATTTAGCAACTTTAAAATGTTAAAAGAAAAAAAAAAGATTTTTACCCCAAATTTTCTATTAAACAAAATTATCCTTCAAAAAATCAAGATATATTAAAAAAAAAAGAATTTATTACCAACTGAGCTGCGGTAAAAGGAAGTTTTCAGGCTAAAGGAAAATGATAGCAAATAGAAACTCTAAACAGAATAAAATTATCAAAAATGGGATGTGGATGAATATTAAAGGCTAACTATAGCTATAAAATATTTAACAAGGCAAAATGGAGGCAAACCTCTATCTACCTAAAACCCCCTTCATTGGTCCTTATATCTATTCCTTTCCCAGAATGTATTTTTCTTCAGCCCAATACATTCACTTGGAGATAAGCCTTGAAACTATTGAATAAGCTTTTCCCAATTTCTTCAAATACTTCAAATTGAAGGAAATTACCAATTTTTTTAAAAAAATTGTTTTCATTAACTTTTTAGGATACCTTACACACATATAAGACAAAAGTATTGAAAAAGCCCATATTACCTTTATAAAAGTCCTATGGAAACTACAAATCTCTATAAGAAATTGTTGAATGTCCGGATTCAGTCAACTCCAAATTAAATTGGCAAGGCATATAAAAATATATACTCTCCAAGATAAAGAGTTTCCCAGACAAACAAAAACTAAAGGAGTACATGATCACTAAACCAGCCCTGCAAGAAATATAAAGGAGACTCTTTGAGAGCAAAGGAGAGACCAAAAGTGACAAAGACAAGAAAGGATCAGAGAAAATCTCCAGAAAGGGGCATCTTGGTGGCTCAGTTGGTTAAGCATCTGCCTTTGGCTCAGGCTGTGATCCTGGGGCTGGGATCGAGCCCTGCATCAGGCTCCCTGCTCAGCAGAGGGGTCTGCTTCTTCCTCCGCCTCTCCCCCTGCTTGTGCTCTCTTGCTCTCTCTCTCATAAATAAATAAAATCTTTAAAAAAAAAAAGAAAAGAAAAGAAAATCTCCAGAAAAAAAAAACAAGTAATAAAATGGCAATAAATGTTTTTCTATCAAAAATTACTTTGAATGTAAATGGACTAAATGCTCCAATCAAAAGACATGGGGTGTCAGAATGGATTAAAAAAAGTAAGACCCATCATATGCTGCCTACAAGAGACTCATTTTAGAACTAAACCTGCATATTGAAAGTGAGAGGGTGGAGAAATATTTATCACACAAATGGATGTAAAAAGATAGTCCAAGTAGTAATACTTACATTGGACAAAACAATCCAACAAGATAGAACAATTGTACATATTTACGTACACAAAATGGGAGTACTTAAATATATAAAACAATTAGTGACAAACAAAAAGAAACTAATTGATAATAACCCAATAATAATGGGGGACTTTAACAGTCTACTTACATTAATGGGCAGATCATCTAAGCAGAAAATCAACAAGGAAATAATGGCTTTGAAGATACACTGGACCAGATGGACTTAACAGATATATTCAGAACATTCCATCCTAAAAAAAAAAAAAAAAACACGATACACATTCTTTTCAAGTGCACTTGGAACATTCTCAAGAATAGATCACATATTAGGTCACAAAACAGGCCTCAACAAATACAAAAGATTGAAATCATACCATACATCTTTTCTGACCACAATGCTATGAAACTTGAAGTCAACCACAAGAAAAAAATTAGAAAGACCACAAATACATGGAGGTTAAAAAACATGCTACTAAACAGTGAGTATAGAATAATATGGAAACTAAAAAAACAAATAGAACGGATTGATGAAACCAGGATCTGGTTCTTTGAAAAAATTGATAGATCTGATAAACCTCTAGCCAGATTTTAAAAAAAAGAAAAGAGAAAGGACCCAAATAAATAAAATTACAAATGAGAGAGGAGAAATGACAACACCACAGAAATACAATTATAAGAGAATATTATCAAAAATTATATTCCAACACATTGGACAACCTGGAAGAAATGGATAAATTCCTAGAAACATAAACTATCAAAACTGAAACAGGAAGAAATAAAAAAAAATAAGCAGACCAATAACCAGCAAAGAAATTGAATCAATAATCAAAAAATGCTCAACAAACAAAAGTCTAGGGCCAGATGGTTTCACAGGTGAATTGTACCACACTTTTAAGAAGAGTTAATATCTATTCTTCCCAAACTATTCGAAAAATAGAAGAAAAAGCAAAACTTTCAAATTCATTCTATGAGGCCAGCATTATCCTGATACCAAAAGCAGATAGAGACTCCCTAAAAAAGAGAACTACAGCCCAATATCCCTGATGAACACAGATGCAAAAATCCTCAACAAAATACTAGCAAACCAAATCCAACAATACATATTTAAAACAAAAATCATTCACCACAATCAAGTGGAATTTGTTCTTGGGTTGCAAGGGTGGTTCCATATTTGCAAATCAATGTGACACACCAAATTAGTAAAAGAAAGGATAAGAACCATATGACCATTTCAATAGATTCAGAAAAAGCATTTGACAAAGTACAACATCCATTCATTTAAAAACCCTCAACAAAGTAAGGAGCCTACCTCAACATAATATGTTGGGCCATATATGAAAAACCCACAGCTAATATCTTCAATGGGGAACAGAGAGCTTTTCCTCTACAGTCAGGAACAAAACAAGGCTGTTCACTCTCACCACTGGTATTTAACATATTTCTAGAAGTCCTTTCTACCCATAACAATCAGACAACAAAAAGAAATAAAACGCATCCAAACCAGCCAGGAAGAAGTCAAACTTTCACTCTTCGCAGATGACATAATACCCTATATAGAAAACCCTAAAAACTTCACCAAAAAACTGCTAGAACTGATAAATTCAGTAAAGAAACAGGATACAAAATCAATGTGCAAAAATATGTTGCATTAATAATGAAGCAATAGAAAGAAAAATTAAGGAATCAATCCCATTTATAATTGCACAAAAAACAGTTAGATACCTAGGAATATACCTAACCAAATAGGTGAAAGATCTATATTCTGAAAACTATAAAACTCTGATGAAAGTAATTGAAGGCAACACATAGAAATGGAAAGACATTCCATGCTCATGGGTTAGAAGAACAAATATTGTTAAAATATCTATACTACCCAAAGCAACCTACACATTTAATGCAATCTCTATCAAAATACCAACAGCAGGAGTACCCGGGTGGCTCAGTCAGTTAAGCATCTGACACTTGGCTTTGGCTCAGGTCATAATCTCAGGGTTGTGATGTTGAGCCTGGTATCAGGCTCCACACTCAGCATGGAGTCTGCTTGAGATTCTCTCTCTTCCCCTCTTCCCCTTTGCCCTTCTTCTTGCTCATGTATGCTCTCTCTCTCTCTAAAAAAAAATAATAATAATAAATAAATAAATAAGAATATCAATTTTGCAGAGCTAGAACAAATAATCCTGAAACCTGTATGGAATCACAAAAGATACCAAATAGCTAAAGTAACATTGAAAGAGAAAAACAAAGCTAGGAGCATCACAATTGTGGACTTCAAGTTATATTACAAAGCTGTAGTAATCAAAACAACTTAGTACTGGCTCAAAAATAGACACATAGATCAATAAAACAGAATAGAAAGCACAGAAATGAACCCACAATTATATGGTCAATTAATCTTTGACAAAGCAGGAAAGAATGTCCAATGGGAAAAAGTCTCTTCAAAAAATGGTGTTGGGAAAACTGGACAGCAACAAGCAAATGAATGAAACTGGACCATTTTCTTACACCAAACACAAAAAATAGATTCAAAATGGAATAAAGACCTAAATGTGAGACCTGAAACCATAAAAATCCTAGAGAAGAACATGGGTGGTGACCTCTTTGACATTGGCAGTAGCGTCTTCTGTCTAGATATATCTCCTGAGACAAGAGAAACAAAAGCAAAAATAAACTATTGGGACTTCATAAAAATAAAAAGCATCTGCACAGCAAAGAAAACAGTTAACAAAACTGAAAGGCAACCTACAGAATGAAAGAAGATATTTGCAAATGACAAATCTGATAAAGGGTTGGTATCCAAAATATGTAAAGAACTGATACAACTCAACACCCAAAAGTGAAAAATCCAATTAAAAAAAGGGCAGAAGACATAAATAAATATTTTCCAAAAAAGACGTACAGATGACCAACAGACACATGAAAAGATGCTCAACATTACTTATCATTAGGGAAATTCAAATTTGAATTACAATGAGATATCCCCTCACACCTGTCAGAATGGCTAAAAACAACAACACAAGAAACAACAGATATTGGTGAGAATGTGAAGAAAGGGAACCCTCTTGCACCATTGGTGGGAATGCAAACTGGTACAGCCACGCTGGAAAAGAGTTTGAAGGCTCCTCAAAAATGTAAAAATAGAACCACCCTATGATCCTGCAATTGCACTACATTTACCCAAAGCATACAAAAATATTGATTCAAACGGGCACACGCACTCCAATGTTTATTGCAGCATTATCAACAATAGTCAAATTATGGAAAGAGCCCAAATGTCCATTGACTGATGAATCATAAAGAAGAGGTGGTATATATATGCAGTGGAATATTACTCAACCATAAAAAAGAATGAGATCTTGCCATGCGGATGGATGTAGAGAATATTATGCTAAGTGAAATACGTCAATCAAAGAAAGACAAATACCATATGATTTCACTCATACGTGAAATTTAAGAAATGAAACAATTGTGCAAAGGGGAAAAAAGACAGAGCGAGGCAAACCATGAAACTGCCCTTAATTATAAAGAACAAACTGATGGTTACCAGAGGGGTGGTGGGTGGGGGGATGGGTGAAATAGGTGACGGGATTAAAGAGTGCACACAGGGTGTCATATGAAAGTGATGAGTCACTATATTGTACACCTGAAACTAATATTATACAGTAAGTTAACTAACTAGAATTTAAATAAAAACTTAACAAAAGAATATATTCTCTATAGTTAAATATATACATACACATATATATGTATGTATAATACATATTATTGTGTAATTATAATAATCGTTTTACTTTGCCAGAAACTTATGACAAGTATTAGACACTCATTTCTGAAGAAGTATCTAACTCAAAAAGACTACCTAGCACCTAAGCTCCCTTGAAAGAGAAATAAAGAGTAACTCTTGAATGTACATCCTATCGTGAATCTGATTGTGAAGGATTGGCTTAATTTTAAAACCAAGCATCAAATGATACTATACTATATTTAGAATAAAATTAATCATTTTCTCCTCTACTATAATTCATCTTTCTTCTCTCAATGTCTCTTTTTAAAATGCTCAAATAAGTTTCTTAATTTTTTTACATAGACATGAGGATATTAACAGTAATTTTTATAATCCAATTCTTCTCTAAGTGCATTAAAGTTTAATGTAGTCTAGCAATGGCAATGCTAGCAAAAACATAATCTGCATAAAACATGAGGCAGCATGAAGCAGTTATTCAGAAGGGATTCAGGCTTCTGGTGTTAACACTCACAATTTAATTCCATGCCATGAAAACACACAAGTTTACTATTCAGAATTAATGAAAGTTTCATTGTTTCAATGGTGTATCAGTCATATGTCTTTCTCTTATCTAGATACTTTCAACTATTGGAGATCCCAAGTATGTAAGTGCTTATCACTATGGAGTTTGCCAGATCTGACACTGCTTAGGCTTGTACAGACCAGCATCTTCATGAATCTCAAAATATAATATACTTTTAATTTATTTTATATTAAAGGTGTACTCATATTAAAATAACTCCTATCGAAAGGAACTCTAATGAATTCAGCCATTTCATATATATAAAGGGAATTTGCAATGTGCTATATTAATATTATTAGGTCAGCCACCATCTGCTTCCTGTTTTATCCACAGCAGATTAAATATAGAAGAAAAGATGCTGACTTTGAGGAGTTCAAACTTTTATTTTAAGACCTAGGATCTGGAAAACAAAAAAAGTGAAGGGCAGGGTGGGATAAGCCATGTCTTGGGAATAAGAGATCTTTCATTTCCTGCTAGGGTCTAGTAAGTCATGCAATCGGTAAATAGAACAGAGAGTAAATGAATGAAGTTACCCACATCCGCGTACCATAATGCAGGAACAGCTAAGAATGAGCTTCTTCGGCCCACAGATCAAGAATAACAAACAAAAGCTCAAACTTTTACTAAGCTAGCTCAGCTGTGATTTTATTTTCTTGTTATCGTTAGAAAAGTTATGAGGTTGGTGTTTGTTAGTTTTTAAATGAAACTTTTAACCACATGGGAAATTAGTCACTTTCATGAATATAATTTCACTTTCCTCCCATATAAGTCACTTATATCTATCATAAGCCCAATTCTGAGCTAATACGGAATGGAATGAGTCAGTAGCAAAGGTTTGCTTACATGTCTGACTTTACTCTCAAGGGTTAATTTCCCAAATTCAAAAATATGAAAGGGTGGGGAAAAAATGCAATACTGTATAATCTGTTTGGTTCTCCCAAATCACTAGGCTACCCTACATTAGAACCAAGGCCTGCTACGTTCAGGAGTTAACAGCTACGCAAATCAGACAGTGGTCATATTATGCACCAAAAAATTCAGTGGAACTCCTTACAGAGTTTGGAGCCACTTTTAAGTTGAAAGGGTGACTAATTCAACCCCCCCCCCCTTTTTTTCAGATTGAACTGCATGTTATTTGTCTCCTCCTGCTTCATCTTGGGCAACTTTTTGCAAGACTAGAAGGAGAGATTTACACTTGCCCAAATAGAAAGGGCGCTCTGCGGAAGTTTCACCCAAGCCTGTATTTCTATAAAATTTACTGCCATTATCTGTAGAGGAATAGATCAGCACAATACATAGCCAATAGTTACAATTTGCATAAGAAAACACTGTAATGTCAAAGTAGAGCTTCAGCAAGGAATGAAAAAAGACACCACTGGGGCTTGACAGAAATGATCATTTATTTTACAAGTCTCAAGAGGACCTCCCTGGTGAGAACCCATGCTGATATCCTGTATCAGCTCACCTTGTACAAGTGGATGTAAACTGCACACAAAGCAGAAGCCAATTTCATTGTAAATTTTTTCATTGCTGAGATTGACTCACAAGAGGCTCATTTTCTCGTGGGTCCCAAAGGATGGCAGTCCTGCAGCGTTGTTTAAGCAAACTCATTACTGCGCAAGCAATGCCACATAAACCTTCCATCTAAAACAATAGATTCCATAGTATAAACATGCTTCTTCAAACAAGCTCTTTAAACCAAAGAGAAGCTGTAGTTACAGCAAGAAGCAAGACATTTCTCACACAGGCTATTAACATAGGCACCAAGGCAGATTTCTTTTTAGCTACATGTTTTTGAGTGCTTACTATGTGCTAAGTGATTTAAATGTGTAATCTCATAATTGGTACCAGAACAGAAACCACGCACGAACCAAGTCTCCATCTCTAAATACTGGGCTTTTGATCAAAGGTACTGAGAGTTTTCAGCCCAATATCAAGACTTTTGGACTCCTAGTTTCGTATTATCTGGAAGTTAAGCCCCATTCCAAACTCTAGGGTTCTTCTTGCTTCTAGTTACTGGAAATTCAGAAAGTTTAGTAAAAATTCATGTTGTCAGTTTTAGAGAGATATTAAGCCCTGATGAGCATCACAGTGTGGGCATTGATAAAACCTGGTGCCTGGACGTAGTTATGTGGGAACAATCAAAAGACCAAAAGCTGTCATCTTCATCGAGCGGGCATATGCTCTGGCTCTCCTACAATGTGAATCCGTACCGACCTCTATGAACTCAGGCTCAGGACTCAATACTTGGACAAGAATCTTGCCTTCATCATTTACCAGTTATGGGAGTTCCAGTAAACTTTTTAATCGCCCTAAATTTCAGCTCCCTCATCCATGAAATGAAGAGTATGAAAGAAAAATTACATTAATGGGTTTAAACAGGTAAAGACTTTATTCAATACTGTTTCAACAGGGGTCAAAAATATTACAATAGGAGAAATGGTACATAACTCCTCTGGAACAAAAGTCAGAGGGCTGTTAGGCTCTGGAGTACACTGGGAGAGATTGAGTAATGTGATCAGGCCATCCATATTTGTCGTTGTTGTTTTATAGTTTTACTGAGTGAGATACAACTGTCATATAACATTTTATATGTTGAAGGTGAGCAATGTGATACTTTGATAGACTCACGGATTGCAAAATGATTACCACCCTAGGGTTAATAAACACCTCCATCACCTCGTATAATTACCGTTTCTTTTTTTTGTTATAAGAACATTATGATCTATTCTCTTAGCAACTTTCAAATATACAATATAGCATTGTTAACTGTAGTCACCATGTATACATTAGATCTCCAGAACTCATTCATCTTATAACTTGAAGTTTGTATCCTTTGAGTGACATTTCTCAATTTTCCCTACCCCAAGTTCCTGTCAATCACCATTCTACTCTGTTTCTATGAGTTTAGCTTTTTAAAATTCTACATGTAAGTGAGATCATGCACTTATCTTTGTCTGTCTGACTTACTTCATCCTCAAGTTTCATCTCTGTTGTCACAAATGGTGGGATTAGTGCCTGAATAATATTCCATAATATAATAATATATATCACATAATTATATATATATTTATATATATATATATATATATATATATATATATATATATATATATATATATCTCACATTCTTTTTAGCCATTCATACATAGACAACACTTAGGTTGTTTCCATATCTTGGCTACCATGAACAATGCTACAGTGAATATGGGATACTGATACCTCTTCAACATCCTGTTTCCAATTCTTTTGGATATATATACTCAGGGGTGGAATTGCTGGATCATATGGTAGTTTTATTTTAAATTTTTTGAGGAACCCAGATACTGTTTTCCATAGTGGTTATGTCAGTTTGCACTTCCACCAACATTGTTCAAGGGTTCCCTTTTTCTACGTCCTTACCAACATTTATTAGCTCTTGTCTTTTGGATGACAGTCATTCTAACAGATATGATGTCATATCTCATTGGTTTTGATTTGTGTTTCCCTGATGATTTAGCAATATTGAGCATCTTTTCATATACTTATTGACCATTTTGGTCAAGATCTAATAATAGCAGCTGTGAGGATTGAGACTGATAATGCTTATTAACCTATGGTCGTTGTGACTGACATAGAGTTAAGCATTCGAAGTAACATAGTGGTTGTTTGTCATTAATTATCATATTAATCTGTTTTCTCTCCCCTCACTACCATTACTACTCCCTCTTGTTAGCCATCACAGATTTTGGAACGACCCTATATCCTATCCTTAATGTTTGCACATGTAATTTTCCTCTATCCTCTCTGACTGTCTGCTGAGATCATGTAAGCCAGAGATTTCCAAATTATTTAGGTCCATGATGACTTTCATGCCTTGGTATCTTTTCATACAGCAAATTCAAGCCAAATGAAATACCTGATAGCTCTATTTAGTAAGAAATTAGATGCAAACAACTTAATAAGTAAGTAGAATCCAAAAATCTACTAACCATTTGAAAAAATAAGTTTAAACGATAATATGTTTATTTCATTTTTAAGTAGCTAAAATTACTTGCTAGTGGGATGTGTGTCCCTGGACTCTACACAACTTCTGAAACCCTGGAGTTAGATTGTACAATTCCACCTATATTTCTTCTTCTACACTGTTTTTGCATTATTTTATTTTTATCAAAACAGCCAATGAAAAATATTTTTTCAAACTATTCAAACTATTCAAAAGTTTTTCAGGTTTGTAGACAACTATTAGTATCAGTGGCTTTTCTCAGATGCTCCCTCCAGTGGGTATCCACCAAAATGAAAGTGCCTTTTTTCAAATTGCCAGCTATTAAAGAGTCTTCCATGAGACTGGAATGACACTTCCTTCCTGGGTACGTGGCCACACAGCCAAATGGAGCACTTGGGCTCCGTGAGCCTGGTTAGATGTACTGCATCTTACAAAAACGGCTAAACTATCCAGTTCTAAACTTTTCAGATCATTCATTTATTTATTCAATTATTTCTTCATTTATTCAGTCAATATTTGAGAACCTTTTCTGTACAAGGTACTAAGCTAGATGTTGGACATATAAGAGTAATAAGGTCTCAGCTTTTGAGCAGCTTACATTATAATGGGACTTTGATTGATACTGCCTTTAGATCTGAGTCCCACACTATGGATGAGGCCACATACAGCAAGCACAAACATAATTCATGTCTTAAAAGACACATGGGTGCCTTTAGCTCTCAGATTGTGGTTTCAGCATTGACTCAGAGCAACCAATTACCCTAAACACCATTCAGGCTCCAGGGAAATACTTCATATGTCTTTCAATACCAAAGTCCACACGTGTAAATGCTGTGAAGGCTTGTGTCTCATGCTACTGGAAGTGTTAAAGGAGGGTCATCTCTACTATTCAGTCTAGTGATTTAAATGTCAGTCAACATCCAAAAATTACCTTCACAACAATATCTAGACTGAGTCTAACCAAACAACTCGGCATCATAGCCTTGCCAAGCTGAGGCACGAAATTAACCGTCAGTCACAGGCATTGCTTTGGAATGTGGGGGCCATTTAAAAAGCAATGTTCTTAGGCAGGAGAAAAAAAGACCAAATTGAATTGTAGAATCTTTCCTTCCAGATCACATGATGTCAGATAATCTCTTACATAACAAACAACCATTTCCAGGAGTGCTGAGCATTCACTTTCTTGCTGAAGACCTGCTTCAATTCACTTCCAAAGATACTCAGAATTAGTATCATATTCACAAAAGTTTCTCATAGCAGCTGAGGAATATTTAGCCATATTAAACAAGTCATATTACTCTTAAGCTTGTGTCTATACAGGCCTAGATGTAACATACTTGGACTGTGATATAGATTCTTTATATTGCAAGTAAGTTGATATTGAACATGTGAATTTCTAATAGTTTCTTCTTATAAAAATATGTAATAAGATTTCACAATTTAAAGAAATTAACTAAAAAATTTAGCTACATTTAAATAATTTGGATCTTAACTTTTATTTAGTAATTACCATTGGACTCTGCTTTCATTAAACAATTTTAAATGTTTTAGAAGAAAATTAAATTTTGAATAAATATGAAGATAACTTTAAATTATCCTTACTTTCATTTTAATAAAAAGATATTCAAAGCTTGTTCACTTTGAACATAATCACTTTTTAATCTCTTAGGTCATAACCACCAATTGAACACAATTTATTTGAAATCTTTATTTTAAAAATACAATTAATGAGTTTGCTGAAATAAAAATATAAGTAATAATACTTTATAAATTATGTGTTTCTATTTAATTATTTTAGCCAAAATTTTCTGACTCATCAATAGAAAAATAAGACATGGATAAGAAATTTAGAGGGGTGCCTGGGTGGCTCAGTTGGTTAAGTGTCTGATCTCAGCTCTGGTCTTGATCTCGGGGTTGTGAGTTCAAACCCCATGTTGGGCTCCACATGGGGCATGGAAGCTACAAAGAAAGAAAGAAAGAAAGAAAGAAAGAAAGAAAGAAAGAAAGAAAGAAAGAAAGAAAGAAAGAAAGAAAAAGGGAGAAAGAAAGAAAGAAAGAAAGAAAGAAAGAAAGAAAGAAAGAAAGAAAGAAATTAAATTCAAGTTTTTTTTCTGTTTTCCCAAGTTTTAGTTATATTGAAAGCATAGTGTTTCCATCTTTTTGTTTCATCATGATGAAGCATATTTACCAGAGAAAGTGCAACATTTTATTTGACATATTGTTAGTTCCCTCTTAGCTTTTAAATATTTGACAGGTAGCATGTAGGTTTTCATTGTACTCTTATCATGGACCTCACAATAGTTAGGGACAGGTCTGGAAGGACTGAACTACAAAAGAAACCACTTTTAAATGAAAGTGTAATTTCAGGTAAAATTAGTGGTATAAAGAAAATTGAAGTCAGTCGTGCAAAATGACATGAAGTGAAGTGACGTGATATTATATGAGGCGGTGAGATAAAGATTGCCTGTGGGGGAAGGCCCTATTTTAGATAGAAAACTGGTTCCTGGAGAAAAATAAAACTTGGGCAAAACTGAATGACAAAAAGGAGCCACTGGAAGGAAGTTTCAGGCAATGGCAACCATGTAGCCTTGATAATTGGTCTTCATTGTATTTCTACGTAAGGACTTTTGCAGGGGGCGGGGGGATAAATAACACGAGATTTCAAATCCTGTGACCCAGTGAGAAGTCTTCTTTTATTCTATCTGTGTCTAAGCTTATGCCCTCTCACATTATAACAACATGAAAGTACGTTATTTGTGCCTAATATGCTAGTGGAGGTGAGGAGGATAAACCGTAAGGGCACAAATGAATCTCATCACAAATAAAAGCAGAGAGTGGTTTAAAAATTGGGAAAACCTGGAAATACCCAAAGTTTGGGCCCATTTATAATGTCTTTTGCTAATCAAATATATGATGTAGGTGAGAACTTGTACACTGTTTGATAACTTTGTCTAAAACTTATCTGAACAATTGACTTAGATAAAATTAAAAGGAGCCATCATTTTATAAAGAATTGGGCAGAAATTATCCATAGATTGTACAGTCTTCATACTGGAAAGTCCGTAGTGGTTACAGCATAGACTCTGGAATCATACAGACATAGATTCAACCCTGGCTGTACAAATGTATATGACATTCCCTTAATCCATAATCTTTCTGCAGTCTCTTCTCACCATCTGTAAAACAGGGCTAATAGACCCACCTCCAAGTTTGGTCTAAAAAAGATAGTGTTCAGAAAAGTACTTGGCATTTAGCAGGAATAGTAAGCAATAAATGGTAATTTTTATATATTATTTTAAAAATTAACCTCTAGAAAGAAATTTAGAGAAATAAAAATCAATTTTGATAAGACAGAGTCAGATTTTCTATTTTAAAAAAAGTTAAATGAGTTCTAAATTGCGTTTCCTAAAAAGCTTCAGTCATTACTGTTTTAATTTATGGTCTTTATTAAAAACGTGACAGCAGTGGCTAGTCAATTTTGTTAAATAAATTAAACTAAAAACCATAACACAAATCCGTACCTTAAAACACACTAGAAAATTTCCAATTTCCTGTTTATCAGTTTAGAAAATGTCTTTTCTTACTTCATTTTAGCAAACGAAACAGAATATTTCTCTCTCGGTGAATTAATTATATTTTGTTCATTAACCCAGGCTTCAATATGATTAACATCCCATTTAATTAACAGATTCATTATTTTATCTTTTATAAACTTTATGCTTGAAGATCCCTTTGAAATAACCATGTCCCCAAAGAGAAGCTAGCACAGCCTGGATGTCACTAAAACTAATGTTGCAGGTTTATTTTGAAGTGAGGGTTTTTTTGAGGCAGTATGAGCCTCACAGCTTTTGCCTAAATCTTCAGGTAGCATGTTTCTGATTTCATTCTTCACTTGATCTTTAAAAATGAGTTTAATACCTTTTTGGATTACATTCTGGATATTCTTGTAGTGAGATAAAACTAGAATCCGTACACAAATGAGACATATAAACTGTCCGTCTGCTTGGAAAAATTCTTGCATATTTTATGAAAATGTTGCTGTGTGAGAAGACAACAACATCCCTATAGGAAGATAAGGTTATGTAGTAGATTTCAAAAAACAGCATAATTCTTTCAAGTTCTATTGAGCTACTCCCATCAAGAGGTGAAGTCTATTTCTCTGCCTCTTGGATTAGGGATAGACTTGTAATTTGGTTTAACCAGTAACATATGGTAGAAAGGATATTACATGAGTTCTAAACCTGGGCCTCCAGAGGCTTTGCATGCTTCTGCTCTCCTTTTTGGAACTACTATACCAATTTAAAAATACAGAAAGTATAAAAAATAATCTAAAGATTAGCCAATTTCCTACCTCTTGATTAGTAATACTAACATTTTGTCAGATTTGCCAGTCATTTTCAAAACACATAAAGCTTACGAATGAAGGTAAAATATTCTTTAACCTTCCCAATATCTACTCCCATTCCCTACTGTTAGCCCTCCACCCCCATGGCAAATACTAAAAATTACAGACCCAGTTTTCCAGTAATCTGTTTATCTGTCTATCAATCTACCTATCCACTCACCCATCCATCTATGTAGATATACAAACACACATAGTATACATATATATGTGCACAGATACATACATGTATACACATATATGCATGGCACAAATATGATATATATAGTATATGTATGTTCTATATAAATATTGTAAATATTTGTGCGTGCGCGTGTGTGTGTGTGTATACACACACACGTCTGTGATCATTAACCAATATATACTATTTGGGAATAATGCCTTCATTATTATTTACATAAATGTTTTATTTTTTTCTCTATATATCATTCTGCACCTCTTCCTTCTCAACATAATGTTTTTGATATAAATTCTTGGTAATATCAAGACAGCTAGTTTATCTTTTTCAACCACATTATACTTTTACATTGTTTGACATGTCAACATTTTATTTTATCTTTTTTTTTTCTTTAAAGATTTTATTTATTTATTTGACAGAGAGAGAGAGACAGCCAGTGAGAGAGGGAACACAAGCTGGGGGAGTGGGAGAGGAAGAAGCAGGCTTCCAGCGGAGCAGGGAGACCAATGCGGGGCTCAATCCCAGCACCCTGGGATCACGCCCTAGGCCAAAGGCAGACACTTAAAGACTGAGCCACCCAGGCGCCCCATTGTCAACATTTTATTCACTCATTCCTCCTATTTAGGGACACTGAGAATGCTTCATTTTTGGCATTGTAATATGCAATGAGTTTATTTTTGCACATTTAAAAAATTTCTCTAGGTGCCTATTCAGATATGGTTTTGCTTATTTAAAGGGGGTGATGGATATCTACCCTTCATTATTGTCCAAACATTTGGAACACTTAATACACATTTCAATATTCATCCAAATTGTGAACCTTAACTCTAACTTGGAATAAGGAAAAAAATTCCCAGCTCTCCCAATTCTCCAAAAAAGGGTGCTTTTTTGGGAATTAGATTCCACCCATCAGAACTGCCTGGAATCCAGAAGACGGACATTTAAGAAAATATGACAAGGACAGGGCATGCACTTTACTGTCAAGGAGCCAGTGGTAAAGGCAATATGTTTCTGGGGTCAATGGGGTCCAAGGCAGAATCGCAATCTGGCAAGAATATTACATCATGGCACAATCCAGTTGTGATAGTGGCTCCTTCTTAGGCCAATTCTTCAGTGCTGTTTTGGGCATCGTCCTTGTAACAGCAGCTAGAGTTAATTTCTTCAGCCCTTCCAACATTTCTGTACATGTTCCTTAATAGATTTACTTCATATTTAAACATGGCAGGATTTTGTGTTCAGAAAAATGAACTGGTGTACAAATGCTGTGAACATTTTCAATTTTCCCAGATTTCCAGCAAATTACTCCCCAAAGTTGGAACACATCAGCAGTTTATGAGAATAATCTTTCCCAGGGCACCTGGGTGGCTCAGTCAGTTAAGCATCTGCCTTCTGCTGGAGTCATGATCCCAGGGTCCTGGGATCAAGGCCCACATCGGACTCCCTGCTCAGCGGAGAGCCTGCTTTTCCCTCTCCTTCTGCTGCTCCCCAAGCTGGTGCTCTTTCTTTCTACCAAATAAATAAAATCTTTTTAAAAGAGAGAGAGAGAATAATCTTTCCCATGACTATTTTAACACTGTAGATATTTATAATTTAAAATTATAAATTTTCAGAAAAGATAAATATCATCTTATTTTTATTTCTATTTTAATATTTCTGACAATCAATGAGGTTGAATATAGTTTTCTGAAATGTGATTGTACACTCTACCACTTTTTCTATGGAGCTGTATAAATATATAAAATCTATTATATCTATATACATTTATTAATGATATTTATTATATATTTTGGATTCATACATATATATTACATATATTATATCCCTCTGCTGTTTGCACGTTAACAGTGTTAATGTTACCTTTGGCAAAACAAGATTTGTTGCTGTTTAATAAATGCATGTTGTCAAATTTGTTGAGCCTTCACCCATGCTATAGGTTGTATTACAAGAAAGGAATCCTACCCATGACTATGGAATATCTCTCTATTTATCTAGTTCCTTTACTCAGTTTTTGTTTGATTTCGTCAGAGTTTTGTAGTTTTCCTCACACAGATTTTGTACATATTATGTTAGACTTTTACCTAAGTTTTTTTTTTTGATGCTAATGTAAATGATACTGTTTTTCATTTCAAGTTCCTCTTGTTCATTGTTGGTATGTAGGAAAGAGATGGATTCCTTTATATTATCCTTAATCCTGCAACCTTGCTATAATATCTATTAGTTCCAGGAGGGTGTTTTGGTCAGTTCTTTCAGATTTTCTACATAGTTGATCATGTCATCTCCAAATAGACCCAGCATTATGCCTTCCTTCTCAATCTGTACACCTTTTACTTCCTTTTCTTGCCCTATTGCATTAGCAAGGACTTCAGGTATGATGTTGACAAGGAGTCATTAGAGGAGACATCTTTGCCTTATGCCTAATTTTAGAGGGAAAGCTTCAAGTTTTTCACCATTAAGCATGATACCAGCTGTAGATTTTCTGTAGGTAGTCCTTATCAAGTTGAGAAAGTTTCCTTCTATTCTTAATTTTGCTTAGAGTTTTTATCATGAATAAGATGTTTGATTTTGTCAGATGCTTTCCGCATCTAGTGATATGATCATGTGCTTTTTCTTTTTTAATCTGTTGTTGTGAAGGGTAATATTAACTGACTTCTTAATGTTAAACGCTTTTTTTTTTTCAAAGAAAGTCTGAAGGTGATAAACTTTTTGAGTCTCAGTTCATTATATAATGTGTTTTTACATTCTCAAATAAATAATAGTTTTTCTGGATAAAGAATTCTGGAAGTAGATATTTTCCTTTAGTACTTGAAAAATATTATTCCATCATGCTCTTATATCCAGTGTTGCTGAAGAGAATTCTAAAGACTAACTTACTTGTATTTCTTTAAACCTCGTACATGGCAATAATGTGAATGGCACTGCCTTAAATGTGGTTATCCTTTTCAGTTCACCACCTAAAAGGCTACAAGCAAAACTGTAATATATAAGTAAAAATCAACATGGCCACCAAAGGTTCATAGAAAGGGAGTAGACTCAGATGAAAGGAGCCTTTATGTTCCTCACAATTCCCCATTTTTCCTAACTAGAACATGTCTACAAGATAAGGAAAGGACATCTGTGGATGACAAAGAGAGAGGAAACAAACAGGATCTGGGACTTTGTGGTACTGCTGGATGAATGCTGGATTATCTAATTTTTCCAGGTTACTCTCTTTCGTTTATTTACATGCAACCAAATTCCATTTTTAGCCCTGTCTGTTGTACTCCCAGCTGCTCTAAGCCCCTAGTTGTGCACCCCACTTCAGTATTCTGGATGGGGCAAGAAAGAAGTAAGTCTCTTTGGCAACATCCTGCACTGCTGGGAAAGTTGAGCACTCGTGAGCTCTCACTCCAGGGAGAAATTACTGGCCAAGAAGGTGTCTGTTGGCACAGAGCAGTGTCATCTCAAGGAAAAAGTGACACAGGTAAAGTAAAACTGTTCCTCTTATCCCCTTGAGTACCTCTAATCTTGTATGTTTTTGCTTCAGGGGTGTGCTGGAATTTCTCTATTGTACTCGTGGACTTTAAGAAACAGTCTCTCATCGATGGGTGGTTGTCCAAACTGGTGCTCTATGGGGAAAATACAGTGAAAAACTCTTATTCTGCCATGTTGTTGACATCATTCCTGGTAATTCCAATTTTTTCAAATAGTGTTTCAACACCTTTCTTCCTATTTTCTCTCTGGAGCTTTTAATAACCATATTTATGTACCTCTTGATCATTTTTTCCTTACTTTTCATTTCATATATACTTTCTCTTTATCCCTTTGTCCCACATTTTAGGTTGATTAGCAGACGAATCTTCAAGATACTGATTGATTCTTTTGCTCCCTCTGTTCTGCTATTTAGTTTCTATATTAAATTTTAAATCAATTGAAATTTGTATTTCCCAAACCTCTACAAGTTGTTTCTACAATAAAATAATTTATTTCTCTGAAGATATAAAATTTAAATGTAAAGACCCCTTCTCATTATTGGATAAACTTATTTCCTCAAGTGTAAGTTCTTTAGTTTGTTATCTCTCATGATGTTGGCATTACACAGATTTCTGGCAATTTCAATTTCTGATCTCATCTCTGCAATATATGACTGACTCTGCTGAAAATACCTTCTACTGGCATAGCCTGCTTCTTGTATGGGAGAAATTAGCTGCTGCAATTCGTTCTGTAGTTACAGTGACCAGTGTATGTCTAGGACACTAGCAGCTGATCTTCTCTAGGCTTATAAACTACCCACTTTTCCGTTCCACTGCAAGCTACCTGGAGCCCACCCCTCTGCCTTTTCATTTAAAGAACACCTACTACCTCAACTAGAACAATCCTTTCATTAATTTCTGCCCAAAGGAATTGGGATGATGTCCAGAAAATAGATCTCCCTGGTTGATACTGCTTAATTCCATCAGTCGGTTGTAGTCTTGCTAGATGCTTCTATCACATGGAGCTTCCTCAATACTGCTTCTGTGAAAACTAAATTAAAAGATAGTTTTCTCTTTTAGCAACTTCATGCATCTCAGGATACTATTTCTCTCTTCAATCTGATTTTGACCTCTTTCATCAGGTATTTTCCAGTTTCTCATCCTTGAGACTCTCTCGTTACTTTTAGCACTTAAGAAGAATGCAGAATTTGTCTAATCTTCAGGTTTGAAACTACATTGGGCAATCATATTTTCCAATGTCACGGTTTTCTCTTCTTTAAAATGAGAAAATATTAGTACTTAGTACTTACATTATAAAGTAGTTGTAAAACTTAAATGAGTAAAAACCAGTAAAAGTTGTAACATATCTTGACACATAATAAATGTTTGTAATAATGATGGTGACGATCTTTCAGTAAACAAGGAATTGTAGTGTGAAATTACAAAATAGGATATTGGTTTACAAAATTCTATGTGAAATATTGGATTTTGGCAGTACTTCAATTTGTTTTCATCTTTCAAATTTTATGCAATGTATAAGAATTATTTTTATAATTAGGGAAAAGTAAAAAAGAACTATAAAAATGTGTTTATTTTTGTTTGAATTCAAAGGACTTTTACATTCCATTTGCTATGTCAGTTTGCTCTACAGACTTTTTTATTAACAAGAAAATTTGTGATTTTTCCTCCTTATAATATGCTATGTTTTGCACACAATTTCGTAAGTGTAATTTTTTAAATAAAGAAATTTGCATGAATACCATGGCCATGGTAAAATTACAACTCATAGTCTTTAAATCGTAACCAACCATGCTTTTTATACACTCTTCAAAACTCAGTTTAGCCATGACCTACTCTAAATCTTCTCCATAGCCCCTGGATCCTTTCTAACATTTTTTTTTAACTGATTCTGACAAACATTTATTCATGTGACTTTCACCTCCACAAGACCTTGAGTTACTAGAAGACAGGAACCATCTTATTCACACTGACACCCCCATTTCTTGCACAAGTTTACCAAAACTTTGCTCAAAAACAAAGAAAAATGTATGCTACAATGAATTGAACTTAAGGTAAAAGAGGACCATTAAATTTGAGTGAAAAAATGTATGACATTTATTTAACATATGTAGTTTACCTTCACTCGGGTCTAAAAGTTGATCACTCTGAGTAATAACTGTAAGAACTTCTTTCATGAGAAAATAAGTTCTCACACCTCTCCCTCCGCTACTGTACGATTTGTAGTCATTGTATGTGTTGACCTTTATGAATACATGGTATAGAATTTGTTCTCATGTTTATCTTTGCCAGAAGATAAACTCCTGTTTTCAAATAAATTGCTTAAAAAGGAAAAATGTTGAAATAAAACCAATGTGAAAAATCATGATTCCTTGTAAATGCATAAATTAATAGGGATAAATGTAAAGCTATTTGGGGCATGAAGTAAGCTCATCAATTTTATAAGCTAACATTAATTCCCCTGTGGCATCAGCTTCATCCCACAGATATTTATTAATACTTGGGTGATTAGCAATATATATATGACTAAGCCTTAGGGCCTTTTATATAATCTGGACTAGTTCTTCAAATGAACAGCATAAAAATACTACCAACAGATCATTTGAGAGAAACACTTTTCTAATCAATCAACAGTGAGAGAAACAGGAAAATAGGCACAGGAACTGTAGTATAATTGCCTTGTTTTGATCGCTTCAACAAATCCCAGGTACCCAGATTCAGGCCCAGAAAGTGTACGTCTGAAGGCTAATTGGCATAGGAACATTTTAATGATGTTCTCTAAATTCTGCTGTTACCCATACTAATGTAATCACATTTGTATTTTCTATTTGTTGAATTTAATGTGTTTAACCCTGATTAAGGAGTAAAATTTCACAATAAGAGGAACAACTTGAAGACCACATCCATACAGATAGCTTGATATTGTTAAATGAAATGGGAAGTTAGAATCCATTTTGTCCTGGCCAGCAATTAATGTATCTCGTCTATAATGCCCTGGGCAGATGGTCAAACAGCCTTCAAGGGATCAAGGCTTGCTTCCACTGAAAGGAACCTAATCATTTGTTGAGAATTTTAAATTGTTAAAAACTTTTTCCTTCTAGTAAGTCAAAAACTGCCATCTTATAAATTTTATCCACTGGTGTCTGCTACTCCAGGAACCTCTGAGTCTACTCTTACTTTTACATTAAAACTCCTATTTTTAAAAATAGCTCCCATAGCCTTTTCTGTCCTCTCTTTTCAGAGCCATACTTTTTTTTTAAACTACGGCTTTTAGACACTTAATCAATCTGAGTCACCTCATATATTTTGAACACACACACAAACTTTCACACAATTTATCAGTGGCTTAGATGAAAGGTAAACCTGTTCAAAGCTACAATTTTTAAAGCATATAAGGAACAAAAAAAATCCTTTACTTATGTAAGCTCATGATTATTGGACTTTTTACTATAATTTAAACTATTTCATATAAAGGACTTTGCAATTTCACACCTACATCTTTAAAAAGTTGATTTCTTAATATATGGAAAATTAAAAAGGCTAACCTCAGCTATAACCCAGGGCTTACAATGTATCACTTTTATAGAATCTAAGAGTATAAGTGATAAATTAAATTATTTCTTTCTCCTTTTTTCTCTCTCTCTTGTTCTTTTGGTAAAACTGAAAAGTTTGAAACAGAATTTTGATTATTCTCAAGCTAGGTTCTTATGTGTGAAATATGTTGAAAGTAAACCTAGGGTATTCTTTAAATAACACATGCCACTCTTCCACCTTTGCTAAAACAAATTCTTTCTTTATAAAAAAATCTTTCTAGGCCTTATAAACAGTTAAGTTAGTTATCGAGAGCTCTGTCTTTCAATTATCATGTGATTTCACTCAAATGTGGAATTTAAGAAACAAAACAGAGGAGCATAGATAAAGGGAGGGAAAAATAAAACAAGACATAATCAGAGAGGGAGACAAATCATGAGACTTTTAACCATAGGAAACAAACAGGGCTCCTGGAGGGGAGGGGTGTTGAGGGACGGAGTGATGGGCATTAAGGAGAGCATGTGATATAATGAGCACTGGGTGTTATATGCAACTGATGAATCACTGAACTCTACCTCTGAAACTAATAATATTCTGTATGTTAATTAACTGAATTTAAATTTAAAAAATGAAAAATGAAAAAAAGGCGTTCTGGCTTTGCAGATGTGTTCCCCTCACTCCTTTGCTTAGCCGGCACCCA
The DNA here is from genome assembly GCF_023065955.2 of Ursus arctos. Classification (NCBI taxonomy): domain Eukaryota; kingdom Metazoa; phylum Chordata; class Mammalia; order Carnivora; family Ursidae; genus Ursus; species Ursus arctos. Next base: position 44,864,862 of record NW_026622797.1, on the reverse strand, counting down.
GTTTTCACAGGCTCTCTGCCTCTTTCCTTTTAACAAAACCCAGTCTCAACACAAAGCATCACGCTCTAAACTGAGATACATATTGATGATAAGGTTGACCGTGATCCTTCTGGTCACTAGGTGTTATCTGTATGCACATTAAATATTGAAAAGCCCTACTCTAGACTCCTTTTCTAACAATTAACCTGCCTTTTTGTGGTCTCTGGTCTTTTCCTGGACAGTACTTCTGAGTAAAATGTCCATATTTCTTTTACTTAGTACAAAAATTCTTCTACTATCCTAACAATCTTCTACCTAAGTACATCATTGCTCTCCTACCTTTCCCCATCAGATGTTTTGATAAAGTTACGCTATAAAGGATACTTCTATAAAGCTTTAACTTTTGACCTCTTTAATTCTTCTCATCCAAATCCAAAAATCAATTATAAAATTTCACGTACTTTTGGAGGCCTTGAACTTTCCCCTACTGTGCTCACTCTATTGTAGCAGACACAACTGGTTGCCCAACTAGTATCCTTTTCCTTATCCCTCCTTTATGAATTGGATTCACAAAGAAGTCCAGCCCCTTTTCAAAGAAAGGTGACCCCATGCCCAAATTTGGCAGTAGATCTTAGTTAATCAAGCTCATATGGTAGTTCTATTCTGTCTCTTCTAGAAATGTTGGACATAAGGCCCAATACTGGCCAAAGAGAAGTTTGTGGATTGAAAAACCATTTTCCTCACTCACTGCAAAGTGTCCCGTTGCCCAGAGATATTGATGTTTTGTGATTTTAAATATGGAAGTACTGTAATCATCTGGAACCAAGGGAAGAGCCAGTCTCTCAAAAGTGAACTTAATGGAGGAAAGCTATAAAGGGAGATGGAACAATCTCGGCTCTTGATGTCAAAACTTTCTTCTTCTGAATCATTTCAGAAAGTTATCTGACATGTTATAGGGACTTATCACACCTTGAACTGTATTATAATTTTCTCTATAACTCTCTTCCGTCCCTTATTAGATTGTAAGCTATTTGAGGACAGTATCTGAATTGTACCTACTTTTGTATACCTTTTGGTGCACGGCACAATGTCTTACACATAGTGGATTTTCAGCACACGATTGTTGATTATATAAATGAGTCTTCCTCTACTTCAGAGTGTACCTTCTCAGCATGCAACAAGCCTTTCTGGATTTTATTTTAATTTTAAGAGTTAGGTATTTAAATAGCAAGTAACATGATGGACTATACCTTTGACTATAGCTCTACTTTGAAAAAAACTCAATAAAGCACCCAGTTTTAATACTGAAGACAAAATAAGTTGAGCTATAATTTTTTAATTATGAAAGATAACCAAGAAGACATGAAAGTATTATATTTCAGGGGCAAGGGAGGGCTGGGAAGGGCTGCTTAAGTATACAGGGAATTTCCATGGTGAAAAATTTCAAATTTGCAAGTAACTCATTCTCGGTACATGGAAAACATGTAACATTTCATAACGTTTCCATTTTTTCTTTTCTATGACTAACCCATGGTTATAGATACAACACTAAATCATGAAATCACACATCTAAGAAACAACAGTGAGAAATTTTTCCCTGTTACACTTGGCAAATGTTATTAATCTACTCGGAGTCATGTGCATATTTGAGATAACATACTCTGCAAGTCCCAATGCTTCAGAAGCATTCATTTTGGTAATTTAGATCTAATTACATAATTATTAAATTTAATGCTGGGTTTAGAAACACTGTCAGGTAACAATACCTACATTTTCCTAAAACATTACTTTTGTTCCTCAGGAATGAAAAGTTACTGATAAAAATCTCTTCATGCACATTTCCCAGTAAGCCATATGAGCATTTGGTTTGATATGAGGAGAGCTGTTGGAGTGTTTTTAAGTCTCTCAATGTTTGGGGCCACCTGTCAGCCAATCCCAATTAGAAGCAGTGCCTGATTAAACTGCTCTCTCTAGAACCATTCGGACAGCTTCATTAGTGCTTCAGTTTATGGTAGTGGAGCAAGCCATGCTGCAAAAAGTCCTAACAGCTTAGAGAGAGCCCATTTGGGCACATAGGACATAGGACTCAAAATTGTACACGGTTGCAAAGTTTTGATTGCATGAATTATACATGAGGGGTGACCAGCCATTTGTGTTCAATGATGTTAGCCAATCAGCACAGGTGCAGGAAAGAAAGTAAATTGGGGGAGAGGAAAATCATAATACTTGGGAAAGCACTTTTTTTTTTTTTCTCTACCAACGTAATACATGACATTGTAAATCTCGGCCAAGTGCATTACACCACTTCTTAAAATTTCTCAGGTAGACTAGCAATTAGAATAAATAGGTAAAGGAAAGTAAGAAAGGAGAAAGACATTTACAAGGCTCTGCTTGCGAATACTGTACACGTCAAGGACTTCTATATGGTGAACATAGGCAGAGCCCCTGAATGCTAACCATGCCACCTTGCTGTGGACAAGTCTCCTCTTCGCACCAATTATTTCTCTATTCTGTCGATAATTAACTTTGTTAATGCATGGGGTTCTGCTTTCTTTTTACTTCCACTTTAGTTGATGATATAGAATTTCACATGTTTAGGGGAGAAAGAAGCAGTATCTGCACCTCCAGATGGTTTATAGATTTTTTGGTGATACAAAGAAATGTTTTGGTTAGCGTTATTAATAACTCCACCACTACTACCCACATTTGGATTTTTAAATATAAAATTTAATGGGGCTGAGAAATTAATTTTTATAATATACATAGCATAAATTGTAAAGGAAAGGAATCACAACAAAAAAGAGTTTTTCTTCTCTCTGTCCTCCCAGCCTTTGTTTACTTAAGGATAGATGAAATGCTGTTTCTCTTTCTACCCTTTTATTATTTAACAGTAGCTTTGATACCAATTCCTATTACTTTCTGGATTAAGAAGAACATTGCATGAGATCGTAAGATAATTGAGATCTACTTTAAAAATACAAAACGCTTTCTTACCAACTGGGGCAGCAATGAGGTCATTCATAGAGAAGAATGTTTCAGGGTCACCATCAAGCAAATACTCCAGGCTGCTGGCTTAAGGACAAGAGGAAGCAGAGGAGGCCGGCAGGGGTAAATTGTATATTTGTCAGGATTGACAGTTTGCTTTATAGTGGACCCACCTCCTCTTTAAAGTAATTCCCATTCAGTTTATGGTAGATTGGTATACAATGAGGTCAGACACAGCAAATCAATTCTGATATGATTGCATTTTAGCCATAGTCATATTTCTCCTGGAAATCTTGCCAGAATCAGCTATTCATTTCATAGGAACATTGATTTCCCTACCCTTCCTCTCTTACTCTATTCCATCTTCCATTCAGCAGGGCGTCTCCTGGAAAGGAAAATTCTGTAGGTCCCTAACGATCACCCCAGGGGGTGACTACAACCACATAGAACACAGTAAATCCTTCTCATCAGGTGAAAGCACAGATAAAATTCCATTTCAACAAATGTCATTTTAAAAAGTTTCTAATGAAGGGATTTTGTATACCAGTACATTGCTCATGGGAGCAATATTTTATTCCCACCTTTGCAACTATATCAATATCGTAAAAAAACACTTTCTAACTCTGTTTAACGTTGTTCCCAAGCCCTCTTCCCATATCAACCACATAGAGATACCTTGGGCTGAAATAAGTCTTTTTTTCCATGAAGAATACTGGCCTTAAAACAGTTCAGATTTCTGATGCCTTGCTCCAGTTTCTCTTACTGGATTTGAAATTTTGCTTGCTCTTACCTCTGTTACTTATCATTCCGTTAATGCATGGTTTCTGGAATCCTTCATTTAATTACTAATCTTTGTTAAATATGCCAGCCTTAATACCTGCCATGACTCTGTATTCTTGCATGCTTCTCACATCCATGCCATCAAACAGTCAGGAGATCTCAGAAATGGAGAGTTGAATTAAATATACTCCTCAGCTTACGCCATACTTCTTTTATACTTATTTTTCTCTCCAGGTCCTATCTCAATCTTTCCCATTTCCTGCAATGTATTTGGCATATGTTCTTGATTTTGTGTGTATCTTTGAAAGACACACACACACATAAACATGCACCTTTATTTAATTGCTTTGACCAAAGCATAATGTTATTTAGTGGTTACTTATCCTAAAGGATATAGTTAATTTTGTCCTTATGACATCTTGATATTAGCCCATGTAACTGCTGCTCTGATTAATTTTGTGTTTTCCCCTTTCACATGAAGCAATGGGCAAGTAAAGAAAAGAAAAATAGTGTACCTAAAAATTTTTTTTAAGATTTTATTTATTTATTTATTAGACAGAGAGGCAGCAAGAGAGGGAACACAAGCAGGGGGAGTGGGAGAGGGAGAAGCAGGCTTCCCACCGAGCAGGGAGCCCCGATGCAGGGCTCGATCCCAGAATGCTGGGACCATGACCTGAGCCAAAGGCACACGCTTAACGACTCAGCCACCCCGATGCCCCAGTGTACCTAAAATCTTGCCCTGCTCAATCTTCCTTTCCTAAGACTCAGTTCCCTTCTACTCTGAAGGGAGTCTGTTAGTGGTGTCTGTTAGTCCTTCCTTTCCTTTCCCTCTAACACCAAAATCCATCCACATTCTGTTATTTTTAGAAGATCTTACAGTCTATTTTTAGGTTGAAAAATCCATCGAGTTCACATGGACATCTCTGGGGTCTCAAGGTTAGATTACACAGACAGAGCCAGGAGTTCATGCTTATTCACCTTCTTGGCAGGACTTGCCATCGCTGTATTTTTCTTATGCTTTCCCTTGTGTAGGTAGATCGGATTGCTATTTGGCAAACATTCATTCCTTCCCTTCACAAATTAGTCTCCGTGGGAAGAAAATCCTCCCTGTCCTACTAATGTTGGGTTTGGCCATGTTATTGAGCTCTGGTATTCTGCCATAAGAAGAGCTTCCCCTAGATTGCTTCCACCTCTTTCAGTCTTAGCTCTGGAATGAACATATTGAGCAGACTCTGATACCAAAGCAGTCATCCCTACGATCTAAAGCAGAGATACTCTAGCCCAATAACAGATGTATGAGTAAGAAATAAGTGCTTATTTCTGCGTGCCACAGAGATTTTATGGGTGTTTGTTATGTAACAAAAACCGATTAACACAGAATTGGACCTGAAAGTAGGGTTCTGTCATAATTAAAATACATGGCAGTGACTTTGGGAACTTGCAGGATGGTAAGGAAATTGTCAAATGCAGTTGAGAAAAAATGCTATAAGTAACATAGTGGCAAAACATTTGGTAAAATTCCTTCCAGTAGTAATAAAAGATAAAGAAAATATTTGTACTAAATAGGCAGTGTTGAGTTAAGCAATGTGGAGGCGTATCTTAAAAGTGTACATTGGTTGTAGTGGCACCTGGGTGGCTCAGTCGGTTAAGCCTCTGACTCTTGATTTTGATTCGGGTTGTGGTTTCAAGGATATGGGATTGAACCCCACATCAGGCTCCACACTCAGCAAGGAATCTGCTTGGGATTCTCTCTTGCCTTCTCCCTCTGACCCTCCCTTCCCATGCTTGTGCTCTCTCTCTCTCTCAAATAAATAAACACATTTTTTTAAAAGGTGCAAACTGGTTGTAATTAAGTACATTCGTATGAAGGTGACTTTTATGTGTCAATTTGACTAGGCTGAGGGACACCCAGATCTCTAGTAAAGCATTATTTCTGGATGTGTCTGTGAAGGTGCTTCTGGAATAGATCAGCATTTGATTCAGTAGACCGAATGAAGAGATCCGCCCTCGTCAATGTGGGCGGCATCATCCAATCAGCTGAGGGCCTGAACAAAACAAAAAAAAAAGTGAAGGAAGGGAGAATTCTCTCTTTTTGAGATGAGATGTCCATTTTTCCCTACTTTGGACTTCAGAGCTCCTGGTTCTCACACTTTTGGACCCTGGGACTTATACCCTGGGCTCTCATGGTTCCCAGATAGTGGGACCCAGACCAAATTGTACCACCAGCTTTCCTAGCTGCCCTGCTTGTAGATGGCAGACTGTGGAATTTCTTAGCTTCTATAACCACATGAACCGATGCCTATAATAAATCTCTTCTTCTAAAATAAATAAATAAACAAATACATAAATAAATCTGTTCTTCTGTATATCCACATATATTAGTTCCGTCACTTGGAAAGCCCTAACTAATCAATTGGATAAGACACTATAGGAAAAACATGAGCTCAGAAATAAGCTGACCTGTTGGCAAGCAGAGTTCCCAAGAAATAGAGACAGCCCGGAACTCAGAGCTGGAAACAAAAGTGTTTCTAAGTCAAAGATGAAACGAAGAGTGTGTCTGTAACACTTTTTTAAGACCCCCCCCCTCCCCCCCCAAAATTAAGGTGATTTTAATAGATTCCTTGAACTGGACCAAGGGGCTCTTAACAAAGCCTGGTGTCAGGGTGCCGCAAAATCAAGTGTACCCACACTACAGGTAAATAAATTCAGAAAAAAAAAAAAAACAAGTCTGGAAAAGAACTGTAGATATAGCTTTGGGCAAATAAGATTGACTAGAAAAAAAATTCATTGAACATGTACAACATTTTTGAGACATCTATACTGGCAGAAGTACAAGCAGTTCATAGTGAAAGAAACCGAGATTATATGAGATATAAAAAGAAAACTAGCTCCCAAATTTCTAAATGCAGGAGACTAAAGCTGTTAATGAATAACATATTTTCCAATGCTTTCTTTAGAAATGACCGAGGGGAATGATGAAAAATGAAGCATTCCCCAACAGGTCGATCCAAGAACTGCAGAAAACTATAGCTTGGAAAGCCACTCCCAGAAAGTGAATTGGAGCCTGATCGAGGAACCTTCCTTAATACTACAGGAGGAGGAGCTGGTGATTTGAAACCAATCAAATTTTAAAATTTTTATAGATCAGTGAAGGCTATGCACTCACTTTTTTGGATGGGATTGTTAAATGTAATTGTCTTGGAGTGCCTGGGTGACTCAGTTGGTTAAGCAGTTAAGTGTCCTACTCTTGGTTTCTGCTCAGGTGATGATCTCAGGGTTGTGAGATCGAGCCCCATGTCAGGCTCCACATGGAGCATGGAGCCTGCTTCTCTCCATCTCTCTCTTCCTCTGCCTCTCACCCTGCTTGCACATGTGCTCTCTCTCTCTCTGAAATAAATAAACAAATCTTTTGAAAAAATGTAGTTGTCTTGTTCCTGTTCCATTGTTTTATTCTAGGTATAAGGGGAGAAAATAACTTTTCTTTTCAGTTCTGGTTTCTGGTTAAAGACCAGTAAAATTTAGGCCCAAGGTAAATTACAAGATCCTGGACTTTGAGCTTGATGCCATGATTGAATGAGACTTTTTAATAAGAAATTTGCCATATTTTCCTAAAGGAAAGTTTGAGTAATCTTAAATGAAGAAAAGAAGTAGATACTTGTGAATAAGAGGCCACACTGAAAACTGGATTACTTTCAGCATAAATTAATTCCTACCACTCTCCTTGCCATGGGAAGAATGCATTCATGTGTCTAATTGATGTTGGTTTAGAAATACATCATTTCCTTGGCCAATGGATTGCTAATGGATGTGATGAAAGCAAGGTTTGGCATATGCACTGATGATTACACTCTAGAGATCACTATGGGAAGAGTTTCCTCTGGGTATGTGTTGCTTTTTCATCTGGACCCCAGAATAAAGACGCATGGAAGAAAACTGAACCCCATTTGTAACCAAGCTAAACTGGATCCATAGTCTGAAATCCTGCTGCCCTGGCTGAACTATGTATGCACAGCTAAGGAAACCCATGCGTATAAATAGGAAATAGATGAACAAGGAATAAATGCTTATTGTTGTATGCTACTGAGATTTTGTGGTCATTTATTATGCAGAGAAATCTAACCAATTTGTCTTGCCTCTCCAGATTCCAAACTTGCCTGGCTTTTTTCTTCCAAATATTTCTTTGATGATTCCTACGCTAATGACACAGTACTAGTTTGACAATAAAATATATCTGGTTTCTGGCAGTGTAATAATTCCTACCTACTGAAGTACTTTGTTATTGTCACTGTACAAGAGGAGGTAAAAAAAAATCCATTTATTTGTGGAGCACTTTATATACATTTGACTTAACACAATACAATTATCCTTCAACCTTCTAACTTTCTCTGTCTAAAAAAAAAAAGAAAAAGAAAACCCTAAGATAATCATTAATTTTCTGCACAAAATGTATTTTGATCACATACTATGTGCAATATATATGAAGAAACGTCTCCCAACTCCACCTATGGCTTATTACATGGAAAATATTCAAAAATATCTTTCATATAAATTATATATTTTATATAAATTAATATATTTGTGTTATTAACTACAAGCAAATATAAAAGGATATAGGTCATTGTCAGTGAATGTTCACTTTAACATATTCACAATGTATTTTCTCTATTTTTATTGAAAATTTATCAGTGTCATAGGTCATGATCACATGCATATACAAAACTCTAAGTCAGTTATTTAGAAATATCTTTTTTAAGAAGAACCACAATTTTGTAGGTTATGAGTACATTATCTGCATGGGGAAAAAAAGCGTTTAGCTCTCAGGAAGAAATATGACCCTTTCATGCAAATGTTTCTGTTTCTATACACACCACCAAAAAATTAAAAGTAGAGTCAACTGTCTATATATTCTCAGGTTTCTGAATGCCTGACTGAGAAATGTTTACTTTCTCAATTGCATGGATTAGATTCACGTACTTAAAGCCACAGAGATTCATCAGTTACAGACCTTTCCTTTCGACACTGTGATTGACAGATGGTAAGTTGTGTCTGTTTGCATTTTCACTCAGCAAAGACTGAAACTCTGGGGCTGTTACATTTTAAGACATAAATATCTATTTTTTTTTCAATTATCTATATGCTATAAAATGAATTGTGTCCCCTCCAATATTCATATGTTTAAGCCCGAACGTTCAATGTCATTGTATTTAGAAATAGGGACTTTAGGAGGTAATTACGATTAGATAAGGTCATAAGAGTGGGGTCCTAATCTGATAGGATTAGTAACATTATAAGAAGAGAAAGAGAAAGAAAGGGGTGTGTGTGTGTTTGTGTGTGTGTACACACAACAAGGAAAAGCCGCATGAGGACGCAATGAGAAAGCAGCTATCTGCAACCCAAGGAGAGACCTCACCAGACCCCAGCCCTGCCGGCACCTTGATCTTGAACTTTCTAGTCTTCAGAACTGTGAGAAAATCCATTTCTGTTCTTTAAGACACCCAGTCTATGTTTTTGTTGTTGTTGTTATGGCAGCCCAAATTGACTAATACATTATACAAGTAAATTATCATATAAAACTTTAAAAAATAGTTTAAAATACACTTACTTAATATAAATAATTGGTATGAAAGTACAGAAATTCCTTCTAAAAGATATCACTTAAGAAAAAGTTATGTTAAAAATCTAAGTTACTAAAAGATGACATTGGATTATTATCTAGAATCATTTATAAACATTCAGAAATAGCAAAGCCTAAGAAAACAAGCTTGATAATATTTGCCTTATAAGAAAGTGACATGTCTAAAGATTAGAAGTATTGTGACCCAATACTTTATGTTCATATTACAGGAGGCAGCAACATATTTACCCAAAGTGTCAAATTTTTTTGAACCTACAAAATATGTATTTGAACGAGGATATTAGATGACACATTTTCTGGCCTTTGAGTTTGATTAAGTCAATAAGTCAAGAAGTACTTTTAGGTGTTTACTGTGTGCCAGTTATCATTCCAACCACTACGATTCAGCAGTGAATAAGATAGGCAAGTTCTCTGCTCTTTTAGTATCTGTATTCTAGTGGGTTGGAGATAAAAATAACCAATGAGAGTCGGAGTATACCAAGATGTGACATTGGAGATTCCTGACCTCTCTTCTCTCAGAGATACCAAACGTATAACTACACATGGAGCAAATCCCTCTGAAAGAGATCCAGAAACTAGCCGAGTGACTTCTACATATTGGGAAAATTAGAAAATACCCACATCAAAACAAACAGAAAAAGATGAGACACACACTGGTCATAAACCGCACCCCTGGCACAGTACCATGCAATCAGAAGGGAACTCCCATCTCCCAGCTTCTCCCTGAGGAACAAAGGATTTATATATATCACCCTAACTTTTAAGACATCCGCCAGAGAAACAGACCTCCAAAACAGCTCTAAAGTCCAAAGGGTTTTGTCTCCAGAGGACTCACAAGGTGATAGCAAACAAAGAAGCAGTTCTTACCAGGCACAGGTCAATGTGACTATTGCTCCAGGGTTCAGCACAGAAGAAGCAGGCAAAAACACACATCTTCCAGTTGTTCACACACACACACACACACACACACACACACACACACACGGGAATTTATCTGCATACTTTAAAACTGCCTGAAGGCCAGACTTCTAATTTAGTAGGCACTGGGGGAGGGTTAAAATCTTCCCCAGATAATAAGGAATCTGGGTGTTTTTTTTTATTTCACACACACACACACACACACACACAGGAAATAAAAGCACAAACAAACAAGTAGAACTACATTAATCTAAAAATCTTCTGCACAGTAAAGAAAATCATCAGTGAAATGAAAAGACAAACTACAGAATGGGAGAAAATATTTCATAAACAGTTAATATACAAAATATACAAGGAACTCATACAATCAATAGCATAAAAATGAACAATCCATGTAAAAAATGGGCAAAGGATCTGGATGATTTTTTTTTCAAAGAAGACACATAAATGGCAAACAGGTACATGAAAAGGTGCTCAACATCACTAATCATAAAGGAAATGCAAATCAAAGCCACACTTGTTAGAACGGTCAAAAACACAGAAGAAGGCATATGCTGGTGAGGATGCGATCAAAAGAAAACCTTGGTGCACTGTTGGTACCAATGTAAATTGGTATAACCACTATGGAAAACAATTGGAGGTTCCTCAAGAAATTAAAAATAGAGCTACGACATGATCCACAATCTTGCTTCTGGGTATGCAACCAAAGGAAATGAAATCACTATCTCAAAAAGATATCTGTACTCCCATTTTTGTTGCAACATTATTTACAGTAACCAAGATATGGAAACAACCATAGTATCTATCAATGAACGAATAGATTAAAGACAATGTGGTATGTGTATATATGTATGTACATGTATGTATATGTGTGTGTGCTGTGCAGACGTATGTATGTATACATATATATGCTTATATGTGTGTATGCATGTACATACACACACACAGTGGAATATTATTCAACCTTAAGAAAGAAGGAAATCATGTCATTCTTAACAACATGGATAAACTTGAAGGGCAGCATGCTTAGTGAAATAATCTAGACAGAAAAAAAAATACTGGTATCATGTATATGTGGAATCTAAGAAAAAGTCAAAGTCACAGAAAATAGAGAGTAGAATGGTCATTGCCAGGGACTGGTAGGTGAAGGAAATAGAAAGAGACTAGTAAGGGTAAAAAGGGTAAAACTTTCAGTTATAAGATGAATAAGTTCTGAGAATTGATGTATAACATGGTTATTTTAGTTGATAGTACTGTATTATATAATTGAAATTTGCTAAAAGATTCACTCCTGTGAGAACACAAGTTCTCACAAGTTCAAGGCAAAGTAGAGTTTCCCAGGCAAACAAAAACTAAAGAAGTTCATGAACATTAAACCACCCTGCAAGAAATGTTAAAGGGGACTCTGAGTGGGAAAGAAAGACAAAAAGCAACAAAAACTACTATATATATATATATATATATATATATATATATATATATATATCCAGAAACAACAACTTAATGGGTAATACAATGGCAGTAGATTAATATCTATCAATAATTACTCTGAATGTAAATGGACTAAATACTCCAATCAAAAGACATAGGGTATCAGAATGGATAAAAAAACAAGACTCATCTATATGCTGCCTACAAGAGACTCATTTTAGACCTAAAGACACCTGCAGATTGAAAGTGAGGGAATGGAGAAACATTTATCATGCTAACGGACATCAAAAGAAAACCTGAGTAGTCATACTTAATCAAATTAGATTTTAAACTAAAGACTGTAACAAGAGATGAAGAAGGGCACTATATCATAATAAAGGGGTCTATCCAATAAGAAGAGCTAACAATTGTAAATATGTATGCCCCCAACTTGGGAACACCTAAATATATAACTCAATTAATAACAAACATAAACTCATTGATAACAATATAATAATAGTAGAGGACTTTAACACCCCACTTACAGCAATGGACAGATCATGTAAGCAGAAAATCAACAAGAAAACAATGGCTTTGAATGATACACTGGGCCACATGGGCTTAACAGATACAAATTTGGAAAGATCACAAATACATGGAGGTTAAAGGACGAGTGTTGAATCACTCAATTCTAATTGAGTGAAACTAGTAAGACGCTATATGTTAACTAACTAGAATTTAAATAAAAACTTGAAACATTAAATACAAAAAAGAAGAAGAAAAGGTAACTATGTGAGGTGATGAATGTGTTAATTAACTTAATGGTGGGAATCCCCTCACAATGTGTATGTATAAAAAAATCATCACATTGTACACTTTAAATATATTAAAATTTTGTTTGTCATTTAAACCTCAATAAAACTGAAAAGAAGAAAATTAAGTAAGTCAATGGGATAGCAAGTGATTATATGGCTACTTTACATTGAGTGACATTTACTTTGAGATCTGAACAATAAGGAAGAAGCAATCGTGTGAAGTTTAGAGGAAGGACATTCCCAGCTGGGACAATATCTGGTATATATTGAGTTTGGACCATTGAAGAAAAAGAAGAATAGTTAGAAATGCTGGAGCATGTTGAGCTAGGAATTAGAATGATATAAGATTAAATCATGCATCACTTTATAAGGTGAAAGAAGTTTGAATTTTATTCCAAGTAAGCTAGAAAGATATTAAATGTTTTTAAACATGAAGATGAGTGAAGTGTATTTTACATTTCTTAAAAAGCACATTCTTCTTTCTTTTAAGACTTATTTATTTATTTGAGAATGAGAGGGAGCACACTAGTGGAGGGGAGGGGCAGAGGAAGAGAATCTTAGGCAGATTCCCCACTGAGCGTGAAACCTGTGTGGGCTTGATGTGGAATTTGATATGGGGCTTGACACGGGGCTCCATCTCACGACCCTGAGATCAAAACCTGAGTTGAAATCAAGAGTCAGATGCTTAATCAACTGAGCCACCCAAGCACCCCTTAAAAAGCATGTTCTATTCAGTATATAAAATAAATAATAAAATGGAATGACTAGAAGAATAAAAAAACAGTTTAGAGTCCATTGCAATTGTCTAAGCAAGTGATAAAATTGATCTTGGACTAAGGACTTTTATAGATGGTAAGTCTGATACCTTCAAGTTAATTAACTGCAGTATTCTGTAAGCCAGAGTAGGTGATCTGTTGAACAGAGATGTTGTTCATAGAACCGATGCTGAAAATGAGTTTTCAGAAGAGTGGAAGTTTCTAAAAGTGATAGGATCAAAGGTTTGACAAGATTGAGAACTGGGAACATCTTCATTTTATTTCATGTGCAATATCATGACTCAATATCAATGCCTTATCAATACCTACAGAAATAATCACCACATATAAGAAAAAAATGCTTAAATTAACAAATTCTAATCTTTAGATAACAGCACCATTAAGCATAACCTGAAATGAAAACAGCAAGATAGAAGATGAGCAGAATTTCAGGATAACTGACAGTGAAGTAAATATAACGGTGTTTTGAGATTTGAATGGATACTCACACAATTCTGTAAATAAGAAATACAGTGTAATATAAAAAAGAAAAATATTAAGAAAGAATACATTATTCATTCTTATTCTTATATATATATGAAAATATTGTTTTACATATATGTTACAATATTTTATATAAAAACAGTGGTGCATAGATGCTTGGGATACAAGTTATCAGAGCCAATAGAAAATTGTACTCTGAACATCATCTCAACTAAATTTACCATCTAAGGATGACTACTACCAAAATTCAGGAGATGTGAAGCGTTATTCCATGTCTTACTTTTGAGAGTCTAAATAAGTAATTCAAGGCACTGTAAAGTGTGTAAATATCATGATTGGTAAATGGAGGCTTGGTTTCAATAAACGGAATTCAATAAATTTATGGATGAAATCTATGAAGGTTTATAATGGTTATTTCTCGGTTCTGGGTTGTGAGTAACCTTTATTTTCTTCTCTATATTTCTCTCCACTTTATGATGGAGTGAATATTTATGGTGAGTATTTTTCTTGTAAAACAAAATAATAAAAGTCTTATACAAATTTCTGACTCCAACATGCATTAGCTTGTGATTTTCCCAGGTGGTTAAGTTGAGTATTTCAATATGTATAGGAAAAGTTTGCCAAACAGACAGAATTACTTGGATACACTATTTCAATTAGTCAACTGAACTTCGTATTGTTGTTAAATAAGTCTAGAGGGTAACATTTCATGGGAAAAACATTTCAATAATAAAATTTTTTGCCCTAGATTTTCTGATGCAAGGAAGATAAAACTCTGTGTGTGGCAGAGAGGGGGAAAGGGTGTGTGTGTGTGTGTGTGTGTGTGTGTGTGTGTGTTCCTTTTCAAATGTTAAATGATTGTTTTTAAACTCAGAACTATGATAAGAAGTTTAGGTATAAAGTGACTTCAACTTCTCTTTTCCACATTTTTATTGTTTCCACTTAGGATCTGTTTATTCTTGTTCACCATCTCTTGCCTTAAAATCTTATTTGACTTAAAGTTAGCTAATGATACTGGAGGTCTGCCATTCATTTTTTCAAAGATCAAAATGCAATGGTACATTTAGTATTCAATGTGATTATAAATGAAGAAGACACATATATTTTAAGGTATTGGAGTTAATTTTTCCAGAATTTTAAAATATTCATATGGCCTAAAAAGCTTTGTGTTTTACTTAAAGATGGTGTGTTGCATTTCTAAAAATTATTGTAATTGGCCATTCCTCAAAATATATATATATAATAACTGCAGATAAACTCTATTGTTGAAATGATTAAATGATCCTCTCTCTCTCTCTCCTCTGTCTCTCTCTTTTTTTTTTTTTTTTTTTTTTTTTTTTTTTGCTTTTAAAATGTTTGTTGAATAACAAAACACCATTTCAGGGTACATAACAGCAGTGAAAATTATGGCGAAAGAAAACTTATACATTTCAAGCTAATTTTAATTTAAGATACTATGCTATTATAAACCCCTTGTAAAATATAATAATCACTGTATTGGTATTGTTAGTTTCAGAAATAGAATTTAGTGATTCATCACTTACATATAACGCCCAGCGCTCACCACAAGTGCTCTTCTTAATGCCCATCACCCATTTAGCCCATCCCCCCCCACCTTCCCTCTATCAATCCTCGGTTTGTTCTCTATAGTTAAGAGTCTCTTTTATGGTTTGCTTCCCTTTCTTTTTTCCCTATATTCAACTGTTTTGTTTCTTAAATTCCACATGTGAGTGAAATCATATGGGATTTGTCTTACTCTGATTGACTTATTCTGCTTAGTATAATACACTCTGTCTCCATCCTCATTGTTGCCAATGGCAAGATTTCATTCTATTTTATGGCTGAGTAATATTCCATTGTATACAGATACCACCTCTTCTTTATCCATTCATCAGTCAACAGACATTTGGCCTCTTTCCATAAATGGATTTTCATTGATAATATTGCTATAAACATCAGGGTGCATGTGTCCCTTCGAATCAGTATTTTCGTATGCTTTGGATAAAGAACTAGTAGTGGAATTGCTGGGTCTCGGGTAGTTCTATTTTTAACTGCACACTGCTTTCCAGAACGGCTGCACCAGTTTGCATTCCCACCAACAGTGCAAGAGGGTTCCCTTTTCTCCGCATCCTCGCCAACATCTGTTGTTTCTTGTGTTGTTAATTTTAGCCATTCTGACAGGTGTGAGGTGGTATCTCATAGTGGTTTTGATGTGTATTTCCCTGATCCTGAGTGATGTTGAGCATCTTTTTATGTGTTAGTTAACCATCTGGATGTCTTCTTTGGAAAAATGTCTATTCATGTCTTCTTCCCATTTCTTAACTGGATTTTTGGGGTTTTTTTTATTGTCTAAATGATTTCCTGATTTTATTCATGTCCTCTTCTCAAATATTCTTTCAACTACTAATTGTTTTGTTAAAAATAGTAGCATTTTCTTATTTTCGAATCTTTAGTTGTTTGACACACAATTGTTTTTTAAAAGGATTATAAAATTCACAAAGGATTTAAAAATATTAAGTTATATCTTATCTGTATATAAAATATTTACTATCATGTATGTATTTTGTTAAATTAGGAGCGTTAATAGTGATAGTTTAGCTAGCAAATTAAGTATAAAACTCTTTTGAGTTATATCATACTTTATATAAACACGTTAAGTAGATAAAGTCTAATTTAACAAATACCAATTCATTATAACTTCTCTGGTATACCTTCAAGTTTTTAATAATGTTAAGGCCCTATACTTAACAACCAAGGAATGAATTAAGGGCTCGTGAGACCCTAGAGAGAAAAAAAAAGTTAGTGAAATTTTTGGATTACCATAAGATGAGGAAGTTCTCTTTCACATCTTTTGCTTACTTAAAAATATATTCCACAACACAATTTTTAGTTGAAATTAACCAGAGGTAAACTAGAGGTCAGGAATTAGTGAATATATAGGAGATATATGAAAGTTAGTTATCTTCAAATATGAGGTTGTCATATACCAAGGGAATAGATATATTACTTCACGAGATAAAAGTTACCAACAAGAAAGATCTCTAAACCCTCTAACAAAGAACATCCCAAAAAGATAAGAGCAAAAATTCACTGCCTCTAGAGGATACCTTTGCCAAATTAAAACCTTACCAAACTTCAAAACCCCAGCAAATTTGTGTTGCATGCTTTCATTTAAGGTTCTATCGGTCTCTACATCCTTGCACAATTCTTTATGTCAAAATTTTTCTATGATTTTATCCATGACTATCAAAGTGTGTAACATAAATAATCTCAGCTGACAGTGGAAGACCAATTTTTGCCAAGAGGTCTGAGAACCAAAAGTAACAATTCTAGACCCTGGGTAGGCAAATTAAGGTCTTCATGACAAACCCACCTCATTGTCATTAACAGTCCATGAGCTGAAAATGGTTTCTACATTTTTAAATGTAGGAAAAAATCAAAATAAGAATATATTTCATGACATGAAAATTATACAAAATTCAAAATCTAGTGTTCAAAAATAAAATCTCGTTGTAATATAGTCACACTTACACATTTATGTATTGTCTATAGTTGTTTTTCGCTACAGTGAAAGAGCGTTGTAGTTACAACAAAGACTTTATGGCCCACAAATCCTACAATATTTACTACCAGACTCTTCATAAAGGACTATTCATTTTTGTTTTAACTACTAGCGAATACCAATGTCTACACTCTGGGGCAGTGATTACCATGTGAATAATAATAATAATAATAACAACAACAACAATAATAAAATTTGCTGTTCTGTGGGCTCCAAGGAGGACAAAAAGAGAATTCTTAAAATATTTTTGCCAGTCAAAAGGAGTCATCACACTGTGAAGTTTGATAATCACTACCTTAGAGTCAAATGATACCTGAAATAGTGACATTTAACTCAATCCTCCAATCTTCTGGTGTCTCCTGTCACAGGCAATGATCCAGCAAGTTGTATAGGCCAAGAATGTAGATATTTTGCTTGTCACCTCCCCTCTGTCACATACCATATCCACCTTATCAGAAGTACCTGTCAATTTTACCTCCTACATGCTCTGCCTCTGTCCACACCTCTCCAACCCCGCTATGTTCCTAGCCCGAGCACCCATGTGCCTAAACTGCGACAACTTCCCTTTCACTAGTTTCCCATTATTATTACTTCAAAATATTTGCTTTATTTAAAAATGACGCAGAGTCACTATAGAATTACTCACTGTAAAATACGGGGAAGTATAAGACCAAAAAACAGGAAGTGGTGTCTTAAATATTTATTGGAATAGGTCGAATCTCAGCCTATTCTTTATCTTGCCATATACCTTCCTTATCTGTTCAATTTCATGTAATTATCTTTCTTTAGCTTTATTTTTTTTATCAAGTAATATATTTTTCAATAAGAATTCAAGGGAGAGACATCTTTCCTGAGTTTTATGAATTTAGGAATTATGCCTTGGAAGAAAACTAAGCTGAGCATGATATTCTTAGGTTGTCCAAATTGTCCCCTGGCATCATATGAAGTATGAAAAAAATTAGGCATCCTGCCCATGTGTTTTTTATTATTATCATTAACTTTAAGTTCTAAATCTCACAATGTGTGCCTTGGTATTGCCTTTTCCAAATCAAATTTTGTGGGATCTCAATCACCTTTATTACAGAAAAGGCAACTTTACCATCCATTGAAATATCTTTTCCACATGCTGTATTTTCTTCTTGGGAATACAAATTATATGCCTATTGATTTCCTTTGTATATCTTCCAAAAACGTTATATCTTCAAATACTATTTATCCTATTTATTTATTTTCTTTTTGGTGTGGTTTTTCTCAGTTCTCTACTTTATGTTTATCACAGTGCTTTCAACCAGGTTCATTCTACTTTTCACTACCTCTAAATTTTCCTGTAACTCTATAATTTTTTTAATTTTATTTTTTTAAATTTTTTTATTATATTATGTTAGTCACCATACAGTACATCCCTGGTTTCCGATTGTTTTATTTTTCTTTCATTTCTTCCTGAGCTACGTCGGTTCACTTTGGATCTTTAAAGTTGGCCTGTTCTCTTCTCTAAACTCTTTTATTTGAGCTCTCATAAAACAAACACAAGCAGGGGTGCCTAGGTGGCTCAGTTGGTTAAGCATCTGACTCTCGATTTCGGCTCAGGTTATCATCTCAGGGTTTTGAGACGGAGCCCTGCCTCTGGCTCAGCCAGAGCCTGCTTAAGATTTTCTCTCTCCCTCTCTCTCTGCCCCCCCTCTTCCTTCACATACACTCTCTCTCTAAAAAGAAGAAAGAAGAAAGAAAGAAAGAAAGAAAGAGAGAGAGAGAGAGAGAAAGAAAGAAAGAAAGAAAGAAAGAAAGAAAGAAAGAAAAAGAAAGAAAGAAAGAAAGAAAGAAAGAAAGAAAGAAAGAAAGAAAGAAAGAAAGAAAGAAAGAAAACAGAAAAACACGAGCACACACATTTTCACAAATACTATAATAATGTAGAGAACTGAATTCTGAATGTCTTCTGATTCCGGAGCTAAAACTTATCAGATGTTACTTTTATCTTCCCTTTTTTTTCAGTGTTTTTGTCTATTGTGATTGTCACGTGTTTATATACTTACTGTATTTACTTTAATGTTTGCAGCATCTCTGCACAGATCTGGCACTTGTTCCTTTCTGAACTGTGACTGGAGATATTCACCATCATCTGAATGTAAATTTCAGTTCAGGCTTACCTTGATGAACCACTCTCCAAAAATCTGCTGTGTTCTTTTCCATTCGGTGCAATGCTATGCTCAGATTTTAGAGGTGGAGTTTTGATCTCCTAATCCCATGCCTTCCCCTGGCCCCCCTTCACCAGCCTTTCAAACATCCCTCCTCAAGCAGTCTCTCTCACTAGGAGGGAAGGTCATTCAACGATAAAGGTGTGCTCTTCTTTTTCCATTCCTGCCATTCTCCATTCAGACTTGGAACTGAGTGGTGTCAGTGACTCTCCCTACTTATCCTTCGATCCATACAAACCTTTGGATTTTGTTCTGCTAATCAAGGGATTGTTGAATAAGCCTTTCGGAGGCATGGCACTTATTTTTAAAGATATATGTATTCTACCTGAGGTGTCGAGTATTTGCGTCAGCTCTCAACATGCTCTCTTGTTTGGGGGCATATCTGGTTATTATTTGGCAGTTATTATTCGTCGTTTGTTGTCATCGCACTACTTGATGATTACACACACACACACACACACACACACACATGCACACACGCACACTTTTTTTCCCTTGCTGTGTGTTTCAAGAAAAATAAATAAAAGTACTTTATTCCACCAACTTTAACCCTAGGTCTACACATTTGGACTTTCTCCTCCAATCTATTATCTTCACATGCCAAAGCAATCTTCCCCAAGTGCAGCTGCAAATCCTTCTTTTTGAAATCCTCTGTAGAATTACGTCTCTCTTAGACAAGCACTAACATTTATGACAAAACCTACTTATCATTGTACGATTCCATCCTAATTCCCCAGCCTCACCTGGCAGGTTTGGCACCACCCCGCTCCTGCAGTTCTGATTCCTTGGCCTTCTCTCCTGCTCTCATTTGCCTCAAGGACTTTGTGTGTGCTGATGTCTATAACAAAATGTGTTTTTCCCTGCTCACGCACATCTTTACCAAATTAACAGCTCTCTTAATTCAGAGCTCAGCCACCCCTAAATTGCTTTCTCAAGGAAAGTATCTGAACTGCCCACCCTACCCTTAGTATATTCTTGAAATTTGCATCTTTTTTCAAAACACTTATCAGTTGGGACATTATATACTTACTCATTAAATGACTGGTTGAATGAGAAAAATGAATGACTGAGTAATATCTTGGTAACTATATTTACTACCTGAAATGGTTAATAGAAATATTGTAAGTAAATAATATTAAGCAATATCCACTTAACAATTATTCAATAATGTGATTTTGATATGATTATTCATTCACTAAGATCTACATTATATGATGTTACTGATTTTGTTTGATTTCTTAAGAAAATGATCCTCATATACTCTTTGTTCCTGTACTCACACACTCTCTATAACCCTCTCCCCATCTTCTCTAATGTATAGAGAGAAAGATACATCTATGGATATGTATGTAAGTGTGTATAAATCAACTGGTATTTAACTTCATAAAACCTTATCACACAAATGCTCAGAAGGGTATTAGGAGCATAACAAACATGATAAATTCCAGTCCCTAATTCTTATGACCCCAAACAAGGCCACATTTGTAAGTTCACATGCCTTATGAACTGTGCAAGCAGTTCTAACTTGTTGGGTTCTCAATATGATGAAGTATTTACTCAAACTTGACACTGCATTTTATCGTAAACCATGCATTATTCATTTCAAGCTACATGCATCTTCCAACTATTACTTCTATCAGCTAAAAACCTAACATCAAGAATATTTTTAAAAGAGATTAAGAGTCTATATAGAAAATATTCCAAATGCCAACCTATATTTAGATCTAATTCATGAAAAAAAATCAGCTTTAGCTTGAATATTAGGATTAGAATACTATGCCTATGTTTGCACTGCTTTCTCCCTCATGTTGCCAAGTTGTGAACAATATACATTAAACATCAATGAATGATCAAGCAGATTAGTACCAAATTGCATTAGCTCCATCTACTTTCCTGCTCACCCATCAACCAAGCCCTTAAGAATGGCATTTCTTAAGCATTATAAGCTATCTTAGCCTTCCATATGCCCCATTATTTGTGTTCACCAAACTGTTCTACTTTCCTTGATGGTTATGATTTTTGACTGTATCATCCTTTCTGATGCAGTTATGAATTTACAAGCTATGAGACTTAACTTTCAAAAATAAAAAGTTTATAAAAGGTTAGATTTTAATGTAATTTAAATGAACTTTACTTATTAAAAACATCTGCACTCAATCATTTTTTTAATAACGAACTGTTGTCTTCTTTCCATGCAGATGGTACATAGCACACTAGCCATGCTCTCTGCAGCAAGAAGGGAACCTGCCTTTAGGAAAAGCTAGAAAGTTCTTGTGGGTCTTTGCCAACATCTCCCCTCTCTAATGTTCACTACCCTTTAATCCAGCACTCTTTCTTTCTTACCTATTCGACAGAAACTGCTCTCTGCTCTTGCCAGATTTCTAACAAAAATCTCACAGTAAGCAATCACCCCAACTCACTGAGAGATACCTGACTTACCAGTGAATTGTTGGGAGGAGAGGCTTCTCGTCTACCTAATGCAATACATGTGCTGACTGATAACCTAATGCAATACGTGCACTGACTGATAGACACAAAGTTATGGTAGGATGTGGGTTACATATGATTCCTGCCATTCATGCTCAAGCCCATCCTGCAGTTTGTTGGGTTCTCAGTCTGTTCTCTCATCCGTGCCTTTTGAGGTTCATCCTTTCCTTTTTCCACTTTTGAATCTAAGCGCAATCATGGAAATAACTCTGCAAACTTACTTATCATTCTGGATCCATTCTACTGTTTTCCTTCTTAAGACATTTCTCAGACCCTTTCGATTTTCTACTTGTTCTCTCTCTTAGCCTCTGTACTAGACTGATATTTCTCACCCCCCACTTTCCTGCCTGCCAACAACAGTCATCCTTAGATATACAGTTGACCCTTGAACAACACTGGTTTGAACTGCATGGGTCCAATTATATACAGGTATTTTTATAAATACAGTATGGTACTGTAAATGTATTTTCTCTTCCTTATGACTTTTTAACAGCATTTTCTTTTCTCTAGCTTCTTTTATTGTCAGAATACAGTACATAATACACACAACACACAAAATCAGTGTTAATCAACTGTTATATTATTGATAAGGCTGTGGTCAACAGTAAGCTTTTAGTAGTGAAGTTTTGGAGGAGTCAAAAGTTGTACATGGATTTCCAGCTGCATGAGGCTATCACTGATCTTAACCCCCATGTTGTTCAAGGGTCAATTATACATAGTAAATCTCATCTTTCATCAAGGCAGCTGGCCTCTATGAGCAGTAGCCAAAGTTTGTCACGTAAAAGGTCTTGGGACACACAATAAACTTGGTGGGAAGGAGAATTGAAGTCCCCCTTTAATATGGGTTATTGAGGTTTCTATAAGAGAAATTACTTTTCTTGAAAGTCAAAGAAATATAAAAAAAATAGACAATTTTGCTTAAAGGATGTATGGGTTAATGTCATTGTTTTGTTTGTTGAATAGAAACATTCTTTTCTTTCTTTCTTTCTTTCTTTCTTTCTTTTTAAATAGACTTTATTTTCTAAAGCAGTTTTAGGTTCGGAGCAAAATTGAGCAGAAAGTACAGAGTTCCCATATGCTCCCTGGCCCAAATTTTACTGCTGTAACAGTCTTTTGTGCTCTGCCTGTTCATACCACCCTCCCCGTAGCAACCACTAATTTTTTACTGTCACCATAGTGTTGCCTTTTTCCAGAATGTCGTGTAGTTAGAATCATACAGTATGTAACCTCTTAATATTGGCTTCTTTCATTTAGTATCATGGATTTAAGGTAACTCCATGTCTTTCCATGGCCTCATAGCAGATTTCTTTCTAGTCATAAATGATACTTCATTGTCTGGATATACCATTTATTTATCTATCCACCTGGAAGGATATCTTAGTTGCTTCCAACTTTTGACAGTTATGAATAAAGCTGCTGTAAATATCCATGTGCAGGTTTTGTGTGGACACGTTTTCAAATCTTTTGGGTAAATACCAAAAACTGTGATTGGTGGATCATATAAGAATATGCTTAGTTTTGTGAGATACTGCCAGCCTTCCAAAGTGAGTGTACCATTTTGCATTCCCACAAGCAACAAATGAGAGTTCCTGTTGTTCCACATCCTCATCCACATTTGATGTTGTCAGTGTTCCGAATTTGGGCCATTCTGGTATCTCAATGTTGCTTTAATTTGCATTTCCCTGGTGACATATGGTATGAAATATATTTTCATATAATTTTTTGGCATCTGTGTATTTTCTTTGGTGAGGTGTCTGTTAAGGTCTTGGGCCCATTTTTTAATTAGCTTGTTGTCTTAATGTTATCATCTTATTCTTGAATTTTAAGAGTTCTTTATGGATTTTGGACAACAGTCCTTTAACAGATGTGTCTTTTGCAAATATTCTCTCCTGCAGTTTGTCTTCTCATTCTCTTGACATTGCTTCTTCCAGAGCAGAAGTTATTAATTTTACTGAAGTTGAGCTTATCAATTATTTCTTTCATGGATTGTGCCATGGTATTGTATTCAAAAGTTCATCACCATACCCAAGGCATTCTCGGTTTTCTCTTATGTTAATTTTTAGGAGTTTTATACTTTTGCATTTTATGTTTAAGTATGTGAGCCATTTTAACTTGGTTTTTTGTATGTGGATGCCAGGTTCCAACACCATTTGTTGAAACTCTGTTCTGTTCCATCGATCAATTCTATTCTTTGACCAATATCACAGCGTCCTGATTACTGTAAGTTTTTAGTGCATATTCAAGTTGGATAGTGTCAGTTCTCTCTGTTCTACTTCAATATTGTGATGAGTGTTCTCAGTCTTTTACCTCTCCATGTCCTCAAAATGACTTGCTGAGATTTTGACTGCGATTGCACTGATCAACTTCACTTTTACTCACTAGAAGGACAGTAACTTTTACCTAAGGAAAATCTAGTGATGGAAATTCAGAGAGTATTTAATTAGAGAATGAAAGTGGGATACCATTATTCTGAGGTAAGAGAGACTTTCTGATGGCTTCCAAATTTATCATGTAACTGTACACATGATCTATTCATTCATAAGTTTAGTCTTAGGAAGGAAAACTGAAAAATAACTCTAGGAAAAAAGTGACACACAAAAAAATACCAAAACCCTCCTCTTATTCTTGGATCTCCTCAATAATTTCAAAAAGAATCTGAAAAACAAGGAAGTTTCCTGTATTACATAAAGATTACTAGGCAATGTACTTAAATGACTGTGGATTTCGTCCATAATTGGAGTGACACTCAAATGTCGCCACATTAGCAACAAGCAGCATATGTATGGAGATACCCTAATGAGGACCAAGAGAAACATTATGGAAATCCAGAGACAAAATTCCAGAATAGATGAATATTAATGTGAAATTTAAATAATAATGGCCTAATAATGGAACCAACATATAACGTTAGTCATTTTTGCATCTATGCTAATTTAAATATTGCAAAGTTATTATGATTTTATTGCAGTGAGGTATAGTATTTTAGGCTTAGCAAAAAACACAATTAATCAGCCATTAACAGTGGCCTTGTTAAACAAAGCGTGGTGCATAGAGGAAATTTTTTTTATTGTTATCCTTTTGTTTCCTTTATTAACATATAACTCCCTGTGGGCATAAATATCTTGTTGAGTTCTCTTTAAGATTTATCTCTAAATATCACATTTTAGTATCACAAATCACGGACCAAGGAAATCAGCATCTTTTCTTTGTTTAGAAAAGTGACTATATTTCAGAACAGCTGAGCACTATGCAATTCACATGTGAAGAAGATAAACACAGTCATGTTTTAGAATTTAGCTTATACAAAAGTTACCTCCTTCCCATTAACAAAGAATCATTTTGAAGTAACATGGGAAAAACTGACTTTCAATTAAGCCTAAAGCATATACAAATCACGTCCAATTAGTCCAGTCCTCTAAATATGATCTGCAATTATGAGATAAATCTACCCAGAGAGATTTATTAAACCTTATCATTTTTAAACTGCAACTTCAATGAGCCTGCCTTTAGCTGCACCCTGCAGTGACTGGCAAGGTTTTCCTAATCCTTCTGGTTCCTCAGGTGCAATTTCCAAACAAAATTCTAATAAAAAAATGATTTTGTGTTAGTATTGCCATTGGAACTAGATTTTGTGTTAGCCTTTTTGTTTTCCTGTCCTCTATTTCTGATCTTCTATTTTCCTAACCAATGACACCTAGAAATGAACGATGGAGGCTCAATGTTTATTTAACAGACAAAGGAGTTTACTGCTTCTGACATTCATTTAATGCAATCATGAAGGTTTCATGCAAGCACGAAAGGGCCACATAGGAAACACTAGATGTAGCAAAGACATGGTTTGAACCTACCCACTATGCTGCATTCATGATTACATTGGTCCTCGGATGGGTTGAACTGAAAAGAAGCATTAACTTGAAATAATATGCAACCCAGAGAAATATACTTGAGAAACAGAGTCACATGCACATGATAGAAACCATAGTTGGTTAGTTCATCTTTCCCCAAAGAACCTCCTTCTTAAAATATTGTCAGATTCTTGGTTCATAGTTGCTTTCATTAGTCAGGGAATGAGCTTTCCTTGATTTTTAACAATGCTACCAAGAAAGAGAATCTTTTTTGCTTAATGTCAGGTTTCTCCTATTAATAAAGTCATTGAGTTGTATCCAGCTAAATATTACAAATGGTTCTTTTTGCTCTTTAGCAAACAAACATGATCCTACGAGTTCATTTTTAACAAGATATATGCTTTTAGTGGTTTTGTTGGCTGCTGTGATGAGCATGTTTAGATCGTCAACACGCTCCTCCTTTGTCTCCTGTGAAATGTTGCTCCGCTAACTAGAAGTTAAGGGTCAGTGCAAAATTAGGTGATCCATACATAGATGATGTGGTAACCCTGATTTCATTCAAAATGTAAACTTTCAAACTGACCACACATAAGTGTATATATATCATTAGGTTGAGAACATGTTGCCAACAAAAGCACTAACTACTAATTAGCTGATATATCACTTAATAAGGATCAGTTTCCAGACTTTAGCAATGGCTCACAACTTTATGTTTATATGTGCAAGTATTTCTATTAGCACCACTGGAGTGAACTTCTCATCTCTATTATACTATAAGCTTCATCTGGGTAAGAATCTGGCATTTGATTTTTATGCAAGTAATGTAACATTAGTACATAATGCACATAGGATAGCTGACAATACATCTAATTGACAGTAGTGATAATGTTGAGAAAATAATATAATACCAACCCCCCTTCAACAGATTAATGGATAAAGAAGATGTGGTTCATATATACAATGGAATATTACTCAGCCATCAGAAAGGATGATTACCCACCATTTGCATTGACATGGATGGAACTGGAGGGGATTAATCTAAGTGAAATAAGTCAAGCAGAGAAACACAATTATCATATGGTTTCACTCATTTGTGGAACATAAGGAATAGCACAGAGGACATTAGGGGAAGGAAGGGAAAACTGAAGGGGGAAGGGAATCAGAGGGGTAGATGAACCACAAGACACTATGGACTCCAGGAATCAATCTGAGGGTTTCAGAGGGGAGCAGGTAGGGAAATAGGTTAGCTCAGTGATGGATATTAAGGAGGGCATGTGTTGTAATGAGCACTGGGTGTTTTACACAAATAATGAATCATGGAACACTACATCAAAAACTAATGATGTACTGTATGGTGATTAACATAACATAATTACAAAATAAAAAATAATAATAACAATATGAAAGCCTTGCAGACTAATATTTTTATTTATCTATGTCATTATTTGGCTAAATGGTACATCTGAAGTTCCTGCATTTTTTTTCAGTACACTTAGTTTGTTATAAACTAGGAGACCAGCTATAAATTCTGTTCACATTGTCACCCCCTCTGCTCCAGTGTATTAGTTTAAAAATTGGGACATGTAATAAATGTTATAGGTGCTGAAGAGTTTGATGTCTGCTATTACTGGTATACAGGTTTCCCTACTCTCTGAAAGTAGAACATTCCTATGAAAGCCTTCATAAGCCAAAATGGCACAAACCAAAGAGTATCCCCACTTTCCAAAAGTTTACCTTAGGCCACTTCTCTTTTATAAAAGACCTACATTAGTACCTATTTTTGTTCATCTAAAGCAATCTATCTGTAGATTCAATGTAATCTCCATCAAAATACCAAGAACATTTTTCACAGAACTATAACAAACAATATCAAAATGTATAAGGAACCACAAACAACCCTGAATAGCCAAAGCGATCTCAAGAAAGAACAAAGATGGAGGTATCACAATCCCAGATTTCAAGATATACTGCAAAGCTCTGGTTATCAAAACAGCACGGTATTGGTACAAAAATAGAGACATAGATCAATGAAACAGAATAGAGAGCCCAGAAATAAGCCGACAATTATGTGCTCAATTAATCCATGACAAAGGAGGCAAGAATAAGCAGTAGAGAAAAGACAGTCTCTTCAATAAATGGGTGCTTGGAAAACTGGACAGCTAATGAAACTGAACCACTTTCTTATACCGCACACAAAAATAAACTCAAAATGGATTAAAGACCTAAATGTTAGACCTGAAAAAATAAAAATCCTAGAACACAAGCAGTAATTTCTCTGACGTTGGCCATAGCAATATTTTTCTAGGTATGTGTCTTCGGGCAAGGGGGGAGAAAAAGCAAAAATAAACTATCAGGACTGCACTAAAATAAAAAGCCTTTGCACAGCAAAGGAAACCATCAACAAAATGAAAGGGCAACCTACTGAATGAGAGAAGATGTGTGCAAATGATATATCCACTAAGAGGTTAGTATCCAAGATATACAAAGAGCTTATACAACTCAACATCAAAAAATAAACAATTAAAAAATGGGTAAAGAATTTGAATAGACATTTTTCCAAACAAAAAAAAAATCCAGATGGCTAACAGACATATGAAAAGATGCTCATCATCACTAATCATCAGGGACAATGCAAATCAAAGCCATAATGAGATATCACCTTACACCTGTCAGAATGGCTAAAATCAAAAAGACAAGAAATAACAGTGCTGGCAAGGATGTGAAGAAAAAGGAACACTTGTGCATTGTTTGTGGAAATGTAAATTCCACAGCCACTGTGGAAAATGGTATGGAATTTCCTCAAAAAATTAAAAATAGAAATACCACATGTTCCAATGATTCTACTACTGGGTTTTTACCCCCAAGAAAATGTAAACAGTAATTTAAAAAGATATCTACACAAGCTTATTGCAGCATTATTTACAATAGCCAACATATGGAAGCAACCTAATTGTCCACTGATAGATGGTTGGATATGGATAAGGAAGATATTTTCCTCAATGTTTTGAGGAACTTCCATACCATTTTCCACAGTGGCTGTACCAATTTACATTTCCACCAACAGTGCCGCCATAAAAAATGATGAGATCTTGCCATTAGTGGCAACATGGGTGGACCTAGAGGGTATAATGCTAAGTAAAATAAGCTATACAAGAAAGACAAATACCATATGATTTCCACTTAGTGGAATCCAAAAGACTAAACAAATGAATAAAGAAGTAAAAAGCAAAATCAGACCTATGAATACAGAGATCAAATTGATGGTTACCGGAGGAGAGAGGTGTAGAGGGATGTGCAAAATGGGTGAAGGGGAGTGAGAGATACGGGCTGCCAGTTATGGAATGAGTAAATCATGAAATAAAAGACACAGCATAGAGAATATAGTCAATGATATTTTAATAGTGTCATATAGGGACAGATGGTAGCTACGCTTGTGGTGAGCGTGGCATAATGTATAGAGAAGTTGAATCACTATGTTGTACACCTGAAATTAATGTAACACTCTGTGTCAACTGTATTCAAATAAGAAATATTTAAAGAAATACTAAGAGGATTTTCATTTTAACAACAACAACAAAAAAGCTGTTACCATACAAATGTAGGGCTTTCACAAAAGTCAGGTGCCATAACGCGAACTTTCAGAAAGCAGGGGATAGTGTGTATTGATTGATTCCCTTGGACTGCTTCATCGGCATTGCACGTCTGACAGCACACGAAGATTGTAGTAGAAAACAGTGCTTAAGGAAAGTCCTTCTATGAGCTACTGGATTAGAAAAATGACCATCTTGACTGGTGTTTTTTGTTGTTTTTCAAGCATGTTTCACAATTTCATACAAAAATCAACTCTGGATTTTATATTTTATTCAGTTAAATTAGTAAATATTTACTAACTAGATGGTACAGGCACTCGTGCGAAGAAATGGAGGTGATGGAAGTAGCAAATTAAAATAACGGACGTTTATGCAAAAGCAAACTAAAACCTCCATGAACACAAGAACTTCCTTTATTGTATTCACAGTTATATCCCGACACACAGAGACACTCGGTACATGCAGTTATATTTGCTGAACGAGTGAAAGAAGAATTTGCTGAATGTCAGATACTTTCTTTACTCGTGCTTGTTTAGTCTTCACGAATTCTGTACGCCAGCCATGTTCATTCTCGCCCACCAGGAAATCAAGTTCTCTCCAATTCTTCTCTGATGCCCCGCCCCTGGAACCCACTCTCTCACTTGGAATACTTACTCCCTCTTTTTTCTACCCTGCTGCTTAAGACATAGCTGAAAAGTGAAGGAAACTGATTTGACTGATTTACTGTGTCTGTGGCCCCAAATTCCATTTTGTTCTCCTATTGTACTTACTCTATTTGCAGAAGAAATACACAATGCAGAATTACAACATGATATGTAGTCTATGTGTTCGTGGTATATATTTCAAGATGCTAGGTGGGCAGAGTAAAGGCAGTATTTGATTCTGCCTGGGAAAGGGGCAGAGAAGACATCACAAAGAAAGCGGGTTGTATCTAGCAAGTACGCTTAATCCAGCTGTTTTGCTGGATTACAGCCCAGGCCACATGTGGGGTGTGATGGAAAATTAAGATGAAAAGTTGGGGGACAAGATTACTACCACTCTCACATGCCCCACTAATATGTATCAAGTCTATCCTCTCGTCTATGAAAAGGAATTGAGGGGTTTTGATGAGAAGAACAACAGGAACAGAATTTTATTTTATGAAGAACATTTTCTCAGCAGTGTTGAGGTGGGGGATCACGTGACCAGGATTGGAAATAAGGGGGTCAGCTTTATTACTCTCACTATAGTGCAAATGACAGTGATGAGGGACTGGGAGGGACTGAACCAAGGGAGTGACAAGAGGGATGAAAAGCAGGAAATAAAGTATTTGTTGGTGGGAGACGGGCTTGGCAAGATGCGATGACTGTGACTCTTTGCAGAAGGGGAAGGATAAAAGAGGAATTTGAGTGTCACTGAGTTTTCTGGTTAGACCCAGTGATTGCAGCAGCTTCTCCGCAAATTTCCCAAGGATTGCTGGCAATCACCAAGAGCTATGAAGAGGCAAGGAAGGATCTTGCCCTAGAGGCTTCAGAAAGAACAAGACCTTGCTAACACCTTGATTTCAGACTTCTAGCTTCCAGAGCTGTGAGAGAATATAGTTGACCTTTGAACAACATGGGAGCACTGACCCCCCCACATACGTACAATCAAAAATCCACATATAATTTCTGACTCCCCCAAAACTTAACTATAATAACCTACGGTTGATCAGAAGTCTTACTGAGAATATAAACAATTAACATATTTTGCCTGTTCTATATATTATATACTGTATTCTTACAACAAAGTAAGATAGAGAAAAAAACGTTATTAAGAAAATGATAAGGAAGGGCACCCGGGTGGCTCAGTTGATTAAGCATCTGCCTTCAGCTCAGGTCATGATCCTGGGGTCCTGGGATAGAGTCCTGTATCCGGCTCCCTGCTCAGCGGGAAGTGTATTTCTCCCTCTACTCCTGATCTCTCTCTCTCTCAAATAAATAAAATCTTTAAAAAAAAAAAAAAAGGATAAGGAAGAGAAAAAGAGAAAATACATTTAAAGTACTGTGCTATATAAAGAAAAATCCATGTACAAAGAGATCTGTATAGTTTGAACCAGTATTCTTAAGGAGTCACTATATGTATAATACATATGTAATATATATAGCACATATAATATATAGATTACATAGTATATAGATTATACATACACTGTATAATATATAGTGTATATTATGTATATTACATTAATTATATATATATGTGTATATATCCCTGTATACATAGATTTGTCCCACCTAATTCCAAAATTCCAAAAGAGGTTTAAGGTACTAACAGTAAAATCACATATAAAAGAACTATTTATCACAAAGTCAATTAGGTAGAATTATAATTTTGTAGTTGGATGGAAAATTGGAGATCATCACATTCAGGAGGAAAAGTTATTTTCTGAATATAAATACACGGGCTATCAATATTGGACCATAAGCTCTTTCCCTACTTTTCCCAGTAACAAGAAACAAAAAGATAAGCAACCAAAAAAGAAAACCACTGAAGTACAAGTGAAAGAGAGTATGTTTATATAATGCACGAGCAATGTAGATATGTTTCATGGTCAAGCAACAGGACGTAGCTACCTTTGTCTGGAGAGGCCATATATTTCTTGACAAGAAACTTTAAAAGAAATCCATTGAGCATGAGGACAAGCAACCTATATACTTCAATGGTTCTTATAACTGCACAGGACAGAAAAATAATTGGTGTTCATGGACATGACCCTGCGTCATCAATAAAAGTTTCCATTCAATGTACTCTGTTTCATAAAGCAGAGACTGCCTAATACATTTATAAAGTGGATATAAGTGAGCCTGAAAGGAATGACTGACAGTTTTCGTCATGGCTAGTGTCGGTAGAAGAATTGGCAACATGACCGAGGACATTCAACACGGGAGGGAGTGGCAGTATGACAGCTGGGTGGAGAGGGGCTAAGGGGCTGTAGATTGATGGAGAAGGGACAGTTGCCAAAAGGACAGAAACTGGAAGTGACTCTTTGCCAGGAAAAAAAAAAAAACTCAAAAACAAACAAAAAAGTTGTAAAGCTGGGGTATGGGAGTATCAGAAGGGTGGGAGAGTGGCAAGAGAGAAAGAAAAGTTTTACTTATTTACTAGTTGCTTCCACTAAGTGTGCAAGCAGCATCGTTATCTACCACTTGCTGAGCTTTCTATGTACCAGCCACGATGCTGAGCTTTTTAGATACATTACCTTCTTTAATCTTCAAAACAAGCCAGCGGAGTGGTACTAACAGAGGTGAGGAAACTCGCCCCAAAGCACGTACATAGTAAATGGCAGGGATGGTATTATAGGTCAGGCCTCACTGAGTGCAAAGGGGATACTCTTAACCATTCCCTTCTAAAGTCAGTCAATTTCAGGGAAACCCAGGAAGTCGAGCAAACAGCCGTGGTGCTGGAGAGATGACATGGATCTTGCAAGCTTATACCCGTAACTAAATCCCTAGGGAAGACTACAGAAGTGGAAGGGTAAAGAAAGGACCTCTAGGAAATCTGACCTGGAAAAACACCCTGTTTACTCACCACTGAAAGAGGTGACAGATAAACTAACGAATGGGATTTTTGTGGCACGGGATAACTATTACTTCTAAATGCCATTCACTGAATTCTTTTAATATTACATCAACTTAATGTTATTTCCTATCAATTATTTCCCCCAAAATATTATCTCCTCCTTTTTTTGAGTAGTTTACATCTAACTTTTTTTTTTTTTCAGATTCTTTTTGCCAAAGTCAGATTATGATTGGAGGTCAAAGAATTTCACTTCTACTAAACATCAGCCAGGTTGCTCTGAGAAGTTGGAGACTGTATCCTTGGGCACACAAACTTTAAAGTGATGTCTAGAGTGACAAGCCTAGAAAATCGCCATGTGTCATTAAGGGCCATGTTCCAGGAAATTTGGGGATGGCTGCTCTGACAGATGTATTATGCACCTTAGAGAGTTTTCTACTAAAAATGACTTAAATACGGCTTGGTAGGAATAGCTGCAGCTTTCTCTAAGAAAAATTACTCCCAGGGGCGCCTGGGTGGCACAGCGGTTAAGCGTCTGCCTTCGGCTCAGGGCGTGATCCCGGCGTTCTGGGATCGAGCCCCACATCAGGCTCTTCCGCTATGAGCCTGCTTCTTCCTCTCCCACTCCCCCTGCTTGTGTTCCCTCTCTCGCTGGCTGTCTCTATCTCTGTCAAATAAATAAATAAATAAAATCTTTAAAAAAAAAAAAAAGAAAAGAAAAATTACTCCCAGATGATGGCAAATACGTAAGGCATCACTGAATAAGCTGAGAAAAAATTACATTATCATCAAAATTTTTATGAATCCGTATACATTTACATTTACACCAGTTTAAAGAATAAAGTTGATGTTTTGTTTAAAAAGAAAAAATTGTTTAAATAATAAAACGCGAATGATTCTAACAAATGTATTTAAGAAATAAAAAGATTTGTTAAACGTGGTTCAAGTTCTAAGACACTATGACTAAATGTTACCTGCCCTTCAAATGTGAAGTTGTTTGATGTACTTCCCACGTGACGTGGAAAGTTTAACATGATAGAACTCATGGGGCAGATTTCGAGGTGTCCTATATTTGTTTAGAGAACTAATGCATCCATAAATCCTTACTTTTAAAAAAGACAGGGACCTGTATGGCTTAAAATATTAGGTTTTAGTGCTCAGATTGAATGACTTATCCAGGGAATCACTAAACCCTCATCACACTTTGCCTAAGAAAGCAGAGTCAGAAAGTTCTATGGCCAATGATCTGCATACATCGTTTAGTGTATGGGTTCACATGGCATGAAGGACGGTCATTACTGGGGGGGGGGGGGGTCAGATGAGTGGTCCTCTTTGACAGAATGACCTTGTTTAATGCCCTCTGTGCCATTCACTCCTCCATTCTGATCAGCCAGTTCCATTTATCATTCTAATTAGGCAGCATCTTGCCAGCTCAATCAGCCTCAATTACTTTAGGCCTCATTAGTGACTGACATTCTGTAACAAGTGCATCTTTGAAGGAGCAAGGTCAGATAAAGAAGTTGAGAACATAGACCGCAGGCACAGTCATCCTCTATATATGAGGCTTTTAGTCTTGGCAAGACGTTCATAAGATATTCAAACGTTTTATTCCACAGCCAGATTGTTGCCCTCTGATCAAAACATTTTGTTTATAGTTAGTATCTATCTGCTCTCAAAAGTTGGTGTCTAAATCTCTGGCCAGAGAATTTAAAACCATGTTTAAGCTTACAGGTAACAGTTACCTGTTATAGAAATCGATTCTCCTGTGGTATTTATTGTCATTTCCTATACAGTGATTTGGCAAAATAAAACAAAAAGAAGAAAAACCCCCTTCAGAACTGGTGGTCAGTGGGTGAGATTTTTATCACTTCCATTTACTTAAACATAGCAGAACACAAGTAATATTATGAAATCACTGTACTCGATAATTTTTAGATAATGTCAATACCTGGGGGAATATTTCTGATGTGCTATTAAGTGAAAATTACAGACATTCAATAGAAAACATAGCTGTGTAAAATATGGATATATATGGTCAAGTTCTAGAAGGTAATGTGAGAAAATGTTTAACTAGTAGGATTATTATCATTTATATTTTACATTATTATCATCTTGGTGGTACAAGGTTGGCATTTTTTAAGATTTTTAAGGTTTTGGGTTTTTCTAAGTGCAGATCAGAAACACTAAAGTCAAGGTAAGAATTTTGTTGTTTTTCTTTTTAGTTTCAAAATCCTGTCAGAATCGGCAGTTTATTTCCTAAGAATGGAGGAAAGTTACTGGAACATAACACAATTCTATTTAATGATCTGTTAATGAGTTCCTACTATGTACCAGGCACCAGGGACTGGAGTGTGCATTCAACAAAATCTTTGCTTTCTAGGGGCACATGGATTAAAGGGAAGACAGACATAATAAGGAATTAGCATGTAACATGGCACATACAACAATTGTGTGTTACCAGAACACTGAGGAAGAGAAATCTCTAGCTGTCCAAGGTCACCACAGAGGAAGTGTGATTCAAAGAAACCTTCAAAAATACAAAGGTGTTTAAAAGATGGATAGAGGAGGGTGCTTGGGTGGCTCAGTCAGTTAAGCGTCAACTCTTGGTTTCAGCTCAGGTCATGGTCTCAGGGTTATGAGATGGAGCCCCATGTTGGGCTCTGCGCTCTGCAGGGAGTCTGCTTCTCCCTGTCCCTCTGCCCCGCAGCACCCCCCCACACACACACACTCACTCGTTCAAGCTCTCTCTCTAAAATAAATAAATCTTCAAAAAAAAAAAAAAAGGATGGATAGAAGGAGTGAGAAAGCACCAGGAAGAGTGGCATCCCCAGCATGGGAAGGAGGTGGTGAGGAGAGGAAGAAGGTGGAGTATTGGCCCAGCTGAGAGGTGAGGGGCTGTCTGAAGCCTGGAGCAGCAACCAGGCATGAAGGACCTTGAACGGGAGAGTGTGGCTCACATGTCCTGGGCCGTGCCCTCGAGAGTAGACAACCTCATTAATTAGCTTACAGAAACGAAGGTCCGAAATTCCCACTTTGTCTCCTCAAGCTTTTGCCCGTCTTCCTGGCTTTATCTGCCATCAGCTACTAACCCATTCACTACAGCCTGGGTTTCAGGTTCAGGCTTGGGGCCAGATATTTTATGTGTTCTATGCACTTTGACTCAGGAAGAAACACTATAATATGACCTCGGCCCTGGTCTTGGCTATCTTGCTCTTGCTCCTGAAGGCTGCTATGTCTAACGTCGAATCCCCATCCCTCACTTTTTCCTATGTCAGCCAGGAAACTTTTTTCAGTTCACAGATGTTATGATATCTTTACAGAAAATCACACTATTCAGTGGGACCACACATTCTCTAATTGGATTCAACATTAGTTAAAAAAAAAAAAAAACTAAAATGTACTCCAAGAATGAGGCTAAATAATATTCAAAAAATGTTATTAAAAATCCATTGCAGCATCTCCATAGAGACACTGTTCAAAACTTTCCTTTACAACAACTGCAATTTTTTAAAGCGTTATCAGAAAAATCATTGTTATGCTTATAGAACAGCATTGAAGTATATTGATAAGCTGATAAATATAGAGATTTTTTCCCCTGAGAATAAATTTCAAATGTGAGAATTTATATAAACTTTCCACTTCCCTATCAAAGAATTAAACTACTTTCAGGTTGCTCCCAACCAATGAGTCACAATATGCAATGTGCCCTCATAAAGAGTAGAAAATTCTCCTACAATAAGAATCATTTCACATGCCCACACAAATTCCCTGTGCGAAGCTCCCTGTGTCTTAAAGAAAGGGTATCCTTTTCAACTATCAAAAACAAGACACTCAATGTATGAAAAAATGACTTTAAAGCTGTACTAAGTTTAGTGACCTGAATTCTATTCGTTCAGTTTAATATTTAATCTATTGTACCCGGAGAATTCATCAAGAACACGTGTTGTTAGGAATTCCATGTTTGTCAAATAGATAAGCAGGCTACATGGTTATGTCCCTACCCTGCAAAAAGCACAGCTTTCTTCCAGGTAATGTAAACTTTGTTCTTTTTTTATTCCTACCAATCCATGAGTAAGATTTGGGTGCTAGGGAAAGAGAGCAGTTTTTGTTTGGGGCCGCCCCTGCTGTTCCCCCTGTACACCCCTCCTCATTTCCCTAAATTCTAAATCTGCACACGCAGTTTTTGATCTTCAGTACGACCTATGAAGCTTACCTACATTTCTCCTAAGTTCTCGCTGAACATCCCTCATAACGTGACCATCATTTCTTTGCTTCTGCCTTGAATTGATGAATGTGATACTCACTCTTCCCGTGTGTTTCTTTGAGCACTTGATATGTGCGACCTAGTAAACATCAGATAAAAGCCTACCGTACAGCTCATTTGCAGCACTACGTTTGGTCCTGGCTGAGAAAATATACTGGAACGGATCCAGTGGTGTGTATAAATCAATTCCGTTCACACCCCTGAAAGGCTGCCTATTCCTGCCAGCTTGAGCTGTTGGCAGATGGAAGGCTATGTGTGAAAACTTCTGCAGTTGTTTGCACCATTCCTAAAAGATATAAAGAGAATTACGGCAAAGAATAGTGGAAAACATTTCAGCTTCGTGCACTACTGCTCTGGCTAAAGCCTTTGTTTTTACCAGGGATCCGTAACAATCTGTAAAACCACAGAGAGAAGTTCGGATCTACCGCGGGACTTGAATGTAGCTGTTTAGTTTGTTTTTGTGATTAATGGGTTACAATTTGCTCCCATCTACAGAAAATCTCATAACCCTCTCTGCATATCTCAGAGATTAAAGTGCAGAGTGAGAATACAAAGAATCTTCTAAAGCATGAACTGCTTTACACAAGCCTAACTGCTTGGCAGTTTGCATGCCACCTCGAATGTGTTACCTCTAACAATAGAGAGCAAGAGCTGACATCAGATTTTCCTTGGAATATTCTGGAGCACTTGTATTTTTGTAAAATCTGTTTTGTTCTCATCTCTGCAACCACATACTTCTTGATTAAGAACTGAAAAAAAATAAGGTACTATTGTAAATTCTAGGATAACATGAGCCAATTAACCAAAAATTAATTACAGAGCACCAAAAGTTGATCATCTTCCCGGGTATCACTAGAGCTCTGAGAGAAGCCTTGAGGTAACATCGCCACCATTGCTTATATATAGCAAATTCTTCTCTCGGATGTGATTTAAACAACATTTAAAAAAAATATTTGTATTCTTAGAAGAACAAGTCTATCACTATTAACAAAACTAGCATAAGTATCTACCGTGTCTTGGTCCCATAGTCCTGAAATCTGACAAAGGTGGTCGGCGTGTTGGAGGTAAATAGCCCCAAGGGCAGAGTTGGCAAATAGAATTCATCTCCTTTGCCAGCTCTCATCAGCTAATCGTGGCTCCCTGGAACAGCCCACCTAGTAGGTGTTCTCAGGTCTTACAAAGGTTCAGCCAAAAAAAAGAAGCCTTACTTTGTTACTGGTGTCTGACAGTAGCATAGGTGGGACCAGTGCTGAAGGTCTCCTGCCTACACATTTTTAAAAGAATACATCTTCGCGGACAAAAATGAAATAAAAGTACAATGAGGATCAGAGACTAAGCATAGTCAACACAAATGTGAAAATGACATCACATATATTTGCTAGTTTTTAAAAATCTGTGAATGAGACTGGCAACAGGGAAATGAAAAGAAAAGCTGCACAAGCAGCCAGAAAACATAAGAAAATAGATTTTCTTATAAAATTGCAAGGTAGCCTCAGAGTTTGTATCATGATTGAGCCCCAGAAATGAAAATCCTTTGCCCTGTTATAAACATGTGTCATAATTAAACAACCAATACAAAAGTCAGCCCCCAAATACTTAATAGTTATCCGCTGATTGAAAGGTGTGGGTGCTGCCCACGAATGTTTGATTGACTTGCTCTTCAGGGGAAGGCAACATTAAAGGTTACTTTTTAATCATGGCCTATTTAAAGTCAACCAGATAGGAAATATTGCCAGCGTTATTAAGAGATACAAGATCGTATTCCCGGATTCTTAAAGCATAAAGTGACTAAGCAAAGTTTATTTTTAATTCGGTTCAAAAACCACTCTAATTTTGGAAGCAGTAGTAAGAAAAATAATTAGCTTGGGAAAATTTAGAGTCCTGAGTCAGAAACACCAGGGAAAATCTTGGCCAATCTATTCTAGGCTACGATTCTATTCTCTCTAGCCCAGAGAACACCAGTGGATTAGTCAGGGTTCTCCAAACAAGCAGAACCAATAGGAAGTGTTTATCAATCAATCAATAGATAGATAGATAGATAGATAGATAGAAATATACTTCCATTTATAGATGATACATATGCATTATATTATATATATTATATTATTATATTATATAATATAATAATATAATATATATATATATTATATATGAGTATGTGTGTGTGTGTGTATGATTTCCTTTAAGGAATTGGCAGATGTGTTTATAGAGGCTGTCAAGTCCAAAATCTGCAGGGTGGGCCGGCTGGTTAAAGATTCAGGAAAAACTGACATTGTAGTTAAATTTCAAAGGCTTTCTGCTGTAGAATTCCCTCTGGCTTGGAGGAGGTCCGCCTTTTGAGCCATTTGGTCCTTCAACTGATTGGATGAGGCCCACCACATTAGTAAAGTCAACGAGTTTTATTCAAAGTCCAGTTTAAATGTTACTCTCAACCACAAACACTCTCACAGAAACATCCAAAATAATGTCTGACCACATAGCTGGGCATTGTGGCCCAGCCCAGCTGACACAAAATTAGCCGTCACAACCACCAAACAGAGAGAGAAAAGAAACAACAGAAGTACAAAGGTTAATGCATCCCTAACTCACGAAGGCATCGTGGAAGCTTGAGAAACTTATTATCTCCTTTGCTTGAGAATTCAATTAAGCTGGAATAAATTAATAAATTAAGTTTGTCAACTATTTATTGCACATTATGACAGATTGCTTTTCATAAAAATGATCACAACAATATCTTCTATTCCTCATGCTCTTCGGCAATGTGACCTTGATATTTCCCCATGAAGGGGAGGGATATCATTTCCTTCTCTTTCACTCTGAGCTGTCCTTAGTGATTCAGTTGTAACCGACAGAATTCAGTGGCAGTGACACTGCACGACTTCTGAAGGTAGGTCAGAAAAAGCCATGAGCTCCCATCTTGGTCATTTGAACACTCACCTTCCAGATGCTTGCTCTCATAGCTGCCAGGCTTTGAGAAGCAAAGGAACATGGAGAGACCAAACAGGAGCTCAGGGCTGCAGTCGCAGCTAAGCCCATACTTAGTCATCTCAGCTCAGATGCTGGAGACATGGGTGCGAGTTGCCTCTGATGATTCCAGCCCCTAGTCAGTCATCAGTACATTCCGAGTTGAGGCCCTGGACAACATGTAGCCAGAGAAGTGTCCCCACTATACTAGCCACAGAATACATGAGCATAATAAAATGGTTGCCACTTTATGCTACTGAATTTGGGGTAGTTTATTAAACACATAGATAACCAGATCAAGGGACTGCTGTGTGTAAGCAATATACTAAGCACCATGAGGGATAAAAGCAAAATCAAATTAAGCTATCAACATTCCATCTACAGGAGTTAAAAATATAAAGACATAAAGTAAAAGGTTCAGGATACAATCAAAATAGCTCTTCTTTTATTCAAAAAAAAAAGAAGCCAGTTCTTAAACTACAAAGGTATATCGCACTTATTATTAACAAGTGACATCCATAATGTCAGTATAACAGTAATGTTTTTAAACATGGTCTTTCTTCAAAAATAAACATAAACACTGCTTGTTTGATTTTTGCAACTCGGATCACTGGCTGTGTGCCTTCTTTGTCTGTCTGCAGTCCTCTTTTGATGGTTTTCTACCTTGCAGAGAAGTAACTCCAAAAACTGTCAGAAGCAGCAGCTACCTACAGTCACTGTTTCAAGAGAAGTGGTGGGAGGAGAATCAAAGAGGTTTCTTCTTCTTCTCCAATGCCAGGGGAGGTGGGGGAGCAGGAGGCAATCAAGCAGAATATTTCAATAATTCATTTTTCTATTTCATGTCCTTCATCTTCTAATAGAATGGAATTTTTAAAAAATCTGTACAGAGAGCACCTTATATTATAAATCTTGTCTCACTAGGTTGTAAACTCCTAAATGACAGGAAGTCTGTCTTTTTTCTCCCCATGTTTTGAATAGTGTCTTGTATCCTGACCTCTCAAATATTAAATCAGTCAAGGCTTGGAACAAAGAGTATTCAAAAAATCGTTTTTTTTTTTTCATAGCCTATAGAGTCTTTTTGCTTCCCAGTGAAGATAATGAAAGTTCTTAATCATATCATAGGTGCCAACTTTTCATTTTCCTGGTGAGTGCCCTGGTACTAAATCCGGATCAAACCCTCATTGCAGCAAAGTGAAGTTGCTGGGATGACCAGCCTCGCGGGTCAGCTCACCATCTTCTCCCGTCTCGCACAGAGTGGAAGATAGCTCCATAAACCATGTGCCGTCATGCTCGTCCAATCCTACTGGAAGTCAGGAAAGTAATGGTCTAACAGTCTTTCCTTTAAGAAACGTTTCATGATCCTCAGTCTGGACTTTCAAAGCCTAAGCACAGCACTTAAACAACTTGAGGAAAATTTAAGGGGCCAGTAAATTGCAAATGCAGGGTCAGAACTTATTAAGGTAATTGAAGCAGTTTGGTCCCTCTTGGTCATGGAGCCCAATGTGTAGTAGGACAACCCTAGCCACTAAGGGAGGTGGCTAGATAATCATTTGACCTTAAGGCACATTTTCTTGCAGACACATAGGAAGGTGTCTAATAGGAGTCTTTTAACTACAAATGAAAAGGAGAGAGAGAGAACACACACTTCTGTTTATCATTTTAAAGAAACAAAGAAGAAATGGGCATACATATATGTAAATAATACCCAGAAGGAAAAAATAGTGGAAAAATAAGATATACCAGTTAAATTGTATCATCTAGTGAAACAGAAAAGGCAAAAAGTTTAGACAAACTAACTGTATGTGTATATTTAAAAAATCAAACTTTAAGTCTCTGAAGTAAGATTGAGTATGTGCGATATGCAAGATCACTTCTGAAAATGTTCAAAATTGTAGTCTTTACACTTAAATGCTAACTAACAGTTGTTTCAACATAAAAGTCCTCACATTATAAGAGTACTTGAACAGGAAATGTTGTCTAAATAATTTGTAGTGTTCATTTTAAAATGAAAATCAGGATCTTTAGTTCAAAAATTAGGAAAAAGCTTTTTCATTTTTCAACAGCTTGTCTCTCAACTTGTCATCATGTCTTTTGTTTACTAATTATTATTTATTAATCTTTAAATAATATAGGGGTGCCTAGGTGGCTTAGTCAGTTAAGTGTCTGCCTTTGGCTCACGTCATGATCCCAGGACCCTGGGATAGAGCCTGCATCAGGTTCCCTGTCCAGCGGGGAGTCTGCTTCTCCCTCTCCCTCTGTCTGCTGCTCCCCCTGCTCGCTCTCTCTCTCTCTCAAATAAATAAAATCTTCCAAAAAATAGATTAATATAAAATATACATATATAAATTATAGAAATTTATTTATTTATTTATTTCTGTCACACACACTTGGGTACAGGAATCCTTGCAGGCTGAGCACAGACCCTCACAGGCACCACGTACCTCATGCTGTGATTCCATCCTTCCCCAGACCCAGGCCCTGACCTCACCTGGCATGTAAAGTGGCAAAGAATAGATCCTGATGAGATCCAGGCGCTCGACACGTTCCTTTGTCCCGTTCACTTATAAAACCCAAATTCAAAGATACAATTATTAATAATTTCAGAATGGTGATGGCAGAACAGCAAACTCGAAGCACAGTGTCCTTCTGAGTGTGTGGCTTTCTGTGACTGCATCGATTACATATCTAGGAAACCGGCCCTATTTATACACAACATTTAGAAAACATATCTTTTAAATTTATGATTTTAATGTAGTTTAATATTATGCCTTGTTAGTGCTAAGGGTGTTTTCTATTATAACTTAGAGTATTTTTCCTATTTTAAGATTTTGGTTTTGCT
Organism: Ursus arctos; assembly: GCF_023065955.2. Lineage (NCBI taxonomy): Eukaryota > Metazoa > Chordata > Mammalia > Carnivora > Ursidae > Ursus > Ursus arctos. The sequence continues at coordinate 44,821,801 of NW_026622797.1, read as the reverse complement.
TAATTTGCATTTGGGAGGATTTTCTCTTCTACAATAAGCTTCCTTAGAATAAAAGGTTATAATGGCTTTGTAATGGGACAGCCTCACGAGGTTGAATCCCGCTTCTGTTCTGTAAATGCTTCGGGTTCTAGCGGGCCGCTGAAGGGCCATCCGGGAGGTCGGGACAGCGGCCGTGAAGCAGCAGCCATGTTAGACAGCTCAGACCCATTGTGGTTTACCTGTGGCTCATGTTGGGAGTCTAGGGGATGGCCAGCCTACCACTGACTTGAAGCTTCAGCATCAGACCCAAGAGAACAGCCATACAGAGACTGCTTCAACAGCCCCTGCAATTGTAAGGCCAAATCCCAAAACAAATCATGTATACACAATATATAATTATATGTCCATATATTTTTTGTCCACAAAAACCTCATTTGTATACAATTCTATGCAATTTTATGCATATATATATGTATAGATGCATATGCTTCTCTGATAGAATCCTAACACAAAGAGTTATTAACAAAACAGGAAACATTCTGTGACTTACAAGCAAGATAAATACATTTCCTAAGAAATTTATGATTGGCTTATAAATGCTGAGATGATTTTAAATAAAATTTGGAATGTGTCCTGTTTTTTATTATTAGACATTCTTTATGTTTCCAGTCTTTAGGACTACATGGTTCTAAGCAACCTATCTTTGTGGGCCCCCGCTAGCCCTGCTCTTCCATTCCACCTCACACAAGCTCACTGTGCACTGGCATGCTCAGAATCTTCTCCTGCACGTGCCCACGTCTCTTTGACCTAGAAACTTTATCTCCAGCCATCACAACAAATGCTTTTACAGTACCATTCTTAATGAATACACGTATATAATATCTCCAGTTTCAAACTTTATAGGTATGAAGATTTGTCTCTTCTAATATGCAGAATCTCTCAATCCAATATTTGCTTCATTAATACCAAAAAACAAGGGAAGAGGATTATGAAGCTCCAGGATATGATTGAGAAAAAGGAGTTAGTCTCAAGAGACTTGTGTATTCCAACTATATGAATAGATTGCTCGCTAGTAAAAGGCCCTTTCTATATCTACAAAAGATACTTAAACTTTGTGAGACATTTCATCCTTTTTATATACTTATTTTCAATTCCTTCATAAATATAGATTAGGCAGCATTTTATAATATTTCCAAGAAAGGATTTTATAAATAAGTCTCCTGTGATTCTTTTTCTAAGAAAAATAAAATTCCCAGGTTAATAGATAACAGGCACATAATCAATGTTAATTTTTACACTCATTCCCTAAGTCATTTTCAGTCGTTTTGTGTCTAGGACTCCTCTAAGACACTTTCATCAGCTCTACGTCAGCACAAAATGATGTTCCACTGGTCCCCTGAAAGTACCCCCCAAAATGGATGATGACTATTAAGAGAACAGTTGATGCATTTGCCTTAATTTTTTTTTTATTTGAGTCGAGATGACACACGTGTTGCATTGATTTCAGGTGTACAGCATAGGGATTCAACTTCTCTATACCTTATGCTCTGCTCACCGCAAGTATAGCTACCATCTGTCTCCATACAACACTATTATGATATCATTGACTCTATCCCCCGTGCTGTAACTTTCATTCGCATTGCATTTTTGTTTGTTTTTATTTCTTGCGTTTCAACAAAGTTACAAGTTTACTTTCAAATTACAAATTTTTTTTGGGAAATGAGAATTTACTTTGTGGTTTACAATGTCTTTCTCCAAACTGTCTGATCCCTACATTTTTCTTTGTGTGGAGTCCAGAGTTCTCATACTTCTTAGAATAGTCCCTAGAATTTTAGGAAACACCCCTTCTTTTTCTCTTAATTAATATGTATAATTTGAATATACATGTTTTTAGTGATATAAGATCTCAATATCTATCTGTATATAAAACATACATTCATTTTCTAGGTCTTTTGGTCCTGTCTCAACTTTCAGTAATTTCTGCCTCTCAGTTTACCATGACCAATTTGTGCTGGGTTGCAAGCTTATTTGTATTCTGACGTGGTCCACAAAGGCATTGATGCAAAAGTAAGAAAAATACATGTGGCGAAAGATAAGTAAAAATAAATGTCGGTGACCAAAAAAATGTAAATATCATAGAAGTCCATAACAGGAGGAAAGAAAACACAAACATTCAAATAATAAAAATACTCATATTGCTTTGCTGAAATATAAAATGTTACTTTGAGCTCCTTGGAAGTCAAAGTGCAAAGTGAAAACAACACAGTAATCAAATTTTACACGGATTTATAGAAAGATACACATATACACACGTGCCGGTTATGAGTGAAATTAAAGCATTTAACAAAGAATTGCTCTTAAACTCCATGTAGTATTCACTTAGGGAATTGATGCATTGAATGCATTTTTCAAAAACACAATTAATTCAGAAGCTATTTCTAGTAGCTTCCTTTAAAGAAAGTTTAGAGCAGAGTAGTCAAACACAACTTATTGAAAAGCCTACAAAAAAACAAAGGAAGGCTATAATTTCCATGCACTGAATCACTGAGTATATTGGAAAATGTAATGTTTATCTACCAAATGGCAAGTATGTAAGTGTTTTATTCATGGAATTGACGGAAAAGAATCTTTCATGACCAATAAATACAAGATCAAGGAGATTGTGCACACTTGAACCACACCATTTATAAGACGTCTCCAATTACATTCTAAATTTAAACTTGTCACTAACATCTACAGTCAAGCAATTCTATCAGATAAATTAATACATGGAAGGTTCTGTCAGTCACCTACTAGTAAACTAAAGCTGGTTAGTTATGCAAAGATCAAAATGGAAGCAATTTTGTAATGCTGTATCCAAAATGCTTTGTGTTCTGCTTCTGTTTAAAAACTGAAGTTGAAGTATTTGCATGTCAGAAAATTTTTATTTTGGATCTTTGAAGAAGAACTATGACCATCCTGGGGTAGACCCTCATTGCCATTATCAGATCCATTTCAAATACATTTTTTTTTCTGAACAGGCAACTTTAAATTTTTTTGTAACACTCAATTGTTCCTCAAAATTATAATTATAAATGTCTATTCAAAACATCATCTGTTTCTTAAATATCTTCTCCAATGCTTATGTGTGGGAGTATTTTCCATGCTACGCTAAGCCACAATTTTCATTTATGTGCTCTCATTGCATTTCTAGATCACTGGGCTTTTATAATTCAGCACATGGACTCTGTGCCCCTGCACTGCACACGAAGCAAGACAGTGCTTGCAAAAATCATTTTCACTCCATTAAAGTGAGTTCTATGGAAGGCGTTTTCCTGATTATTTGAATCTTGCTCATTCATTTGTTAATGATAATGCATGTTTCACACATGCTATCCAGGGCTGCCTGCTCTGATATTGGTAAGTCCGGAAAAGCTGAAAATAGAGTGATCTTTAGGAATTACCTAAAGGTACAGACTCGTCCTCAGGTATCCTCAATAAGAAAAGCACAGATGTTCATTAACATAGGAAAAGACGTTCCTAAAAATAATTTTAGTCATTTTTAAGCAGTACTGTCACTTTTATCTCTTGGAAATTATTCATATCTTAATTCCGTTACTTTTTTAAAAGCTTATAGTTTGATAGTATATACAGAAGAGAAAATGTACAAAGTGCTTCTTTAATATATAGCAGTCGGTGAGAATGTAGCATATCATTTGAATTTATATTCTCAACTTTTATGTAGCATGTTTGGGTAAAATAAGACTTTTACTGTGACTCTTAGGGCACAGGAAAAATAATTTAATAAAGGCAGTTGACAAAAGAACAAAGCTATTTTTAATTGCAAAGAAATTTTGAAAGAAATTATTATTTTCTTATTTTATTATTTATTCAATATTTGCTGAGTACTAAATAATCTTTTGAGTGGCACATTTTAAGCATCTAATAGCATATACTATTACATGTAAAATAAATTTCTAGAAAAAAAGGTGACCAGAAAAGGTAGAACCTACGGGCTTTACCTCTCAAGGAGCTTAAAATCAAATAACATAGACAAGAAAATTTAATGTAACAAGTTATCTAGTAATATAGAGCAACTAACAATTATGACCAAATGATGTATATAAAGCCAAGGTTTCCAAGTATCGGCATAGTCTAAGCTGATCAATCCTGAGCAAGAAACTATGCCAAGTCCTTTGTTCATTCTTGGTGGGTCGCTGGTATTTCAAGTAGTCAACTACACGGAGGATAGCTTAGGGTCAAGATGTCTCCATTTTTGCCCCACAAATCAATTCCTTTATTATCCACATCCATTACAGATGGCAAACTTTCATTCCCTTGACAGAAAATAAAAATAATGGATTTTCAGCTACATGGGCATTAAGCTGAGCCTTGTAGGAAGAGCAGAATGTGGACGGATGAAGAGGATGTTTTGAGCAGAGAGGATGCTATGACTATAGCTCACTCAGAATCTGCATTGAGCCTTTGGGGAGAGACTGAGATTTGACCTATCAGGCAAGAGCAAAAGATTCACACAGAAAGGGAGTGGGAGAAAACATTGGGACGGTATATTAGGGCCAGGATGTGGAGGATTATAAACATAAGGCTAAAGAGTTTGGCAGCCATTAAAGACACTGATGAAAGAGGTGGGAGTGTCTGGGTGGCTCAGTCAGTTAAGCATCCGCTCAGGTCATGATCTCAGGGTCCTGATATTGAGCCCCACATCCAGCTCCCTGCTCAGCGGGGAATCTGCTTCTCCCTCTCCCTCTGCCCCTCCACCTGCTTTTGTTCCCGCTCTCTCTCAAAAAAATAAATCTTAAAAAAAAAAAAAAAAAAGAAAAGAAAGAAGAGAGGCATATTGGGACAAATTGGAAAAGAGGTTGGAAGCTAGAAAACTAGTTAAGAAGTCATTACAGAAATTCAAATAGAAGTTACTGATAGGGGTGCCTGGGTGGCTCAGTCGTTAAGCGTCTGCCTTCGGCTCAGGGCATGATCCCAGCGTTCTGGGATCGAGCCCCACATCAGGCTCCTCCACTGGAAGCCTGCTTCTTCCTCTCCCATTCCTGCTTGTGTTCCCTCTCTCGCTGGCTGTCTCTATCTCTGCCAAATAAATAAATAAAATCTTTAAAAAAAAAAAAAGAAGTTACTGATAATGTAAACTACATAGATTACTGCAAAAGCAAAAGTGTACCAGCTATGGAAATTATTGAAAGGGAAGAGTAAATATGACAATTTAGGAAGATTCAGTTATGGAGAGTTCAAACAAGTTCTTATTCTAAGAAGAAGAATAAAACAAAAGACCTCTTGAATTTTGAGATTGAGTAGCTAAGTGGTACTAAAACTAACACTAACAAAAAGTGGAAAGTCAATGGGAGGACTCAATTTTCACAAGATGAGAGCAAAATTAGACTTGGTTCTATGTGCATTCGAAGTTAAAAATTTTAAATATATTGAAGCAAAAATATCCAGCAGGGAGCTGAAGAAGGAAATTGAAAATAAAGTGATTTGGTTAATTAATTAATTAATTAAAATAAAATAAAGCACGATCTCTAGCTGACAGCCAGTAATACCTGCCAGCATGATAGTTTCCTTCATTTAGAAAACTCTGTATATACCTAAACATGAGATAAGTAACTTTATTTGTGCAACTGAACTCATCTTTGCTACTAACTTCAATTTTGTCTGTGAACATGTGTGGGGAATGGGTGGGGAGGAAAGTGATGGATCCTTAATCTTTTTCATTAAGTATAACAGAGGGTTTTAAAAGATTTAAAATTTTCTTTTTCATTTACATCTTAAACTTTAATATGGAGCCAAACAAAATTTTATAATTCAGCTTTAAAATTTCCCTTACTGTCTTCCAAGTAAACTTTTGAAATTCATTATCTCCACCACAGTTACGTTTCTAATAACCACTTATTTTTATTTTATTTTTTATAATAATTTTTTATTGTTATGTTAGTCACCATACAGTATATCCTTGGTTTCTAATGTCGTGTTCCATGATTTATTATTTGCATATAACACCCAGTGCACCATGCAATACGTGCCCTCCTTACTACCCATCACCAGCCTGTCCCATTCCCCCGCCCCACCCCCTGTTTTTAGTGGCAGGACACAACACAATGACATGCAGACAGACGAAAGGCAGAACTCTGTTATTCACGACTCCAAAGGAATGAAAGTTATTATGTAAGGCCACAGTTTTGTCCAGCAAACTGGATCCATAGGGGGAGGCTGATAGATGGCAAGAGGGTTGGGGTTAGCTAGGTTCAGCAGGCTTCCTGGGGATTGGCTAATTTGAATATTTCACTGGCTCCAGGTCTTGGGGGCTGGCCCTGGTCATCTGGTACCTGAGCCAGGGTGACTAGAGTGGGTACAGTGGCCCCTGAGTGTAGGGAAGGGGTTGGGTGTGGACTTACTCAGCTGTCCAAGAAGTAGAACTGATTGGTGTCCAGCTAAGGCCTCAAAATTGGGTCAATACGGCATTTTAAGACAAAATACTGTAGAGTCACTACCTGTTTTCTGAACCATATCCTGATGATATAATTCAACCTCGGTAGAATAAATGTTGCACATTTCACTCCCCCATTCTCCTGGATAGCACTAGGTATGAAGGAACCTTCCTAACTTTGGGACACTAGGGAAGACGCTTATGGTCCTCATGACCCACAAGGTGCCTCCTGCCGATTGGCTTCTCCCTGTTGGCTTCTGTCATTGCTGTGTCCATAGTTGCAACAACTCTTGATTATTTTTGGCACTGTCTAAAGGCTCTGATGGTGCTCCCTCTGACTGTTGACTGCACCCTTCTCCCACCATACCCCATTAAGCCCTAGGTGTGAGAGCACCTACAATGTAGGAGCTGTTGGACAGTAGTGCTTACACTCAGCTTTACATTATCATTACCTGGGCATTTCTAAAAATCATCTCTGACCCCCATCCCAGGCAATAAAATCAGAATCTCTTCGTGGGGTCTGGCCTGGGGTTTAGATGTGCATACAGGATTGAGAATATTGAACATAGGTGGCCCTGGTAGACACAGGGTGTTTAATTCTCAGCTGCCATCTTGCCCTTCCCTGGGGTTCAGAGGTGCATTTTCAGACTTTCTCTCTACCTTGCAAGAGTCAATGAAGACTGAGAGAGTTGGGGTGGAAGGAGGTAGCATGTGCACATTCCCAACATCGAAGCCTTCATGCTATGATTTCTACTCTTACGTGTACTGAGGAGGAAGGGGGGAGGTCAGGAAGGAATTCTTGAAGCTTTCGTGCCTGCCTCAAAGAGTGCACATTGTCCATGGCTCACCTCACCTGTGTAATGCAAAGCCTGAATTCTAAAATCCTCAGCCCAAATTTCCTCATTCAAGCCAGAATAAAGTTCTTAATAAACAGTCTATCGTTGCCTTACCTACCAAGACTGACCCCTGATCAAGGCTTCAAATGAAGCCTGAGTGTCCCCATCCACCAAGGGACTTTTGGTATTAATTCTCCGAAAAACCAAAACCGCTTCCTTTTGTTCTCATTACAGTCCCTCAAATCTTCTATCTTGCATTATCCCATTTTTTTCAGACAACAAACTCAATACATGAACACTTATTAAACCCTTTGTATGTAATGGGCTCTAAAGATACAGTGATGAACAGGATAGACACGGACCTTGCTAGCTACATGGAGGGTATTAATCTCGATCCACAAATTCAGATACGTAAAAATACAACTTTCTTGTTTTGTAACACAACTGTAGATTTCTGTCTGTGTAACTTGCCTTTTCATCTTCTTTACAGGGTCACTACAGAGCAAAAGTTTTTAATTTTGATGAAGTCAAATAAATTGATTTCCGTTTTTACGGTTCCATGCTTTCGGTGTCAAGTCTAACAATTCTTTGCGTAACCTTAGATACTGAAGATTTTCTCCTATGTTTTTTCCCAGAGTCTCACTGTCTTCCATTTTAATGTCTGATGCATTTTAAAGTGATTTTTCTATAAGATGTGAGACTTAGTTTAAGGTTTGCTCATTTATTTGCAACTGCTTATCTGACAAAGGATTAATATCTAAAAAGTATACATAGCTCTCAAAACTTAATAGTAAAAAATCGAGCAATCCAATTAGAAAATAAGCAAAAGACATGAAGAAACATTTCACCGAAAGGGATATACAGATGGTGAATAAGCCTGTAAACAGATATCCAAAATCCTAACCACTGGAGAAATGAAAATTAAGAGTATGATGAGATTTCACTACACATCTATATTTTTTAAGTTGATATATACAGATTCAGGTAGTTGCATAGAATACAATTTTTTGTATATTGAAAATATCAATATTTTAAAACTAAACCATTATCCAATGAAATATAACATAAATATAATGTCATAACCATTTAATACCCACCATTATTCACTTAAAATATGAGAAAGCTATTTTTTTCACACTTAGAATTTTAGTAAATTTCCATTTTTCCATTCGAATTCATATTTCTATTCTGCTCTCCTTCAAAAATCTATCCAAACATATTTTATGGTTAAGAGTCTTTTACAGTTAAACCTCTTTGATATTCCCATCCTACCTTCAATAAAAATATGTATAGTGAAAAAAGTGTTTAGAATGGACTGCTAATGGGTGCAGAACTTTTTCAGGGGGGACAAAAATGTTCTAAAGTTAGATTGTGGTGATGGTTGCAATGTAGTCAAAATATACTAACAAAAGACATCATTTTTTTGTTAGGGACTGAATGTTCGTGTCCTCCAAAATTCGTATGTTAAAATCTAGTCCCCCATGTGATAGTATTTGGAGGCAGGGCCTTAGGGAGGTAATTAGTTCTTGAAGCTGAAGTCCTCAGGAATGGGATTACTGCTCTCATAAGAAGCGGCCGAAGAGCTAGCGGATTCTCTTTCTGCCGTGTGAAGGTACAGTGAAAAGTCAGCAGTCTACAACTCAGAGGAGGGTTGTCACCAGAACCAGAATGATGGATGCATGTCATTACACGTTTGTCAAAACCCATAGAGTACCCAACACTAAGAGTGAACCCTAATGGAAACTGTGAAATTTGGGTGATAATGATGTGTCAATTTAGGCTCCTCAATTATTACAAATGTGCCCTTCTAGTGGAGGATGCTGGTGATAAGGGTGGCTATGCACGTGGGGGGGCAGGGAGTATATGGGAAATCTCGGTACCTTCCCCTTAGTTTTGTTATGAACCCTAAGTTGCTCTAAAAAGTATAATTTTTTTAAAAAGAAGAATCAAAAGAAAGAGAAGATGTGCTGGATGAAGAAGTCAGCTACAGGAGACAAATGCACCATATGCACCATAGAGACAAGAGCTCTATGGCTTTGCCTGAGCCTTCTGAGTGCATTTACTCCCTGTGTGCCTCTAGATCGCATGCTGCAAGGTCCGGGACCTTTTGATAAATATGTTTACGGCTATACTTAGTTCTTTATATTTAAGATTTTTAGGTCTTTATTTTTATTCCTATGTATCCCTTCAGTTATCATTTACTGATTGTCTTCTCTGTGTCATTCTCCATGCTAAGAATAGTTTCCCTTTTACTATTTCACCATCCAAAATCAATTTGTAAAATTCCAACACAGCCATACTACCACAGCATGTTAAAGAAAAGGTGTTTCCATGACCCAAACCTGGGCATAACTATATAGATAAGTAACAGTGAGTTGACTCTATTCAATGTTTTAATCCTGACTCATTTGGCAACGCTCCTGAAACTCAGCCCAAATATCCTGGAGAGTAACGCATGCTAATGAAACCAAAGAGGCGGAGGCTGGGTGAAAATAAGAGCTATAAATACTGGATGCTTGTGATTAAACATGCTGAGGTGTGCCAGGAAGATTTAAGTCCCACTAATTATCAGGAGCTTGAAACAAATGAGTTATCTGTTCAGTTATGGCTTGACTCAGAGAGTCAAGCCTCATTATTATTATTATTATTATTATTATTATTATTATTTAAAGTTCAATGGCTTTAAAAATAGATATGCTTGGCTTCTAATGATTATTCAGTATTTTGTTTAATAAACTTCCATTTGTTTCTTGATTCAGTTAAAGAAAATAACGCCTAGAATTAATTTGGTGCTCAGTGAAGTTTGAGCGAAGTACTATTTGTTTGTTTTTAAGTAGTTTACCTCCATGCTAGTCTTTCTAACCTAATCATAGAAGGGGCACCTTATAAATTATAAGCAAAGAAGGTATCTTAAAAATCGCCCTGTATATCAAGAGGAAGGCCATGTCAGTTTAAAGCCTTCCAGAAAACCTTCTTATAGGGAAGGTGTAATTAATTTTTTAGGGATCATAGAGAAATATTCAACGGAGTTTGAAACACAGGGTAAAGTATGACAAAAAGAGAGACGAGACAGAGTAAGTAGAGTCTTTCTTCCTGAACAAATCCATTTAGTGGAAAAGTGAACTTTTCGGATACATTGCAACCTGGCTGTTGGAAGAATAGTGAAGATTCTCCACGTTGCATCCCTGCCTCATAACCCCTACAAAGCTAGGACCAAAGAAGGATACCTCCTATCACTGCTTTCACTCTAATCAAACACTGCTAATTCAATTATAGCATGGGGTAGTTTCAAAGGAATTTACATACTTCATAATGCCATACCACTAAATGATGATACTGAAATCTGTACACTTAATTATCAGATATATAGTTACTACTAACTTAATAGTGACTTTCTTCTAGACATTGTTTTATTAATATATTGAGGTATAATAAGTGTCAGTTCATTGTGTAATTATAGACTACCTCCCACTGAGTTGAGATGTGTTCCGTGGAACATTGAGAACTTTTAAATATGTAATTCAAAAGGTATATATTCAATAAACATTAATAAGCACCTACTATATTCTCAGAATGGTACTAATCATTAACAATTGAAAAATAATGGCAACTACTATATGTATAGTGCTTACTATATGCTGGGCACTTTACTAAGCACTTTGCATATATTAGTTCATTTAATCTTCATCAAAAATTTATGAAGTAGGTATCAGAACTCTCCCTTTTCTTGTGGGAGAAGACTAAGACTCAAAGGATTTTGCTAAGTTATCCTAAGTTGAAAAGTGATAAACAGCTAAGATGTGATTTGAACCCAGGAAGCCTGGATTGAGCTGGTAAGGTACGACACAGTCCCTGGCCTAGGCATGGCCTATGGATTTGTTACAAAAGAGACTGAATTATTTTAAAATTTTTCTGATAATTTTCCGATTGATTGCACCCCATCTTTGCTTCTTACCTGTGACTTCGAATTCCTCTATGGCTGTCAAGTATGACAAAAGGACCAGAACACACACACTGATTTTAGTTGGCAGGATTCTTGGTGGCAAGCGTTAGAGGAGTGGAGCTTGGAACTCCAAAATGCTAAGTGCTTCAAAGCTCTTAGCTAAGACATCTTTGGAAAAGCAGCAAGAAAACAAGCAGGAGTTAGAGTAGTGTCTGTCCAGGTTGTATTCCAGAAAGAAAATATCTTAGGGCTTCTTAAAATTTGTAAGACTTTTCTGGTGTTTCAGTAGATGGTTCTATGCAGTATTATTATCATAATTTTAAAGCTTAGGTAACAGCTAGCAACTAAAAAAGGAAGTATGCAATTAAGTACAAGTAAATTATTGATGGGAATAAAGCAATATGACCTGTTAAAAGTCACTAAATCATAAATCAATTAACTAAAGCTGACTCGCTGGGCATATTTGGTTTGAAATTTATCTCCAATCACTAGAAGTGGGGGAAAAAACTTGACACATTAAAATTTCAAAGAGCATTTGATTGATTTGGATGACGGTTTTCTACACATTGAAAGTCTCCATACTATGGTCAGAACTTTTTAGTTATGCTGATTGAATTAATTATTCCCATCCATAGGGACCCAATAGTAATACAAATGCATAGATATAGCTTAAGTTTCCAGATGCTGAGACAGTACATAAAACGGTGTTTGTCAAGAAGTAAATACCTATTTTCACTGGGTTGCCACTGATTTCTTTACCCTTGATTTTCACTGATGGCATTTTCTGTTTAGGTTTTGATAACAAGATTCAAACTGTAGGCAGCACACAGAGGTGACAGGGAAATGTCTTACTGATATGATATTCTTCTCTGAAATTAAGTTGAAGAGATTAACATATCATGGATGCATGAAGTCATCTTAAAAACCAGTAAATTCCCTGTCTTTCAAGATTTGGTATTGCAATGAATGAGTATTTTTAACTGTTATTTTAAAAATATAATTGTTTTCTTAGGATAAATCCAATTATTTTAAAAATATAATTGTTTTCTTAGGATAAATCCAATAAATGTTGAGGCCCCCTTGTCTCTCAAGCTAACTTGAAAGGCTGGACAGTGCAAGTTTGGGAAAATGGGATACAGATTATATCCTCTGCATGCCATAGGAAGAATGTGGAGTATGGAAGGCAGTTTAGAGGGAAAGAATCAAGGAGACAGAAGGAAAGAAGGAGAAGAAGAAAAAGAAGAAGAAGGGGGAGGGGGAGTGGAAGAGGAGGGGGAACAGGAGGGGGAGAAGAGAAGAAGGAGCACATGAGGCCAGCCCTGCCCAGAGAGAAAGATCCAGGGAAGAAAACCACAGTAACAGCGTGACCAAAAGTCATTCTGAGAGACAGGGCCATCTAACAGAGATTTTACAAGGAGTTTGTCATGTGGCACAAAGCAAACATTCCAGCATGAAACCTCCCATAGACCCCCCCAGTGTTCCAGTAAAATCTACCATAATCATTGATGCTCTCTGCAAGTAGAAATGTGCATATGTGTGTGAAATTATGAAGGGCAGATCATCACATCTGAACAAATGCATGAAAGAGAAGAAAACACGTGGGGAGTACAAGAGAAGCAAGAGGACAATGGCAGAGCAATCTAAAAGAGCAACTATCCTCTGGGAATGCACGGAAATCTCAGGGAAGGCTATGGACTCCGACAAACTCCCGAAATACAAGTTTCAAAAGCAGTTTTATCTAGATCTCAAGGGGCAGGGACGCTGTAGCTGACATCTCTGGTATATTACCATGTTTAAAGAAAAATTCTTTTGATTGGAAGGATATAGTTTTCAGCAGCAATAAAAATGCAGGAACAAGAAAGTTACAGAGGAAAATGTAGCCAGCGCTCATCCAGGCACTCTGCAGGCAAGAGAGCGTCTTGCTGAGGACCAAACGCCTCAGTTCCTGACATCTTTGTTGGAGGCAGATGCGGTAAACTGCTGTAACAGCTGTTATTAAGTAAATCCTTTCATTAAATCTCCTTTGTGTTTTCCTCCATGGTTAGCAATTAATATTCTGACTACAATTTGGCTTCTTTGCTTACTACATTGATAATTACGCTGCTTATAAAAATTAACAAAGTGACTTTTTATTTTATACATCATTTCCACAGCTTAGCCAATGGGAGTCTATCAGTGGAAATGGATATATACTCTTAAGACTGGAAGATCCAATTTACTGACATGCTAAATAAAGGCTAGACCCCAGCCCATAGCAAATAAACCTCTTGGTGTGTAAACTGTAAAATGTCTTAGGAAAAAAAAGCCAAGTTAGCCTCTCCTAATGAAAACCAGTTGTTCTTAACACAGAACTTTTATTTGAATAACTTTGCAACCCATTGCAGTTAGCTTAATCCATTGTAAATAGGTTATAGCTTAGATCAGCTAATAAAATAGAAGATATATCGTACAACTTCATACATATGTACTAGGTACAGGGGGACATGCTTCTCCTGTTTCATATACCTTCCATATTTGATAAAGACTCGATGAGTCCGTTGAAATGGTGGCCATTATTTCAGTGTATTTATAAATAATATTGTGTTAAGAAGAATTTAGAATATATTTACTCATTTTCCTTCTTCCCTTCATTGCCTTGAGTAGTCAAATTAAAAATTACTATTTGACCAGGCTATTTGATTCTTGACACACTCTATCATTTCATGCCACCTCCTCTATGTAAATGCTGATCGAGTTGTATGAAAGAATAGCTGTTGGTGGTATGTTGACTTTCTTTAAGTCAGGCAGACTTTATACACCGATGAATCTCTTAAGAAGCAGTTGTGTAAAAACAGAATAGCAACGGCCTTTTGGAAAATGAATGGAGCCAGCAGAGGGTTCATAGACGAGAAGAACAGGATAAATCCACATAATGAAGGTGTTGAGGAGACTGCAGGACAGGTATATTAAGAAGGAGAAAATATGAGATATTGATAGTTTATAATTAATATTTATAGTTTGTGATTCCAGAGAAAGTACAATTAAAAGTAAGGGAAATTTAACAAGAGTGAATTTGTCATCTCAGACAAGGCAAAGGTTGGTGGATGATATTAGAAAGAGGGATGAATCTCAGAGAGGGAAAGTTGGAAGGAGATCCAATCACGATGCCAACCCCACCCGCGTGCCTAGGGTGTGAGTAGTGCTGGCGAACCCGGAAGGGGCAGTGAAAGTTTTAAAGAACTCTGTCTCTGAATCAGGGTTTGTTCGCATTTGACGGCCACTTTTCCAACAAAGAAACTTCAGGTCATTGTCCCCAATCAGGACATTGTCCCCCAAGTTGGATGTAATCATTTTCTTATTCAATTGTTAAAGGAATAAAAACATAAAATATGCCAAGCAAGTAGCACAATTCCTGGCACGGGATAAATGGTCAGTTTGTAATAGGTGGTGTTATATATTATAGATCTTAACTTTAATTAAAGACCTATGATGTCTGTACTTTGGAATTTTTCCATGAAGGAAGGAAGTAAAAGGAAGCATTTTATGAACAGTGTAAGATATAGGGGGGTTGATTGAACCAAGAGTAGCGGTTCTAGATAATCTAGTTGGTAGGGAAGAATTGACCGTCAGTATCAGACTGCATATTACAGAAAAAGATGCCTCTTGCAGCTTTTATTTTGATTTCTGGACAGACATAACAGGAATGAGAGACATGGTGGACTTAGCAAGCTAAGGACCTGGATATACTACTCTATTTCTATTCTAAAGAATTCCTGGGCTAAAAGCTGTCTAGTTACTCTCAGATCTTCCTCAGCCTCCACGTGACTCTCCTCTTCCAGCTATCCCTTGAGTTGTTCACGTTGGTGGATGCTCCTTTTACACTCTACACACCATCATAACTTCACCCATCCCCTGGGTTCATCAGCGTCCTCTGAGAAGCAGATGCCAGCAAGATGGGATTAAACAAGCAAGGATTTTATTAAGGGAAATGCTGAATGGGGGTAGGAGGCTGCAAAGAGGGGAAATGAGAAACCAGAGAAGGCTTCGAGAAAGATTGAGTGGAAAGCTTCCTAGACTGACATGACATTTTAGAAAGGTTTGCCAAGTACCAAAAGGACTCCTTTAGCCAAAGCTGGTAGACAAGCTCTCCCAAGAGTGAGTCTGCCATCTTGGTCTCTCTGCTCTATCATTGGCACAGTGGCGGTAGGTGTGGCTTCAGCCTGGGCAGGGGATTTCAAAGTTCAGCAGCTGGGGCCTTTCTGGTGGTCAGCCAAGTGCATTTTCCAGGCCTCCAAACCAACTGAACATCATTAACTCCCCATGTCAGTCCCCAGTAGAGACCTCATCCCTGAGCTCTGGATTCAACTGCCTACTTCATAGTTCTCATTGAGTAGCCCACAGGATCCTCCAACCCAAAGAGTCCCAAGTTAGAACCACCAACCTTCCCTGTGTCCTTTCCCAGTGCTCCAACTTCAATCTGTTATTCTAGTCCCCTATGTTTAATAGCAGCAGAATCTTTCCAGTTAACCGAAACTTGAGTTAAGCCCCAAATCTAAAGTTTGCAGAGATTTTCCCTCTTTAATCCCCATCAGTGTTTTCCAGCATGATCCCCTAGCCAAAGTCAGTCCCTCTCTATCATCGTTACCTTAGATTATTGCAGGACCCTAGTATCTTTGATTCTAACTGTTGCAATAGGTTCTTGTATACTTGCTGCCAGAAATGCCCCCCTGCAAATACATTTTTCACAGTGTTTCAGTTGTGTCCCCAGTAAAATTCTGATTTTATCAGATTACTCTTCTGCTTACATCCCTCAGGCAGGTTGTTTCACCCCTTTGGAAAAGGTCAACACTTGTATACATGATACGTTGGTTGGGGTTCTGCTTTCTTTTACAGCCTTATGGTCTGTGAATCCCTACCAGCCCCCCTGGGTTCTGGCAATATAGAAATTGCTAGACTTAATCCAACTCAAACCACACTTTATACGCTTCTGTTTCTTTTTTCATACTATTTCTATTATCTGGAGTGCCCTTTCCCCCCTGTCTGCCTGGCTAGTTCCTATGATTGTCCTCAAGATCAAAATAAAATTATGTACCTCAAGGAAAGCTGAAGAATCTGAGATAATTAGGTACGTAAGCTTTAGTTAATAACAGGTGAAAATAAGAAAAAAGAGAATGATATTATTTTAAGGGTAGTAGAGTGGGACTACAGCCATGTTTTTTTTGTTGTTGTTATTGATTATGCCTATAGGAAGATAAAACAGTGAATTTGGTCTAAATATTTTAAGATAAAAAGGAAAATTCAGGGGATAGTTTGATATAATATATAAGATGATTGTATTATTATTATTATGTTTTTAAATAATTGTTTTTATATTTTATATATATTTTTTTCTTTTTTTAAAGTAGGCTCCACATCCACTGTGGAGCTCAAGAGCTGAGATCAAGAGTTGGACTTTTAACTGACTGAGCCACCCAGGCATCCCAATCAACATTTTTATATTTTAAAGATACATGCAACAGTATTTATGAATGAAATCACAAGAAGCCTGGGATTTGCATCAAAATAATCCAATGGAAGAATGTAATTAGTTCGAGGTAGGGAAGGAAATAAATTGAGAGTAGTTTAAACTGAGGGGTAGCCGCATGGAAGGATATTATTATACTGTTCTCTTTTTTATATGTGTTTTACATTTTTCCACAATAAGAAGTATTTTAAGGACTATTGGAAATAGAACTAATAACATGCCAGAGAAATAAGAGAGGAAGGGCTTAGTATAAACAAATTGATAGGGGTGCCTGGGTGGCCCAGTCGGTTGAGCGTCCCACTCTTGGTTTTGGCTCAGGTCATGATCTCAGGGTCATGAGATGGAGCCTTGCATCAGGCTGGCTCTGAGCTCAGCGCAGAGTCTGCTTGGAATTCTCTCCCTCTCCCTTTCCCCTCCCCACACTTGCCCACTCCCTCTGTCTTTCTCTAAAATAAATAAATAAATAAAATCTCTAAAATGAATAAATACATATTTTTAAAAATACTTCCCTTCAAGGTGTCTTGTAGCTATTCATTCAGCCTTGCAAAATCATACATATATATTTCACTATCTCTATGTACTAGACACCTATCAATTTCTTTTTTTTAGAGAGAGACAAAGAGAAAACACATGAGCAGGGGGAGTGGCCGAGGCGGGGGGGGGGGGGGGGGGAGGGAGGGGGGGGAGGCTCTCTAGCAGACTCCCCACTGAGCACAGATCACAACTTGAGCCAAAATCAAGATTCAGAGGCTTAACTGACTGAGCCGCCCAGGCACCCTGGGGAGCATTTTTTTTTAAAATGGAAGTAAAATTGATGAGAGTCTTTATCAAATTTTATAACAAGTAAACACTAAAGAAAGCAAAATAAGTGGAACTCAGATATCCATGTATATACATGTGTATGTGTGTGCAAGGCTGTGTGAGGGGAAAGGTGGGAAGGGGGTGAAGAAGAACCAATTCTGTCAATAAAAGAAAAAAAAAGTAAATGCAAGCCATTGGCTTTGACGACCTGCAGAACAGTTTCTGACTGCAAGAAAAAAAATGCTTTAATCCCTGGAATTGAAGCCAGGGGTGTGTACCCTGCCTCAGAGCCGTCCCATTACCTCACCATATAGGGAGATGTTCCAGGGCACACCCCCATAAAAATACAATAAAACCTAGAAATGATTTTCCTTCTGAAAGGAGTTGCATATGGCAATTTTCAAAAGTGGTGCCTCCGATGTTCCTTTAGCTTTCAAGCATCTTTAAAATTTTGGAGAATTTATACAATGCACATGATTGAACGTGACATTTACTGATGGATCTTCACTGAGACTCTAGAAAGACAGACAAAGGTACCATCTCTATCCATCCTCAAGGCCCCTGCCCTAACTCGTGCTGTCTTGGAGAACACAACAATATTAAAGGAGCCATTCCTTACCTCTGATTATTGATTTCATCTAATTTTCATACTGTCACTCATGATAGATACAGTTAATTTTTGCTGTTCTTTATGTATATTGGATATTGTCATTTATACCATTAATCACACGCATAATTGTCATAAGAACAGAAATGCCTTTTCTTAGACTTTTCATTCTAAAATATAATTATCCAGACATCCTGCTGTTAATGGCATTGAATCCTAATTACTTTAAAATGAAGCCATTATTCATAAACTGAGAGCCTACATCACACGTGTTTACTGTAAGTAGATGGGACAATATTATAAAATTTATTATCTACAGTAGGGCTCATTTTCTAGAAGCTGATTTAACTGCTCAGCTTCCTCGGACTGCTTTTTTTGACCAATCTCATTAACATATGATAAAGTTCACCAGGTCATATTTAGTTTAAACAATGATGGTTGAAATTGTCCCTCACTGAAAGCGGACGTTCAGAACGGCTCCGCAAACAATGTGGTTAATGATGAACTCCCTCATGACACAACCTGGGCCACTAGTAAAATGACATCTTCCATTATGATTATTTTTCCGGACTTAATGAAAGACAAATTATGTCAGAGAAGTGTACCGACAAATTATTTCTCAAATAACCTGTGACCTAATGACAGGAGTCATAACCTAATAATTATACATTACATTTCCAGGGCGCTTTATACTTTGAGGAGTGTTTTCACATCCGCTGTCATCTTTGATCGTAAATATTTTACTTACATGGTATTTACCGATTTACAGTTCCGTTCACAAGATCAACTCTAGCCAAACTTTCACACATTCCTTATGAATACTCTCAAATGTCTGTTTCTGTTTGCCTATTCTCTTCCTCTTTTTATTTTAAGGATTAGGAAAAAATATGCATATAAACTAAAATAAAATGCATTTAAACTAAAAAAAAATTATCTATCATTCTGGCTTTTCTATCTCCCTTACCATTTATCAACATCTACATTTATACCAATCCTTTCACCCCAAAGACGGTATTCATTTTTTTTCCTTTCAAGTCTTAGTCACTCATATCCTGGAATCTCGCATTAATTTTAAAGAGCACTTCTTGAGTAAATATCCCAAATAATTTCTGTACCTTCTTCTTGTTCTATCTCTTGTCACATCCATCAATACCATATTCAAGTCTATCAATTTATGTAAAGGTATTCTGATATTTCTTTGTGATATACTTTACTAGTTTACCATCTTTTTTTTTTTTTTAAGATTTTATTTATTTATTTGACAGGGACAGAGACAGCCAGCGAGAGAGGGAACACAAGCAGGGGGAGTGGGAGAGGAAGAAGCAGGCTCCCAGTGGAGGAGCCTGATGCAGGGCTGGATCCCAGAACGCTGGGATAAAGGCAGAGGCTTAATGACTGAGCCACCCAGGGGCCCCTACTAGTTTACCATCTTAATGCTTAATCTCTCTTCTATTATCATTTATACATGATTTCACTGCATTGCATTTTTCTGTTTCCAAACATCTCTCTTGGAGGCACAGAAAAATAGACACTCTCCCAATTTGGTAGGGGAGTGAAAATTGGTACAAACACTCTGGAATATCACTTGTCAACATATGCCAAGATATTTTTGACTTATTCACCTCAAAGAGACAACTCATTATGCAGACAAAGATTTAAACATTAAAAGACTCATCACATCCTTACATTTTTCGTACATGAAGCATTTTATAATCTGGAAATGGCTTTATAACATAGGCTATTACCAATGAACAGTGATACAATTGGTAGATAAGAGTGTATGCCAGTATATATATATATATATATATATATATATATATATATATATATATATATATATATATATATATAAATAATGGAATATTATTCGGCCAGAAAAAAAGAATGAAATCTTGCCATTTGCAATGACATGTATGGAACTAGAGGGCATAATGCTAAGTGAAATAAGTCAGTCAGAGAAAGACAAATAGCATGACTTCACTCATTTGTGGAATTGAAGAAACGAAACAAATGAGCAGAGGAAAAGAGAGAGGGAGAGACAAACTAAGAAATAGACTCTTAACTATAGAGAGCAAACTGATGGTAACCAGAGCAGAGGCAGGAGGGAGGATGGGTAAAGTAGATGATGAGGATTAAGGAATACACTTATCATGGTGAGAACTGAGTAATGTATACAATTATTGAATCACGGCATTGTACACCTGAAGCTAATATAACACCATATGTTAACTGTATTGCTATTAAAATAAAAAACTTAAAAAAAAAAAAAGAACTGTATACCAATCTGACATGTGGGCACCTGGGTTCAAAGTCTCTCTGCTACAGGCCAACAGTGTGACAGGTATGGTAATGGAACTCTAAATCCCCATTTATTATGGGCATGATACTTTACAGAGATGTTGAGAGAATCAAAAGAATATAAATATACTTGTAACGCATTGTCTTGTATATAATAAGTATTCAGTAAATGTTAACTATTAAAATTACTTTTTTGTTGCTTTTTGTTTTGTTTTATTTTCCAGTTTTTTTGAGATATAAGTGACATACACCACTGTGTAAGTTTAAGGTGCACAGGATAATGATTTGACTTAATATATTATGAAATGCTTACCACAATAAGTGTAGTTAGCATGCATCACCTCAAATAGATACAATAAAAAGAGAAAGCAAAAAAAAAATGTTTCCTTGTGATGAACTCTTAGGATTTACTCTTTTAACAATCTACCTATGTATCCTACAGCAATCCTAACTATTGGACATTTCATCTTCAGATTCCACATGTAAGTGAGATCATACAGTATTTGTCTTTCTCTGTTTGATTTATTTCCCTTAGCATCATGCCATCTCGAGATCCATCCATATTGTTGAAAATGACAGGATTTCCTCATTTTTATGGCTAAATGATATTCCAGTGTGTGTATGTGTGTGTGTGTGTGTGTGTGTGTGTGTGCGTGTGTGTCCATTCTTTATCCATTCATCTATCCATGGTCACTTTGGTTGTTTCCAAGTCTTGGCTATCATAAATAACGCTGCTATCAACATGGGAGTACAGATGTCTTTTCAAGGTAGTGTTTTAATTTCCTTTGGATATATTTCAAGTGGAATTGCTGGGTCATATGGTAGTTCTATTTTTAATTTTTGAGTATCCTCCATACTGTTTTTCATAGTGGCTGCACCAATTGACAATCCCACCACCAGTGCATAAGAGTTTCCCTTTCTCCACTTCCATGCCAGCATTTATTACCCCTTGTCTTTTTGATGATGGTCATTCCAACAAGTAGAAGATGACATATCATTGCGCTTTTATTTGCATTTCCCTAATGACTAGTAATGTTGGGCATCTTTTCATATACTTACATCATTATTTTTAATAGAGGAAATTTGAAAACCACCCATTCATCCTATACTATTTTAAAGTTGAAAAAGTAAACTATGCTATGGCCACGCAATGGGTATGAAGAACCTTTCTAAAGCAGTGTGGCTCCATTTTTTTTTCATCATTACTTTTATTGTTTCTCATTGTTATCCTTGTTTCTTCCACTGCCACCACCAATATGTCAAGGTCTATATGTGGTCTCCTCAGTTTTCATGACTTTTAAAGTACAGAACAGCTGAAAGAATTGAGTCAAGTAGACTTCAGGTTCCCCACTACCATATTTAATTAGGCATCTAACCATGTCTCTCCACTCTCCTGTCCTACCAAGTCAGAGAACTAGATAAAATATCACCAGCTCAACCTCTACCTGATAAATATTTCAAGCCAGGTACACTTGTTTGCAAATTTATTTCATATAGATAAAAGTATCATAAAATTAATCCTTTTGTCTATTTTCTTATACCTGATGGCCTTAAAATGGCTATCATTAAATTCATTTTTATTACCCCTCTGCTGATACCTCACCACTGGAGGAATAGTAGGTGCTTGCAGGACTAAGACACAAGGACATATGGGGTTTTGTGGGGCTGAACACATCAGATTTCACAGTTTATGGGCTTTAGACTCATACAGGCTATATGTTCAATTTCCCAGCCCAGCATGGTCTTTAATGAAGCTATTTAAAGTTATGCACATAAAGAGTTTTATTTTTATTGGAGGAAATACTTATGAGGAAAAGCTAGAGTAGGAAAAAAATGGGATACAAAATTAAAATGCAGTTTGAGCCAAACTATATAAAATAATATGCCCAGATGGAAAGATGTGTACTAATATAAATTTCCCCCACAGAGGAGAATCTTGCCCTGAGGATTGAAATACTTGGGAAGATTTTTCAAGCTATCCAAGCCACCACCATCTACAATTTCTGTTAAGGACTATGTTTCTCTCAGCCCTCTTCAGAGTATGCACACAAACACCCACCCACACACACACACACACACACACACACACACACATGCACACACACACGCATATGTTTTAAGACTCACTAGCTAACTGGAATTATTTATGGGAGAGCCTTTAAACATGTAAACTGTTAGACACAAAAATATGATAGAGAATAACTGGACAGAAATCCTGAGAGTTAACACTGGTTAGTAAGAGATGAGTAACTTTTTAAACATGCTTTATTGTTCGTGTTTTCTGTAATAAACATGTAATTTTAGAACCAGAAAAAAATACATTTATGTGTTATTTATTTTTAATAAATACTTTAATAAATATTTTAAGCAGAACACTTGTGTTTCAAAACAAATCTGGCAGAATGTTACCTGCTCTCAACTTCTCCCATTTACAAAAAATCTTATTAACGTTGAAATACAAAAGAACTAACCTTTGTAATGTTCTCCGTTGATTTCACATGAACTTTCTCTTCCTCCTAGAACTCATGAAAGCTGTTCGCTAAGTCAGCCAAGACGTTTCATGGGATGTGAATACACCTATCCTGAGGGGAGGACATCTGCTTTGCCTGTGGAAGATGTAGTAGTAGTAGTAGTAGTAGTAGTAGTAGTAGTAGTAGTAATACTTACTGAGTGTTAAATATTTACCAGGCACACTGTTCTCATATGTATGTAAGTGGAATCCTTACACCCTTATGAGGTAGATACTCCTTTTGTTTCCTAGTAAGGAAATACAAGGAGGCACAGAGAGACTAAATAACCTGCTGAAAGTCACCTATTGAATGAATAGTAGAGCCCAGAATTGTGGCCACGTGGACCACCTCTAGAATCCCCTCTGCTCATCTCACGCTTCAATAAATAATACATAATTCAATAGGCACCAGAAACTATGATCTATTTTCACTTGACTTCTATGTCTAAAACCCCTCTCTTGCCACAGTTATGGTATATCACAAGCTCTCATTAAAGAAATATGGAGTATTTTTAATATTATATTATTATTATTATATCTTCTTTCATCATTTCACTTATTATTCTTTTTTATTTCTTTTGCCTCATGTAAGGAATTCTAAAAAAAAAAAAAAAGAATTTTTAGATGTCCATCTTTCACTCTACACACCTTTTGCATTTCTCTTTTCAACGTTTTGGAGATCCATAATTGACTGAACTTATTAATGTTTTCATTAAATATGATATGATTTCTTAACTTCCTTTCTTTTATTATTTCTAGGATTATCTTCTGCATAAATGACAGTATACTTAACAGGCACCAACACTGCAGCAGTTCAAAATCTAGAAGAATACTACGTGATGCTATCATTCACAAGGTTACAGCTGTGTAATGTTGGCTAGAATCTACAACCAAATTATTCAACAGATGGCTTGTGTGTCATTCTGGAAAAAATAATGTGAATTTCAACTTCCTAATAAGTTCCTTAATATTACCTATTTTTGATGTCATAACTCTTTTTTAGCATCCTCCTATTATTTGTCACTCATCCACCATGTTTTCTTAGTACTTCATTCATTCATTTATTCAGTTCATATGCATTTGTTGTCTAGCATATGTTAAACATTGTGCCGACTCTGGAATTCAAGAATTGTAAACACAGCTCTAACATTCAGATATTATAGTTATTAGAGGAGATAAACAAAAAAATCAATTACAACATCGGAGAGTCTTTTAGGAAATAAAGAAAGAATACCTCATGGTCTTTGAGAGTGGGAGAAGAGTGGTTAGAAAAATGATATCAGAAAGCATTGCCTCAAAAAAAAAGCAAAAGTGCTGGAGTTAGCTAAGGACAAATATGGATGTGGATGTGGGTGTATACGTTTGTATGTGCATATGTGTGTGTGTGTATGTGTGCGTGTGTGTGTGAGTTCACACTATGGAGAGAGAGTGAAAGAGAAGAGAAATTGGAGGGGTAGGAAGAATTCCAAAAAGGAGACAAAGCAGTTTGAAAGAGAGGTTATTATGCAGTATCACGGCCTGTACCCACAAGTAGCTGAGTATGAATACAGCAAAGGACAAAGCCAAAATGGTTTTAGAGATCAAATACCTTCATTCTTTTGCTTACACATTAATCCACTCAACAAATACATAGTTGACACCTGCAATACTCCAAGCCTATTTCAGATTTAGGACATGTAATTATCAACAAAGCAAGCTAAACTAATTCCTTAAAAAACCCACATTCTAATCACATGAATAATAAGCAAAAACTTTTGGTAAGGGGGGGGGGACCATGTGTATTATGCAAATGCACTTTAATTTTGCCCTGAAGATATAGGAAGTCATTGAAGGTTTTAAGCAAGAAGTTGTGTGAGCCAATGCCACTCTGGTATTATTCTGGATTGGACTGTAGGCAGGGCCAGTTAGTAGGTAGCTGCATCATTAGAGGAATGATAAGCATCTGAACCAAGGCCCTGAGTGGAAATGGAGAGAAATTGGTGAGGAAGCATGCCAGGTTTCTGGCAGGAAATTTTAGGTGAATGGTAGTAGTACCAAGACAGGAAATACGGAAAGAACTGGTTGGGAGACATGAGTGGAGATGAGGAACTTAATTTTGAGCATGTTCCGAGGTACCCATGGAACTTGCAAGTAGAGCTGTCCAGTTGAATGCACTTGTCTGAATAACAGGTCCGGACTGAAAATATAAATTTATGCTTCTTCATTATGGAATAACAGACAAAGACATGGGATTATATGTAATTATCAAAGAAGAATATCCAGAGAACAAAGAAAATAAGGACTCAGGGAAATCTCAAAATCAATACCATTGGTTTCTAACAGATGTGCATATCAGAAATATCTGGGAGAGGGGCGCCTGGGTGGCTCAGTCATTAAGCGTCTGCCTTCGGCTCAGGGCGTGATCCTGGCATTCTGGGATCGAGCCCCACATCAGGCTTCTCCGCTGGGAGCCTGCTTCTTCCTCTCCCACTCCCCCTGCTTGTGTTCCCTCTCTCGCTGGCTGTCTCTCTGTCAAATGAATAAAAAATCTTAATATCTGGGAGGAATTAATAAAATACAATTCTCGAGGTAACTTCAGACCATTTACTGAGCATCCCTAGAGTCTGCAGTTAGAATCTTGTTTACTTTTCTTTAAAGCTACATATGACCTATTTGGGTTATTTCTTTTTTAAACAATTAAGCTATAAACATCTGGAGAGGATCCCACAAAAGATGAGAAAAAGGAATAAAATCAAGAGAGAGTTGTATACATAATTTAGATACAATTAATTGTATATGTATCTTCCTCCCTATATTGATTAGGTAATTTTTGAGGGCAATATGTTCATCTTTGGCAAGTACTCAGGGGCACATGTTGAAGCAGTTAGTAAATGTGTCCGTGTACATTCCTTTTCCACATTTAACTGCCCATAAACTCTCCCTTACTAGAGACCTACCAAATCCGAGCTGTTTGTTCCCTTGACTAAAAGATAACTCCATCCTCCCAACCAGCCAGCCTTAAAGATAGAAAATCTAGGACTTGGCAAATGCATTCATCAAACTTAGCAGGACTCATGTTTTAAAAGAATCCTTTATTTGCATTTTCAAATAGAAAATATACCTCAAAATATTTTTCTTAGATCACAAATAAATCTTAGAAATTAAGCTCCCTCCATGTGACTTGTGCAACAAACACCCTTGCATATTCCTGGCATCTAAACAATGTAATCTAACCTGGTACAATTAGACCCTGTTTTATAGACTGGCATTAAACCCTGTAAATGTATCTTACTATGAATGTTTTCGCACTCATGACCTTGGGGAAAGTAGTTGCATGGTGACCTGTGGAACTTTCTGCATAGTTGGAATCCCTTCCCTGTCCCTCAATCCATCTTCAAAGCTGTTGTGTGAGCAGCCTTATTACAGACTTTACTTATTTAATAAAGAGAGAGTGCATGAACAGGGGGAGGAGCAGAGGGAGAGAGAATCTCAAGTAGGCTCCTTGTTGAACACTGAACCCAATGCAGGGCTCGATCTCATGACCCTGAGATCATGACTTGAGCCAAAATCAAGAGTCAGACGCTTTAATCAATGAGCCACACAGGTGCCCCAAGCAACAAGTTTTCCCTTTCACCTGGCTGCAATCACTTGACCAAGGGTGGACATTTGCTCCAAGCAGAGCCCATGAGTCCCTTCTGTAAAACTTTTGAAAATAGAACCAAAAGAAAACAGTCTCTTTCTATTGTGTAAAGAAGAGACCGAAAGTTTCAGGAATTAAAGCACTCATGTATTTCACGAAAAGTAAGCCAGTCTTCAGCAAGACAGAACATGGAAGGAAATAGAAGTAGAGTCTAAACATAAATAGAAAAGTCATCAATCTCCAAGCCCTGGTTCTATTAGTTCCAAAGTCCCGGACATATCCCTTCCCTTCCCATACCTTGATTGGTCAACTTTTTTCTTAGATTGATATATCATCATCCTTTCAATAATCTCATCCTTTTGCCTAAGCTAGTTCAAACTGAGTGTGTATGACTTACAGGCTAAGCAGTCCCAATTGGTCCATTTTTAAAAAAATTACTGTTATGTCCTATGTATAACCAAGTGAATGTGTTCTGGTAATTTCTATCCCGCATTTTTTGCATGGCTTCCATTGTGTGTTAGAGAAAATGGCATTTGAACATATTTTCCCAGGGTGTGGTGTTATTTCTTTCATAATGACCACTATATACAGTTTGGGTTAGTTCTTTGGATAGCATACAAAAAGCCATTTCAAGGCCTTGGAAATGGATTCCTACTACATAAATGTGACATTGAGGCTGTTTTAAAATATTACCATTCGGCATTCCTTTTAATGACTGTTGTTTCACATATTTATTGATTCCACCAGCTGTAGCTTCAAATCTGGGTCCCTGGATTCTTGGTCTCCACACATCTCGGTCAATTTCTACCATTTAATGGACATTATGTAGCATTTTTTGGCTAAGGCTTTTAATTAAAAGAACATCTTTATGACATTGGAATTTGAAATTAGGAAGACTTAATTGTGGTTTTTTATTATATAACTTATTTTCTCTTATAATGTCTTAATTTGATGGTCTAATCAACCTGAATTTCTACTTAAACAGCCTATAAGTAGAAACATGGGAATAATTAGGTATTTCTGAAGGAAATTAATTTTGACAAATAAATAGCTTAAAACACTAAAAGAAGGATACATTTTCCCAATTACAGATATTATCTCATGAAACCAGAAAAATAGGAAAATGTGAAGGTTATCTTATTAAATGTTAAATAATAAGCTTGCTTTTAGCATACATTTTATTATAAAAAACTTTGAAATAAAACTGTCCCTTTTAGACTTTCAAGCAGTTCACAAATTTTAAATATTTTACAGCCTATTTACTTTTCTATTATAATTTTTTGAAATTTGATTATTTAATAATATCCATGATGCTTCATCTATAATTTGAATTGTTTTGTACATTCTTTTTCAAGTGAAGAGATTCATTAAGTCAAGACTCAGCATTGAGCTGAATAGACACCACAAAGAGAGGGGAAATTGGAATCAACAGTGGGACTGAAGCTTGCTGTTTAATGATGTCCCATTTTAAGTGCTAGTTTCTGACATAAAAGTTCTGCAAGCAAGTCTTTGGCCAATGGAAAAAATCCATTTCAATAAAAGACTTTTTCCTACCTCACCAATGGGATTGAGGGTCACATCATGAATCCTTTTATGTTTCCAGATCTAGCCCCATAAACAGAAACAGTGCTGGGTCTTCATTACTGCTTACCTCCCTTCTATCTCAAAATGTAAAATACCCTATTTATTATGTAACACCTGCCTCCCATCTTTGTCCTTGATTTCATTTTCTTCTATCTTCCCAGCATTTCCCAGATACCACACCTCTCTACAAGCTCCTTCAGGACCTTCAACTCTCCTTTTTCTTTTTCTTTTTTTTTTTTTTAATTTAAATTCAAGTTTGTTAATCTGTAGTGTATTACTAGTTTCAGGGATAGATTTAATGATGCCTCAGGTGAAAAATAGAACTACCCTATGACCCAGCAATTTCACTACTAGACATTTATCCAAAGGATAAATACTTTCTATTGGCATTTTGAGAGCAGCTTTTAAACATTTCAAATCTCTCCTATTTCTCCATTATCAGTATATATTTCTTATTTTTCTGATCAATTTCATGGAGATACAGTAAAATGCACTCGTTTTAAGTGTGCACTTCGATGCATCTTGACCATGAAGATACAGAACATTTCTATCACTGCAATAAGTTTTCTTATGCCCTTTTGCAATAAATAACCCCCCTAAACCTCCAAACCCAAGGAAGCCACTGATTTGCTTTCTGTCACTATAAATTTGTTTTGCCTGTTCTGAAATGCCATAGTACATATATGAAACCATATACTTCATAGCTTCTTTTGCTCAGTGTAATATTTTTGAGATGTATTCATGTCGTGCATATGAATAGTTGATTCCTTTTTAATTAATGAGTAGTCTTTCATTAGATAGATAGATCACAATTTATTTACCCATTCACCTGTCAAATGACATTTGGGTTATGTCCAGTTTTGAGCTATTGTGACTACAGTGCTTGAATATTCAAATATAAGTCTTTGTGTGGATAGATGTTTTCTTTTTTTTTTTTACTAAATACCTAAGAATTGAATTGCTGAGTCATCTAAGTGAACAAATAACTTTTTAAGCAACTGCCAAAATACTCCAACTACTTGGAGTAAAATGTATATTTTACATTTCCACTAACAATATATAAGAACTCCAGTTGCCCCAAATTCTCTCTACCCCTTAGTGTTCCTGGTCTTTTAAAGAGGTGTATATAAGTGTTTCATTATTATTTTAATTTGCATTTTTCTGATGATTAAAGATGTTGAGCATCTTTTCAGAAATTTATTGGCCATTTATATATCTCCTTTTGTGAAGTGTCCATAAATACTTTGCCTACTTTTTGTTTAATTGCTTTGTTCTTCTTAAAATTGAAGTGTATGTTTTCTTTATACATTCTTGATAAAAGTCATTTTTCAAATATATAGATTATTTTCTATATGTGATGTAACATGATATAATCTGTAATACATAGAATATTTTCTTCTAGTTATAGATTCATATATGTGTTTTAACTATGTGTTTTAAAGAGCAGAATAAATTAATATTGTTGAAGAAAATTTGTCTCTCTTTTTTTTGCCTTTTATGCTTTTGATAATCAGTCTAAGAAATCTTTGCCAACTCAAAGATCATAAAGATTTTCTTTTTTTGTAGAAATATTACAGTTTTAGCTTTCATGTTTAGATCTATGATTCATTTTAAGTTAATTTTTATGGCTATTATAAGGTAATAGGTAAGGCTTTTTTTTTTTTTTTCAAAAAAGCAACGTATGATCACAGCCTTTGTTTAACAGCTTTTCCTGCCTTCACTGTCATCTTTGTCAAAAATATATACATGGATATATTTGTAGATCTTCAATTCTGTTTTATTTTA
Source organism: Ursus arctos (assembly GCF_023065955.2). Taxonomy (NCBI): domain Eukaryota; kingdom Metazoa; phylum Chordata; class Mammalia; order Carnivora; family Ursidae; genus Ursus; species Ursus arctos. The sequence continues at coordinate 44,791,904 of NW_026622797.1, read as the reverse complement.
CTCTGTGGGCAGTAGAATACCATCTTGATTACTGCAATTATGTAGTAAGTCTTGAAATCAGACATTGTAAGTAATACATGTCCTCTAACTTTGTTCTTTCTTTTCCAAAAGTGGATTATTCTTATTTTTTCAAATTTCCATATAAACGTTGGACTAGGCATGAAATTTTCATCCAAAACACTACTGAACATTTTAATGGGACTGCATAAAATCTATAGATTAGTTTGGGGGGAAATGATCTTTTCTAGTACTGAATTTTCCAATTCAATAACATGATTTCTCTCTCTATTTCTTTCAATTTTCTTTAAATTCCCTTAACGGTGTTTATATTTTTAGTTTATAGACATTGCACAGATTTTGTTTAAGCTTAACTCTAAATATTTAGTGGATTTTGGTGCTCTTTTAAATGGGACTATTTTTATTTCAATTTCTAATTGTTCTGTAAAAAAAAAGGTAATAGACTTTTGTATAATGATCTTGCATCCTGCCATATTACTAAAATGATTTTAATTCTAGTAAAAGTTTTTTGCGTATTTCTTATAAGTCAATCTGTGTATTCATATCATCTGCAAATAGAGACAGTTTCATTTCTTCATTTCCCATCTGTATAATGTTTCTTTCTCTTATTGCACTGGTATGGAATTCCAGTACAATGTGAAATAGAAGCGTTAAGAGTGAATGTCCCTGCTTTAAACTTGATTTTAGAAGAGAAATGTTCCAGTCTTTCAAAACTAAGTTTGATGATAGCTATAGGTTTTTCATAAATATCCTTTATTAGTCTGAAGAAGTTCTTCCTCTCTTCCTAGTTTGCTGAGAGTTTTTATCATCAATTGCTGTTAAGTCTTGTTAAACATTCTTGATTAATTGAGAAGATCATAGGATTGCTTTCTTTTGTCCTGTTATTATGGTGAATCACATTCATTATTTTCAAAACTGAAACCAACTTTACTTTTCTGGTTGAACACTACGTGCTCATCATGAATTATCTTTTCTCTAAGCTGCCTGAATTGCACTATTAATACTTTTAATTTGGCTTCCATGCATTGTCCTTTTCCTACTATTGTCATGGTTTCCTATTCCTCTTTCTCAGGGTTTTTCTTGTCATTCACCCTCCTCATCTATGCTCTTCCTGTATAATCTCATCTATATTCATGATTTCAATTGTCACCTCCATGGCAATGGTTCTTCAAATTATATCTCTACGCCTTTCTCTTACACAAATTGTGAACCCATGTCCTACCTCCTGGTATGCTCTTTAACCTCATTGTCCTATACATATCACAGTCAGAACCTAATATTTCTTTTATTTTCCTTCTTGCCAAAGCGTATTCCCCATATGATTTTCTAATCTTACTTAATACACTACTACTATTCAAAGTCACAAAGGAAAATCTAAAATTTGGTCTCCTCTGTTCCCTTTATTTTACCCTCAACATCTAATCAATAAGTTGTCTTATTTTATCTCAGATAGGTCTGAATCATTCCACTCTTTTTGTTCTTCAATATCTTTTTTCTATTTCATACTATAGTAACCTCTTAATTCTTTCCTGAATTTCACATTACACCAATCTTATTTATCAGAATATCAGGTGCCACGTGCTTAACTATAATCTTTAATAGTTCCCCATTGATCACTCATTAAAATCTAATTTTTCAGTGTAATGAACAAGTCTCTCTGTCATTCTGCTTTTTCTTGCTAAATTCACTCTAATATTCTCCATATCATATATTAAATAACTAAAGCAATACAGAATTACTTGAAATCTCCTGAACATGCTCAGTTTTTTAATATCTCCACCTCCAGTTCCTTGTTTATTGCTCCATAAGACAATCAGAATCCGGAAAGCCTTCTTGTCCTCTGACCTCGACTCCAGTGTGGGTGAGTTGGTTCTGCTCTGAGCCCTCAAAGCACCTTGGAGACCTGCATTATTGTACTTATCACCTTGTACTGAAAGTACCTACTATATATGCCTATATTCCCCAACTGAGTACTCTCCCATGGGTAAGAATTTTCCCATTCTTCCTTCCATTTTTAATTCATCTTTCTATCTCTGTGCCTGTCATAAAATACACGTTAAATTGATTGAAACTTTGACTCCAATATCAGGGTTTAATTTCTTTCCTAGAGGAGTGAAATAGGTAATGTAAGGGGGAAAAATGCTGCTCTGTGATTCACAATACCTTACACTCAGATCTAAACATTAATTCAAGGAGAAATAAGTGGGAAGGTGATATTTTTCACATTATGGGAAAGAAACAAAACTATTTCCAATACAATGAAAAAGATTTATTACTTACTCCGAACTATGAAAAATAACACAAGTAAAAACTAACACAAAATTAAAACAAGGAAGCAAAATCTCTGCATTGACCACAGTGGCATAAAAATACGTGGTTCACTGAAGGTTAGCGGGATCCTGAGGAAGAGCGAGGTAGGACTGCAATAGACCAGTACCTTCTGTCTTATCATACTTAGCTAAAGGTTTTCGCCAATTTCGTAACTGATAACCTTGGTACATATTATGTGCTAGGCTTTGTAAATAATTTATGTTTAACTATTAACGGTGGGTACGTGCTTCTCGTTCTGCAGTGTGCATACAGTCATCCTGAATTAACCTGTTTTTCCTTTAAAACTTGATGCAGCCATCATCCCTACCAAAGCTGTTAACAAAGCTTATTTCTTCCCAAGTAGCAACTATGTCTGGCCCCCCAGATTGTCCCTTATTCCTGGATTCGTCAAGTCTAGAGTACGAGGCCTGATAGAGGAATACTAAAAGTAATCTAATATTCTTTTTTCTCTTCTTTTTAACTTTGGTTACTGTAAAAAAAAAAAAACAAAAAAAAAACAAAACAAAACAAAAAACTTCCCATAAAGAATTTTGACACTGGAAGGTCATAAAATTTTAGAGGTAGAATGAAAGAGAGAGAAAGAGGATCTAAAGAGTGGCTGCACCCTGCTAGCCCGTGGGCTGAATCTAGCAGCAGACAGCATGGTTTGGTTTGGTTTGGTTTGGTTTGGTTTGGTTTGGTTTGGTTCGGTTTGGTTGGCTTGTTTGTTTGGGGCCACACATTCTTTTTTTTTTTTTTTAATGTTTTTTTTTATTATATTATGTTAGTCACCATACAGTACATCCCTGGTTTTTGATGTAAAGTTCGATGATTCATTAGTTGCTTATAACACCCAGTGCACCATGCAATACGTGCCCTCTTTACTACCCATCACCAACCTATCCCATTCCCCCACCCTCATTCTTAACGGTTTTATACTAGATATACAATTTTCGATGTGTCTGCAGTTCTCGCTACTGTTTTACACAAGATTATTTCTGTTATTTCGGTCATGGAAATTACCTGTATTACTTGCAAAGCCATTTGCGTTTAGGATTTCAGGTATAAGTTCATTCGTTGTTTCTTTTTAAGGAAACCAGAGTTGCAAAAATAACTCAGGTTGCCCAATTTTGCACACCTGGTCAGCAGCAGATTCAGACCACAGACCGTAGGCAGTTTCTAATATGATTTGCTGTCTCTGGGCTTATGGTCTCTTAGTTCTATGATGTGGGAAGCGGTTGAGAGTGGGAAGGTGAGTAGATATAAACAAAAGGAGAGAAGTGCAAACTGTTGAAACAATTTGCATATGCCTGGATGTGTGGGTGTGGCTGGAGTGAATTTGTATATGAGAGCAGGAATGTGCAATTTTTAAAAACCACTTCCAAAGCTGTGCCAATAAACAATATGAATTTAAGGAATCTAATGAAGGACTATACTCAGTGAAGGTGATTTAGGCTGTGGGTCAAGTAATGAAATTTGGATCATATAAGAAAATCCATGAACACTGACCATTTATCATCCAAGGCATATAATAAGAGTAACAGTGAAAGTAAAGAGAATGAAAACAGGAAGAAACAAAGGGAGATCATCAATTTAACTGCCGTGTTTGAAGGAGGGAAATATATGGCTTTTTCTGGGCTTCAAAAAATAACGGCCTTTGGCCAAGGCTCAGGTGCAGTGTTATCTTCAGCTGAGTTTTTTTTCGATTATGGATTTGTTTGGAAACTTGCTACAGTGGCACTTTGCTATAATTTGCCCTGCCTTCAACAAAAGAATTACATTCAGCTCTCATCCAGCTACCGTTCCATGCAGATTTGTGATGCATTGTTTCTTGCCTCTGGAGGATTCGGTGACATTAAAACGCTGCCCTGTTCAGAAAGTGCTTCGGAAGAGCAGTCAAAACCCAACGGAGACTCTGCATCTCGTCTTAGTTCCCACATGTGCTGTGGAGTCCTATTGTCAGCGTACCCTTGAAATACCTTTTCCAGTGAGTAAGTGCCATGGGTAGAAACACCAGGGAGAATGTGTCCCAATGTCACAAAGCTGGGTGTGGACAATAATGGCAGATTTAGCAAGCACAGATTGCCAAGTTTTCATTGTGCTCAAGGACTATGTGCCATGCACAGGAAAGAACGTTGATGTGATTCTTGGGGTGACAATAAGGAGAGAATTGAATTCCTTTACCATGTTTTCCCTTCTATAGCCCTTTCCTCTCCATCCAAGTTACTTGGGATATGGCTGTGCACATGAAAGCCAACAATTCTAGAATCGTTATGATAAGATTTTTCAGTCAAAACGATCATTGGCAGTTCAGTCTTGTGAATCTATTGTCAAAATAAAAAACAGTTTTGGAACACCACCTGACTAATCTGGCCAAGATTATGTGCAGTGGGCTTTGAAGTTACCCAGACTCTAATTAGGATCTTAGATCTGCCTCCTAACTTCTTTGTATTGTATATGCATGTGTGTGCTTGTGTGTGTGTTGGGAGAGGGGGGAGAATTTGTATTTCAATTCTTTTTTATTTCAATATTATTTCAATTCTCTGATTAGTAGTTTTATCATCTGTAGAGATGTGGTATTTTTTACTTATTTATCTGATGCTTAAGTTGGTTTATAGAAAGCACCCAAAAAGAGGTGACTAATATTTCACGTAATCATAATAAAACATTTGGTCTCAACACAATGTGGCAGAGCTTTTTGAAAAACCCATATTTCAGGCTGATTATCACAGTTACCAGGGAAATGATTTTTATAAATGAGAAATGTTAGGCCTTTACTCCTATAATTAAAGTTAGAAGGTCTGGGGTAGGGCCCAGGAATCTGAATTTTAACATATTTTCTGGTTTTCCTAAGGATCACTCAAATAAATTTTGCAACACTAATATGGCATAAAAGTATTATAAGGAAAATGACGGAGGAGATAACTATAAGGTTATCTTTCTTTAAAAATTCTCACATCCTAGGACAAATCCTCTGTTAATGGCATTAATTTATTTTTCAAGTAACTAGCACATCTAGCCCATTTGGTAGTAAGGAGGGAAACTTGAGAGCTGGCAGATAGGAGAGGCTGTGCCCAGGGCTTGTGTTTCTCTTGATGGATTCTGCAAATGTATCCTCCATTGCTGGTGGAAGGGGACTAAGGATTAAAAACCATTTCTCTCACCAAACACCAAACCACTAGTTTCACAATTATATATTTCTTATTTTTGTTTCTAACCCTTGTGTATGCTTTGAGCTACCATGCTTGTTCTTCAAGTTACAATGTAGCATAAAGAGTAAAAATTTTAGAAACAGAAACTGCTATTTAAAAGTCCACCTCACTGGGGCGCCTGGGTGGCACAGCGGTTAAGCGTCTGCCTTCGGCTCAGGGCGTGATCCCGGCATTATGGGATCGAGCCCCACATCAGGCTCCTCCGCTATGAGCCTGCTTCTTCCTCTCCCACTCCCCCTGCTTGTGTTCCCTCTCTCGCTGGCTGTCTCTATCTCTGTCGAATAAATAAATAAAATATTAAAAAAAAAAAAAGTCCACCTCACTGACCTCTTGTGTGACTTTAGGCAACTTACTGGAGACCTTTTCTAAGGAGCTGTCACATTCCTTGACCGATGGCTCTGCCAGAATCCTGTCCACTAAATGGTACTGGACAGCTCAGTGCCCACTGCCTGTGCACTGTGAGCCCCATGCACACGAGGGAAGTATAATTGAAAGGAAAAAAGTCAACAAATATATATTTGGTAAGACAGAAAATTCGCATTCTGGATTGGGCCTGGTCTCCAAATTTTCCATCAAAGTAACCCCAGCATTTGATGGAGCACCCACATAATAGAACGTTATATAGCTGTTCTAAGTTATGCTAAAAATTGTGAAGATACTATAATAACATAAAAAAGAAGCACACTAAATATAGCATGTCTTCAGACTTTTACTATATAAAGGCCTTAAAACATATTCAAAATTCTTGGGTGGGGGGGTGATGATAATTTTATATTCTTAATGTTCTCTTGTCTTTTTAAAATACTCAATAATGATATGTTATCTTTGTGTTCCAAAAAATAAAAATTAAAATAAAATAATAATACTTTTAGTTCTCTTTCACTGGGACACTTTAACTCGTTCAGGAATGTTCTTGCTCCACTGTCAGGCTTATGATTGATACATCGACATGCTGGAATCCTGGTTAGAAATGCCCCGAACCAGGTCCCTGCTTCCATAATTCACAAGGATTAAAGAATTGCGAGTTGCATATCTCTCTTCGTGGTGCCCTGAGAGAGAAACCACAAATTTTGAGTGATCCTAATCAATTCCTAGCACTTCTGTATAGTAACGTGGGAGAAGTGGGGACTGAAGCTATAAGCATGGCCTAGAGCATCAAGTCAGAACTTAAAATTCAAGAGGCAGCATCTACTGAAACAGACTCCTGACAGGAATTAGCCATGGAAGGTAAGCAATGGGAAAAAAAAAAATCACTGATTTTTCAAGAGTCGTGACACATATTATGGTTTAGAAAATAAGCTTACTGTATAACCAAAAGAATATGCCAATTCCTCCATCCACCCCTCAAAAAAGAAAAAAAAAAAGATCAATAAGAAACAAAACTAAACCAAGCTGTAATTATTCTACCATAAGTAACTTTAAATGCTGGGGGTGTGGGTTCTCGAAAATCTTCACATCATTGCAAATGGATGCTCATGTGGCTTACGCCTAAAGGTAAGTAATTTGCAAAAAGGAAAGGATGAGAGAATATCCGAACAAATTTATATTTAAAATCAATTGGGCTGAACTGGAAATAACCTCTACATCCTTTTTACATGCTCAGTGCAGTGTGTACTATATCTGGATAAAAAGCTTTCCCCAGTTGCCGCAGAGAAGTTTCTGTGTGAATGACCTCACAGGAACATACAGGAGAAAATGCAGGATATTTCTGTGTGTGTTCAGTGTGTCCTATTTCTTTGCTCAAAAGGCTGGCCAGTAGTAACCTGGCTTGTTATTTAAGTGGCATGATGGAATAGATATATTCTTAGGATATGATGGAGCTTATGTGGAGAAAAAAAACCATAATCATGAACAGAACCAAAACCAGTTATTTGTAAATTAAAAAGGGAAGTAATGTTTTGCTCTGTATTTCCATACTTATATCCTTTTATAACATTTTAAGTGTCTAAACTCATGATTTTATGGTGTCATTTTTATTACATTTTCACCTGAGTTAGGAAAACAACACACACAAATGTGTACAATACTCTTTAGAAATGGCAAACCTTCCCATCTTTACTCTAGGTTGCTAAACTATGCCTACCAAGAGGAAGTTTTTGTGTTTACCTCTCTTTTGCATACCTTCTGTGAGGTCAGATGATGGATGATGAGCAGTATGGAGCTCATGTGACTCAGGTTTGCCAGATTCTCTTAAACATCAGTGTGGGAAGTGGGGAGCACCACTAAGTAGAGCAAGTCTCCCATGAGGGCGCTATTCGAAGCTTAGTAAGAGGACATATGTAACTAAAAACATTTTCCCCTCCCTAATTAAACAATATATTCACAGCACTCATGTGTGTAAGGAAAGTATCCAATTGAAATAGACATGTTTTTTACCTGGTTTCATTGGTTACTCAGCCTAATTTTAGCTGTGTCGCTAAGAGAGTACAAAAAAAAAAATCTCTCATTCAGTAAACTAGTATCTGAGCTTTCTTGAAAAATCAACAATCTCCTGCATGTCTTGGATGGTTCATAATCCAAAGACAAAGTCTATCCATCCTGCTTACCTGTGGGATCCCTGGAGAGCTGCCCCTGGAAGTCTTGGACCGTTCAATAACTTCCTGTGCTTTTACTGCTGCTGTACAATCTAGCTGATCTTTATTAATGCCTTCTGTGAGTGTGCCTTCTGGAGTCACGTGAGACCTTCAGTGCATTCATCCAGACTTCTCCAGCCCAACCAAGGTATCATACTCTCTCATCCTTTTCCACCCAAATAATTTTTAGACAGCAGAGAACCTCAGAAATTGTAAGGTATATCTCAAATGTTTCTTGACATCTTATGTTTATTTATTAAAATATTAATGAAGCTATTTCCCCTACAATACCATAATGAGATTGGTATTCTGAGAAATATGCAACCCTATGGGTTTCTCATATCCTCAGGAGCCCTCCCCAGGCCTATAATGCCTCTTGCAGATCAGAGTAAGGTGATCAACCATCCTGGTTTGTCCAGGACTACAGAGGTCCCTGGGACATGGAACTTTTGATGCTGGAACTGGGAAAGTGGCCAAACCGTTACCAGTTGGTCACCCTAAATTTTAGACCTTTATAACTGGACCTTAAATGGTGACTTTCATTTTCCCCTAAGTTTTCCCCCAAAAGTTAGATGTATTGCAACAAGAGTTTATCTTTTCTGGGAAAGCATTGTTAACTTTAAATTGTCCAGGGATAATAATTAAGCAAAAGCATTTATTTGGAATCCAAAAATTTCTATTTGAGGTACACAGATTTGGGCAGCAACCCAAATAATGTTCCACCAGGGAGCAAAAGTCAGGGGTTTTTAAAGCAAAAAAGGGAATGCTTGTATAGGTTGTTTACAAAGAATTTTGATTAGTGCTGGTGGCAGAAAGCTAAGCTTAGCTAAATATAATTGGTTGCCAAGGCTATCACTAAGCAAAAGCCCCTTACTATAGTAAGTTGCAGGTGTTGTCCATGCAGAGTCCTTGGAAAAACTGCAGTTTGGCCCAGTTCAAAAGTTCATCATTCTATCCAGTGAGGACATACGTAAGGCCCATCTCCTTAATGGTCTCCCAGCTCCATTTTAAAACCCCTCAGCACAAGTAACCCCATTTCGCTTCACCTTTCACAGCATTTACCCCACTGAAAAGAAAGTTGCCTGTAATAATCACTGCTTGATTTGACTGTAGTCCGGTTGCTAAGAGTTTACTTGTAAACATTTTAAGAAGTACCAGAGTCAGGAAAGAGTATCAGATCAGAAGGGAGAAGACTACAAAGGGCTTGGATTCGATTCTTAGATCTACTATACAACTCAACTGTTTTAACTTGGTAAAGCCATTTCTCTCTCTGGGTTAATTTATTTATTCAACAAATGGTTATTATCTCCCACTTTATTCCGGCACTGTGCCAGCTCCTGGGGGCAGGGAAAAAATGAGGGAAAGCATCATAGCCCTTTCCCTTATGGGCTTATACTCAAGTGAAGCAAGATTTTTGAAGCCCCCTCAGCTCTAAAGTTCAATGGCTATCCTCAGCTTATTCCATTTTTTAACATCCTGGCCTTGCCCTTTGTTAATTACCCTTCTCTTTTTATACCTTCAAACTCTCATAAATATGGAACCATGGTCTCAAGTAAAAGCCTTTCTCGTTTCTGAAATAACTGATTAGAGGAAAGATGCTTCTTCAGCTTTCTCTTTTCCAAAACAAATATTTTATCCATAAGCTTAGAAATATTTTATTTCTCTTTCCTTGACATTTGGATTGAGATGATCATTTCGAGATAATCATCTTGGAAGGAGTACTGGATGAAAATGTTTTAGAGCAATTGCTAAAAATACTACCTTTAATAAAACTAAAGAAATCTATATACCACTACAGTCTCTTTGCAAGAAAGTCGGGGTGTAAGTTTAGATACTCTCTAACATAAGGCCAAATATTTGAACCTAATTCTCTTGCCTTCTAAATCAGAAGTTCTTATTCTTTGTAAACCAAAAATTCAGAAAGCCACAGCAGCCTTTATTTTCTCGTCGTTAACCCTATTTAGGCAACTCATTTTAAGGAGATAATGCTGAGTTGGTGAGCTAACCCTTAAGGCACTGTGAGCCTAGCTGAATTCAGTAAGCTGATAAAAGCTCTGTCTCAATTTCCTAAGATGGGCTGGAATGTGATATGACAACAACGTAACAATACCAAGCAGAGCAATGATACAACCGTGTTCAGGTTTTCTGAATTATTGTATCTAGAACTACAACTTTTCAACTATTTATGTACTTCTGTGTCTCTAAATAACATCTATTATGTGGCAAGAATAGAAATTTGTTCTGGCTTTGCCTATTCAGGAAACAAATCTTGCCTTCCCTACGGTAATATGCTGCAGAATGGGGAAAAAATATGCTGATTGAACTGCTTTTTTCATGCAACTGTGAATTTGTGTATTTTTCTCTATCAGCATAACCTTTCCCTTTTGTGCTATATCTCTCTGCACCTCGGATTATAATTCGTGTGTTCCTTCCTTAGCTAAAGGAACATGCGGGCCACCAAATACCAACTCTGAATATGTTAATTGGGAGAACCACAGTTATTCATGTGAAAACATCATTCCAAAGTGTCAAACTCAGGTCTCCCGGACAATAAATAACCAAGTAGTAGCTGTATGGTTCTGTATTCATCTTTTTCTGCGCTGATGTCGTCTGCACGAGGTATTAGCGGCTTTTCTGCACGCACACACGCTTAATGCTCTCTTGCAGTACATGACACGCTAACTCCCAGGTTGTCCAAGCCCAAGACTGAAAGGTATTGAAAGATTTTGTGAAGGAGCTCAGATTTAAACGAATCGGAGAGCCAAGGAGCAAAATGATTAAAGGTATCTTCCATTTTCCTCATTTACATGATAGCTGAGCTCTGGTTTATGAATTCGTTGGAACAAATTTCACAAACTTGTGCAATTTTTCACTTAAACTGCATTGATTGTTTCAAATACTTTCCAAAATGACAATGCTCTGTATTTTGGGCACAAATCCAGCTTTTCACTAAAATATGAAGGGGGAGAAAAGGTGCAAGGATGCATCAACACTAACATGAATATGGAGTCAGGGTATTAAAATTCATGAGGTCCTGTCAACTGAACGGATGCAAACTCTATTTGCTCGAAATACATGATGACATTGCAAGCCAGCAAAGATGAAAACAGCTCACGAAAGCTGTTTTTGATGCTCTTTCCTTTCTCTGAATATCAAGCAAGCTGCCTTTCTCCAGGTAGGAGCCACATGCAGATTCGTAATTCTGTAAAGTTGGGACCTAGCTGGTTTTCCAAACAAGTCTTCCATCCCTCTGTTCTCCTTCTTGCTACTTTCTCGGCACGCTCGCTGCATATGGAACAGAGGAATTCTCTGAACCATGATCGCATTTTCTCAGACAAGCCATGTCCTCTCTCGTCGCTTGACTTGAATTGAAACCAAACAAGCCCCACGGATACATTTGTATTCAGACCCAGTAAAGCACTCCTTTAAAATATTGTCTTGGGTACTATTCCAAAGAGCTCTGACGGGTTGCCATAAGAAGGGAGGCAGTCTTAATGCAATCTGGGAATGAGCTGGAAGATACACGAACCTGCTAGAAGAATTCTGACAAGCCCTTAGGTACAGATCTAATAAAACATGGCTACAATTGTTAGTAGTTTAAACTGGAGAGTTTCTGAAGTTTTGCAAATTAAATTGGACAAGTCAGTTTCTTCTAATTTGTAAATTAAACAGGACAAGTAAATGCTTTGAAATCTTGGGCTCTGTCACTCACATTTTCTTAGAGTCATCAATCATCATGAATCTTTTCATTAAAGCTCTTACAAAATGTGATCTATTCTTAAATACACTTTGAAAAGAGTCTTGAAAAATTCCTTGCGATCAAAGACCATGTCTTCTGTGGATTCTGTGAAAGGTTTAGCATTTGGCTGGCACAATTCAAGTTTAATTATAATCACAAGGATAATTACGTGTAGATCCAGGAGGGACCTTGGGAGGTCAAAAGTCCAAAGACCCACCTTCAGGCTCTGTGGCTGCTAAGCCTTCTCTGGAGCTGAGAATTAATCCTATTTAAGGGAGCTCTAACACAGAAAAATCTCAAGGCTATCTCTTTACCCCTTAAACTATATAACCTGTCTTTGTTAGAGATTTTCTCCCTTCAACAACTACTCTTTTATTATGGCTTAAACATTCATTCTCTAGAATAGAGCACTGTCAAATATAACTTTCTGCAAAGATGACATGTTCTATCTCTGTGTATCTAATATAATTGTCACTAGTTACGTGTGGCTATGAAACATTTGAAATGTGGCTAATGTAACGGAGGTACTGAATTTAGAATTTTCTTTAAGTTTAATTAATTTTAAATGGAATTTAAACAGCCACATCCCACTGGTGGCTGGTTTATTGAACAGCGTTATTCTAGAGATTATGTTTATCATACTTTTCAGTTGAAAATACCATCTTAATTTTTTCATTTGTCCAATAGATATACTTAGAGGATGCCCCTGGTGTGTTCTGTGCAGGCACAGTTCTAGCTGGAAGGAATATAGTCATGAATAATAGAAAAAAGCACCATTTCACAGAAAATTTACATTCTAGTGGGAGGAAGCACAAGTAAATTACAAGCTAACTAGAAACAGCAATAAATATAATAAAGAAAAACAGCAGGGACATGTGATGAACAGTAACTATCCAGTTGTTAGAATTACTGTTTCATATAGAGTGATCACATGGGTCCTTTCTAGGGAGGTGAGATTCCGAACTGAGACCTAAATGATGAGAAAGAGCCAAACCTACTCAGAGCCAGGGAGAAGCATCCCAGGCAGAAGGGAAGAACAAGGGAACAACAAAGGTCTGTGGCAGGACCTAGCTAGGTATGTTGGAGAAACAGAAGGAAGGGTCAGTGTGAATTGAACTCAGCAAGTGGTGGAAAGGGAGATTAAGTTAAGATCAAAGAGGTAAATGAGGTTAGATCAAGCAGGACTTTAGAGACCATGGGAAGGAGTTTGCTTTTATTCTAAATGAATAGAAAAGATTGTAAGAGCCAAAAGCATTCTGATTTACATGTCATAATGATAACTTCTAATGGAATAACACAGTAACACAGACACAGAAAGAGCTGTGTTAAATTTCATTGTATTCTAGAGACAGATTATTTAGAAAAAAATTAGAAGTGTGTTAATTACCAGCACTTTTTGCTTAATTTCATTTTAGAAAGGGCTTGATAAAAATATATTCTTTGTCCCTAAAACTGCTGTCTCTGTATCTTAACCAGATATATACCCAGAAGAGTGAAATTATGGAGAAGCAACAAAGAAAGCTGTTCGTCCATTTATCATTTCATTCTACAGGTAACTTTCTGAAGTCTATAAAATGAAGAGCACTTTTCTTTATGTTGTTCTCAAGATGTTTTTCTTCCAACTATGTACCAACAGATTATTTACAGTATCTTGATCCCTAAACAACCAAGGAAAGGAGTTTATTTAGCTCTATCTATCAAAAAGCCAAATAAGACTGGAAAAATCTTCTAGCTATTATAAGTGATCATCAGATGAGGGTGCTGGAGGTGGGCAGAGACAGCTGCAGCTTTTGTTACTCCATTAGTCAAAAACACTAACTCAGCTGTCCCGTCCTTGCATCTCTGCCTGTGTTCCTCCCTAAGCCATGTATTTGCCCAATACAAATAGACCTCCCCAGCTCAGGATGACCAGTCTTTATTCAAGAGGATACAATTTGATATCTTCTGTGAAAACCTTTATATGACCATACCCAACAACAATTTCAGATGAGATCCTTTTATAAGAAACTCACCTTCTCAAAAGCAAAAACTCAGATACTAATCGATATCAATGGTAACTCGGGAATTTTACATAAAGGGCAATGACCCATGAGATCTGAGGTTGTTGTCAACAGAGTAGTTTCTATGAGATAAATCCAGAGACTCCATCCCTTCTCAGCAACTGAAGCAGCTAATTCACATAGCTTTAAAGATGATATGTCTATGCGTTTTTGAGGCTGCAGAATCTCCCCATCTGTAGTCCAATAAGTACAACCGCATTCAAACATCTGATCAATAGCCCAAGGCTAAATAGGGCCCCAAGAGGGAATGCCTTTTTGCCAGAAATGTTCGAATCTTTTCCTAAGTGGTGGGCCCCAATTACTGCCAAAGAATTTACTCTAATTAACTCGTCAAGTACAGTTCCCTCAGGATGAATTCAAAGTATATTTTACCCAATCTTCTAAAAGGGAAATCCCCTAATTTCCCCAAATTAATGTCCCATTAGTCAGCTGGCCAATCCTTTTAAACTCTGCTAGGATTCTTTCCAACAAATTTTAAAATTGAGGTGTTAAATCTAGTATCCTCCCTAATAAGTAAGCAGATGTTTTAGGCACAACTATTTCTCTACAGATCGTTGACTTGCTTTGGCCCATTTAGCTGTAAAAACAATTAAGAAAACATGAGACTATTCAGTACTTCAAAATATGTTAACTCTAGAGAAATGGCTATAGTATATATGTATAATCTTGATTCACCTATAAATAAAAGCAATGGCACTAAATGTTACAAAATACTGTTTTTGGTAAAAGTGCGGGGAATTCCTCAAAGAGTGCCATTTTGGTTGGGCCATAAGGATTTTCAGAGAAAGAGATATTGGGGGTGAGGGACATTCTCACCAAAGCCAAGGTACAAAATTAAGAAAGTGGAAAATAATGTGCTTGTTGAACTGGAAGTAGTTGAGTTTTTTCTAGCATATTCTATGATTAGTTAAAAGAAACAGAAGATAAAAATGAAAAGATGGTTTGAAGCCAGACTATGAAAAACCTTGAGGTAAATAATTACCATGAATTGTATTCTGCAAGCAACCAAAAACATTGAAGATTTATGAAAATGAGAGTTGCTTATTCCCACATCCCGTCTCACTCAATTCTGGAGATGCACAACAGTTGTATGCTTGAGACAGAGAAAGAAAAACATGGTTCCCATTAGCAGGCAGGTAAGTGTTGCATAGAGTATAAAATCACAGGCTCTGAGCATGACTACCACTTTAAATTCTGATTCTATCACATGTTAGCTGCTTGGCTTTGGACAAGTTAACATCTCTGTGTTTCATTTTCCTCATGTATAAAAAAGGAACAATCATGGTACATTATGTAAAATAGCATCTTATCAGAAATAAATAGCATCTTAAACACTATTTATTAGTGGTACTTAGAACAGCACCTGATACATAGTAATCACTTGATAAATGATGTTGATGATTACTATTACTTTGTAATCACTATTCTATATGTTCTATGTACATTATCTGATAACACCCACACAGTAAACCAAACAATAAATCGATACAATAATCTAGTATTAACTATTCAATAAATAGATCCATACAGTAATTTTCATTCTACAGGAGAGATAATTGAGACTGAAAGATGTTACATAATTCTACAAGGTTGCATACCTTTTAGATTAGAGAGTCAAGATTCCAATGGAGTCTTCCCCAGAATCTGCACTCTTAATCACCACCCTTTCTTTAAGCAACTGTATTAATTAAATTAGATTGGTGTAATGACAGACAAGTACCTTTCACCAATCTTCTTCTCAAGATGGAAAATTACATGGTATTAGCAGGGTCTCTAGTAACATCATTTTAGATGTTCCATTAACCAAACATTTTATCTCCATCCACACATTCACACATCAACCCCAAATTCTCAAGAATAAGTATATTTGGCTTGAGTACACTTTATATATCCAAAGATTACATTTCAGAACAGTCTACATCTGGTCATCCATCAACTTTCCACCTCCCTTTACCTTCCTACTCTACTTCCTTCTTTCTAATCAATAGAAGTGGCATGATTAGGGCTGAGCTCATGGATCGGAAGAATTAACATAGTTAAAATGTCCATGCTACCCAGAGCAATCTACACTTTCAATGCTATCCTGATCAAAATACCGAGAACGTTTTTCAAAGAACTGGAACAAATAGTCCTTAAATTTGTATGGAACCAGAAAAGACCCCGAATCTCCAAGGAACTGTTGAAAAGGAAAAACAAAGCTGGGGGCATCACAATGCCGGATTTCGAGCTGTACTACAAAGCTGTGATCACAAAGACAGCATGGTACTGGCACAAAAACAGACACATAGACCAATGGAACAGAATAGAGAGCCCAGAAATGGACCCTCAGCTCTTTGGGCAACTAATATTTGATAAAGCAGGAAAAAACATCCGGTGGGAAAAAGACAGTCTCTTCAATAAATGGTGCTGGGAAAATTGGACAGCTACATGCAAAAGAATGAAACTTGACCACTATCTCACACCATACACAAAAATAAACTCCAAATGGATGAAAGACCTCGATGTGAGACAGGAATCCATCAAAATTCTAGAGGAGAACATAGGCAGCAACCTCTACGACATCAGCCAAAGCAACCTTTTTCATGACACATCCCCAAAGGCAAGAGAAACAAAAGATAAAATGAATTTATGGGACTTCATCAAGATTAAAAGTTTCTGCACATCCAAGGAAACAGTCAGAAAAACTAAGAGGCAGCCCACGGAATGGGAGAATATATTTGCAAATGACACTACAGATAAAGGACTGGTATCCAAGATCTACAAAGAACTTCTCAAACTCAATACACGAGAAACAAATAAACAAATCAAAAAATGGGCAGAAGATATGAACAGACACTTTTCCAATGAAGACATACAAATGGCTAACAGACACATGAAAAAATGTTCAAAATCATTAGCCATCAAGGAAATTCAAATCAAAACCACACTGAGATACCACCTTACGCCAGTTAGAATGGCAAAAATAGACAAGGCAAGAAACAACAATTGTTGGAGAGGATGTGGAGAAAGGGGATCCCTCCTACATTGTTGGTGGGAATGCAAGTTGGTACAGCCACTCTGGAAAACCGTGTGGAGGTCCCTTAAAAAGTTAAAAATTGAGCTACCCTATGATCCAGCCATTGCACTACTGGGTGTTTACCCCAAAGATACAGACGTAGTGAAGAGAAGGGCCATATGCACCCCAATGTTCATAGCAGCAATGTCCACAATAGCTAAATCGTGGAAGGAGCCGAGATGCCCTGCAACAGATGACTGGATTAAGAAGTTGTGGTCCATATATACAATGGAATATTACTCAGCAATCAGAAAGAATGAGTTCTCAACATTTGCTACAACATGGACGGCACTGGAGGAGATAATGCTTAGTGAAATAAGTCAAGCAGAGAAAGACAATTATCATATGATTTCTCTCATCTATGGAACATAAGAACTAGAATGATCAGTAGGGGAAGAAAGGGATAAAGAAAGGGGGGGTAATCAGAAGGGGGAATGAAACATGAGAGACTATGGACTATGAGAAACAAACTGAGGGCTACAGAGGGGAGGGGGGTGGGGGAATGGGATAGACCGGTGATGGGTAGTAAGGAGGGCACATATTGCATGGTGCACTGGGTGTTATACACAACTAATGAATCATCGAGCTTTACATCGAAAACCGGGGATGTACTGTATGGTGACTAACATAATATAATAAAAAATCATTATTAATAAAAAAAAGAAAACAATCAAACAAAACAAACGCAATGGTTTCCAGGGCTCCCAGATAACTTCTTAAAAGTCTATTCAAAACCATTTTAATTCTGGAAGAATTACATGCATTCTCAGTTAATAAAATTTTTCACCAAAAAAAAAAAAAATGATTAGGGCTGAGCTTTATAGACAGATCACTCTGGCATCAGTAGGTTGGTTGGATTGAAGCAGGAAGAGACTAGAAAAAGGAGCCCAGATCAAGGGTTATTGCAGTAGTTCTGGAGAATAAAAAGGTCTTGAACTTAGGAAATAGCAATAGGATTTTTTAAAGGAAAAGAAATAGGAAGAAGATGTGCTTGTTGCTTGTTGAATTGGAAGTAGTTGAGATTTTTCTAGCATATTCCATGATTACGTAAAAAGAAGATAAAGCTGAAAGTGTGGGCTAAGCCAGATTATGAAAAACCTTAGGTTAAACAATTACTATGGATTTTGTTCTGCAAACAATGGAAAGACACTGAAGATTTATGAAAATGAGAGTTGCTTATTCCCACATCCAGTCTCACTCAATTCTAGAGGTGCACAACAATTGTAGGCTTGAGATAGAGAAAATACAATGTGGTTACCATAGCAGACAGGTGTTAAAACTGAAAGAATTTAACAGTTAATTCTTTGGAGAAGGTGAGAGGAAAAGACGATGCTTTGATCTAGAATGACCAGGACAGTATAAATGATATGACAGGTGGTGTTTGGTGACTTAAGGCATGAAGGGGCACACACAAATCCTGAAAAACCCAAACCCAAGTGGAAAAGAGAACTAATCACATTTCTTTGAGTCCTGTGCCCTATTATCCTGACTAAATGGTATAAAAATTTCAGCTTTGAACCAAAACTTTTAGCATCTTCTTTACTAATCTCTCAATGTCTAGTAACCTTCAATGTAGTAGTGATGGCTGCCTCCTCACATTACTGTCTCTAAGAATATGGATTAAAATTTCAAACCTCTTAGCAATTGCCTATTCCTGCCTGTTATTCTGAGTACAGCATGCAAAATGAAAAGAAAATAAATGTTAAAAGAGTGGGAAGATAATAAATTTAATTTTGAGTATGTCTAATTGAGCTATTAAGGGTAGAATTCAAACATGGGTTTAAGATTTAGTAGGAAAAAATAGAGATATATATTTGGGGCTCCTTTAAGTAGGGAGAATTGCTAAGCCGCCAAAGATAAAGATACTAAGAAACAAGTATTTAGGAGAGAAGAGAACCCGCCCAAAAATAGAATTTAAGGGATTGCCTAAATTTAGAGGAAAGCAAGCCAGGGAAAGTTACTCAGAGAGAATATTGGAGCAGTAGGAGGATAACCAGGAGAATTATGTTCTCACAGAAACCAAAGAACTGGAGATTGCCTACAACACATTAGATTCAGAAGATTATAGGGGATATTATTATTTTGATTTGTCCATATCCCTGCATTCAGATAACAGCATTTTCTACCCCTCCTTTCAGTTACAGAGAACTTGCAAATAGTGTTGAGAAAAATACTTCCCAACACCAGTTGTGGTTCTAACTGGTGCTGTTGGTCTTAATAACATGCCCATCCTCTCCTGAGACACAGGTGTGCCATGATTCCCAAGCTAGGCCAGACATAGCACTTCAGGCCCTGACCACAATTATTGGGACTCAAGCATGGAACCACAGTCCAATCAATAAGAAGCCTTCCCCTACAGCTGGGAGGAAAAGATGAGGAAGAATGACCCTCAAGGTTGACAAAGCTATAAAAACGTGAGCCTTGAATTTTGAACTAGTGGCTTCATCCCCACAGTCTGGAGGATCTAGTTCACAGATATTGAGAGGGAAAGTAAAGAAAGATGGAGAAAAGGGTCCTGACCGAGTTTAAACCTCAGAGGGCCCTATTGCCAACCTCATTCCTACTCTTCCAAGACTGACTTTTTTTTTTTTTAATAATGATTTTTTATTATATTATATTAGTCACCATACAGTACATCCCCGGTTTTCGATGTAAGGCTCGATGATTCATTAGTTGTGTATAACACCCCGTGCACCATGCAATATGTGCCCTCCTTACTACCATCACCGGCCTATCCCATTCCCCCACCCCCCTCCCCTCTGTAGCCCTCAGTTTGTTTCTCATAGTCCATAGTCCCAAGACTGACTTTTTAACCACATTTTTTAATCTGCACATTTCCCTACAACGACTCTAATAAATGCCCTTCTTCCCTCATTCAGTCTCCTCATTGGAAGGTTTTTTTTATTTTAATGTTTTTTTATTATATTATGTTAGTCACTGTACAGTACATCCCTGGTTTCTGATGTAAAGTTCGATGATTCATTAGTTGCGTATAACACCCAGAGCACCATGCAATACGTGCCCTCCTTACTACCCATCACCGGCCTATCCCATTCCCCCACCCCCCTCCCCTCTGAAACCCTCAGTTCATTGGAAGGTTTCTGCACTAACAACCCAGAATCCCGACTAAAGGAGAGGTCAAGGAGCATAAGAACGGAGACAAATCTGTTAGACCTTTTAACTTGTAGTTCATAGGTAGTCTGAAGGAAACTGGAATCAGTAAACTACTGGCGACAGAAAATAGATGCCAAAGTGTCCGAGACCAAAGGATGGTGAAGAATGAAGTCAGTGAAGATGGGCTAGCCTTCTGACAAGTGCAGGAGGAAGGAAATGGAGCGTAACTTTAAAGAGTAACAGGCTTATGAGGGTGCCTGGCTGGAGCAGTCAGTTTGTCTGACCCTTGGTTTTGGCTCAGGTGTGATCTCAGAGCATTGGGCTCTGCACTCAGTGGGAGTCTGCATGAGGGTCTCTCTCTCTCTCTCTCTCTCTCTGCGCATCCCCCCTCTCAAATAAAAATAAATAGATCTAAAAAAAAAGAGTAACAAGTTTATGAGTATAAGAGAATGTGCCCCCTCTTACATCAGTAATTCTTACTTTATAAGTAAAGCGATATTTTATTATCAATTGTTGTTACATTGCTAGTCAAAAGGGTACACAGCTTCTCTTCAGGATCTTTCTTTTGCATTTTCCAGTATATAGAAACGAGGTCAGCGAACGCAGTAGAGTTATAAATTTTTGAAGAAAAAAAAAGCTTTCGTTTTATTGGCATATTTTAATGATTTCATTTCTATGTGGAAAATGTATTTTTTAAAGTCGCTTTTGAAAATGTCAGTCTTTTCCAGCTGTGCTAAGGAAACCAACAAAAGGACATCAGTTGATTTGGGAACTATCCATTCAAAAGGGGGACACAGAGGTTCCCACGGGTGACCATGGAGTAACTAGTAAAAGGTAGAACTTAATGGTAGAGACTTGGTTCTGTATCTTACCTCTTGGAAATTCTCCTCTCAAAGCTGCTGTTTCTCAAACCTGGAAGCTGAGTTGGGAACAAGTAGGAGGGAGAGTTTAAAGTAGGAAAGTCTTAAAGTAGGAAAGTCTTAAAGACTTAAAGAGGAAAGTCTTAAAGTAGGAAATCAGTCTTCTGAGGGTGGACTCGAGTAGACAAGCAGCTTCTGCAGTTGGGTGTGAGGAAAGAGGGGGAGAGCTGTGGAAGCATGGAAGTTTCCACCACAGCTTACAAACATGACATGATGATATCTATGCAGACCCATACGATCCAATTTCATATCTACCACAGCCCTGTGAGAAGGCCAGACAAGATGGCCTCATCTCCTTTTAAGGGATAAAGTAAAGGAGGTTCAGAGAGTTGTATATGATTTGCCAGAGATAGCTCAGCTCCTGTGCAGGAGAGCAGAGCACCCAGCCCAGATCTACCGACACAAACTCCAGAGCACGTGGTTTTCTCCTGCCTCTGCTGTATTTAAGTCTTGCAACTGCTTCTCTACACAATGAAGGCCATATTTTAAGTGAAATATTTTAAAAAGAGTCTTTTACTTTTGATTTCTTATAAAACTTGATAAAACGTTGGGCGGTGGATCTCCCTCATTTAGAAGTCCTATGTATCTAACTTCACGTATGCGGGTTATAGTCACTCCTGTGCATACAAAGTATTGTTGGTGGCTTTTTCTAGCTTAATGAAATCATAACGGCTACCAGAATCAACGGATAGCATTTATTATGCACTTACCGCCTAGCAGATATTTTGTAAACATGAGACATGGGGCATGTGAGACACGGGGCGTGTGAGACATGTGGCATGTGAGACATGGGGCATTTGAGACATGGGGCATTTGAGACATGGGGCATTTGCTTTTTGGAGGAAGCCACTGAGTATAGGACAAGGATACAAGTCCATGTCTGGATTAGCCCATCACAGTACAATGACAATGACCTATTTGCAAAAATACTAGTCTGCAGGTAGGACCTCAGCATCTTCTCATTAAGAGTTTTCTTTACTTGCTGTAAATATCTCTAGATGGAGATAATGCTGAATTTGCATTCAAACTATTATAGATCTTTAAAAGGTGAATGTAAACGTTGGAGGAGAAGCCTCGATGGTGTTGGCCAGATCTATTAACCGTGTCAAAGCCACCTCTGGAGCCCGTTTCCAAAACCACGTTTGTGAGAAATGAGGTAAATTACAGCATGCACCCTGCTGATGGAGGCTGAAGTTTCCGCCTCAAAGGTTCCAATCCTAGCTTTAGGCTTTCAAAATATCATAAACTATGATTGTAGTACTCTGGCAAACAGGAAATAATTGTCAGCAATGCTAGATGGTTTGAAGGAGGTCGTGGCTTAAGAAGTTCAAAGTGCTTTCTTCCCTCTGTGAAGAATGCTTGCCTTTCCTCCGGTAGTCATTTCTCATAAAATCAAGTGACCGGACGTCTTGAAATCATGCTCTTTTGCAGACAGGTGCACCTTTGCCTTGTCACGAAGCTGAAATGACTACCGTACTCTTTAATGGGATTTTCAAGCAGCGAAAAGATTATCTGAAAGCCCAAACTAATAAACGCCTGTCTCCTGCTTGTGACCTAGAAAGGACTTCCTTTTGGTAAGTGGGGAGAGTCTGTCGCTGCCGTGTCACCGAGATTGCTTTGGAGGGATGTCTTGATTATCATGTTGTGTGTGGAGGTGTGAACTGAGCCACTCTCGACAATTGTCCTTTGGTAAAATCAATAAAGAAGTTTGAAATTCTGAAGCATTACCTGCTGCTCTCTGTTAAAATAAGATTAGCATGTCTTTTACCAAAAACAAAACAAAAACAAAACCCAGAAACCAAAAGAGAAGAAAAAAGAAAATGTCATTTTCGTGAAGAGGAATGATGTATTCTATCCTACTTCAAGGAACAAACACTTGACTTCTCTATCTTATTGCTGCTTTTCTTAACTGTCAACTATTGAGTCCCCAGCTGACAGCACAAAAAACAGAGGGGAAACACACACACACAGAACAGAAAGCTCTTTAATGGAAAGTCCCTTCTAGTACACAGCTCTTGGAAGAAAGATCTGTAGGTGCTGGTATTACAAGAATATGTCATAATTTGCAACAATGGGAGCTGGAGTGCTACCAGTCACAACTGCCCAAATTTGTACAACCTGCTTCGCTTATCAGTGCTCATGGCTCGGAAACTGGGCCACCTCCTGAGAAGCAGTTAATGATCCCTTTGCTCAGAAATCAACACTGAATTCACAAATATTTAGTTATGTAAATTTTGCTCTAGGATTACCATAAATAACAGGATTTCTATAAGAATGGAGAAGTACCTTTCAGTAACAAATGTCCTCCTAAAACTGGTATTTTTTATACTATTTCTTGAAATTATTAAAAATTTTGCATCACTGTAAGGTGTATCAATCCTTTTTATATGCACCTTGAATTGCTATGATATTTTTTGTTTAAAAAATGTTTAGTCAATGGGGTGACTGGATGGCTCGGTCAGTTAAGGGTCAGACTCTGGATTTCAGCTCAGGTCATGATCTCAGGGTCATGAAATCAAGCCCTGCCCTTTGGGCTCTGCACTCAGCAGGAGTCTGCTTGAGATTGTCTCTCCCTCCCCTTCTCTCTCGCTCTCTTATAAATAAATAAATCTTTTAAAAAAATGTTTACTCAATTAGAAAACCTATATTACCCCTAAAGTCAAGCTATGTACATTAGCCGGTTTAGTCATTTACATGGATTTATTGGATTAAGCCAGTATCAGGAGTTTAAACTGGTAGGAAAAAAAAAAAAAAAGTTTGTCAGTCAAAGGACTGCATGTGTCAAAATCAAGTGAGAAGTAAACCAGGCTATGAGGCAGTCGTTTCCTAAGTTAAAATATTTTACTGAAGAGTAACATTTATAGATGAAGATGCACAAATTATAACGCATAGCTCAGTGAACTACCACAAAACATCACACCTATGTTACCACATCCCCCCAAAATAACTGAAACAATAAAACACCATGGGAGACCCTTAACTGCCAATACTATCTTGAATACCGTAGATTAATGTTGTCTGTTTTTGGACTTTATATAAATAGAGTCATGCAGAAGTATCTGGTTTCTTTGCTGGATACTATATTTTTGAGATTACCCCATGTGATATTTTTGTTGCAGTAATTCATTGATTTTCTTGCTGCTAAGGTAACATTGTGTGATTACAGTACAAGCTATATATCCATGCTATTCTTGGTGAACATGCAAGTTATTTGTAGTGTTTGAGTAACAAAACTGACTTTACTATGGTTATTTTTCTCTCCTCTATTCTATTAATATGGTAATTTATGTTGATTGATTTCTACATGTTCAACTAACCTTCATGACTAAAATAGACACAACTCTGCTGTATTTTCCTCTTTATATATTGCTTTATTTGGTTTGCTTGCATTTTGTTTAGAATTTCTGTAAAATGTTCATTAAAGATTTTGACTTTTAAGCTTTTCTTATAAGTACTTGTCAGCTTTTTTTTTTTTTTTTGACTCTATATAATCCTCCTTCATAAATTACGTTTGGAAGTAACCTCTCTGTTTATCTCCGTTAAATCTGTAGGACCTATAGTAATGCCACCTTTTAATTATCCATATTGTTTGTGTCTTCTCTCATTTTTTCATGATCTGTATCACCAGGTTTATCAATTATTTTAATATCAATTTTATTTAACTTTCTGAAGAACCAACTTGTCTTTGTTGATCTTTTCTATTGTTTTTCTTTTCAAGTTAAAATTTCCACTCTACTTGTGCAGTTGTGTAACTATTTTAGTTCTGTCATTTTGCTTTATATTTTCATACTATCTTTCATTAAATGCATATAAATTGTGAGTGATATCTCCCTGGCAAATTAAACAGTTTATCATTATGCAATGTGTCTCTCTATTTGTATTTTTTTAAAGATTGTATTTATTTATTTGACAGAGAGAGAGAGCGCATGTACAAGCAGGGGGAGTGGGAGAGTGAGAAGCAGTCTCCCCCCTGAGCAGGGAGCCCAATGCGGGGCTTGATCCCAGGACCCTGGGATCATGACCTGAGCTGAAGGCAGATGCTTAACCGACTGTGCCACCCATGCGCCGCAACTCTATTTGTACTTTTAAACTTAAAATCTATTTTATTTGATTTTAGTGTAGTTACAGCAACTTTCTCCATCATTTTAGTTTGAAACTTTCTGTATCCTTCTATTATACTGTATCTTTTGTAAGCACCTTTCAGGTAGAGATTATTTGGCATTTATATTCAGGGTGACAGTCTGTTTTTTAATTGGAATGTATAGTTTATTTACATTTAATCAACTGCCAACAAATTTTGCTTTAAATTTACCGTATTATTTTTTTTTCTTGCAAGATGGTTTTTAAAGCAAATGAATCTTGGCTTAATTGGCCATATAAAATACCTGTACTCAAGTCTCCAGGTATTTCGCTTTTATTTCCAGTTTTGGATTATGTTTTGACACATCTACTCCAAGTGAAAAGTAAATAAGAGTGTGATATCTGGTGCCCAGGCTGAGCTAAGTGGCTTTCAACTCAAGAGACAAGTCTCTCATGTAGAAAAGGGCCTGTTTGAGATATTTTACAAATAGATAGAGATTTTATTTATGTTGGTGAAATAATTCCCCCCTCCCCCACTACCATTTTGTCCCTCCACCAAGCTGTTCCTTTAATTATGTTTAACAAAGCTTAACTTTGAAGAACCAGAAAACTCTGAAAGTCAGTGTCAGCCCTGGGTAAGGCAATGATAATTTTGCAGAGAAAGCTGCAAAATTAGTTTTTTCTTTTGAGGTTTTTGTTTTTGTTTTTTAACCTTTTTACCCCTTTCATCCACTTGTCCCACCACCACCTCTTTCCTCTGACAACCACCAATCTTCTCTTTATCTATGAGCTTGTTTGGTTTGGTTTTTAGATTCCATATACAAGATACATTTACCATATTATTTGATTTATATTTGTACTGCATGTTCTCTATTTCTTTTCTTCCCTTTCTTGTCTTTTTAAACATTACTTAATTATTTTTATTTTGTTTTCCCTTCTATTTGTGAGTCTAAATTGTCATTATTTTTTTAGTGTTTACTCGTGAAATTATAATATGATTTCAGGATTTATCAACCTCTAATAAAAATTAATAGTCTTGGGGTGCCTGGGTGGCACAGCGGTTAAGCGCCTGCCTTCGGCTCAGGGCGTGATCCCAGCGTTCTGGGATCGAGCCCCACATCAGGCTCTTCTGCTGGGAGCCTGCTTCTTTCTCTCCCACTCCCCCTGCTTGTGTTCCCTCTCTCGCTGGCTGTCTCTATCTCTGTCAAATAAAAAAAAAATCTTTAAAAAAAAAAAAATTAATAGTCTTAAAGGGCAAACATTTAGTTTATCGCCCAAATCGGAACACTTTGTGAGTGAAACAAGCCTCTGCCTAGATAAGGGCATATGCAAACCAGAACTTATATTCACCCTATATTTTTACTATTGCCCAGATAATCTATGGACCTGGTGACACATTAACTCTCTTTGTTTTTGTGATTGATGTGCCACATTTGTTGTGTATTTTAATTCTAAATATATTGAAACCCAAAATGAATTATTATTGCTCTTGTGTAATGAATATTTACTTAAGTTTACCGACATATTTACTGTTCCTTTTTTTTTTAAAGATTTTATTTATTTATTCGACAGAGATAGAGACAGCCAGTGAGAGAGGGAACACAAGCAGGGGGAGTGGGAGAGGAAGAAGCAGGCTCCCAGCAGAGAAGCCTGCTGTGGGGCTCGATCCCAGAACTCCAGGATCACACCCTGAGCTGAAGGCAGACGCTTAACCGCTGTGCCACCCAGGTGCCCCCATATTTACTGTTCTTACTGACCTTCATTTCTTCCTGCATCTCTGGCTTCTGTCTGTGATTGTATTCCTCTTGCCTAGAGAAAATTCTGGAGTGCTTCATTTGTTGAAGCACTGATGGAGATAGTTTTCCTCAATATTTTTCTGAAGAATATTTTTATTTGTTTCTATTTTCTAAGGGAAATTTTCACTGAATATAGAATTATAGGTTGGACATAATTTTCTCTCAGATTCTATTATCTTCTAATTCCCATTGTTTATCATGAGAATTCAGCGATCAATCCTATCCTTCCCTTAGTAGTTTTTCTGTGATGTATCTACATGTGATTTTCCTCATTGTCACCATTCTTAAAGTTTTGGACCTTCTTGAACCTATAGGTCCATTTTCTTCTATAGCTCAGTCTTCTCTTAGTTTCGTAAAATTTTCAACTATTATCTCTTCAAGTACTTCTTTTGTGCTGTAATCTCTCTCCTTTTCCTTTAGGACTCCAAATACACATATATTATTTCTTTGTACTGTGTCCTGCTTGTCACTTATGCTCTTTTCTCTGTCATCCATCTGTTTGTGTATCTCTATGTCATTCTGAATATTGTTTTCTGAGCTATATTCCTCATCACCAGTTCTGTCTCTAGCTCCGCATATTTGCTCTTCAACTCGTACATTGACGTCTTAATTTATTGTGTTTTTTTATCTCAGTGATTTCCAGTTATTCTTTTTCATAGTTTCCACTTCCCTACTAAAATTCTTTATTTTGTCTTTGAATTGTTCAAATATAGTTAGCAATCATTTCAAATGATTTAATTTAATCTTCTGGATACCCTGTGTGTTATGCAAAGTAATGGCTCCTCAAAATATCCACATCTGGACCCCCTAGAACATGTGAATACATTAGGTTACACAGCCAAGGGAAATTAGGATTGAAGACGGGATTAAGGTTGCTAATAAACTGACTTTTTTGTGGAGAGATTATTTCATCTTGAAATGAAGAGATAGTTATGACCTTGAGATGGTGAGATTATTCTGGACCCAGTGTAATCACAAGTGCCTTTGTAAGTGGAAGAAAGAAGCAATTTAGAGAGAACCAGAGAATGTTGTGTGAGGAGGATTCTGCCTCCTTCATTGCTGTCTATGAAGTTGGAGGGATGAGGCCACTAGCCATGGAATGTAGGCAGTCTCCACAGTCTGGAAAAGGAAAGGATATGGATTCTCTCCTTGAGCAACAAAAAATAGCATAAGCCTGCTAACACCTTGATTTTAGTCCAATAAAATCCATTTCATACGTCCAATCTCCAGAGCCATGAGATTCTAAGTGTGTGTGGTTTTAAGTCATTACATTTTTGGTGATTTGTTAGAATACCCATAGAAAACGAATACAGTTTGTAAATCTATTTCCATTGTCTTTTCCCTCCTTCTTTTGCTTTAGCTAAATATCTTCTTGTAAGCCTGCAATGGTATTCTTGTTAGAGTATCTGATATTGTATGTGAAGTTCCAAAAGGGATTAACTTCCGTTGTGGCAGACAGCTAGCTAAATTAAGAGCAGGTCCCCTTAGTCTACTCAAGGATTGAGATGATGCTAAGGTGGACTTGAGTTTTCATCAAGGCTGTTCTACTTCAGGTCCATTTATTCTTATTTGCAACTAAAATCTTGGCATTTGAAAAACATCTTTACTTTTGGTAGGGTCTTCCCTTGCATTTTTATACTTTCCACCCTGTTAGAGTCTCTGCTTAGCCTTGAGCTTCTCAACTAATAGTTGGAATTAGTAATTGTCTTGAGAGGAAAACCAGCACCAAATGCCAATTTACCTCTCTTGGCTTCCTTACTCTCTAGGGTCATTTGTCCATAAATATCCACTATCTTGGTAGCATTCTGTTGCCTTTAAAACATATATCTTTAAATATTATGTCCCATTTTCTTGATAGAAATTAGCAGCAGCATTGTTCCAAACAACTTAGTCCATTTTCTAAAGTTGAATTGCTACTTTTGTAGAAGCAGAGGTGCAGAGTAGAAAGAGCAATTAGAAGCTCCTTTTTCCAACTTTCTTACTGGTCCAGAAATATTCTTAACATCAATGTTATGTTGATAAATGTTTACAACAAGCTCTTTAAAAAAAAAAAATCCCTGATTTGTAGTGTTTGATTATATCTAATGGTAAATATTTCCACCGTAACCGATTTCAAGCTACCTTCCTGACATCATTGAATTTGGAGTTTGGAAGAGATTGTTACATTGGCTCGTGAGTCAGTATGAGCCAGCTCCAACACATGATTTGATCGCACCTTAGGAATATGATGCAAAGTGGTCATAACAACTGTGGAAGCACCCTTGTGCCAGCATATTATTTTATTATCAAAGGACTAGTTTTAAACACATTACTCATGTTACTCATTTACTAACTGAATACATATTGAACCCACACTAAGTGCCAGACCCTAAGTGAATACTGATGTTGCAGTGGTGAACAAATGACACAGAACACCTGCTTTCTTTAGGTTTATATTCAGGTGGATCAACAAATGTTAAACAAATCATTATCCAAACAAATATTTAATTGCATATTGTGATAAGCCCTATGAAGTAAAAGATAGGGTGCTATGAGAGATAATATTGGAGAATCTAATTTAAATAAAGGAGGCCAGAGACAATGTTTTTAAAAATGACATTGAAACTGAGACCCCAAAGATGAAGAATCAGCCAGGCTGAGTGTAATGATTTGTCCTACATCATAACAACACCATCTATTCAATTGTCTACTTTCTGGAGAGAAACAATGCAGGTAAACTCATTCTTCCACATAAAAGTTTCAAACTATTGACAGAAAGGATTACATTCTAACTTTAAATCCACTTTTATCTAAATAGCCATCTCCTGGGGCACCTGAGTAATTCAGTTGGGTAAGCATCTGACTCTTGGTTTTCAGTTCGGGTTGAGATCTCAGGGTCGTGAGATTGAGCCCCATATCAGGCTCTGCACTCAGTGCAGAGTCTGCTTGAATTTCTGTTTCCCTCTCTCACTGTCCCTCCCCCTCTGTGCTTATGCTCTCCCTCTCTTTAATAAATAAATAAATCTTAAAAATAAACAAATAAATAAAGAGCCATCTCCTGGTTCACATTCATCTCCAATCTGATGTCTTAGACAAGTGTTCAAGAATTTTCTTTAACTTGGTATTCTTCTCCTGAAATCTCTCTATACTTACCAAAAGTGTACTAAAAATCTGATAGATGTTCCAGAATCTTACACAATAGTCTATATGTCTATTAATAAGTGCAGAAGAAACTGAAACTGTTATCTTTATGTTTTGGGACACAATTCTATAATTAAATTTACTGCATCCTTGCATATCTACGTCATGGTGATCATATTATTAGTAACGTTTCCGAAGTCTACAAGAACCTAAAGTGCCTTCCCAATAATAGAAATAAGATTTAACTATGCTATTGTTAGTTTTAATGTTAAGCTAGAATTTTTGTATTCTCATTTTTGAAATTGCTAACATACTTCAGGAAGTAGTTATTTTCTACCAGCACAAACAGTTGATGAATCATTATACTCCATTCACTATTCCTTTTTTTCATGTTTGCTATAGCAACTTGTGAACACTAATGTGAAATATAAAAAGTTTAATTAACTCAGTGGATGAAAAGGGTAATATTCCCCCCCAGAGGATATTTAGCCATATCTGGGGAAACTTTTAGTTGTTACTTTTGGGGCAGTTCTACTGGGTAAAAGCCAGGGGTGCTGCTAAACATCCTTTAACATATGGAATAGCTTCTCTCACAACAAAGGATTATGCAATCCAACATGTCAAAAGTGCTAGGTTTGAGAAAACTTGAGTTAACTAGATTGATTTACAGATGACCAATATTTATACTTGGACTATGTAGCTACTGGATTCAAACTTTAGGTAGTAAACTATGGCTAATATTACATTCTGATTAATATTACCTCACACATTTCCATATGCTGCCATATGAATACAGATGGACTTTCAGTTATCATTCACAACACCAACTACACACAGCCTCGTCACATAAATAGAAATCCCTCCTAAATACCCTAAAGGTTTTAAAAGCAAATCATGACAATGTAAAGTTAATTTCATACCTTTTTATAATTATTTATTTAATTATTTGTGTTCGATATATCCTTTGGGTTTTTTCCTCCCTTTCCATGACAGAGATTGTACACCCAGGGGAAGGAATTTGATAATGTATGCAAGTGGACTCCTCCCCCATTAGAAGCTCATTGCAGTCTTTAGCTTAAACCTATTTTATTTCCTGGTTACAAAAGTGGGTTTTAGGACAAAATGCTGCATCTGTGGAGATTCAAGGCAACATTTACATCCTACCAAATGGCACTGGAGGAAGTAGAGATGCGGGTAGGACACCATGGATACTTAGAAGGAAGAGCCCATTCTGATCAAAGGATCTCATGTGCTGACTTTGAAGACAATTAGATCTGCTTAAATTTCTTCTTCAAGTCCAACAGTACTCAAATATTCTATTTTCCATACTTTTAAGCATTTTTGCTTAGCTGGCAGGAAAAAGGTCTGAGTTTTTCAGTCTCTGACTCCAGACTCAAGAGATCCCTGAAATGACACACAGTTTTCCTGAGGCCAGTGTTAGGGCCTGGGAAGTTGTGTGCCTCTATGCTGTGATCACTGCTCTTACTTACTCTCCATCTGCATCATGTATGAACTTAACTTTGTTATGCATACCTGCCAGCTGCCGCAGAGTGATAGCATTGGGACATCAGAGGGACGAATGATACAGAATTGACCTACTGATATGTTCAAGGTTCTGAAACAGAACTCATCTCAAGATCAGTTTTAGGATGACCTTACTGCCAGTGAAATTACTCAGACTACTGCACTAATTCAAATTTGTGCCTCATCATTTTTTTCCTGCAGATAAAGGAATAACTCACTTAATAAAAATAAAAAGGATTATTTTTGCCAAACTATAATTATTGGATGCTTGAAAATATGACTGTGTTTGCCGGCTATGTTCTCAAGTGACAAACGGAAGACCCTGGGGCCAGTTAAATGTTAGCTCCATGATAGCAGGAGCATTGCTCTGTGCAGAGCCGTACCTTGTGGTCTATCAGAACCCAGCATACAACAGGTTCTCAGTCGCTGCTGAGCAGGGCATGAATGTAGTCATTTCAGTGGATACAGCACTATCTTTTATTTAACACATGTTTACTTTAGCTGCTAAAACAATGTTGTTTGTTGGTTGCTTTTCCATTGTAACTTCTCCCAATATCTATAGCTATTCACACATTCAACTGATAGGAAATAAATATCAGAGACTTATGACGAGACAGGCTGTCCACTCAAAACAGACTTTATCATCCTAAATTTTTCTCTGTTGAAAACAAATAGGACTTCAGCTGTGCCTGTTATCTGCTCATAAGGCTAAGCACAGTTAGAGAGGAAAAAAAGATTTCTGAAATGTCTCCCATTGTCACTCTACCTTTTATGACTGAAGATACATTCTTATTCTGCAAACTGATGAGCTGAATTTTATTAAGAGAGATTTGTAGCAAGACTCAAAAAGATTTGTGTAATATTCTCTCCTGTACTAAGAAAAGATTTTCCCATTCATCATCAATGGTTGATAAGAAGTGCTGTTTTAACAACATTTCTGATGATGAATGAGCATATCCTTCTTTCATATTAAAATAAATATTAAAAAACAATCTTCCTGAATCATGGAAAAAATCTTTCAATACAGTTTAATCATAAGAGTAGAAGTGAGATTAGCAGAGGGAGGATATATATGGAGAGCGCAGCCTATCACACTGTCTATTCTCCACCGTCTACAATTACAGGAGAGGAAAAGATAACCAAGTCCCCATTCTGCAGTGCAACTAAGACATTAGTGTTGTTAATTTTAAATGTATATTTCTGTCATACACTAGAAAACAGGAGAGAGATATTAAGCCCTAGTTAATTATCCTCATATGAAAGGATATCCCCAGAAAACATCACAAGCTCATTCCACTTTACAATCCTTAAGTTCATAGGTATAGAAATTAGTGTTAAGTCCTTTTAAGAGTATGTGCAGCAATCTGACTTATTTAAACTTCGGGGCAGTCTGCTAAAAAGGCAATTTTTTTTTTGAAACTAGGACTTGATCATGATTAGGTCTTTTGTCACATGATTGAGGAAGGATAAATGGGTAGCCATAGGATGCTATTTAATGACTCTGAACATTTTACATAGTCTGCATAAATGTCAGTTTGAAATAGCTATGACAATAGTACTTCACTCAGGAGCTTGGGCCCTTAAAGCATTTCCATTAAACGTCTCATTTGGAAAGAAAAAGTCAAGTTATTTTAAATCTTACTAGGTACAATCAAGATGATGGTTTCATCTCAGTGCAAGATATTGGTTGGAGTTTAGGGATGAATTAAAATGTAAACAAAAGCTCCTAAATACTTTATCTTTCCTTTCTAAAATCTGCTCTTCCATCTAGAAAAAGTTTGTCACTGTTTAACAGGTATATAAGTGTAAAATGTGGTCATTAGGCTAACAAACGTAGATGTTTTAGAGTTAAGATTATCCCTTCAGATCCATTCATGTGACGATAATAGAAAAATCTGCTAATGCTGGCTCAGTGTAGGGGTGCCACAAATAGCAGGGAAAAGGCTAGAGCAGAAGAGAAGAAAAATGCATACACCACAGAGGGTTAATTTGTGAGCACGTGTGTGGCATCCCCTAAGAACTCCAAAAAATCTCGGGGTACTCTGTCAAAGTTAAAGGTCCTGCAATTGAAAATGATTCCAAAATACTGTTTGTTAAAGCTGATGGGATCTTTGTTATAAGATCATACTGATGTGGTCAGAGAAAGCACAAGAAACCAGCATAAAAGGGAGCTAAAAAAGAGAAATTGACTCATTAAACCCTTTTTTTTTTTGTCTTCTAATAATCTATATATGTAATTGCAACACAACCGGTTAAAAACTGGTTAAAAATTCAAATTATTAATCTCTGTTAATATAATGCATACAATCTAGAACAGATAGAGTTCTAACTGATAAACCCTACCCATATGTGGATTTGAAGGGGATTGAAATGTCTTCCTTCTCAAAAATGTTTTGGCCCTGACCTTGCCCATACCTGAAGTTCTCAAGTCTACCCACAGACATTGACTGCTCTGTCCTCACAGTCTGGTCGTTCTACTCTTAATACATACTCCACCAGGTAAAGGTGTTGAAGGCCTGTGTTAAAATACAAAAGTTATGTGGAAGAGATCACATGTTAAGCACTCACATGCCATGAAGGCCTTAACTCATCAGATCGGTCTCAGTCACTCAGAAAGACCCTTCAGGGACCCAAACCTGGGCAAATGTACGCATTCGATGAAGTGGTATAAGCAGGCACTTCATTTCTAAGGTAGGATGTTCACAGAATGAGCAGAACACGTGCCTGTCATTAGTCTCTCTGCTTTTACCCTATCCTGATCTGTATCTATCCAGAAAATCTAGTTACTCTTTTTTCTCTAATTTTCTAACATATACATGAACACATATATGCCCACACTCAGGTCAGGGTATATAATTAGACATTTTGCTTTAAGAAATCTTGAGCAATGCAGAAGCTGGACGTCAATCCAACTTCCAAGGTTTTTTTCTAGTTTTACCTCGAACAGCTCTTGCGCTCGTTTTACTATTCACAGCTATTACTTATTGAATGCTTGGAGTTTGATGGTCTTTGAGATAAATGCTTTAAGCAGCAGAACCAGGATTTGCACATCGATCTATCTGATTTTAAGGTATGAAAATAAAATTTAAAAAAAAAACACTAAGATCCACTTCTTAGCTGCAAGTTAAAAAAAAGGGAGGGGATCAGAAACACATAGCCTGAAGGTCTTTGCATCCTACGTTTCTACTGGAGCCAAGTAACAAAGGTTTCATTTTGAAAAACAGGTGTTCTGTTTGCCACATCTAGGCGGCTGCCTTCCTTTATATAACCTGCCTTAACTAGACCCATAAATATGTCAATTTGCAGCATTTCACCTCTCCTGTGCTGCCTCATACTCATTTATGATATGAGATGAACAGGATTCCCTGTTATTTTAAAACACCACAGCTTATAAATCAATCACACTAAATACTATTCAAAAGTATCATCAGAGGATGAATAAAGTGCCTTAAGTCAGCCGTTACTTGACTTCTTGTGAAGTAAGACCCATATTGTTAGTGAAACCATTTTCAAATATTAATTCTAATCAAAAAAAGAAGCCTAAAAAGATCAATGAAAAGTAATATTGAGAAAAATACTGTTATCTGTAGTATGATTTCATGGCCGTGAGTAGCTTATCGTGTGATTTTATAAGGCATCAGAAACTAAGAGAATTAATTCTTCACAACTCATAGCTATCTACTTATAAATTCTTCCAGTATTCAAAATTATCAAAGCTCATTTGAAAACATATGTATGTGTTAAAATTTAGAAACAAGATATTCTATGTTCAGTATGTGTTTAAACTGTTAAAAATTTTAGCATACACCAACAAGAGAAAAATCATTAAGTCACATCATATAAGAAAGCTAAGTTAGAAATTCTAATCAGAAGTACATAGAGTAACAGGGCAGCCAAACTCCAGTTCTCAGGGGAGATCATTTGCTTACTGTAAATGATAATTTTGTGTGTCAATAAACATAGAGATAACTACACAGTATGAAAACAAGATGTTAATTAAGTCAGTTCAGTGAGGGGTAAAAATCAAACCAACTGGCTATCTGGCATCAGTTATTCAAATTAATCCGTTGATTGAATTTTCTTACTGTTTCTACTAGTTACTTTGTCATATTGTAATCAGACTATGATTTCCTCAGCAGGAGCGGAATGAAGCCTCGCTCCACCATGAGCATGGGTCCAGAAACCAACATAAAATCTATCAGAGGAGAAATGCCTAGAGAAGTTTCTAACAGGTTTTCCAAAAGCTAATTAATATTCAGTAAAGAAGTAATGAATTTTATATGGACTTGCTTAAGCTAAATTGTCATTCACTCATTCATTCGCTCATTTGTTTATATTAACAAATATCAATATAACAATATATTTCCTTAATTAACTCCCTTCTCTCACCCAAACCGCTTATTTCTGTAAGTGATGCCATAGTCCCTCCTGCTGGAATGGAGTTGTTTCATTTTCTGGCCTCTACCTGTGTTTTCATGCCACCTGTGATGCTGTTTGTTGAAGGACGCCAAAGATGCACGTGCACTGGTTCGCCAGTTCTTGACTGCTCATTAACCACAAATGGCAGCAAGCACTCTACTTCCAAAGAAACGAACGTTACTATGTCAAGTACAGCAAACTGATGATGACTTTCTTAACTCTCAAGTGGATCTTTCAGATGGCAGCTTAAAATATAAGGGGTTTTTTTAGTATGTAAAGTTTCAGAATTGTATTTGTATTTGGTGAACTCTTCTGCAGTAATCAAGGTAAAAACTTTAAATTAGTATTTTAAAATACTCGTATCTTTTGCTTCCATTATCCACCTAAAGATTTGCTGATACATTTGATCCCTAAGGCAGTCTAAGACATTCCAGTTGGATTTTTTTAAAGATATTGCTTAATTACACTGTCCAAGAAAAAACATATTCCAGAATCTCTCAAAAAAGACACAAAGACAAATAAAGGTGCATATTTCGTATCATTAAGAAATTACTGCATGGCTGGTTGCAACTTAATATTATGAAGCCATGACAAATTAATCACACCAATGCTGCATGGGCCCATGAAGCTGCCAGAAATATCAAGTAAAAATACAAATTATATTTGAGTAATTGAACATTATATTTCAAATGAAATATTTAAAAGACAAAATGATGGTAGTTAGGGTGTATGGCTATAAGCACAAAGAACATTATGTAATGAATGGTACCATTCAGTCAAGAAACAAAACCATCAATGATCAACTTCACTTTCCTATCTTACATTCAGAAAAAAAAATCAAAGTCCCAATTTCCAAATAAGTAAATATTTCCATTAATAAATCTATAGATCCTAATGCCTGTGGTGAAAAAAAAAACTGTGTACTTCTCTGCTAATTAGCAGAGAGTACATAGCATTTCTTAAATTAATATTATGAATTAAACTTTTTATTTAATAATTATTTGATTACTCTCCTTTCCAAACACAAGAGTAACATTAAAGAATGTTATAAAATTTAAGTCAGTAACAAGAAAATATTCACTATGTGATTCAAGAATAAGAAAAGACAGATTATATATTAAAAGATATCTAAAGCAAAAAGAAACTTTCCATTTTATTTGACATAAATGATTTCTTATTTTATAAATGTCTAGACACCAAACAATCATTAACCAGCTGAGGTTTGTCATTGTTTCCAAATAAGAAGCTCAAGATCCAGCAAATTGTTTTCCAATTGATTTTTGCATAGGCAAGCCCTATACAAAACTTCTCTCAACCTCCAGAGAGCTGAAGACCCAGAGAAACTAAATAGCCTGAAATCTAAGGAGAGTAGATGCCCAAAAGAACAACGGAAGGTGAGCCCTTGCTCACCTTTGGCAGAGCTCAGGGGTTAAAGACACAAGGAACCATAGAAGTGAAGAATAATAACTCATCTAAGATTGTTAACAAATTTATAGAAGGCAAATAGTGTGCAAGTATAGAAGCCACGGGGTAAGCAGATACAAGAGGAGTTTGCACTCGCTCTAATCCACAAGCCTCTAAATGAACATTCCTGAAGAGACGAGGGATAGAACATGAGGTTAGAGAAAGCCTCCCTTCATTGTACAGTCCTGAAGGAGAGGAGCAGCCAAAGCTCCAAGGAAAGGAACCAAGTCCTGTCCAGACCGTTCTGCCCTACAAAACCAAAGCCTCGTCACTTAAGGGACAGGATACAAATGAAGACCCTTTGCAGTGGGAAAAGGGTACAAAATTTTAATATACCCCTGGAAGAGAAGCAGGAAACAATCCTGGACCAAGGATTCTATATGAGATTTTACTAAGGCCCTCCTACTGCAGGTAAAGGGGCAGGAAACTCCCACATAAGAACCGCCCAAGATACAGGTGGCTAGAATACTGATACCGTTCTATCCCTGAAACCCAGTACGCAGAGCCTGCCTAAGACTGGGACTATAGAGAAAACAGAGACCTTCCTTCCCCTCTTGTCTTCCAGTAGAGACTAGCAATCAAAGAGTAAAAAGCCAATAGTGGTGTATTTCTGGGGAGAAGTAAAAGAATGGACAAAGATCCAGACACACAGGAAAGGCCACGGTCTGAGGAAGACAGAGAAATGCTTACTCTAAGCACACGGTAACACCAGAAGAATCTGAAGCTAATGGTTCAGTGAAGACAACCACAGCCACCTCACAGCCCAAACTCAGCACCTATCTCCTGAAGAGAATGATTTAACTACCTACATTAAGAATATAGTAGAAGAAGCAAACCATTTATGGACATTAACACTTTTTACCTAATTCTATACTGCTCCAGCCATGATTTCTAGAATTTAGTCACAAATTAGAGATACACAAAATGTCAAGGAAAACTATTGTTGAGGGGCCAATAGAACTAGTTATTGGAGCTATTGAGCAGAGAATTAAAAATAATTATGATCAATACATATAAAAAATTATCATGGGTAAGGTAGACAACATGAATGATCAGGTAGCTATTTCAGCAAAGAAAAAGATGTAAACTACAAGGGAGAATCAGATGAAAATCTTGGAAATGAAAAATACAGTAACAGAGATGAATAATGCCTTCACTGGGTTCATCAGTAGACTGATATAATTTTTAAAAATCAGTAAATTTGAGTATAGGCCAATAGAAGTAGCACAAACTTAAATACGAGCAGAAAAGATTACCTATGAGCTGTGAAATAACATGAAATGGGATAATATTATCGCAATTAGAGTTTCAAAAGGAAGAGAGAGAATGAGATAGAAGAAATGTTTAAAAAAGATCATGGTGAGAAATTTCTAAAAATATTTTATTTTATTAAACTACAGAGCCAATAAACTTAGGAATCTCAAGTAGAAAAAAAAATGCCCCTCCCAAAAAACCTAGGAAAAAAGCATATTTTAAACGCCAAAGGCCAATGATAAAGAGAAAATCCATCTACAAAAGACAGAAATTTATTTTCTCAGTCCTGAGGCATTGAGTGGTGGCTGCTTGGCCCACCACAGAAGGAGAGCCTTGTCCCACAAGGCCTGCGCGCTCTGAGTTTGTTTTGGGAGTGGAGGGCTGGTGATTTCTGAAATGCTTTTGGGATCATTCTTCACGTCCTTGAATAACATTCATTTGCATTTGCACCTGACTAGTTCTAATGATCAAAAGAATAATAACAGTTGTTTTAGAATCCAAGAAGTCCAATAGCCTTCCCTCACTCTGTCCCATTCCCAGCCCCTTTAATCCAAACTTGCAGTGTTACTACTGGTATAATCCTATAACTGCTTTATCAAGTGATAGTCCAGTCATACCCTCAATGTTCTTTCCAGAACATGCTTTCTCACTTTTTGCAATATGGATAGGCTGAGAATTTTCCAAGGCTTCCCACTTTGGTTCCTTTTTGCTTATCAGCTCCTTCCATTTATCTCTCCTCTTCATTTTGCCATAAGCAGCAAGAAGAAACCAGGCTATGTCCTCAACACTTTGCTTAGAAATCTCCTCAGATAAATACCCAAGCCTATCACTTGCAATTTTGACTTTTCACAAAACACTAGAACAGAGTTCAGTGAAGTCCTTTGCCACTTTGTAACAAGGATCACCACTCCTCCAATTTCCAATGTTCCTCATTTACACCTGAGCTCTCACCAGAAGCACTTTTAATGTTGTCCTTATTCCTGCCAACAGTGGCATTCTTGACTTTTTCTAACAGAAACCCCTTCCAGCTTCAAAACTTTTCTAGTTGTTATCCATTTTTCAAATCCAAAGACTTTTCTACAGTTTCAGGGATTTGTTGTAACACCACACCACAGTTTTGTACCAAAATCTGTAACTTAGCTCAGCCTGCCATAACAAAATACCACAGACAGGGTGACTTCAACGAGAGATTCATTTTTTCACAGTTCTGGAGGCTGGAAGTCTAAGATCAAGCTGCCAACAGGTTTGGTTCTTCCTGAGGCTTCTCTCCTTGGCTTGTAGATGGCCACCTTCTCGCTGTGTCCTCACACAAGTGTTTTCTCCATGTACAGCCATCCCTGGGACCTCTTCCTCTTCTTATATGGACACCAGTCATGTTGGGTTAGAGCCCCACCCTTAGGACCTCATTACTCTTTATGACCTCGTTATAGACCCTATCTCTTATTGCGGGCACACTAGAGGCTAGGACTTCAATCTATTAATTTTGTGGGGACACTTGGTCCATAACACTAGCTGATTCCAAACTAAATAGAAAGCTATGGTAGTTAAGACAGTATGGTATAAGCAAAAGGATAGACACATAGATGGCTAAAATAAAATAAAGAGACCAGAAAAGACCCATATAGCTCTGGTTAAATGATTTTAGACAAAAGTGCATAGACAATTCTGTGGTCAAAGGGTCATCTTTTTTAACAAATGGTGCTGGAACAATTAGCTGTCCATGTGTAAGAAAATGAACCTTGCACTATACATCAAAATTAACTCAGAATGAACCATAGGCCTACATCCAAAACCTAAAGATACAAAATTTCTAGAAAAACACAGGAGAAAATTTTTGTCACCTTGGGTAAAGCAAAAAAAAAAAAAAAAGAAAGAAAAGAAAGAAAGAAAAACAATTAAATATGATACAAAAAGCACGATCACAGGAAAATAAAAATAGACAAATTGAACTTCATTTAAGTAAAAATCAGAGTGCCTGAGTGGCTCTGTCGGTTAAGTGTCTG
Organism: Ursus arctos; assembly: GCF_023065955.2. Taxonomy (NCBI): domain Eukaryota; kingdom Metazoa; phylum Chordata; class Mammalia; order Carnivora; family Ursidae; genus Ursus; species Ursus arctos. The sequence continues at coordinate 44,751,243 of NW_026622797.1, read as the reverse complement.
CCTTTGGCTCAGGTCATGATCCCAGGGTCCTGGGATCCAGCCCCGCATGGAGCTCCCTGCTCAGCAGGGAGGCTGCTTCTCTCTCTCCCCCCTGCTTGTGCTCTCTCTCTCAAATAAATAAATAAAATCTTTAAATAAATAAATAAATAAATAAATAAATAAATAAATAAATAAAATCTCCTGCTTTTCAAAACTCATTATAAAATAAAAATACAAGCCTGTTGGTTTGTAACCAACGTATATGGTCCCACATATGGAGGGTAGAAGAACTCAAAGGGACAAACCACTCCAGGTTGGTAGGTGGCAGGTTTAACAAGGTTTAACAAGCAAGGCAACTTACTTATGAGGCTTGTCTTCAGGGACTACAAATGAGTAGTTTTCTGCATGTGCCCACCAGAATCTTAAAAGTTTATATAGATGCTTTAACTGGGTTCAATCACACATGCTGTCCAGAGGGTCTAAATAGCACATCACCATCTCAAGGCTGACTCCTTGTGGAAACTTCCAGGAGCCCAGAAGGCAAGTGGAATGCAAAAGGAGGGCCCGAGGAGCTCCCAGTGCCCGGATCCAGCTCACAGGTCAGCGGTCAGCCAGCAGTCACGTCCTCTCAATGACCTCTTCCACCAAAGCCACAGATTAGAGTAAAATATCTGATGAACACATATCTGATATGTGATATATAAAGACTAAATAATAAGACAATTTCCTTTTTTAGGGGGCACCTGGCTGGCTCAATCAGTAGAACATGTGACTCTTGATCTCAGGGTCATGAGTTCAAGGGTCAGCATGGCCTATGCCCGTGTGGGCATAGAAATTATTTTAAGAAAGAAGACAATCTAATTTTTTTAATGGGCAAAAACTTGAACAGACACTTTAACCAAAGGTGATATCGAAATGTCAGATAAACACATGAAAAGGTGCTCAGGGGCACCTGGGTGGCACAGCGGTTAAGCGTCTGCCTTCGGCTCAGGGCGTGATCCCGGCGTTATGGGATCGAGCCCCACGTCAGGCTCCTCCGCTATGAGCCTGCTTCTTCCTCTCCCACTCCCCCTGCTTGTGTTCCCTCTCTCGCTGGCTGTCTCTATCTCTGTCAAATAAATAAATAAAATCTTTAAAAAAAAAAAAGAAAGAAAAGGTGCTCAATATCAGTAGTCATTAGGGATATCCAACTTAAAACCAAAATAAGATATCATTGCATACCTATGATGTATAAAACCACAAAAAAAACCTGACATGATGAGGAGATAGAACAACCAGGACACTCAGCTATTGCCAAGTGGAATGCAATCTAGCACAATCATTTTGGGAAGAAGCTGAGCAGTTTCTTTTAAAATTAAACAACGCTCACCATGCAACTAAGCATTCCCACTCTTAGGTTGTTTTAAAGAATTTATTTTTTTAGAGCAGTTTTACATTCACGACAAAATTGAGAGGATACTGCAAAGATTGTACGTACACCTCACGACTAGAAAAAAATGACTACATGTAACATGAGCATCTCAAAAGCATTATACCAAATGAAAGAAGCCAGGCCCAAAACTTGGTAAAATTCCAGAATATGATACTTGGGGATAAGACAAAGCTATAAGAAATCAGTAGTCGCACGGGGCTGTGCGCATTACAAGTCAGGAGGAATGATTACAGAGGAACATTTGGGGACTTTGAGGGGTGATGGACGTGTTCTCTAGCTTGGCTGTTGTATACATGTCCAACAAAGAGACTCCTAGAACTACGCACAAAAACAGTGAGTTTTATATGCTTTTTCTTTTTCGATAAACCTCACTGAGAAGGAGGATTTCAAAATGAATTTTTTCATCCAGGTAATAACCACAGTTCATAGTTTGGCTACTTCCTTTTATTTCTGTGTGTGTGTGTGTGTGTGTGTGTGTGTGTGTGTGTGTACCCATGCGTACACATGTGCATGTGCACACGTGCATGTGATTGTCTATATATAATTTTGTATTCAGCACTTAGCACTGTACTGAGAACATTTTCTCAACTTTAAATCATCTTCCGAAATGTTATTTTTTTAAAAATGGGTAGCATCAAATTTCATGTTATGAGGGAAAAAAGTATACAAAATTTTTTGTTAATTATTATTAAATGATATAGTATATGAAAAGTTTAAAAATCCAATTGCTATCCAAATTTTAGTTGTTCATGTGTTCATTTATTTTTTTCACTCAGTCATTCAGCAAACACATATTGAGCATCACTGATAGAAAAGAAAATGGAATTAAATGGAAATTCATGCTCTCAAAGATATTACTGAGTAGTGAGGACACAACCAATTCAACAACTAATTACAATCCTAGAGACATATGTTATAACAGAGGTATAAAAAATGCAATTATTTATAATATTCATAAATTACTGTAAGACTTTCATGGTGAATCATTTGATACATTTAATCACCATTACTTTTAATGGTTTTTTAAATTTGCATTTATATGCCTACATTAATGAGATTTTCCTTGGTCATGGTGATTCTGGTCACTCTTGCTTTGAAAATATTCTGCACAAACCTCTGATGTGCAACTTTAACTTTAACTTGTCATTCATTAATTTTTTTCATGTGTCAGTTTTGGGCCACAACTCTCAAATGAAAATTCTTGCTCCTGAGCACGTTTCCCTCTGGTTTGGAGCCAACGTGACCATGAACTAGAAGGACCCAACTCTTGGTAGGGCCTTTCCATTTCCATCCAAGATCAAGTCATTGGCCCAATAGTCTATGTTTAACCCTTAACTAGCAATATAGACACAATATTTTATTTTATGCTTTACTATGAAGTTTAAGTACTGTCTACAGCAATGTATTTTATCACAAGTCCAAATACACACACACACACACACACACACGCATACGCCGAGTTCATCCATTCTTCAGAATAGTCTAAGTCTCATGTCCAAACGAAGCTGTTCCAGAGAAGGCACTGTGTTTGGACTACGTTGTTTGGGGGTGCTCAGAATTTCACTGGGCTGTCCTCACCTGACTTGCTCTGCTTCCTCAACTGCCATGCAAAACACTTCACAAACCAGATGGATGCTGAAGTATAGATTATCATAAAGTATTTCAAGGCACCTGCTTACATGAGTCACCCCGGGCTGCCATAACAGAATACCACAGGCTGAGTGCCTTCAACAACAGAAACTTGTTTTCTCACCGTTCTGGAGGCTACAAGTCCAAGATGAAAGTATCTGCAGATTTGATGTCTTCCGAGGCCTTTCTCTCCGAGGTTTGTAGGTGCCCATCTCTTTACTGTGTCCTCATGTGATCTCTCCTCTGTGCACGGGCATGTCTGAGTCCTCATCTCCTGTTCTTAGAAGTACACCAGTCATATCCGATTGAAGCTTCCTAATTTGACCTTTAATCTTAATTACTTCTTTGAAGGCCCTATCTCCAAATGAATTCACATTCAGAATTATTGGGGGTTAGGACTTCAACCCATGAATTTTGAGGAGACACAATTAAGTCTATCACAGCAGCTATGACATTTATGAGAGAGAAGCTACTGAAAAAAGCGTTTACTATACACTCATAAAGAAAAGGTATTACTGACTTCAAACAAAGTAACGTGTTATTCCTCTGAGGAAGTGGTAGGTTTTCTTAGAAACTGTGAATCGTGTAACTGATCATGTTTTGCATTTTGCTTTGACCAACAGGAATTCTAGGCTCAATTTAAGTAAATGTATTTTGCTCATTCTATGGTCTCTACTTGAATTTCAACTTTCCCCAGATTTTTCTCAGTTCATTTTACCTGCATTGTCAGAATCTTGATCCTTATCACTTTTTTCTCCATTTTATTATAGGCAGGATGCAAGACGATGCCCTGGGTAGTCAGTTTAAACTAATTAATGGTTGGGACATTTCAGCAGACTGAAAAATGCCAAACATCTAAGCGACCATGGAGACTACATCTGATTTTCCTGAGCTATGGTAAACCCCCTGCACTATACTCCACAGCATGTCTAATAAAAGCAGTATTTTCCTTTTTTTTTTTTAAGATTTTACTTATTTATTTGACAAAAAGAGAGAGAGCATAGCAGGGGGAGCAGCAGAGGGAGAGAGAAGCAGCCTCCCCACTGAGCGGGGAGCTGGATGCGGGGTTCAATCCCAGGACCTCAGGCTCATGACCTGAGCCAAGGGTAGATGCTTAACTGACTGAGCCACCCAGGTGTCCTGAAAACAGCATTTCTGTGCTTCTGTTGTCTCCTCTACTCTAGTAGACATTTATTGTGTTTAGGTCACAGATTCCTCTGAAAATCTGAAAAGAGAAGTTAAAAAACCTTTTCTCCATCAAGAGAGAGTGCAGTGTGTTTGCTGCTTAGGGATACAGATCCTAGAGCCAGACTTCTGGGTTTAAATGCTGGCTTGACCCCTCAGTAGTCGTGACGCCCTAGGCAAGTTACATAAAATCTTAGTATGTCATTTTTCTCATGTGTAATAGGAAGATAATGGGAACATTGCCATCTTAGGGCTGTCATGAGGACAACGGGAGTAAAAACTCATAAAACGGTTAGAACAGCTCCAAACGAATAGGAACTGTTCAATCACTGGTCAGTCTCATCCCAGAAAAGTACACTCCAAAATTTGTGCATCATTTCAGTTCTCACAGACACCCTGAAGCTGCCCCCTCCCACCATGCCGTCCTGGGGACCCACGAACCCCGGTTCATAACTCCTGCTCCATCTGTCTTATCATGAGCAATAGATACAATTTAATCTAACTCGTAAACACAGTGTTTCTATTTTTGCTTCAATATTTGCTGAGCAGAGGCGCCTGGGTGGCAGAGTTGTTAAGCGTCTGCCTTCGGCTCAGGGCGTGATCCCGACGTTATAGGATCGAGCCCCACATCAGGCTCCTCCACTATGAGCCTGCTTCTTCCTCTCCCACTCCCCCTGCTTGTGTTCCCTCTCTCGCTGGTTGTCTCTCTCTCTCTGTCAAATAAATAAATAAAATCTTTAAAAAAAAATATTTGTTGAGCATGCACAGAATATTTAACAGAGAAGTGCCAAAGGATGATGATGCTGTTTGGGGGTTTATTTTACTTTCTTAAAAAAGAAATCAAAAGAATAAATCATTAGTCCAAATGACATTGGATTGTAGAATACCATTTTGCCATGTTATTGTTTTCGACATCAAGTAACACAGTCTTCTTTCATCTTGTTCTTTCACAAACATTTAGTGAGCATCTCCTTTGTAAACGCAGTCAGCTAAAGAGAGAGGGAAGGCTAAAGTGTTGGATTTTTCAAGTTAAGACTCAATGTGATTTGTGGAAGGATCAATGAAACCCCCAAAATCGGTATTGATTATGAAGCAATCAAAAAGATGGACTAATTGTTCTTTGTGCTGGTTTACCGGACACGTGTAGACAATCTCAGGCATCAGGTCTCCAACTATAATTTATAGTAGCTTGAACTTTCTATCCTTTCGTCCACCCAAAGAGTGTTAAAGATACCACTTGCATACGTTTTTGTGCATGTCATTAAGCAAAATAAATGGAAATATAAGAAACATTAAACTAAATTCAGTCTGTTCTTGTTAAAATGGAATTGTTTTTTAGTATCGTTTTTTTTCACCATACTCCCACATAACCAGCTCATCCACCGCAGCCTAAAAATTGGGGTCTGAATAAAAAATGAATTGGGTGTACTTGATATGAACACTAAAGAGGGGAAAATCCTTTAAGCAGAAGCTTATATTTTGTGATATAAAAGCTCTGCAATCCTCTATTATTGTGTGCTAAAAGGCCACTCTAGTTTTCAAATAATTTCGCATTAGCTTTGGTTCAGCAGTGATGTTCTTGTCTTTGAAGCAGCTTGCCCACAGCTCTTTAAGCCTTCATGTGTAAATTAAAGAGAATGAAAAATGGCTAGCATGCAGCATCTTAGAGCCCTTGACACTCCATCATTATTGCCACAAATGTCCTCATTAAATTTAATTCATTGATGTTCCTGGTCTAAACTATTTTTTTTCTCCTGAGAATAAAGTATATGGAATGCTTTTTTCTAACTCCAGTTTATTAATAACTGATCAGTAAAAGAAATCTTTAAGTTTAGTTAGGTAACAAGGGTTTATAGAAACTTCAACAACTGTAGAAGAATTTTCCACATGCGCACCACCTTAGTCGTTCTGCCTCAACTTGACTCGAGTTAATACAGCATAGTTAGAATAATCTCAATAAATGTTAAAAAATTTATTTGTAATAAATAAACTCAGCAATGAGATTAAGTAATTATTCAAAGGATTGATGCTAGCTAGTATTTCAGTAAATTATCTAAAAATTTTATAGTTCCCTTCCTTATTTGGGGGGAAATGGTAAGATATCAATGAGTTAAGAGAAAAAAATCTACACTGATATTTTCGCTGCAACGAATTCTGGAAAAAATTTAACTCAATTGTAAGTACACTGTCACACTGAAATTATGCCTTCTGAAAAAGAAATAGTTACACATATGCTAGGACAGTCAGTAGCAGAAAGAGGAAATAAAACTGAGGAATAAAGAGAGGCATTCAAAAAGCTAATTCTAAATAGAATAAGGATGAAGGAAAATATGGAGGGAGGATGGCTTCACTGTTGTTCTAGGAGGAGATGAGAATATCAGGACACCAACCAGATCTATGATTATGAAGACTGGAAGCCTGACAAAATCAGTGGGGAGTGAAAACAACCCAGTGTCTATCGACAGATGACTGGATAAACAAAATGGGGTGTCTATACACACAATGAAATACTGCTCACACATGAAAAGAATGAAGTTCTGACACATGCCTCCATATAAATGAGTCTTAAAGACATTATGCCAAGTGAAATAACCCAGATAGAAAAGGACAAATGTCCGATGGTTCCACTTACATGAAACATCTACAATAGGTAAATGCACGGAGACAGCAGGGATATTATAAGTTCTCAGGGGCTTGCGGAGGGGAGAATGGAGAGTAATTACTTAATCAGAACAGTTTCTGTTTGGGTTTGGGGAAATTGGGGGTAGATGATAGTGATGGTTGTACAACATTGTGAGCACAATTCCATTGAAACGTATACTTAAAAATGGTTAAAATGATAAACTTTGTATCTATTTTACCAGTTTTAAAAAATAGATATATCTCCCCATTTCCCTTCCCCCCACACACACACACTGCAAGTTAAAGGTATCAGGAGATAATACATATTAAGAACTTAGCATGGGGGCGCCTGGGTAGCGCAGTCGTTAAGCGTCTGCCTTCGGCTCAGGGCGTGATCCTGGTGTTCCGGGATCGAGTCCCACATCGGGCTCCTCGGCTAGGAGCCTGCTTCTTCCTCTCCCACTCCCCCTGCTTGTGTTCCCTCTCTCGCTGGCTGTCTCTCTGTTACATAAATAAATAAAAAATCTTTTAAAAAAAAAAATAAGAACTTAGCATGGAGATAATGCATTGTACCTGGCATGTGGTATATAAGCAATAAACACCAACTGTTTTAAAAGACGGAAAAAGAGACCTCCATCTTTAAAGGGATGGAGGCAATAGAACTGGAAGTTTAATTCATATACATTTGTTTGCTTTGCATGCCTTTCA